>NW_027518684.1:12123750-13498333 GCF_043159265.1 Tasmannia lanceolata
AATCCATTGAAATATTGAGCAAATAATATTTCTATGGCCTGGTGAGGAGATTTGTCCCTCAACCATGAGATTGGAGGTACCAGCTTAAAAAAAGAAAAGAAAAAGGGCAGCCCAGTGCAGAAGGCTCCAGAAAGATTCCAATTAAAGTTGGTATCACACGGGATAACCTACCCAAATAATGAAAGCATGAACATCTTCAGGAATACAGCCGGTGACACTTTCAGAGCGTCTTTCCTAGACAATCACAATCCCCAGACACCAAGAGGTTTTTATCAAGCAACAATGCGCCAATAGGGTCATGGAATCATTCATAGTGACCCACTAAAATAAAACTAATGAAAAAAGAAGTCAAAAAGAAAGGAGTTCGCTAAACTGAAGGGTGCCGGCCTTGCAAAAAAGGGTGAAAGAGCACCCCAATTGGCTATAAATCACAAAAATGCATTTAATGCTCTTTAACTTTCAGGCATCATAAATGCATGATGGTGATTTATAACCAATGGGGGCGCCCTTTCCTTTCACCCCATTTTTGCAAGGGCGCCCCTCAGTTTAGAATTCCTCACAAAAAATGAAGTTCCCTTCAATAATTTACCCTTTAAATATAATGGCAATGGGCACTAAGACTACAGTGGCGGTCGCTTGTCTATAGAAAACGAACACAAAGCTGTTCATGCCGTGATTCAGTGCAACCTTCATGAGCAGAAACATGACCCCATAAATGGCCTGGACAAGGATGACTACCAGATAAGGCTGCATCCCCTCCATCGAAAGACTCGAGGAAGGACTCTGGAAAACACAAGTTGTTAAAAAGGTAAAGATGGAGAACCACATCACATGGGATTCGAAAGCTGTATATACTTATAGGGAAATGTTATCAGCACAACCATATTTTCATAAAAAATAAAGAAAATGGACGTGATCATTTGAATTTGCTTGCATATAACAAATTTATGAAATCAAACTAAAGCATTAATATAAAAAAATGTTACATGCCTAATCGGCCGTAACAGAGATAAACAAAAAGAAAATAGAAATGAGGGGGAGAGAGGTTGACCGGGTTCAAATTCGAGAGGAACCATGACTCTCCTACAAAGTTTCCTTTTCTATAAAATTCTCTTCTTTTTCATTCCATTAGATAACGGTCCTTCAAATACAAAAGGCTATTTGGTAATTAAACAATACAACCACTACTTAAAAACTATACTAACCGACTGACACAACACTACAACACATAACACCACTACTTTGTCACCACATGCATAAACTTACCCATTACAGACCCATTAGCATAAAACACATTGCAAAACAACCAACAACAATACTACAACACATCATACCTAACCACAAACCACTAACTCCACTATGCACGTTTCTTGAAATCTACTGGCACAATTACAGATGTATCAAAAAACTTCTTACCTTTAACACGAACTACCTTAGGAGGACACCAGGAAAAGGTAGTAGTAGCAACCATTTTTTAGCGACCCAATTAAAAAGAGGTCGCTAATAGTACTAATTGTGACCCATTTTCTAATGTCGTCTCCACAAATTAAAAAGATACTTTTTTATTTGCGACGACTCCAACAATGGGTCGCTGATAGTTGTATTAGCGACGAGTTGCTTAATAGTAGGTACTACTTGGTTGCAACAAGTGACGACGAATTTAAAATTAGGGTCGCAAATAACACTTTTAACGATGACAAATGGTTGGGCCGTTATAAGTGTATTACGGACGGTTTTTGATGGGGTAGCTAATAAGTGGATGCAAAAAGTGCATATTTTGGCGCCCAAAATTGCCGCCTTTTGGCGCAAGAGTATTAACGACGAATTTAAAATTAGCATGCAAACGAGCATATAATTTCTCATATATTTTAAGTTTCCCACCTTAGAAGATGGAATTTGAATGAAATCAGGTGGCGCCTAAATTTTCATCCAACCACCCAAATCAGAGGCTATGATATTTGAATACAACAAAAGCAACCCCTCTCTCTCTCTCTCTCTCCCTTGGGTTTCTTTCACTGCTTTTTTGCATTTTTTTTATTAGAAAAAAAGCCGTAGAGGGGGAAGGGTTCTCTTCCTCGACACGTAACCAACAAGGGCGCCTTCTCTCCCTCGACATCGACCACTGATTTTGGGGTTTTTAGGTGGGGATTTCCCTCTCACTCTCCCATCCCATCGTTATCTCCTTTTCCCTCTTTCTCTCTTATTTTTTAATGTTTGAGATTTTAATGAGGTTCTTTTTTTGCAGGTTAGGGTATCCATTTAAATCATTTTCCCTCTTTCTCTCTCATTTTTTAGTGTATAAGATTCTAGTGGTGTTTTTTTTTGCAGGTTAGGGCTTTTCCCTTTTACAGGTTAGTCTATCGATTTAAACCATTTCTCTCTTTCTCTCTCATTTTTTTTAGTGTACACGAGATTCTTATGTTTTTTTTTTGGCAGTTAGGGCTTCTTTCTGTAGCAGGTTAGGGTATCCATTTAAATCCTTTTCCCTCTAAACCTTTTTCACAAATTCACTCTTTCTCTCCCTTTTTCTCTCTTTTTTTCTTGATGGTTTTTTTTTTTAGTTTCTGTTTTGGGCAGAGAGGGGAGATGATGCTGATTTTCTTCTGCTGATGTTGTTGGGAGGCCTCCATATTACCATCGGATATCTGAGGGATTTGGGCTTTTTTAGGTGGTCATCTCACAATAGGTTGCAGATGAGGTAAAGCACTCCTCCCTTGTAGTTCTTTGCAATATGCAACATATCACCCCTTTGAACTCCATTAAATATGAACCATTGCCACTCTTCAAAGATTTCTATGGCCTGGGTTATATGTGGTAGGTGTATCCTTTTCAAAGTAAATGGATAACACGTTTGAAATGAGCTGCTTCCTCTAATTAACTACATTTGCATTATGAAACATGTTGTTGTGCTTTTTTGTGCTTTGTTTAGCATTCTTAAACATACTGCTATGCTTTTTGTTGATATCCCTCTAGAAAGTCAGAATCTCCTCAGTAAAGATATATTTGACAGAGTTGGGTTTGTGAGGTGGGTTTGTGGGTTTGCAATTTGGGGATTTATATCCGAATAAACATATTTTTGATATTGGGAGTGATGTTAAATTAGAAAAAGGGAATCAACAATGACAAAAAGAGAATCGATTTTGGTTTTATGTCAATCAGACCTTGCTTTTGCTTACCAAGGCCCTGTTTCTTTTGCATTTGGGAAATGAATTTGAGTCAAAACACATTATTGGAGTCAAAATTATGTTTAAGCCATGTTTGTTTTGAATTTTGACAACTGTTTGTGAGCCCAAAACACACACACACACATTAAATTCATGGTCAATTTGGATGCATATCACGTTAGAATAGGGTCTGTGAACTACCTCTATTGCTTATGGTTTGGGCTTTCTCACGTCATTAGATTGCTAATCAAGTTCATGGTGGTTGGATCATACCCATGATCCAAGTCCCTAAACTCCATCTATAAATAATCAGAGAACCCCTTTTTCTTTTTGTCCTTTTTGGGAATTATATCAGCACAACCATGTCTTGCCACATGCACGGTTCTAGTTTGTCTTTTTAATTGGTGAGGAATGCTATTAGCCAAATCATGTTTTGCTAGTTGCATGGCTCCAGCTTATCTTTTCTTTCTACTTAGCTTGTAAGAGCCTGTTTGGAACTATAATAACCCTTTTGACAATTCTTTATACATTAAAAGATAAGCTGCCTTGGTGGTAGTATCAAAACATGGTAGTGTTAATATCATTTCCCACCTCAGCCCAACCATGTTTTGATAGTTGTATTGATGTCACAACATGGGAGTGTTAATATCAAAACATGGTAGTATTGATGTCATTTCTCTATCCAACCCAACCATGTTATGATATTTGTATTGATGTCACAACATATGAGTGTTAATATCAAAACATGCTAATATTGATAATTCTTACAGAAACTATAGGGATCATTTGTTGGGCTTTGAATACTGATATGCAAGATAGGTTAGTGCAAATGTCAAAATATGATGGTGCTGATATAATTTCCCTAGTTTTTTTTATGCTTGGATATGGGCACTATCATATTTGGGAATTATAATAACTCTGCCCATCAATGTGCTTCTTTTATTATCTGTTTCTTGATTTTAATTCATAATTTTAGACAGAGGAAGAGAAGATCTAATAGTCATGCAGCTTGCTAAGAGTAGGGATGTAAACGACCCGAGCCGAGCCGAGCTTGGCCAAGCTCGGCTCGACTCGTTAAGCTCAAAAGCTCGGCTCGGGCTCGAACCAGGCTCGGCTCGCGAGCCTTACCGAGCTCGGGTTATATTAAGTTCACACCCCTCATCTTCCCTGGACAGCCCTATCTAGTGTAATTTGACTACTTTTTTTACACTATTGGGGGTGGTCCAAGTAACAAATGGGGTTCCAAAAATGAAGTGACATATTTTGCCTCCCCCTTTCACTACCTGGATAACCCTTTTAGTGTATATATTAATATATAATATATATATATTTAAATATATTAAATTCTTAACGAGCCGAGCCGAGCCGAGCCTGGCCTAAATCGGGCTCGGCTCGTTAAGCTTAACGAGCCTGGCAAGCCGGCTCGGCTCGGCTCGTTAAGGATTCGAGCCGAGCTCGAGCGAGCTTCCGAGCCCGAGCCAAAATTGACACCCTTAGCTAAGAGCGATAGATGGAAGAGATGTTCCGGGTGAAAGAGATATGTTTAAAAGAGCCTGTCAACATATTACCTACAGGTTAGTCGTTGTTGGGTATTTTTTAATGTGATCACATTTGCTTTCTTTTATTCACAAGTTATTTATTTTTAGTACAAATGCTTTTATCTCTTTTCATTTCATTTGCACAAATTGTTTTGTTCTGTGGCTTTAACAAGTGGCTACTACACGTATGAACTGATGTTATTTTTAGCTCTATTTTACTCGCATTTTTTTGCAGTCAACAACTTGGCAAAGAGAAAATGTTGATGGTGGAGAAGATGGTGACAGAGAAGATGATGATGAAAAAGATGTTAATGGAGAAGATGAGGATGAGGAGTACTAGAACTCATAATGTATATACATGAATAATGACATTTTTTTTTTTTTTTGGAGTTTTAACAGGTGTTGGGTGTATGGACATGGCTACAATTAATTTTTTTACTTTAATATTGAACGTATGTAATGAGTATGGATATTTTCATAAGTTTTGATATATGTCATTTCAATTTTAATATTGAATGTGTGTTATGACTGGATATTTTGATATATATTGTACAGGTGTAGGTGCAACAGGATAATAAAATAAAATTTCTAAAAAAAAATCTTAAAATTGAGTATTAGCTACCCAATTAATTTGGTTGCTAAAAAGATCTAATTATTAGTAGCGACACAATATGTTGGTCGCTAGTAGAGTTTTAGCATCCCGGATTTATTCTTATCGCTAATAATCACTATTAGTGACCAACATATTACGTTGCTAATGCTTGATTTGGTTGTCTTTTTTGGTTGCCTATAAACCTTTAGCTACAGTTGTATGATGTCATTAGCAACGGTTTGATGAGTTGCTAATGGGAAACATTTAGTGACGCTCATGTTAATTTGGGTCGTTAGAGACTATTAGCGACGGCATTTTTAGTATTAGCAACCCAATTTAGTGAGGGAGACTAATAGCAATGTTTCTTGTAGTGGGAGCACCAAATAAATGTTGGAATTATTAATTCAACAAGTGGGGCCCACCCCCAAGTGTTTTTTTTTTATTTGCACATTGAAGGGTTGCTTGTGTTTACGTGTTTTATTTTCTAGCTAGTATTTGAGGTATCTAGAAGTCTTTTCTCTAGAAGACTTATCTCTAGTTCTTTAATAGTTTATGTAGTCTTCAAATAGATGTTTTAGAGTCCAAGAACAATAAGGATGGAAGTTCATAAAGAGTACGACGTGTGGGTCTTTTTTAAGACAGTGAGTGAAGAAACTCTATATATACGTTTGAGTGTTTTTGACGTGAATAGAGAATGAATAAAAAAGTAGCGTTTTTCTTCTTTCAACAAGCCTCTTCTATCCTTCTTTGTTTTTTATTATTTGAAGTTCTTAAAATTCCTACAATAAAGGTGTATTTTCCACGATGATTCGCCAAAGAATTGGGTCTGTTGGAGAGCTTCCAATGGATCACAACAAGTCCCCTCTTGATAAGCCCATGGATGCTATGATTCCCCCGAAGCCCCCTGACCCCGGATTCAACATCCTTATGAAGGGAAAGATGTCAACGTTTCTCCAACAAAAGTCGGGGAAGAAATTGTCGAACCAACAATAAGCAAACCCAGACTTGGTTCAGGATCTGGAAAAAAGAAGAAAAAGAAACAATCTGATCTAAGAGGAAATCACAAACCGACCCAGATTGAAAAACGAGCACCATCTCCACCAGTAATGGTAGATTTTATAACCCAGAAGATCGCGGAGGAACGCTCGATTGACCCAAACCAGGGTGTCCGGAGGTTGAAGACGAGGGCTGAACAGGAAAGTGGCAAATCCTCGAGCCCAACGAACCCTAGAGTTGCCATCCTAGATCTGCACCGAAAAGACTCTTTTCAGCCTAATGCAGTGGAAAAGTAAAAAAAAAGTGTCCCTCAGAAGCAGGCATTGAATGTGGAGTCTTTGCTGGGGACTTCCTGCCCAAAATCCTAATCTGATCTCTGAGCGGGAAGAAAACAGTTTGCCCCATCAGAAATGATTGCCAAAAAGAACGTAGACAAAGTAAGCCTTCTAGCTCTCTATTCGAAAATAAAGACATCAAAACTTCTCTCAAGCTTGATTTCGTGGAGGATGAAGAAGAAGATAACTCTAAAATGGAATTTGAAGATGGAGAACTGGAGGAAAACGATAAGAGATGGCAGACATCTCTCATAGGCTACTTTCTCGGAAAGAGAGGCCGTACTTCCCAGCTTTAGCTTTGAGAGATCACCTCTCTCGGCCATGGAAGTTACATGTTCAACTTACATGGGGCTTTTTTCCTGTTTAAATTCAACAACTGTGAGGATTGTGAAAGAATTCTAGAGGGTAACAGCTACAGTTATGGAGGACTCCTGACATTGCATTGGAAAAATTATCTCTCTCTACAGTGCCGATTTTGGTGAGATATCCTGGATTGCACTTGCGTTTTTGGTCTGCCCATTGTTTGAGCAAAATTACAAGATAGATCGGTAAACCATTATACATGGATACTCCTCTGAGGCCCGTAGACTGAGTTACGCGAGAGTTTGTGTTGAAGTAGATGCAGGTGTGGATCTCCCAAATCATATTGATATCAAGACCTCTTTGGGAAATTATCACCAAGAAATAGAATATGAATGGCGGCCCTCCTCATGTACGGAATGTAAGTCTTTTAATCATTCAAACTCCATGTGTCCTAAAAGTCTCCCAATGAAGAATGAAAAAAATCCAGAGGAAGGAATGGCGACCGGTTATAAGGAAAGAATCAATCCACATGGAAGACGCAAAAGACAAGGAAGAGAAAGACCAAATAGAAGAAGCTACGGAAATTAGCAAAATCACAACCATGAATGGGGATCCATCTATCACGGGAAAAGGAAAGGCTGATGCTGGCGTCGTTAAATCGTCCAACCCATACTCTGTTCTGGATCAAATCCGGCTCCACCCATCCACCACTATCAATAGCTTCAGCATCCTTGATGCCTGGACCCTGAAGTTGAGGATGTGGATGAAGATGGTGAGGCACAGGAAAAGAAAAATGAGGATGAAAATGGGCAATGCAGAACAAGTTGCTCACAAGAAAATTTGGCCAAAACGATCACAAAGAGCTCAATACACCCCTTCCAAATTAGCTGATTATGAAATTCTAAAGTATTGAGCATTTGATCTCTTAGGCTCAGTATTTGTTACTCATATGTGCCGAGGCCGAGCCTTGGTTTTCCCTAACTCATATGTTCCGAGTTAGTGTTGGTTTTTGTGCTTTTATCGTACCATCTTCCTCCTTATCTAATAAATTGGTAGGGGTCCCCGTTAAACCCCAGCTTACCCATAAAAAAATAAAATAAAATAAAAAAAGAAAGAAGAAAGAATCGGGTATGTTGAAAGAGAAGGAAAAATGGTTGTGAAATGAGTTTTTTTTTATGATTAAGCTGGGATTAGGCAGGACCCCTACCAAATATCATTGATAAGAAAAAGAAAATTACAAATGGGGGCACTAAGGCCAACAGGAAGGGGCTAATCGCCCAACAACAAAAACAGCAAACAGAAAATTACCAAAATTAAGGATACATCAGTTATGTGCGATAGTAGATCTTTCCCTCTCTGTCTTCCTGGAGGATCTCAAGAAGGGGCTGAGGGATTTGGTCAAGTGTATGATGGTTCCGTTTCAGACACAATCCCTCTTGGAGAGGAAGTCAGCAGCTCTATTCCCTTCTCTCCAAGAGTGAGAAATGTGCCATTTTCTGAACAGCGAGAGGGCCACAGAAAGCTTTTCTATCAAGTTTTTTCTTTTTCCAAGGAGTTTTGGTTCTATCTTTGACAACATCTACAGCAAATTTTGAGTCAGACTCGGTCCAAATCTGATCAAGACCCATCACTCTAGCCATGACAACACCTTTTTCAATCGCTAGCATCTCCAACTCGTAAATTGGTTCAGATTCTACATTAACAGATAACATGGCCTGAACAATTCCAACACTGTTTCTGATGATGCACCAAGCCCCCCCCCCCCAATCATCATTTAAGGACGCATCTGTATTAAGTTTAGGTTCTCCTTCAACTGGTTTGTCCCAGGTGCATCATTTGGAGGTGCAGAGTTGCCCAAAGAATCTGTATCCGAAGTTTTTGGCAATTGTGGTGTCCCTTTCAGTGTGCTCACTACTCAGCTGAAGGCTGTTTACCTTTTCTCTTGTGGTCAAGAGTATGTCATTTAGGATATACTTCTTATGGGTTGATTTTTGTGCAAAAATTCTAGCATTTCTTTCAGCCCAGATTTTATGGACAGCCACAGTGAAGGCGAACTTGATGGTGATTGCAGGATGGCTGTCGCCCAAGAAACGCTCTCTGACCCATTTTTCTTCTTCCGTGATACTTTTGAGAGGTTTTCTCCTAATGCCAATTCTCCAAAGGATGGATCGCCAGAGCCATGCAGAGAAACTACATTGGAAGAAGATATGGTTAATGCTTTCTGGTTCAGCCTTGCAAAGGATACAAGTAGAGTCAACTTGTAGACTCATAGCAATTAGGCGATCCTTAGTGCTGAGCTTGTTTTGGAGGGCCTTCCAAACAGTTGATGAAAACATAGGAACAAAGCATTTCATCCAGACTGTTTTTGCCCAAGGGACCTTCGGGGAGTGATCACGGATAGTATTCCATCCACTCTTAGTTGAGTAGCTTCCATCAATAGTAGGCATCCAGATTGGAATGTTGCCTGATTCACTTGTAAATAGTGTTTCCATGAGAAAGTTTGTTTCTTCGGAGAGAGATGGATTATCTAGACAAGGGTGCCAAGTTCCGTTGCTATAGATCTGGGATAGCCAGGTGATTGAGCTTAGGGAACTGTCAGTGCAATTTCTGGGTATGAGATGGGCAAGAGTTCCTTTTGGATGCCACGGCTGATTCCAAAAATCAATGTTCTTGCTATCCCCAATCTGGTCGTGAGATGAGTTGTTGTAAAAATAAGCAAGTTCTCTGCACACCCCCACTTCCAAACCATGTAAAAGATTCTATGGGGATTCGTGCCTTCTTCGTATTTTCTTGTGCACGTGTAAGAGAATTTACAAGAGAAGGATACCTATAACACTAGCCATAAACACCATGATACATTGCCAGTGAACATGAGGAAGGATCCTGTGATACTTGATGGACATGGCTTCCTTGACGTGAAATAGAATGAAGATTGCTCAAGGGTTTTAAATGACGGCCAGCTTATAGAGAGCAACAATCACTGCACCGGCCAAGCACACTGCAGTACCTGCAACTTTTGCTTTCCCGGACACCTTCTTCAGCATCACAAATTTCATCCTGTAATAATCATTTCCCCACACATGAAGAAATGAGTGGACGTTCAGTTTTTCTTAGGAAGTAACCAGAAGGGGTGGAAATATTCATGCTGTCTCTCTCTAACAGAATCATGTAGATAATTATCTCTCCCCATCTTAAGGAATATATGTTTATGTGTAACAACCAATTACTTCACAAGCATAACTAAGCTGTGGCAATAGCTCTGATTCCATGTGAAACCAATTATAATACAAGCTTTAAGCTGTTAAAATTGGTGTTATTTAATCATCTATACTTCAATGGTAATAATATGTATGCACCTCAACAAAACAGCCAAGACGAAGGTGATGACAGGGATGGTAATTTGTTGACGCCTGAGCTACCTCAGAGGGATCCTCAATCTAATCTCACTGAGGCCCACAAGGCCTAGGGCCCAAGTTTAAATGTCCAAAAAACAATTGCAGTCCATGATTTTGGGGTATCTTGTGGGTTAAAACTGAATTTACTCAGAGCTTTAAAAATAGCAAACCATACATGGTTGGAAAGATCTACTAGTCTACTTTCCAAAGCAACAAACGGTTCATGAACCGGAGTTCCGTGGAGTGAGTTATGGCTATTTTTCTGAGAAGGGTTGAAGCTGCCTGCAACATACGAATATCAGCAGTTTTGGGTTTCTTTTTGCCTGCAGTCCAGCCCATTAATCTAAACTTTTTTGCTATGATTTAAGTTAATTTTGAAGTTATATTTATGCTCTATCAAGTCCCAAAGACCCCCATTAAGTTTAGTTAAAAAGCCTTATAAGTTAGTCAAAGTAATCTACCTTTCCACTCCCTTTTCTCTAGGAACTTGTATTGTCAGGCTAGGAAATGTTGTTCAAGCCTTTGGAAATGCACCTATGGCTGGAGGGTTGTTCCATGCCTGCTTAAATGATTATTTGGGCTGTAGAGAAGGAACTTTTGCAGAGAATTTGAATAAAGTTTAGCCTTTGGCTTTTGAAAAAGAAGGATTTCTTCTTGCTTTATTTGCTCTTATCCCTTTGGTGAATTCCTTTGGGTGGCAAGTTGCTTCATCTCAGTTTTTCACTTGTGTTTCCTCTTCTCTTCTCCATTTGTTTGGTGTCATTTGTGATTGCAGCTGTCGAATAGTTTCTGAGTCCAAAACTGGTTATTGGACTCAAAATTATGTTTTATTTTGATTCCAATAATCAATTTGGACTCCCAATCGGTTATCAAAACCCGAAAACCAAGAGTACGTGCCTAAAAGACCCATGACCTAAAATCTCAAAACTTCCTCACCAGAATCCCAATTAAAAAAAGCAGAGCATATCTGTGCATAATTTACCCACATAATGCAAGCATAAACATCTTCATGAAGACTACGAAAGATAGATGTGGAGCCTCTTTTCTGAACATAAAAAACACGACGTTCATGTTTTCATCCCTGGTGAAATACCATACAAAAAAAAAGAAAAAAAAAATGATCAATTTACCTTTCGAATATAATAGCAAAGGGCAGTAAGGAGAGGGTGGCAGCTGCTTGTCTGTAGAAGATGAACACCAAGTTGTTCATACCACTGTTCATTGCAGCCTTGTTGAGTATAAACATGCCCGCATAAATGAATCGTATAAGAATAATAGCCAGATAGAGCTTCATTGTATCCATCACTCTTCACTATGACCTTTGCTTTACCGTTGCAACATGAAATTTATATGGCCTAAAAAGTTCACGAACTATACAAAGCTCAAGTTTGGCTCGTTTATTTGACGAGCCTAATTTTTGGGCTTGGGTTCGGCTCGTTTAGTAAACGAACGAGCCCGAGCCGAGCTTTTAATGAGCCGAACCCAAACATGTTCGTGATCTGACTCAGTTCATTTGCAACCCTAGTAGCTACGCTATGAATAGCACAATGAAAGACACGTAGATGCTTTAGGCTTAAAATATTGGGTTTTAATGTTACAAACGGCTTTATTCATGTTTGGCAACAATGAAAGTAAATTTCATGGAATCCCTCTTAAACCAGGGTGAGAGGGAATCATTGAGGTCAGTGAGATTTCATAGGGCAGCGAGTGAGGAGAGGATGAGATGGGATTCGAAATTAAGGAAAAAAAAATCTCTGTTCAGAATAGATATTTCTTTTTCCTTGTTTTCCAGTCCTTCCCATCAAATCTCACTCATCGCCCCTGCAAATCTCTATCTCTCTACCACCTTATGTGGCTCTTTCTCGCATTAGGTAAACAGAGGTTCCATGTGAAAACAACCAATTACTCTAAAAGCTTAAGTTGTTAGAGTTGGTGCTATTTAATCATTTTATACTTCAAAACTCTCCTCAAATTTTAGCTTGTTTTGAAATGGTAAAAATTTATGAAAATGAAGCAGCCATGACCAAGGGCCCAAGGCAGTCATGGGGCTAGAGACACAAAGCATAAAGAACAACGGAACATCAATAGAGACTCCTCAAGGAGGAAGAAAATAAATTAAACAAACAAAAAAAAAAAACTCTAAGCCCGATCTAGTTACTCGTGCTCGAGCAAGGTGACCCGTATCTTCATTCCCCGATCTTCTAACGTGATGAGATCTAACACTACCCTCAATCCAATTCGAGATCTCATCAACAAACACTAAAAATCTCCAAGGGCGAGCGAATTGGCCTTCCAACCATCTAATGACATTTGGAGAACACTCCGCTCACGTGTGGCCCCTCTTTTTGGTTTGGCCGTACATGTGGATTTTCATTAACAAGGGGTTGTTGGGTTTTGAAACCAGCACATGCCGTGAGGCAATAGCTCTGACAACATGTGAAATCAACCAATTGCTCTAAAAGCTTAAAAGGTTATAAATGGTGTTATTTAATCATTTAATACTTCAACAATTGAAATTATTTTTCTTGGTTGCCAAACATACCCTTAAGGGCATAGTTGTTCGCCATGAAAATTTATTCTATGGAATATTCATGGCCCTGTGAAAGAAGAGCTGACAAGAGTGGGAGAGGTATGAGTTGCGACAATGGAAGGAGCACGAGAACTTCCTAAAAAACAGTGAAAAAATACTCTATTTCAAATTGGGTTTTTTCTCCAGTTTTACGGGAGCTTTCCGGAGCTTTTCATGCTCCCCTCACCTCCCACCTGTTGGAAAAATAATTCAAACGGTGTTACCTTATGGGGCCAATCAAGCACATCCAAATTTAGAGTTTTGTCTTTATCCAAATTTGGTTTTTAAAGACTAGTCCAAATTAGAAGCTATTATAAAGTCGGTTGTGTGAGTCCTTTTTATCTAATCTGTGTTTGTTCTCATCCTAAGAAAGAGTTGTGCTCGTAGGTAGAGTTTGATTAGAAGGTGAAGACTAGAAACGTATGGATTTTATATTACGATTGAGTAGTACTGTATTGGCTATTTAAAACGTCAGTTCGGGCTATGTTGTGTGAATGAATATAAATAAATAAAAAAGTGCCGTTGGCTTCTTCTCAGTAAGCCTCCTCTATTATTCTTTGTTTTTCATTTTTAGTTCTTAAAAATTCCTACACCACCAACTCATTTCTTTCCCTCTAAGCCCATCTCTCACAAAACATGATCTAAGTTTTATAGCATCACAGAGATAAAAAATGATTAGGAGAAGGAAATTTAGGGCATGTTAATAAACTTTCTTCTCCGAGTTTATTGTTAACTCGATTTATCTATAGGGCTATTTGGTTTGCAGATAGTGGAGAAGGAAGAAATAGTGAAATACCCACTAGAACTCTCACCATAGAAAATGGAGATGAGAAACAGTAGTTGCTCCCATGACAGTTTTTTTCTATTTAGTTAAGCTCGAAATCTGGAATCCATTGTTTCCCAATTCTCGTTTTAAATGCACATCAAAACAATGATTGATGGAGGTTGCGTTAAAGGGTTTAGGGGTACTATTGTCCTTACGAAAGTTAATTTTTTTTTCGCCTAAAAGTGTGGCTGCGTTAAAGGGTTTAGGGGTACTATGGTCCTCATGAGAGTAAGTTGAGTATGTTTTGCGTTAAAGAGTTCTCAACGTGGAAGAATCTTACTCGCACGGTAGAATTGCGGAGCAATGTCCTACTCAACGATGAGGAGCGAAGTTTTGCTCGCTTTATATGGTGTGAGCTGAGCTCGTATATTCTAGTATTTTTCAAAAAAAGATTGCATGCCCCACCACAGGATGATCCAAACCATCCATTTGATGGGTTTCACATCATAAAAGATTTTCATGCAGATTCATGCCTAATGCTACTTTTGGTTGTTTGGAGTGGCTCGGAGAGTAGTGGAATAGGAAGTCAAAGGGAAGAGACAAGAATTTTTATTTTCTTAGAATTACCTTGGAAAATTATGTAGTAGTGTTTGGTTGCGTGGCAAATAATGGGAGAGTAGGAGAAAAAGTAAGGGTGGTCATTACTAATATAAGGAGAGAGGAGAGAGAGAGAGAGAGCATCATTCCCTAGAAAGTTCAACCATAATTCTTTCCTTTTGGAATAAGGGGACAAGAAAGAGACAAGCAATCATCACATGAGAGAAATCCAAGGGAATCAATGTCCAATGCATTTTGGCAACCAAACTTGGAATAGCATGCCAAATCCAAACCAAATTCCGACGGCTGCCGAGCTTTTGTGCAACCAAAGAGATTTTCTAAAGGGGAATGTTATCAGTACAATCATATTTTGATATTTGCACAAGGGAACCCAGCTCTCTTCTATACTTTAATTGGCTTGGGAAATGTAATAACCTTTTGACAACTCTTTAACTACTGAAAGAGAGATGGTTTGTGAAACTATCAAATATTATTGTGGTGGTGTCATTTTCCTTAATAAAGTGTAAGTCACTTAAAATAACATTAGGGACTAACAACCTTTACCGAAGACTCATGTTCTTATTCCTTTTACAGACTTGATATGTCCCTCTCTCGGAAGTAGGAATACGGGATTTCGTTTGAAAAAGAAAGACGATGTCTGTTTGATGTGACACTTGTACAAGAAGACAAGATAGTGAGCTCGCATGGCCACAAAATGCAAAAAATCAAGAGAAAATCCTAAACAAAATGTCAATTTTACCGAAGTCTTTATATTTTAGAAGTGTTTTCCTAAAACTGGCGAAGAGGTACGATGTTAAAGTGTGGTGTAGAGGTCAGGTACATGTCCAATACGCACCTAAATTGTTCTATCACCTCTAAAGCTTTTGGCGTATAGGTCAGGTACCTAACAAAGCAATACAATATATTGCCCTTTTGGAGAAAAAAATGACAAAATGTACCAAACATTTCTGCTGATTAAGGACAAATTAGACAGTTGGCTGATAGTTTCTATGTTCTTCCAAAAAACCCACCAAATGAATCCTAATTTCCTACTCGGTGAGAATTTATAGTAGTTTACAAGAACTGTACATGTTAAATGGAAAAAAAAGGGCTGTGATCATTTGAATTTGCCTGCATTTAACAAGTATATAAAATCAATGTAAAGAGTTAATGGGAAAAAAAATACTCACCTTTACAATAACAAGATCTAGTTTTGGAGGGGCACCAAATAAACCTTGTGTTGTTCAGGGGAAGGGGAAATGGCCGTGAGAGGGGAGACTTGTGATATGAGTGGGAAACGTTTGAAAATGAAGTATTAATGCCTTAACATGGATTGCAATTTTGGAAATACCGTTTTGAAACAGGCAAGAGACTGTGATAGGCATTGCACCCTCTTCACGATAAATGTGAATTTATAGAGGGGGTGATGGGTAAATATGAAATTATGAATACTTTGGTAATAGCCTTTCAGATTTTTGAAGGGTCAGGTCAACTGGCTAAAAAGGAAAAAGTAACCTTTCAGTTTAAATTCAGTAGCCTCTCAGATTTTTGAGGGGTCAAATGGCTAAAATCGAAAACCAAGCACTTCTTAAATGCCCTCTTAAAGGAAAAAGTAGAATCTGATATAGGCATGTTTTTACCAGGTTGCCACCAAAGATATTCATGATCCTAACTTTAAATGCCATCTTAAATGGGATTTCACCAATGCAGGCGCCCTTTGCCTCTTCTTTTTTTATTACTGTTGTTATTATTCTGATTACTGTTGGATAGTATAGCCTAGTACTAATTATACTCTAGATAAATACATTGACATAAACATTCTATGACATCTTAAATTTTGATTTGATAATTCCAACGAAAATATGGTTTTTCTTGTCAACTCATTAATGATGTAATGATACATGAAGTATACAAAGATTTTCTTTGGTAGAGAGTGTATCTTTTTGTCCACCTAAAAAAGAACACCGTCAGCTGTTTCTTTTCTGAGTTATGTAATGAGCTGGAAGTGGTGATGCCATCATACAACTTCGCTTGCAGTGCTCTCCAATACGGTCATCTGCCTTTCTTGATGTATTTCACTTCTGCCTGCTTCCTTGTTTTTACCCCAAAGAACAATGTAGAGGCCACACACTAACAATACAGCCCCACAAACACTGCCAAAAAAACAACAAAATCATATAGAAATTTTTTAATGATTTATTTAGAGGATGTTTGGCAACAATGATTTCATGGAATATTAGTGTGGTCACTTGTGAGATGTGTGTGGAGAAGGAGAGATTTGAGAGGGTGGGAGTGAAAGGTGCATGAAAAGCGCCTAAAGGTGCCCTCTCAAGTCTCTCTTCATCCATCCTCAGCTCCTAGCTATTTTACAATTGGGCCCATGAATATTGAAAGAGCTAGTTAATCCCGCATGTTTGGCTAAGAATATCAATTTAAGCTACTAGATTTAATTAGCCATTTAAAGATCTAAAGCACCTTCCAAGAGTAATCGCTTCGCCTAAGAGAAACATAGACAAAATGACATTAATAACCAAGGACAATGGAGTGAACATTGCTAAGAAAACCGGGCCCTTCTCTTCAATGACCCATGCCTGTAAATAGAACGTTATGCTGGTGACCACGATCCCCTGTCAACAACAATTATATTAAATTCTGCCTAAATAAGTTTGTTGAATGAAAATTGATACTAAATGAAATTATCTTCAATCTCTTATAGATTGCAGATTTTGCTTATAAACCCTAAACTATTAGTCCCAGTGAAATCACTGCATTACCATCAAAATTGGTTCTTATCTGTAAATAGGGTTGTTTTACATTGAAAATGAATAAGTTGCATTCTAGATAGAGGGGCCCTCCTAAGATTAATTAGTATTCCTACTTTTATTCATCTTAGGCTTGTAGCATTGTCTATTGACCCGTTTAAGGTAAAAATATAAGGAATAGGAGGAATGCTAAATTGATGTGCACGCTTGCAAAAATCATCTACGAGGGTGCCCTCATTAGACCATCTCAGCAAAGTGCATTTATTGTACATAAAAATTTAAATTGAAGGAATAATAAATGCACCTTGCTGGGATGGTCCAATGGGGGTCACTTGTAATTTTTTATTTTTTATTTTGTGTGCGTGTGTGTAAGGGTACCCTTCAGTTTATCGGGGTGACGATTTCTGATTCGTTTGATAAATCCATAGTGGATTTATTATAATGACTTACACAATATGCGACAGCGAGAAGTCCAACATCGAAACCGAGCTTCCATGGAGAAAAGTCGTGCTCAAAGGCAATGGCCACAAAAAAGGACTGGATGGCGCTAAGAAAACACTGCATTGCAGTGAAGAGGAGCTTCGAAGGATATTCTTTCAAAACTCGACCCTGTGTATAAAAAAAATAGCAGACCATATTCGTTACACCAAAAGCTTATATGATTCTTCACTCGAAAAAGAATAGAGAGTAAAAGGTCATAGTGCTAGCTTGAAGTAAACAAGGCATATCATTAGTAATCCACGCCGTTGATCGGATAAGCCATGACAAGGACACCCAATGGGTCCTGGTCATTAGCAATATTGAGACATGCAAAAATCAATGTCTAGAAGATATAAAACATATATTTTAGCATGCTTGGCCAATGGCATAGAATCATCTGATGAGGTTGGGATCAAGGGCAATTGGCCAGATTTAGGATGTCAACAATATCCATGTACACAAAAAGTAGGATCCGTAGAGAAAGGGGGCAGGCGGGAACTTGGCGAGACGTTCTTTTTTCGAAGCGTTTTCCGAGCGAGCAATGGCATCCTTCTTGGCTGGGGGCGTTTCCTTTCAAATGACAACCGCCTCTTCCAAATTTGTGTATTGGGATCCGACACAGATTTGATTCGTCGGATTTTGCAAACCTCAAATGTAGGATCCGCAGATTTGATAATTTTTATTAAATAAAAATAAAAAAATTAAATTTTAATTATATATATACTCATGAAAACTTTGAGGATTGGGATTGAGACGTAGGGGTTCTTATTAAGAGAGTCGAAGAAGAAAGGGGGAGGAGTCAATGGAAATATACACGATTTGCATTTTAAAAGAGAAAACGATATGTTAGATTCGCAAGAAAATCAGGATTCGTGCGGGACATTGCTATGATAAGAATCCAGATGTGTCCCACTTAAATCAATGTTCAATTCTCAACACAGATTCCACATAGGCGGCAAAGAATCCACGCAACACAGCCTATGAGTCGCATATCATTGGGACATCGAGACTTTGATGGATTTTTCATTTCGTACTTTATTTAATGCAATTGTGCTTGCATTTTTTCCAGTATATATGACTGAAGAAAAAAGTTACCTGTAAGACCGTCCATAAGGACCATAATATGTTGCCACAAAGCAAGATGAAGGTTCCGGTTATCCAAGTGTTATTCGAATGTTGGCTGTCTTTACGTGCAACAGAATCGTGATGGCTCCATGAAAGTAAACGAGGGCCCTTGTAAAAAGCATAAGTCATTGCTCCACCCAAGCACACTACTATACCCACAATCTTGGCTGTCCCAGACAGACTCTTCAGCTTCACAACTTCCATCCTGTGGCAAATATATTCCCCAAACATGAACAAAAGAGACGGAATTACTATTATTTTTAGGCTCAATTTCATTTGACATAAAATTTACCACTTAAATGGGCGTAAAATTTGTTTTACTAAAAATTTACGTCCAAAGAAATAGATGGGAAAAGAATGTTTAAAGAAATAGATGGGAAAAGAATGTCCAAAAAATTTGTGCATAGGAAGAATGTTTAAAGACTTATACATTCTGCTATCTACAGACATGCTTTCCATTATTAACATTCTCTAAACTAACATCCTAGAGTAATCATAATCACATGATCTCTCTTACTTGATAAGATACTAAGGGTTATCAACAAGCTTATGAATTCAAAGCTATTTAGCTAGTTGGCAAGGGTCTAATAGATATTTGCAAGTCATGGAGATTTAGTCCCTACGTAAGGCAACCAAAAAGGATACATTCTAACAATAAAATCACCATGTTTTAAAGTAAAAACACACTACATACCTCAATAAAACACCCAAGAGGAAGGTCATAGCAGGAAGGGTATTAAAGGATGCAGCTCCTAATGTTGATGAAGTGTAACGGAGGCCAACACCATATAAATTCAAAGCACCAGTAATCCTACAATTTAAAATTATTAGATTTGCAAGGAACACTCCTTTTCAAAAAAAAGATTTGCAAGGAACACTGGACGTTTTCCTTAGAAATTACAAAACAACAAGAGGGGTGATCAATTGAAATCCAATGAAATATTGCGCAAATAATATTTCTATGGCCTGGTGAGGAGATTTGTCCTTCAACCATGAGATTGGAGGAGGTACCAGCTTAAAAAAAAGGCGGCCCAGTGCACAAGGCTCCAGAAAGATTCCAATTAAAGTTGGTATCATACGGGATAACCTACCCAAATAATGAAAGCATGAACATCTTCAGGAATACAGCCGGTGACACTTTCAGAGCATCTTTCCTAGACAATCACAATCCCCAGACACCAAGAGGTTGTTATCAAGCAATAATGTGCCAATAGGTTCATGGAATCATTCATGGTGACCCACTAAAATAAAACTAATGAAAAAAGAAGTAAAAAAGAAAATAGTACGCTAAACTGAAGGGTGAAAGAGCACCCCTATTGGCTATAAATCACAAAAATGCATTCATTGCTCTTTAACTTTCAGGTATCATAAACGCAAGATGGTGACTAATAACTAATGGGGGCGCCCCTCAGTTTAGAATTCCTCACAAAAAATGAAGTGCCATTCAATAATTTACCCTTTGAATATAATGGCAATGGGCACTAAGACTACGGTGGCGATCACTTGTCTATAGAAAACGAACACAAAGCTGTTCATGCCGTGATTCAGTGCAACCTTTGTGAGCAGATACATGACCCCATAAATGGCCTGTACAAGGATGACTATCAAATAAGGCTGCATCCCCTCCATCAAAAGAGGCAAGGAAGGACTCTGGAAAACACAAGTTGTTAAAAAGGTAAGGATGGAGAACTATATCATATGGGATTTGAAAGCTGTATATATTTCTAGGGAAATGTTATCAGCACAACCATATTTTCATATTTCCCAAAAGCTCTCACGAGCTAATTAAAGAAGAAAAGACAGCTGGGTTTTTGTGCACACATCAAAATTTGGTTGCGCTGATAACACTTTTCTTTTCTAATTTGGTAACCAAGGTTTTAAATTTTGGACTGAAATTTATGGTTTCGGAGACCGAAACCCTAAAGTTCCGAAACCAAAATTGGAGAAATTTACCAAATTTCGGTGAAATTCAGAAATTTTAGGTAATTTTGGAGAAATTTGGGATAAAATATTAATTATTTATTTCTGAAATTTCGGCTAAAAAAACAGACATTTCGATCCCTTCTACATAAATTTCGGGATTTTGGCTGAAATTTCGGTTTTGGTGATAGCCAAAGTTACCCCAAAACTGAAATTTAAAACCTTGTTTGTAACTTCAATAAAATTCTACATGAGAGAGCAGCTACATAGTGAATAAGACAAAATCTGTTGAAAAGTGAGCCTATGTGGCTGCTCTCTAATGCAGCCGGAGGCCCGCGAAATGCACTTCTGCGATGGACGCTGGCCAAAGAATTGGGTCTGTATTTTCCACGGATTCTTGCCCTCTTCATATTTTCTTGCGCACGTGTGGGCGTAAGGCTCTTAAATAACCTGGAGGACTAGCAACCGTTTTTCCGAAGACTATGTTCGTATTCCTTTTCAAGTCAGTCAAAGTCTTCCCTTGTGTCGTTTTCCTCTCAGCTGTCAAATAAATTATATAGGGATTTGCTAGGGACCATAGCAATAAGGAACCTCACAGGTTAACTTCTCAGTAGATTTTGTCTTATTCATTACATCCATCTAAGGTGGCTGCTCTCACATGCAACCGCCAGCCCTGAAATGCCTTAGTGGGATGGTCCCTAGCAAATCCCAAATATATATATATGACTGGCAAACAAAAGTACATTTTACCTGACAGAGCAATACAATTAAGGGCCTACAATTAATTGCCTTTTTGGAGAAAAAATAATGACAGTGATAAATTCACCCCCTTAAAAGAATAATACACCCCTGTTACAGGTGGTGTTTTCTGCTTCAACGGGGGTGTATTATTCGTTAAGGGGGTGAATTCATTACTGCCCATGTACCATATTTCTAAGGGTTTAGCTAGCCTCCTTTGCAGAAGAACCATCGTGCTCAGTCCTTTACAAGTGATAACAACAGTGCCAGATGAAGTAAATGAATAAAGCCAAAGTCAACTTATGCAGCTGTCATCACTTGCAAAGGACGGAGAGTGAAGGTGAAGGTGAAGGTGCTTATGCAAAGGAGGCTAGCAAACTCCCTAGTTTCTATGTTCTTCCAACCCACCAGATGCTTCCTATACGATGAGAAAACACTCTCTCTATCAATTTATTAACCAGCATTTTTTTTTTGGCGAGTTTTTATAGGGAAATGGTAACAACACACCTATATTTTGATATTTGCACAAACTCAGCTGTCTTTTCTTCTTTAATTGGCTTATGAGTAGGGGTGGCAACGGGGCGGGTCGGGGCCGGATGTTGGGGTCCCCTTCCCCTTCCCCTCTGCGGGGAATTTCCCCCCTCCCCTTCCCCTTCCCATCTGCGGGGATGGTGGGGAATCCCCCTCCCCTCCCCGCGGGGAATATCTAATCCCCTTCCCCTTCCCCTTCCCCTTCCCCTTCCCCTCCCCGCATCCTTCGGGGACAAAATCCCCGCCCCACCCCCTCTTTGGAACCCAACCAAACCAGCAAACAGAGCTTCTTTCTTCTACGTCCATTACAGACAATATTGTGATGAATGCTATGATTCTATTCATGTGATCAACAAACAGATGGACAAAATCAGAAATGCATGGATGAGACAACAAACATAAATAACAACAGGACCTCATCTTTCAGCAATTTTCTGCATAAATTGTGGAATGATAAATAGGAAATGAGCACCAGGATTACCTTCATTAACAGGCAGCCAATGTGCAAAAAGTAACTATTTCAGTAGTCACAATGAACTTTAAAAGTCCATAAGTGGGCGCTCACACACGCAAAATAATGTTCATTAGTTCATTCTGTATAGCATGTTAACCCCCAGATGAGCATGAGAAATGAGAATGGAGAAGAGAACAAAATCAACAAATGACTTATTTCTTTAAATTCAGTCTAGTGCTGACATGAAACAAATTTTTAGTAGCTAAATTTTTCTTGTTGAAAATTAAAACCTGCAATCCAACCCTAAAATTCTGTTGGCACTACGATTTTTTGATAATTGCATACACTCAACGTCTCAGGCTCTCAGCTTGTCTTTATTATTTCAACATCTGTGAAAAGGTTATTATAGTTCCCAAAATGCTCTCAGAAGCTAATTAAAAGGAAAAGACAAGCTAAGTTTATGTTTGGGGGAATCTTGTAGCCGATCCACAGAGTTTCTAGTAGTTTTCCTTAAAAAAAACACTTAAAAATTTACAAAAAAATGGCATTGATTTGCGGGGCGTAGCGGGGCGGGGCGGGGCGGGGCGGGGACAACTCTATCCCCTTCCCCTTCCCCTCCCCACACCGGGGAATTTTTATATTCCCCTTCCCCTTCTCCTTCCCCTTTCAAATCGGGGAATCCCCTCCCCAAACGGGGCGGGGCGGGGCGGATCCCCGCTTTTTCGGGTGAAATTGCCGGCCCTACTTGTGAGTGCTTTTTAGGAAATGTAATTTACCTCTTTACAGCTCTTAAAATATTAAAAGACAAGTTGGTTTGTGAAAGTATCAAAATATGGTTGTGCTGATATCATTTTCCTTTTTATGTAGTCAAATCTTTTCAAAAAGGCACTTGCTAGAGACCATCGTAAAAGGTACTTGCTAAAGTTGCTAGGGCTCACTTTTTGTCTTATTCAGTTTATTCATCGTATGTGGTTGTTCTCTTATGCAACAGCCAGTCTGCGAAATGCCTTCTGTGATGGTCCCTAGCAAATCTCGATTGTGCCTAAAAATTCATTTCAATACAGGATGATCCCAAGCCTCCGACCATAGAGTTTTCCATAATATGAAGTTCATCTATAGATCGGAGGGCTAGGATCACCCTGTGGAAATGATTTTTTGGGTATGACCTATTTACCATGAGGCCCATCAAATGAACAGTTTCGATCATCCTATGGTGTGGGCTGTAACGTCCTTTTGAAAATATTAGACAACACGTGCTTACAACATAGTCTCTCGAGATGGGTGTAGCCGTGTAGGAGTGACATCAGTTTAATTTTTCAGTTTGATCTTGTCTATAAATGGATCCGGCCTTATATGATGAGCCATCCTTCCCCCCTATGAAGCACTGGTGCGGGTGCGGGGTGCGGGTGCGACACGACACGGGTACGCGGGTACGTGATTTTTCAAAAAACTTGGGTGCGGGTGCGTTCGGGGTGCGTTGAATATAATAATATTTTTTATTAAAAAAAATTTTAAAAATAGGAAAGCAATCAAATAACAATAACATCACCATTCACCAAAATGGAAAATTCTAATATTACTCTTCATTTCATACGTGATTAAGTTCATCATTAAAGCACCAAAATAACATAAAGCATCAATGCATCATCAATCCTAGAAGTCAGTCGCTTCATCTCCAATATCGACAACATCGTCCTCTACGTCGTCGGTAAAAACAATGGACTCCAACTCCGGCTCATCCAAAGAAAGACTAGCAACTTCAAGTATCCCTACATCCTCGAAGGAATCAAATATATCTCCACCTATGTCCTACATCTTTGTCTCTCCTTGCTTATATTGTGGAGTTTGTCTTGAGAGAAACTGAAGATTGCTATGAACGAAAACCAAATCTTCAGCTCGTTGTGGAGTCATCTTGTTCCTCTTGAGAGAATGGACAAAAGAGTAAGTACTCCAATTCCTCTCGGCACAAGATGACGATGAAGGTTGCATAAGAATCTTCAAAGCTGTGCTTTGAAGCATAGGGGCACATGTACCATGGATGGCCCACCACTCATGAGGCTTGATAGTGAACCGTTCATTGATGGAATCAACATCATTGAATAATCCGGACTTCATGGAGAATTGTGCGAACTCCACATTAGCTCTTGTGTGGTCCGAGGAATTGGTGAAGTACCTCTTGAAGCACTTCATCCTCTCGGTATAAATTTCTGCATCCTTATGTGGAGGCACCCGACTTGAATCTTCACTAAGCCATTGCTCACTATAATACCTTTAAGAAAGAAAAAACTAATTTAGCTTCAAATTTTAAGTCAAAAGTTAGAACTTAGAAATAAACATAAAAAACTAATAATCCAAATAAATTTAAAGTCACCTAACCTTGGATTCAATGAATGAGCCAAGCAATAAAGTGGAGTGTTGCTCTTGTTCCAACGAGCAACAAGAATCTCGTGCACCACGTCAAAAAATTTGGACTCCTCTTCTTTCCTCTTTCCTTCCTTCCTATATATTGCCGCCCTTACTTTCTCTATCATGGTATCCCACAAATCATAAACCAAGTGAAGGTAAGGCGTATTCGTGTCACACTCTCTAAGCATGTTATAGATTGGGGATGTAAATGCGAGTATGTAGTCGATAGAATCCCACCATACGTCATCTAACACCTTCTCTTTTACAAACCTCGATTTTTTCATGTCATCCTCCTTATAACAAGTCCATTTGTCGCTAATAACCATTGCTTGAAGACCTTGCTTTAAGAGTTTCAATCTCTTAAGCATAACAATAACACTCGCAAATCGAGTCTCCACCACAGCAAGCAACTTCAAAGTGTTGAACTCGTTGAATATGGCTAGTCTCATGGAATGATTCATTATGAAATTCTTAATGATGCTAGCATCTCCCGAAACATCCGTTATCCAACTACATTCGTCATATGTAACTTGATTTGCTTCCACATTCTTCGCCGCACATATGTTCTTCAAAGCAAGGTTGAGGGTGTGCACCACACATGGGGTCCAAAAGATGGAAGAAAATTGTGCCTCAATAAGTTGTCCGGCCGCCTTGCAATTTGTGACGTTGTCGGTAATTACTTGGACAACATTTTCATGCCCAACTTCCATAATTACCTCTGTCAACAAGTTGGCAATGAAATGTTTGTCCTTTGTCTCCCCCGAACAATCTACCGCCTTGATAAACATAGGCCTACCATCGGTTACCACCATAAAGTTAATGAGAGGCCGCCTTTGTGAGTCACTCCATCCATCATTAACAATGCTCACCCCTTTATCCTTCCATGTCTCTCTAAGGGGTTGCAACAACCTATCAACATTTGCCCTCTCTTTTTGTAGTAGAGTCGTTCTTAGCAAGTTGTACCCCGGAGGCAAATAACCAGAAATTGGATTGTTGGCCGCATAAGAGTATGAACTCGCATAGTGTGGGTTCCTTGCTAGGTGAAATGGCAAGCCACCGGAGTAAAACATCCGAGCAATTTCGCCATGTAGGTGATCACGGGCCGCCATGTTAAATGCTTTTTCAATAGCACTCACACTTCCACTTGGACCACTTGTCTTCCTCCTTTTTAGATCAAAACTTGGAGGGACAAACATACTACTTGGGCAACTCAATGATCCACTACTTGATGATGGCGGCAATGACACTCTCTTGGGAGCATTTTGCTTTATAGTCTCCTTGCATTCTTCCTCCAACCTTTCCATTCCGAGTAGGTCATTTGCTTTCACCTTAGGACACGCTTTGATTCGTTGTCCTGATACCTTCAACAAGTGCGCTCTAACCCTTGTGTAGGAGCTATTCCAACTCTTATGGTAAAAATTAGATTCCCATCTCACATTCCCTCCACCGTTAGGATCTTTATCAAATTTAGTGGCATACCTCTATAAGGGCTTCGAGAGGTCTTCATCAGTAGAAGTAGAAGGTGGTGCATTTGTGGCTTGGGCGGCACTACTAGCCCCGGATGAAGACATTCTATTAAAAGAACAAACACAAATTTAGTAAGCAAATAAGATTATTGGACTCCCAATCAGTTCACAAGACTCATAATCTTATATCTTGATGGTCTAAAGTCTAAACCCTAAGCCCCTAATTGTGAGCCCAAATCAAGTTATTGGAGTCAAAATTAAACATAATTTTGACTCCTAAAATCAGTTTTGGGCTCCCAATCGATTGTCACAATCTTAAATTAACATGGCCCTAAAGGGTAAAGGCTAAAGCCCTAACGACCCTAACCCCTCTAATTGAGCCCAAAACGGATTTTGGGGGTCAAAATTAAAAATAATTTTTTACTCCTAAAATCAGTTTTGGGCTCCCAATCGATTGCCACAATCTTAAATTAACATGGCCCTAAAGGGTAAAGGCTAAAGCCCTAACGACCGAACTCCTCTAATTGAGCCTAAAACGGATTTTGGGGGTCAAAATTAAACATAATTTTTTACCCCTAAAATCAGTTTTGGGCTCCCAATCGATTGTCACAATCTTAAATTAACATGACCCTAAAGGGTAAAGGCTAAAGCCCTAACGACCTAACCCCTCTAATTGAGCCCAAAACGGATTTTGGGGGTCAAAATTAAACATAATTTTTTACTCCTAAAATCAGTTTTGGGCTCCCAATCGATTGTCACAATCTTAAATTAACATGGCCCTAAAGGGTAAAGGGCTAAAGGCTAAAGCCCTAATGACCTAACCCCTCTAATTGAGCCCTAAAGGGCTCCCAATAGAATGTCACAATCTCAAATTAACATGGCCTGAAAGCTCACAATTGGAAATTTGGGATTTAGGGCTTGAGGCCCCAAAGCCCTAAATCCCAAATTCTCAATTGTGACCTCCAAACTGAAAATCAGTTTAGGGCTTCAAATTCACAATCCATTTGAAGATTATGCCAACCGATTGTGAGCTCCAAATTGATTTTTATGTGACTCACAATCGGTTAGGGCTTTAGGCTATTTTTTAGGGCAAATCACAAATAAAATAATGCAAATCACAAATAAAAATAAAGGAGAGAGAGAAAGAGAGTAGAAATAATAATAATAAAAAATAGTAGAGAGAGATGCAAAGAGAAAGAGAGAAGTAGAGAGAGAGTACCTTTAAGTAGGGTTAGGTTAGGGCTCCGACGATGGCGGAGGCGGAGGCGGCTGTAGTAGTTGCAGGGAGAGAGAGGAGAAACCGAGAGGGAGAGGAGAAAATGAGAGAAGCCCGAGAGAGAGTGAGAGAAGAGAGTTGCAGGAGAGAGAGAGAGAGAGAGAGAGAGAGAGAGAGAGAGAGAGAGAGAGAGAGAGGGAGAGAGGGAGAGGGAGAGAGTTGCGTGAGTGAGGGGGTTTGGGTTTTAAAACCCTTTTATATAATTTAAACCCCCCTCCCCCCAAATTGCTATTGGCAGCCTCTTTTTTTTGTTTTTTTTTTTAAACACTTAAAAACATGTCGGGTGCGTCGGGGTGCGCACCCCAACCGCACCCGACCATAAAAATTAGAAAAAAAAAAGTTTTTAAATCAGGTGCGCACCCGACACGCACCCGGGACGCACCCGTGTCGGATACGCACCCGATACCGGTACGCGGGCCATTTTGAAGCACCCATGCTTCACAGCTTCCCCCCTAATGTTTTTCATTTTGCTTAGAATTTGTTGAGGGAAGCTTAATGCTAATTTCATGCTCTCCTCAAACTGGCCAAGAATAATTGCATCATTAAAGGGGCATTAACTCAAACAATAAATAAACATTTAAAAGGATTTTGCTAACGAGTGCATTGGGAAAGATATTTTACAATCATTTTACACATACTTCCAGACTTTTACACCGGTTTTGAGGTTTTAACATAGAAATATGTGCAAAATTTCTTTCCTAATGCACCCTAGCAAGGGCACTCATTAGCAAAACCTATATTAAAACGAGGGATTTCCTACCGTACATCGCATAAGGCATTCTGCGGATGGCCTATTGCATGTTAGAGTAGCCACATGGGCTGACTTTTCCGCAGATTTTAATCTTCATTCATGAGGTGGCTGCTCTCACATGCAACAGGCCATCCACGAAATGCCTACTGCGTTGGACACTAGCAAATCCCTTAAAAAGAAGAAACCCATAAAAGTAGAGAAACCGGATAAGCAGGTCTAACGGGTTGCAATATATGACTTGGACCAATGAGGTCACGCTTAAAAAGAAGAGAAACCTATATTAAAAAAAAGTTTGCTGCCTATTTTTATTTTATTTTTTTTGCAAGGGCGCTCTTCGATGTATAGAACATTGTTCATTAAGGAATGCTACATTCAAAAGCGCCCTTGCAAAAAAGGGAGCAAAGGGCGCCCGTATTGGTCAAATTCCACTAATGACATTTATATTCCTAATTTTAAATGCCATCTGCCATCTTAAATGGGATTTCACCAATGCAGGCGCCCTTTTCCCCCTTTATTTGCAAGGCCGTGAGACTATTTTTGTTCTTTTGTTTCTAGGAAACTAACTTAAAAAGTGAATTTTTTGTACACATGGACATTCTGATTGTTGGTCTCTCCCATCAGTCTTACTCTCAGCTACCATATCGGGATTCATGCCCTCTTTATTTATTTTCTTGAGCAGGTGTCAAATAAAAGATTTTGTCTTTTGGAAAAAAGGATTTTGTATTGCTAGAAGTCCTCAATCCCAACGGGAATTTGCTAAGGTCCATCACAAAAGGCATTTCGAAACTAGTTTGTCGCATGTCAGACCAGCCACCTCGTGAATGAAGACAACGGCTTTTGTCTCCATTCACAAGGTGGGTGGTCTAACGTGCGACAGACCTGCCGCGAAATGCCTTTTGCCCTAACAATTCCCATCACAAAGATATCCCCAAAAATTCAAGTCCGTGTAGATATAATACTCGGAACAGTCTAAATAATACTAGACATCCAAATGCAAGGAGAAGAAAATGAATTTTTGTTAATAACACCCTAACCGTATAGAGGTTCATGAACCTTTTACATGTTGGCATATGAAAATTATTTATTGTGTTGAAGAAGAAATCAAAGCAAAACCATTCAAGTAACCACAAAGCAAAAGTAGAGAGAACTATTTCTCTTCAATATAAAATTTCAAAATATTAAACAACACAACACTCACATTTTAGACTCTAACTCCACTAACAAAAATCAAAAGGACCACACGTCCACGTCTAACTACAATTCTAAAAGAACCAAGAAACTACCAAAATTCTAAACAAACTGGGATTCCTGGTTTGACTCAAACTCATGTAGTAGCTAAGTGGGTGAGCCTAAGTTGACTCTAAAATAATATTGTTAAAGAATTAATACTAAATTAGTGCAAGAAGCAAAAAGACAATGGATTGAGTGTGAGATTCCAATCCTATCTTAATCGGTAGTTTCGGGGAAATGAGCTTAAGGGAGTCCAATGGAATAAATGTGCTCTATAGATGTTTTATAGGCTCAATGTGTTTAAGGGCTTCCTCTCATGAGTGAGCGATGTGCTCCTAAAACACGTAATAAGGTTTCATAATATAAAATCTCATAGTTTCCTTGTTTGGGTTAAATTCTTGTATGTAGTGAGATTACTATTGAGATTTATATTCGGACTTGCTAGTTCTAAATTAATGCTTCAATATCTTTTATTTCTCTCGGGAAATTATATATTCGCCCCTATTTCTTCCTTGGGCTACCTTTTGTAGCGTAAAAAGAGAGGTAAAAAATATACTATATTTCTCTTGTATTATGGGTTAGAGGCAAGGTTTTTTTGTTCTCCTCTCCTCTTGTAACTTTTATTCCTATCAATAAAATTTGAGGCGCTGCCCCGGGTTCCAAGATAAATTTCCGGTTTAAAAAAATATAAATATCATTTTTCATGCAACTAATAGTTATAAGAGGAATGCTAAACTAAAGGGCGCTCTTGTGAAAGTCCAGCCCAAGGACACCCCATTGGATCCAAGCAAGGTTTAAAATTTCAGTTTCGGTACCGGTTTCGGAACCTGAAATTTTGAAAATTCGATCGAAATTTCAAAATTTCGGTTGCAATCTGGTACAAAACCCAAATTCAATATTTTATTCAATATTAAATTTCTGTAATTTCGGTCGAAATTTCGGTGAAATATTAAATTAATATTAAAAAAAAACAGATTTTTTGGGTTAAATTTCGGAAAAACCGAAATTTTGGCCGAAATAAATGACCGTTTCGGTTTTGGGTGATTTCGGTGTCGGTAATTTCGGATTTCGGTCGAAATTTAAAACCATGGATCCAAGTAGCCCGAATGCAATTATGATGCCGCTTAGTTACTCGTGCTCGAGCAAGGTGGCCCGTAACTTCATTCCCCGATCTTCTAACGTGATGAAATCTAACACTACCCTCAATCGAATTCGAGATCTCATCAAGAAACACTAAAAATCTCCAAGGGCGAGCGGATTGGCCTTCCAACCATCTAATGACATTTGGAGAACACTCCGCTCACGTGTGGCCCCTCCTTTTTTTGGTTTGGCCGTACATGTGGATTTTCATTAACAAGGGGTTGTTGGGTTTTGAACCCAGCACATGCCGTGAGGCAATAGCTCTGACACCATGTGAAATCAACCAATTGCTCTAAAAGCTTAAGAGGTTATAAATGGTGTACTATTTAATCATTTAATACTTCAACAATTGAAATTATTTTTCTTGGTTGCCAAACATACCCTTAAGGGCATAGTTGTTCGCCATGAAAATTTATTCTATGGAATATTCATGGCCCTGTGAAAGAAGAGCTGACAAGAGTGGGAGAGGTATGAGTTGCGACAATGGAAGGAGCACGAGAACTTCCTAAAAAACAGTGAAAAAATACACTATTTCAAATTGGGTTTTTTCTCCAGTTTTAGGGGAGCTTCAAGCTCCCCTCATCTCCCAGCTGTTGGAAAAATAATTCAAACGGTGTTACCTTATGGGGCCCACTCAAGCACATCCAAATTTAGAGTTTTGTCTTTATCCAAATTTGGTTTTTAAAGACTAGTCCAAATTAGAAGCTATTATAAAGTCGGTTGTGTGAGTCCTTTTTATCTAATCTGTGTTTGTTCTCATCCTAAGAAAGAGTTGTGCTCGTAGGTAGAGTTTGATTAGAAGGTGAAGACTAGAAACGTATGGATTTTATATTACGATTGAGTAGTACTGTATTGGCTATTTAAAACGTCAGTTCGGGCTATGTTGTGTGAATGAATATAAATAAATAAAAAAGTGCCGTTGGCTTCTTCTCAGTAAGCCTCCTCTATTATTCTTTGTTTTTCATTTTTAGTTCTTAAAAATTCCTACACCACCAACTCATTTCTTTCCCTCTAAGCTCATCAGCATGACAGAGATAAAAAATGATTAGGAGAAGGAAATTTAGGGCATGTTAATAAACTTTCTTCTCCGAGTTTATTGTTAACTCGATTTATCTATAGGGCTATTTGGTTTGCAGATAGTGGAGAAGGAAGAAATAGTGAAATACCCACTAGAACTCTCACCATAGAAAATGGAGAAGAGAAACAGTAGTTGCTCCCATGACAGTTTTTTTCTATTTAGTTAAGCTCAAAATCTGGGATCCATTGTTTCCCAATTCTCGTTTTAAATGCACATCAAAACAATGATTGATGGAGGTTGCGTTAAAGGGTTTAGGGGTACTATTGTTCTTACGAAAGTTAATTATTTTTTTCGCCTAAAAGTGTGGCTGGGTTAAAGGGTTTAGGGGTACTATGGTCCTCATCAGAGTAAGTTGAGTATGTTTTGCGTTAAAGAGTTCTCAATGTGAAAGAATCTTACTCGCCCGCGTAGAATTGCGGAGCAATGTCCTACTCAACGTTGAGGAGCGAAGTTTTGCTCGTTTTATATGGTATGAGCTGAGCTCGTATATTCTAGCATTTTTCAAAAAAAAGGATTGCACACCCCACCACAGGATGATCCAAACCGTCCATTTGATGGGTTTCACATCATAAAAGATTTTCATGCAGATTAGTGGAATAGGAAGTCAAAGGGAAGAGACAAGAATTTTTATTTTCCTAGAATTACCTTGGAAAATTATGTAGTAGTGTTTGGTTGCGCGGCAAATAATGGGAGAGTAAGAGAAAAAGTAGGGGGTGTTATTACTAATATATGGAGAGAGGAGAGAGGGGGAAGAGAGAGATAGAGCGAGAGAGCATCATTCCCTAGAAAGTTCAACCATAATTCTTTCCTTTTGGAATAAGGGGGCAAGAAAGAGACAAGCAATCATCACATGAGAGAAATCCAAGGGAATCAATGTCCAATGCGTTTTGGCAACCAAACTTGAAATAACATGCCAAATTCAAACCAAATTCCAACGGCTGCCGAGCTTTTGTGCAAACAAAGAGATTTTCTAAAGGGGAATGTTATCAGCACAATCATATTTTGATATTTGCGCAAGGGAACCCGGCTCTCTTCTATACTTTAATTGGCTTGGGAAATGTAGTAACCTTTTGACAACTCTTTAACTACTGAAAGAGAGATGGTTTGTGAAACTATCAAATATTATTGTGCTGATGTCATTTTCCTTAATAAAGCGTAAGTCACTTAAAATAACCTTAGGGACTAACAACCTTTACCGAAGACTCATGTTCTTATTCCTTTTACAGACTTGATATGCCCTCTCTAGGAAGTAGGAATACGGGATTTCGTTTGAAAAAGAAAGACGATGTCTGTTTGATGTGACACTTGTACAAGAAGACAAGATAGTGAGCTCGCATGGCCACACAATGCAAAAAATCAAGTGAAAATCCTAAACAAAATGTCAATTTTACCGAAGTCTTTATATTTTAGAAGTGTTTTCCTAAAACTGGCAAAGAGGTACGATGTTAAAGTGTGGTGTAGAGGTCAGGTACATGTCCAATACGCACCTAAATCGTTATATCACCTCTGAAGCTTTTGGCGTATAGGTCAGGTACCTAACAAAGCAATACAATATATTGCCCTTTTGGAGAAAAAGATGACAAAATGTACCATACATTTCTGCTGATTAAGGACAAATTGGACAGTTGGCTGATAGTTTCTATGTTCTTCCAAAAAACCCACCAAATGATTCCTAATTTCCTACTCGGTGAGAATTTATAGTAGTTTACAAGAACTGTATATGTCAAAAGGAAAAAAAAGGGCTGTGATCATGTGAATTTGCCTGCATTTAACAAGTATATAAAATCAATGTAAAGAGTTAATGGGAAAAAAAATACTCACCTTTACAATAACAAGATCTAGTTTTGGAGGGGCACCAAATAAACCTTGTGTTGTTCAGGGGAAGGGGAAATGGCCGTGAGAGGGGAGACTTGTGATATGAGTGGGAAACGTTTGAAAATGAAGTATTAATCCCTTAACATGGATTTCAATTTTGGAAATACCGTTTTGAAAGAGGCAAGAGACTTTGATAGGCATTGCCCCCTCTTCACGATAAATGTGAATTTATAGAGGGGGTGATGGGTAAATATGAAAGTTTGAGTACTTTGGTAATAGCCTTTCAGATTTTTGAAGGGTCGATTGGCTAAAATCGAAAACTAAGCACTTCTTAAATGCCCTCTTAAAAGGAAAAAGTAGAATCTGATATAAGCATGTTTTTACCAGGTTGGCACTATAGACATTCATGATCCTAACTTTAAATGCCATCTTAAATGGGATTTCACCAATGCAGGCGCCCTTTGCCTCCTTTTTTTGTTACTGTTGTTATTATTCTGATTACTGTTGGATAGTACTAATTATACTCTAGATAAATACATTGACATAAACATTCTAAGACATCATAAATTTTGATTTGATAATTCCAACAAAAATATGGTTGTTCTTGTCAACTCATTAATGATGTAATGATACATGAAGTATACAAAGATTTTCTTTGGTAGAGAGTGTATCTTTTTGTCCACCTAAAAAAGAACACCGTCAGCTGTTTCTTTTCTGAGTTATGTAATGAGCTGGAAGTGGTGATGCCATCATACAACTTCGCTTGCAGTGCTCTCCAATACTGTCATCTGCCTTTCTTGATGTATTTCACTTCTGCCTGCTTCCTTGTTTTTACCCCAAAGAACAATGTAGAGGCCACACACTAACAATACAGCCCCACAAACACTGCCAAAAAAACAACAAAATCATATAGAAATTTGTTAATGATTTATTTAGAGGATGTTTGGCAACAATGAAAAATTGTTTCATGGAATATTAGTGTGGTCACTTGTGAGATGTGTGTGGAGAAGGAGAGATTTGAGAGGGTGGGAGTGAAAGGTGCATGAAAAGCGCCTAAAGGTGCCCTCTCAAGTCTCTCTCCATCCCTCCTCAGCTCCTAGCTATTTTACAATTGGGCCCATGAATATTGAAAGAGCTAGTTAATCCCGCATGTTTGGCTAAGAATATCAATTTAAGCTACTAGATTTAATTAGCCATTTAAAGATCTAAAGTACCTTCCAAGAGTAATTGCTTCGCCTAAGAGAAACATAGACAAAATGACATTAATAACCAAGGACAATGGAGTGAACATTGCTAAGAAAACCGGGCCCTTCTCTTCAATGACCCATGCCTGTAAATAGAACGTTATGCTGGTGACCACGATCCCCTGCCATCAACAATTATATTAAATTCTGCCTAAATAAGTTTGTTGAAAATTGATACTAAATGAAACTATCTTCAATCTCTTATAGATTGCAGAGTTTCCTTATAATAAACCCTAAACTAGGAGTCCCGGGGAAATCACTGCATTACCATCAAAATTGGTTCTTATTTGTAAATAGGGTTGTTTTACATTGAAAATGAATAAGTTGCATTCTAGATAGAGGTGCCCACTTAAGATTAGTAGTCATACTCTTATATTCATCTTAGGCTTGTATCATTGTCTATTGACACGTTTAAGGTACAAATATAAAAAATAGGAGGAATGCTAAATTGATGTGCACCCTTGCAAAAATCATCTACGAGGGTGCCCTCATTAGACCATCTCAGCAAAGTGCATTTATTGTACATAAAAATTTAAATTGAAGGAATAATAAATGCACCTGGCTGGGATGGTCCAATGGGGGTGACTTGTAATTTTTTATTTTTTTTTGGTGTGCGTGAGTGTAAGGGTGCTCTTCAGTTTATCGGGGTGAAGATTTCTGATTCTTTTGATAAATCCCTAGTGGATTTATTATAATGACTTACACAATATGCGACAGCGAGAAGTCCAACATCGAAACCGAGCTTCCATCGAGAAAAGTCGTGCTCAAAGGCAATGACCACGAAAAAGGACTGGATGGCGCTAAGAAAACACTGCATTGCGGTGAAGAGGAGCTTCGAAGGATATTCTTTCAAAACTCGACCCTGTGCATAAAAAAAATAGCAGACCATATTCATTACACCAAAAGCTTATATTAATTCTTCACTCGAAAAAGAATAGAGAGTAAAAGGTCATAGTGCTAGCTTGAAGTAAACAAGGCATATCATTAGTAATCCAGGCCGTTGATCGGATAAGTCATGACAAGGACACCCAATGGGACCTGGTCATTAGCAATATTGAGAAGAAGATATAAAACATATTTTTTAGCATGCTTGGCAAATGGCATAGAATCATCTGATGAGGTTGGGATCAAGGGCAATTGGCCAGATTTAGGATGTCAACATTATCCATGGACACAAAAAGTAGGATCCGTAGAGAAAGGGGGCTGGCGGGGACTTCGCGAGACGTTCTTTTTTCTAAGCGTTTTGCTGAGCAAGCGATGGCATCCTTTGGCTGGGGGCGTTTCCTTTCAAATGACAACCGCCTCTTCCAAATTTGTGATTGGGATCCGACACAGATTTGATTCGTCGGATTTTGCGAACCCCAAAATGTAGGATCCGTAGATTTGATAATTTTTATTAATAAAAAAATTGAATTTTAATTATATATATACTCATGAAAACTTTGAGGATTGGGATTGAACGTAGGAGTTTTTATTAAGAGAGTCGAAGAAGAAAGGGGGAGGAGTCGATGGAAATATACATGATTTGCATTTTAAAAGAGAAAACGATATGTTAGATTCGCAAGAAAATCAGGATTCGTGCGGGACATTGCTATGATAAGAATCCAGATGTGTCCCACATAAATCAATGTTCAATTCTCAACACAGATTCCACATAGGCGGCAAAGAATCCACGCAACACAGCCTATGAGTCGCATATCATTGGGACATCGAGACTTTGATGGATTTTTCATTTCGTACTTTATTTAATGCAATTGTGCTTGCATTTTTTCCAGTATATATGACTGAAGAAAAAAGTTACCTGTAAGACCGTCCATAAGGACCATAATATGTTGCCACAAAGCAAGATGAAGGTTCCGGTTATCCAAGTGTTATTCGAATGTTGGCTGTCTTTATGAGCAACAGAATTGTGATGGCTCCATGAAAGTAAACGAGGGCCCTTGTAAAAAGCATAAGTCATTGCTCCACCCAAGCACACTACTATACCCACAATCTTGGCTGTCCCAGACAGACTCTTCAACATCACAACTTCCATCCTGTGGTAAATATATTCCCCAAACATGAACAAAAGAGACGGAATTACTATTATTTTTAGGCTCAATTTCATTTGACATAAAATTTACCACTTAAATGGGCGTAAATTTTGTTTTACTAAAAATTTACATCCAAAGAAATAGATGGGAAAAGACAAACAACAGTGATGAAAATGTAGCTATTGGTAGGAAATGCCAAACAAAGAGGGATGGGAACTAAAAAACCTAACGGTTCCAGTTGGCAAGGGTCTAATAGATATTTGCAAATCATAGAGATTTAATCCCTAGGTAAGGCAACCAAAAAAGATATATTCTAACAATAAAATCACCAATGTTTTAAAGTAAAAACACAGTACATACCTCAATAAAACAGCCAAGAGGAATGTCAAAGCAGGAAGGGTATTAGAGGATGCAGCTCCTAATGTTGATGAAGTGTAACTCAGGCCAACACCATATACATTCAATGCACCAGTAATCCTACAATTTAAAATTATTAGATTTTCAAGGAAGACTGGACGTTCTCCTTAGAAATTACAAAACAACAAGAGGGTTAATCGATTGGTATCACACGGGATAACTTACCCAAATAATGAAAGCATGAACATCTTCAGGAACACAGCCGGTGACACTTGCAGAGCTTCTTTCCTAGACAATCACAATCACCAGACACCTAGAGGTTATGATCAAGCAACAGTGCGCCAATAGGGTCATGGAATCATTCATGGTGACCCACTAAAATAAAACTAATGAAAAAAGAAGTGAAAAGGAAAAGAGTATGCTAAACTGATGGGCGCCCTTGCGAAAAAGGGCGGGAGGGCGCCTCCATTGGCTATAAATCATAAAAATGCATTTAATGCTCTTTAGCTTTCAGCCATTATAAATGCATGATTGTGATTTATAACCAATTGGGGTGCCTTTTCACCCCATTTTTGCAAGGGCGCCCCTCAGTTTAGAATTCTTCACAAAAAATGAAGTGACATTCAATAATTTACCTTTTGAATATAATGGCAATGGGCACTAAGACTACGGCGGCGGTCGCTTGTCTATAGAAAACGAACACAAAGCTGTTCATGCCGTGATTCAGTGCAACCTTTGTGAGCAGAAACATGACCCCATAAATGGCCTGTACAAGGATGACTACCAGATAAGGCTGCATCCCCTCCATCAAAAGAGGCAAGGAAGGACTCTGGAAAACACAAGTTGTTAAAAAGTAAGGATGGAGAACTATATCATATGGGATTCGAAAGCTGTATATATTTATAGGGAAATGTTATCAGCACAACCATATTTTCATATTTCCCAAAAGCTCTCACGAGCTAATTAAAGAAGAAAAGACAGCTGGGTTTTTGTGCACACATCAAAATTTGGTTGCACTGATAACACTTTTCTTTTCTAATTTGGTAACCAAGGTTTTAAATTTTGGACCGAAATTTAAAACCTTGGTTTCGGAGACCGAAACCCTAAAGTTCCGAAACCAAAATTGGAGAAATTTACCAAATTTCGGTGAAATTCAGAAATTTTAGGTAATTTCGGAGAAATTTGGGATAAAATATTAATTATTTATTTCTTTATAGAATTACAGCCGAAATTTCTGAAAATTCAGCCCAAAAAACTGACATTTCGATCCCTTCTACATAAATTTCGGGATTTTGGCTGAAATTTCGGTTTCGGTGATGGCCAAAGTTACCCCGAAACTGAAATTTAAAACCTTGTTTGTAACTTCAATAAAATTCTACATGAGAGAGCAGCTACATCGTGAATAAGAAAAAATCTGTTGAAAAGTGAGCCTATGTGGCTGCTCTCTCATGCAGCCGGAGGCTGCGAAAATCACTTCTGCGATGGACGCTGGCCAAAGAATTGGGTCTGTATTTTCCACGGATTCTTGCCCTCTTCATAAGATAAAAGACGAGATTTGTGTAGGCGTGAGGCTCTTAAATAACCTAGAGGACTGGCAACCGTTTTTCCGAAGACTATGTTCGTATTCCTTTTCAAGTCAGTCAAACTCTTCCCTTTTGTCGTTTTCCTCTCAGCTGTCAAATAAATTATATAGGGATTTGCTAGGGACCATAGCAATAAGGAACCTCACAGGTTAACTTCTCATTAGATTTTGTCTTATTCATTATATCCATCTAAGGTGGCTGCTCTCACATGCAACCGCCACCCTGAAATGCCCTAGTGGGATGGTCCCTAGCAAATCCCAAATATATATATATGACTGGCAAACATAAGTACATTTTACCTGACAGAGCAATACAATTAAGGGTCCTACAGTTAATTGCCTTTTTGGAGAAAAAGATAACGACAGTGATAAATTCACCCCCTTGAAAGAATAATACACCCCAATATTTCTGTTAAATGTGGCGTTTTCTTCTTCAACGGGGGTATATTATTCTTTAAGGGGGTGAATTCATTACCGCCCATGTACCATATTTCTAAGGGATTAGCTAGCCTCCTTTGCAGAAGAACCATCGTGCTCAGTCCTTTGCAAGTGATAACAACAGTGCCAGATGAAATAAATGAATAAAGCAAAAGTCACTTATGCAGCTGTCATCACTTGCAAAGGACGGAGAGTGAAGGTGCTTATGCAAAGGAGGCTAGCAAACTCCCTAGTTTCTATGTTCTTCCAACCCACCAGATGCTTCCTATACGATGAGAAAACACTCAGCGAAATAGTGCATTTTTGTAAAGATATTGTTTCAGTAGTAGAAATAAGTTTATGAAATCAAAATAAAGAGTTAATGAAAGAAAAAAATTCTTACTTTCGTGTAGTTCGGCGGAAGGAAAAATGGCCGTGAGAGGGAGACTAGTAATATGAGTGGGAAACGTATTGATGCCTTAGATATGGATTGCCATTTTGGAAATACAGTTTTGAAATAGCCAAGAGACTGTGATAAGCATTTCCCCTTCTTCATTATAAATGTGAATTTATAGAGGGGGTGAAGGGTAAACATGAAATTTTAAATACTTTGGTAATAGCTTATGATCAGACTTTGGAAGGGTTAATTGACCCCTGCCAACGTATGTAATGAGCAGATTCCAAGTTGAGAAATTGGACTTTTATCAATGAGGTGCCTTTCTGCCTTTTCTAGCCAGTATTTGTTTTGGCTACTCTCTCTTTCAATTTATTAACCAGCATTTTTATTTTTTGGCGAGTTTTTATAGGGAAATGGTAACAACACAGCTATATTTTGATATTTGCACAAACCCAGCTGTCTTTTCTTCTTTAATTGGCTTGTGAGAGTTCTTTAGGAAATGTAATAACCTCTTTATAGCTGTTAAAATACTAAAAGAGAAGCTGGTTTGTGAAAGTATCAAAATAGGGTTGTGCTAATATCATTTCCCTTTCTATGTAGTCAAATCTTTTCAAAAAGGAACTTGCTAGAGACCATCGTAAAAGGTACTTGCTAAAGTTGTTAGGGCTCACTTTTTGTTTTATTCAGTTTATTCATCGTATGTGGTTGTTCTCTCAGGCTCTGTTCACTTGCCGTCTTGAGAAAGGAAAGGAGAAGAAAGTAAGCCAAATTTTCCCGTGATTTGACATGATTCGACATTTTCCGCCGTTCACTTGTTTTCTCGGGAAAGCATAATTACACAGGTGGAAAATATAAATAATGACGTGGAAAACGAACTTTCTTGCACTTTCCCTCTAAATTTTCTCACCAAAAGGTTGAGAAAATCACTTTCCTGAGAAAATCACTTTGCCTGCATACTTTCTTTTCCTTTCTCGGCCAAATGAACAACGGAATTTTCTCACAAAATGAATTTTCTCACAGTTTCTTTTCCAGTTTTTCATGTCAGATTCTTTTCCTGCTGCTAGAAAACAAGTGAACAGAGCCTCATGGTTGTTCTCTTATGCAATAGCCAGTCTGCGAAATGCCTTCTGCGATGGTCCCTAGCAAATCTCGGTTGTGTCTAAAAAATCATTTCAATATAGGATGATCCCAAGCCTCCGACCATAGAGTTTTCCATAGTATGAAGTTCATCTATAGATCGGAGGGTTAGGATCACCATGTGGAAATGATTTTTTGGGTATGGCCTATTTACGATGAGGCCCATCAAATGAACGGTTTCGATCATCCTATGCTGTGCGCTGTAACGTCCTTTTTGGAAATATAAGACAGCACGTGCTTACAACATAGTCTCTCGACATGGGTGTAGCTGTGTAGGAGTCACATCAGTTTAATTTTTCAGTTTGATCTTGTCTATAAATGGATCCGGCCTTATATGATGAGCCATCCTCCCCCCCCCCCCCCCCCCCCCCCCGCGCCCCGCCCCGCCCCTAATGTTTTTCATTTTGCTTAGAATTTGTTGAGGGAAGCTTAATGCTAATTTCATGTTCACCTCAAACTGGCCAAGAATAATTGCATCATTAAAGGGGCATTAACTCAAACAATAAATAAACATTTAAGAGGAATAAGATTGTACGCTCGACCGTACCTAAAGTTAGGTACGGTAGAGTGCCAAATCACATGGGTCCCCCATTTTTTGTGGGCATCCAAACCATTCATTTGCAAGGCCCCATCATAGATAGGGTGCATACCAAAAATCAGCTCCATAGGATCATCCTAACCCATCCATTTGTGGAGGCCAAAATGGACAGACAGTGTTTGTCCACAAATCTGCCCATTTTGGCCTCCAGTTTTGGAGGGGTTAGGATGATTCAATGGTGCTGATTTTTGGTATGCACCCTATCTATGATGGGGCCTTGCAAATGAATGGTTTAGATGCCCACCAAAAATGGGGGACCCATGTGATTTGGCACTCTACCGTACCTAACTTTAGGTACGGTCGAGCTTACAATCCTTTTCCTCAACATTTAAAAGGATTTTGCTAACGAGTGCATTGGGAAAGATATTTTACAATCATTTTACACATACTTCCTTACTTTTACACCGGTTTTGAGGTTTTAACATAGAAATATGTGTAAAATTTCTTTCCTAATGCACCTTAACAAGGGCACTCATTAGCAAAACCTATATTAAAACGAGGGATTTCCTACGGTACATCGCATAAGGCATTTTGCGGATGGCCTATTGCATGTTAGAGCAGCCACATGGGCTGACTTTTTCGCATATTTTGTCTTCATTCATGAGGTGGTTGCTCTCACATACAACAGGCCGTCCGCGAAAAGCCTACTGCGTTGGACACTAGCAAATCCCTTAAAAAGAAGAAACCTATAAAAGAAGAGAAACCAGATAAGCAGGTCTAGCGGGTTGCAATATATGACTTGGACCAATGAAGTCACGCTTAAAAAGAAGAGAAACCTATATTAAAAAAAAGCTTGCTGCTTTTTTTTTTGCAAGGGCCTCTTCAATGTATAGAACATTGTTCATTAAGGAATGCTACATTCACAAGCGCCCTTGTGAAAAAGGGAGCAAAGGGCACCCCTATTGGTCAAATTCCACTAATGACATTTATATTCCTAATTTTAAATGCCATCTTAAATGGGATTTCACCAATGCAGGCGCCCTTTTCCCCCTTTATTTGCAAGGCCGTGAGACTAGACTCTCTTTTTTGTTCTTTTGTTTCTAGGAAACTAACTTAAAAAGTGAATTTTTTGTACACTTGGACATTCTGATTGTTGGTCTCTCCCATCAGTCTTACTCTCAGCTACCATATTGGGATTCATGCCCTCTTTATTTATTTTCTTGAGCAGGTGTCAAATAAAAGGTTTTGTCTTTTGAAAAAGAGGATTTTTGTATTGCTAGAACTCCTCGATCCCAAAGGGGATTTGCTAAGGTTCATCGCAAAAGGCATTTCGCAGCTGGTCTGTCGCATGTCAGACCAGCCACCTCGTGAATGAAGACAACGGCTTTTGTCTCCATTCACAAGGTGGGTGGTCTAACATGCGACAGACATGCCGCGAAATGCCTTTTGCCCTAACAATTCCCATCACAAAGATATCCCCAAAAATTCAAGTCTGTGTAGATATCATACTCGGAACAGTCTAAATAATATTAGACATGCAAATGCAAGGAGAAGAAAATGAATTTTTGTTAATAACACCATAACCGTATAGAGGTTCATGAACCTTTTACATGTTGGCATATGAAAATTATTTATTGTGGTGAAGAAGAAATCAAAGCAAAACCATTCAAGTAACCACAAAGCAAAAGTAGAGAGAACTATTTCTCTTCAATATAAAATTTCAAAATATTAAACAACACAACACTCACATTTTAGACTCTAACTCCACTAACAAAAATCAAAAGGACCACACGTCCACGTCTAACTACAATTCTAAAAGAACCACGAAACTACCAAAATTCTAAACAAACTGGGATTCCTGGTTTGACTCAAACTCATGTAGTAGCTAAGTGGCTGAGCCTAAGTTGACTCTAAAATAATATTAGTAAAGAATTAATACTAAATTAGTGCAAGAAGCAAAAAGACAATCGATTGAGTGTGAGATTCCAATCCTATCTTAATCGGCAGTTTCGGGGAAATGAGCTTAAGGGAGTCCAATGGAATAAATGTGCTCTATAGATGTTTTATAGGCTCAATGTGTTTAAGGGCTTCCTCTCATGAGTGAGCGATGTGCTCCTAAAACACGTAATAAGGTTTCATAATATAAAATCTCATAGTTTCCTTGTTTGGGTTAAATTCTTTTATATAGTGAGATTACTATTGAGATTTATATTCGGACTTGCTAGTTCTAAATTAATGCTTCAATATCTTTTATTTCTCTTGGGAAATTATATATTAGCCCCTATTTCTTCCTTGGGCTACCTTTTGTAGCGTAAAAAGAGAGGTAAAAAATATACTATATTTCTCTTGTATTATGGGTTAGAGGCAAGGTTTTATGTTCTCCTCTCCTCTTGTAACTTTTATTCCTATCAATAAAATTTGAGGCGCTGCCCCGGGTTCCAAGATAAATTTCGGGTTTAAAAAAATCTAAATATCATTTTTCATGCGACTAATAGTTATAAGAGGAATGCTAAACTAAAGGATGCTCTTGTGAAAGTCCAGCCCAAGGACACCCCATTGGATCCCAGCAAGGTTTAAAATTTCAGTTTCGGTACCGGTTTCGGACCCTGAAATTTTGAAAATTCGATCGGAATTTCAAAATTTCGGTTGCAATCTGGTACAAAACCCAAATTCAATATTTTATTCAATATTAAATTTTGGTCGAAATTTCGGTGAAATATTAAATTAATATTAAAAAAACAGATTTTTTGGGTCAAATTTCAGAAAAACCGTAATTTCGACCAAAATTCGGAAATTTCAGCCGAAATAAATGACCGTTTCGGTTTTGGGTGATTTCGGTATCGGTCTCCACCGAAATCTTCGGATTTCGGTCGAAATTTAAAACCATGGCACCCCATTGGATCCAAGTACCCCGAATGCAATTATGATGGCGCTTAAAAAATGTGTAATGTAATGGAGATATAAAATTCGTTGGGTGATGATGATCACTTTCATATTCATCATAAGAGGAATGCCATCCTTAATGGCACCTTTGCAAAAACCTAGCCGGAAGGACGCCCCATTGGATCCACGTCACCCAATCATTTATTATGCAATGAAAAAAGCAAAATTAAAAATGTAACTGTAGTTGGATGATGTGGATCCAATGGGACACCCTTGCGTCTGAGTGTTTTATAAGGACAATCTTCAGTTTAGCATTCCTGTCATCATAATTAGAAAAATGCTAAACTGAATGCCGCCCTTGCAAAAAGCCAGCCACAAGGATGCCCCATTAGAGCCTTTACCCAACTGCATTTATAACGGGGAAGTAAAGTATCTGCCCCTTTTTCTTCCTTGGGCCTTCCCCCTCCCGTGTATTTAAGGCAATGAAAAATTAAGACTACTAGTTTTACACTACAAGTGGGTGGTCCAGGGAAGAAAGGGGACGAATATATCATTCCTTATAAAGGCAATGAAAAATACAGCATTAAAGGAATGACTTAATGCGGGTAGGTGTAGTGGACCCGGGCTCCTTTTACTGCTGGTTTTTGCTCCGTTAAGATTAACCTTAAATAATCTTAATTGTAATTAAAGATTGAGCTTATTGGTATCTAAAGAGGTTCTTTCTATTCTTAATTGTAATTAAAAATTGTAGTGGTATCTAAAAAGGTTCTTACTATCAATCAGGCTCAAGTTGATCCTGTTATATTTTATGCTTGGCGGCCACGCTATGAATAGCACAGAGAAAATGAAAGACACTCAGATGCTTTGGCATGAAATATTGGGTTTTAATGTTACAAACGGTTTTATTCATGTTTGACAGCAACGAAAATAAATTTCATGGAATCCCTCTTAAACCAGGGTGAGAGGGTAGCATAGAGGTCAGTGAAAGTGAGATTTTATAGGGCGGCTCTGTTTGGTTAGATGGGATTTTAGTGGAAGTAGTAGTAAAAAAGGAGGTGACAAGGGTGCGATATGTGTAGACTTGTCTAGAGAAGATTAGGGGAATTTTGGCAGTGTGGTTGGTTAGATGTCAAAGCATGTGGGAGAATGGAGGGGTGTCATTAACAAAATAAATAGTAGAAGAAAGAGAAAGAGGAGAGAGAAAGAGAGAAAAAAGTAATGATTACACATGGCATATCATATTCTACTCTTCTCCCCTCTAAAATTTACCAAAAATAAGGTTTGGCATTGGAAAAGTAGGGGAGGGGACAATCCTGCCACATAGGCGCCACTTAAGCAAAAAGCTAGTAATGATGTATCTTCCATGTCTAGTAGTCCAATGGGATTTGAGCTAAAAAATGACAAGCAAACAACATTTGGTATTTCATATTCCTAGAAAATGCTCAGCCGTCTTCCCTACTTTTTTCAACCAAACAAAACTGTATATTGGGAAGTGATATATCCGCCCTCTTGATCACCAGGAACACCCCCTCAGTGTTTATAGCAATCAGGGCATTGAATTCTTCTGACATAAGTACAACAGGGGTGTTCCTGGTGATAAAAAGGGGTGGATATATCCATGTTTTCCGGTCCTTTCCATCAAATCTCACTCATCAAAACCCACAAAGCTCTATCTCTCTGCCACCCAATGAGCCTCTTTCTCACACTAGGTAAACAGAAATTCCATATGGAAACAACCAATTACTCTAAAAGCTTAAGTTGTTAGAGATGGTGTTATTTAATCGTTTTATACTTCAAAACTCCCCTCATGTTTTTTTTTTTTTAAATGGTAAAAACTTATTAAATTGAAGCAGCCATAAGCCCATGACCAAGGCAGTCATGGGGCTGGAGATACAAGCATAAAGAACAGTGGAACATCAATAGATACTCCTCAAGGAGGAAGAAAATAATAATAATAATGAAAAAAAATAATCTTAAGTCCGATCTAGTTATCCTACTCGAGCAAGGTGATCATCATCTTTATTCGCCGATCTTCTAACGTGATGAAATCTAATCACATGACCCTCAATCCGATCTGAGATCTCATCATAAAAATCTCCAAGAGCGAGTGGATCGGCCTTCCAACCATCTAATGACATTTTGGGAACACTCCCTCAAGCGTGGCCCATCTTTTTGGCTTGGCTATACATGTGGATTTTTTTATAACAAGGAGTTGTTGGGTTTTGAACCCGGACATGCCATTAGGCAATAGCTCTGATTCCATGTGAAAACAACCAATTACTCTAAAAGCTTAAGCTGTTATAAATGGTGTTATTTAATCATTTTATACTTCAACATTTCGTGAAATTATTTTTTCTTGGTTTCCAAACATACCCTTTTAATTTCCTAGATCTCGTATTTCCCACGTAGTTCGTCAGTCAAACCAACAATTATCTTCTCAAAGTAACGGAGAGTGTCTTTTCCGGTATGTAGCTCCGCGAGCTAGGAGCGGGCATATTTGGTAGCCATGAAAATTTATTCTATGGAATATTCACGGGCCCCGTGAAAGAGGAGCTGAGAAGGAGTCGGAGGGGACTTCACATACCAGTTGAGACCATAGAAGGCGCATGAAAAAATTCTAAAAAACTGTGAAAAAATACACTACTTCAAAGTGGGTTTTTTCCTCTGTTTTACAGGGACTTTTCTTGCTCCCCTCACCTCTCACCATCTCAATTCTTTCCTCTAAGCACATCTCTCACAAGCTGGCCGCACTAACATTCCATTGAATATTTTTTCATGGTTGCAAAGCATGCTCTAAGTTTTATAGGATGACATGTAATGAGTCCCCAAAGAGATTAAAAATGACTAGGAGAAGGAAATTTATGGCATGTTTATAAACTTTTTTCTTCGGATATCATTGTTAACTCGATTTATCTATAGGACTGTTTGTTTTGCAGATAGTGGAGAAGAAATACCCAGTAGAACTCTCACCATGTAAAATGGGGATGAGAAGCAGGAGTTCCTCTCATGACAGTTTGTTCTTTTTAGTTAAGCGAGAAATCTGGGATATGATCCTTTGTTTCCCTATTCTTGTTTTAAATGCACATCCAAACAACGATTGATGCAAGATCCATGTATTTCTAAGGGTCCGTTTTGGCTATGCAGATTTTAAAATCTTGGATTTCCTCAAAATTCTAGATGGGAGACAATAGAAGAAGGAGAACATCTGTTTCACTTCTCTCTAGAATCTTGGATTTTAAGTAAGAAATCCAGGTTTTAGAAATCTCTCCTCGATCCCGAGATTTCTAAAACCTGGAAGCATGAGATGATCTCCTACTCTCTTGCTGACAAAAGGAAGGGCGAGAAGTTAGAAAAAGAATGCAGGTCTCCTTCTTCTCTCGTCTTCCATCTATAATTTTGAGGAAATTTAAGATTCTAATATCCACGTATCCAAACGGCCCCTAATATTATTTTTTTTGGCAAATCATAGGTATTCCATGCATAAGATTTTGGATCTTTAAAAAAATATCTATATATACTAATAGAAAAACTTGGATGGTCACGGTGGTTTTTTTTTTTTTTTTTTTTTAAATGGCAAATGCTTGGATGATGACGAGGCTATTTAAAATCTTATAAATGTAAAATTTATAAGTATAAAATACCTTATAAATATAAATTCCTTTATAGCTATTAATTAAATATTTTATTCATACAAATCTCTCTATTGCTACAATAAATCGGGACACTGTGCATGAATATCATTCATGCAAAAACACGTGTTTTTGTGACAATTACTTTCTTTTGGTCGGTATGCTAGGATTGAACCACCTCTAGGTTTTAGAACAAAGCCTTAACCATTGAGCTAATCACTTTTATCACAATAAATATGAGAGCAAAAAAATGTTATAGATAAATATAGACAAATTTACATAGGGATTAGCTTGGCAATTTCGCGGAAAGTCATTTCGTGGCTTACGTTTGTAGGAGTTGCGGAGCAAACTGACCATTTCATGGACACGTAACAATAGGAATAATATGAGGGAATCAACTGTTATTATTCTAATTACTCTTGAATAATATAACTTAGTACTAATTATACTCTAGAGAAATACATGGACATTCAACTTCTCAAGACATCATAAATTTTGATTTAACAATTACAACAAAAATAGGGCTGTTCATGTCAAGTTGTCAACTCCTTAATGATGTAATGATATATGAAGTAGACAAAGAATTTGTTTTGTTTATGGTTGAGCTGGGGTTAGGCGGACCCCACCAGATATATTAATAAGAAACGAAAGATATACATGAGGCTCAAAGAGCAACCCACCAGACGAGACGAGGTAGGAAAACAAAAGAAAAACAAAAAAAGCAGAGACAGGAGCTACAAGAGAAGCACCGTAGAAAAAACAGCAAATAGACTACGCAATGACCAAGATCAAAGAGAACTCAACCTGCACAGAAGCCTACCCCAAAGACTACGAAGCGATTAGCCTGATTTGTTTGGTAGAGTGAGAGATGGTCAATCTGTTTGTCCACCAATAAAAGAATACCCTCAACCGTTTCTTTCCTGATTATCTAATGAAATGGAAGTGGTGATGCCATCATTTCACTTCTGTTGCGATGCTCTCCAATACGATCATCTCTTCTTTAGAGTCATGCCTTTGTTGATGTGTTTCACTACTGCCTTCTTCCTTGTTTTTACACCAAAGAACAATGTAGAGTCCACCCACTAACAATACAACCCCACAAACACTGCCAAAAAAATAATCAAATCATATAGAGGATTTGTGATGATTTATTTAGGGCATGTTTGGAAACTATGAAAAAATATTTTGAGGAATATTAGTACGGTCACTTGGGAGATGTGGCTGGGGAAGGAGAGATTTGAGAGGGTGGAAGTGAAAGGTGCATGAAAAGCGCCTAAATAGGGACAAAAATGAGTAAATTTTTTCCACTGTTTTTAGGAATTTCTTGTGTTCTCGTCATGCTCTCTCCACTTGTGCCCTCTGAAGTCTCTCTCCATCCCTCCCCCAGTTCCTAGCTATTTTACAATTGGGCCTATATGAATATTGAAAGAGCTATGTAATCCCACATATTCGGCTAAGAATATCAACTTAAACTACTAGATTTAATTGGGCATTTAAAGATCTAAAGTACCTTCCAACAGTAATCACTTCGCCTAAGAGAAACATAGACAAAATGATGTTAGTAACCAAGGACAATGGAGTGAACATTGCCAAGAAAACCGGGCCCTTCTTTTCAATGACCCATGCCTGTAAATAGAACGTTATGCTGGTGACGACAATCCCCTGCCATCAACAATTATATCAAGTTCTGCCTAAATAAGTTTGTTGAACATTGATATCAATTGAAAATATACACAATTCTTATAGATTGCAGGTTTTGCATATAATAAATCTTAAACTATTAGTCCTGGAGAAATCACTACACCACCACCAAAATCGGTTCTTATTGATAAATAGGGTTGTTTAACATTGAAAATAATAAAATGAAATTTACTTTTATGCTCCATCCTAAAATGCAATTACTAAACCAAGACCATGTAGGAAGATTAATGGCCTTGATTTCACATACATACCCCATATGCCTACCCGTAGGGCTGAAAAATTGCTTTTTTATCATCATAAAAGTTAGTTCCTGCCTTTATCGTTATTTTGAAAAAATTAAAATAATTTGCAAATGGGACACAAATTTTCTATACCTTTATTAGGTAACATGTTGGACGGATCCGACATGATCTCTAAAATTAATCTAAGGAATGGGTATCGTAAAATCAAGATTAGACCAGAGGGAGAGTAAAAATAACCTTTAAACATGGGGAAGTGACACCCAGCGTCAGTATATCAATGGCAAAAAGGGGGATCATGTACTTTATGTCAGAAAAATCCAGAGGCTTTGATTGCAAAGTACACTGGCAAATGGGTGTCCCTGGTGATAAAAGGGGCGTAAATATCATTTCCCTAAACATGGGCTATATGAGTAGTTAATGACGTCATGTGGGCTTCAAACGTACCCCAAGTACTTTCAAGAGGGTGATGAACTAATCAATAAAATCCTCATTAGTTTATGCATAGTGGTATACTTTGACAACATATGTATTTATAGTCTTACAAGGATCGAAGAACATGTCAGTCACTTGAGAGAGGTGCTTACCGCATTGAAGAATAAACTCATCGTAATTGTGAAGAATTGCAATTTTATGATAAGAGTCATGTTTTTTAAGCTTTATTGTGGGCAACTAAGATTAATGTAAACAAGGAGAAAGTAAGGGCCGCCTGAGAGAAATTGACACATAAGACTATTAGTGAGGTGAAAAGTTTTCATGAGATGATAATCTTGACAAGAGAAATTTCTACACTATAATAGGTCCTCATTATAAAATATATCAAGAAAGAAATTATTCATTGGTTAGAGGAAGGTGAGACAAGATTTGCAATCATCAAAAGACCTTTCTTAGAATTTTGCTCTTTTAAAATTTATTTAAAGTGGAATGTAATGCTTCTAGTATCAACAGAGGGTTGTGGTATCCTGAGAGGACCAGTTCCATGCAAGATAGATTTAAGGTGCCCTCATAAGATTTGTATTCACACCCTTTTACTCATCTTATACATGTAGCATTGTCTATTGACAGGTTTAAAATACATAAAAGGAGTGCAAATATAAAAAATAGGAGGAATGCTAAATTAAAGAGCATCCTTACAAAAACTAGCTAAAAGGGTACCCCCATTCCACCCTCTCCACAGAGTGCATTTAAACACAGAAAAATTTAAATTAAAGGAATAATAAATGCACTTTGCTGAGAGATGGTCTAATGGTGGCACACCTGTCGATGGTTTTTTGCAAGGGCGCTCTTCAGTTTAGTTTTCAGGGTGGAGATATCAGCTCAGTGACTTACGCAATATGCGATGGAAAGTAGTCCAACGTCCAAACCGAGCTTCCATCGAGCAGAGTTGTGCTCAAAGGCGATGGCCACGAAAAATGACTGGATGGTGCTAAGAAAACACTGCATTGCGGTGAAGAGAAGCTTCGAAGGATATTCTTTCAAAACTCGACCCTGTATATAAAAATATAATGCATCATATTCATTGCACCAAAGCCTTATATGATTCTTCACGTACTTGAGAGAAAATAGAGAGTAGTGCAGTCATATCATAAAAGGTCTTAGTGCTTCTTCCAATGCTATTAAAATTCGTCCTTATTTGTTAATAAAATTATTTGAAGTAAACAAGGCATATATTTGTTAATACAGACTCTTGATTGGATAAGTCATGATATATAGGGAGACCTAGTGTGTCCTGGTATGATGCAGGATGGAGATCTTACTAGCAAGATTGAGACGTGCAGCAATCAACAACTTAAAGAAAGAAGACGTACTTATAGTATGTTTGGCCAATGAACTAGAATCATCAGATGAGGCCTAGATCAAGGGCGATGGGACAAAAAAATAAAAGATAAATTTATGATGGCCAACAGTATCCATGGACACTATCACCATACATGTGTAAGGGGCATTCATACCAAAACATGGTCGTTCCTGTTAACAAAAACAAAAACTCTATGCAAATAATTTTTAGACGGTTAGCTGCTAGCAAAATGGTATTTCGTTTGGAAAAGAAAGCCTAAACCACTGTTGAGACACATGCGCATGAAGACAAGGAAGTGAGCTCAAATCCCCACAAAATGCATAAATCACCCTGGAAATGACCAAATTGTTGGCCAATTTCACTTTCATCTTTATTTTCCAAACGAAATCCCGTTTTCAAATATCAAGAGTGGTACCGTTTTGACGGCACTTGACGGCCGGGCACCATATAAAAACTCCCTACTATTAATAGTTATTGACAGCTGAGATTCTCATATGATGATAGCGCATATTTTCCGACGAAAATATCAGCAGGAAAGAGCAAGAGTAGGGATCATTTGATCTAGACTCGAGACACAGCATTTATTTTCTAGAACTTGCTATAGATGTCCCGTGGAACAAATTCTAGCCCCATTGGACGATTTTGACTCTCCAATTTGTAGAGATATTCTTGAATTGGAGGGTTAGAATCGTCTGATGGAAGTTGAGTTTGTTCCATGACCAATCTATAACCAAGGTTTTAAATTTCGGTTTCGGGGTCAGTTTCGGTCCCCACCGAAACCGAAATCCCGAAATTCAGTTAAGGGACTCGAAATGTCGGTTTTGTGGGCTGATATTTCAAACCTTATCGATAACAAGAAGGCCTAAAGAAATAAATGATTTACATCATTGAGCAAGTGGCTTCCACTTGTACTTTTGCTCGCTCACATTTTTTCATAGAAAAGTATGTGCAATTACCATATAAAAATCCTATTTGACTGATGTAAATAAATCGTAGATTGAATCAAAGTTGGGGTTTTTGCCGACAAAATAAATGAAGGAGATTAAGCTTAAATCTCTATTTTTTTTAGGAAAATGATAAATGCGCCCTTTTCATTACTTGGGACACCCAGCTACAATGTATCTATGACTGGAAAAGGGCTGATGTAATTCACATTTAAGGAATGAAGTGACCTGATTGCCACGTACAATGCAGCTGGGTGTCCCAAGTTTTGAAAAGGGGCGCATTTATCATTTCCCTTTTGTTTTGTGTGATTCCCTAAGGCCCGGTTTGGTTTGTTTTGGATTTTGGTAACCAATTATCAACCCAAAACTGTTTATTGGACTCAAAATTATGTATAATTTTGAGTCCAATAAACAGTTTTGGACTATCTGTTTTCAAAATTTACAAAATTTAAACAAACAAGGTTTAAATGTATCAAAAATGGGGCCTGTGTATTATGATTAGAGAAATACAAAACTAAAGGATGCTGCTCTATTGGATCTACATCACCCAACAACATTTATAAGAGCATTGAAAATGGTTATTTCAATGTTGATTGATTTTCCCCTTATTTTTTTGCTAGGTAAGTTGGGATTGAACATCCAACCACTGAAGAACTAAGTCTTGACCATTCCCTCCTACCTCAAGGTCATATATTAATTAACCAGTTGGCTAATAGAATTCCCAAAAAGCATAACAGCCAATTAGAAAGGAAAATACAGGACGAGATTGTCCCATTATGCTATTGCAAAAATCAATATCCATGAAAAAAACAAAATTAAACAAATGGTAAATGTGGTAACATGACATGGATCCAATGGCTGAACTTGCAGCTGGGCTTTTGCAAAGATGCTTATTAGTTTGGCATTTCTAAAATTTGCCTGTGATGTGTTGCAGGAATTCAGGTTCACGTGTTGGGATCCAACCCAGATTCAATTTGTTGGATTCGACAAACCCCAAAAAAGTAGGATTGGTGGATTAAATAAAATAAAATTTAAATTTAAATATATATGTGCACACACATATATTCATGAAAAATTTGAGGATTAAGGGTCAAGATGTTAGGATTTTTATTAAAAGTGTCGAAGAATAAAGGAGAAGTCGATGTCCAAAGGTGGAGGATAGAGATTCTAGAATCTTTATTAATAGATGATGGACTGTGATTTTATAAAAAGAAAGTTTAGAAGAAAACACGTTTAAGGAGAAGATATACAGGATTCGAAATTTAAAAGAGACAACGATGTGTCGGATTCACATGAGAAAATAAGATTCATGCAGGACACGAGTACAACACCAATCCGAAAGTGTCCCATGTGAATCCATGTCCAATTTCTAGGTGTGAGATCTCACATTGGAAAGGGATGAAAAGTTACTGGGCTATATATGTGGATTTCTCCTCTCCATGTGTAGACGCGTTTTTAGCATCTCCAAGGGGCAGGCCCCGCGGAGTAGGTCGGGCACGGTTAGTGCTGCTGGAAAACAAAACCCGGGAGGGTAGATGACCCAAAACCGGACAATATCTACACAATGGGGTCGGGGCGTGACATAATGGTATCAGAGCGGGACCTCCCATCTAGTACGGTGTGCCAGCGATGACGATGGGCTCTAAGGGGGGTGGATTGTAAGATCCCACATCGGAAAGGGAGGAAAAGTTACTGGGCTATATATATGTGGTTTCTTCTCTCTCTCTGTAGACGCGTTTTCAACATCTCCAAGGGGCAGGCCCCGCGGAGTGGGTCGGGCACGGTTAGTGCTGCTGGGAAACAAAACCGGAGATGGTAGATGACCCAGAACCGGACAATATCTACACAGTGGGGTCGGGGCGTGACACTAGGAGTGCAACTTGGGTCGGGTAAAACCCGACCTGCATCGACCCGAGCCGAAAATAGCATGGGTCGTGTTTAGAAATCATGGGTCTTTGGTAGGGTCGTGTTTTAGTTTAAAAACTCGGTTCAATCTTGGGTAGGGTCGGGTTTAAAGAAAAAAACCTGAAATCCAAAATCCGACCCGATTTATGTAGGCGTACTATGACATTTTTAATTATCTCTTGAATAACATAGCAAATTATTTTTCAATATAATGATATAATTGTTTTCACTGAGGTGATCATGTTTGTGATGCGGAAATATAGTTTCCTTCGTAAATTTATACACTTGATACATAAATTTAGAGATTTTTGGTGTGAAGATTTGTTTGTTTTTTTCTACATCGCATCAATGTGAAAAAACCCTACCCGACTCGACCTGACCCGAGAATTATCATGAGTAGGGCCGGCTTTGGGAACCGTGGGTTTTCCAGAAAAAAACCCAACCCGACCCGGTTCTTCAAAACCTGACCCGCCCAACCCGAGTTGCACCTCTACCGATTTGCATGTCAAAACTTGTCGGCCCGGATTTAACATAGGAGGCAAAGAATCCACACAACACAGCGGCACAGCCTATATGTCATCTATCATTTATACATTTAGACTTTGATGGATATTTCATTTGCTATCTTTATTTAATGTATTGCGGTCGTGCTTGCTTTTTTTCCTAGTACATATGATAGAAAGAGGTTACCTGTAGCACCGTCCATAAGGACCAGAATATGTTGCCAACAAGCAAGAGGAAGGATCCCGTTATCCAAGTCTCACTCGAATGGTGGCTGCCTTTAGAATTATGTTGGCCCAAGGAAAGTAAACGAGGGCCCTTGTAGAAAGCATAAGTCATTGCTCCGCCCAAGCACACTACTATACCCACAACCTTCGCTATTCCATTCAAGCTCTTCACCTTCACAACTTCCATCCTGTGCCAAATAAATATTCCCCAAACATGAACAAAAATGTGGAATTACAGATATTTTTAGGCTCAGCTTTGTTCAATGTAAAATTTACCACTTAAATGGGCGTAAAATTGCGTACTACCAATTTACCGAAAGAAATAGAAAATGACAAACAAGAGCGATGAAAATGTAGGTCTTTGTTGGAAATGTAAAGAAAGAAAAAGAAAGAGAGAAAAAACCTAAGGGTTCCTCCACAAGATTTGGCCACAGAGGGTTATACAGGGCTTAAGATCAGGTTGACCATATTTGTTGATGGACAATAGGTGAATATTCCAATATGCATGTGAAGGGGTGTAAATATCATTTTTAGCACTTTGTTCTAATCATATGGGGACAGTAAGTAGTTTCAAAAATAGAAAAAGTAATAATAAAAATGACGAAAGAATATTGATGGCGTCTGAATCCGGGTTGGAGATCGCGCTGTCGGTAGAGGGCCTCCGCGGGGTCTGCAGTCACAAACAAGAGGGGGTCAGGGGGTCTGGGGTGGGTCCTGGACGACCACTTCGACACCCAAGTCAGATCCTTCGACAAATCAATATAAAGAACAGCAAGAGGGGAAGGGGTTTTGGTCAGGGTTACCAGGGCCAGCGCGCGAGATCTTTTCTGGGTGTTTGAGCGAGTGGGTCGGAGGGGACTAGCATGGAGAGTAGGATTGAGTTCCTAGCCTCCTCTGTTATTGCCTCGCCTCTTTTTCCGATGTTGTGGAGCGGGGAGTGGGGGAAGTCTTTTCTTTTAGAAAAAGGTGGATCCCCTCTCTTCTTCCTTTCCCTCCCTTTTAAAGGGAGGTGTGCGGCCCTTTTCATTATTATGGAGAGAAAACCTTCTTTTGCGGGATTGGGCCGTCCCCCTACGTGGCTTTGACGGCCATTTCCTTCCATAATTTGTGATGATGAGGCCTGGGCGGCAAGAGGGTGACACGTGTCATGATTGTGTGGTCTTTGCCGTTTTCCAACGCCATTCTTCATGATGGTTGGGCTCTACTCATGCATGGATGACACGTGGCGATATCTGGGAGCGTAGCTGTATTTGTATCCCATCAAATATAATATCAGAAGCAAGATCAAACCACTCCAACTTGACATTAGTATAATCCAGACCGTTTACTCAAGCCCTGTTTTTTTGGGATTTTGAGAACAAATGTGGAGTCCAAAATTGATTATTGGGCTCAAAAGTATGTTTAGCCATATTTTTTGGGTTTTTGAGGACCGGTTGTGAGTCCGAAACTGATTATTGATTCAAATTTACATTTAATTTTGAGTCTAATAGTCAGCTTTGGACTCACAATGGGTTATCAAAATCCAAAACAACCAGGGCCTTAATTTTGAGTCCCATAATCAGTTTTGACCTCACAATCTGTTTTCAAAAGTCTAAGGCCCTGTTCGTTTGAGACTGATAACCAATGGTGAGCTCTAGAACCGATTATTGTCCTCAAAATTAATGCAATTTGAGTCCAATAATCAGTTTGGGGGCTCACCATCTGTTGTCATAATATCAAACTAACAGAGCCTATAGTAGATGTAGGGGTGCAGTTTGGGTCAATCAGGTTGAGCTTTTGCTAAAAAATTAATTGGAATCAACCTGAACCCGACCCAATTTTATGGTAAAAGTACTACTCAAATTCCTAAAATCATCCCAGAGATTGCAGTAGTAGCACTGTGGATCAGTCTTGAAGACATTTGAGAGTCGCCATGAGAACCAAGTAGAACTGACAATGCTAAGGTCCTGTTTGTTTTGGATTTTGAGAACCCGATGTGAGTCCAAAACTGATTAATATTGGATTCAAATTTAATCTGTGAGTGATATTTTCGGACGCTGACCATGAGTATGCCTAGATACTCACAGTCAGTGTCCGAAAATAATGGCACTCCTATATGACTGGACTTAATGTCCAGTATTGGCATGGACAATTTTGATTAGGCCTAATTACGGGTGCAATTAGGGTCGGGTCAGTCAACCTTCTGCTAAGAAATTAACCGGAATCAATCCAAGCCCGACTCGATTTTATAGTATAGACACCCCGAATTTTGCTCTGGTCAAGCATGATTATCTATCTAATTATAATTATCAGGCCCCCTTGTTTAGTTGCACGATGTGTGCTACGTGGACATGATACATGATACGATCCATTGATATGATCGGATGATCCTAATCCATCGGTTGATGCCTCATGATGGTTTACAAGATTAAGGGGCTTGACCACAGTCACATTTCCCATGGTGGGCCCATGGGATGGTAGGACACATTTTTAATTAATAAATTGTCGCATCCCACGGTGGGCCCACTAGACCGTTCCTCTAAGGGAAGATGGCCCTCTACATTAGGTTGTAATTAGAACTTAGAAGTTAGAACCGTGGGAAATGTCCCGTTCCCTAAAAACCCTAGGGCCCCACCCCCATCGGATAAAATCCCCCCTTTTAACGGAGTTACCCGAGTTTTCTAGGCAAAGAAAAACGTTAAAGGGGGTGGATTTATCCTCCAGCAGTGAACCATTCTCACGAAACCGTTGGGGGAGGGGGGGGGGGGGGGGGGCAGATTTTATTTATCCGTTTTGGAGGTGGGGAATATCATTTCCCAAAGCTTAATCCTTTCTTAGCTTAAGACGTTTTTCTGCCTCTCATTGGAGTTTCTTTGCCTTCAAGGGTTTAGTAACTATGGTCACACTTACCATTATTGGCGCAATCTCCCTTTTTTTTTTTTTTTGTTTGGTAATGAAGGGTGTCCCCGCCCCCTTTGGGGGAGGACTATTTCCCTACGGATGCGCGCAATCACCCGGAAACCACACGCATCGGGTAAGCAAGGGGGGGATTCGAACATAGGGTAAGCAAGGTTGGGAGCAAACCCATGACTTTACCCCAAAGAGCCACACCCTTCCGGGTTCGCAATCTCCCTTTTGGTAGAAAGGATAGCCAATGAAAGTGGGACGATAACTTTTTCTTTTGGTTTGTCACGGAGTACTTTATTTTTTGGTGCAGTCTCTCTCTTTCTGGTTCGGTGTTACATTTCTTAAATATACTTCTTGCTTTCACCTCTAAAAGTCTTTCTAAGTTCATGCTCTACTTTGAACATACATCTAAGAAGTAGGTGTTTGAGGAAATGTCTCTAAGATACAGAAAGCAAAGATACTTACGTTTGAGTCTGAATTGTACACATATATACCATGTGTAATTCAATTTCACTATGGTGTGACCATTAGGCCAATTCTTTATAGACACACAGAAAAGTGCGGCCAGGGGCGGAGCCAGGAATTTACACTGGGGAAGGGGGACTAATTTACACTTGGCTGCATTGGTCATTGGGGTCCGTGGCCATTAAACTGGCTAAGCATGCATGTACATCCATGCAATGTAAAAGGGATTTTGCAGAGCCTTGGGGGGGGGGGGGGGGGAGGGGGCTGGGGGATGGCCCCCTCATGCTATACGTGCCTCCCCCCTGAGTGTGCACAGGAATAATGTTTAAAAACTCCCACGTTTTACTATCTATGGTCATGCTTTCTATTATTAGGATCCTCCAAACTAAAAACCCAGACTAATCTTAACCACACGATCTCCCTCACTTAGCATGACAGCTAAGTCAGGAATAGCAACAACCTTTTAGCTTTGATTTCATAAGGTTGTTGCTACTCTAGAGATCACGTGAATTCTCTCTTCTCTTGCTTGTTTGGAGTTTTGATATCAAAGATATCATGACCTTGGTTGTTCTACCCCCTTCCTTAGACATTGTCCTAAGGATTAATTGGGGAGTGGTCTTGTTTCTTTTATTGTATCATCTTTCTTTAATTCATATACTAGTAGGTAGGGCTGAAACAGGGTCGCGTTGGGTCGGGTTTTTCAAAACCCTAGCCCAATCCTGGAACCCATTATCTCATCCCTGACCTGCCCTAACCCTAAGTCAGGGCCGAAAAACCTCAACCCATTGCCCGCCCTACAGGGCTCAATGCTTGCCCTGGCCCGCCCTGATTGGGCAGGGCCGGCCCGGCCCGGCCCTAATTGACCCTAGTGCAAATACCTGTTAAGAGTGCCAAAAATAAAGCAACCACTTATCATATAGAACAAAATGATCAATAAACAGAGAAAGGAAACAAAATAAGACAATATGAATTCAACAACATGACGAGCAACAGAGACAATTAATAATAATAATCTAAAGAAACATCACTCCAAGATAATAAAAAACATTAGCAAAAGAAACATGCACAGATGGTTCAATTCTATAATAGAAAACTTATGGTCGGGCCGGGTCAGGGTACCCGAGGCATTAACCCAGAACCTGACCCGACCTGAGTTAGGGTCTAAAAAATGAACCCTGACCCGCCCTCAGTGTTGGAAAATCCAGCTCTGACCCTGTTCGGGCTCAGGGCGGCTCAGAGCTGACAGGGCCAAACTTGCACCCCTACTAATAGGGGTCCACCTAACCCAGCTTACCGATAAAAAAGCTATTTGACCAGTTGTCAATGGTTTAATGGACATTTGTAAATCATGAAGATTTAGGGGCCCGTTTGGATACGCGGATTTTAGAATCCTGAATTTTCTCAAAATTGTACTTGGGAGAAATAGAAGAAAGAGAGCAGCCGTCATTTTCTGATTTCTAGCCCTTCTTTCCAACAACAAGAGAGCTGGCGATCGTCCCATATTTTAAGGTTTTAGAAATCTCACGATGCAGGAGAGATTTCTAAAACCTGAATTTCTTACTTAAAATCCTATAAACGTTGCCAGGACAGCATACCAGCATCTTGATCATGACCCTCTTTTATACTATTTTCAAACTAAAACCTGGATTCTAAAATCCACGTATCCAAACGGCCCCTTAATCTCTATGTAGGGCCACCAAAAAGGAAACATTCTAACTATCGTTTTAAAGTAAAAACATAATACTTACCTCAACAAAACAGCCAAGAGGAAGGTCATAGCAGGAAGGGTATTAAAGGTTGCAGCTCCCAATGTTGATGTAGTGTAACGGATGCCGACACCATATAGATTCAAAGTACCAGTAATCCTACAATTTTAACAACTTTAAACCATGAGAAATGCGAAGAAGAGGGGAACTGTTTTCCTTATTAAAATGACCAGAATACCCCTATTCCTGAGTAAACTTTCAGCTAGCAGACAATCTTTCTACGGCCAGGTGGCCTTTGTTCCTCAACCATGAGATGGGAGGTTCAATACCAGCTTATGTATAAAAAATATCCTCACACGCCATATTGGCCATGCAGAAAGATTATATGGTAGAACTCAAAAGATTTTTATGTGTAACGTACCCGAATAATGAAAGCATAAAAATCTTCACGAATACACTTGGTGACACTTTGAAAGCTTCTTTCCTAGACAATCCCCAAACATCAAGAGGTTGTTAGTAAGCAATAATGCGACAATTGGGTCATGGAATCATTCTTGGTGACCCGCTAAAACAAAAAGAATGAAAAAAGAAAGCCAAAAGAAAAAAGAAATTACTGTTCAATAATTTACCCTTTGAATACAATGGCAACGGAGACTAAGACTATGGTGGCAACCACTTGTCTGTAGAAAACGAACACGAAGCTGCTCAGGCCATGATTCATTGCAACCTTCGTGAGGAGAAACATTCCTCCATAAATGGCCTGGACGAGGATGACTACCAGATAAGGCATCTTCCCCTCCATTGAAAGAGGCATTCAAAGTGAGGAAGAACTGGAAAAAACAACAAGTTGTAAGAAAGGTAAAGATGGTGAACCAAGAGATTTGAAAGCTGTATATTTTCAATTTGGTAACTACAATAAAGTTCTAATTTGATTACATGTATACCAAAGACAAGCTAAAGTTGGCAGTGAATATTATTCTCTACATTTGCATTATACAATATATAAAGAAAAATCCCCTCAACATGAGCTTCACTCTTTTGTCCTTTTTTTTTTTTTTTTTCCTCAAGGCTTTTCTCTCTTTGATAACGAGTCTTTAGCAAAGAAAAACACTTCCAAAACAGAACTCCATTTCTTTTTGCAAAAAAGTCCCTCATGTGAAGAATGTATGCCGTTTAGTCACTGACAATTTCATATTATCAAAAAGTATTACTTTTAAAAAATAATTGCACAAAGTCCCCAAGAATATTTTTGTTGTTAATATTTGTAAAATGACAATTGTACGCTCGGTTTTAAGTCATTATATTCATCATTTATTTTTATCTTTTTAAGGGATGTCAAACTATCTTTGATTGATGGTAATTTGCTCTTTCAAACATGGCTTTGTTTCATTTTAATTATAGCTTAGTCAAAATATCACACGCGAGAAAGAGGGAGAGAGAGAGAATGCACTATCTTCTTTTTTTTTGAAATAGGTAAGCTGGGGTTAGGCGGACCCCGACCAGATATATTAAGAAAGATCAATAAAGATACTACAAGAAAACAGAAAAGCAAGCCCCTCGCACATCAAAAGAAGGGCAAACAAACTATCAAAAGGGAGCCAAAGGCCACCCAACAAAACGGCAAATACAAACAAAGGAGAACAACCTAACCACTTCAGCAAAATGAAAACAACAGCCACAACACTGCCAAAATTCGAACAGCTACCACAAAAACAAACAGCACCGGAGCTAACAGCAGACCCAAAAACACCAGCACCAAAAGCAGACCCCAATTCATGATCAGCCTCCCGGAATGAGCCCACGAAATGGGGACCTTATTCCAGTAGAGGGGATCGGGGAGATGGATGGCAGCACACAGGAAGAAGGAGGCTTAAGGAGGGAAGCAGCTGACTTTCCCTTTTTATTCTTCTTGCTCTGAACTAAATTCCATGGACCTTCAGACAATGGAGGCGATAAAGAGAGAGAAAGGTCCGGAGGCTTGGTCTGCTTTGTAGATGTCTCGGGGATATCTGAGCCAAAGACTGAGAATTTATTTCTAGATAAGGCACTATTGGTAGAAGGGGTTTCAGGATGATCCAAGCTGATCCTATTATGAGCAATTGGAGAATCAGAACTTAGCTGAACAGCTTTATCACTATCCTTAGTGATTGGCCTCCATTCCTTTCTGGATTGAACAGGAAACGAGATGGGCTGAGAGAGAAGGGGAGGAGGCATTTGGTTCTTAGGGCATCCTTCAGAAGAATGACTAAAATCAAGACAGGTTTTGCAAGGTTTGGGCTTCCATTCATATTCTACAACCTGAGTTTCCGAATGCACTATCTTCTACTCTCCAACTATTTCAATTAGGAGGAATGTCAGCTTCCTTTGCAAAATGGTGGAAGTGACGAAATTATGGAAACTTAAAATCAAGGTTTTAAATTTCGGTTTCGGTACTAATTTCGGACCCCACCGAAAAAAATAAAATTTCAGCGAAATCCGAAATTTGGTACTTCGGTTCGAAATTTCGAACCGAAATTCCGGCCGAAATTTGGTAACATTTTTTTTTTTAAAACGGCATTTTCTCAAAATCTCGGACCGAAATTACCGAAATTCCAAAAAAGGCCAAAATTCGGAATTTCGGGAAATTTCGGTTTCGGTCCCCACCGAAATCCGAAATTTCAGATTTCGGCCGCAATTTAAAACCATGCTTAAAATGGGATTCATGGCTTTAACCATGAGGAGAGCTGAGGGACCACCACATCATGGCATACAAAGACCACAAACCAGTCGTTTTTCCATTATATGGGTTCAGACTAATCTATCATCACTACTGACTAAATTGAAATGAGATTGTTTTTCTTTACATGTTTTATCTTTGTTTGGAATTCTGTCAATGGAATGTTTGATTGATTGAATGTAAGAGATGATTTGGGTGCTCTCAACAGAAATGGGTTACTGTGAAAATCCTTAATTCAAGGTTTTAGAGTCGTTTTATGCTGAGTGAATCACTATGTTATCGGGAATTTGAGTTGTAATGGTGAATGCTCTGTTTCCTGGATTATAAACTTGTGAGTTTAGAAAAGAAAATTCTAATTATCAATTCAGTGTTTCAAAATGTGGACGAGCGTCAAAATGGCCAAAGTAAATCCTAGTTGACTAGGCACGATGCAGTCGAGTACTCGCTTGATGCGGCTGAGAACGCAAGAGTTTTCCGGTTTCATATTGTTTGGTGACTAAAATATGGCCTTATTATCGGCAATTTAAACCTTTATTTTTTTTGCCTCTGTTAAATATGTTGGGTCAATCTGATTTCTATTAATTATTTTCCTGCTTCCATATGGTTCAATTGTGTGATGGTCTGCTTCTGGTAAGGTCATCTCATTCTCAATATGTTGGCTTCTTGTAATTCAGAAAAAGTATTTAGCGCTTGCCAAGGACACCGATGACCTTATTGAGCAGCAAAGAGCCAGTACACAGCTTGGTCGAACATACCATGGGAAATAAGGCAACTTTCCAACAGTGCCTTTCTATTGTGTGCTCTTATCTGTTGATTTTGTTTTGTATTGTTCTGATCTCGACTGCGGGAGTCTCCCCGTTTTTTTTTTTCCTCATTAATTTAATTCATTACTAATAAAAAAAACTATAGTCGTGGCATTAGTTTTAGTCTCGAAATAAAAACAACTCTTGAACGAATGAGAATTAGTGTATATGAAAGGAAACCAACGACAACTCTACCAAAGTATATATACACCTGAACCTATACAGTTTCCTAAGAAGTATGCTTTTGTCACAAAAGACTAGCTATCATAATAGGGGGGTTTTATTTAATACTCTCTCTCTCTCTCTCTCTCTCTCTCATAATCTCTCTCAACCTCTCTCTCTCCCACTAATATTTTTCTCTGAAAAAGTGCTTTGCTTGTTATTCGTTTCAAGATTTTTGATTTGGTGATATATGGGTTTCTTCCACTGGAGATTTCAGATCATGATAATGGTTCTAAAAAGGGAAAGATTTCAACAGATTTCAGGGATCAGATCTTACACAGTCTATTCTCACTCGTTTATGAACACATTTCCACGGCAGAAAATCATCTCATTTTTTCCTTTTCTTTTTTTTTTCTCTGGGTTAAGATAATTTCCTCTTGATTTTTGGGTTCTTACCCAAACACTAGAATCGGTCATCACATTCTGTTTACATGAAGAATCAGAATAAGATTGGAATGGAATGTGGATTCCAATTCTTGATTCCTTCACACCCTTAAATCAATGAAAAGCAAGCAATCTGCCAAATTTTTACTACAAATACAAACACTAAGGCCCTATTTGGATTGCAGGAATTTTTAGGACAAGAAAAATATTTCTAAAATTTCCTATTTGTTTGACACCATAATAAAGACCAACATGAACCAACCCTATGCAACTTCTAATAGTGGGGCCTTCAATTTATTATAATATCCCCCCAAATTAACCATAGTCATATCATTTACCTCTAAATCATGTAAAGAAATATTTTTCTTAGAATCCAAACAGGACCGACAACTTATCAATAATATTAGAGAAATACACTTAATAGCCATTTCGGAGAAAGAGATGACAAATTGTACCATTTTTCTGGTGATTAAGGACAAATTAGACCGTTGGCTAGAAGAAGAAGAAGATTAAAAAATTAACTTCAAATAACAGATATATGGTAGCAGGAAAAAAATGGATATGCTCACCTGAATTTGCTTGCATTTAACAAATTTATGAGACCAAAGTAAAGAGTTAATGAACAAAAAAAAAAAAAAAAAACTTTCTTACCTTCACAATCACAGGAACTACTTTAGGAGGGGCACCACAACCATCAATTAAAAGGAAGTATTTTCCACGATGATTCTCAACCACCCATTATACCGAAGCTCTGCTAAATCTAAGTATGGAAGAAAATCTTCAATGTAATCAGAAATTTTTGACGAAGAAGACTTGGATCTTTTGCTCAATTGAACGAGAGAGAGGGAGAGGGAGGGAGGGAGACAGAGAGATTTTATAAGAGAGAGAGAGAGAGAGAGAGAGAGAGAGAGGGAGGGAGACAGAGATTTTATGCTAAAAATGAGAAGACTCGAAGCAAGCCGCTTTAGCAATGGTCGTGCTTTTTTAAAGCCAGCTTTTATTTTGGACTATTCTCTCTGCCTTTTTTACCCATCATTTATTTTGGTGAGGTTTTATATGAGGTGAGCTCGTATGGTCTAGTATTTTTCAAAAAGCACTGCATCTGCATGCCCCACCATAGGATGATCCATACCGTCCATTTGATAGGCCACTTCGTAAAAGATTTTATGCAGATTCGTGCCTTGTTCGTTTCTTCTTGCGCAGGTGTCAGATAAAAGAAGAGAGTTTACAAGGGAAATGTTATCAGCACAATCAAGTTTTGATAGTTGCACAAACCCAGCTGTCTTTTAATACTTTATTTAATTGGCTTGCGAAATCTTTTTGGTAAATGTAAAAAGCTTTTGACAACTCTTTAACTACTAAAAGACAAAGATGGTTCGTGAAACTATCAAATATGATTCTGCTGATTTCATTTTTCTTTATAAAGTGTAAGACTCTTAAAATAACAACCTTTTTCCGGAAAGACTCGTGTTCTTATCCCTTCTCCAAGACTCCAAGTCGTCCCTTTTGTCGTTTTTCTCTCCGGTCTCAATTAAATTATAGGCGGCTGATAGGAAGACGGGATTTCGTTTGAAAAAGAAAGACGGTGTCTGTTTGATTTGACACTTGTGCAAAAAGACAAGATAATGAGCTCGCATGACCACAACGCAAAAAATAAAGTGAAAATGCCTACATAAATGGAAATGATATATCCGCCCCTTTTGATCACTAGGAACACCTCCTGTCAGTGCATCAGTGACTAAAGAGGGGCTGTTGTACTTATGTCGGAAGAATTCAGTGCCCCTGATTGCCACAAACACTGAGAGGGGGTGTTCCTAGTGATCAAAAGGGGCGGATATATCACTTCCCCTACATAAAATGTTAATTTTGCCAAAGTCTTTATTTTCTGAAAGGGATCCCATTTTAGAAGTGTTTTCCTATACGACATATAACTAGCAAAAAGACAAGATTTGAAAGTGTGGTGTGTGGAGGTCAGGTACCTACCAATACAATATATTGCCTTTTCTAAGAAAAAGATGACAAAATGTACCATATATTTTTTATGATTAAGGACAAATTGGACAGTTGGCCGATAGTTTCTACTTTCTTCCAAACAAAAAACCCACCAAATAATTCCTTATTTCCAGCAGGGCAGGGATAAATCGACTCCCCTGGAAAAAAAAATCCTACTCACCTTCATAATAACAAGGACTAGTTACCAAATGAACCTTGTGTTGTTCAAGGGGAGGGAAAATGGCCGTGAGAGGAGAGACTTTTGATATGAGTGGGAAACGTTTGAAAATCAAGTATTAATGCCTTGAACATGGATTGTAATTTTGGAAATACCGTTTTGAAAGAGCAAAGAGACTGTGATAGGCATTGCCCCCTCTTCACGATGAATGTGAATGTATAGAGTGGGTGATGGGTAAATGAGGAAAAGGAGTGTGCGGTCGAGCGCACCTAAGCTAGGTGCGCTCGAGGGCCCAAACACATGGGTCCCACATTTTTTGTGCTGATCAAAACCATTCATTTGCAAAGCCCTATCATAGATAGGGTGTGTACAAAAAATCAGGTACATTAGATCATCCTAACCCCTCCAAAAGTGGAGGGCAAAAATAGACAGATTACTGGCAAACGATGTTTGTCCATTTTTACCTCCACAAATGGATGGGTTAGGATGATCCTATGAAGCTGATTTTTTGTACATACCCCATCTATGTAAGGGCCTTTCAAATGAATGATTTGGATCATCCTAATAAAGTGGGCCCACATGAGTTTGGGGCCCTCGACCGCACCTAAGCTTGGTGCGGTCGACCGCACAATCTTATTCCTCGGGTAAATATGAAATTATGAATACTTTGGATTTTTGAAGGGTCAGGTCAACTGGCTAAAAGGGAAAAAGTAACCTTTCAGTTTAAATGGTCTAATAAAGGAAAAAGTAGAAATTGATATAAGCAGGTTTTTACCAGGTTGTCAAATTTGACTTTTCTAGCCAGCATTTGTTTTGGCTACTCTCTTTATGCCTTTTATTAGCGAGCATTTATTTTAGCGAGTTTTTATATAGTCCAATTTTTTAAGGAAAAATTGCCAACGGGGGACACACTTTTGAGAAATTATTAAAGAGGGTTGATAACCCCCTTTTGAGAGTTTAATAACCCCATTTAGAGGATTGATAACCCCCTTTTAGAGACTTGATAACCCCCATTTCGTCCCTCTCACAATTTTTCAAAAGTGTGTCCCCCGTCGGCAATTCTCGTATTTTGATGTCCCCCATTGGCAATTTTCCCTATTTCTAAGGACCATCGGAGAAGGCATTTCACGGGCTTGCTCGTGTATCAAAGAGCATCCACCTTACATGAATTAAATGAATGAGACACAATCTGTTGAAAATGTGGCTGCTATCTCATGCAACAGCCGCCTGTGAAATGCCTTCTGCAATGGTCCCTAGCAAATACCTTCTCTAAAAAGGACAATAACTCTTACACCATTAGATGATCCTAACCATTCATTTGATGAGCCACATCGTAGATAGATTGTGCCTAAAAATTCATTTCCATCCCAAGTCTCGGACCATAATGGTTTCCATAATATGCAGTTCTTCTGTAGATCGGAGGGCTAGGATCACCCAGTGGAAATGATATTTTGGGCAGAACCTATTTACGTATGGTTTGGATCATCCTGTGGTGTGGGTTGTCCCGTCCTTTTTGAAAAATACTGGATTATACATGCTCACACCATAGTCTCGATATCGAAATGGGGGTTAGGAGTCGCATCAGTTTGATTTTGATTTTTCAGTTTGATCTTCTCTATAAATAGATCCGGGCTTTGACGCAATGAGTATTTTATTTTTTGGGATTTGCTAGGGACCATCACTGAAGGCATATAACACCTAGGCGGTTGCATGTAAGAGCAGCCATCTCAGATGAATTAAATGAATAAGACAAAATCTTACCTTATGAGGCTGCTCTCACATGCAACAGCCCCAAGCGCAAAACTCCTTCACTTTTGCTTAGAATTTGTAAACGGAAGCAACACTAAATTTCATGTTCTCTTCAAACTCAGTGAGTTAAACCAAGAATAATTACAACATTAAGAAGCCGGATAAGCAGGTTTGGCCTGTTGCAATAAATAACTTGGACCAATGAGGGCACCCTGGCTGCTTCTTCTTTTTTTTACGTGGTGAGAAGGAAATGAATTCTTATTTCTGCTATAATAACACCCTAAACGTATAAAGGTTCACGAACTTCTTAGATGTTGGGATATGAAAATTATATGTTCAATGATGAAGAGCGTCGTTAGATTCACGGGTGCTACATATGATTTTAAATGCATATATTTAATGTGTTGAAGAAGAAATCAAAGCAAAACCATTCACGTAACCACAAAGCAAAAGTAGAGAGAAACTTTTTCTCTTGAATATAAAATTTCAAACGAAGAAACAACACAACACTCACATGTTGCTCTCCCTCTTTTTTTATAAACAAAACTAACAAAACCAATTAGAGTCTAACTCCAGTAACCAAAATCCAACAATAATTATAACTCTAATCACCATCACAAGGGCCACACTTCTACCTACAATTCTAAAAAAGAACCACAAAACTACCAAACTTCTAAACAAGCTATTAGTCCTAGTTTGACTCAAAGTCATGTATCTAAGTGGCTGCGTCTGCGATGACTAATATTGGTAAAGAATATTAGTATTCTTGGTTATTTTTTATTTATTTTTTTGTCGCTCCGTCGCCTTTTTACGTTAACGAATCATGGATTACTAATAATTAATACTAAATTAGTGCAAGATGCAAAAAGACAATCCATCAAGTATGAGATTCCAATAATATCTTAATCATGCATTGTCGGGAAAATGAGCTTAAGGGAGCCCTACGGAATAAATGTGCTCTACATATGTTTTATACGATGAATATAATGTATCTTGAATCCTAAACTATGTATTTTACTCTAGGCTTAATGTCAAGTATGTCTTGAATTCTAAACTATTTATATTTCTATGGCCCCATGCCTGAGGTCATCCAGGGGCTTCCCTCCATGAGTGAGAGACTGGGGGGTGTGCTCCTAAATACATAATAAGGGTATTTTCACAATATAAAAATCTCATAGCTAGTTTCCTCGTTTGGGTGATATTCTTGTATTGAGATTTTATTCTTGCTAGTTCTAAATTAATGCTTCAATATCATCTTGTCATTTTTCTCATAAAATGATATATTCGCCCCATTTTCTTCCTTGGGCCACCCTTTGTAGTGTACAAACTACAAAGATCAAGTCATAAATATACTTAGAAGGGGTGGCCTGGGTAAGTAAAGGGGATGAATATGTCACCTCCCTTTCTCCCCATATGGTCTTGCTTGTAGATTGTAGCTTGATACTATTTCATCTTCGTAGTGGAAACTCTTTGATTGCATCCTCCCGTGCACATCATCACAAGATGTGACAAACTACATAAATCTTTTATATATATTCTTGAGCTGCACATTCATTTGATTTCTTCACTATTTTGCATTTTTCATCGAACCTTAGATGGACATTTTCATAGTATTACACTTTCCCCTAATGAGAAATTTCAGTTGATTAGGTCATTTTTAGCCATGTATGATACTTGGGGAACTTTATAAGGTATTTTTACTAGCCAAACAAACATTGCATATCTAGGAAAATGGCCCATTATACTTAGGTAAAGGCATCACAAAAGCATGACTTTCCATTACTCCGAGCTTGATTGGCATAGAAAGAGCAAAACTGCATGTTACATGCTGGCATGGAGACCACGTTATTAATAGCAGAGAATGAGATACACATTGATGATTTTGACTAAATCTATTATGCTCTGTTTGGTTGCTGGGTTTTTTTTGTTCCCAGGATTTATGTGGGTAAAGGTTTAGTGGTCACATCAGCTTTTTCTTGCTGACATCAGCAAAATCTTGTCTTGAAAAAGGGTGTTCTCTCTTTCTCTCTCTACCCTCTCTCTCCACTCATCATAATATATTTCTCTAATTAATGCTTGTCCCCTCTTTTGTCTCCTACCTTTACCCACATAAATCCCAGGAAAAAAAAAAAACCCGGCATCCAAACAGAGCATTAAGGTTTCACGTTAATAACACATTTACATGTTAAAAGGTGTGAGAGTAGATGCTTTTTTTAAAAAAAAAATGCTAATACTTTATTAAATACTGAGAGAAAGAGGCATTGCCAAGGCAGTCAAAGGGATTTGCTAGGCAATTTCGTAGGTCACTTTTGCACGAGAGAACAGCCACACAGGCTCACTTTTTAACAGATTTTCTTATTCATTTAATTCATGTGAGGTGCACGTTCTATCCTGCAAAAGTGAGCCACCAAATCTCTTTCTCGAAATTGCCTAGCACATCCCATATATAATATATTTTTTAGTTGTTCCTAGGCTAAAAATGTTTTGTTGGGTAAAACCGAGTTGGGCTCCTCCTTTGGAAGTGACACTCAATGTGCTTCGCCGAGGGTTCAAAGAGTCAAAATCAATCTGCATGGTTATGGGACTCAACGAGTTTTCAGATGTCACACTCAGACCTAGACACATAGTGAAAACATGTGAAAGGGAGAAATTTTGCCCTGCCATGAGAAAAGTAAAGTGGGATTTTTTATGAGTCACACTCGACTTGGAGACATGAAAAAACATGTGAATATACATGAGAACTTTACATCATTTGTCAGTGATGTTACCCTCCGAAAACATCAATGACAAATGATAAACAGCATAAGAGTATGATATTTAGTTATTTACTTCCGCTTCAGTGTCATTTACGCTCCTTGATTCCGTTCTTTTTTTTAAACCAATCATACGGATTCCACCACCCTGCAATCCAAACGCACCCTTAGTGGATTAGGTAGCAATTGAAGATAGATCATGAAGAGTTTTGGATTTCTAATAATCTAGGATGATTTTCATTACCACTAGAATGTGATTAAATAAGCAACTTACAGGTAAACAAGAAAGGGATAATGATAAGATGGAGAAGATCATCCTAATCCTAATCAAACTTCCTAGCTAATCCAACCCAACTACATAATCCACTGAGATATCATCTCATCTGATATTCTCTAACATGCCCCCCTCAAACGTATGTGGATTGAAAAATCAACATATGTTTCATCTCATAATAAAATTCTCAAATTAAAAATTTCCCAATTTGATGCACTGTTAAACTATTTGCTTAAGTGTCGCCGATGTTGCTGAAGACGATGATTTTTGCATGTTGCTTTGATGACTGATGCTGCTTGCCAAAGTTGTAGCTTGGAAGATGAGCCTTAATAGGCATGATGAGACTCTAGCCTCCATGGGCGAGTTTTCATCGATCAATTTTAGATATCGATCTTCGAGGATGGATCGGTTTTAGATACCGATCTTTAAGGAAATTGGTCACAGTGGACCAACCTCCAATGGATGGGCAAATCATCACGGTTGGCTTTTGATACCAATCCTCATGGGCTTTGATTTTCTTGAGCACAAACCTCGAGGAACTGAGGGCCCTCAACTGTGTAGAGCTCCTATTTCAGGCACGCACCTCAAAGAGGCTCAACTAAAATGGATCGACGAAGAACATAAAAGAAATGAAAAGAAGCGACAATGTGCGGCTAAGAGTAATGCGGCAACAACAAGACAAAACTTTGAACAAGGCAAAGAAAGAGTGCACATATCAAATATGGGGGTATAAATATCGAAATTCAGGAGTGGCTTTATTTGCAAGAAACTAGATAAGTGAGAGCTTTTTTTTTTTTGAAATAGGTAAGCTGGGGTTAAGCGGACCCCGACCAGATATATTAAGAAAGATCAATAAAGATACTACAAGAAAACAGAAAAGCAAGCCCCTCGCACATCAGAAGAAGGGCAAACAAACTATCAAAAGGGAGCCAAAGGCCACCCAACAAAACAGCAAAGACAAACAAAGGAGAACTTTTATTCCAAAGGGACACTGCTATCAAAGTTGAAAGACGAGATCGGTGATTTGGGTAAAATGATGGATGATCATTTTGCTTAAAACATAGAGAAACTAGAAAGAAATTTAGAGATACAAAATGAGCATGGTCTAATCTAAAGTAGAAAATGACTGACAATGAAAGGGAGCATTTGGAATAACACAAGTTCACAAGGAAAAAGTGAAAGAGAATGAGGTGATGCTATCAAACTTGGGGTTTGCCAATTCACTAAAGACAAAAGAAGAAGGAGGCACTGATGAAAGTAAGGAGTTGTTTCCTACCCTCTCTCTTTTTTTTAAAATCATTCAAGATAAATGAAAATAAGAAGTTTGTGTTAATGAAAATCATTCAAGATTAATAGTGGGATTTCCCAAATTTTACAAATCATTTACTGGCACCGACCTTTGATCCCTAATAATTCAAGAATGAAGTCAGTAGCCATTGGAGATAGATCATCTAATGAGCACTGCCTTGGATATCATATTGCCCAACAGTGGAGTTTATACTTTATAGTCATTGGAGATAGATTATCTAAACGGCCCAGCCTTGGATCTCACATTGTTGTGGAATTGCTAGCCGTATGTATAATCCTAGTCTTTGTTTTAAGATTAAGCCTTCATAAAAAAAAATGAATATAAGGATCAAATCTCATCCAACCTCTCTAACCATGGGTATCATTGGCGAAATGATATATTTGCCCCCTTTTCTTCTCGGGGCCACCTCCTTGTTGTGTAAAAAGAGTAGTCATAAATTAGCCTGTTACATAGTCTTTGGACCACATGAATTGTGCCTTTTTCTCCTCATAAATTGACCTGTTACATAGTCTTTGGACCACATGAATTGTGCCTTTTTCTCCTCCCGGCCACCTCCTTGTAGTATAAAAGCACCTGTTACATTATCTTTGGACTACATGAACTGTGCCTTATTCTTCCTATAATTATATGACCTAAAAGTCATGGCCAGCCCCCTTGTAGTGTTAAAAAAGTAGTCAAAAAGTAGCCGTGACCTGTTACAAAGTCTCTGGACCACATGAATTGTGCCTTTTTCTCCTCCCGGCCATCTCCTTGTAGTGTAAAATAAAAGTACCTGTTACATTGTCTTCGGAGTACATGAACTGTGCCTTATTCTTCCTACAACGATGACCTAAAAGTTATGGCCAGCCCCTTGTAGTGTAAAAAGAGTTGTCATAAATTAGCCGTGCAGGTTTTTTTTTTTTTTTTTTTTTAAATGGTCGGTAAGCTAGAACAGAGACCAAGGATGATATATAAGGGTGTCAATTTTGGCTCGGGCTCGGAAAAAGCTCGGCTTGAATCCTTAACGAGCCGAGCCGAGCCCGCTGGACAGGCTCGTTAAGCTTAACGAGCCGATTTAATATATATATATATATATATATATATATATATATATACTAAAAGGGTTGTCCATGGAGTGAAAGGGGGAGGCAAAATATGTCACTTTTTTTTGGAACCCCATTTATTACTTGGACCACCCCCCGTAGTGTAAAAAGAGTAGTCAAATTACACTAGATAGGGCTGTCCAGGGAAGATGAGGGGTGTGAAGTTAATATAACCCGAGCTTGACCGAGCCTGGCCGAGCTTGACCGAGCCGAGCCAAGCTTTTGAGCTTAACGAGCCGAGCCTCAACCATCTAGCTCGGCTCGGCTCGGCTCGGCTCGTTTACACCCCTATTGATATACAAAGCCTCAACCATTGAGCTCCATGCCCAATCCCAATTAGCCGTGCACATGTTACATTGTCTTTGGAACACAAGAATTGTACCCTTTTCTTCCTACAATCCCCTTTTGTAAAGAGGCTTCCTAGTACTTTTCCTTTTCCACCTTCCTGACATTTCAACGTGCAACACAGGCCATATTTGGAACACACGAATTGTACCCTTTTCTTCCTACAATCCCCTTTTGTCAAGAGGCTTTCTAGTACTTTTCCTTTTCCACCTTCCTGACATTTCAACGTGCAACACAGGCCATGTTTGGCAACCATGATTTTATTTTTCATGATAAACTTAGGGGCCGTCTGGTACACGGATTTTATAAATCAGGTTTTTAGTTTGAAAACAGTGTAAAAGAGGGTTCATGATCAGGCTGCTGTCATGGGAGCGTTTCTTGAATTTTAAGCAAGAAAATCAGGTTTTAAAAATCTTTCCTGCAACTTGAGATTTCTAAAACCTGGAAAATGGGAAGATCTTCGACTCTCTTAGCTGGTCCGCTTCTTCTCTTGTCTCTAACCCTCTTTTCTACACAGTTTTCAAACTAAAAACCTGGATTCTAAAATCTGCGTATCTAAACGGCCCCTTAGTTTCTCAAGTAGTGACAGGGGGCAGCCGGGCAGGGCAGGTGGGAGGAGAGATTTGTGAGGGAGAACCTAAAAAACAAGGAAAAAATCAAATCATATTTGGGGTACAGTTTTTGTTTCCTTGTTTTTCTGTCTCTTCTCACCCTCTACTCATTCGTGCCCTCTCAAATTTCTTTCTCCTACCCCTCTCCCCCAACTTGAGAAACTAAATTTATGAGGAAACGAAACTCATAGTTGTCAAGCATGGCCGTATTGTTTGGTTCAATTATATAAACTATTTGGCAATGATACTTTGGCCATTATTTCAGGTGTACATTTAAAATATAAGTTTATTTGAACTGTTCATTTCTACGGGTACTGATGAAGCAGGTAGGATCTCCTTTGGGCGAGAGATCATGTCACACTCTATGGAATTAGGTACTGGATCATATGGCCAATGGCTTCAAGCACAATGCGTAAGTTTTATGTCTATTGTGGAGATGTTGCATCCCTAGACATGCAATGACTGTATATATCTTACATTCTTACAACATGGTTTAGTATAGCCAGAAGAAAATTTGTTTGTAAAAAACTATCATTGTATGGTCCAATTCTAGCAGTTTCCATATTGTAAAACTTAGGTCAACAAGTACAAATTGTTTGCCTACCCAGCCAAGTATGACTCCTTTCTGATTTGCTGCTTCCATGTTTTGAAACTTCCGTGACCTTTTAGTTGAGAAGCTATGCTTCCATTAGAAATGAATGGGAAAACCAGAAGCCTCTCTGTGCTTGTCATACAAAAACCACAAAAATTATATAGGAAAACAACATTTCTTAAAAACAGGTACAAAATTTGAGAATGATTCAAGATTATCTTACTTTAGCCACCCTTCTCATCAATGGCTTTCCAATAACATTTATGATATGGTCGGGGTTAACCCCACCCACAGGCCCCTAATCAACAAACAAACATAAACCAAAAAAATGAAATCAACAGTGCTATATGAAAAAGGAACAGTCAATAAAAGCAAATGCAAAGATAAAACAGTCGAACAAATCCTAATCTAAACCCCCACAAAAAATATAAGATAAATCTGAAATTGTATCAAAATCAACAAAGATGCAAGAGTACCATGCATCCACACATGAATCAACAAAAGCACAATATACAAATCAGAAAAAATCCTGAGTTGATTGTATGAATGTAAATCCATAAATGCACTGCAGTCATAAGAAAATGGAAACCGAAATTATAAGCAAATCGAAGCCTCAAGGACCCCAGAAAAAATCAGACCTAGATGGACTTGAAAACCCTTGAAGAATAAAAAAAATTGGAAATCTTGATGGCTTCCGGGGAACCCTAAAAAACCAGAAAGATCTCATCTTGGTATCATTGAACCCTAAAAATAATACACAAGAAGAAAAATCATAGAGAAGAATGTAAAATAAAACTAAGTAAATGGGATATGCTTGATCTCGAAGAAGCAGAATTTATCATATTTTAACTCCTGCTTTCTGCTATGAATCTCTGTTTTGTTGGAAGTCATAATTGCTGCTTCGGGAGTAATTGGATGTTTGGTGTTATTTATGCAGGTTTGATATGACAAAGGATCAAATTGTTGGAGATCTTGCAGTTAGGACTAAGATTTGCTTAGGGAGTGGCATTCTTCTTGGCACATTGTCATTTGGTACATTGGGCTATGCTATCACAAGGTATCATAGTGTAATACGTACTGATGAATCTATCCACAAATTCTGATAAGAACAGTTTGTATTTTTATTTTTATTTTTTTGAAAATTGTCTTGCAACCCAAAAAACACAGAGAAAAAAGAAGTGATTATTTATATTGGAAGATAGCTATATTTGCAAAAAGAGAAGTTTGATCGTTGATAGGTAGGACAAAGATGGAAGAAATGTAAGAAACGAAACACAAAAATATAAATCAATATATGCTACAGATAAGAAAACCAATTCAAGAAGAGAAGAAACATTGAATTTATCCAGAGATGGTTGGTTTAAAAGTTGAGAAATTGCTCGATGTCAAACAAATTTTGGTGATTTGATTCTTTAAAGGTGTGGATGCTAATCAAGGGGGGAAAATGATAATTAAAATCAAGAGAAAGACAATGCTCAATTATTCATCCCATTCATACATTCACATACAATAAACTACAAATTCGGAAAGGAAAAAAGAAAACAGAGCTCCAAGACTCTAAACCAAATCAATGAGAACAGAGAAAAAGACACGGAGTTCAGCACAGACCATATATTGATTCCAAATTAAAAAATGAAAATCAAAGAAAAATCACAGAAGAAAAATAGAATAAAAAAATCACTTCACTGTCGGAAGACAGGAAAACTCAATTTCCAAAATCAGCCTTTCCAGTTCCCACTAAATTAAAACCATGTGACTGGAAATGGAAATCTTACTGAATTCATAAAATATAATAAAAAAATACAGATTACCTTTCATTAAATCATTATTGCCAAATATAAAAATCAATATATCCTACAGATAAGGAAACCAACTCTATAAGAGAAAAGTTACATTATGCTAGGTACCTTACCAATACGCCCAAAGCTCGAGAGCTGATGGAATGTGTTAGGCACGGCCCTTTAAACCTGTCACATACCAGACTGGGTCCCACCCAGCCCCATACCTAGGCAGGCCTCCACTGAGGACCGTAACATACAACCACGCTTCAGAATCCGCCGTTAACGGCAGCCACTCTGACGGCTTTCACTCTGGCCTTTTTCCACACCTTCCACAGCGGCCCACTCTATGGCAACTTCACTCTTGCTTTTTTTTTACCATGAAGCCCTTTCCAGCTAGTCCCTCCACATGTCACCCGTTGCCCTTCTGTGAATCGAACACGGAACATGGTGGCTACTCTAATACCAAATGTTAGGTAACTTACCAATACGCCAAAAGCTTCAAAGCTGATGGAACGCATTAAGCAAGGCCTTCAAACCTGTTCAGCTGTCCCATACCAGGCTGGGTCCCACCCAGTTTCCAAGACCATAACATAACAATGTTACGTTACTAGATTGGCACCACTTGGGTTGAATAAATTAGTTTAGATTTGTGTAGAGTTCGTTATGGGTAGGAGCCTTAGAGATAGGGGTGCAACTTGGGTCAGGTTGGGTTGAGCTTTTGCTAAAAAATGAATTGGAGTCAACCCGACCCGATTTTACGGTAAAAGCTCAACCTGAATTCCCAAAAATCAACCCGAGTTGCACCCTTACGTAGAGATAACGGTTATGATATCTAGATTAGTTAGTGATGCAGGACGCGATCGAAGGTTGAACTGATATTTCTCCTTCAATACCAAATCTGATGCAGGATGGATCTATAGAGTGAAACGGATGGGTAAAAATTAGGTTTCGATTTCTAAAATATGTTATGAGATTGGGAAAATATTTTTACTAGGTTTATGATAGGTTTAGAATGGCGCAGACATATGCCGAGATGCTTTCGAAGGATGCCAGTAAGGTGTAAATCAGTCTTGGGACAAAATGAGAGAGGCGCGGGATAGGGGTGGATTTAAATGATGTTTCTACGGTTGAGAAAAAATTTAATAGATATTTTACGGGTTTTGTGTAGAAGACCAGCGAAAAATAATGCAATAGAGGTTTTTGGGTTCCCGGGAAGGTGATTTATGAAAAAACTAGAAAAAAGAAACATGAAAGAGATTATCTCACCAACAAAAACCCAAGGCATCACACCATGGGAAGTCTTTTTTGTTCCGGTTATTGACCTCTTTACTCTAATTGAAGGATTTAGGCGGTAATGGGGTTATCTGAGTGTGCTTTAGGGACTTTGGTCCTTCGCTACTTGAGGAATTACTCTGATAATCTTTGACATGCCATGGTGAATGGCTCTTTGGTTTGTTTCATGAATGTTTAGGTGTGGATAATGTAGGTCTTTGATGAAGTTTTAGCTGTTTTGTCAATATGTAATGTCTTTTTGAAGACCCAGTAGGTCTCTAAATCTCTTATCTTGGCATAAGAATCAACTTCTATGCCTCTCATATTTTGTACCTAGGGGAACTCCTGGTCCCTTCTGCTTGTAATGTTCTTCTAATGTTCTCAGTATATGAATATAGTCATTTTTGAAAAAAAATAAAATCTCAAGATATGAAATAAAGGTTTTACTTGGGAAATACATGCTATGGTCTACCTTTCAACAGCAGCTAGTTACAGGTGTATGTTACAAATTCTTACATGCAAGTAAGAACACACAATCTCAGACGGTATTTTTGTAAATGAAGTGGATAAGAATTTGGTGTAAACATTAGCTCTCCACTCTAGAGAAAATAAGGAATAACTGCAAATAATACGGTCACGATGGAGGCAGCATAACCAAAAACAGTATCTGCATGCACATCCAGATAATGGTTTGGATCATGGAACATGTGGCCTTCACTTGGAAAAATGCATGCACATCCATCATAACAAAACTCATGCGACTAACATAGGCCTCTTAATTTACAAAGGGAGCTGCTATTTGTACCTCCATTTAAAGGTTGTCAATGACTTCTCAAGATAAACGACAATGAATAGGAGTTCTTATAGAAAAACAGAAAGAAAAGGGATGCAAATAGCAGCTCCATTAACACAATGCATCAAGAAAAGGTCCCCTTATATTTCGCATGGCCATGAACCTCTAGTTACACCAATTGTACAATTTGAATCCTTCCATCAATAAACTTTTGCCCATTAAATGCAGATCGGTTCCCCATCTTAATCACCCGATCATGGCGCATCTTCATGTTGTCGATGTGGAGACGACATCCATTAATGCATTCCTCGTTGATCATTGATAACCCAGGTCAGTGACCAAGCCAATCTAAAGAAATACAGCATTCAAGATTTCAAATACATGCAATGATCCACAGAAAATGATGTTCTGCTGACAATGATCCATACAATAGGTTATCCAAGCACAGAAAAGAGATCATTAACCTTGCTTTTAAACGACAGTCCAACTATCCAAGAAAACTATGAGCAATGAGCACTTGTTTAGAACCGACGACAAAGATCCTTTTAAAGGAGAATGGGACTCAACCCAAAGTCATTGTTGAATTCAACATAAACAGTTTCTTGCTCAAGCTAAAGGATGGGACTTCTGTATAATATTATAATATTTAAAAACACCATTGTTTCCACAATCCTGTTGAGCCTTCGAACTGCATAAAAATTCCAAAATTTTACATCTCAAACAATGAATTTAGTAGGACCATCAATTTACTGGATGATCCAAACCGTACCATGAGCTTATGGTACGCTCGAGTGTACAATCATTTTCCTCATATATATATATATATATATACTAGTAAATATATATATATATATACTAGTAAAAAGCCCCGTGCGATGCACAGGCCGACAAAAAACTATACGGACAACATCATAGGTAGATCCAAACCATCCATGTGATGGAACAAAACATAAATAGGTTGTGCGCCAAAAATCATTTCCATAGGCAGATCCTAGCCCTCCAATCTATAGAGGTTTCCATAATATATTATTCCTCTTAAATCGGATGGTTAAGATCACCCTATAGATTTTTTATTAAAAAGCATAAAGGAGAGGGGTAGGATTGAAATTATGTGGCTTTAATGGGTCCAAACCAATTTCACATGTTATAAATGGGTTTTTACATAGTTGTCATAACGTGCAAAAATTCAAATTCAATCCTTGTTAAAATAAAAATAGGCATCTTTTTTATTTTGAATTGATGAAGTTTTATTAAAAAAGAAAACAAACGATGAAGAAAGTCGAGACAGCGAAGATTACAAGGGAAACGAAGGCGTGTCCCTTCTACCTTTATTTATCTTATTTCACCTTGCTTCCTCTCCTCTCATTTCATGAGCCTCATGAGCACGTCCCACGCTCCTCTCTCCTCACACTTGCCACATGCCTCACCATCGATTCCCCTGGTTTATTCATGTACTGTGCAGATGAGAAAACAAATCCAACGATGTAGATCATTGGGATCATCTGGGACCTCATTAGTAGCTCGCCAGGATGAATGCCTCAATCCTTCGTGAGGGAGATCATCCGTCCTTGCAATTCCACCCTAGGGATTCTCCTCGAATGCTACTCTGCTCATTAACAACCTATCCAATTAAAGGCATTGCAGTCGAATTTTTTTGAAAAATAGAGCTTAGCAGGAAAGAGAGAGAACAATGGTCATTGCTTGATCAAATTTCTAATTGTAATTAGGAACTTAGTTCTACTAAAATGTTTGTAATGTCTCCGACTAGAAAATAGGACTAATCTGAATTTGAGGAAAGTGTTTCTACTCGGTCCCCTAGATAAGCTTATATACTCCTCCCTTTAAAAAAATACAGTGGGCCCACGCTGTTTGGATGATCCAAAGCATTCATTTGATAGGTCTTAACATAGATAGGGTGTGCCCAAAAAATCAGCACCAAAGGGTCATCCTAGCCCTTCGTTTTGTTGGGCACACCGTGTCCAAAATGGACGCATATAAACGTGGACGTTTATATGTGTCCATTCTGGGCACCACAAGGCACTACAAAACGAAGGGCTAGGATGACCCTTTGGTGCTGATTTTTTGGGCACACCCTATCTATGTTAAGACCTATCAAATGAATGCTTTGGATCATCCAAACAGCGTGGGCCCACTGTATTTTTTTAAAGGGAGGAGTAGATAAGCTTATCTAGGGGACCGAGTAGAAACACTTTCCTCTCTGAAGTTATGACTTTGTAAAAGAGTATACAATTTCATGGGTCAATCGGTCACATCAAACAAACAAACCTAATAATGTGGGTCTTTTTTTCCGAGGGGAGGCAAATTTGTTGGTATCTAGAGACCCTAATTAAAAAGAACCTTAGGCCGTTTAAGCACTAAGGACTAAATATTTTAAACCGGCCATAACATAGGCTCATGCCATATTGCAAAAAGACACTTCTCTTCCTCTTAAGCTTTTGTCTCTTGCAAATGCCGGCATTCCCACATCTATATGCCTCCATCACCACAACCCCATTAATCTCCCAAACTAATCTTGAACTTAGACATTCCCCTTCTCTGTTTCCTCCTCCTCCTTGAACTTTTTCTTGAATGGAAAATTACTACATGAGAAACCCATCTAACTTTACCAGGAAAAAGTGCTCTGCTCATCTCCCCAAAACCAAACTACCCTTTTCTAATGAGACCCCAGTCATCTGGTCTAACTCCGCATTCGTATCGGATGATTGCTCGAGTGTGGAAAGCAACGTTATCGTATCTTCGCACGTGGGAGAAATTAGTGGGGAATACTTCTTCATAAGGAACATGAGTGAGGAGGAACTTAGACTAAGGGAAGAGCTAGCTAAGGAGATTGAGAAGGAACTTGAGCGTGAAATCATGGAAGGGATCCTCATTCTCATCCGTCGCTTTAGCGAATTGAAAGCCAAGCAGATTGCTCAGGGGATCGACAATTTGTGGTTGGATGGCCGAGATCCCTACCATAAGTCTACACATGGGTACGAGCGAGACCATGTTAAAGGTTACATTAATGGAAAAGGGAGAGATGTGGATAGTGTTGGTCACGGTTTATTTGATTCGAATAAATGGGTATTGGACAAAGTTGAGAGATGGAATTCTGGCAACTATGCCAGAGAAATTGCTTCTCATTGCTCGGGTGCTGAATCGAGCACAAAGAATTTGAAAAGTGTACATGGGAAATATGAGGGAAAGAGGTGTTGGGAGAGAAACTTTTACAGTTAGTTCCCAATTTTGTATCTCTATGGTGTTTTTTAATGAATTATGTCCAGATTTGGTTTAGCTCAATTAATCCATGGCTGAGATTGTCTTGTTATTGTTCAATGTTTGGTTTTGATTGGTGCATTGTGGCTTTTTTTTACTTGGATTTACCCTTAGTGATTTATATGGGCAAACATTTATCTCTGATCAACGGTCTGGATTGAATAGTGAGATAAAATGAGAAATTACTTGAGCGATTATTAAGGGGTATATGGATAATCGGTGCAACTTGAGTGGCCTAGTATGGCATGGATGTTTTATTGTGGCCCATATTGACTACATTATGATTAGTCATTAACTAAATTGACCTAGATCAAGGTTGAGGCCCTGTTCGTTTGAGATTCTGAGAGTCGATGGTGAGGCCCTTAGTCCAATAATCAGTTTGGAGCCTCACAATCGGTTCTCAGAATCTCAAATGAACAGGCCCTAACACAGTTCCCAAAAAACCTCTAAGAAGCTAATTAAAAAGGAAAATAAAACGTGAATTAGTGCAATTATCAAAACATGGTAGTGCCTTTGAATATAAGGAAAAGAAAATTTAAGGAAAATACTATTTCTCATTGAAAAATATTCCAGGGTCTAGTAGGTTTGCAGTTTTCCTTTAAAAAGCAAAGAAATTTTTCGATTTTGGAAAATATTCCATGAAAAATGAGTTTACCAAGGAAAATTCATTTTCCATGGAAAATAATATAGGAAGTGATATATTCACCCCCTTTTCTTCCCTTGGCCCCTCCCTCTAATGTATTTATGGCTACTCTTCTTACACTACAAAGGGTGGCCCGGGAAAGAAAAAGAGGGCAAATATATCATTTGGCTAATACTCTGAAGGACTACTTGTACGTTGAATCTATATGGTGTTGGCCTCTGGTACACTTCGTCAACATTAGGAGCTGCTACATTGGCTTTATTTTGAGGTGTGTATTAGAGATATATAATATTCAGCCTATATAACATTTACAGAGCACATTTATTCTGTAGGTCTCCCTTAATCTCATTTTCCAAGCAATGCACGATTAAGATATCATTGAAATCTCATCTTGCACTAATTAAGTTAGTATTAATTATTAGCAATCCGTGGTTCGTCAATCTCAAAAGGCAAAGGTGGGGGAGCAACAACAAATGAACAAAAGCAAAAATCCTAATATATGTATATTTTACCAGTATTAATTATATGCAAGTAAAATCATATATGTCTGCTAAAGGGACCATAATAAACCCTTATTTAAACAAAGCCGCTTGCACTCGTGAATCTAACAACCCCTTTATCATTAGAGAGAAGAGTAGGTACTCCCTGGATTAGATAACTTATCTACTACCTAGTTTAAAATAACAGTTGGGGCCGCATTGTTTGGGTGATCCAAAGCATTCATTTGATGGGCCCTCACATAGATAGGGTGTGCCAAAAAAATCAGCTCAATAGGAGCATCCTAACCCTATGAACTATGGAGGCAAAAATGGACATGTATAAACCTGCACAAATCTGTCCATTTTTTGAACTGCGCATGGGCGCGATCTAACGGCCAGAATTTAAACCGAACTAGAAAGACACTATTCACGGGTGCTTTTCACATATACAAATACAAATTATTATTCAGGAAAGCGATTTCGCGCCTTGAAGCAAACCGGTTATTATCCTTTATTCTCCAACAGATACAAATTATTTCCAACAAATACAGTTCTCAACCTTTACATTTTCTTCTACAATATAATGTTCTTAGTGTCTGTCGATATTTAGCTTTAAAAAAAAAAGGTCTTGCTGGCCATGTGTTAGACCTTTCAGGTTTCTTAGCGCATGAATTTTTTAACTCATTTTAATGGACTCAAGATCTTCCACGGATTTCTTGGAAACCTTTTAGGTTTCCTTCTCTTAATAGTGATTTAATCTTCTCCCTCTTCAGCAAGGGTATTTTTAATCTCATTTTTTCATTGAACCTTTTTATAGTACACTTTTTTTTGTTCCAACCCGTGTGCATCACACTAGTGCCCCATTAACTCATAATTAGCAAAACGTGATTGTCATTTGCAAAATATCGCAAGGTTACAGTTGAAAAGTTGGCCAAAACACACGATTAACCTGTTTAAACGTGTTTTAAATGTTTTCCCATTTTTGTAAGATTTAAACGGTATTATTCAACAGAGAAACTAGAAAATGTGTTTTTACCGTTTAAAATGGTATTTTGCTAATTGTGCTTCAACCCACCTTTCTATGTCAAACTTAATTCACCTTCTCTCTTTCAACTCAGCCCCCATTGTCAACCGTATCCCACCTTCCCCTTTTCTGTCTTAGGATAAATTCATGGATCTAACCCATTTTACCTAGCTAGTGGGGCCGACCTTGGATTTCCAATGACTATCAACTCCAATATTAGGAAATGTGGAATCCAATGTGGGGCATATTAGGTTATCTATCTCCAAAACTATCTTGCAATGTGAGATCCGAGGTAGGGTCAATGGCTAGCAATTCCACAGCAATGTGAGATCCAAGGTGGGGCCTATTAGATAATGTATCTCCATTGACTATATATCAACTCCACTATTCGGCAATATGATATCCAAGATAAACGCTCTTTATCTTTCTCCAATCACTGTCAAATCTATTCTCTGGCAATGGGAAATTCTAGGTGGGGGTCATTTTTTTTTTTGAAATGGCAAATTTTATAAAAGAAACAGAAGAGACACCCGAAAGGGAATATCCAAATTACAGAACAAAAAATAAAAACTAATTACACAATGAATATGACATCAAATAGGAAATTGATCAGACCAACTACGCCGAACTAGGTTCTTCAATTCTTATCTATCACAAGTACACATTTCAAAAGCTTTGAGATAAACACTAGTTTGCAGTAAGTCAATCAAACTGGTGGAGAGTGAAACCCGGAAAATAATGCGATTCCATATGTGTACACAATAGGCCATTGAGTAGATTAAGAGCTAGTTTCTCTAATTTCACTATTCAAGAGCTCCATAAGTCAGATTTTAAAAACTTAACTCCAACTCTCACTTTGCCAATGTGAAACAACCAACTATTAGAAAAGCTTAAGATGTTAGAGTTGGTGTTATTTAGTCATCTGTACTTCTTTTGGATTGGCTGTACACGTGGTTTTTTTTTTTTTTTTTTTTTAAGTTGTTGGGTTTTGAGCCGGAGGCAGTAGCTTTGCTACCCTGTGAAACAACTAATTAATCCAAAAGCTTACGATGTTGGGGCTGGTGTGATTTATTCATTCATACTTCAACAGCCAATAGCAAAAGCTTAAGTTAAGGCTTCATCATTACTGCTCACTGATTTCCAAGAACAAAAGCAGGTCTGACCGACCAAAGTTGACCATCTAATTGACATAGGTAATTGAAGAGAAACGTAAGTAGAAATTCAATACTCGACACCAAACCAAATCAAATCAAATCAAAGCATTGAAAGGAGAACAAAAGACAGAAGTAAAATTGGGTTTTGCTACCTTGTTAAGGTGCTTTGGAAAAGAAATTTTACACATGTTTTAATAGAAAACCTAAAAACATTTGAACAAGTCTCAAACAGTAGTGAAAATTGATTGTGAAATTTCTTTTCCAGAGCACCTTAGCTCGTTAGCAAAACCCAATAAAATTTTATCACAGTGCAAAGAAATCTTAAAATGAAAATTAACATTCTGTGAAAATTCAGCAGTAAACAACAACAAATAGGACGTAAATTCCTATTTTGACTCTAAGCATCCTCAACCCTTGATTCTTTCTAATCCAAAACATTAAACACAAACAAAGCTGAGAAAAGGTGGATGGGGAGGCATATAACTGACTTTCTAAAATTCCAACTTTACCCTTTGCTCTTCCTTAATTTCTCATCTGTCCTGAGGGGAAATTGCCATTCAGCTTATAGATTATGTTCATTTTCAAACCTTAATTACACTTTATAGTATTTCCATAGGGATTTTTTAGACAATTTTGCCGCTCACTTTTGTAGGTGAGAACAGCCACCTTAGATGTATAAAATGAATAAGACAAAATCAGCTAAAAACGTGAGCCTGTGTGGGTGTTCTCTCATGCATTCAAAGTGAGCCACAAAATGGCTTTCCGTGAAATTTCGTAGCAAATACCATTTCCAAAACTAAGGCAGTTTTAGTTTGAGAGTATTTCCACATATTTTCACTAAACCATCTTGTCTTTTCAATTTAAAGAGCTGTCAAAAAGTTTATTACATTTCCCAGAAAGCTCCCATGAGCCAATTAAGGAAGAAAAGACAACTGGGTTTGTGCAAACTATTATATCGGTTCTCTCTCTCTCTCTCTCTCTCTCTCTCTCTCTCTCTCTCTCTCAAAATAGGTGTTGCCAATTGTCAAAGCACCGTTTCTCTCTCTCAAGTTTTCCTCTCAACTATCAGAGCCTGAGGCTCTGTTCACTTGTTTTCCCGGGAAAGGAAATGAAAAGGTTTCCCGGAAATCTGACGTGGCATTAGGAAAAGAAATCCAGGGAAACTGTGGAGGAAAAGGTTTCCTGAGCCTGTTACTTGCACATGAACTGTGCAGGAAAAGGTTTCCCGAGAAACTGCTTGCCCACCTTTTTTCACTAGTTTTCCTGGGAAAGCAAATCCCACCAAAATAAAGGAAAAAGGAATCTCATACTTGTGAGAAAAGACTCATTTCCACATCATTTTTCCCAATTTTCATGTCAGATGTGACATTTTCCACTAAGCTCCTTCAAGATCCCGGAAGACAAGTGAACATGCGAATTTTAGCTTTCTCAGGAAAAAATGGGGTGTTTTCCCGGAATTTGGTCTCCTGGGAATGCGAGTGAACAGAGCCTCACAGCCCTTTTCTTGATTGCAAACAAATGTCTTTTTCTCTTCCCACCCTGTGCGGTTTCCTTTTGTAAGGTAATTTGTTCTTAAGCAAATCCTATAGCTCTTTATTAAGTGTAGCCTTTTGATTTGATAAAAGAAAAAAGGCACTGACAATGGTATGTTTTTCTTTTTTGGATCTTTTCATTTGTCGTTTCATTTCAGCGATCATCAGATTTCTGTTTCTGTAGAAACTGGATATGGTAGCACAAACTGATTTAAGGGACTGTCGGATTAGATGTAAAAGAATTTTACAAGCTAATGAATAAGTCAGTGTAAGTGTGTAACTATGATGCATGTGTTACCCTACAATCCATAATCACCATGTGTATTATAGAAAGACTTTCCCCTGGTTATTATTGATATAGATCCACGTAGACCTGCTACCTTATCTCTTGCAACTGTTGATAAAGCTCAATACCTGAAATCCCAAAAATCTTGTAACTATTGATATCACTTGAGACACTATTGAATTCACTTGAGACGCTGATAAGGACTTGATGTAATCTGTTGTAATCTCCTAAGATTTCAATCTGTTTACATTGTATCAGTGGCAGACTTGACTTCTTCGTCTGCTACTTGTTCCTAGCCTGCGGGCCCCTCATCAAGATTCAATCTCTGCGAGAACCCTTTACTAGACAACTTCATTTCTACTGTATCTTCTCTCTTCATTTATTTCTCACAAGTCCCCACCAGACCTTTATCTCACCCATCACATCAGATATAGTTTCAGCCAAACTCTCTTCTACCCACCCTACGTTTATTTCTCATAACTCCCCTTTGTTGGTAACTACACTCCATTTCTTTAACTCCTCTTATCTTTTCCATCACAAGTGCCCATCACACTTTTTCTCACTCCTCTCATCAGATCTTATTTTGAGATCACTTCTCTTCTCTCTACTAGTGTTTGCCACCTAGCCCTTGATTTTTTATCTCAAGGGCTAGGTGGTTTGCCCTTGCTATTTTGACGGTCATGCATCATATAAATTCTCAGACTATAAATACTGCTTTTCTATTCTTCCCTTTTGTCTTTCTCTTGGTAACCTATTCGTCTTCTCTCCATAGCACATCAACATTCTAGCTTTAATCTCAAATATATTCTCATGGCCTCCACAACTCCTGTCTCCTCTTCAATGTCCGCTCCACTCGCCATTGCTTCCGAGTCATCAGTTCTACCTCTCCCTCAATATGGATTGCTCACTAACATTTCCCAAATCTGTTTACAATTATTTATAACTATTCAATTGTTAAAATATTACATTACCAGGTGTTAAGATTGTATGATTTTTAGTTGGTATGAGATCTCAAGCGAGGCATATCAGATGGACGGTTCAGATCAGTCAATAATGTGCTCTCTTTTTTCTTAGATTATTTTTTAAAAGTAATGAAAACAAGAGAAATTATATGATGGGCGGCTGTACAAACCTGATATGATGGGTGGCTGTACAAACCTGAATCTTTCAATAAAGTACAGTACAGCCCACTCCATAAGATGATCCAAGCCGTCCATTTGTTGGGCCACGAAGTTGTGCCCCAAAAATCATTTAGATAGGACGAACATAACCCTCTCATCTATTGAAGTTTTCATAATGTGTAGTCCCTCTATAGATCTGAATGTTAGGATCATCCTAAGGAAATTATTTTTGGGGCACAACCTATTTACATAGTGGCCCAACAAATGGACGATTTGGACCTTGTAGTGTGCTGTGTACTTTTTGAAAACATACGGGTTTGTATGGCCACCCATCATATAATTTGTCTGAAAACATACGGGTTTGTACGGCCACCCATCATATAATTTCTTTGAAAGTAAAAGGCCGATCCACTAACTTATCTACTCTATCGGCTTAAAATACACGGAGGCCCACATGTTTGGTGATGCAAACCTTTCATTTGATAGGCTCTAACATAGATAGGGTGTGCTAAAAAAATCAGCTCCATAGAATTATCCAAACCCTTTGATTTGTGGAGGTTAAAATGGACGGGCATAAACAAATCTGTCCATTTTTACCTCCACGGTTCAAAAGGTTTGGATGATCCTATGGAGCTGATTTTTTTAGGACACCCTATCTATGTGAGGCATATCAAATGAATGATTTGGATCATCCATACAATGTAGGATGCTTCTGGCTAACGGAGTAGATTAGTTATCTACTTGATCGAGTAGATACACTTTTCTCATATATATATATATAGGGAAATGTTATCAACACTAGTATATTTTGATGAGGGCTGATCTGAATGTTAGAGGGCTGATCCGACCCCTCTATAGATCAGAGGGTTAGGATCAACCTATGGAAATGATTTTTGGGGCACAACCAATTTAGGCTGTGGCCCATCTAATGGATGGTTTGGATCATCCTATGGTGCGTGCCATACTCTACTTTTAATAAAGTGAGGAGTGCCCTCATAAAAATACATTTCCTATATTTATGAGATGTTCGGAAGGAAATAAATGATAACCATACCGTGCAAGAGAGAGGGTTTCCGAGATCAAAAGTACCTTACATAAGAGAAAAGAACACGCTCTGTTTCTCTTGAACAGAGGCATTTCCCGGAGCGGTCTAAGCCTATTTGGCTGCTCTCTCATGCAACAACCGCTCCACGAAATGCCTCCCCTGCGATGGTCCCAAGCAAATCCCAGTAAAAAATTATAGTATATACATATACAAAATCTCTACAAATACACAGTATATGCACATTTTAGAAAAATATTGAATCCTTTAAAAATTTATTTTTAAGCTACTGATATTGGCACTACCATATTTTGATAGTGGTACAGACTCTTCTTGTCTTTTATTATTTAAATAGCTGTCAAATGTCCAAAAAGTTTTCAGAAGCCAATTGGAATGGAAAAGACAACTTAAGTTTGTGCAATTATGAAAATGGCAGTGCCAATATCAATAGCCTATTTTAATATCCAAATGATACATGACACCTAGGCTTCCTTGCAACAACCCAGCTGCAAGGGCAGCCATTGGATCATGTCACCTGACCATATTTATCATTTCTTAAAGTTTGTTTTTCAGAGATATTGATATTTATGGACTACCATGTTTTGATAATGAGAGACACTCATCTTGTATTTTCCCATTTAATCAGCTGCTAAGCCTTTTGGGAATTCTAATAGCTTTCGATAACTAGTTAAATAATAAAAGACAAGGTGAGTTTGTCTCATTATCAAAACAAGGTAGTGCAAATATCAACAACCATTTTCAATGTTGTTATAAATGATGTTGGGTGATGTGGACCAAATGGGGCGCCCCTCCGGCTATGTTTTTTAAAGGCGCCCTTTAGTTTTCTCAAATCATAATATACAAGACCCAGTTTTACCACATTTAGGCCGTGTTTGTTTTGGATTTTTAGAACCGATTGTGAGTCCGAAACTGATTATTGAACTCAAAATTAAATGTAAAATTGAGTTCAATAGTCAGTTTTGGGTTGACCTGTGTGCATCAGTCCACGGATGCAGTTGGCCATCATAAATCTGGTCGATTGCTCTTATATATATATATATATATATATATATATATATATATATATATATATATATATATATATATATATATATATTTGGCCAATCGCCGTTGATCTCAATCTCATCAGATGATTCTATGCCATTGACCAAGCATGCTAAAAAATACATCTTATATCATTAAGTTATTGAATTTTGCACATCTCAATCTTGCTAATTAGACAACCATTCTGCATCAGATGTAGACCCACTTTGTCTACCTGTCATGACTTATCCGATCTCCCTGCTATGACCTATCCTAACAACGGTCCTGATTGTTAAAGATATGACATGTTTGCTTCAAATAATTTCGTTTGCAAATAAAGATGAATTTTAATTGCATTGGGAATATGAACTAAGGCCTTTAATGATATGCCTGCATGGTTTAAAATTTCGGTTTCGGTAACCGTTTCGGACCCCACCAAAAACCGAAATTTGGTAATTTGGTTTCAAATTCCGGACCCAAATTCTGAAATTTCGGCCGAAATTTTGTAACACTTTTTTTCTTAAAATAAATAATGTCATTAAATCGAAATTTCGGACCAAAATTTGGTAAATGGCGAAAAATTGAATTTCGGAAAATTTCGGATTTCGGTCGAAATTTTAAACCATGTATGACTGCAGTAATCTTCTTTTCTTTTTTTTTCTTTTTTCAAGTGAAGAATAGTATGAGCTTTGGGTGTAATGAATATGATGTCATATTTTTTTATACAGGGTCATAATTTGGAACAGTATCCATCGAAGCTTCTCTTCATTGTGATGCAGTGCTTTCTCAGCACCATCCAGTCATTTGTTTTTGCCGTCGCCTTTGAGCACAACTTTGCTCGATGGAAGCTCAGTTTCAACGTTGGGCTTCTCGCCGTCGCATATTGTGTAAGTCACTAACTCACTATAATAAACCAATTATAGATTTCTCTTAAGAAGTTGGCTGTTGGCATCTCCTCCCTGAATGCTAAACTGAAGGATGCCATTATAAAAAAAAACCATTGACAAGGGCATCCCCATTGAACAATCTAAGCAAAGTGCATTCGAGGGCGCCCTTGTAGCTGGTTTTTATTAGGATGCCCTTCAATTTACCATTTCTCCTTATGTTGATATTTGAACTCCTTTTCTGTATCTTAAACATGTCAATAGACATTGTGATAGGTCTCCGATGAGTAAAAGGGTGTGAATACTAGTCTTAGGAGAACACCTGAAATCTATCTAACTTGCAACTTATTCATGAAACTCTAATATCCTGATAGTCATTGTAAAATAGAAAATTCTCAGTACTTTCAGCGCTACTAGACCCGAAACACTATATAAATCCGAAACAATATATAAAGCTCTAGCTCGTAAGTTTGCCACTTCTTATAATCATAATTCAACTTATCGTGGTAAAAATGTAACTGGTCTTCCATCTTAGGATACCACAAGCCCTCTGTCGACACATGAAACATTACATTCCACTATAAGTAATTTTTCAAAGGGTAAAAATTCTAAGAGATGTTTTTTATGAATGCAATGGTTGTCTCACCTTCCTCTAGTCAATGAAAATTTTCTTTCTTGATACATTTTATAATGAGGACTACTACATAATGAGGACTTTTATAATGTTGAAATTTCTAATAAGTCTCATTTCAAAGGTCGTCATCCCATGAAAACTTTTTACCTCTCTAATAGTCTTATGTGTCAACTACTCTCTGGTGGCCCTTGCTTTCTCCTTGTCTGCATTAATGCCTAGGTTCTCACAATAAAACTAAAAATGCAAGACTCTCTACCATAAAACTTCATGTCTTCACATTTATGATGAGTGTTATTATTCTTCAATATCATCTCTTCACATTTATACTCAACTCAACTCAACTCAACAAAGCCTTTGTCCCAAACTAGTTGGGGTCGGCTAAATGAATTCTTTAGAAAAAATCATGAAGAAGATAAAATGAATCTACCCGGCTCTAATCCTAGTTCTAATTGGGTTCTTCTACGTGGATCATGTTCTTCGATTCTATCCTATCTAAGGTCATGTTCTATGTTATGTTCCTAGCTATCAAGTCTTTCGGTCTGCCCCTACCTCTTTTTACTCCATCAATTTGGCACGAGTTGCCTCTTCTCACTGGAGCATCCAAAGGCCTACGTTGGATATGTCCAAACCATCTTAAGCGGTGGTCTCTCATCTTCGGGTCAATTGGAGTCACCCCCACCTTTTTACGAATATCTTCATTTTTAATTCTATCTAGCCTTGTGTGGCCGCATATACATCTAAGTATTCGCATCTCCGCTACACTCATCTTATGCACATGCTGCTTCTTGGTGACCATTATTATTTTTCAATATAGTAAGCACCTCTCTCAGGTGAATGACATGTGCTTCGATCCTAGACAATACTAAAAGTCAGCATGTTGTCAAAGTCTATCATTATGCATCAACTAATGAGAATTTTATTACTTATATGGCTTTTGTTTCATCACCCTCTTGAAAGTACATAGGGTAGGTTTGACGCCCACTAGCTACTCATATGGCTTTTGTTTAGTCTTAAAGGTTATTTTTACTACCCTCTGATCTAATCTTGATTCAATGATACCCGCTCCTTAGATAAAGTTTAGAAAACATGTTGGAGGGATCCAACTTGTCGCCTAGTTCTGTATTTCAAAATAATAAAACTTAAAGCCCGATTGCCAACTAACATGCGCCAAACTCCCATCATTATTTGGTGTTAATAGTACGGAACAATACATGGGTTCATACTCTCTCGGATCATTCTCTTTCAAATCAACTATTTCATCGGGGAGTGATAAATCAACTCCCCATGTGTCTTTCTCTCTCCTCTAGGTTAGAGAGAGAAAGAGGAGAGAGATAGACACATGGGGAGTCGATTTATCCATTAGGGGAGTCGATTTATCCCTGCCCATTTCATCTTACCCTACAAGCTTTCATTTTACTTTGGACTCATGTGGTAATATAGGAAGTTAGGAAAACTAGCAACTGAGGTTAAATCAATATGGTGTTGGATGTCCCTCAGTAAATCTCTTTAAATTCTCTCTTCAATATGGTGTTATTCTACATGATCTCTTTAAATTCTCTCATCAAAGGATCTAGTTTTCTTAAGGCACTCTTATAGCCACAGCATACCCATCTTTTAGTCACTAGGGCAGAAATTTCTCATGTCCATTCATTCTTTTACAAAATTACTGTCCGCTTTAGAAGCATTGAGTTGGTTATCTCCTCTCATTGGTTTTGGGTGAATTTTTTCTGTTACTTCTGACAAAGAGGTAAATATTATCCTTACCTCCGTGAAGTGAAAATTATAAGCCATATTGTAAGTACCTCCTAAGTTGGATCTGATAGACATCCATGTTGATCTCATCACACATGAATTGAATTTATCATTATAATATTTTCCAATTAAAAAAGAAATTTTACATTTCTCAGATACCATTATTTCGTCATTATCCTATGCAAAAATAGTAATTATAGTAGTTTTATATTTAAATCTAAGTTAATGGCTTCCAATGTGACCTTAGTGTCCCATTTACAAAACAACAATCACCCAGGAAGTGACTTTTACTATGGTAAAAGCAATTTTTCAGCCCTAGAAGGAGGCATATGGGGCATGTATGTGAAATCAAGATCGTTGATCTTCCTACATAGCTTGGTTTGATCCCTGATAGACAACCTATGTATGTTAAATGCAACCATCTAACTTTTCTTGAAAAGACCCTAAACTAGCAATTGCCTTTTAGGAAGGAGCATAAAAGTAACTTTCATTTTATCATGTAAAATGTAAAACAACCTTATTTACAAATAAGAACGGATTTTGCTATTATGGCAGTGACTAACCTACAATCAATCTATAAGAGATTGAAGATAATTTCATTTGATATCAATGCTTAACAAAGTTATTTAGGCAAAAAATAATGTAATGGTTGATGACAGGGGATCGTTGTTACCAGCATAACCTTCTATTTACAAATATGGGTCATTGAAAAGAAGGGTGCACTTTTCTTGGCGATGTTTACTCCATTGTCCTTGGTGATTAACGTCATTTGCTCCATGCTTCTCTTAGGAGATGTGATTGTAAAACAGGAACTGAGGAGTAGGGAGGGATACGAGTGGAGAGAGCACGAGAAATCCCTAAAAACAGTGGAAAAATTTACTCTACTTCAAATTTGTTTTTGTCCCTGTTTTTCAGGCGACTTTCATGCTCCTCTCACTCCACCCTCTCAACCCACATCTCACAAGTGACCACACTAATATTCCATGAAATATTATTTCATGGTTACCAAATATGCCTTAAAAAACCATCACAAATCCTTTAAATAATTTGGTTGTTGTTTTAGCAGCGTTTGTGGGGCTGTGATGTTAGTTGGTGGCCTCTACCAAGGTTTTAAATTTTTCGGCCAAAATCACGAAATTTCGGTCGAAATTGGGTACTGGCCCACAAAATACCGGTTTTACAGCTGAAATTTTGGTAATTTCGGTCGAAATTTGGTAAAGTAATAAAATAATCAAAATAAAGCATTTATTTTGCCTAAATTTCCAAAATTTTGTAATTTCGGAAATTTCGGTTTCGTACCCATTTCGTTTCGGTCCCGACCGAAATCCAAAATTTCGGATTTCGGTAGAAATTTAAAACCATGGCCTCTACCTTGTCCTATATAGAGTAAGAATAAGGAAGAAGGCAGAAGTGAAACAGATCAACAAAGGCATGAGTCAAATGAAGAGGTGGTGACGGTACTAGAGTGACATTTGAGATGTGGTAGCATTTTAGCACGATTTTGTCATGGTGAAGTACTATTGATTAATGTATTGGATTGATTTGAGAAGAGGGACGTCTGGCTGCTACTGCAGCAAGGTCGAGGAGTAGGGAGGATGAAGGTAATTGCCACAAATATTGATTTCCAATTAATGTCTTGCAGACCAGATTTGAAAATCCAATTTTTTTTCACTATTGTAGCTGATTTGGAAATCTAAGGATCCAGTTCCAAATCTCAACTGCAAATGTGAGAAATCCAAATCTAAATCTTGTGGGTATCCAAACGTGGCCTAAATGTTTTGTACGATTAATCTCGATAAATTCATGATTTTGCCACCGCTATGATTTTCTCTTGTTATCCTTTTGTTTTTGGGTGCCAATGGATCCGAACATTAATGGATAGGATTTAGGCATAGCACTTAGATTCAAATTGTGCCTAATGGATCCATATCCTAAGATCTAAAATTATTTTGGATCATGACGTAGTCACAAAACCATTGGAGCATCTTGGAATGAAGAGTGCCAATATGCTAAAATACATGTGCTTTTTGTTCATATATGTCGATTAATGAAGGGTATTTTTATAATTTTTAAAAACCTTACTCAAAATGGCAAACAACGTTTGATTTGCTTGCTTTCGTTTCGATGATGATTTTCTCTCTTGATCGTCTTCCCACTTTCCTACCTTAAATCTACATCCTAACTGTGTACAACATAAATAAGACATGGGACACTCTAATGGACCCTTTGATTTGAAGTAGATAATGACCAAAACTCAGAAGGTAGGATTTGAATAGTACTATGAAAAGGATTCTATAAGGTCTGAACAAATTGTGACCAAGACATAGGCAGGGGTGTCAAAGGATCCATACACCCTCTGTCTTGGTCACGATCGTTTTTTGAGTGGGTTTGGATCCTAATTTCGAGTTCGGACTCACGATGAGTGTCCTAGGTTCTACTTAAGTTCTAGACAATTAGAGCTTAGGGTTCAAGAGTGAGAGAGAGAGAGAGAGAGAGAGCACTCCCCCTTGGGACCATCTCTTCACTCTGAAAATGGTCCAGTGGGCTGCCCTTGTTATTTGTTGTTTTAAGTAGAGTTTCTTAATGCCTACTAAGGATGGTAATACCATGTTTTAATCATTGAACTAATTCATCTTGTCTTTTATTATTTGAACAGCTGTCATGGTTATTACGGCTCAACTTATGCTATGAAAAGCCCTTTAAAAACAAGATGAGTTTTTGCAATTATTAAAACATGGTATTGCCAATAGCCTTTTTTAATGTTATATTGCAAGAAATAATTTTAGGGCAATTATAAATTTGCAGGATAATTCACTCCCCTTGTAACATAAATTGTTAGTGGTGCAACTTGGGTCGGGTCGGGTTGGGTTGGGTCAAGAGCAACCCTAACCCAACCTGAGATAGCATTCCCTCAACCCTAACCCGACCCAACCCAAGCCTCGGGTTGAGGATGGTCAACCCTAACCCAACCCGTCTACAAATCAGGCTGGGTTGGGTAAGGGTTGAGTCAGGTTGGGATTGGGTTCCTCTACGGCGAAAACAAAAAAATACAAGAAAGAAAAACATAATCCCGAGAAAATAATGATAAAATTAGAGGACGGAGGTAAAGTTTGAGTTAGGTTGCGAAGGCCTCAACCCTAGCCCAATCTGAATTTAAATTGGGTTGGTTTTTCCCAAACCAACCCGAGCGCAAATCGGGATGAACCCATTGGGTTTGGGTTGAGCCCAACCCAAGTTGCACCCCTATAAAGGGAGATGATATTTTCACTCCCCTTCATTAGGCATGCGCCCCCTTATAACGTGATTTGACGTCAAAAAGAGTTAAAGTTGCCCACAAATCACGTTATATGTGGGGCGCATGCCTAATGCAGGGGGAGTGAAAATATCATCGCCCCCAATAAATTGTGGCAGACTTTAACGCTTTTTAAGGCCAATTCACATTAGAGGGGTGCGAATTATCCTACAGGGGGTGCGAATTTTTCATTGCCCTAATTTTAAGCCATGTATGTGAATCATTTGACAACCCCTCGTTTAAAACCATGTCCATGAATCATTTGACACACTAGTATGTCGATTTCGAGATAAGGGTATTTCTAGTCATTCTCCACCCACCACAAGTTCATGATCCAAGCGTAACCACTGTCATAATTTCCCCATATCAACACACGCATCATGTGACCGAGTGAGGTAAAGTAAAAAAAAAAAAAAACCACCAGCAATCAGAAATTCCTCATCTTAAGACATCCTCTCTCCATATTCAGTTGCAGAGAGACTAAGAGGAGATTCGAATTAAAAAACGATAAGTGTTTCGTTTCATGGGAGTTTCTCGCGCGTTTCGTTTCACGGAAGCTTCTCGCGTAGCCACTAAAAACTAGAATGCATACAAAAGCCGAAAGAGGGATTCGGCTGGGCTTTTAACGGAACGGAAAAGTCAAATACATGGTTAATGAGTGTTATTATTTTGTCTCTTATCTTTCTCAAGTGGATTTAAATGAGGTTTGGAATCCGGTCTTTTTCTGAGTAAAAAGGAGATAGAATATAGTCTTTGCTAAAGCGAAGGATCTGATCTCTGGCAAGCGTATGAGAAGGTGAGGGTTTCTTTTGTTTTTTTTTTATCTCTCTTGAGTCCTCTCTTCTTTTTTTTATAGATCTGGCTTTTGATTTCGTTTATCTGTACTTTCAACTGGTTTTTGAGATTTTTCTTTGATTTTTTCTGAACTTGTGCAGAGATTTGAGGCAGATCTCTAATCTCGCTTCATTTTCATGATTTCTTTGTAGTTTTCGTGCCAAAATATTGAGAAATGTTTTAAATGTCTATTTTTTTTCAGAAATTCTCCAGTTTTTCTCAGATTATGAAGATATCCTGTCAAAGATCTTCGTGTTTGCCTCTTTTTTAGGTTTTTATTCTGATCTGTCCTAAAATTTTCTCGTTTTGCTCTATTTCTATGTAATTTTCTCTCTTTCCGTCGAAAACACGAAGATCTTTTCTCATTTAGCTAATAATTTCGTGTTAAGCTCCCTTTTTATCTCTCTCTGTCTGTTTTTTTTTGTTATTCTCTCTACTTATTCGCATTAATCAGGCAAAAATTTGTCGGTTTGCTTGTTTTCAGAGGATTCGGTTGTTTTTCTTGCAGATCTGTTGAGGAGACCTTATCTACTATAATCTATTATAAAAGACGAACACGAAAATCTCGTATTTAAAGCTCATCCGAAATAACTGTCATAGATCTCTTACAGATTTACTGAAACCTTCTCTAATCTGTTGAATTTACTGAGCTTTGATCCGTGGGAATTTTGTCCGTGGTGTTGGCACTCCGTTTGCCTTCCTGTTCCCTGCTGTTTTATCAGGTGAGACCTCTAGCCCTATTTTTTCGGTCAGGAGCGCATGTTATTTCTTTTCATTAGGTTCTAAAATAAGCCGACTGACAGGTGTGCGAGTATCTCATTGGAATCTGAAAAACTGCTAATTTTTTTGTCCTTTATTCATATATTCTCATTTAGCAGCTGTTTGTAGGTTATTCTTTCATGGGTTTCGACATAACTTGCATCATACATAAGTATGGAGCATATTTTCATTGAAAATTGCGAACTTAGGGGCCTTTTGGATAGTGCTGATTTTAGAATCCAGGTTTTTAGTTTGAAAACAGTGTAAAATATGGTTCATGATCCAGATGCTGCATGCTGTCCTGGCAGCGTTGGCAGCGTTTCTTGGATTTTAAGTAAGAAAACCAGGTTTTACAAACCTCTCCCCCATCATGAGATTTCTAAAACCGGGTTTTCTTACTTAAAATCCAAGAAGCGCTGCCAGGACAGCATGCAGCAGCTCGATCATGAACCATCTTTTACACTGTTTTCAAACTAAAAGCCTGGACTCTAAAATCCGTGTATCCGAACGGCCCCTTAGTTTTCAACATTTTCCCTGTATGAAGAGCTACTTTTATCTTTGTTTTCCTGAGGGATCTGATAAGAAATGCTTCTGTGACATTTGCTTTATGTGCAGTTTAACTTATTGATAAAAGGGTCCGTGATTACCGCCTAACCCAATTAGACTGAAAATTTATGTGCGTAAGGAGAGGTTTAATAATTGTGGTGTGACACTTCTGTTAGCTTACTGGTTTAGATGTCGTTCCGTGACTTAGTCCGTGACGTAAGAGATGGTTTTGGGAGCTTGTCGAGGCGGGGCTTCGAGGTGAGGTTGTCGGGCCATCTAAGGGGGAAGTCTCAAGGAGCAGTTCACGAGTTGCATGGCCATGACCAGGCCGTAGTAATTCAGCAGAGTCGTTGGGCTAGCCTTCCTCCGGAATTGCTTCGCGATGTGGTTAAAAGGTTGGAGGCAAGTGAAAATACCTGGCCGGCGCGCAAGCATGTTGTTGCTTGTGCTGCTGTTTGCAGGGCATGGAGGGAAATGTGTACGGAAATTGTTAGACGCCCGGAGTTTTGTGGGAAGCTGACTTTCCCTGTCTCCCTCAAGCAGGTTATCATTTTATTCTTTCAGCTTGCTTATTTGTTCTTTGTGAATTTTACTGCTTGATTTTGATTCACTACTGTGTATGGGCCATAACGACTGTGGTTAAGGGCCATAACGACTGTGGTTAAGGTTGTCTCACTTCTTTAGTTATAGGGAGACATTTTTTCATCAAAGGGGATTTTTATGATTTTGCGAATATGGTCTCTTAAATCTTCTCGTGTTTGACTTTTACAGCCAGGGCCTCGTGACGGAACTATTCAATGCTTCATTAAGAGAAATAAATCAAATTTAACTTATCACCTCTTCTTGTGTCTCAGTCCTGGTAAGCTTTTTTCTTAATATTTGGTTGCCATTTAATTGTCAGGGCACCAACGATGGTTCTTGAATTTTCTTTGTTGGGTTTCAGTGATCTTATTTATAGTTACATGAGTGCCTTGTACTAGTCGGGGATGTTTTGTTTTACATACATGGCATGCTGATTTCACAGTGATGGGGTCTTCTGGTATTTTGTTTTCTTTCTGTTGTGTAACCCAAATATGGAATTCCATCTTTCTCTTCTATTGCGCTGGTGTTTTGTCAGAAATGATTTTTAAATATTTCCATTTACCAAATTTTCACAACACTGTACAGCTTTGATTACCTTGCATAAGAGCTAGGAATTTGTTTCAAAGATTTACACTGCTATGAAACACATGTACAAAGCTTTCAGGTGCAAAACCATTACACATTATCCTCTGTTTGCATGTCTATCATAATTTCATGCTGCACACATGGCCACTGGTTGTGACATCAACATTTCTCTTTATCACCTTGTACCACCCAAATTTGAGCCAAATATGTTTTTTTGCCACTTTTGTGACTCGGTACACATGTTGATTATTGTCTGATTACAGCCACCTCCAAACTTCCTTTCTGCGAATAATCAAAACCCTGTATCAGGTGCCAACTTGGTGCCACAAAAAAACTTTTTTTTTGAAGATGACATTTAGTACCAAAAATCTGAAATTACATACAAGGGACAGATGTCCCCTAAAACATACATGTGAATGAACCACCCAAACTACACAGGAGGTAACATTAAAGTATAGTGCCACACAAAAACTAGATCCAGGCTCTTTTTTTCAATAGGATCTGGACAATTTGATGGATTTTCTTTTGTTTAAACAAAAAAAAAAAAAATGAAAACTAAATGGAAATGCTACATCAACAAACTATGAGGGATTTCCTTTCCTCTTTCATTGACCCATGTTAGTGCCGTAGTGGAGCTTTGGCTCTTGCTTCTGTCAATGCTTTATCAAGAAACTTTCATGCTCCACTAATTCTGACTGTTTTATTGTTTTTTTCTGCTATGTACTCTTTTAATCATGAAATACCTTTACCTGATATAAGCTTATTGCAAAATATGCAAATGGTTGTATTTCGTTTTTTTTTTTTTTGAAAATTAATGGATGGTATCTTTTTTGAATCCATCGCTTTGATGAATGCATTGGAAGGCGATGTTGATTGAAAAATTGAAGAAAAAACCTTGTCTTGAAGCTTCGGGTAGGGTTTTGAGAAAAAAGATAGAATTCAATGTGTTTTAACCACTCCCCCCCCTTCCCCTTCATTTGGGAGGGTTAAAAGATGCCAAGCGCTTTTCAAACATTTATCAAATTATCACTATAGAAGTCTAAATGAGGAAAATAGAAAAAAAATCCGTAAATAGAAAATCTGGAAAATTTACAGAATTCCTGCATGGTTTTTTTTCCCCTGTTTTGTGCAAAGGCATAACCAGACCGGATTCGTAAACAAAGTCTTTTGTTTTGTGTTTTTGTTTCATTTTTTGAAACAGAATGGAACGTTTCATTATTGTTAACGTTTTCAAGTCATAATTCATAACACGTGAAAATAAACCTCTTTCCAAGGCTTCCGGCATATACGGTTGTTGATATTTGGACATATGCAAATAATATTCCTTATGCCATTCAGAGTGCCATTCTTCTCTCTCCTCTATGTTCACGACATTCATTAAAATCTCCCAGCAGGCAAAAGGGCTAGTGATCTAGTCCCGAGACAGTTTAGACTCGTACTGGATCATGAACGGATCAAATTCACCACTCTCTATTTCACATCATCCATGATCCATTAGCAGCATAATTTAAATTTATTTTAGAAAACTTCCAAAAGGAATAAGCTAATTGGATGTCCATAGCATTTGGACATTAGGTACAGTGTAAGCTCTCTTTAACTTACCAAGTTCCTTGTGTTCGAGTGTTGAACATTGTGAGGTCTACCTTGGGAGGTCTTGTGGTATAGTCCTTTGTTGTTGACTGTCCTTGTCCCGAGACCTTGTGTAAATATACCAAAAACAAAAAAAAGTTCTCTTTAACTTCCAAAAATGAAAGAATAAAACCAAACCAAAATTTTCGTTACACCAAAAACAGGAACAATTCTATGTGCTTTATTTGTTCAGGTGATTTGTTGGTTCCTCACCTGTCCATAAGTACCTCTTAAGAACAGAAATTCCTCTGGTATTTCTTTGGAACTTCTGCCCAAAAAATACGTATCATACCATTGGAAGCTCCGAGGATTCAAGATCGGGTGCTGAACAAGATTTTGAGCTAAACGTAAAGAAAAAATTAGTTCCACACGAAAAAAGATAACTGAAAATGGTAAGTAAATGAGCTAAACAGATTATGCTTGTAAATTTGGAGCCTGCTTTTTTCGAATGATTATGTGGTAAGTAAATGAGCTAAACAGATTATGCTTGTAAATTTGGCGCCTGCTTTTTTCGAATGATTATGTGGTAAGTAAATGAGCTAAACAGATTATGCTTGTAAATTTGGCGCCTGCTTTTTTCTAATGATTATGTGTATGGTTTTCAAATGGAGGTATTCCCTCATTTGTTTTTGGCTTGCTGCTATTTATGTATTTAGGTATAATTTAGTTCTTCAATGTTGCAGCCTTGCTTGTTGAAAATGGGAAGTTCCTCCTCTCCGCAAAAAGAAATCGGCGAACCACTTGTACAGAGTATGTCATCTCCATGGATGCGGACAACATATCAAGATCAAGCAGCACTTACATTGGAAAACTAAGGTAATAAAAACCACATATAATTCATAACCTTCGTTTCTTTTTATTGTCTTGTATGCAGGTTCGAACTTTACCTCCTTGTATGCAAAAATTTCGATATCTTCCACACCATTCGTGTTTCAAATAAGAACATTCAGCGGCTAGGAACATAGACAACATCATTTGTTTGATACTTTTAAGATATTAGTAGTCATATTTTGAAAACCAAGTTGCATCATTCATGTTAATGCTCATTACCTCCATTTCCAGGTCAAATTTCCTAGGCACAAAGTTTATAATTTATGATACTCAGCCCCCACATGCTGGTATGGTTGTCTCTCCACCCGGTCGCTCGAGCCGTAGATTCTACTCCCGGAAAGTCTCTCCAAAACTCCCCACTGGAAGCTACAACATCGCCCAGCTCACATACGAGCTGAACGTACTAGGCACCCGAGGCCCACGTCGGATGCACTGCACCATGCACTCCATCCCTGCCTCTGCCCTTGAACCTGGCGGGTCTGTCCCCGGCCAACCCGAGCTCCTTCCCGGGTCACTTGAGGATTCTTTCAGGAGCATCTCCTTCTCAAAATCCATTGACCAGTCAATCGAATTCAGCAGTTCGCGATTCTCCGACATTTCCATTACCCGAGAAGACTACGAGGAGGGCAAAGAGAGGCCACTAGTTCTTCGTAACAAGGCGCCAAGGTGGCATGAACAGTTGCAGTGTTGGTGTTTGAATTTCCGGGGGCGAGTGACCATTGCCTCAGTTAAAAACTTCCAGCTGATTGCCGCAAATCAACCGGCCGCCGGAGCTCCGACTCCGTCTCAACCGGCCCCACCGGAGCACGATAAGATCATACTTCAGTTTGGTAAGGTTGGGAAGGATCTGTTTACCATGGATTATCGCTATCCTCTATCAGCTTTTCAGGCTTTTGCAATCTGCCTAAGCAGCTTTGACACCAAGTTGGCTTGTGAATAGGTTGAAGTAGTAAGAAAACAGAAAAAAAGTAGGTATTATTGATGGTGTAACCTAGTAACACTATGGTGCAGCAAATAACTGTGCTGGTTAGAGCCAAATCTACTTTCGTGCTTATTGAGTTTTTTTTTGAGCGATGATATTTTCACTCCCCCGGCATTACGCATGCCCCTCCCCTATAACGTGATTTGACGTCAAGAGGCGTTAAAGTTGCCCACTTTTCACTTCAAAATTCAAATAATCACGTTGTAAGGGAGCGCATGCGTAACACAGGGGGAGTGAAAATATCACCTCCCTTTTTGTTTCCCCTTTTGTCTGTTTCTTTAAAAAAGATCTTTGCATTTGATTTTTCTTTTTAATGTTGTTTATGTTCAATTGTTTTTGCAATTTCAGATCGGATCCGTGTTCTGAATGGTGACTGGAAGGTAGAGCTGATCCTTTACTTTATATTTTCAATGCGCGGTTTCAGTTCCATGCAAGTAGAACAGTCTTTTTACTGAAATTTTGCATTTTTGGCAAAGAAGACTGGCTACGAACAACTGATACAATCACACCACAGTCGATCAATTTTGGACTCAAAGTGGTTTCTCAAAATCCATAACAAACAAAAATTTATGTTTAATTTTGAATCCAATAATCAGATTTGGACTCATAATCGGTTCTTAAAATTCAAAACAATCATGTTCTTTTTAGATTTTGAGAATTGATTTTCAGTTAAAAACTTATTGGACTCAACTTCGTGTTTCATTTCGAGTCCAATACTCAATTCTCGAAGTCCATAAAGAACATGGCTAAATGTGTTTTGGTTCCATGATAATCCTCATTGTACCCTCTAATTTTGAGTCTGATAATTGGTTTTGGACTAAAAATCAACTTGAAGTCCCAAAAGATTTAGGGTCTAAATGAGTTTTGGTTCCATGGTCATCCTCATTATGCCCTCTCAAGCGAGTGGTGTGAACAGTCATATTATCATGTAACATGGTAAATTGTTGTCAAGAAAGAAACTCAGAGGTATGATCAGTGAGTTAATCTTTTTGTTGAAATGAACCACACATCAAGGTACTTGCTACCCGCTTTGATATGTACTTTGTAGAAGCTCATTTTTGTTTTGGATTTGGAGAATCGATTGGGAGTACAAAACTGATTATTAGACTCAATGTTACGTTTAAATTTGAGTCCAATAATCAGTTTTGGCCTCACAGGAATTGCAAAAGAGGACCACTAATCTGAACGGCGCTTCCATTGGAAAATCTCTCCAAAATGATTTTGTATTTTAAAAGTATAGGGTTATGTAAACAAGATCACATTTGATTACTACGACAACATTGCTTAGTAAGGTTAGGCAAGTTTTTATCACATTTGTTTTAGGGAAATGATATCAACACTCACATGTTTTAATAAGAGGCGCTCAAATCTCTCGTCTTTTAGTATTTAAAAGACACTGCAAATGTGCACTTGCATACGAATAGCTCTAAATGTGCGCTTGCATACAAAATAAAGCCGTAATGACATGCTGTACTGAAGTAGAGAATGCTATTTGCACTAGCTGTGCCGCTCCTCGCATTTTGTCTATTCTTTAGGGATATGTTCTAACCCCCACCCCCTTTTCCCTGGGACAGCCCCTTGTAGTGTAAAATACTAATCATACATACACTACAGTGGGGGTAAAGAGAGTAGGAGAGTGCGAGTTAGAGAGGGCATGAGTCAGGAGGTGGTGCTTAGTGGGTGAAAATAAGGAAAACAAAAATATATGTTATATGAAGAAAGGCCCACACCATATAGTGTAAAGAGAGTAGTCCATTATTTTTCAAAAAAGTATGGTACGGCCCACACCATGGGATGATCCAAACCGTCCATAAGATGGGACACAATCTAAATAGGGTTGTGCCCCAAAAAATCATTTCCATAGGTTGATCCTAACCCTCCGATCTATAAAGGGTTGGATCATCCTATGCTGCGGGCCGTACCGTACTTTTTATAAAATAATGGGCTATACCGCCTTTCATCATATAATTTCTTCACCATTCGCATATCTTGCATTGGTCGAGCGCATTCTTCTCATAAACGCTCTCGCTAGGGTTTCCCCAAATCTCCATATCTCACTTCTCTCAATACCAATTTCAGCCCAAATTTCATAATCTTGTGCTCGCTTTGTTAAATTTAGTCTTTTGATCATCGAATCCGTTGAATTCTAGGGTTTCTGCCTCTAAAAATCCCTAGATCTGTTGAATCCATGGTCCGATTAGGGTTTTATTTGAAAATTTTCGTTTAGTTTCTGTATTACCAATCTTTAAGATAGATGTTTGGCGATGATCGATTAATCATCTTATTTTGACGCTTTCTCCCCTGCAAAAATGCCTTCTACCGATTATCAAGGTCGCTCGATTTTGAGTATTAGACGTGATCAGATCCATGCCATGGAAGGTAATCAAGATAATGTTCCCATCCAAGAACAAGAGCTCGAATCCTTCCAAAAACAAGTCTCCGATCAGTTTCACGATCTCGCAGCAGTTACAGGTGAAGAACTCCTCTCTTTATCATGGATTCATAAACTCCTCAACGCTTTCCTTTGCTGCCAAGAGGAATTTAGGGTTATCTTGTTTAATAACAAACAACACCTATCAAAATCCCCTTTAGACCGCTTGATCACCGAGTTTTTTGAAAGGAACGTGAAAGCGTTAGATGTCTGTAACGCAATTCGCGATGGGATTGAGCAGATCAGGCATTGGCTGATACATTTGGAGATAGTTTTGTCCGCGTTGGATTCGCACAATAGGGCGATTGGGGAGGGGCAGTTTCGTAGGGCAAAGAAGGCGTTAATGGATTTGGGTTTTGCTATGTTGGATGAGAAGGATGCTTGTTCAGTCCTTTCCCAGCCGACCCGGTCATTCGGGCGCCATAACACAAGCAAGGATCATCGCCCAATTGGGCATTTTCGATCACTCTCGTGGAGTGTTTCTCGATCGTGGTCGGCGGCTAAGCAGATCCAGGCAATGGGGAGCAATTTGACTCCGCCGCGTAATAATGAGATTGTGGCGAGTAGTGGGCTTGTTGTTCCTGTTTTTACTATGAATTTGGTTCTTATGTTTGTAATGTGGGCTCTTGTTGCGGCAATCCCTTGTCAAGACCGCGGTATTCAGTTGCATTTCTCTGTACCTCGGCATTTCTCGTGGGCTACTTCGATGTTGTCCCTTCATGAGCGGATTATGGAAGAGTCGAAGAAGCGGGAGAGGAAGAATTCAAGTGGCCTGTTGAAGGAGATTCATCAGATTGAGAAATGTGCACATCACATGACAGAATTGGCAGAATCAATTCATTTCCCGTTGACGGTGGAGAGGGAGTTGGAGGTGAAGCAGGGGGTGAAGGAGTTAGCTCAGCTGTTTAATGCTATGAAGGATGGATTGGATCCGCTGGAACGCCAAGTTAGAGAAGTGTTTCATAGGATTGTCCGTAGCCGAACTGAGGGTCTTGATTCCTTGGGAAAATCTAGCAATCCTGAATAATTGAATTGGTCCATAACTAGTGGGTTCAGAATCTTCAGATGTACAATTTTACAAGTATGCAATGCGTGTTTTAGATTTTCATTTAATGGGATGCAATCTGAAAGAAAGAAATTGATCGAATGTCTCCATCAACAATAAGGTTAAGCAGGTAGCGTTCTTGTATCTACCATTATACTTTCTGTAGAAAAAAAAATGATTGGATAGGACCTTCCTGTTATCCATGTTGCTATTATTTGGCTTGTTTCATTGTTGTACAATGTCCATAATTTTTTTTTTTTTTTTTTTTTTTGGAGTTTTGTGTTGTCCAATTTTGTGTTATAAACATCTATCTGAATGTTTATTTTTTCCCATGGCATACAATTTTCTTCAAAAAATTGTGCTTGTAATATTAATAGTCATCTTGATTTATCTTGTCATCTTCATTTATTCAGTTAAATTAAGTTTTAACTGATCATATTTGTTTTTGCGAGGACCGTTAGTTTAAGGTTGATAGCTACCCGTGGGAACAGACATTCACTTTGAAAATTTGTGTTAGTTTAAGGTTGATAGCTACCCGTGGGAACAGACATTCACTTTGAAAATTTTGTGCAAATTTGGTTCGTGCGCACATAATATCCACAGTCTATTAAGTCAGGGAAGTGATATATGCGTCCCTTTTTTTACTAGGGACAGCCAGTTGCAGGGTATCCATGACTGCAGAGAGACTGATGTACTTCACATGGGAAGGATTCAAGGGACCTGATTGCCACGTACACTGCAGCTGGCTGTCCCATGTAAAGAAAAGGGGTGCATTTATCATTTCCCTTAAGTTAGTATGTGAGGCATTCATGCACACCGAGATTCTCCGTAGTTCTTGCTCCAAATGACTTCTTCTAGACATAGACCACATTTATGCCCAATACTGGCAGCATGGAGACATTAGATAATGCATAATTGAATACTTCAGGTTAGTAAATGATCACAGGCATCTTGAGAGAGTTTCCTTTCCGAGGCCATGGTTGTCTGGGCAGCCTACAATTGGATGCTTAACTTTCTAGGCAACCGCATGTGACTAGGGGAGGTGAGTGTCACCCCTAATGGGGCATAATTGACATGCCAAACCTTAGACAAAAAAAATTCCCTTTTCTGTTTTTTGCATCGGACTCTTCGTATTCTAAAAATAAAGATATATGCATAAGGTAAGATATACAAATAATTTTTTTATTTGAATGGTCAAGAACTTTAATAAAACAGACTGAGATGGTCGAAAGAAGTACAGAGAAAGAAATCGAGAACAATACAAGAGAAAAACACATAAGATCAAGAAAAGCTAGAGGAGACTCAAGGAGGAAGAAAACCAAAATGCTCCAACTCCTCCAACTGAATTCCTCTCCTAGCTAAACTATCCGCCGCCCCATTGGCCGATCTTCTAACGTGGCGAAAACATATCGACGAGGAACCTACAATATCCCGAATCTCACCGAAGAGAGCTGTAAACCGCCGAGGGCAAACTTCAGAGCTGCACAACCAACGAATCACATCAAGAGAGTCCCTTTCCACCACCACTTAATCCAAATTTTCTCCCACCAACAATTTAAAGCCTTGATGAGCCGCACAAACCTCCGCTTCATTAATGATTTAATTCATTAGTAGACTATTTGTGAGGACCGTTAGTTTGAGGTTGACAGCTACCCGTGGGAACGAGCATTCACTTTGAAAAATTATGTGTCCACACTTGGTTCCTGCGCACATAATATCCAGAGTCTATTAAGTTAGTATGTCAGGTTCCTGTGCATATAATATCCACAGAGTCTATTAAGTTAGTATGTTAGGCATTCATGCATACCTGGATTCGCTGTAGTTCTTGCTCCAAATGACGTCTTCTAGACATAGACCAGATTTATGTCCAATACTGGAAGCATGGAGACTTGAGATAGTGCATAATTGATTACTTCAGTTTAGTAAACGATCACAGGCACCCTGAGAGGGTTTCTTTTCCGAGGCCAAGGTTGTGTTGGAAACCTACAATTGGATGCTTACTTTCTAGGAGGCTAAGGCTGTGTAGGCAGCCTACAATTGGATGCTTAGCTTTCTAGGCATTGAACTCTTTGTATGCTAAATGTGATCATCATGTTCCCAATGCTCTCATGGATTGCGTTAAACAATAGAATGTTTGAGGATATCATGACGTTGGCAAGGTGAATAGACAAAGTTATGGTGATTGTCAATTCAAACTGAAGTGAGGATGGAGTCGTAGGGGGCTGTGGGATGGGATGGGATTGTGGGAGATTTCTGCTGTATATGCCCTTTGGAATGCTCGTCCTGTATTATGTAGAAGGCTGTATATTCTTTCTTTATTAAATTCTGTTACTTCTCAATAAAATAAAAAAATGGTGAGGTAAGGTGACTAGTGAGAAAGATCAAGAGCTGGGGTTATTTAGTGGGCTTCATCTAGAATGGAGTTTTGGGTGGTCAGATATCTTGCAGACAAAGAAGAAAAATAGTTGTGCAATAGAAATCTCCATTGGCAATTTATCAAACTTAATTTTTACGTGAGTATGTTAGGTAATCCAGGACCACCAGGTATGTATAGAGAGTGTCGTCGAATATTGGGGTTGAGTTATTCTACTCATTTGGGCTGCTATAGGTTTTAAGGTTCAAATGAAGTGGTGATTTGTGCTTGTGGAAAGATTTAAGGCTGTTTTCTCTTTAGCTTGAGGGAATCTTCTCATGAAGGTTTATATGTTCTTGGAAGAGATTAAGGGTCAAGTGACCGTCCAGGGGAAAAAAGGAATAGGGATCAAGCATGTGGAAACTCGGTGTTCTTTTAGTCGTATCTGTTGCCATCCAATTAGTTGGGTGTGTGGTTAGCTAGAGGAGTGACAAGCATTATTTATTGGTAATACATCCCCCCCCCCCCCCCCCCCCCCCCCCCCCGCGGCACGCTGTTCTCTTATTGTAATGTTCCTAACTTTTCTTGAGTAAATGTTAAAGCATCAAATAAGGAACCGTACTTGTTTTGTTGTTTTGTTTTGTTTTATTCTTTTTTTGTGATGACTTAATACGCCACTGACTTCTAGAAAACTGATATAAAAAGAATGTAAATCTCCAATAGAATCCTTACGTCTCTTGCAAGTCGAAGGCTTGCAAAACCAAATAGACTAGAGAAACTATATGTATACCTGCACGTTCCGAGACTTTGCAAAAGTATGTGTAGAATATCTGTACTGTTCCACCAAAACCCCCAATCCCGCGTGTCTGTTTTCATGCAGAATTCATGGAAGATTCTGAAGATAGCTGTTGGAAAACTCGTAGGGACCTAGAAGTTTGGGAAAGGTCTGATCATGCCATTTTAGCAAACTTGACCTTTATGCCTTTTTAGGGACCCAGTAGTTATGGGTATTCTTCTTTGAATTTATATTTCTTTTAAGAATGTTATTTGAACAATTTTTTCCATTGAAGAATTCAAGTTTCTCTTCTATCTCATATTAAAAATAGATGGACACCAGCAGCTATGTAGCTCCAGCAAACAACTGAGGAGGAGGTGATGCATGTTTAACATTCCAAACAAGCATATAGTAAAATGTCTTATAATCATAACATGGCCCCATTGATGCTATAGGACCCATAAACATCAAGACCTTAATTTAAATGTTGCAAACTTCTCATATCTGGATTCATGGTATGACATTTCCCAAGCAGTTTATGCTATATAGTCTAATATGAGAGTGGATTGAAAGGTAGGTAAAGCCCCTCTGAGAATACAGACATAATATAGCATCCAAAGAACAAGGGACAAGAAGCCAAAGCATGAATTCCTTCCTCGAGTTTAGGCCATCGTCCTCCAAATCTAATTTTCGGCGTTTCACCAACCTTCCATTCTTCCTTTCTTTTTTCATCTTTTCTTGATACCTTACATGAAGCTTTTTTTTTGCTAATGATCCCTTACATGAAGCATAGCCATGAAAAGGGCTCTCGAAGGCACTCTCAGATCCTTGGCCGTCTTCTCATGGATGCGGGCTTCGAGGCCCTATAAACTCAAATCTCTTATCATTTGGAAGATTAATACCACATTTCTTTTATCATTCAGACTGGCTGTAAACTCAAATCTCCGAACTTGTATGCAATTCACCGTGCCAAGGAAAGCTCGAGGAAGGAAAGCAGCAAGAAGGATTGGAAGGAAAGCAGCAAGAAGGATTTGAGACTGGGAGGCTAGGGTAGAAAAGCTCACAGGCTGGTATCAAGGTTTTAAATTTCGGTTTCGTAAAGCGTTTCGGTCCTCACCTAAACCGAAATTTTCGGCCGAAATTTCAGGCGAAATCCACGAAACCAATTGAACGGCTATTTTTTCTCCTTTTTTATTTCGAACGGCTGAAATTTCGGGATAATATTAAATAAATATAAAAAATCTGGATTTTTGGGTGAAATCCGTTAAATTTCGGGATTTAAAAATTTCATCCGAAATAAACTACCGTTTTGTGTATTTCGATTTTCGCTTTCCTTCTCAACCGAAACCCGAAATTTCGGATTTCGGTCGAAATTTAAAACCTTAGCTGGTATTCAGATCTCATGAAAGTAGACTATGCAGAGGCGGAGCTTGTATCAGCCATTTCAGATTCAGAGTTGAGGGAATGCTGCTGGGTATCTGTGGGTGAGCTCTGATTTCAATAGATGAGGAACCGGCGACAAAGCTTGAGAAGGAACCAGAATCAAAGATGGACTCCAAAGGGGAAAAAGAAAAGGAAAAAAAATGAGAGGCAGTAGTCAGAAAGAGGAAAACACTACCAAAGCAAAATGCTCCTGAAAGTAGAAACCCAGTTTTGCCGGCTGACTGGTTCTGCAATTGCGGGTAACCCGAGGTGAACACACACACAAAAAAAAGACTGTAGGAATGGAGATGAAGAAGCCTGTAAGGAAAAAAGAATTAGCCTGAAGGAGGAGACAACAAGAGTGGCGGAAGGAGCCTACTCTGCGCTTATTATCAGGGGCAAGGAACTAGAAAAAAGTGTTCAAATTCTAAAAGGATGCTTGATTGGAAAGGTGAAAAAAGAGAAGAGGGCGATTGTGAATCCAAAAATGGGCCGGGTGGTTTTGGGATCTTCCAAATCTACCTAGGGTGAGAAAACAAGGACGAGGTGCTATTCCTTTTCTAATAAGGAGACTCAGCAGAAGCAGTTTAGGGAAGAGGGGGGAGGGCTCTAGGTGATCATCTTCTTCGTCTAGAACTGTGGAATCTGGTGGAATCCGGCGATCAGAACAGGAATAAAGATTATATGGGTTAGATCCTTTGGTATGCCCTTTCATGCGTGGGCCAATCGACTGTTGAAGCCTTGGGACTGTATTGCAAGTTAAAATGTGCTGTAGAGAGGATGGCAGCATGGAATATGGAAGAGCCAAGAACTTCGCGGAGGATTGGGCATTCCTGCGATCTTCACTTCGCCTGAAAGGTAGGGAGAGATGGTTTTCTGTTGGAATGGCCGGAGAGTTTGGAACTGATGTAGGGCTGGCAGCGAAAGCATTACAGAGAGATCGCCACGGCAAACCTTTTTGAGAGCAGGTGGGAAAAAGGTCTTGTTTATTCTCTCTCTCTCTCTCTCTCTCTCTCTCTCTCTTCCATATCTCTCTCTACCAAACTCTATATTGGTAATGACACCCCTACTTTTTCTACTACTCTACGAGAGAATTGCCGTACAACCAAACATTATTTACCACTCTTACTCTAATCTCTGAGTGGAAATTCTAGACATCTCCCATGCTTGTCTACTCCCTTTTGACTACTTATTCCAGTGCTCTCCAAGCCACCTTTGAGCAACCAAACAAGACCTTAAGGTTCTCTCGGGACCGGAATGCAGCAGCTGATCCAAAGGAATTGAGTTTGGACCGTGAGAAAAGCAACAGTATACCACATGAGAAGATGGGAAGTCACAAAACTAGGGAAGGAAAGAATGCCCTGGATTTTTTTATGGATGAAGCTCCACAGGAAGTTGATCTCAGAGCCAAGCTGAAAGCTGCATTCAACCAAGAAAGTTCTGAAAGTCCTTGTGTAGAATTTTAAGAGGTTGTTGCCCATGGTTCATCCTCAAAGAAGGCCATGGTGGATACGGAATAGAATTCGGGGACAGACTGATTTGAAAAAGAAAATTATTCCAGTAGAAGATAAGGAGGATGAAGGCTTTTTGGAGTCGTCTTCTGGAGAAATTTCCATTGAAACTGAACTAGAGTCAATGTTAGGAATGTTAATGGAACTGGGAATTGCTTCGGAGGGCAATGAACTTCAATCGTGCATGATGATGCTGTGGTTTACGGTCCAGCATCAGCAAGGATGCAGAAATTCCTCTGGTCAAAACTCAAGAACATCTGAGAACTGGAAAGGTCCTTGGTAGTGGGTGGAGACTTTAACATGGTTAGATTTCTCGACAGAGAATCACAAGAAGCATGGCGAAACTTTCTGACTTTATACAGGACAGTGAATTGGCCGTGGATCTACTGTTCGAAGGAGCAGGGTTTACGTGGACCAATAATCAATCAAAAATCATCTTATGCAGATTGGACGTCATACTGCTATCAAAAGAATGGGAAGAATGTTTTCCAATGATTCTGCAAAGGGTGTTGCCTAGACCGACTTCTGACCATTGACTTGTCTTGTGAGAGCTTAAGAGGTTTGATGGTGGACCAAGACCCTTCAAATTTGACTAGTCATTGTGTGAGATACCTGGGTTTGAAGAAAACATCAAAAAATGGAGGTAGGAAATTTAAGTGAAAAAGGGTGAAGGCTTTGTTATGGGGCACAAATTGATAGGTGTAAATGGAAGCATCAAAGGTCGGCAAAAGACGGATGAAGAAGAAAAGAAATTTACAAAAGAATGTGATATAGAATATTGCTTTCCTTGAGGACTCTTTGGAACACCTTCCTGCTCATTACACTTTCATCAATTGCGGATGAATATTATTAAAGATTATCTTGGTCACTTACATCAAAAATATTGTATTGGAACGGAGTGGCGGGCCCTTTGGTGCAGTGAGTTCATCCCTTCTGGCACATTTGGAATGAGCGGAACAATTTAATCTTTCGAGGCTCCTTGAGAGGATGGGGCAAGACACTGCTTGACATCAAATCCGATCTCATAGCATGAACGGGTAAGAAGACACCCTCTTATATTATTGGAGAAATCTTTATGGTTTGTTTGGTTCGTTTTGGTGAGTGGGATTTGTTTGGAATTAGAAGTCAAACGGGAGATGAGTTGGATGTCGGTCAAAGAGGAGATAGGTGGCGTTTTTCAAAAGTGGCGTTTGGTTGTAAAGGCAAAAGGTGGAAGTTTGTTGAAAATCCCATGCCAAAATAAATGCCACCAAAAAAACTCCGATTTAGTGGTATGCAAATAGGCTCTCATTTGTATTCCACGTCAGCCGACAGTCTTCCGACAATCCCAGCAGCCAAAAGGAGTTTTGGACCCAAAAAAATCAACCAAACACCGTTCGGCTTTTCAGATCCCATGTAAATGCTACAAAAGTCCCATTTTTTTGGCAACCAAACACGTTAAGGAATTAGAGGGGGATTTCCTTCAGGGAAAAATAAATTTTCAAGCGCCCCCCCCACTCAAAATGAATGAATTAATTAATTTTGATGGAAGCTTTAAAGTGAAGCCAGGGCCGACGGCGGTTATTGGTGGGCTATTCCGAGATTCAAGTGGGTGAGTAATACTATCTTATTCCGATCAGCCGGTGTTTGTGACTCAAATGAAGCGTAGTTCAGAATGTTATTATAGGGACTGAGATGGTTTCTAGGCAATGGATCCGGCCCTCTCATCATCGAAGGTGACTTGTCAAATATTATACCGTGGACAAGCAGTAACTCAGTGGGACCATGGAACTTAGCGGACATCATCGTGGAAGCTCGAGATCTAGTTGCTTACTCTTACTTCTACAAGTAATGCAGTGGAGGTTTCTCTTCTGTTTGCTTTTGTCTGTGATGTAAATCATCACCAATGCAGTTATTGCATGTAATTTTTATGTTCGCGGCTGTAATGTGCTGGGCCTGCAAGTATTGCAGCCAGTTGAGCATACCTCTGTAGTTTCAGAATGGGACATCTTGTTCCCTCCTATGTACATGGGTTTTGACCTGAAGTTACCATTCAAAAAAAGAAGATGAAATGCTTCAAAATGTGATATTTCCCCATCAATGGCTAGCTATGAAATGCTTTGTCTAGGGCGTGGCCCAGTGGTTCTTAAGCTCCTTAGGGTTCAGAGCATATACTCATAAAATAACTGTTATCATCTTAGCTTTCTGTCATATGTTTCATTATTTCAAGGACGTCTCTGTAAGGAACTATTGTGTTGAGCTCTAAACAGATTTCATGGTCAATGGTCTGCTGGTCATTCATATACCTGATACAATAAATGTTTTTGGCCTTGGGTGATTGACCATTGTAAAATTTTAACACCAACCGAGCTTAGTGTGTATATTGGTTTCGTTATTAGTAGGTCTTTACCCTCTGCACCCCTTGCAATTTACAATAAACCCGATGTTTGATCGGACATGGCGAAGTGCTCTTTTTTGGGAAAGGGAGGGGGGAGTTGCCTCCCAATCAGGCAAATCAGTGAGGGTATTACTATTAGCAGAGTTCTTAATTACTTGGCGACCTTTAATTAAGCCAATAGTCGATGGCAAAGGAAAAGAAAAGATGGGACTTTCCTTTACTGTGAAAAATGTGCTGCTACCATTTCTTTAGGTTAATGATATTGGCACTAACATCTTTTAATAATTGCACAAACTCATCTTGTCTTCTTTTTTTAATTGGCTATTGAGCTGTTTGGAAAACTGTAAAAACCTTTTGACATCAATTTAAATACTAAAAGAAAAGATGGCTTAGTGCAATTGTCAAAACATGGTAGTGCCAATATCAGTAGTAGCCTTTCTTTAAGGTCAAAATTACATGATTTTGTTGTAGGATTCTCTCCATTAATTTTGGATCAATGTTGATGATTTGGTTATCTAAGGGTGTGATGAAACACCCTTCTTTCTTTCTTTCTTTCTTTTTTGAATGGTAACGAAGCTCATGAGTCTTGAATCCGCAACTTGTAATATAACCACAGAGACTAAAAGATATGGGTGGGTCATCCAGGGCATGGCAAAAGCTGCATTAAGAATTATATTACTAAAATATAAGTAAAAGTGTTTATATTAACATGTAGGTCAGTCAATCTGTTCTGTCATCATGGGGGGCTCTTTATTTGGGTCTTCCCTATTTTACCCATTTATCTAAAGGGGGGCAACAAGCATTGTTAAGTGAAGTGGGATAATTTATAACCTCTTAAAACCCATGTAGACAGCTATTTAATCTCTGATTTCTATGAGCAACTTTCAACATCCTCTGATAAGAAAACCACCTTCACCCATTTGGATTTTCCTTCTCCACTTTGGCTTAACTCCTTTGGCTTCCTCTCTTTACACATGAATCTGGGTTCTTGTGAAGGAATATCAGAAGAGGATAATTGGGAGGAGATACAGATATATGCCAGATGTTCCTCTACCTGTCACCTTTTAGGAAGAAAAATAAAAGAAAAGAACATTTCTCCAAATCTCATTTCTTCATGGGGTCCACCACAATCAATCTACCACTTCATAGAGCTGGTTTTCCGAAGAACACGTGGCGGTCTTTGCTTCTCTAGCACAGGGATCCGATTTTCCATGAGCTGCAAACCATTTTGACTGTTAGATTTGTATGCATTGAACTAACTACCATTACTATATCTTATTCAAAGTTAATGAATTGAATGAACAATGACCATGAAAAAAGAATAAATGTAAGAGACTATATATTGAACTGTAGAGGAAGAACTATGTCCATAGTATTAAATATGATACAGAGTTCAAACAACATAGTAAGTGAATACATACAGAGTTTGTGTTTTAGAAGAGAGGATTACAGGCAGCACCACAAGATATACAAATGTTTTTGGGTAAAAGGACACGGGCATTTCTCACACTGCAATGACCATTCATGCCAGTGACCACTTGCATAGTCCTGCTGTACTACTCGTTTTCTTTCTTTAATGTAGATATAAAATTACTGTACTATTTTGTCTCTCTTAAGGTTGGCAAGGGGCTAATCACTTTACGATTTTATCTCTCTTCAGGTTGGCAAGGGACTTACAAGAAAATTGATAACTTCAAACTATCTAGCCAATCAGACCTGAATAAAAGTTACCACTCCGAAAAAAAAGGAAAGAAGAAAAAGACATATCCTGAGGTAGATAGCCAACAGTCATGGACCCGGAAGTGAATGAGTCTATTGGCAGCAGTTTACCTACTGCAATGAGAACGGTTTATGGGGTTACGTTTGGGGGATTTATGGGTTAGGGGTTACGGATCAGTGTTTAGAGTACGCCTGTCCAATAACCAATTTGGTCCCGACTCCCTAGGTAAGGAATAACAAGTTCCACCAAAATATGCAGTCAATACAGCTAGAACCACCCATAATCCAAGTTAATTCACAAAGTTTTTTAAATCAAGCTGTGAGATGGACACGAGATACATGCAGGATCATCAAGCTGTGAGAGACAACTTGGTAGATGTTCCTTTCTGTTCCGAAGCATGACACTTAATTTTGAGTGAACTTAGTTAGAAGAACAATTTCATGATCTGCAAAACTACAAATCAACATCTCTGCCATCGTGCTAGCTCAATAGAGAGTTTGTGGGGCATACAACTTTGAGAATGATTTCCAACATCTTTAGCAGTTGATAATTTTAACAATTCCCCTGATTGAATATGTTAACTTGGCAATTCATAAGAAAGAAATACTGACTACAAACTTCCAAAACTCACGTTCAGAAAATACAATATAGCATATTTCTTTTGCTGATACTTTATTAATAATAACTTACGATTTGTGGACATGGATTGGTGTGTCGAGTGTCGACACAGATACAAGATGTCCAACATAAGAATCCCTAAAAATCTAGACACCAGGACATGTCTGTATGCGTACTTACATATAAAATTACTGATTATTAATCATAATTTATAATATAATAAATATGATATTTCGTTTAACAAACTAATAAATCTTAAGATTAAGAAACTATATGTTTCAAAAAACTACGAGACAATCAAATAAGAGCACATTCATCAATCTAAACTAGTTATCATGGGTCTCCAGTATGCATTGAGGAAGAGGGAAACCAATTGGATACAATGAATACAAAATTACTATAGTGTTTTAGGTTTAGGAGAGAGGGGGCAACAACAAATATTTCTTAAAGAATAGTTAAAAGAAGAGCTAATGATAAAATAAGAGTTAATGATAAAAGAGTAGCTAAACACAAATATTCAATAATAAATAATATTACACTTGACACAGTAAAATAAAATCTCGATGCGCCCGCATTGAGTCTGGCAGTTTTAGCAGTACGTTTACAAGTGTTGAAAGGGATGCCAATGCATGTTGACACGCATGTCTGGTGAAAATCAAAGTGTCGACTAACTCATAGATACTAACTAGCCCCCTGGAAGTTGCAAACGGCACACAGTGCCAAGGAATTGTATTTCTTTTTTTCTTTAGTAATCAAGGTGGTAAGCAATAGTGGCAAGGAATTGTATAAAATGTTATATGAAGAGAGCCTGACAAATTAGCTCAACTTTACCATATGCTGTTATCAGATTTGCAGCAGGAGGTTCAATTAAAAATGCAGAAAGAAATAAAATATCTCCATCTTGACAATCCATGTAATCCAAAAAACAACTTCAATAATAATGCAGAAATGCTGGCAAAGAACCACCATTGGGATCTGGTAAGGTCTGGTGTTCCTAAGTTTATGATTTCAGTTCACTAATCCATGTGAGGTATAAATTGAAGTTAGCAACACAATCACCTAGGTGAAACTGTATTAATTTCTTTTTAGGATTAATCATATATTTGTTAAGGGGTTAGTGTTTCTAGTCGGCCGACCAGAAAACGTTTTCTAGTCCGTCGGCTAAAAACACATGGGCCCACATTGTTTGGATTATCCAAAGCATTCATTTGAGAGGCCGGGACATAGATAGGGGGTACCCAAAAAGTCAGCTCCATAGGATCATCCTAACCCTTCAATTTGTGGAGCTAAAAAATGGACAGATTTGTGCAGGTTTAGAAACACTTTTCACTAATATATATATATATATATATATATATATATATATATATTTGTCAAACTCTTACGAGTCAACTCTCGAGTCGAGTCGAGTCGTCGGGCTTTCGAGTCGAGTCGCCCATGCGAGTCGCCTTTGTCGAAAACTCTTACGAGTCATCTGATGACTCTTACGAGTCGCTCCGAGTCAAGTAAAAAAACTATGACTCTTACGAGTCGTTGGGCCTGGGCTTTCTTGCTTTGATGGTTGAAAACTTGGAAGTAGGAACTTAAAACTTAATTATTTTTGTTCATGCAAGTTACAAGCATGTAGTTATTTATTAGTAAATGGTAGGCCACACACCATCAAAACATGAGATGTAAAATGGTGGGCTCCAGTCAAATGCATTGGTTTGGGTAGGGACGGTGGAGTGCGGACACCACATTGTCAATAACATTAGGGGTAAAATGGTGGGCCCCACTTTCTACATTGGTTTGGGTAGAGACAGTGGGCCCCACCAATCCTAGGCATGGTCATTAAATATTGGGCCCTACCCCATCATAGCATGAGGTGTAAAATAATTAGTCCAAACCATTCAAAAAAAGCTGGTCCCACGGTGTATGCATGGGTTTAGATAGAGTTTGTGGCCTCATTAGATCAAGGGTAAAATAGTGGACCCTACCCATGCTATCTTGGGTATAGAATATGGGCCCCACCCCACCCAATCAAAAGATCAAAACATGATGTAGCGGAAAATACTTTCCAGGAAAAACGTTTTCTAGAAAAGGTGAATGACATTTGGAAAGTTACGTGCTTAGTATATATTATGGATTGATGGATGGATAGATGGATATTTTTGGCTTCGTGCTTTATCTATGTGCAATTGGGTTATATATTTTTTTTACATGCTTCATCTTTTGAGATATAATGATATTTTTTTCAACTACATTTCTACTCTTTTCAAAAACTCTTACGAGTCACGAGTCATAAAATTAAGAAATCGAGTCACGCGTTGACAACTATGTATTTACATGCTTCATCTTTTGAGATATACTGATATTTTTTTCAACTACATTTCTACTCTTTTCAAAAACTCTTACGAGTCACGAGTCATAAAATTAAGAAATCGAGTCACGAGTCGAGTCACGGGTTGACAACTGTGTGTGTGTGTGTGTATTATTAAAATCAAGGACGCATGAGTAGGGGACAAGAAGTCCCCAAAACACCGCATAATTTCAAGATCACCCGAGATTCGGAGTGATGTTACAATAGTTGATCTCCCACCAGGGATGCTTCCCCAATGATGGTTACATCACGGTTTGCTTCGGCCTTAGCCAAGGCATCAGCAACAGAGTTTGCAGACCTCCGTCTATGGGTGAGCTGTAGACGGATGGAGCGAACCAAATCTCTAATTTCGTCAACCTTGGTAGCCAGCCACCAAGGTCCGCAACGCCGGTTCATGGCCCACGCAATGACATTGGTGGAATCACCTAGGAAGCATGGGTACTCTCCTGGGGCTCCCGTACCCGACATGTATGGAGTGCGAGTACCAAGGAAGCAGGATTCTTCCCTGGGAGCCTTCGATTCCCGCTTCGATTCCCGTTTCGATTCCCGCTTTCGATTCCCGCTCTGGCAACCTTTAGTAGGATTCTTCCCTGGGAGCCCTTCGATTCCCGTTTTGATTCCCGCTTTCGATTCCCGCTCTGGCAACCTTGGCGAGTACGCCCCGGGTACGCCCGGAGTACATACCCCAATTTTATTTTTTTTTAAACCAATTTTGGTTGCTAGGTGCATGTCGGGTACGCACCAACTCGTACCCGACACCTCCTGCTTCTCTTATCTGGTTTAAATCCTTCTTGTGCTTCTTCTCTCTCCTCTCCTGTACTTAGGATTTACATGTAAACCATTTAAGTAAATGTAAATAACAGAATACTCCCATTTGGATTTATTAAAAATAGTTTCAAGACCCAGATCTAAAAGGAAAAAAAAGTCAACTCTCATGTTCTAGTACAAAATCCGAAGAAAAAGGGTCAGGTCAAAATTTTAACTTTCTTAACTTCCAAACGGTGGGGTATTTTTCAAATTTTAAAAATTCATAAAATCTATCATGTCCAAACATTATTAAATCCCAAAAGTCCGGCATAAAAAATCTCATAATTTGGTCTCTAAAAATTATTCATCTTGTCAGGCACTGGTCAACACACTGGCGACAGACTTTTTTTCTAATGAATGATGTATTGACGCCTCATGTTATGAAATATGAAACTTAATCACTTATGAAAGGAAGAGTAATATTAGAATTTTCCATTTTGGTGATGTTATTGTTATTTGATTGCTCTCCAATTATTTTTTTAAAATTTTTATAAATATATAATAAAATATTAAAATATATTATTATATTTGGCGCACCTAAACGTACCCGCACCCGGGTTTTTTGGAAAATCACGTACCCGTGTCGTGTCGTACCCGTACCTGTGCTTCATAGGGAATCACCCTCCACAATCAGGGGGCTCATGTTGTGACCTTCACACCATCTTTATCCAAACAGTAAAGCCGCCGCCGCCGCCGCCTCATTCCCATTGCAGATTCCCAAAAGAACTCCCGTCAAAGTTTAGTTTGTACCAACCTTCCGTCAAAGTTTAGCCTACTCCATATATTTGATGTGCTTAAAAGTGTAGGCCCATGACCAATCCTACATTGGCTAGCTTTAAGGGCCAATTGGACTACATCAATGATTGACGGCCTTACCTGGACGAGAGAAAGAGATAATGATGGGGGAGCTAAGTAAATATGGAATATCCTCCAACTCTCCCTCCCTCCATTCGTCATGAGAAGAAGAATCTTCCAGTGTCATATCTCACCAAGAATCAATCCTAGATCGGAATGGTCTCTTTAACCAAGTATTATGTAAGAGAAGATGGTGAGTAGTAGGGGTGCAACATGGGTCAGGTTCAACCCGATTTCAGCTTTGGTTGGGTTGACATTTCCTCAGGTTGGGGTTGGGTTATGATTGGGAAGAGCCAAGCTGATTTAATTTCGGGTTGGGTTAGGGTTGAGACCTTGAGCAATCCGATCCGACCCAAACCCAACATCGATCCTCTAATTTTAGTGTGATTTTCAAAATCTTGGTGTTTTGTTTATTTCATATTTTTTCTATTTTGGCCCTAGGCTAAACCGAACCCAATCCGATTTTGGGAAAAAAAAGGTTAGACGGTTCGAGTAAGGGTTGAGAGATTTAGAAGCGGACTGGGTTAGGGTTGACCACCCTTGACCAGAGGCTCGGGTTGGGTCGAGTTAGGGGGCTCCAACACAACTTCATGCTACCCCCCATACACCACACAACTAAACAGAGATGCACCGCATGAACTAGGCGCCGCCGCACAATGAAGAATCTTTATACCACTGATAAATTGATTACAATAATCTGCAATCCCACCACTTGAATGCTACTAGACACAAAGAACGTAAAATCTTATCACTTTCTACCTTTTCCGTATAAAATGGAGTCCATCTCTGTATGTTTATTTGGCATAAAACATTGGCTTCTGCTCTAGACATTACAATTCTCACTAGGGGTGTAAACAAGCCGAGCCGAGCCGAGCTTGGCCAGGCTCAGCTCGGCTCGTTAAGCTCAAAAGCTCGGCTCGGGCTCGAACCAGGCTCGGGCTCGGCTCGGCTCGGTCAGGGTCGGCCAGGCTCGCGAGCCTTATCGAGCTTGGGTTATATTAAATTCACACCCCTCATCTTCCCTGGACAGCCCTATCTAGTGTAATTTGACTACTCTTTTTACACTACGGGGGGTGGTCCAAGCAACAAATGGGGTTCCAAAAAAAAGTGACATATTTTGCCTCCCCCTTTCACTCCCTGGACAACCCTTTTAGTGTATATATTAACATATAAGATATATATTAAAATATATTAAATTCTTAACGAGCCGAGCCGAGCCTGTTAAGGATTCGAGCCGAGCCAGAGCCAAAATTGACACCCTTAATTCTCACCATATGAAGCTCCTCAAGTAGATGTTTAAACCATATAAGTTTAGTGGTAGTCGAAGCCATAGCTCTATACTCCGCTTCTGCTCTAGACATTGCAATTGTACATTGTTTCTTGTTGGCTCAAGACGCCATGCAATTAGAGCAAGTTCTCGTAAGTCAATTGTTCCACTGCATTTACACCTTGAGGTGACCTATCCAAGTAGTTATTCCAAGGAGGTACCCTATTTTTTATTTATTTGCCGTATATTTGGTTTTCCTTTGTATCTTGTGTAATACTATCCAAAAATGAATTCAGGTACCCTATTTTCGATTTATTTACTGTATATTTGGTTTTCCTTTGTACCCTTGTAATACTATCCAAAAATGAATTCAGGGCCGAAACAGGGTTTCTTCCATTAGTTTCGTTCTAGTAGATTGAATGATCCAGCATGAGCATATGCTGCATTGGTGTCAGATCTACACAATAAAACAACTTGTATTTATTGCAAGTTAATAATATACAGTGGAGATATTAGCCGATTTAAAAAACATCTATCGGGCGTTGGTGCCAATGTAATGACTTGTAGGAAGGTCTCCCTAAATGCCAAATGGCAAATAGAGAGGGTTTTGGTGGACTACTAAACGGGAACGGACATAAATAGCAAGAAAATGGTAGGATTTGGGGGATGATTTTCTTCATTCAGATGTAATTTGTCTAACATGTCCTTTGAAACGATGTTTTTGTCGGATCCTCCATGGATTACAAAATTTTCTTCCTGAGGTAAACCTTATTTAGAAGATGTTCTTTCATTGTTATGTTTCTTCATTGATGATCTAAGGGGGCAACAAGGATGTCTTTTGAACCAATAAATTCATCTCGTATAGAATCATTTCCACTTTGATCTCTGGGAATAGAATCATCTCTACTTTGATCTCTGGTAGTAAAATCATCTCGCATAGGATCCGAACTGTAGACAAACTTTCACGCAAAATTTATCATGGAATTTATGTATTCATACCTTTATTCCTGCATCTCAATTTTGTTCTTGTGCTCAAACAAATTGATCCACATCATAATTTTGCCCCTGATTTCAATCATCACAATCTCATCCTTGAACTTTACATGTTGGAGCTCCACGTTGATGAAAAAGCAGACTCTTAATTAAGAGGAAGCATACAGGATGAGCACTCCTAAACTTGGGAAGTGAGAAGATAACTTCGGAAGCGAGCTTTGCACCCAACTAGGAAGCTTTCTGTACCCATGCATATATTACACTTTCAATTTTTATTTTGGCATGCTCTAAAACCAAAGTTAGGCTTTATTTGTGTTGATCTAAGGGTTGTAATTGACCTTATTCTAATGTTTAAGATTAAACTAAGGTTTTAAGGTGTTGACCTTATACTTTTGAGGGGTTAATGAATAATTGCATGTTTCTCCTTTTGGTTTTGGTATTTGCCCTATGTTGATCAAGTCTAGTGTCATTTCTCTCTATCTCCATCTCTTGCCAATTTGTGAAGATCTAACGGATTATTTGATTTATTGTTTACTTCTGTAGAGAGTTAGGATACTTTTGGTGGATGTCGGGTAGTTTGCTTGCATCAATAAGTTTCAAAGCAAGTTTGATTCTGGAAATCATTTGAGGATTCACTATGGCACAGAAGAAAGATAGTGATCCACATAAAATGATTGATCAAGTGAAGCAACTTCTCCAATAGGTGGGACACATTGAAAACTATTCTACTTCATCGGGCACTCAACAGCTTCCTACAGTGCACTTGCTCATCAGTCGTAACAATAACTCACTACTCTATCTATGAATGAGGCCCTGGAGAGCAGCCCACCCAACTCCAGTTACTCCCATAACCTTGGTTCCTTTCTCTGGCACCTACATTCAAAACTGGGGGCCGCGCAAAGGCTAGATCAACTCACATCAGTTGTGGAATCACCACGTGGAGAGAAACTGGGGAACAGAGTTGATGCTAATGTGGAGATGAATGATGGAGGACGCACTGAGTCACTGACGTAACCCGTTTTATGTTATGTTCTAAAAAGCAAATCAAATTGTAAAATTATAGGAGTGTTGCATTATCGTTGTGAAGGGTCATAGAATGGGATTATTATTATTATTATTATCATAATTTTTTTGAAAAGAACAATCATAGAATGGGATTATAATTTATGATTTTCTAGACAGCTAAAGAAATTTAAGAAACAATAGAAATATAAGAAAAAAAGATGAAGTCAAATCAATCCAGTGCTAACGGTTTACATCAGATTTTAACCAATTTTCAACATTCCGTGGTATTTAATTCGAGTAGGATTACAGTCACCTTCCTACTCCTAAATTATCTTGTTAAAAAACAACCACAATTACTTCCCTTTGATGATCAAGAAAATAAAATAAAATAAAATAAAGTATCTCTATGATGGTCAAGGAAGAAAAAGCGCCATCTGGTCCATATATCTCGACCTAAGATTTGGTGGGAGTGTATGTATGCTTCCCTTATGAATATTAAACTTAAAGATAGTTTTTATTTACCCTTGTTTTCCAAGAAGGGCTTGTGTTCTGCATTAGTGTACAAATACTCAAATAGAAAACCTCTAGTGTCCTTTAAATAAGAAATACTCTCCTTGGAGTTTGACCATGACTAGGTGATTATTTTTTCCTAAAAGAGTATATTTAAAACTTAAAAAGTCATCTTAAGTTTCAAATAATAGTTATAATGCAAGCCTGGGTTTCAGGGGTCAATATTTGGGAACTTAGCAGCATGAGAAATGGCATCTAATTCATATTAATAGAAACTTACATTCCTAAATCTAAATAAACAGCACATAATAATCAAAGCAGCAAGCTCCAAAACTTTAAAATTAATTCATCAATAGAATTCAACCCATCCAAGTAAAAGTTCTAACAATAGGTTCTAATCAAAAGTAAATCAACCAACTAAGCAAGGAAACCATATCAAATAACAATCTATCAACTACTAATTAATGTCTAACTACAACCCAAAAGGAGTCTAACAAGATATAAGACTAATAGGATTGATAGGTTCAGGCTTCAGGGTATGAAGTAGAAGAAACAAGATGGGAAAGATTAGGGTTAAGGTTGAGGTGAAGTCAAATAGTCAATGGAGATGAAGAAATAAAGGATCCGTACCTAGGATCGCATACTAGGCCTCGGGTGTCATCTTGTTGCAGGTCATCTCCAAGAGAGGGAAGGGGGGTAGCTAGAGTATAGAAGGATATGTTTTTACCTTCTTTTTTTTTTTTTGAATGGTGTTATAGAAGGAGATGATCTCTGCTAATACAAAGAGATTACAAAAAAAGAGAATCAATAACAAGAAAGAGAGAGAGAGTGATCAGTTTATGATCCCAATCGAGGACGGTGAGAAAGGAATGGGAGGAAAGGAGGGGAAAAGAGAAATTGAACTACAGAACAAGACAAAGAAGCAAGAGAGGAAGTGAGAGGGATGAGTGTAAGGAGGCTGGTGAGATGGATGATAGAAGGTGCCTAGAGAAAGAGAAAATGTACTGGATGAGGGGAGGAAAGAAGATAAAGGAGGGGAGAGGGGACGTACCTTGATGCAAGAGGGGCTTCCTTTCACATTTTTTCAAAGATTTTCTATTTTAGTGGATGAATGGGTATTTATAAGGTGGCGAATTGTTTTAAGTGGTGAGGCCTATAGCAGGCCAATGGGTTATAAGATTAAGTTCACTTACTGGTTAGAGATTTTAGTCAATAAGAAATAAAGTAAGTCATGGGCAAAAGGATATAAATTACGATTTTAATAAGGGTAAATGAGTGCCATTCAAAATAAAAATAAAATAAGGGTAAGTGGGCCATGGGGGCAAAGGATATGGTGCACTATGGGCTTATGTGCACATCCCCCACATCTAGTCTAAATAAAAATGCTAATAAATCAAATAAAGTAATACATAAAAGAAAAATAACAAATGTCCAATAGTCTAATAGACAAAAAAAATCTAGGCTATGGTGACTAAATCACATCAACTTTGTAGATCTTTTCCCAATAATTCAAGACTAAACCTAAATAAATAAAACATGGATAACTGCCATTAAAAAAACATGTATAACTATATGTTCCTGAAATTTGTAATTCTAGTTAGCCGTAAAGCAGTTTTTCAAAACAGGAATTTGGCGCGGAACGCGGTTAAAGAAAATCCTAGTTGACTCAGCACGACGCGGTTGAGAACTTGGTTAACACGGTCATAATTCGGTAGAGTCAAAGGAGTTTTTACTGTAAGTAAAAAGGTGGAACGCGGCAGCAAAATGCGGAGCGTGGCCGTTGTAAAAGAGAGTCGACTCGGGGGAGTCCACAATGATGCGGGGGAGTTTTAAAACTGTCGTAAAGTCTCCTTTACAACTGGTAACCCTGACCTACATTAACTCTTCCTTCCTAACCTACTTGTAACCCTAAACAATATATTCCAATGAGACTTGTTACATGCTGCGTTAACCATTCTACCGTATCTCTTTCTACACGCTTCCAATCTGGCTTATTACTTGGTACATTAACCATTCTTCCCTATCTCTTTCTACATGCATTTTTTACGAATCATAAAATAGATTCTATTAAAAGGCGACCGAGCTGGTCCAATGAGCGCTTATTAAGCAAGCAAACCTTGTTTGGATCTTTTTGAACGGTCAAAAAGATTCTATTAGCTGTTGAGTAATTCTTCCTTGTCACCACACTTTGCATATGCAAGTTGGAAGAAGAAACCTTTCTTGAATGCTTATGAATAGGGTGGTCACCGGTGGTGTTATCACCTGGAGATGTCTCAAAACGTGCTCAAACTATTGGTACAATGAACTTGGTGGGCCAGACATCATATATCAGCCCATGGATGGCCTTGTTGTAACTTGTATCCTTAGAATAATTTTATACTTTCTCTTCAAGATATATGTCGAAAATAACTTCTTAAGCAAGCAAACCTTACCTGGTTCTTGAATGAAGGAAGAATGACCACATAACCCCCTCAATCCCTCTATGGACTAAGCCACTCTTGAGATTTGGTTGGAACTTGGAACAGATTTTGATGGTTTTCATTTCGGAAATGGGAAAAACCGAAAACGTCTCATCAAAGCCAATCCCATACCTATGCATGCGTCTCTTCGCATCTAAGCATTACTTGCATCTTTCTACAATTCAATTAAGTTTATACTTGATCTGAAGTCATACTCATACTCAGCATATTGAGTGTTGGTTTTGGGGGAGGTCAAGAAGTTTTGAGTTAGTTTCCATTCCAAATTATTTGGATCGTCCTACATTAATTGAGACCAACAAGAAACGGTAGAAGCTAAATAGGCTATTGTGAGTTGTGAATCTGCCATTCAAGAAATTGTAAGTTTTGAATAATAGCTCAAAGAGACTTCAAAAAAAAAAAAAACTCAAAGAGACTTAAGAATTTGTAACACGGAAGTCTCTACGGAGGATTACCTCAACATTGCTGCTCAAGGTTAGCAACAAGCATCACCATTAAAAAAATGTTAGCAACAAGCATGCCTTCTAATTGAGGCTAGAAAAATGTCGCACATGTACCAGCTTGGGTCTGTATTAAAAATCACCTCCGCAATGATTCCCCCACTGTCCACCCACAAACTAGAACTTGGGACTTTTGCCAATCCCCAAAGGAAATGTTTAAGTTTGCAAGAATATGATTTGTTTGATATCATGTTGAAACATTTGTAACCCCTTCGAGCAATGAGCTCCAGAAATGCACAACAAAAAGAGGTCGTACGCACTTTTTGCTGTAAATCACACATATTAACCAAATATAAAAAATAACTAAGAAATTATTAACCCGTCTTTTTAATGATAAAAAAAGGTTTCAAGCCATCCTTTTTTTTTTTTGAATGGTAGGTTTCAAGCCATCTTATGTTGGAACTTCCTTAAAAGATATGAAGTTGAAATCCATTGCTCAAGTTCTAGTCATAAATCATAATAATAGAATGCCATTTTTGATAGAATAAAATTGGGAGATCTCACTCTTTAGCCATCCTCTTTTCAATAGGTTGCACTTGACTGGATTTCCGCGATTGGCACAAATCCAGTTTATCGAACTTTATGACCAATAAATTCATCTGGTTGTTTGATTCCTAGGTTTTTCCCAGCGGAGAAGTAGTTGTATTTTTTTTCCTACAGCCTCTGTGCATCACCTAGGAGATGACACTGAAAACTTTCTATCAAATCCATTGGGCGGTGAACTATTAGAGAAAACCAAAAAACGACCTTCCTTATCAGAGTCTTTGGCCAAATAAGGGAAGATGGTCCTCAGGCGGCTAAAATAAGGCATCTCTTCTTGGGTGAGATCGAAGCAGAAGCAATTTCATCTTGCAATAGTCACGGCAACATGATTGAAGTTGAATGAGTTTGATTTGAAAAGAACCAAGATGGTGATCTCAGTGAGCTGAGCCTATCGTTTGTAGAAATGCTAATTTCTCAACTTTGAGGGCAGGGAAAAGGGGGTTAGGGAGCTCTTGCATATTTGGGACTAGAAAAGAAACACTAGTCAGATCAGTAGCTCTTTGCACAACCTCTTTTATCTGAAAAAGCACCCTTCCTAACCCCTCCTTCCCAGCCTCCACGGTATGTAATTGAATCATCCACTCATACTTCTTTCACCTCCACCTACAAATGCAAGAAAGGAAGTTTGCACAATGAAGGTAATGTTGTTGCTCCCATGCCCTACGCTAAGGTTCGACTACGAGAAATTCGTGACAGCTAAGACCTACAAGGTTGTTCCAACACCATAAATGAATCCCCAAATAGTATCAGGATTCAATAAACATTTTTTCAACTCAACTGTTTTCCAAAAATCCCGTCGCCCTCCAACTTTCCCTCCTATTCCATTTTCCATATCTGCTTCTAGCCTCCTCCCAACCTCCACAACACATGATAAAAGTTCCCTCTTATATTATTATTTTAATTCCCATGTCACCCTCACCAATTCTAGGAAGTTCCATCATCCATGCCAAAATCATTGACTCCTCAACCCATGTCAGCATGCTATGACAATGAAGACCTAAAAAGGTTGCTCAAAAAAGAAGCTACTACACACAAATACCAGTTACTCAAGTACTGTTTAAAAAACAAAAAAGGAACATCAAGTGTATTTTAAACCAATTAAAAGGTTAGAAATCTAAACCTGTGTCCTAAAATACAAAAAAAGAAGTACCAAATATATGCTTTGAATGTATCAAACTTCTCATTAATGGTGAGCATACCAAAAATATACCTAGACTGATGCAAAATCATTCTTGAAACCCTTCAAGGGTGTCCTAACGACATATAAAGAAGATACTAAAAAAATTGTATACAAAAAACCTCTAGGACGTTCCAAGAACATAACAAAGAAATGTGCCCTAAATTCAAAATGCCAAAACAGTGCCCTTAACTGGTATCTAAACCTCACAGCAATTCCTAGCAACTATGTCCATTTCAAGCATGATAGCAACAAAAGCATTCCAATGTTTCAATCAATCAACCCATGAGAAATTCTTTAGGTGAAGTGCATTTCTTTAAATCGTAAATGACAAGCGCAAATACGATCAAGAAATATGATCACGAAAGTCTCTTGAAGAATTCAAAATTTTACAAATGTACGATGCTTGATTGATTGGCATTTTAATGAGAGCTAAACGAGGTATCCTAGAACTTTTGGTGTTTATCTTTCATGTTAAAATCATAGAACCTTCTAAAAAACCAGAATATTCTCTTTGACAATCTACTTCAAGATAATGGAGCACTACTTCAGTATGCAATTGTGAAAAAAATCACATACTACACATACCTGCTTGAGCCTCTTCTTAGTTTGCTCCACCTGGAAATTATGATTTTTCATTAGTTCACAATTTTATAAAAGCAACTTAACAGAATGAAAAATTAAAGAATGCCTGATTTTACGAAGCATAAAATTGCAATATGAAATGCATTCAAATCCCTTATTTTAATTATTAAGTGAACAAACCGAGCATATTTACAAAGAAGTGCAGGATCAGTACAATACATAAACAAACCCTTGTTCCATACACGAAAATTTTTTACCAAATAATCTCCAATTCTAAAATTAATATAAAAATCCATTTCTTCTAGTAGAGATTGATTCTTTGAATTGGGTGAAACCGGTACTTAACACCTTCCGGTCCAGTAACCTGACCGTGAGCATATTTGGGAGAAGTAGACCAACGTTTAAAAAGTTATTTCCCCTTCATAGGTGGCTACTCTAATCATGTTATGAGGAACCAAGGGTTAAACCCTAATTCTGACTAACAAAGACAATGCACAGGCTAGCACGTAAATTGATACCTCTCAGGAGGGGGCGGACCCCACACCTCCAATTTGGAGAACCATACCAGAGTTTCTTCTCTTCGAAATCACAATTATAAAGATTTTAAATTTCAAGTAAAGTCTCGACAGCATTTGGATTGAAGATGTGAATAAGGTTACCAACAATCAAACTTCTACGTTCAATCAAAAATCACACTTCACCATTGGCTCAAGCTAATCGGTAAAAAAAACTCCAATGATGTCAAATCCCTTTTCACCTTCTCTGTTTCCTCATAACTCTTTTTTTATTGATGAATGCTGGTAGTTGAATGATATCGACAACAAAACGTGCCAGAGATCATAGTCATATGCAAGGGACTAACCTTAATTTTTATGTGGGTTTTGCTAATGACTTACCTTAGGGCACTTGTTATGGTGCATTGGAAACATAATTTTACACACATTTCCAATGAAAAAATCACAAAACATCCTCAAAACATGTGTGAAATTATGTTTCCAATGCACCTTAGGGCACTGGTTAGCAAAACCTTTTTCATGTTTTCCATTTTTTTTTTTAAGTTTTTTATGATCAGTAAATGCAAGTGTTTAACTTCATCATTACATAAGAAAGCAACAGAAAACAGCCAAAAATCAAACAAAGACTGGCATAACTCTATGTTTATTTATGAATGCAAGCAGTTGACTGATATCAACTACAAACAGTGACAAACACCATAGTTTTTATGATCAGTAAATGCAACTCTTTAACTTCATCATTACATAAGCAACCAACCCAAAACAGCCAAAAATCAAACAGAGAGGGGGATTCATACCTGCTCCCTCACTAGCTGTGCATTTTCCTCCTCCAGCCGCATCACTAAAGATTCTAACTCTACAGTATACGCCTTAAAACAGACACACATACCACAAATCATAATCAAGAACAAAAGAAGAGATCAAACAAGAAACAAAATAAACAATATCAATAAAAAAAAAGACTATCTAACCAATGCAAACCTGTTTTCGCTCTCGTGACCTAGCCGCAGACTCTCTGTTCTTAATCATCCTCCTCTGTCTCTGCTGCGCAACCCGATCCACCGGCTCCTGCACAGCTCGCCTCTTCCCCCTTTCTCTCACACCTCCTCCTCCTCCTCCTCCTCCTTCAACTCCATTCCCAAACCCTAAAATCGACCCCTCTACTTGCTGATCCCCAAACCTATTCCCCAAATCCACCTGATAACCACCACCCTGCGCATTCGAAACCCTAACCCTAATATCCTCCTCAACCCTAACCCTAACGTCCTCCTCCGGCCCTGCTCCCGCCTTCGCCAAAAAATCCTCCAAAGTCATCTCCTCATTAAAAACCAAACCCTCAACTACTCCAATCTTCCGATCACCTGAAATCTCCTTCCAAATCTCATCTACCGTCTTGTTATTCATCGATCCTCCTCCTCCACCGTTGGATTCGAAATGCGGTAGAGTCTCAACCGTTGGATTATCAGCATACATATTCCTAATCAGCTCATCCATGTTCATACTAGCAAAAGTATTGTTTGGATCTCCAATCGAATTAGAACTCTGTAACCCTAATTCGTACATAGAAGAAGAAGATTGATGTGTCAGATCCGAATTCCCTGAAGTCTTCATCACCGAAGCCATCTGCTGATTTTTAGGGTTTGTTTGTTTTGGAGCGATTCGTTTTCTAATTTTAGAATCGGTCGAATCTCGGGCATCTGTGCATAGATTTCGGACACTTGGAGGAAGAAAATAAAAATAAAAAACCAGAATCGGATTTTTTATTTGCACCGTCTTTCGTGGATTTTGGGAAGGAGATTGGGTATTTTGAGGGACGTGAGAGTTTCTATAAATAGGAAGAGGAAAAAGACAAAGGGAGTTGGTTTTTTTAGTGGGGCCTACAGGAGACTTTGAATTCGTTTTCTTTTCTTCCTTTCCGTGCCATGCCAAGATTTTTATGCTTTTGTAGTTTAGGAAAGAGGAGAGAGGGACGTGAGTTTATTTGTCTTTGGCCGACAACATTTTGCTTATTTTCTTAAATTAAAAGAAAATGTAGCTTCTCGAATAATATCCGTTACTGAGGAGTAGGATTGAATTCTAATGATCAGAACTATGTTTTTATAAGTGGGTCCGTTGATCTAGTGGACCATCGTCAGCCAGCTCACTTTAAGGCTACCTTTCTTATTTCTTATTACTAGGATAGAGGCTACTGATGTTGGCACCACCTTATTTTAATAATTGCATTAGATCAACTTGTCTTTTACTACGTAAACAGCTGTCAAAGGTTACTGTAGCTCCTAGAAATATCTGGATGCCTACTGAAATGGAAAAGACAAGCTGTGTTTGTGCCATTATTAAAACATGGTAGTGCTGATATCAGTACCTAAACTAATATTGTAGTTTGATTTGACAAAAGATCTAGGGAAATGATAACCCCCTTCCTTTAACGGTTTCTGTAGGATGGTTCACTGTTTGAGGATAAATTCACCCCCTTTAACGTTTTTCTTTTGCCTTTAAAACTTAAACAAATAAGGTTAAAGGAGGGATTTTATCTGTCGGAGGAGAGGGGGGTATCATTCCCCAAATTCTAAACAGGGCCTTATAGATCAAGGGCTAGGATCACCGGATCAAGACCACATGCCACACGTGGGGCCCAAGGGTCCTTCTAGCAAAAAGAGTGAGAAAAGTTTTCCATGGGAAGAAAACAAATAACAGAGGAAGGGAAATGATTTGAATCCTTCCAGTATGAAGTAAATCAGTCGCTCTGCAGTCATAGCTACACCAAAGGTCGCTGTCCAAAGTAAAACAAGGGGTGGGTAGGTATATCACTTCCCCAAAGGAAATAAACATTAGTACATTTTGCTAGCATTATTGGCCAATGGCTATGCATGCGTGTTAAATAATGAGTCACACCCCATCAAAACATGAGGTGTAAAATGCTAGCCCCACAATATGCAGCTTATGTTACGTGCATAACAATCTGCTTTCGTTTGGTTGTTGGGATAAGCATGCTGATGTGGCATTTGAGATAAGCAACATGGGTTTTTGGTAGATTTTAGGATGTTCTTATCATTTTTGCAAGTTTTTAGGAAAGTTGCTATTGTGTAGGAGTTGGCACGTAAGTTGTTGGTTGCTAATGTTTAGCTACGTGTGAGTTGTTTTCTCTTTAAATAATATGTAACCAGTCGTTTTAAGGGCGAAGAAATTATTTCGGGGAACTGTGTCTTGGGCACAAGGAGGACGACTTTCCCTCGAAGCGGGTCAAGAGGTTGATCTTCCCTTTAAGAAAATCAAATCAGTTGCGAACCGATATAGGTTCGTCACAAGTGGTATCAAAGCAATCGATCTTGCGCCATGGCTACATACCACAAGATTTTGGATTCAATGCGTGGGGATATTTTCAAGTTTTTTTCAGAATTTATGGAAGAACAACGACGATTTTTGAAAGGCCTGAACAAAATTAGCATGCTGATTGAGGAAATGTGAGAAGAAAGAAAGCTAAATTTGAAAGATGCGCAAACTGATGCCGGCGAAGATGATTTGGTGGAACGACATGCCAAGGCTCATCTTGATTTTGTAGGCCCGTTTGATCATTTCATCGCTTCAATGCGCTGCAATAAAAATCATATTTTTTTTCCAGTTTGATCACAAGAGATTTTGAAGGTGGAGTTCAAAGGTTCACGGTCGTTGTTTTTTAAGGTGGAACTCCAATGTCAGATGTGTTGCTCAACAAAGTCATGCCCAATACGATTTGGGACCCGGGTGGAATCAATTTTTTCTCCAATAATCCAACCTTGGCGACAAGGTTGATTTCAAGGGGGTGGAATGTTACATGCATAACAATCTAATATCATTTGGTTGTTCGGATAAACATGCTGATGTGGCATTTGAGATAAGCAACATGGGTTTTGGGTACATTTTAGGATGTTCTTATTATTTTGCAAGTTTTTTGAAAAGTTGCTATTGTGTAGGAGTTGGCACGTAGGGTGTTGGTCTCTAATGTTTATGTACGTGTGAGTTGTTTTCTCTTTAAACAATATGTAAGGGTGAAGAAATTATTCTAGAGAACTGTGTCTTCGGCACAAGGAGGACGACCTCCCCTCGAAGCGGGTCAAGAGGTTGATCTCCCCTCTAAGATCAATCAGTTGCGAACCGATCTAGGTTCATAATAGCTTAGGTGGAGATCATGGGACCCAACCTATCAAAACATAAAGTAAATTGGTGGGGCTCATTGATGCATGGGTTTGAGTGGAATTGGTGGGACTTACACCATCAAAACATCAAAACATGGTGGGTCTCCCGCTCTCCCAAATTCATAGATTTGAATAGAGATGGTGGGCCCAATCATAGGTGTAAAATGGTGAGCCCCACCATATGCATGGGTTTAGGCAGAGATGGTGGGCCCTACTATATCAAAACATGGCTTGTAAATTAGTGGGTCCCACCCACGCTATGCATGTGTGTAAGCTGATGAGCCTCACCTTATCAAAACATGTGTTGAACAATGATGAGGCCCGGGTGTAAAAAAATCACAATGGGCCTTTCTGGCAACTATGAAAAAATATTCCATGGAATATCTGTGGGGTCAGTTGTGACTTGTGAGAGAAGGGCGAGTGTAGGAGAGAATTGAGGGGTGGGTGTGGGGAGCATAAAGTGACCTTGAAAAATAGGATACCCCCAAATATAGGAAGGGCAGCTCCATTTGGTTGCCAGTAAATTTTTTTATCCTAGGAGCTTTTTAATCTCAACAGTGAAGTCAACGGGACTTGCTAGGTTTTTTTTTTCCCTACAATTCCTAAAATTCCCTCCAAAATTTAGGGGTGTCATTACCAAATATGGGAAGGAAGGAGAGAGAGGGAAGAGAGAGAAAGAGAGATGACATCATTCCCTAGGAAGAAAAAGAGGGGACAAGGAGTCCATGTCATACTCATAAGCAATCATTACAAGAGTGGGATTAAAAAAATTCTAGTGCTAAAAGGCAACCGAACATGGGATGGGACGAAAATTTTACTAAAAACTTCCTAGGTTTTAAATTTTACTGTTTTACTGGCAACCAAACAGACCTGTTCTCCCCCGTCTCTCACAGTTGAGCCCCCACATATTCCATGGAAGATTTTTTCATGGTTGCCAAACCTGCCTTGTAAACGAAATTCAGCAAAAATTCCCAAATAAAAAAGTTCCAATAAAAATTTTCCATAGCAAGAAAACGAATGACATAGTGTAAAACGGTGGCCCCCTCCCCAAAACATGTTCTAAATAGTGGGCCCACCTTAAGCATTTTTTAAGTAGAGATGGTGGGTCCCATCTTATCAAATCATGAGGTGTACAATGGTGGATCCCCTCATTTTCTTTCCTAGGGAATGATGTCCTCTCTTTTTCTCTCTCTTCCCTCTCTCTCTCTTCCTTTCCCATATTTGGTAATGACACCCCTAAATTTTGGAGGGAATTTTAGTAATTGTAGGGAAAAAAACCCTAGTTGACTTCACTGTTTGGATTAAAAAATCCCTAGAATAAAAAAAAGTCCCAAGAATAAAAAAAAAACCTGGCAACCAAACAGAGTACTTCCTAAGAAAATCTTTTCAAGAGAACGTAGGCTCAACGTTACAAAAATGCATTTATTATTCCTTTACTTTTGAATTTTTATTCCTATTATAAATGCACTTTGGTGATGGGGATCTAATGGGGGCCCATACATCCGGTTTTAGCAAGTGCGCCCCTTGGTTAAAAGCCATAGGCCCATAGCTAAACCCTGTCATTGTTTTTTCTATTATATTCTACCATAACGATACTTTTTTCGGAGAATGATGTAATTGCTTACAAAAATTTTCAATATTATACATCAATTTTTTATTTTTTTGATGGGTAAGCTTGGGTCATGGCATGACTCCGACGAGATAAAATAATTGATAGAAAAGATACACAATAGGGGTGATTCATCATCTGAATAGAACATTCATCGGGCTCATCTTCAAAATGAAAAAGTCACCTTTCCATCAATTGGTTTGGTCTCTTAAGTGGACATATAAATGATAAATACACGACGTTGCGAAACCCTAAATGATGCTTGATCGATCAAGATGCTAGATCATCCGTTCAAGGTGGTCTCGATGGCAATTGGCTGGAGTTGTGGTTACCCATCAGATCAATGGATCCAATCATGTCCACTTGGCACTTGTGGGGTCCGAAAAGTGGTCGTTAAGAAGAGCCTAACATGCAACATATACTTAGCATTTTCCATTCAAGATTAGGCTATTATTTGCTTGATATGAAAATTCAGTATAACTAACCATTTTGAATCCTGGCAAGGCATACTTTCACATCGATCCACATCTCAATTGATCATTTATGACGTGTGGGACCATGTTGATGAGCCGGACTAACACAGGAAGTGATGTAGTCTTCCCGTTTTTACTAGATGGGGCTGTCCCAAGGGAAAAAAAATGGGGGCGAATATATCATTTCATACCTAACACTCTATCAAAAATTAATTCAGTGGGCCATGCTATATTCATTTCCAAAACATAAACCACTTTCTAAACATTTTAAATTGATATTACGAAAGGTAGAATTCGGTGTTAATGGCTGTTATAAACTTATAATACCCAAAATGCATCAACAGCCCATTATAATCTTCCCTCTGGCCATGTTTGGATTGTAGGAATTATCTCGAAAAAGTTTGAAAAGGGAAAAAATATTTCTAAAATTTCCTACCTCTTTTTTTTTTTTTTTAACCCATGCAAAAATATAGATTGAGCCAAACCTACTCAATTGTTAGTTAGAGGGACATTTGATTTAGGTAAATGATTTTTGCGCTCTAGTGTTTTGATAAACATACGCTCCACTTGTTTGTCGCGTAGCATTTAAAGGGATGTGAGATGATATTACGGTTCTCAAAAAGCTCTTAAAACCCTTTAAATGCTACACGACAGACAAGTGAGCGCATGTTTATCAAAACATAGGAGCGCTGAAATCATTTCCCTTGATTTATGAGTATATTCATCTAAATTATTAATGATTAATTGGGGGCGAGGTTTCTGATGTATCGCGCAGCCTGAGCAAGCCACTATAAATACACCATCTCCATCTAATTTGACTCATCCAACCCATTCATTATACATGACCTCACATAGATATGGTGTTCCTAAGAAACCATCTTCATACCATAATCCTAACCATTCGATCTATAAGAGCCTAATTTCCTAGCCTTCCATTTCAAAACCTCCACAAATCATAATCATAACCCATAATCCTAACCATAACCATAACCATAATCCTACCTATAACTTACAGAATGAATGGGTTGGGTGAGTCAAACAACTATGGGAGATGGTGTATTTAGAGGGCTGCTCAGGCCCTGCGAAACCTAAGAAACATTTTCTTGTAATTATATAATTTCTCTCTAAATCTTGGAAAGAAAAAATAAATTTTGAGAAAATATTTTCCATCAGAAATGTTTTTCTTGCAATCCAAACAAGTAAAAGAGAGTAGTGTGATTATCAAGACAAGGGAATGCCAATATTATTTCCATCTCCATGATAAATGATGGGCGATGATAAACAAGGGAATGCTGATCTTCTAGGGTTTACTAGGTTCTACTCTCATGTTCTTCGGAAAACGACCTTCGGATTCTGATAGACTTGAAACTTTCTGTGCATCTTACACTGTTTTTTCCAAAGGTTTGGAGTTTTCGACAGCTAGTTAGGATTTCTATTTAGGTTTCAGTTGATGGACGAGGATGATTCTAGGGTTTATTGGAGGTTTTGAGTTGAAAAACTGTCTAAGGCCTCTTTCATGTGTAAAAAGTGTATTTAGCTGTCGGTATGCGTTATGTTCTTTTAATTTTGCTTATACCTGATTTTAATATATTCTCTATGAGAATGTTTACTTTGTTGATGTTATGTAGGGTTAAGATGCTTATCTTAATCACAAGATCTAACCATAATTTGTAGAGGGGCTTTCACAGATTCTTAACAGGGCATATAGACCTTGGGAGTTTATTGATGCAACCAAAATTGCTCCTTATTTGCAAATAAAATTGCATTTTAAACTGCATCAACTTGCTAATTCCTACTTTATAACAGTCTGCTTGCTGTGAGATGGGTTACTTATCAAATATAAATACTTTCTTTTTATCCAAAAATTTATCAAAATTTTCCAATGCTTCCCATTGTTCATTGATAAGCACTTCTCTCAATAAATCAGTGCCAAGATTGAAAATATCCATGTTTGTAGTTGGAACTAGAGGAGATGTTCAGCCTTTTCTCGCTGTTGCAAAGAGACTTTAGGCATGTTAAGAGTAGATTGTTTAATTTCATCTTTATTTTGATCTCATTGTTGTTCTGTTCTTCTAATGTTCTCTATACCTTCCGCAAGCATGTTCAACTTCTAATGTGGAATATATATTTAGAAATTACTGCATTGTTCAATGCAAAATTTCCTCATCAAATGGTTGAGATTTGTATGCTCAATTCTACGTTCACCATATCCTTGATACACGTTAATTCCTGTTGTTGAGATATTTATAAGCTGGTAAAGCAGCATTTCTTCTTCTTCTTCTTTTTTTCTCTCTTTTTTTTTTGGATGGCAAATCAGTATTTCTTTTTGTTATGCCTCTAAAAAAGTATGATTGTTAATGGATTATGCAGTTTCTATTGAATAACATTGGAAACATAACTATAATCCATAATAAATACTCAGTTGAGATTACCATTTTTGAGGTGCTTTATTCAGTATCGATTGAGCATAAATATATTATGAACTGTACAAACAATTTATTTTAGTGATCTTAAATATTATTTATGAGAGTTTCATGCACTTTTGTCTAGTAATTGCCATGTTTCAAATGGTGTGCTTACTAAAATATAAGGCTTTAATGAATTTATCAGTTTGTTCTGGGATTAGTTTTTCTGTGATCAGGATTAAGTATTAAATGTCTGCGTGTGGGCAGCCAAATTCCAAACCTATGGTTCATGTCCATGAGAACTTGTATGGGAATCCAATGAGTGATAAGTGCTGAAAAATTTGGTATCCCCGAGGGAATGCAATTCTTTGATGTTCCCTTAATGTAAATTCTACATCAAAACTAAACAAAATATAAACATGATAGAAATGATTGATTTTTTTTTTTGGAATGGTGTGATAAATATGATTGATATATGCTTAAAGTTTGACGAGTGCTCGTTTACCAATACATCATGAAGGAAACTCAAATGCTGACATGATAGCTAACTTTGGAGTGTCTTGCAATTGTACAGAGCTGGTTATGTGCACTATATGCCACATCTGTAATTTTTTTTTCACATTTTTTATTTTTGTTTTTCTGGCTATGCTGGCCAGTTCGCTCTGGATCATTTTCTTCTTCTAATGAGTTTTCAGTTAAAAAAGGTAATAAATTAAAAGTACAAATACATGGAAGTTTGTCTGAACCTTATTTGATGTTCGTAATATCTTATTTAGTGTTAATGAAACTCAAAGCAAACCTTTCATTCTTCTTGAGTTTATATATCACATCAGAGCCTATACATAGGATTTTTCTATGGTTTCTGTTTCTTTTCATACTCGTATTATTACACTTAAGTGGTTTTTTCTAGTTTGTGTATGATATTTTCTGAGGTCCTTTGGGATGATGCCGGACTTATAGCAAGTGCTTTTTTTTCTTGCATCATGTACTTATACCTGATTTGTGACCAATGCTGATATAGCATGTCATTGCAGGAGTTTGGTCATCATGTGTTAGCTACTCATCCTAACTTCCGCTCTTGCTGAGGTCGGCTGGTATAAATTTTTTACCCCTTGGGTGGTGATCCTCGGATTTTGGCTGGATGTAAGAGGGCCCAATTCTGGAACATAATTCTTTTAGTTTGCATGTATCAAACTTGTTCAAATTGTTAGCATGGTGGAATTTGGTTCAATGGTCCACTTATGGCCTTTATTTTTGGGTAATTCCTCTTCTTTGTTGATATTCTTAACATTTAATAAAGTGAATGGTCTTTAATCCTTCCTATCAAATGTTAAATAGACATGGTATGGTCATTTTTCAACTCAAGTTGACTCTTCCATCCTTGTTAATCAAAGATTGTTTATCAGCCCTTTCAATTTAATCCGTCGGAGAATTGATTGGGGCTACTTCTACATGCAGATAATGTGATGGTGAGGTCGATTTCTCTTTGAAATTGCATTATAAAGACATTGACAGAGGGATGACCCCATCCGTATGACTTGGAAAGCTGGATGGTTCATTCGGGCGTGTGAAGGGAGAGATGTTTGTGACTATTATTGTAGTTCATGAAGTAATTTTGAAGCTACTATTGGAGTAGGATGTTGAGCTTCAATTTGGGCTTCAGGATTTCCATTCAGTGAAGTGGAGAAGTGGCACCAATACTTGGGACTCAATTCACAGGATGTATGGTGGGAGATTAGAGGGGCTCTACTCCATGCTTTCTTTCTTTTTTTGGTAAGATTCTTCCTTCCACCATGTCCTTGAGAACATTGACCCATGAAGGCCATGTTTTGACATCTAATCATCCCAAACCCTTTATTGTGCATGTTTCCCATGCTTTATGACCCTGTTTCTTTGTAAGACGGAATGAGGAGCTTAAGCAAAGTGACCATAAATGACTTTTAGCCAGAGCCTAAGCCATTCAAGAGAAAGAAAACTTTGTGATGCAGTGCAGGCCATATCAGATGCTTATATAGAGGAACATAACCTTCAAAAGCAACTTCAGTGGAGCAAGAGGCTGTGGGGATGCTTTCGCAACATTGAGGTACCTACATGCATGCAAAAACTACTTCAACCATAACTTTTCTGACTGTTGCATCGGGGTGAAATTTATATCAGTTTGGGGCTACTCGGGACGAAGACCATTGATCTGACATCATTCGATAGGAGGTTTTTTTTTTTTTTTTTACATCATTAAGTTTCAGGAGTATTTTAGTCTCCTGTAGTTTTTTGCAACTCGAATAAATGTCTGGATGTTAACCCTATTTTAGGAACTTTTGATATTTCATTTAAGAAGGATTTGTGGAGATTAGCCTAGGAATTTTGGTTTCTCTTTTCGTATCCTTTGGTTTCTTTAGACCTTGGGTCAATCTTCCATCAGATTGGTATCGGAGCCAGGTTACCACCTCAAGCACAACATGCCGCCATGAAGGAGGGTTTGTATGATTGGGATGGAAAACCTGGGTCAGAGGGAAGTAGCGAAACTTTGTCAGCGATTGAATCCCTAACCCAATGTTATCAGTTTTGGAAAATCCACGATAAAAGGATGAGGAATGCATACCATGAAGTGACTCCAAGATGACCGAAGCAAGAGAGATGGTCAACCGAGACTAAAAGGCAGAATGTACGCTGGTATTACATTTACCGTCGTTCATGAATGCCGGTAATATGTGTTGCAGAAATTAGTACAAAAAGTTAGTAAGCGGCCCCTCAATGACCAATGCAGGCAAAGTGTAAATTAGTCCAGCCACGCCCCCCCCCAAGTGTAAAATCCTTGCTCCGCCCCTGTCTCCGGATGGTAATCTCTTCTTCCAGCTCTCTTGGAATTCAGTGAGATTCCCTTCCAATTTCTGGTGGCATAACTTTGTTTGGACTTTGGAATAAATTCATTTTCCCCAAGGGTCTCTTTTCTTTATTGTAGTGCTTTGCTCAATCACACCCCGACTGACTTGAGGCTCAACTCGGGGCAGTTTTAGCTGGCCTCTAGGTGCTATTTGTGCAACAGAAATGAGGAATCTGAAGTACATCTCTTCTCACGTCTCATTGCTGGATCCATTTGGGCCTTGAGAACTGGTTTAGAATACATTGTCTCCCAGCTTATAGTTTCTCGATCTCTTTTGCAATTAGTCCTGGCAAAACCTTTGTTTTTGCGTCTCTGTTATGTTACTGCGTGGGGATCCAGACTTGATTCCAAGTTCCATGGCATCAAGATCTCTAGATTCAAAATCATCTACACTAATAAACAGTGGTGGACTGCTATGATCAGATCTCACCATGATTTCTGGTCCAAAGATCCCAAGTTTAGTTCACTCGTTGCCAAGAAACTCAAAACCCTTATCTGAAAGCTCCTAAGATTGATCCAGTGCATTCATCTCCAAACAGCTTAATATTGAATATCTAGCTATTCTCAGAAGAATTAGACGGAAAATTACTCAATTCATTTCATTGTATTCTTCTCTTTTCTTTATAAAGCTTTGCATTGGTTCGCAAAAAAAAAGAAAAGTCTTATTGGTGATCTTGATTTTTTGTTATAGGTGAAGTCAAGGGCGATAGAATTAGCGAAACAAATAGAGAATGAATATGGGGTTGCCGCGGCATCAACATTTATCTTCAGAATTACCAATTCCCAAAGCCTCAGATGAACCTTCAGAGCCAAACCCTTTCCAGTGGTTGCTTCTGGCGATAGTGAAATGGTGTTAGTCTTCCTTGGGTATCATAGCAATTTTCTCAATACTTTGCATGTGTATATAATTTTGTTACCAGTTCTTTAGGTGAGCTCTAGTCTTGATAGGTTGTATTATTGGTTTACACATGCTTGATTAATAAAAAGAAATTCAAATATGTTAGTTGTTTTAGCCAGTCCTCTCTTTTCAAAAACACCCATGAAAACTGAAAACTGCAAGTAGAAAGCAAGAAAAAATTGCAATATCTACAAAACTGCTAAGGATTATGAGTTTAGTTAACTGTATTGATGAGAGCATCCTTCTGTTTGGATTCGAGGTTGACATCATCACATCAACTGTAGAATGGACTAAAAAAAAAATTAATGGTTTAGCTTGTCTTAATTTAACCTTAAACAAAAGGGTGATGAATCAAGTTGGCTGGGGTTCATCCGGTGAAGGTAGAATCAACATAAAAGAAATGTGAATATGCAACCATTTGTCTTTATAGTATAAAAAAACAGGTATTATGATATTATTCAGATGGTTCAAGAGTTCAAGCATGTCTTACATAACATGGTCTTCTTTCATGTGTTTGTCTCTTTCCATTCATCTGATCTTCCATCATTTCTCCTGTAGCAATCAATTTCTCACGTTGCTGTGTTTTGTATTTTGTTGTTGGTGTGTTTTGTATTTTTTGTTACAGGGTGGGTTTCAAAAGGGATCAATCCCGTGACCAAAACCATGACGTTGGGCATATTTGGCAACCAAGGAAAATTTATTCCATGGAATATTCTTGGGCTCAATTGTGAAAGAAGAGCTGAGAAGCAGGGAGTGGGGAGAGATTTGAGAGTAGGGCTGCACATGGTTCGGTCCGGTTCGGTTTAAGGGAATTTCTTAAACCAAACCGATCCCATCGGTTTGGATTTTTTCCAAACTGTAACCGAACCGATTGGCAGTTGAACCAAACCAAACCGAACCGGTTTTGACCGGTTTGGTTTGGTTCAGTTCACGGTTTATCTGTATTTTACCTATAAGCAATGGGCAGTCATAAATAGAAAAAGACATAATGGATTACTATTGGACGAACCGTTTGATTTTGGGCATAATGGACAACTTTGGACCATATGATTTTGGGGATAATGGACGAACCGTTTGAAGTTTGAAGTTGAACGGCAAAAAATACTAAAAAGAGATATCTGAACCGGTTCGGTTCGGTTTTGTGGATTAATATTTTCTGAACCGTGAACCGAACCGATTGGATCGGTTTTGTGAAAATTGTAACCGCGACCGAACCGGTAGATATAAAAACCGAACCGAACCGAATGGCCCGGTTCGGTTCGGTTTGAGCGGTTTTGTTGTGCAGCCCTATTTGAGAGGGCCTACTGGAGAGAGCATGGAGACAGCATGAGAAATTCATAAAAACCACTGAAAATAATACACTATTCAAATTCGTTTTTTTTCTTCCTGTTTTTAGAGGGGCTTTTCATGCTCTCCTCAATCCCTTCCAGTAAGTATCTCCCTCTCTGCTCATCTCTCACAACCAGCCCTACCAGTTTTCTATGGAATATTTTTTCTTAGTTACCAAACATGGCCTAGGTAACAAAGTATTTTCGGATGAGTCATTTTCAATTAAAAGGCTAAAAAAAAAAAAAAAGGGAAATGATTTCAACACAACCATGTTTTGATACAAGACACTCATGTTTCTTGTCTTTTAGTATTTAAAGAGCTGTAAAAGGGTTTTTAAGGTTCCCAAGAAGCACTTATGTGACAAGTAAATGCTAAAAGACAAGATACATGAGCGCATGTATCAAAACACAGTTGTGCTGAAATCATTTCCCAAAAAAAAAAACAGCAGTGTATTCACAAATAGTCTTTTTACATTACAAGGGAGTGGCCCTGGCAAGAAAAAGGGGCGAATATATCATTTCCGGATAAAATTTTCAGGAGGTACCCAAAACAAAAGGTTGGGAAAAAAATTCATGCTTTTTCAAGAACTCAAAATGGAAATTTTCTCGAATAAGATTATAATGAATATTAAGTTGCATTGGCTTCTAGAATTTTTTTTTTAATCTACACGACCATCTTTTGATAATTGGACGAATCTCCACGTTTTACATTTCACCAATTGGTTGCTGAGAATTTTTGGGAATTGTAATAGCTCTTGACAGCTGGATAAAATGGTTTGGGGAGTGATAAATCGACTCCCCAAAAGGATAAATCGACTCCCCATGTGTCTATCTCTCTCCTCTTTCTCTAGAGGAGAGAGATAGATACATGGGGAGTCGATTTATCCTTTTGGGGAGTCGATTTATCACAGCCCAATTGTAGACACCCCATTTTGACCTTACCCTAATAGCGTTATTTGGTTGCTAGTCCTGGTAAACTAATGTTTTAGAGCCCCAAGTTTCACCCCAGGTTAGCTTAGGATCCCACCAGATTCCCCTAAAAATTTCGTCAAAATCTGAGCTAGTTTGGGTAGTGAGCAATGCCGTGATAGAAGTGTAGTTCAAATATGGAAAGGGGGTAAATTATCTGCACTAGGGGGTGTATTTTCCAAGCTATTGAATCAAAGGCATGAAAGGAGGGTGAATTATCTCGTCTGGGCCGCGGCTGATTTGCGCTCCCATCAAACTGTGTGCGCTCATCAAAATGGGGAGTGCCAATATCAGCGGCCATTTCTTGGTTTATATATGCCGGTGAAAGAGAAAAAGGGGAGAGGATTTTCTTCATCTTCATTAGAGAAGTTTCGAGAAATCTGAGAGAGAGAAAGTTGCAGGCAGCTTCCAATCTCCTTCTCCGACGGATCCACCGGCCGGAATCTGAGCTCCGATCGCCGGGTGCTCCGTCTAAAATCCTTCTAGTAGTCCCTTCTTCTGCTTTATCTTCGCTATTCCTCTGTTTCATTTTTTTTCCGCCTAAATCCATATCAAATATCTTCTTCTTCGATTAACTGTGCCGGATTCCGGTTAGGTTTTGATCGAGTTCTTGTTTCTCCATCTTCATTACACTATCCTTTATCATTGCTTTGAATTTGAGGTTTGAGATTTAATTTTTGTGGTTGAAAATCTTAGATCTTAGGTCAACAAAACCCTAGTCTCTTCTTATCTTTTCCTTCGGCCAGGATATCAAAGCTCCGGCCAATTCGAACTAGAAATCCTAGATCCAATTATTGGAATCTTGATCTGCCATTTCCTTAGCCAGAGCCATAGATCTACCTTGGAAATCGTGGATCGAACTTTGACAACCTTGGATCTGATTTATTGTCCATTGAAATTGATCATTGTAGAGGATCTGCTTGGAATTTGACTATTATTCGCGGATCTGCTTATTGAAGGACATCATATCAGAGAGCAAGATAGGAAGGGAGATCTGTGGAAAATTAGAGAGGGAAAGAGGCCAGTGCGATTCATTTTATTCAATCAATTCATTGATCTCTATGATCTCATGAGATCCAGCTGTCGATCCACTATCTCTGGCATCTTTGGCTTCAACTTATATCATTGGTAAAGGATATTCTCGATTCAGGTAATTTGTTTATTCTTTACATGATTTATGCGTGAAAATGGTTTTTAGATTAATTATGGTTCTTAGATGATTAATTACGAAGATTTTATTTCTCTAAATTTGCTTGGATAAGTAGTCCTTCATGCTATATGCGATGGATTTTGTGAAGAAAAGAGATATGAGTAGGTGAAATTTTCATATATGGTTATTATTCTCTAATTTCTACATTAATTGTATGTTTATCCTGAAATTTGACATGAAGAAAATGATTTTGTTTTTACTGATGAAAGACAAATTAGATGTTGCTGCATGCTTGTATTTTTAGCATATATTTTGGATAATTTTATATGGATTCAAGAGTATTTGGTCTGATGCTTTATTCTGGAATTATATGGGCAACAGTTATATCAGTTTTATATTTATATTTATTAGAATCTAGAAAAGGCAGAAGTTTAATGGCTCCATTTTGAGTTTCTTTGTACTTATATGGTCAGTGTAGAGATCAAAGCATTGAAATATCCTCATTATTTACCATCAGTTTATAAATTTTCTATAAAGTGTTTCCTTGTCTCGAAAATCAGTTGGTTGTTTCAAAGTTTAATTATATCTTATTTGCTGTCTTATTAGTATATGAAGGAAGCTTTGAATAGAGAGTGCTTTATATGCAAATGAGTATTAAATTTTAAATAAGTAGGGAGGTTTTTCTGGATGATATTTGGCTGAAGATAAAAAAAGAAAGAAAGAGTGGAGAAGTTAAGGCTATAGTTTTATTGAATTTTGAGGTGTATAGTTGGGCCATTTGAGCTATACCTGTTATGTTGATTGTATTCTTGATATGTGCTTCATTTAGGCTATGTCGAGCTTCAGTTAAAAAAAAATGCTATGAAATGAGATATATAGTTGGAATTCTTGGAATTGAGCCATGAATTTGAGTTTCCATTTTTTTGGAAGGTAAGTGAAAATTCTGTCACTTCTATTTTATTCCCCCAAGCCAAACCTTTAAGCAATTCCAGTTGGATGAAAATGTTCAAACTTTGTGTTATTCCTAAAACAATTTTAGGGTCTTGAAATGAATTTGGACGGTTATATAAAGAAGGAAGTTGTTGATCAAGTTCTGTCCAGGTTTGGGAAGGAAGCTTTATTCACAATAGTATAAATGGATATCTATACATGCATGTTAAGATATTATTGTTGAATGATAAATGAAATAGTTTGCCATTGAAATTGGATATTACAAACTTGGTATAGCTTTTCTGTTTGAAAGTCAATCATCATTTCCTTGTGAACTCCATGCAAAGCATAATTGGATAAAATTTTTTTAGGCCAAGGATCATGGATGTTGAGTAAACTTGGGTTCACATTGTATAATTTTTCCATTCTCTGTTCAGTAGGAATAATTTGATTGGACCCCTTTACCATTCAAGGGGCTGTGCTCTAATATTATGAGGTTTTGACACCTTTTGGCAATTTGTTTTGTTTGGGACAAAGTTGGTATCATTGCTGATGAGTATTGGGATATTGTGGCATCTTGTTGAGAAATGCTTGGTAAACTGTAAAATGCTTCAGTGATACATTAGTAGCAGGTGTATTAGAATGTTTCTTGAGTTGGGTTTGTTATGATGATGGCTTCAACTTTACAAGTTTCACCATGATTCTCTAAAACTGAAATATGCTATGGTGCAATTATCAGAGCGTGGTAGTGTCCTTGTCATTGCTATTAAAAAAAGCCTATTGTTTCAGTCCTTGAGGGAGATCATATCAGCACAACCATATTTTTATTGTTGTTACATGCCTTGACTATAGCTTAACTTAATCTATCTTGTTCTTTGAATTTTTGGCAGCCCTCATGGATGTTGAATCATAAAATGTTCGTAACAGCCCTTTATTTTGTCGAAGTCTGGTAAGGTCACATAGTAGCCCTTTTTGTTTTGTTGTTGGCAGGACCAATGCCATATATTGATAAATGTGCAAAATGAGCTTGTTGTGGGTGTGTATGCGTCTATGAAATCTGTGAATGAGTGAGTATGGGTGGCTATGAGTGCATATATATGTGCCTATATGTGTGTGTATGTTATGAGAGTGTGCAAATATCTGTAAAAATATATGTTTTTGGAAGTGCCATCAGTAGGATTATACTATAAACTGTCGTGATCTTTGGGATTGTATCAATTAATGAAATCATTATAAAAGTAATGTCTACAATTTTGCCATTTTTTTGTGAGTACCTGTTTGTATTGAAATTGAGTACCTTCATAAGATGTCTGCAATTTTATCATGTGTTGAGCATGATATCTTTAGGAATATCTGAAACAATTGGATCTAATGATTCTTAAAGGAGAAGTAAGGGCATGGAGATTGTTATGTGGCCTTATTTTAGGCTATTATCCTTTCTTAAGAGGATGTGGTGTTTGAATCCCCTGAGTTTAAATTCATGCTTCTATACTAGATGATTTTTTTATAATTCTTTGTGAAGGGCCTAATTTCTTTTGAAATATATTTTTGTCTATATTTACGAATGCAAAAAGTCAAGGCAAGCTGTAGACACCCCATTTTGACCGAACCCTAAACCCTTGCTTTTGTTTAAAAAAAAAAATTTTAATAGGTGAATATGATGTCCCAAAATCACTCCTAGCATAGGTCAGGGTCCCATTTAGGTCCCTCTAAAATTTCAGAAAAATCCGTCGCGGTTTGCATAGCAAACGAGAGGGGTAAGTAGTGTTGTATAAATTTAGTGTCGCAGAAGGGGTGTGCATTATCCTGACCAGGAGGTGACCTGGTGGGAATAAAGCGTGGGTAATTTGCTGCAGGAGGGTGTCCCTGGGTAACCAGAGAAGCACGAATTTATCTTTTTTTTTATCTCATTAAAATTTTTACATGGGCCACCCTATGCAACCAAAGCCAAAGGCAAATAACATAGAAGGGGGTTGTACCAAGACAACTTATGGGGGGTAAAAATTATGGGATTCTTCTATAAATAGAGGGCAAGGGTCTTCATTTTGAAAGAGGGGGTTTTCTCAAAAAAAAAATTTAGAGAGAGAGAGAGTAGATCTCACGATCCAAACCCTAGATTTTTGTCTTCTCCGGCAAGGTCCGACGAGCTCCGGCCATTCACCTAACTGCCGGCGAGCACTCTATGACTTCAACTCTACTTCGTTACAACATTAGCCATCCTCTCCTTTGTCATCCTCTGTCAATTCTTTCCTTTTTTGAGGGATCAAAGAGAAATATAGATAGAAACAAAGAAAAGAGTGGAGAAGGACTGGAGACAAGTTGTCAATGGCAATTTCTGAAGCTATTACTCTCATACTTTTGTGTTAAAGCTTTGATATAAAGAAAATACAACGATCTTGCTCCAGGTATTCTTCTTTCAATTTTTATTCACTTTTCATATGTATGAGTACAAATTCCTCTTCTGTAGAAAATCAGTTTTCTTTTGGATGCTTATTAAATGAGTTTTGTTTTTTACTCTGAAATTGAAACAGGTGCTAGATTTATAATTTTTCTTTGTTGTCTTATAAGATAAAAGGCTTGATTTTGATACAAATGAAGGGGAAAGGAGTGTAATTGATCAGATTTACAAAATATTTGAGATTTATAGCACAAGAGAGGGGTTCTTCCGGAATAATTCAGACAACAATTTGATTTTAACTCAGACTTTATTCTCATGATCACTACTGCCCTTGCAATTATCAATTTGTTAAAATGCATATTTTTTACATTTTTCCTTTTCTAAGTCAAGATCTGTTGAGATAGAGTAGAGTTGCTTGGGTGAATTTTTTAAGAAAAAGAAGAAGAAAGCTCCGATCATCGTTGATACCTCATATAATTCAAAGAAAAAAGGTTTTTTTTTTTTTTCCTTGTTAATTGATTTGTGAGGTTAACCATTTTTAGTTCTAATTCGTGGTCTATATGTATTGGTTAGCATAAATTTGTTTATGATTTCCTTTTGAGGACACACCTATTAGTACACTTTCTTGTGAATAAATGGGTGTTTGGGCTAAAAATTATTTTCTCTACTTTAATCACAACACCACTCATCTTTATAACTTATTAGAATCAGCCCCTGTTTCAGCCCATTATTTGAATTAGCCCATGTTTCGGTCCCTGTTGAATCAGCTCCTGTTTTGGTCCCTGCTGAGTCAGCCCCTATGTTAGTCCCTGTTGAATCAACCCCTGTTTTGGCACAATTCAGCCTTTGTTTTAGCATAAAGCATCCCCTGTTTTGGTACAGTGTAATCTCTGTTTTGGCACAGTTTAAGCCTTGTTTTGGCATAAAACAGCTCCAGTTTTTTTTGAACAATTCAGCCAAAGGTTAGCCCTATGTTTTGGCAATGTGAGCCCATGGTTCGGCCACTGTTTAGGACAATATCTGTCCACCAAATCTGCCCCCTGTTTGGCACAATTCTGTCCACCAAATCTGTCCCTGTTTTGGATTAGAATCTGTCCCTGTATAGCACAAATTCTGTCCACCAAATCTGCCCCCTGTTTGGCACAAGTTCTGTCCACCAATTCAGCCCTTGTTATGCACAGTCCGAATCCAAAATTCAGCCCTTGTTTTTATGCACATTTCAGCCCAAGTTTTCTGTGTCATAATGTCAGCTCATTCATTTATATTTCAGCCCAAGTTATGTGTGTGTGTATACATATATATGTATGAGTATGTGAGTGTATAGTTGGTTCATATGATAAAGAGGAGAAGGTATTATAAATATCTATATTTCAATTGGGATAAATGATTATATGAATGTGATTGTATCATATAAAGTGTCTTCTGTCAAGCTTTATTGATATTCATAGCCATGTTATGTGTTAATTGGTTCTTGCTCACCAAATTTATGGGAATAGCTTTGAGCAGGGGATTTTCATGTATTTACACCATCAATTTCATTTAATGGCATTGAATCCTTTTGTTCCTCCCATCATATTAGACAGTTGGTTGAATTCTCAGAAAGGTGGTCATTTTGACCGGGAGCAAGACAAGAAATGCAAGCTTTTGTTCATATTATTGCTCTATCCTATGTCCTAACCTATAGCATTAGTCAGTTTCAGCAATAGTATGAAACAGGTCTGCCATTGTTATTTCAATCAATTGCTCATCATATCCTTTTGTGAAACTACAATAGTTTAGGTGGTTTACCTTGGTATAATTCGTGAGGCATGGCGATGCCCATAGCAGCCCCACCTTGTTTTCCTTCAATTTTTGCTTATGAGTTGGTGATGTTTCTATTTATTCTAGATGAATTTTGTGAGAATCCTTTTTAGGAATGGTAAGGACCCTTGATTATTAAGGTTATCATCATTTCTTATAATGACACAAGCTTAGCTTATCTAATCGTTTGCCCCTAACAATTTTTAACCAAACTTTGTTTGAACATTGGGTTAAAATGCATGCCTCAACATGTGGCTATGATATTAGCATCATCCCTGTTTCCATGTTTGCTTGAGTGTCATTTTGTTCATACAATGGAAGTGAATGTTTCTTTCATTTTACACTTTGTATGCTTAGAAAATACCCTTAAATGCTTGCTGTCCAGCCCTTTGTTTTCTATTTTCGGATTTCTAAAACTTAAAATCACCAAAAACAAACATATCAATTTTGTAGATCTCGTCAAGCCGGTCAGTTCGACATATGGCGGCCCAAATTTGGCCAAAAGACGAGAGAGTTATGCCCGTTTAAAGTTTTCAGCCCATAATGTTGTTTTTGTCAAGTTTTTTTTTAGAAATTTTCGTGTCGAGTAATTTTTGGGGTGCTTTTGATCGGAATTGTTCGAAACTGTCAACTGGAAAAGTGTTCGTTATAATATCTCCTAAAACTGTCTTATTGAGCAAATATTTTCATAAATGCTTTTTAATATGTCAAAAACGACTTGCAAGCTTCAGTTTTCCTGAAACAATTGTCATTTCTGCAACAGCAGCTTGTTGGCCATTTTTTAGGCTATTCCAGGTCTTTTCGTCCGAAGCCATATAAAGAAAAAATGTTCTTAAAAAGATTTTCTAATACTTTGTCCTTGAGTGAATTTTTCCAGAAGCGATGTTTTAAGTGTCAAAACTGAGCCCGAACTTTCAGTTAAAACACTAATATGTCTTTTAATGGCGATGGATCGGAAGAGGCCATTTTCCAGCCACTTCTGGCCAGATCCAAACAAAGTGGTCAACTGAGAGAATGTTTCTTATGCTGAGATCTACAATTTTGATTATTAGAGTTTTTGATGGTTTTGATGTTTGAGGGGTCCAAAAGTCAGTGAAAAGTTGCATTTTTCACACTATATGTCATAATTGTGCTATTTCTTGAAAATCATGGACAACTTGAGCTCTATTCAATTTTAATGATTGTTTTGGATGTTTTGAGCTTGGTAACAAGTTTTAAATCATATATTGAATAATATTCATGAATTGTTTGGCAGTTTTCGACCCTTTTTGGTGAAAATTACATGTTGAGTGGAAAGTTCATTTTTTTATATTTTTTATTTTTAGATTGTTTTGAGCCTATATTGATTATAATGCTTGTATTGAGACATGATGAGCATGCTAGCAAGTCACAAATCATATATTTATCAATTTTCATGATTTACTTTATATTTTAGAGCCTTATTTGCAAAAATTGCCTATTGTGTAGAGTGCTTTCAATTTTATTTTTTTATGTTAAATGAGTGGAACTCCTGCTATATGTCAACCTAGACATCTAAACTTCTAGGATCACTTCCAAATCATGTCCAGACCTTCCAAATTCCATGAGTCTCATTTTAGGGGACACACTTTGTCTCATTAGAATGTTTTCTTTTTTTGGAGACAAGTCTTGTCTCATTTAGAGAGTTTTCCCTTTAGAAGGCTTACCTAGCCTCATGTTAGAGCCCTCTTTTCTAGAGCGAGTCTTTGACTCATTTGCCCTCCCTTATAGAGCAATAGAGAGTCTTGGACTCATTGGCTTCCCATTTAGAGTTGGTTATCCTATATATTAGGAGTTTGCCCCGTAGCCTTTTGGTTCGTCTGTTAGATAGGAGTTTATCCTTTAAGATGCTTTTACCTGCTAGGGATCTTGGATCATTTTCATTGTTCTTGGGACACCAGTTACTTGTTGTGGATCGTCTCTTTGAGGCGTTAGTTGCTTGTTCGGGGTTTCCCCTTTGGATTTAGGGCTTTGCCCTAGTTTGTAGTGTTACTTGCGTGTTCCCTTTAAAAGTGAAAACATTTAAAGGTCCGAAGCATTGGAAAAGCTTTAAAATCCAAAAAACATTAGAAATTTGAAACTCAAAAACATTTGAAAAACATTAAAACCGTTAAATCATTTAAAGTGTTAGGAGAGTTCGTTTCGAACTACGTTGGCTTGATCCTCTCTCACGAGGTACGTAGTGCAGCTTGGGATCCACATCCCAAGTCCAGCCAAACCTTTAAAAATAAATTTGTCAAACCTTCCAAAAAAATACAAAAGCTTCTAAAAAACCTTTTCAAAAAGATCTTCCTCTAGAGTTAGGAGTCTGTCCTAGTTGTTTGATGTGTTCTAGAGTTAGGAGTTTGTCTTGATTTGTATTGATATGGTGTGTCTTGTCGTGTGAGTGTCCCTAGAGTTTGGAGGCCTCGAGTCGATCGGTTAGACATTTAGTCGAACCGATGGCTAGACTAGGCATATAGTCAGCCTATGGTTTTCATTAGGTTGCACAGCCTAGTTACACATAGGATGTAGGACCCACCTGCATTAGCTTAAGGCTAAACAACTTGCATTAGTTAGGGCATATAGAGTCCTAAAAATTACAATTCACTTGAACTTAAGTGATCGTACAAAAAGCTTTAAAAATTAGTCGAGTCTAGTGGAATCGAGTCTAGGATAGCGGTTCTAGATGGTTAGGCATCGTAGTTTAGAATAGGGCATCGAACTACGTGGACTCCGATTCTTCCCGAGGCCGGGATACGTAGCGCAGCTAGGATGGATGGCCATTCTGGTCCGAGTCCAGTCCTGCATTAGAGTTTTAGGATTTGTCTATTTCAGTCATATATAGCATTGATTTGTGTTTTATGTTTTGATGTGTTTTCTTACTTTCTTGTACTGATACTATACCTTTAGCTGTAGCTTGCATGTGTATGCCCACCAGAACTTAGACACCCATTAGGTATGTCACTCATAACCTAGCTTTGCTTAGGTAACACATTTTTCATTTCATTTTGTATGTTTATTTCTCCATCCTCAGGAAATGCATGCTTAGGTAGACGATTCCTGAGAATTGTTCCTATTTCATATGATTTTCGCCCGAAACTCTTCGAAGTTAATAATAAATGGCATAAGAGACCAAGTGTTCGCACTCGGACGAATTGGGGGTGCTCTTAAGACCTTCTCCATTCGTAATCAGGCACGAACCCATATATATTTCTGGTTATCCATGGTATACGGAGCCTATTTTGTTTAAGGATCCATGGCCGTATACCATGGATGGCGACTCTGAGTTTGTTTAGGTACGTTTCGAATCCGGACTTGTTCCCGAATCGAAAGGTATCTCTTTTATATCGCCACTCGTGCTATGCTATGAGAGTGGCATCCGTTTCGAGAGTTCCTTGGTAGAGCTCTCCTTCACACGTGGATGATCCAAGAGGCCGCCGGGGCTTGTCCCCCACCTCTCTCCCGGATCGGGGTCCACACAAGCCAGTATAAGTATTAGACTATATGTGTAGACAGCATATGTGAAAAGAGATTACAAATTCTCTAGGTGTTGTTTGGAGTATTTGATTCTATCGCAGGGCATTTGAGTCTTTTCAGGCGTGAAATTTGATTTGCAGAATTATTTGCAGGGGATGATATCAGAGTGATTATGATCTTAGAACGTTAGGTTCCCTCATTGCTTTGGCGATGAAGGCGTTAGCCCAAGCCTTTTTTTTATAGAGGGACTTGCTTAAGTCCTAGTAACACTCCCCTCTTTTGTTTAGCAGGCTTGCCCAGCCATTTAGAATTTTTTTTGATCTTTTTTTTGGAACCCTTCTCATTAGAAGGGCAATGAAAGAGTCATCTAGAGCTTTCATTTAGGAGACCATTGTGGTCTCATTAGGGAGTTATATTAGGAGACATGCTTTGTCTCATCAAGGCGATTTTCTCCTTTGGAAACAAGCCTTATCATTTAGAGCCTCCCTCTTTGGGAGTTTACTTTAGTTTAGTAAAGAATTTACCCATATGAGGCATTCCTTGCCTCACTTATAGAAACCCCATATTTTGGTGGCTTTATTAGAGAGTCTTTGACTCATTCACCTTCTGTTTTGGTGGCTTTATTAGAGAGTCTTTGACTCATTCTTTTGGTGATTTTCCTAGAGAGTCTTTAACCCATCTGTCCTTTTGGTAGCGCAGATAGTCTTTGACTTGTTCGTTCATCTCCTTAGTATTTTTAGTTAGGAGTTTTCTCTTTAGTGTTGTCGCTTTTCTTCTTTATAGACTAGCAGTCTCATTAGAGCTTTGCCTTTTGAGATCTTAGATCATTTCATTATCATTAGTTTATTTGGTTTAGGGGTTTCCCCTATTGACCCTGGGGTTTGGCCCAGGGCGTTGCTTTGTGTGTTCCCTTAGGTCTTTGACCAAAAGGGTGAAAACAGTTAAAAATCCAGAAAACATTTAAAACACTTTTTAAAAAAATATAAAAAAAATCTTTGGAAAAGCTTTAAAATCTCCAAAAACATCAGAAATTTAAAACATAAAAAACATTTGAAAGGCTTTAAAACCTAAAAAAGGTCTAAAGTGTTGAGCTTTAGGAGCGTAGTAGGAGAGTTCATTTCGAACTACGTTGGCTTGATCCTCTTCCACGAGGTACGTAGTGCAGCTTGGGATTTATATCCCAAGTCCAGCCAAACTTTTTTTGTAAATAGCATTTTAAATCTTTTTGAATAAGCAACCTTTAAAATCTTGTTTTCAAAAGATCTTCCTCTAGAGTTAGGAGTTTCTCCTAGATAAAGAGTTTTAGAGTTAGGAGTTTCTTTTGATAAGATGTTTGATTGTTTGTTTGTTGTGTGCTTGTTTTAGAGTTAGGGGTCTGTCCTAGAGTTATAGGAGCACCTCCGTCCGGTCAGTCGGCGATCCACATCGCCGAGTGATGACTAGAGTAGGATACGCTAGTCCACCCTTTGTTTTTCTTAGGAAACACAGCCTAGTTACACATAGGTTGTAAGAACCACCTGCATTAGCTTAGGGCTAATCTGCATATAGTTAGGGCATATAGGGTGTCCTAAAATTCATAATTCACTGAAATCTAAATGATCGCCCAAGAAGCTTTAAGAACTAGTTCAGTTTTTTTTTAGATCGAGTCTAGGATAGAGGTCTAGGTGTCTTAGGCATCATAGCTTAGAATTAGAGTAGGCTTCTTTGGAGGCGGGGATACGTAGGCTTCTTTGGATTCTCGTGGAGGCGGGGATACGTAGGCTTCTTTGGATAAATATCAGACCATCCGAAAACTCGGGCTTAATCATTAGAGTCTTAGGATTTGTTATGTCGTGTGTTTTGCTATGTTTTCTTACTTTCTTGTACAGACCCTATACCTTTAGGTGTAGCATGCATGCGTTTGCACATCAGAACTTAGACACCCATTAGGCATGTCACTCATAACTTAGCTATGCTTAGGTGACACATCTTTTATTTTATTTTGTGTGTACTTATTACTTCATCCCCGAGTCATGCATGATTAGGTCGACGTTCACTCGGGGATATTTTGTTCCTATTTCACATGATTTTGCCCAAAATTCTTTAGAGTTAATGAAAATGGCATAAGAGACCAAGTGCTTGCACTTGGACGAATTGGGGGTGCTCTTCGGACCTTCTCCATTCGTAATCAGGCACGAGCCCATATATATTTCTGGTTATCCATTGCACAGAAGATTTGATTTTGGGGTTCCATGGCCTATCCATGGATGGCGACTCTGAGTTATTTTAAGTGCGTCTTGGTTTCGATCCTTGGCTCCGGATCAAGAGGCATCTCTTTCTTTTTATATCGCCACTCGTGCTATGCTATGAGGGTCGCACCGTTTCGAGAGTTCCCTGGCAGAGCTCTCTTTCGCGTGGATGATCCAGAGGCCGTTGGGGGACCCGTTTCCTCATCGTATCTCAGATCGGGGTCCACACCAATGGTTTAAGACAATGAGATTGCTCTCATTATCAAAATGTGGTAGTGCAAATATCTGTGGACCCCGATCCGAGAGAGGCGGGGGGACGTGCCCCCACGCGAGTCTCGGGATCATCCACGTGAAGGAGAGCTCCACCAAGGAACTCTCGAAAGAGTGCCCCTCACAGCATGAGTGGCGATGTGAAGTGAGATACTGTAGACACCCCATTTTGACCGGACCCAAAAGTGCCCAAAATTGAATAAAGTTCCCAAAACCCGAGTTTCAAAACCGAATTTAGGGTCAATTTCAAATTCTCAAAATCGATCTCGAAATTTCTGAAATCTCCAGTCCTGAATGCGAAAGAGCCTGAAAAGTTTAAAATTCCGTCGTTTACAAAGCATTCGGAAACCCTGAAAGAGATACTGATGTCGTTTTCCTTCATTCAATGTTGAAGAAGGGTGGCTTATCGAAGCAGGGATGTTCCCATGTATTCTTAACCCAAAAGAGAAATGGCGAGCTAGGTGAGTGCGCCTACAAAAAAATAAAAATAAAAATGTTTGTTCTCTTATCACTTTCTTAGTTAAACCAGGCTAGAAGGGGAGTTATTTAGACAAGGAATGGGTGCCAATACTAATCCTTGTGCTAAATGGAAAAATGATATATTTGCCCCTCCCCTTTGCCTAGCCAGCCCCCTATAGGGTAGCAGAATAGTCATAAATTTATCCAAAGGGGTTGTCTCGGGAGAAAAGGGGTGTGCGAATTTTTCACCTCCCTATTTAACCCATCGAGTTAGGTTTTTTTGAGAGGAGGGGAAACCCATTTTTGAGCAGCCGCAAGAGGGAGAGAGAGACCGAAGAAGAAGAGGGTGGAGAAAACCCATCTCCTCCACTAGCCGCCGATCATCTCCACCATCTCCGGCGAGCCACCGTCAGCCACCTCTGTTGCTGCCTCCACCACCTTCTCCCAGCCACCGACTCCAATCGGAGATCCGACCACCGGTTAGCACCACCCCTTTTTTTCTTCCCCATTTTCTTCTTCTTTTCTTCCAACAGCCACCTCCATCCCCACCCTCGAAACCCCTTCTCTTCTCCCAAACCCATCTCCGGCCGATTACTCCTCCACCGGCACCACCACCTCCATTAAAAACCTCCACCACCACCATTAGACCCTCCTCCATTGCTCCTCCATTAAACCCTCTATATCTCCACCACTCTCTCCATTCTCCTCCCCCTCTGCAAACCCCTAATCCAAACCCATCCCCTCCATCTCCGACCTTCACCACCAATTCCACCACCACCACCCCATTCCCATACCACCTGCAACACCCAAACCCATTTCCACCTTCAAACCCATCCAAATCCGGCTAGCTCCATAACCTCCTCCACTTTCTTCTTCTCCCCATCACCTTCTCTGTTTTTTTTGCCAAACTAAAACCCATCTCACAAACCCCATTCTCCAGCCGAAACCCCATCTCCTCCGGCCACACCATCTCCTCACCTCCGTCCATCTCAGCCGCACCACCTCCACCTCTATCCCACCACCACAACCTTCTTCTTCTTCTTCTTCTTTCTTTCATTCCATTTACCTTTTTTTTTTTTTAAAAAAAAACCCACTCCTCACCACCACCGAGCCACCATCTCCGGTATCAACTTCAAATTTCACTCCTCCATCCGAATCCCACATCAACCACCCTTTTCTTCACAGCCATATCCTCCCTCTCTTCTCCATTTCCAAAACCGACCACCATCTTTCACAGATTTTACCCAAACCAGGCCCTAAACCCATTTCATTCCCACATCCAATTTCAGCCATCCTCTGCATCAAATCAGCGGGGATTCCATCTTCTTTTCCCCACCTCTTGGATTGCCCCCACTACCTCAGCCACTACCTCAAGTTTTCATCTCAGGTAATTTCATTTGAGCTATTTCCTTGTCATTTTCATGGTCTGAATATTTAACTCTCTACTTAGATTGGTTTTAAATTGGCTGCTCAGAATGTTTCTTGTGCAATATTTGATGTTAATTTCGTTCCAGCTGAGATTTGATACTTTGCCCCATGTCGTGGCTATAAGTACATGAATCATCTAGGGTTAATAGTTTGATGGTGTTCGTATTCGCTGCTCGTCATATGGCTGAATTTATGGGTTCCATGTCAATAGTTTTCTCTGAACTATATGCATTTTATTTGATAAGTTGTATGTGGAAATCAATATTGGAGTAAGGTTTAGCTGCTATGCCTTTGAAAATCTTGGGGTTATCTTGCACTCTTCAAATTAATTTTATGAATTCTTGATTATTGGAGATTTGAGTTTGAGGGCACTACACTGTTTCTGCTATCACGTGTCTTTATATCCTTTGGTCATGATTTATGCTTGCAAGGTTGGGGGAGTGCTAATTAGAAGCCTCTAAGGTCTTGGTTAGATGTGATCGCCATTTATCCATGCGTGTTTGAGTCATTGTCTTGATTCTATGTATCTCAAAATTTGCATGACCAAACTGTCATTTGTCTCTACTTGGGTAATATTCATATAGCCTAATAGTTTTGGTGTAGGCTTTCCCTTCCAAGGGCTCCCTTGAATGCACTTTTTTTTTTAGAATGTGTTTTCCCCATCTTAAGGCCATCTGTAGTATGTTTTCGATTGCCTTCATCCATATTTCTTTCATTCTTTCGTCTATTCCAAGGGTTGTTATTCTGTTAGTGTTCCTATACCAATTCATTTGATATCGCCTTGGTTAATTACCTTCATTTCTCTCGCATTTATATATGATCGGCGCTACTATAGAGTTGGAATTGTGAATTGTTCTTGGATTTGGTTCAGAAATTTCTGAAGCCTTAGCCGTATGATGATTTGATTTCAAGGAATTTTAAAAAAAAGCGATACTTTCGTATGGAAGGTCTTCTACTTAGTCTTTTCGGGATTTTATTCATATTCGCTCTTTGCAAAGGCGATGAAGGCGATAGCCCAAGCCCATCTTTAGGGGACTCGCTCAATCCAAGTAGCGCTCCCCTCTTTTGTTTAGTAGGCCTACCCAACCTTTTGGATTTCTTTTAACCATTTTTTTTATTTTAAAGAACCCTTCTCTGGGCAATGATAAGGTTACTTGGAGCCCGTCTTTATGTTTTGTGGCTCACCGCTTCGCACTTGGATCTGCACAAGTTGATGTCCCATGTATGCACTGAAATTTTTAATAAATTGGAATTATCATAATCTTTTGATTTTTTTTTTATATATTCTTCTCTTGTACTAATCTTTGAGTTAGGTTTTGAAGATGATAATAAATGGACTGCTCAGGTGAGACTCTCTTGAGGTTCATAAACTTGTCTTTTATTTAAATAAATTGTTTTAGGAAAGAAAGAGATCAGATGACTACTCTATTCGATATTATCGACATGAGTACTGTCTGATCTCAAGGCGGGCTTAGAAATATTATCCTGTGTATTTGTGATATCAGATGATTACTTTAGCATCATCTGATTTCACCCCCATATTGGGGCAGTGGTACTTGTGGTTGGGCATAGAAGTGTTTAATGTTGTTTCTTGCTTTATTAGGCTATCCAGCGGCTGGTCTGGACTAATTAATGTTGTTTACCATTTTATGGTTGATATTCTTACAGATTGTGCACTCTTTAGTTGTAAATCATACTTTGCGGATATTTGTTTTGTTTTTATAATAATTGATTGAAAATTTGAGTTTATCTGGTAGCCTTTTCTTCTCTCTTTGATAGACTAACACAGTCTTATAGATTTCTATTATTTTTCTTTAGATACTAGAATCCCCTCTCATTGCGAGGGCGATGAAGGCGCTAGCCCAAGCCCATCCTTAGGGGACTTGCTCAGTCCGAGTAGCATACCCCTCCTTTGTATATAGGAGACTTGCCCAGTCTCATTCTCTTGCTAAACCTCCTCTTTGTGCATCGTTTGGTTTTGGGAGAACACCCTACTCGGCTTGGCAGCATACCCCTACCCTTATGGGTATTGGGTTGCACATTTGTTGCACCCTAGGGCTAGGTAGCTGTCCGGCCCGGCTGGGTGTTTTACCTTTGCCAAATATGCACAGGGTCTCTTTTTCCTTTTTACGTCATTTGTGTCTCGGAGACAAGCCTTGTCTCATGTAGAGAGTTTCCCCTTTAGGAGGCTTACCTAGCCTCATGTTAGAGTGGCCTCCTCTTTTAGAGTGAGTCTTTGGCTCGGTAGTGTTATTAGAGAGTCTCTGACTCATTTGTTCTCCCGTCTTTAGTGTTTTTTTTAGTTAGGAGTTTCTCCTTTAGAGTTGTCGTTATTCCATTTTAATTAGAGACTAACTCAGTCTTATTAGAGCTTTGCTTGTTTGAGATCTTGGATCGTTTTCTCTCTTCTTGGAGCGCTATCTTTCTTGTTGTGGATCGTCTCTTTGAGACCTTTGTTGCTTGTTTGGGGTTTCCCCTTTTTGCTTTAAGGCTTTGCCTTAGTTTATGGTATTACTTGCGTGTCCCCTTTAAGATTGAAAGCATTTAAAGGTTTAGAGCATTGGAAAAGCTTTAAAATCCAAAAACATTAGAAATTTAAAACTCAAAAACATTTGAAAACTTTAAAAATATCAAAAACATTTGAAAAACATAAAAAAACCTTTAAAAATCTAAAGTGTTGAGTGTTTCTTTTAAAAGCGTATTAGGCGAGTTCGATTTTCGAACTACGTTGGCTTGATCCTCTTCCACGAGGTACGTAGTGCAGCTTGGGATTTACATCCCAAGTCCAGCCAAACCTTTTTGTAAATAAACGTTTTAAACCTTCTTCAAAAAACCTTTAAAATCTTGTTTTCAAAAGATCTTCCTCTAGAGTTAGGAGTTCCTCCTAGATAGAGAGTTTTAGAGTTAGGTTTTTTTCTTTTGATAGGTTGTTTGATTGTTTGTTTGCTGTGTGCTTGTTTTAGAGTTAGGGGTCTGTCCTAGAGTTATAGGAGCGCCTCCGTCCGGTCAGTCGGCGATCCGCATCGCCGAGTGATGACTAGAGTAGGATACGCTAGTCCACCTTTGGTTTTTCCTTAGGAAATACAGCCTAGTTACACATAGGTTGTAGGAACCACCTGCATTAGCTTAGGGCTAACCTGCATTTAGTTAGGGCATATAGGGTGTCCTAAAATTCACAATTCACTGGAATTTAAATAATCGTACAATAAACTTTAATAACTAGTCAGGTCTTTTAGATCGAGTCTAGGATAGAGGTCTAGGTGTCTTAGGCATCCTAGCTTAGAATAGATGCGAAGAACTACGTTGCCTTGATTCTCGTGGAGGCGGGGATACGTAGGCTTCTTTGGATGAATACCAGACCATCCGAGGACTCGGGCTAATAATTTAGAGTCTTAGGATTTGTTGTGTAGTTATTGTATTTCTTTTGATGTGTTTTCTTACTTTCTTGTACTGATCTTATACATTTAGCTATAGCTTGTATGTGTTTGCACATCAGAATTTAGACACCCATTAGGTATGTCACTCATAACCTAGCTATGCTTAGGTGACACATCTTTCATTTTATTTTATGGGTGTTTATTATCTTTGTCCTCAGGAAATGCATGCTTAGGTAGACGACTCCTGAGGATTGTCCCCATTTCACATGATTTTTGCCCAAAACTCTTCGAGGTTAATAATAAATGGCATAAGAGACCAAGTGTTCGCACTCGGGCGAATTGGAGGCGCTCTTCGGACCTTCTCCATTCGTCATCAGGCACGGACCTTCTGTATCTCTGGTTATCCATTGCAAACAGAGCATTTGTTTTGGTTCCATGGCTTGTCCATGGATGGCGACTCTGAGTTATTTTTAGATATATCTTGGTTTCGAGCCCTGGCTCCGGATCAGGATGTATCTATTTCCTTTTACATCGCCACTCATGCTATGCTGTGAGGGTGGTATCCGTTTCGAGAGTTCCTTGGCAGAGCTCTCTTCCATTGTGGAGATCTTAGAGGGTTGCAGGAGGGATCTCGCGTCCCTCGGCACCGTCCTCGGATCGGGGTCCACAGATACCTCTCGATTCGGGGACTAGCCCGGATTCGAGACGCACCTTAAACAAAGAAAGAGTCGCCATCCAAGGAAGCGGGCCCTGAATCCCATGCTGTGCTCTGTCGCAACAGATAACCAGAGATATAAAAGGTCCGTGCCTGATGACGAATGGGGAAGGGATTAAGCGCCCCCGATTCGCCCAAGTGCGAGCACCTGGTCTCTTATGCCATTTATTATTAACTTTGAAGAGTTTTGGGCAAAAATCATGTGAAATGGGAACGAATATCCCCGAGATAACGTCTAGCTAATCATGCATATCTCGGAGATGAATAAGAAGCACACACAAAAAGAAATGAAAGATATGACACCTAAGAATAGCTAGGTTATGAGTGTCATGCCTAATTGGTGTCTATGTTCTGATGGGCAAACGCATGCATGCTACAGCTAAAGGTATAGGATCTGTACAGGAAAGTAAGAAAACACAGCAAAAACATACAATATGACAAACCCTAGACTCTAATGCGATAATTGACTCGGACCAAGATGGCCATCCATCTTAGCTGCACTACGTATCCCGGCCTCGGGAAGAATAAGAGCCAACGTAGTTCGGCGACCTATGCTAAACTACAATGCCTAACCTTCTAAGACCGCTATCCTAGACTCGATCAACTAGACCTGACTAGTTTTTAAAGCTTCTTGCGCCATTGCTTAAGTTCAAGTGAATGGTAATTTTTAGGACTCCCTATATGCCCTAACTAATGCAGGTGGACCTACACCCTAAGCGTGACTAGGCTGCGTGTCCTAAGGAAAACCATGGGCTATCTAAGTGCATTCTAGTCTAGTCATCGGCTCGACTAAGTGTCTAACCGACCACGATTCGAGGCCTCCTAACTCTAGGGACACTCACACGACCAGACACACAAAGCAACACAATCAGGACAGACTCCTCACTCTATGACACCCCAAACGCCTAGGACAGCCTCCTAACTCTATGGGAAGATCTTTTGAAAATTGTTTCCAAGGTTATTTTGAAGGATTTTTGTATTTTGAGAAGACTTGAAAGGTCTTGAAGCTTATGGAAGTTTTCGAAGTTGTGAAGGATATTTGCAAAAATGGTGACTGAACTCAGGATGCCAGCTGCACGCCTGAGCTGCCTACGTACCCCTCAGCTAGGGATCAAGCTATCCGTAGTTCGGACCAGATTTTCCTAACTACACTCTAATGACTCGAGATTTCTGAGATTTTTGATTTTTCAGATGTTTTTGATGTTTTTGACTCAACAGGACAGAATCCTATCATCATAAGGGGAGGACAGACTCCTGATATCCCGCAAAGGTTGGACAGCATCCTATGCTTTGCGGGGGGGAATGAACAGAATAACAACTCTGCAAGGGTTGGACAGCATCCTATACCTTGCAGGAGCGGATAAAATCACACGATTTGACGAGGGGATGGACAGAATCACGACCCCTATGATGATAGGACAGACTCCTGAAAGACTGAAGGACTGACTCCTATGCTGAAAGCGGACTCTGGAAGATGGAAAGGCGGAATCCCAAACTTTATGAAGGGATAGGACAGAATCCTAAACTCTACAAGGGTAGGACAGACTCCCAAACCCTAGGACGGTAGGACAGACCCCTAAACCCTCTACGACCGACTCTATAGAGAAAGGAATCCCTTAACCTGCGAAGACCCTAAGGCAGGAAGGGAAGGGGTTGGCTCAAGATACATTCCGTCATAGCCTGAAGCCCGACAAGATATTCCCAAAATCGATATATCGTCCATAAACTGGTCAAAGTTCTGAAGACCAAGGAATTTCCTGACACCGAGGAAGATCCCAAAAATAGAAGAAGAACCAGTAGAGTGAGAGAATGAGACAATTGGAAATGGGACATTGAAGCTCAAATCTAGTTGAAATTGGAGGGTAAAATGTGCAAGTTACCCTTAAAGTCTAGAACAAGAAATTAGAATGAAGGGCCAAACCTATGACATTTCGAACGAAACATACACATGTCTTTTGGATGCCTACTGTAAAGATCAGGAAGAGAAAAACGTAAGGATGCAAGGGACTGGATCCTTGCCCTTACACAGCCTCGGTATACTTCAAAAGTTGAGTATCAAAGTGAGGTTCAAGTTGGGAATGAGACTACATTTCCATCTTCTCTAGTGGAAATATAAACTCCATTTGCTAACGGGTCACGGGCTAAGAAATCTATAGAGGGTTCACTTGTATTTGAAGTGATCTCTCTCCTTGACAGAATCTGAATCAAAAGGGGGCATCATACGGGTGTTGGGCTCATACAATATATGATCCACGATCGACCTCCACATTTCGATATTTGATAATGGCACTACCAATTTGGTTGCACTCCAATAAAGACCACGGGTAGGGAATGTAATCTAGACCAAGAAATGAAATCTATCATTAGGAAAAATATTAGCCCAACAATTCACACATAGCAGGACAAAGGGACACGATATGAGAAAATGGAACATGCGTTATCTCCTTCTCGCGTATGAGTTATGCTGCAAAGACCTCGAACAGATTATGGACTGTACATCGTCATAATTTGAGCAATGCGGGTCTTACCGTATTTCAATGAGCATACTCTCTCATTATAAACCAAGAATGAAAACTTTGATGCCTTGCACGAGTTCTGATGTCCGATTGTGGCCCAATAGAATACTAGACACAACAGAGAGAGCATATGTACTTAGTCCTTTCCTGAAATCAATCTGAATTTAACAAAACAGAGAGTGAAATGTAGCTAGGACTAACTTAAGGGATTCATCAAAAGGAAGTAGCAGAAAGATGACAATCAAGAGAAAAATAGGTTTCATACAGATACCTCCCAAGATCCAAGCAACAATCAACAAGATTCATGGAACATAATTCAAAGAAGCTGTAAAGCAACAAATTGCTAAACATAGCAAACATCAAAGCCAAGATTACCCACACAAGATTAAACAAGAAAGGAAATTGCAAGGAGAAGATAGAACTGATGTTACCTCTCGACCACGTCTTCTCCTCTTTGCCCAAAATGCCCAAGAAGATTCTTTCTTCTACCCAAGTAAAATCTTCTCCTTTTCTTCAATTTCCACAAAACCAGAGAGTTCTCAGATCTCTCTCCTTTCCCTTTTCTTCTTCTTCTTATGCTAATCCCTCCCAATTTCAGATCTGGGATGACAGGAAATGGGGATCCAATCGGCGGAGTGGGTGGCTATAATGGAGGCAAAGGGTATAGAAGTGGGGGCTATGGGTGGTGGTAATCGGAGAAAATGGGCATTTGACGACCAAAAAAATAAAAATGGAGGTGACGGCTGGGAAAACAGGGTCACGGAGTTGGATAAGAGAGTAAAAATGGATGAAATGGCCAAGAAATAGGGTTGAGAATGGAGATGGGCGATGGTCGGAGAAGGTGGGAGTGGCAGCTTGGGAGGCCGAAAATGGTGGATGGGCGGCAGCTTGGGAGGTCGGAACTCCGGCGAGACACCGGAGAAGACACGGTCGGGCCGAGCCTCCCTCTCCCTCTCTCTCTCTCTCTCTCTCTCTCTCTCAATCCTCTGTTAAATAATAAAAGAAAAAAAAGGGAATGGAAAATAGAGAAAAAGGAGGTGGGATGGGTAGAAATGGGATGGAGGATTTGGGTTTAATGGGGGTTGGGAAAAACAACGAGGTGGGGGAGAGGGTTTCGGTGGGTTTCGGTGGCTGGAGGAGGTGGAAAGGGGTCGGAGATGGTGGGATGGGTTTGTAGAGATAAAAATCGAGGTGGGTTTTGATGAAATGGGTGGAGGAAGAGGCCGGACGGTGGTGGGGTTTGGCTGGCAAAATGAAGAGGGTTTGGGTGGTTTTAAAATGGGTTTTGCAGAAAACAGGGGTGGATGAAGAAGGGGTGGCTGATGGGAGAAGAAGGTGAACGTGGGTTTTGCAAAAATCCGTGTGGAGGTTGAAGATGTGGGTTTGGTCGAGCGGTGGCCGGCCGGCGGGAGTGGATGGATGGGGGTTTGGAGGTGGTGGTGGTGGTTGGAGAAAGGCTTGCCGACGGCGAGGGAGGGGGTTTGGCCGGAGAAAATGGGTTTTGGTGGACAAACCAAAGCGGGTTTCGTCGGGAATAGCAGAGGTGGTGGTCTGTGGTGGTGGAGGTGGGGTGGGATTTGATGTGGTTGCTTTTGAAGTGGGTTTGATGGGGGTTTGGTGCGAACCGAATGGGTTTTGGGTAGAGGGTAGAGATGGGTTTGGATGTTTGGGGGTAGAGAGGAAGAAGAAGGTTTGTGGATGGGGGCTTGCCGGATTCCGGCAAGCTCGCCGGAGAAGAAGGTGTTCGTTTTTTTTTTTTTTTGTTTCTTTTTTTTTGGTTTTTGAAATGGGTTTTGCTGATGGAGGCTAGGTGGAGCTGAGTTTGTTCTTCTCTCCCTCACTCTTTTTCTTCCTCCCTCTGTTGCAAGAGAAAAAAAAATGAAAACCCTTCCTTCCAAGGAAAAAAAATGAAAAACCCTCCCCAAACCCTAATCAATTTGGGTTTTTTAAAGGAAATGGGTGATAACTTTGTACCCCTCTTCTTTACCTGGACAGCCCTTCCTAATGTATTTGTGAAGAAATTTTAACCAAGGGGGGGGGGGGGGGGGGGGGGGCAAGTAGAAAACAGGGTGAAGATTCTTCTTTCTCCAAATGATCCTCACCCTTAGATTTGATCCAAGGGTCCCTAGGGATTGCTTACACCCTAAGTATTATGAGAATTCCCAAAAATACCCTTCTAAAGGTGACAAACCACCATTTTACCAACAAAAATATCTTGTCTTTTTTGGAAAAAGGGGGGGGGGATATCCACACAACCATGCTTTGATAATTCACCCTACCACAGCCCAACTTTAATTATCGCACATACTTCGCCTGTCTTATTCTTCATTTTTCGCCCGATTGCCCTGAAATTTTACAGGGGGATTCTCGAGAATACTAACAACCTCCTGGGGATTCTCGTAATAAGGTGCTCCAAGACTCAAACCTTCTTCTCATTCTGGGCCCAGTCCCCAGGAATTTTTGAGATTAACTTCGGAATACTTGGGACTCGGAATTTGGGAATTTTATTCAATTTTGGGGATTTTTAGGGCCTTGTCAAAATGGGGTGTCTACAATATCACTCCCCATAATTTATTGTACCCACTTTACCCTTACATCAGTTGTGTATATATGGCCGCGAATTCAGTCTTCCATGCTCACACCCATAGTTAGCAAAACTTTGTTTTAAATGGATTTTTTTGTAAAAAAGAGTCTTGTTGGTTCGCCGTTTAATATTTCGTTTAAAACTTTTACAGCAAAATAACTTTGGTTTTTTTAGGAAAAAGGTTTAAAATGCGTGTTAAACATTTTAAAACATATTAAACACTTTTTTTTTACCAACTTTTCAATTTTACGCCTGCGTAAATCCTATCCAAACCATTGTCACCTGTCACTGATAAGATCAGACCATTGTAAATCTCTCAAACAGAAAAATAGAAGATCATTTATATACATCCATAAACATACAATTACATAGATGAGCAAGTCCTTTGATAAGAGACAACACCATTTACATTAATAAGCTAAACCATGACAAGCCAACCAACTTATTCTTCTAAAGCACTCCACAATTGCATTTTTCTGAATCTCTGTCACATTTTTTTAAGGACTTTGATTCCCTTCCAATGAGACTCCATGTAATTAGAATCGTTATCTTGTGCATAAACACCACATTTAAAGTAATGAGAAGCTCCCCCATGATCAGATGCCTTTAATTTTAGAACCCCATTGATAAAAACCCAAACTTCTCCAGCGCCAACATCGTGGATAACGTTTAATCGAAACCAACGATCGTATATATCCAGGATTATTGGGGCCCTGTAATATGTAAGTGTACCATTGTAGACCCGCATCATCAGTGTTGTGGCGTGGCCGTATGCACCAAATAGTTGCATGACACAGACCCCGGTTGTCCCGTTGGGAACAAACCCGTGCCCTTCGAATTGCCACACACCGGAGGAATAATCGTAGCCCTATAAACATACAAATATGTAAATGATAAAAGGAGAAAGATTAATTTTTTATAAAAAAAGTACACCTAGTTGTAAGATTAGTAACATAGTTGTGGTTGGAACATTATTAAGGCCATTTTTGATGGCCATGAAAGCTTTCTCCATGGTATATTGGTTTATCAAGTGGTGGGAGATGGGCAAGGAGGGCGGGAGAGGGAGAGAATTGAAAAGATTTCATTGAAAAGATTAGTGGTAGCCAAACATGGCTCAAGTGTTTGGTTTGGATGTTTATAGTTGGCCTATATTTTGAGAAAATCTTTTTGAACAAATCACCATTTTCATTGCAAAAAAATGGTCATTTTATGGTGTAGGCGCACCACCTCATGTACGATAGCTGGGTCTGGCTATTACTAGCCACACCATTGCCTGTTGCATGTGAGAGCAGCTACAAGTACGGGCTCACTTTTAAGCAGATTTTGTCTTCATTCATGAGGTGGCTGCTCTCAAATGCAACATGCCATCCACGAAATGCCTTTTGCGATGGATGCTACCAAATCCCCCCCCCCCCCCCCCCCCCCCCCCCTACAAATGTTTCTTTGTAGTTATTATCTTACATAATAGACAAATACATTGACGGAGCCCATGCTCTATTATAACTTGGTTCGTTCCATTATATATTAATAAGTACTTGATGATTTTTTTCCCAAATAATGTGACGCTCAAGTTTATTAAGACCATGATTGAAAAAAAAATTAAATTAAGGGCGAAGAAGAGATGCAGAGATGGTTTACCACTATTCGGATCTCAGTTCGTGGTTTGGTCTTGCTAGTGGGGGAGTGAGGCTTATCAGTAGAGTAAACCCAGAGCCTGTGGACTCCACTGATGAAGCTATATCGCGCACTTTGGGGCAAGTCGTAAGGTCTTTGGATCACAAAGTTAGAGGAGTTGAGAGGGAGAGAGGTGAACCCGGCCATCGGATCTGCACCTTTGGCTCTTTGGGTGCAAAGGTGGAGAAGGACTATATAGAAAAGTGCCAAGACAAAGCAAGAATAACCCATTTCTTCTTCTTCTTCTAATTCCAAGTCTTGCAAGAGTGTGTAAGGAGTTGGAGCTTGGATGTGTAGAGTGTTAGGTTAATAGGGGTCATTTATAAATGGGTTGGAAGAGCAAGGAATAGGAGTGGTTGGAGTAATGGGACAATGGGACGGCAATATATATGAATTCCTCTTGTTAAAATAATCGATGTGAAAGGATCATAATGTTTTTTTTTTTTTTTTGAATGGCAAGGAGATAATGACCATAATGTTTAGAACCCGGATAGAACTGAAGCAAGTCAATTTGTGTCAAAGTCACAAACATAATGGTAACAGCATCTTCGTGATATTATAACTTTTTTATTTGTGTACTCTTCGTGATTTTTATTCTTAAATATGGGGTTTGCTCCCCCATCCAAGGCATCGTGTTAGATTTTCTCAATTCTTTAGTTTACATGTTATCCGAGGATCCTAAGGCATATGTGTCCTATCAAACCATGCCCTCCAAGCTTCGGTTTAGTAAAAACCAATTGATTCCTAGTTGGCTCTGTTGGGAAGTTGCCTAGTTTCCCCCATACACCTGTTTCCCATTGTAAGTAGGTTACTAGTTACAGTTGGCGCTCTTATTTTTTATATTCCTGGTGGCATCTTTTTAAATAAAATGTTAGAGCACATTAAGTATTAGAAAGTAAGTTTATCACCTAATTTTTCGTGCAATCTTACCACCCCTTAAATTTCAATTCTTTTTTAGCATCTAATACTTAGAGAGAGGTAGGAAGAGAGAGATGAGCGCTCTTACACTTGTCATTTGAGAGAGAAAAGTTAAAGGTCTTACACTCTTATGATTAGGAACATACTATATATACACACACCCTTCAATAGTCCAATCTTGTTGGAATGCTAGTCGTAAGAAATGTGATGAGGATCTATGAATTTTGATACTTGTTTTCTTTTCTATTTCCTTTCTCTCTTCCTTCTCCCATGTTGTACGGTTGTACCCAAGGTTTCAAATTTCGGTTTCGGAATGCGTTTCGGTCCTCACTGAAACCGAAATTTCAGCTGAAATTTAGGGAAAATATTAAATAAAGAATAAAATCCAGATTTTTTGGTCATTCTCCTTAATTTCGGGGAAAACGAAATTTCGATCAAAATTATGAAATTTCAGTCGAAATTTTGTAATGTTTCGGGTTTACCCAATTTCGGTTTCGGTCTCACCAAAACCCAAAATTTCGGATATCGGTAGAAATTTAAAACCTTAGTTGTACCCAAGGTTTCAAATTTCAGTTTCATAATGCGTTTTGGTCCTCACCGAGAAATTTCGAACGAAATCTAACGAAACCAGATAAAATAATATTTTATCCCGTACAAAATTTCGGTTGAAATTTCAGAAAAATATTAAATAAAGAATAAAATCCAGAGTTTTTGGTGATTCACCTTAAATTTAGGAACGAAATTTCTGGGAAAACGAAATTTCCATCGAAATTTTGTAACCTTTCAGGTTTATCCAATTTCGCCTTTTGTCTCAACCGAAACCTTAAATTTCAGTCCGAAATTTAAAACCTTGGTTGTAACTACATATAGTATTGTAAAGTACATATACTTCCAACAACATTTTTTAAGAAGGTACTCTCTTATATCTTATATCATTAGAGTTTTCTATTTTTTCCCTATTAAGTATTAGAAATAAGAGATTACCAATGTAGAAACAATGTCGCTTCCAGGTCTAGCAATAGGATATAAGAGATTTGTTGGAATTTAATGGTCTGATCTGTGACTTAATCGAACCCGAGAATTGTTACTTGAAAGGAGAACTTTTGTCTGTTGGAAACCAGAAATGTAAATAAACCAGTACTTATCTTTTTTGTAGAAAAACGTTTCTGGAAAACCCGATTAAGAAGAAGAAGGCTGAGTCGTGCCACTGGTCACTCTCCTTAAGAATCGTATCCGCCCCCTACCGGTGCAACCGGGATCCGCAAACCGATGCTCCAAGATAAAACAGCCAAAGTTGGCTCCAGTCCACGTGCACTCGCTGACTGGTCCACCCAGAACCACCTTGGAATAGTGCTCAAACACAGAAAGATTGGAGGAAGAAGATGATAAAAAACAGTACAGAAGTTGCCTTTAGAAATTAGAATTCTTGTACATAAATCTGTTTTCCAAACGGTGTTGATCTCTCCTTTTTATAGATGATGAGGAAGTGACCGTTGGGAGTGATTAATCACCACCATTAGTGTCTTAAACGTTTCTCTCCCAACAGTCACAAATATGACTGTTGGATATGAAACGGTTTGCACACTTATTAGGGGTGTCAATACCAAAACATGGGGAGATTAAAAAGCAGATTTAAATTTAATGAGAAAAATTAAATATGATTTGGGCACTAAAAAGATACTTTAATTGTACCCAAACCCGGACCTCGGACCACGGGCCACGGCCCGGCCCGGCAAGGCGAGGCGTGCGTGCGCGTTTGTATGTGTTTTTTACACATGGGCTTGTGCTCTTCTAAAAGCCCAAGACCCAACAAATTCTAAAGCCCCTTGAAGGCTCAAGCCTTTCTCCAACTCTCCATCTTATATGGATGAGAAAAATTCTCTCAAGCTCCTATGTGGGACTATTTATTTTGCCTTGGTTTAGAGAGCACAACATTCACACACACACACACATCAAGGTCTTGGGTTCAAATCCCCATTCTTGCAATTGATTCTAGTTTTCAAAGAAAGAGGGGGATAACTTTAATTTGAATCTTCCCTCCAAATTTTAAACACCAAACAAAAGCATCTTTGACTTTTCTATTTAAAATTTTAGAAATTGTCTAACAATCCCCCACAAGATTCAAAATACAGTTGCAATTTGAAAACGGAAGTATTTGAGCACATTAGAAAAATAGAGTGGATTCATACCGGTGTCTTTTGGACTTCAACCGATATTTAGGATAAACAGATTAAGTTACCGAGTACGGGTAGAGTTATACTCCTTCAACCTTTCCTCGTAGGTGTAACCGACTAACCTGTCACCCACACCCTACTATCGATTCCTTGGTGATTCAATCACAGTTTTGGAACATTTTGGCATTGTTCCCCTCTTTGTTCTCATGAATGTTCTAGAGAATTACTCGTTAAATTCTCATAGGAAGCGGCCTAACCTCCACATTCACTTAAGTCAGTCGTCAAGTATGCACTGCAAGTAACATACCACCCGATACAGGTTATGAACTGATTAAGAGCCTATAACTCATCATTTCTCATTTGCAGTGAGAACTATCTTCCAACATTTTGCATTAGGAGTAGGGGGTGATAGTGTTAACAAACCATCCGGTGACTTGTTAGTACCTATTGAACCAAATTCCAGGGATCTCCTTTCACATTGGTTGGGTGTCCATCACTAATGGTTCATGCCACGAGCTTTAACCCCATTCCTTGCGATGCCTCATAAACCACTTTGTTTATCTGTGGCTTTGTCAGAGGATCTGCCAGATTCCTCTCCGACCTTACAAAGTCGAGTGCTATTGTTCCCTCACTCAAGTATTGCTTCACCAAATTATGCCTTAGGCGAATATGCCTTCTTTTGGCATTATAGGTCTTACTTTTGGCCTTGGCTAAAGCAGCTTGACAGTCACAGTGTAAAGACACTGAGGGAACCGGCCTTGGCCATAAAGGCACATCTACCATAAAATTCCTGAGCCATTTGGCTTCAGCTCCTGTTAGGGCTAAGGCTATAAATTCCGCTTCCATAGTGGAACTTGTGCTACATGTTTGTTTAACCGATTTCCACGAAATCGCACCACCACCAAGGGTGAATACATATCCACTGGTAGACACTGAATCTCCTGAATCAGAGATCCAATTCGCATCACTATAGCCTTCTAAGACAGCAGGAAACCCCCTAAAATGCAGTCCAAAGTTCATTGTACCTTTTAAGTACCTCAACAACCTAGTCAAAGCCTGCCAGTGTTCATGTCCGGGTCTATGTGTGTGTTGACTAAGTTTTCCAACTGCTAGTGCAATGTCAGGTCTAGTACAGTTCATTAAATATGACACTGAACCTATAATACTTGAGTATTCCTTTTGGGATACCATCTCACCTTTGTTTTTCTTTAGGTGAACCTGACAATCTAAATGTGTCTTTGCAGGTACCCAAACCCGGACCAGGACCCTGACCCGGACCGCGGACCATGGGCCACGGCCACTGCCCGGCGAGGCGCGCGCGCGCGTGTGTTTTTTACACATGGGCTTGTGCTCTTCTAAAAGCCCAAGACCCAACAAATTCTAAAGTCCCTTGAAGGCTCAAGCCTTTCTCCAACTCTCCATCTTATATGGATGAGAAAAATTCTCTCAAGCTCCTATGTGGGACTATTTATTTTGCCTTGGTTTAGAGAGCACAACATTCACACACACACATCAAGGTCTTGGGTTCAAATCCCCATTCATGCAATTGATTCTAGTTTTCAAAGAAAGAGGGGGATAACTTTAATTTGAATCTTCCCTCCAAATTTTAAACACCAAACAAAAGCATATTTGACTTTTCTATTTAAAATTTTAGAAATTGTCCAACAAGATTATAAATTTATGGTGCATTCATTATGAGAGCCCCAACAGTATGTGTGTTTTGCGTGGAGGCCAAAATAGAAGTTTTGGAAATCATATTGAAAGAAGACTAACACATGACCAAAACACAAGGGAAGAAAACTTGGACAGTTTCTTTTCAAGGTGATTATCTTTGATTCTTCAAACTAGGAAGGGAAGGAGAAGAACAACGTCGATGTAAGCTTTTGTGCTGACCATGTAAACTGAGTGTGTTTTTTGTGTCTGTCAATTTTCAACAAAGTGGTATCAGAGTTGTTAAGGGGAGAACTCGCTCTTAAAAGCTAAGGGAGAGGGTGCCCAAGTCCTTATAAGCCCATCCACACCCATTCACTTTTCTAATGTGGGAACTTTGCTTTTGTGTGGAGCCCTCGGCACAACAATCTTCCCCTCCATGCAGTAGCAACAAGGGAATTACAAGATCTTTCCCGAGGGATTTTTCTCTTTCCTCAAGGGGCTTACTGAGATCTAGCTTCCCTGTCAAGGGGAGGGTTTCCAAGTCCTTATAAGCTCATCCACATCCATTTGGGATCTTTTCTTTTGTGTGAAACCAACACGCTCATTTCTTCTCTCTCTCTCTCTCTCTCTCTCTCTCTCTCTCTCTCTCTCTCTCTCACACACACACACACACACACAAACACAAATTTTTGGGTTGTCCTCTTCCAAGGCCATATGGGAAACCTTGGAGAAGATGTTAGCATCTCCATCTCGTGCTCTAGTCATGCAGACTCTGTTGAACTATAGACCATATACAAGGACAATCTATCCATAACTATCTTTACATGGCTAAGTCCAAGTAATAATGGTTTGGATTAATGCTAAGTTCAAGTAATGGGTTAGCCTTGGTCAAGAGTATTAAACCTTCTCCTAACTAGCATGATGACTACTCACACCAATAACTTGTCCTTGTGAAGATCTTCACGGCCTCCTTTTCAGCCATGAATTAAGGTTGGAGATGAAAGCTCGATCGCTCTTCCACGTTACTACACCGGGAATAAATCTGGGTAGTGGCCGTGGCCGTGGTGTTGAATATTTTCAAAATATTTTTATTTTAAAACTGTGAAATATAGTTTTTGTTTTTCATGTGAAAAGGGTGCTTCATGTCTTTTTATTTTCTATAAAAGAAGATCAAGGGTCTATCTAAAACAATCTTCAAAATTGTCTAGGATTTTGAATTTGTGTGCTTCCTTGTCCCTTTTCCTTCCATCTAAATGCGCCTATTTCCTTGTCTTTCATGTGGATTTTATTTCCATGCACGTAGCAACCTGGATATTGTGGGACCGAAGTCATTTTTCAATATGATGCAAATGAGGTGTGTTTCAGTATTGGAATCAATGTAGTCAAATAATCAATATGGATTACTGAACCAAGGGGTCCTGCCTAATCCCAGCTTGCCTAAAAAAAAAAAAAATCATTTCCAAAAAATCAGTTCTCATTAGGGGATACTAACCATTTAATGACGACAGATTACAAAGGGATGATGGAATAAAAAAGGATTTGTTATTTGTTGGGCCCATAACAAATAATTAAAACAATCCCGTCGATGTTACTTTCGCGTGGGTCGCCCTTGAATGTGGGCCCACTATAAACAGAGGGCCAAACTGTTGAACAGATGTCACTCGGATGGGGCCCACATATTCTCGTGTAGTTGATTGGTCATTTTAAAATGACATGGCTAGACATTAAGCCAACGTATATACAGTTTCAAACCTTGTTTGCTTCCTAAAAGTTTTGGATGTTTGAGTAAATAAAGGTCATAATTGTCGCTAAGTTGGGGTCACAGGCAAGATTGATTTTGGCATTTCCTTCATGTCCATTTGCTTACTTCTCTCTATAAAAATAAAACGACAATCCCCCAATTATTTATATTCTATAGAATGGAAAGTTAAGAGTATGGTTTTAAAATTTAAGATTTCATAATCACCAAAAAAGTGCTTAAGTGTAGGGAAAGAGATTGGAATTAGTGATTAAATTAAAATTAGAATTGCTCATGCATATAGACTAGCTAATAATGTAGTCGTGATGTTTCTAATAGTGTTAATATCTATTCTATCTAAAATATATAGGAAATCTTATTTTTCACACACTTGACACTTTTCTAGCATTTTTCCACCTCCTTCCTTCTCACACCCTCTCACGTAGTTGGGCCCTCGAATATTCCATGGAATAATTTTTCATGGTTGCCAACATGGCCTCATTTAAAAGATGGGCCCTTAGAAAGATAACAATATATAAATCCTTCATACCATTGAAAGATAACAAGATAACGAGACTCCATGTAGTAGGAATCGTCACCTTGTGCATAAACACCACACTTGAAGTAGTGAAATGTCCCCCCACTATCATTGAACTCTAATTTTAAGATTCCATTGATAAAAATTGAAACTTTTCCGGCCCCAACATCATGGATAACATTTAAGCGGAACCATTCATCATAGATATAAGGAACCAGAATCTCCCTCCTGTAGTACATGCATCATATACTCGTATCATCAGTGTTGTGTTGGCGTTCTTTGCACGAAAGAGTTGCATGATACACACGCCTGATGTCCCATTCGGAACATAACCATATCCTTCGAATTGCCATACGCCCGAAGAATAGTCATAGCCCTGGGAGACCAATTCGTAGAATGAATGATAGAGGGATTCAAATTTTGCAAGTTAAAAGATTTTTGCAAATGATTAGAAAGTCGTCTTGAAATTTATTTAACAAGATGTGCGTTTGTGTGTGTACTTATTTCTCTAAGTGTATGTGTTTTCTGGATTAGGATGTGAGTTCCCTTTTCACTTGAGTGTTTATTCAATAAATTTGAATTTCTCGTGAGATTTACAACTAATATATAAGAAATCGGCAACTTATATAGTTTTCAAATTCCTGGTTTTAAATTAATCTCGTGAGATTTACAAATAATAAATAAGAAATCGGCAACTTATCTAGTTTTTTAATTCCTGGTTTTAAATTAAGAAAATTCACATTTTATCCAAGAAATAGGACAAATCCTAATTATTCAGGGCTATTTGGAATTCACAATTGATTTTGTTATAATTAAAATGGTAGTAAACATTATGTTTTTTTCTTGTTGAAAATCGGCTGGTATCCATGTTCTTCCTATTTTAACCAACCAACATTGTGGTGAATATCTATGACAATACCTAATATGTAGCAGTAACCACGCAATGATATCACCTATTTAATTTTCCGATGTGGGATTATTTTGCTTTCACGTGGAACCCCCCAATAATCTACCCTCCACGTGGAAGCACTGTGGACAATGTCGCCCCTCCACGCAATAGGAACGTGGAAACTACGAGATCTTCCCCGAGGGATTTTTCCGTCCTCGGAGGCATAACGGGGTTACCGAGATCTTCCCGGGAGTTACCACGCCCCAGCTCTGATACCATTTGTTGGGACCCGGGTAGAACTCACCCTCAAAAGCTAGCTTTTAGGGGCGAGTTCTACCTGGTTAAATTCCCTACAACTGGTATCAGAGCCGGGCACGTGGTAACCCCGGTTTAGCCCCTGAGGATAAAAAAAATCCCTCGGGGAAGATCTAGTAGTTCCCACGTTCCTGCCGCGTGGAGGGGCGAGATTGTCCACATTGCCTAAACCCAGCTTGCCTTTAAAAAAAAAAAAAATCATTTCCAAAAAATCAGTTCTCATTAGGGGATACTAACCATTTAATGACGACGGATTACAAACGGATGATGGAATAAAAAAGGATTTGTTATTTGTTGGGTCCATAACAAATAATTAAAACAATCCCGTCGATGTTACTTTCGCATGGGTCGCCCTTGAATGTGGGCCCACTATAAACAGAGGGCCAAACCGTTGAACATATGTCACGTGGATGGGGCCCACACATTCTCGTGTAGTTGATTGGTCATTTTAAAATGACATGGCCAGACATTAAGCCAACGTATATACAGTTTCAAACCTTGTTTGCTTCCTAAAAGTTTTGGATGTTTGAGTAAATAAAGGTCATAATTGTCGCTAAGTTGGGGTCACAGGCAAGATTGATTTTGGCTTAATTATAACTGCTCCCCTTGGCATTTCCTTCATGTCCATTTGTTTACTTCTCTCTATCAAAATAAAACGACAATCCCCCAATTATATATACTAGTAAAAATGCACGCGCGATGCACGTGTATCCATTTAAAATTGTACAGATCACATCATAGGTTGATCTAAACCATCCATGTGATGGAACACAACATCAATAGGTTGTGCCCGTAAAATCATTTCCATAGGCTGATCCTAGCCCTCTGATCTATAGAGGTTTCCATGATTGTTGTTCCTCTTAAGGTGCCCAGAATTCGTCAATATTTTTACAGGTGTCATGCATTCGTAATCTCAACATTTCTGTAATTTGACCCGCACATAGTGAATACGGAGAAGTAGTTTTTTCGTCATCGTTAGGGGTGCAACTTGGGTGGCAACCCGACCCAATTCGGGTTGGGTTGGGTCGGGTCGGGCTGAGCCGATTTGATACGGTACCAATTGTTGACCACCTCAACTCAAGCCGGGTTGTTTTGGATTTTGAGAACCAATAGTGAGTCATCAATAATCAGTTTTTAACTCACAATCAGTTCTCAAAATCCAAACCAAATAGGGACTAACAATTAACAAAGGGAAATATTATCCGCACTACTATATTTTGATGATCAGACTCCTCACTTTATTCAAGTATGGTATGGCCCGCACCATAGGATTATCCAAACCGTCCATTGTGGACTGTGGAGACTATTTCAAATTAAAAAAAGAAAAGCACAAATATACAGAACTTTTTCAGATAGAACCCAAATTCGGGTTTCGGGTCGGGTTGCCCGACAGCCCAACCTGATTTCCAATTGGGGTTGATTTTTCCCAACCCAACCCAACCCGATTTGCGAAAAATCTTAACCCGACCCAACCCAAATTCGGGTTGAACCCGTCGGGTTCGGGTTGAACCCGAACCTGCGTGGGAACATCCAAGTAACAACGACAGTTTGAAATTATATATAGTGCTAATGTCCTCACTACCATATTTTATAATGGCACTACTCACTGTATTTTGATGATCGCACTCCTCACTCTAGTAAATTGTACGGTGTGGCCCGTACCCTGTGTTGGTACTTTTCGTATGTAGATTACGATTTTTCCCTGAAATAATTTCTCATAGAGATAGATGTTAGATATCAGCAAAGGGGTTAATGGTAAAAGAGTAATGCTGACGTGTAAATCCCAGATAAAAAGAAAAGAAATTTCTTTTGGATGGGCCACTTCCTACATAGGTTGTGCCCCAAAAATAATTTTCATACGTTGATCCTAACCCTCCGATCTATAGAGGGTTATAGGTTGATCTAAACCGTCCATGTGATGGAACACAACATCAATCGGTTGTGCCTGTAAAACCATTTCCATAGGTTGATCCTAGCCCTCCAATCGATATAGGCTAATCCTAGCCCTCCAATTGATAGGGGTTTCCATAATTGTTGTTCCTCTTCAGGTGCCCGGAATCCATCAATATTTTGTAAGTGCCTTGCATGAGTAATATAAAGTAGTTCTTTCGTCATTGTCATATGTCTTTACCTCTTCTTCGTAGTTTTTTCCCGTAATTGTCATAGACAGGTACCCGTGTCGGTATTTTTCGTATGTAGATTACGATTTTACGCTCAAATAATTTCTCATAGAGACAGATGTTAGATATCATTAGCAAAGGGGTTAATGGTAAAAGAGTAATGCTGACGTGTGGATCAAAAGGTGAGACACAAGCGAAAATAACGGCAAATGACACAAATGCCCTTACATGTGGGATACAATTGGAATTATGGCAGTGGGACACAAGCGGAAATAACAGCAAAGGGTGGAACACATTAACCCATCATTTTGCCTTTATATATAGTAGTTAGATTAGATTAGATTAGATTAGATTCTATAGAATGGAAAGTTAAGAGTATGGTTTTAAAATTTAAGATTTTATAATCAACAAAAAAGTGCATTAGGGTAGGGAAAGAGATTGGAATTTAGTGATTAAATTAAAATTAGAATTGCTCATGCATATAGACTAGCTAATAATGTAGTCGTGATATTTCTAATAGTGTTAATATCTATTCTATCTAAAATATATAGGAAATTTTCTAAAATATATAGGAAATTTTATTTTCACACACTTGACACTTTTTTAGCATTTTCCACCTCCTTCCTTCTCAAACCGTCTCACGTAGTTGGGCCCTCGAATATTCCATGGAATAATTTTTCATGGTTGCCAACATGGCCTCAGTTAAAAGATGGGCCCTTAGAAAGATAACAATATATAAATCCTTCATACCATTGAAAAAAAGAACACCATTTATTACACTTACCGGACAAAACCATACACATTTGTAACCACCCCACAATACTTAAAAAAGTCACACTCATGGGTGCATCCCATTTATAAATCACATTTTTTAAGACTCCATGTAGTAGGAATCGTTATCTTGTGCATAACACCACATTGAAGTAGTGAAATGTCCCCCCACTATCATTCACCTCTAGTTTTAAGACTCCATTGATAAAAACAGAAACTTTTCCGGCGCCAACATCATGGATAACATTTAAGCGGAACCATTCATCATAGATATAAGGAACCAGGACCTCCCTCCTGTAGTACATGAGTTTACCATCATATACTCGCATCATCAGTGTCGTGGCGGTGCGATTTGCACCAAAGAGTTGCATGATACACACGCCTGACGTCCCATTTGGAACATAACCATATCCTTCGAATTGCCGTACGCCCGAAGAATAGTCATAGCCCTGGGAGACCAATTAGTAGAATGAATGATAGAGGGATTCCAATTTTGCAAGTAGTTAGAAGATGTAACCCAGATTCGCGGATAATTGGGCAAGTTAAAAAGATTTTTGAAAATGATTAGAAAGTGGTCTAGAATTTTTTGAAAAAAATGGATGTGTGTTTTATTTAACAACATGTGCGTTTGTGTGTGTACTTATTTCTCTAAGTGTATGTGTTTGCTGGATTAGGATGTGAGTTCCCTTTTCACTTGAGTGTTTATTCAATAAATTTGAATTTCTCGTGAGATTTACAACTAATATATAAGAAATCGGCAACTTATATAGTTTTCAAATTCCTGGTTTTAAATTAATCTCGTGAGATTTACAAATAATAAATAAGAAATCGGCAACTTATCTAGTTTTTTAATTCCTGGTTTTAAATTAAGAAAATTCACATTTTATCCAAGAAATAGGACAAATCCTAATTATTCAGGGCCATTTGGAATTCACAATTGATTTTGTTATAATTAAAATGGTAGTAAACATTATGTTTTTTTCTTGTTGAAAATCGGCTAGTATCCATGTTCTTCCTATTTTAACCAACCAACATTGTGGTGAATATCTATGACAATACCTAATATGTAGCAGTAACCAGGCAATGATATCACCTATTTAATTTTTCCATTTTGAATAATTGTTTTAGTGGATTGATATATGCACACAATTATTTCTCTAATTAAGAGACAGCAAATTAAAGCACATAGGAGAATAGTTAAGTGTATGTGTTGGGTAGATTAGGATGTGAGCTCCCTTTTCACTTGAATGTTTATTCCATAATTTTGAATTTCTCATGAAATCTACAAATAATAGATGAGAAATCAACAACTTATTTGGAAAATGCCTGTTTTTTTACAAAGAAAATTCACATTTCATGCAAACAAAGAGAGAAATCTTAATTATTCAGGATCATTTAAAGTTCAAAAGGGGCATTAGAAATCCCGAATCTTGTAATTATTCACAAAATTTTGTAACTATGTTGATAGCTACAAAGTGTAATAACAACAAGCAAGTTTTCAATTATACTTTAACATAAGTCAGTTGACATTAAATGAAGAAACTTAGGAGAGTCCGAGAATATGTACACGTATACGAATCTCGCTGCGAGGCTTGGTGTTGCTGTTGCGAGAGAGCGGCTTGTCGGTGGAGAAGACCCAAAACCAGTGGATTCCATCAATGAATCTATACCGTTGGTTTTCGGGCAAGTTCCTAGGTTTATGGATGTGAAAGTTAGAACTGTTGAGTGGAAGGGAAACAAATCCTTCCGTCCGATCAGACGGGGCCCAACCAATGGCTTTGTCGTAGATGCAAAGGAAAATGGTGAAGATTGAAACTGCTAAGAGAGAAGAACCCATCTCCTTGTTCTTCAAGAAGAAAGGAGAAGATAGATGAAAATGGATATGGTATAAGGGGAGGAAAAGTGAAGGATAAAAGTGGAAGAGAGGGGTTCAAATTAGTGAATTCTCCTCGTCAAGAAGTTCATGTTCTTCATTTACAAACTGACAAAGAGAATGATCACATTTTATTTTGGTAACCTAGTCAATTATTGGTGCAATTTGGTCCACCAAGGCAAAGAACTATAATTTTTTGTTCCACGTACTCTTTAAAATTAAGACTTTCACCTATGTCAGTTTGTCTTTCAAAAAAAAAAAAACTATGTCAGTTTGTCTTGTATGTGAAAAAAAAATGTAATCAAATACAAGAAACGGTGGCAGTGGAAGTGAAATTTTTGGTTAAGCTTTCGGAGCAATTGGTTGTTTCACAAACCCTAAAAGCTTATAGCTATGGAGAACTAGAGATTTTTTTATAATTATAATAGCTAGGCTGTGGATGTGAGCTTGATGGAGATTAATTATTTGAGTTTGTAATGGCTGACAGAGAGAAAAGTATGAAATGAAAGAGAAAAGTGTTCCTGCGCAGGAAGTTAATTGCGCATTAGTGGCTTATAAAGCCTCCCATTGGTTACTCTTTGTGGACCCGCGAAGGTGGACCTGATATACAAACCAATGGGAGGCTTTATAAGCCACTAATGCGCAGGTAACTCCCTGCGCAGCTGCGCAGGAACACTTTTCTCTTTCACAAATATCTACTTTACCCATTTATTTCATTAACAAATTAAACCACAAGAAGCCAAGTATATACAACACAGCACAAAGTTTCATATGCATGTTTTCATTTGTTTTCCCCTTCATCTCAATCACATTTTGTTAAGGACTTTGATTCCCTTCCAACGAGATTCCATGTAGTAGGAAGGCGTCCTTTGTGAATAAACACCACATTTGAAGTAATGAGAGGTCCCCCCATGATCATTCGCCTCTAATTTTAGACCACCATTAATGAAAACCCTAACTTTTCCGGCACCAACATCATGGATGACATTTAAGCGAAACCATTGATCGTAGATATGAGGAACCAAGACCGAGTTCAGGTAATATGAAAGTGTACCATTATTTACCACCATGGCAAGTGTTGTGGCTTGGCCACTTGCACCAAAGAGTTGCATTATACACACGCCAGACGTCCCTTTGGGCACGTACCCGTGCCCTTCGAATTGCCACACTCCGGAAGAATAATTATAGCCCTGTTACAAACAAATTATCAAAGAATTTTGAAGTAAAAATGATTAAATAACACCAACTCTTGCAGCTTAAGTGTCTGTTTGTTTTAGATTATGACAACCGATTGTGGAGTCCCCAGCCAATTACGGGACTCAAATTTAGTACAATATCGGTTCAATAATCTGTTGGGAGTTCACAATCTGTTGTCATAATCTAAAACAAACAGTAAGCTTTTGGAGTAATTGGTTGTTTCACATGGTATCAGAGCACTGCCTCACGGCACTCACGGCAGGTCTGGGTTCAAAACTGATAGTAAAAGATTCACATGTACCGCAAACCCAAAAAAGAGGAGCCACACATGAGAGGAAGTATTGAAGTATAAATGATTAAATAATACAACTCTATATATCAGCTTAAGCTTTTGGAGTAATTGGTTGTTTCACAAAGATAAACAATGGGAGAAAAAATCGGTAGTTGATATCTTATATTTTAGGTGCTAATAATACAAAAACAAAATAATTGGGTAGATTGCATTCGGAAAAACTACCAAAGACATCAATTTCTCCGTATTCCACATTTAAAGCGGTAAAAAATATGGTTTTTTTAAGGGATGTGGAGTAGCTTATGGAGATTCTCATTCTCCCATTTCCGCAGTTTCGTCCGCTCTAAAAGAGAGAAAATGATAAGCATTGTGAAATGGGCCCTTAATCATTCCTTGTTAGGATTTTTATATCCTTTTGAATGTGGTGATCAAGAAAATTATTATAATTAAGCTCTCCTTGGATCATTTTGGCGACCTTGTCTAAGGCTTGTTTATAGTAACATAAACAAGTTATATTTATAGATTGTAGTTAGTGCAATAATAATTATGGTAACATGTATGATCACCTTATCCACATAACCAAAGAAAAAAAAAATTAAAATTATCTGACATAAAGCTATTTACATATAAAAATATAAAAATAGAAGAGATGCAGAGATTCAGAGATGGTTTACCACTATTCGGATCTCAGTTCGTGGTTTGGTCTTGCTAGTGGGGGAGTGAGGCTTATCAGTAGAGTAAACCCAGAGCCTGTGGACTCCATTGATGAAGCTATATCGCGCACTTTGGGGCAAGTCGTAAGGTCTTTGGATCTCAAAGTTAGAGGAGTTGAGAGGGAGAGAGGTGAACCCGACCGTCGGATCTGCACCTTTGGCTCTTTGGGTGCAAAGGTGGAGAAGGACTATATAGAAAATTGCCAAGACAAAGCAAGAATAACCCATTTCTTCTTCTTCTTCTTTTTCCAAGTCTTGCAAGAGTGTGTAAGGAGTTGGAGCTTGGATGTGTACAATGCTAGGTTAAAATGGGTCATTTATAAATGGGTTGGAAGAGCAAGGAATAGGAGTGGTTGGAGTAATGGGACAATGGGACGGCAATATATATGAATTCCTCTTGTCAAAATAATCGTTGTGAAAGGGCCATAATGTTTTCTTTTCTTTTTTTGAATGGTTAGGAGGTAATGACCATAATGTTTAGAACCCGGATAGAACTTAAGCAAGTCAATTTGTGTCAAAGTCACAAACATAATAGTAACAGCATCTTCGTGATATTATAACTTTTTTATTTTTGTACTCTTCGTGATTTTTGTACTTAAATATGGGGTTCCTCCCCCATCCAAGGCATTGTGTTAGATTTTCTCAATTCTTTAGTTTACATGTTATCAGAGGATCCTAAGGCATATGTGTTAAATATGGGGTTGCTCCCCCATCCATTCCGAAAACTGAAATTTCAGGAAAATATTAAATAAAGAATAAAATCCAGATTTTTTTATGCTTCTCCTTAATTTTGGGGAAATTGAAATTTTGATCAAAACTATGAAATTTCAGTCGAAATTTTGTAATGTTTCGGGTTTACCGAATTTCGGTTTCGGTCTCACCGAAACCCTAAATTTTGGATTTCATTAGAAATTTAAAACCTTAGTTGTACCCAAGGTGTCAAATTTCAGTTTCGGAATGCGTTTCGATCCTCACCAAGAAATTTCAAACGAAATCAAACGAAAAAAGATAAAATAATATTTTATCCCATACAAAATTTCGGTCGAAATTACAGAATTTCGTAATTTAGGCTGAAATTTCGGGAAAATATTAAATAAAGAATAAAATCCAGATTTTTTGGTGATTCTCCTTAAATTTAGGAACGAAATTTTTGGGAAAACGAAATTTTGATCGAAATTTTGTGACCTTTCAGGTTTACCCAATTTCAGTTTTGGTCTCAACTGAAACTCGAAATTTCGGATTTTGGTCAAAACTTAAAACCTTGGTTGTACCTACATATAGTATTGTAAAGTACTTGTACTTCCAACAACATTTTTTAAGAAGGTGCTCTCTTATATCTTATATCACTAGATCTTTCTATTTTTCCCTTATTAAGTATTAGAAATAAGAGATTATAAATTACCAAGGTAGAAACAATGTCGCTTCCAGGTCTAGCAATAAGATATAAGAGATTATAAATTTATGGTGCATTCATTATGAGAGCCCCAACAGTATGTGTGTTTTGCGTGGAGGCCAAAGTAGAAGTTTTGGAAATCCTGTTGAAAGAAGACTAACACATGACCAAAAGACAAGGGAAGAAAATTTGGACGGTTTCTTTTCAAGGTGATTCTCTCTAGTTCTTCAACCTAGGAAGGGAAGGAGAAGAACAACGTCGAAGTAAGCTTTTGTGCCGACCACATAAACTGAGTGTGTTCTTTGTGTTTGTCAATTTTCAACGAAGTGGTGTCAGAGTTGTTAAGGGGAGAACTCGCCCTTAAAAGCTAACCGTTAAGGGAGAGGGTGCCCAAGTCCTTATAAGCCCCTCCACAGCCATTCACTTTTCTAATGTGGGAACTTTGCTTTTGCGTGAAGCCCTCAGCCCAACAATCTCCCCCTCCGCACAGTAGCAATGTGCGGATTACAAGATCTTTCCCGAGGGATTTTTCTCTGTCCTCAAGGGAACACCGGGCTTACTGAGGTCTAGCTTCTCCGTCAAGGGGAGGATTTCCAAGTCCTTATAAGCTCATCCACATCCATTTGGGATCTTTTCTTTTGCGTGGAACCCAACACGCTCACCTCCTGTAGTACATGAGTTTACCATCATATACTCGTATCATCAGTGTTGTGTTGGCGTTCTTTGCACGAAAGAGTTGCATGATACACACGCCTGATGTCCCATTCGGAACATAACCATATCCTTCGAATTGCCAAACGCCCGAAGAATAGTCATAGCCCTGGGAGACCAATTAGTAGAATGAATGATAGAGGGATTCAAATTTTGCAAGTAGTTAGAAGTTGTAAACCAGATTCTCGGATTTTTGAAAATGATTAGAAAGTCGTTTTGAAATTTTTGAAAAAAAAATGGATGTGTGTTTTATTTAACAACATGTGTGTTTGTGTGTGTACTTATTTCTCTAAGTGTATGTGTTTTCTGGATTAGGATGTGAGTTCCCCTTTCACTTGAGTGTTTATTCAATAAATTTGAATTTCTCGTGAGATTTACAACTAATATATAAGAAATCGGCAACTTATAAAGTTTTCAAATTCATGGTTTTAAATTAATCTCGTGAGATTTACAAATAATAAATAAGAAATTGGCAACTTATCTAGTTTTTTAATTCCTGGTTCTAAATTATGAAAATTCACATTTTATCCAAGAAATAGGACAAATCCTAATTGTTGGGACCCGGGTAGAACTCGCCGTCAAAAGCTAGCTATTAAGGGAAGGGAACCCATTCCCTTATAAGCCCATCCACATTGTCACACTTTTCCGATGTGGGATTATTTTGCTTTCACGTGGAACCCCCCAATAATCTACCCTCCACGTGGAAGCACCGTGGACAATCTCGCCCCTCCACGCAATATGAACGTGGAAAATACGAGATCTTCCCCGAGGGATTTTTCCGTCCTCGGAGGCATAACGGGGTTACCGAGATCTTCCCGGGAGTTACCACGCCCCAGCTCTGATACCATTTGTTGGAACCCGGGTAGAACTCGCCCTCAAAAGCTAGCTTTTAGGGGCGAGTTCTACCCGGTTAAATTCCCTGCAACTGGTATCAGAGCCGGGCACGTGGTAACCCCGGTTTAGCCCCTGAGGATGGAAATATTCCTCGGGGAAGACCTCGGTAACCTCGGTATGCCTCCGAGGACTGAAAAATCCCTCGGGGAAGATCTCGTAGTTCCCACGTTCCTGCCGCCTGGAGGGGCGAGATTGTCCACATTGCTTCTGCGTGGAGGGGGAGATTGTTAGGGTTCCACGCAAAAGCAAATAGTCCCACATCAGAAAAGTGATGGGAAATGGGCACCCTCCCTCTAACAGGTAGCTTTAAGGGGCGAGTTCTACCCGGTTAAATTCCCTACACTAATTATTCAGGTCATTTGGAATTCACAATTGATTTGTTATAATTATTTTTTTATCCTTTTATGTACAGTAATTAAAATGGTAGTAAACATTATGTTTTTTTCTTTTGAAAATCGGCTGGTATCCATGTTCTTCCTATTTTAACAAACCAACATTGTGGTGAATATCTATGACAATACCTAATATGTAGCAGTAAACACGCAATGATATCACCTATTTAATTTTTCCATTTTGAATAATTGTTTTAGTGGATTGATATATGCACTCAATTATTTCTCTAATTAAAAGACAATACGTGTATGTGTTGGGTAGATTAGGATGTGAGCTCCCTTTCACTTGAATGTTTATTCCATAATTTTGAATTTCTCATGAAATCTACAAGTAATATATGAGAAATCAACAACTTAATTATTTGGAAAATTCCTGTTTTTTAACTAAGAAAAATCACATTTCATCCAAAAAAAGAGAGAAATCTTAATTATTCAGGATCATTTAAAGTTCAAAAGGGGCATTAGAAATCCCCAATTTTGTAATTATTCAGAAAATTTTGTAACTATGTTGATAGCTACGAAGTGTAATAACAACAAGCAAGTTTTCAAGTACACTTTACAATAAGTCAGTTGCAATCAATAAAGAAACTTAGGAGAGTCTGAGAATAAGTACACGTATACGAATCTCGCTGCGAGGTTTGGTGTTGCTGTTGCGAGAGAGCGGCTGGTCGGTAGAGAAGACCCAAAACAGTGGATTCCATCGATGAATCTATACCGTTGGTTAAGTTCCAAGGTTTCTGGATCTGAAAGTTAGAACTGTTGAGTGGAAGGGAAACAAAACCTTCCGTCGGATCGGACGGGGCCCAACCAATGGCTTTGTGGTAGATGCAAAGGAAAATAATGAAGATTGAAACAGCTAAGAGAGAAGAACCCATCTCCTTGTTCTTCAAGAAGAAAGGAGAAGATAGATGAAAATGGAAATGGTATAAGGGGAGGAAAAGTGAAGGATAAAAGTGGAAGAGAGGGGTTCAAATTAGTGAATTCTCCTTGTCAAGAAGTTCATGTTCCTCATTTACAAACTGACAGAGAATGATCAGATTTTACTTTGCTAACCTAGTCAATTATTGCAATTTGGTCCACCAAGGGCAAAGAACTATATTTTTTTGTTCCAATCTTTAAAATTAAGACTTTCACCTCTGTCAGTTTGTCTTTCAAAAAAAAAAAAAAAAACTATGTCAGTTTGTCTTATATGTGAAAAAAATGTAATAAAATACAAGAAGTGGTGGCAGTGGAAGTGTTTAAATTTTTGGGTAAGCTTTCGGAGCAATTGGTTGTTTCACAAACCCTAAAAGCTTACAGCTATGGAGAACTGGAGGATTTTTTTTATATAAATAATAGCTAGGCTGTGGATGTGAGCTTGTTGGAGATTAATTATATAAGTTTGTAAGGGCTGACAGAGAGAAAAGAATGAAACGGATTTCACCTCCTTTACTGCAAAATAACACCATTTATTTCATTAACACAAGAAGCCAAGTATATACAACACAGTACAAAGTTTCATATGCATGTTTTGATTTGTTTTCCCCTTCATCTCAATCACATTTTTTTAAGGACTTTGATTCCCTTCCAACGAGATTCCATGTAGTAGGAAGGCGTCCTTTGTGAATAAACACCACATTTGAAGTAATGAGAGCTCCCCCCATGATCATTCGCCTCTAATTTTAGAACCCCATTAATGAAAACCGTTACTTTTCCAGCACCAACATCATGGATAACGTTTAAGCGAAACCATTGATCGTAGATATGAGGAACCAAGACCGAGCTCAGGTAATATGAAAGTGTACCATTATATACCACCATGGCAAGTGTTGTAGATTGGCCACTTGCACCAAAGAGTTGCATGATACACACGCCTGATGTCCCATTCGGAACATAACCATATCCTTCGAATTGCCATACGCCCGAAGAATAGTCATAGCCCTGGGAGACAAATTAGTAGAAGGAATGATGGAGGGATTCAAATAAATTAGAAGTTGTAGCCCAGATTCGCGGATAATTTGGGAAGTTAACAGACTTTTGAAAATGATTACAAAGTAGTCTTGAAATTTTTGAAAAAATATGGATGTGTTTTTTATTTGACAACATGTGCATTCGTGTGAGTGTGCGCGCGCGCGTGCGTGTGTACTTATTTATCTAAGCGTATTTGTTTGCTGGATTAGGATGTAAGTTCCCTTTTCACTTGAGTGTTTATTCAATAAATTTGAATTTCTCATGAGAATTGCAAATAATATATAAGAAATCAGCAACTTATATAGTTTTCGAACTCCTGGTTTGAAATTAATCTCGTGAGATTTACAAATAACATATAAGAAATCGGCAACTTATATAGTTTTTGAATTCCTGGTTTTAAATTAAGAAAATTCACATTTTATCCAAAAAATAGGACAAATCCTAATTATTCAGGGTCATTTGGAATTCACAATTGATTTGTTATAATTATTTTTTTGTCCTTTTATGTACCGTAATTAAAATGGTAGTAAACATTATGTTAAAAAAAAATAAAAAATAAAATAAAATCGGCTGGTATCCATGTTCTTCCTATATTAACCAACCAACATTTTAGTGAATATCTATGAAAATACCTAATATGTAGCAGTAAACATGCAATGATATCACCTATTTAATTTTTCCATTTTGAATATTGTTTTAATGGATCCATATATGTACACAGTTATTTCTCTAATTACGAGACAACAAATTAAAGCACATAGGAGAATAGTTAAGTGTATGTGTTGGGTAGATTAGGATGTGAGCTCCCTTTTCACTTGAATGTTTATTCCATAATTTTGAATTTCTCATGAACTCTACAAGTAATATATGAGAAATCAACAACTTATTTGGAAAATTCCTGTTTTTTTAACTAAGAAAAATCACATTTCATAAAAAAAGAAGAAGAAGAGAGAAATCTTAATTATTCAGGGTCATTTAAAGTTCAAAAGGGGCATTAGAAATCCAGAATTTTGTAATTATTCAGAAAATTTTGTAACTATGTTCATAGCTACGAAGTTTAATAACAACAAGCAAGTTTTTAAGTATACTTTACCATAAGTCAGTTTCAATTAATGAAAAAACTTAGGAGAGTCTAAGAATGTGTACACGTATACGAATTTCGCTGCGAGGCTTGGTGCTGCTGTTACGAGAGAGCGGCTTGTCCGTAGAGAAGACCCAAAACCAGTGGATTCCATCACTGAATCTATACCGTTGGTTTTCGGGCAAGTTCCAAGGTTTATGGATGTGAAAGTTAGAACTGTTGAGTGGAAGGGAGACAAAACCATCCGTCGGATCGGACGGGGCCCAACCAATGGCTTTGTGGTAGATGCAAAGGAAAATAGTGAAGATTGAAAGAGCTAAGAAAGAAGAACCCATCTCCTTGTTCTTCAAGAAGAAAGGAGAAGATAGATGAAAATGGCTACGGTATAAGGGGAGGAAAAGTGAAGGAAAAAAGTGGAAGAGAGGGGTTCAAATTAGTGAATTCTCCTTGTCAAGAAGTTCATGTTCCTCATTTCTTAACTGACAGAGAGAATGGTCAGATTTTATTTTGGTAACCTAGTCAATTATTGGTGCAATTTGGTCCACCAAGGCAAAGAACTATAATTTTTTGTTCCACTCTTTAAGATTAAGACTTTCAGGTGTTTCACCTATGTCAGTTTGTCTTTCAAAAAAAAAAAAACTAAGTCAGTTTGTCTTATATGTGAAAAAAAATGTAATAAAAAACAAGAAACGGTGGCAGTGGAAGTGTCTAAATTTTTGGGTAAGCTTTCGGAGCAATTGGTTGTTTCAGAAACCCTAAAAGCTAATAGCTATGGAGAACTGGAGGATCTTTTATATATATATAGCTGACAGAGAGAAAAGAATGTGGATGTGACCTTGATGGAGATTAATTATATAAGTTTGTAATGGCTGACAGAGAGAAAAGAATGAAACGAATTGCACCTCCTTTTTTGCAAAACAACACCATTTATTTCATTAACAAGTTAAACCACAAGAAGCCAAGTATATACAACATAGTACAAAGTTTCATATGCATGTTTTGATTTGTTTTCCCCTTCATCTCAATCACAGTTTTTAAGGACTTTGATTCCCTTCCAACGAGATTCCATGTAGTGGGAAGGTGTCCTTCGTGAATAAACACCACATTTGAAGTAATTAAAGGTCCCTCCATGATCATTTGCCTCTAATTTTTGAACCCCATTAATGAAAACCTTAATTTTTTCGGCACCAACATCATGGATAACGTTTAAGTGAAACCATTGATCGTAGATATGAGGAACCAAGACCGAACTCAGGTAATATGAGGAACCAAGATACGGATTACAAACGGATGATGGAATAAAAAAAAATTTGTTATTTGTTGCGCGGGAGATGATATTTTCACTCCCCCTGCGTTACGCATGCGCTCCCTTTATAACGTGATTTGACGTAAAAAAGTGTCAATCATCGCCCTTGTTGGGCCCATATCAAATAATTACAACAATCTCGTCAATGTTACTTTTGCGTGGGTCGCCCTTGAATGTGGGCCCATTATAAACATAGGGCCAAACTGTTGACCAGATGTCACACGGATGGGCCCCACGCATTCGCGTGTAGTTGATTGGTCATTTTAAAATGACATGGCCAGACATTATCCCAACGTATATACAGTTTCAAGCCTTGTTTGCTTCCTAAAAAATTTTGGATGTTTTGAGTAAATAAAGGTCGTAATTGTCGCTACGTTGGGGTACCGGGCAAGATTGATTTTGGCTTATAACTGCTCCCCTTGGCATTTTCCTTCGTTAGCATTTGTTTAATTACTTCTCTCTATCCAAACAAAACCACAATCCCACAATTATCTATATTCTATAGAATGGAAAGTTAAGAGTATGGTTTTAAAATTTAAGATTTTATAATCAATAAAAAAGTGCATAAGACTAGCTAATAGGGAAAGATTTTACAAAACCATACGCATTTGTAACCACCCCACAATACTTTAAAAAGTCACACTCATGGGTGCATCCCATTTATAAATCACATTTTTTAAGTACCTTGATTCCCTTCCAACGAGACTCCATGTAGTAGGAATCGTTATCTTGTGCATAAACACCACACTTGAAGTAGTGAAATGCCCCCCCACGATCATTCACCTCTAGTTTTAAGACTCCATTGATAAAAACCGAAACATTTCCGGCCCCAACATCATGGATAACATTTAAGCGGAACCATTCATCATAGATATAAGGAACCAGGACCTCCCTCCTGTAGTACATGAGTTTACCATCATATACTCGTATCATCAGTGTCGTGGCGGTGCGATTTGCACCAAAGAGTTGCATGATACACACGCCTGAAGTCCCATTCGGAACATAACCATATCCTTCGAATTGCCATACGCCTGAAGAATAGTCATAGCCCTGGGAGACCAATTAGTAGAATGAATGATGGAGGGATTCAAATATTGCAAGGAATTAAGAAAGTCCACATTTTATCCAAAAAATAGGAAAAATCCTAATTATTCAGGGTCATTTGGAATTCACAATTGATTTGTTATAATTATTTTTTTATCGTTTTATCTACAGTAATTAAAATGGTAGTAAACATTAATCTTGAAAGTCCACATTTCATCCAAAAAAAGAGAGAAATCTTAATTATTCAGGATCATTTAAAGTTCAAAAGGGGCATTAGAAATCCCGAATTTTGTAATTATTCAGAAAATTTTGTAACTATGTTGATAGCTACAAAATGTAATACCAACAAGCAAGTTTTCAAGTATACTTAGGAGAGTCTGAGAAAATGTACACGTATACGAATCTCGCTGCGAGGCTTGGTGTTGCTGTTGCGAGAGAGTGGCTTGTCAGTAGAGAAGACCCAAAACCAGTGGATTCCATCAATGAATCTATACCGTTGGTTTTCGGGCAAGTTCCAAGGTTTATGGATGTGAAAGTTAGAACTGTTGAGTGGAAGGGAAACAAAACCTTCCGTCGGATCAGACGGGGCCCAACCAATGGCTTTGTGGTAGATGCAAAGGAAAATAGTGAAGATTGAAACAGCTAAGAGAGAAGAACCCATCTGTCCTTGTTCTTCAAGAAGAGAGGGGAAGATAGATGAAAATGGATATGGTATAAGGGGAGGAAAAGTGAAGGATAAAAGTGGAAGAGAGGGGTTCAAATTAGTGAATTCTCCTTGTCAAGAAGTTCATGTTCCTCATTTCTTAACTGACAGAGAGAATGGTCAGATTTTATTTTGGTAACCTAGTCAATTATTGGTGCAATTTGGTCCACCAAGGCAAAGTACTATAATTTTTTGTTCACGTCTTTAAAATTAAGACTTTCACCTCTCAGTTTGTCTTTCAAAAAAAAAAAAAAAACTATGTCAGTTTGTCTCATATGTGAAAAAAAATGTAATCAAATACAAGAAACGGTGGCAGTGGAAGTCCCTAAATTTTTGGGTAAGCTTTCGGAGCAATTGGTTGTTTCACATACCCTAAAAGGTTATAGCTATGGAGAACTGGAGGATCTATATACTAGGCTGTGGATGTGAGCTTGATGGAGATTAATTATTTAAGTTTGTAATGGCTGACAGAGAGAAAAGAATGAAACTAATTTCACAAATATCTCCTTTACTACAAAACAACACCATTTATTTCATTAACCACAAGAAGCCAAGTATAACACAGAACAAACTTTCATATGCATGTTTTGATTTGTTCCCCTCATCTCTATCACATTTTTTTAAGGACTTTGATTCCCTTCCAACGAGATTCCATGTAGTGGGAAGGCGTCCTTTGTGAATAAACACCACATTTGAAGTAATGAGAGGTCCCCCCATGACCATCCGCCTCTAATTTTAGAACACCATTAATGAAAACCCTAACTTTTCCGGCACCAACATCATGGATGACGTTTAAGCGGAACCATTGATCGTAGATATGAGGAACCAAGACCGAGCTCAGGTAATATGAAAGTGTACCATTATATACCACCATGGCAAGTGTTGTGGCTTGGCTACTTGCACCAAAGAGTTGCATGATACACACTCCAGACGTCCCTTTGGGCACGTACCCGTGCCCTTCGAATTGCCACACTCCGGAAGAATAATCATAGCCCTATTACAAACAAATTATCAAAGAATTTTGAAGTAAAAATGATTAAATAACACCAAGTCTTGCAGCTTAAGGGCCTGTTTGTTTAAGATTATGACAACCGATTGTGGAGTCCCCACCGATTATTTGACACAAATTTAGTGCAATTTTCGGTCCAATAATTAGTTGGGGACTCCACAATCGATTGTCATAATCTAAAACAAACAGGGCCTAAGCTTTTGGAGTAATTGGTTGTTTCACATAGTATCAGAGCACTGCCTCAGCACTGCCTCACGGCAGGTCTGGGTTCAAAACCCGCCAACTTCTTGATATTAAAAGATTCACATGTACAGCAAACCCAAAAGAGAGGAGCCACACATGAGGGGAAGTATTGAAGTATAAATGATTAAATAATACAACTCTAACAGCTCAAGCTTTTGGAGTAATTGGTTGTTTCGCAGAGATAAACAATAGGAGAAAAACAATTTCTAGTTAATATCTTATATTTTAGGTGGAAAGAAAACAAAAAGGAAATAATTGCGTAGATGGCATTAGGCAAATCCTACCAAAGGCATCCATTTCTCCCTATTCCACATTTAAAGCAGTAAAAAATATGTTTTTTAAAAAAAAAAAAAAAAAAGGGATGCTGAGTTGCTTATGGAGATTCTCATTCTCCCATTTCCGCAGTTTCGTCCGCTTTAAAAGAGAGAAAATGAGAAGCCTTGTGAAATGGGCCCTTAATCAGTCCTTGCTAGGATTTTTATATCCTCTTGAATATGGTGATCATGAAAATTATTATAATTAAGCTCTAGGATCATCTTGGCGACCTTGTCTAAGGCTTGTTTATGGTAACATAAACAAGTTATATTTATAAGCTGTTGTTAGTGCGATAATAATTATGGTAACATGTATAAACAACTTATCTACATAACCATTCAAAAGAAAAGAAAAGAAAAAAACCAGCTACAAAGGTGCTCACATTGAACAATGTCATCAAAGGACATTAATAAAGGCACAGAAGAATTTAAAATTAAAATAATAATAAATGTGCATTGGTGAGATTAGGGGTGGACATGGTTCCGGTTCAAACGGGGAACCAAACCGAACCGGCACATTTGGTTCGGTTCGGTTCGGTTCTAGATCTATATGGTTCGGTTCCGGTTCGGAATTCTGGAACCGGTGTAAATTCGGTTCGGTTCTGGGTTTGAGATCCTAGAACCGAGAGCCGACCCTCACCTTAAAACCTAATGCCTCCATTTGATAAAATCACCCCACCCCCTTTTAATTCACCCCTCTTTAATGTGTTGCTTTGTAGTTCATATATAATATTTGCACTGCCCAAATTTGTGCCTGTTAGTGTTTGTAGTTCATTTATAAACAAGACTGAACCGAACCAATTATAAACACGATTAGGCAAAATATCTACATTTGGTGAAGGTTTGGTAAACCAAGAACCGAACCGATTATATATGGTTCTGGTTCGGTTCGATTCCAAACATATATGGTTGGGTTCTGGTTCCAATTTCAGGGAACCGATTATATATGGTTCGGTTCTGGGTATACGCCAAAACCGAACCGAACCGAACCATGTCCACCTCAAGGTGAGATGGTCCAATGGGGTTACCCTTGTAGCCGGGTTTTTTTTTCAATGGTAACCTTTAGTTTAGCATTCCTCTTATAAATATTATTTGCAAATAAGACCACACGCATATAAGATTAGAGATTGTTTTAACTCCTTTTTTGCAAGATCGCCCTTCAGTTTAGCATTCCTCTTATAACAGTTATTTGTAAATAAGACCACATGCATATATGATTTGATATTGTTTCATCGTGACTTCACCCAAAAAACAGTGAGGGGTGACGTACTAGTCGACTTAGTCTCGATCATGTGAAACAATTAATCTTATATATGATTATACCCAAATATTGGGTTATTCAAGGAGGTTCAACATCTCCACTGAAAATCCAGTTCAAATTTTAGAGTTGAGGCCATGATTAGGGCCCAACACTTGTTCAAGGTATCAACCTACTTGGTTGAGTCCGGGAACTCCCTACAAGGTGTTGGACTCACCCATCACAGCAATATATTCACGATTGAAACAAAAACAAAAGTAGAGATGCAGAGTTTTAGAGATGGTTTACATGTATGCGGATCTCAGTTCGTGGTCCGGTCTTGCTTGTGAGGCTTATCAGTAGAGTAAACCCAGAGCCTGTGGACTCCATGGATGAAGCTATATCGCTTATTTTCCGGCACATCGTAAGGTCTTTGGATGACAAAGTTAGAGGCATTGAGAGGAAGAGAGATGAACCCGTCCGTCGGATCTCCACTGACCCCACCTTTGGCTCTTTGGATGCCAAGGTGGAGCAGGACTATATAGAAAAGAGCTAAAACAAAGCCAGAAGAACCCATTTCTTCTTCTAATTCTTCTTCTCCTCCTCCTTTAAGAGAATATATAGAACGCAAATAGGATCAAATAGCTACAAGAATTATAATAGTCAAGTGGGTAAAAAATTGAAAATCTCTAGAGAAGGACAATCCACACTGGCTCTAGCAAGACGATCCTCCTAGCCTTCGCCGACCGCTGGAATATAATGGAACCAAACCGGTTAGCCTTACAAGATTGTCGTGTCTATATAAGTTTGTCTAATCCAATCTATCCTCTTTTGTCAAACAAAGTAAGCCAAGTTCTGCATAAGCATAATTTATACTTCAGACACAAGCTACTACATGGTCACGTCCTACGCCACCCACCCAATATTCTAGTGAAATGTACATAAACTATAATATATGTATTTAAGTAGATATAAATCTAAAAAAAAAACTTCGATGCATCCAAAACTCGATTGCCATTTGGGTTGAGGGCCCTTGATCAACACTTCAACTATATTTTGATAATGGGACGCAAACCTTGTTTTTACACTTCTCTAATCGGCTGCTGAGAGATTTTTGGGAATTGTAATAGCCTTTGACAATTGGTTAAAACATGTAAAACAAAGTGAGTTTGTCCCATTATCAAAACATGGTGGCACCAATATATACATAGGGATTTGGCACGGAATTTTGTGCAAAGCCATTTCGCATCTCGCTTTTCCAGGGAGAACAGCCACACATGATCACTTTTTAGCAGATTTTGTCTTATTCATTCAATGCGTGTGAGGTGGCTGTTTCCTCCGGCAAAAGTAAACCACTAAATGGCTTCCTGTGAAATTGCCTAGCAAATCTCATTTACATATATATTGATAAACTGAAGAGCAACATAGCACTTTGATGGTGTGGATCCATTGGGAGCACCATTGCGGGTGGTTTTTCAAGGAAGCCCTTCAGTTTAGCATTCCTCATATTCAATCAGATGTGCGAAAAGCCACTTCTGATTAGTTGAAGGAAGAATGTTAATCACAGATGCACATTCATAAAAAAGAGTTTCAAGCATTATCTTTATTTTCTTTCAGAAAAGCAACCAAATTCTAGCAGCATCTAAGCTTAAACATTTTTGCATGAGATGTTGAGGGTGAGAAACAATTCTATATACATTAGATCCAGAAGAGGGTCCTTTTTTTTAATGGCAATAAGGGGCACTTTTGAATGTTAGACTTACCTTCTTTTTTCAGATTCTTCTTGGAAAATTCTCCAATCACTTCTTCAATTTTCGTAAGTGAAAATTAGATACAGAATGCTTCTGTTTTAACAGATATTTTCAACATTTTCTGACAGAGAAGAGACCTCCCCACCATAGAGAAGGTTTCTAACATGGCCAATCAAGTAGCAGTGAGGGCCATAGCATACACTTGTTAGATATCCTCCATAGAGCAAGCAATGAAGAGCAAATAGAACAAGACCCTTCCAAATGGTTTCTTCTTCAATGTATGCAACTCCTTCACATTCACAACCACCAATAAGAGCCTGTGCTTCATGCCTCGCTGTCATTCCCAGCCAGTGGAAATCCAATGGGTCATTAATATCCTTCAAGTAAGGTAGGCCATGAACCAAGAAAGGCCAGACCTTCGGCGAAATCCTTGAGACGCAAGCAAGAAAGTCTTTACACACCACATCAAACCCATCACGCAAAACAAAACCAAGTTCCAACTCTGTTAATAGCAAGCACTTTCCACTTCTCTGAGTGAGCAGAGAAGAAAGGTTAAACCCAGAACTCTTTTTAATGATTGAGCTCCATTTCGAGCTTTAACAAGTCCCATTAAGGATTCCTCGGCACTTACCCAAAAATGTGCGGCTGGTGCAATTAAAGAAGAGTCAGACGAAAATAAGTGGTGGGTCGCACCTGCGAGCAACAAGGAGTATGCTGCACCAGCCCTGCTCAACTCAAAAGCTTCCAACTGATTGTCTTTACCAGAATCAAGTGTGTGGATCCTATAGGCGGATGCTAGTGTCATGTAAGAATTGATAGAGAGATGGTGCAAGGGGTGCAATTTGAAATTTGATGGTGATGGTTCCAATGGCTGAGATTGTTCAGTTTTGGAACTTTCAATAAGCATCTTTTCAAGCATTTCACAGCAAGATTCAGGATTCCCAGATGACATGTACTCAGTAATAGCTTGGTCTAGGCAATCAGTTAGCTCTCTATATGCCTCCTCTATGCACAAGCTGTGGTCTAAATCCAAGCAAGTAGAGTGGTTGGCAGCATTTTGCTGCAAATTGATACACCAAAAGTATATTAGATCCCATTCTCGAGTTGGAAGCTAAACAACTCGAGCATGTCTAGTATGTATGATCGAAGTGTTAAAACATTATTTGCAGAGATGGTCAGAGCATAATGCTGCTAGAAGATATCTGCTGCCTCAGAATCAGAACAAAAATCCACATTTTATGGAGCCACTTCTCATTTTTCATGAAATAAAAATTAATAAAAAATAAGTCAAAGTAGGTGGTAAAATCAAAACAATATAAGGTTTTGCATTGGAGGCTGGACGGGAGTCCGGGACACTAGAGAAGATATACATGGTGTCCTCTTCAAGAAGGATAGAAGGATTTAACTCAACATCACAAGCTATTGGCAGTACAGTTGCGAGCTTCAGCACTAGGACAGTCCGTTAATGAACGAAGAAATATTAAAATGTTCCCAAAAGATATAGACAAACTTCTTAAACATAAAACCAAAAAAAATAATGTACATTTACGATCACTCCCTCCCAATGCAAGAAAAGATGGTTCAATTTGGTTTCTCCAATAAAGGGCATGATGGAGAAACACTTGTAGGTTCCAAATCATTGTTGCATCACACATCCGTTGCTTGTTCTGGTGACCGTGGCATTAACAAGGAGAGACTAGACTAGAACAAATATAATATACAGTATAGCACCACAAAACAAATTCGAGAATGAACCATTCAAAAAAAAAAAACAAAAACAAAAACAAAAGCAAACAACTAGGTTAATATTAAAAGAGATTCTGTAAGGAGCAGTAGGGCTTGCACCACTAGGTTAATATTGCATTCTACTAGATGGGTGGAGCCTTTACCAATAACCTAAAGCCATGAACAATTATGCTTCCTGCAACCTGCACTTAATTCGCAACTTTGTGCATCTAAGAAAGGCATCCCCAGAATTTCAAACAAAAACATTCTTCCTAATTTGTAGCCATAAATTATTGGTTGAGGCCCTCAAAATGAATGGACTAGCTAGCTAGGGAGCTAAGGTTCTAGTACTTCCTGCAAGAGTTGCAGAAAGTATGCCTAGAATGTGGAGTTTCTTGGCGGTATTTAATTATTTATACAAATTTTTCTGTAGCAATTTAAACAATTACTCCTGCTGAGATATATTTATGTACAGAAGCAATTTTAATCTTCAGGGAAACAAAGCTATGATACATCTAAAAACAAAGCCTGCCACTCAAAACAGCATGAACAGCATTCGTCATGATACAATGAGAGTAAAAATACAAAAATATAAAAAAATCAACTCAAGTACTGAATTAAGCCGAAGAGATGACAGGTAATAAGATTTTTTTTTCATCTTATGACAGGTAATAAGATTATAAGCTAACACAGTGCTTACGAAGGAAAACAAAACACAAAAAAACAGATCATGCTTTTATTATGTATCATTTCTTACTTGTAAAATACGATCCACATATGCTGGTGGTGACGAATTACATCTGTCACAGCAGCAAACAAATCGATATTTTTCCCACAATTCTGACTGCCTTATTGCCTGTAAATATAAATCGGAACTCACAAAAGATTATCAATCATGAAATAAACTGAAGTAAAAGTAATGATGCTACTGAAAAATGTAACAGGATATCTTAGCGAACAACATCAATGGTCATGCTAGAGTGGACATCTACAAAGATCGAAAAACCTTTCTATGAGATTTTTTTTCTTGAAATGGTAATCAGATTTTATTGAAGAAAGCAAAAGAAAATAGCAATACAAAAATTATATAGGGGGCAGAGATTTTCCCTCAAAAATAACCCCTCTGATCTCTAATCATCCCATCTTTACTGGACAGACACAGGTTTCCAACAGAAGCATAATCAAAATTCAGCTGGGGAATGTTGGAACCGGAGGGTTTCCATCTCACTTTCATTTTGCCTTTAAACACTATAAAAAATTATCACCAACCACTTCCGATATAGATCTTGAACCGAACATCCCTTGAACCCCTCCCTTGTTATGGCCCACTAAAAATAGTACTTTTGATTCCACTAAATACCTTACTATTAGTGGATCTCTTGTTATAAAAAATTCTTCGGTTTCTCTCCGCCAAATCATCCAAATGACCACAAAGGATTAATTGACCAAAGAATATGGCCTTTCGCACTCAATTGCCTAGTCCATAGGCAATCCAAGAGGTCCATATCGTATTGAAGGAAAACCCAATGAAACCGAACCTCATGCCACTCAATACTCACAAACTCAATTTGAATGAATAGGTGGTTGGAAGACTCTTCTTCCTTCAATCAAAGGTCACACAGGTTTCCCAATTCGAAACTCCTCTTTAATAGATATAGAGTGCTAATCTTTTGGTGCACAACTGTCCAACAAAATCTTTGGACCTTGGGCAGCCCAAGACTTTCAAATTTTCATCCATCTAAAAGACGGATGCTCCCTTTTCACCAAAACATGGAAACCGACCAGATTAAGAAAATCCCATTAGGATATGAGCTCCAACTCTATAAATCAAAAATAGCAGAAAAGATGACAGAAAAGAGAACAAGCGAGTAGATCCACATCGTTGTTGGCTAACAGCCAAACATGTCGAAACTCAATCGAGTGTCCCTCCGATACACCCAAGATCTACTCAAAAGCATTTGTAAACCTCTAATGGTAATTATTGTCACCTTTGATCAACTTGATAACATTGAGGGAATCTCCCTCAGTGATAATATGACACAATTGATCGTGCTCCAACAGCCTAACTCCATGAAGTAGCTCCTGAACCTCATATCACACCTAGAGGTCCTGGATATATACAAATTGTCTCTCTTTGGGCATTTTTTAACAAATTGCCAATCCCCGCCCGACCTAGGTTACCAAGACGAGAACCATCAAAGTTCAATTTCAGTGTCGATGCATGTATTTTGCAACTAGTGGCCTACATGATAGTCCTAGTTGGGTGTTGCATGTGTATGAATCTGAGTCAACACTCAACCCACTATTTTTGTTAGCTTCTTCAAATGTCTACCCAATCTAACATGGTAAACACATCAGCTGTGTTGCCCCTGAAATAAGACTTCCATTAAGTTTGTGGTAAGATAATGAACAAACTCCCAAGAACAATATTTCAAGAGGAAGATGGGTAGCAAGGACTAACAAAATATGCAAGTCTTGTTGAAAAAAATCAAGAGTTACCATGTAAGTCCAGATTAACTACTTATAGAAGTAAAAGAAAAACTAATTACAAACTCCTAGCATCTATATGTACCCATTGTTAGAGTAATTAGGTCAAGCAAGAGGTTGCTTGAAGCATTACACCCAAGGTATCTAATTTGGAATACCAAGTTTGTTGCCTCCAGCCCCTATATATATATATAGATACACTAGGGTTATAAGAGGTTAATGGGCTCCAGCCCATATGGGCCCACTACACCTGATCCATTACCTATTGGGCTTATATTAGAACATACATGGGTTATATTATATACCCAACAATCTCCTCCTATGTTCTACATATAGCACAATCCAATAGATAGAAAGTGTAATGTTCACAACAAAATATTGAATCATCCACATTACCATATGGTCTATATCATAAAAGATCTGTAATCTAACTAAAAACACGAATCCTTTTATGACAAACCAAGAGTTTTAGATATACAACAAGCTAAACTCAACCAAAAGGTAGTTTCACATATAAGTGAACCCCACTGATCTTAGAGGAATTCATTCATGGGGTATGATTCTCATCGAGATCCAAAATAAAGTTCCACAAAAAAGTGAACTCTATACATACTGAAATAAAAGCATAGTCTTTATGACTTTATAAGATTTAAGTAAGTCATCTTCATCAAAGTCCAAATCAAGACAAGCTCCATCTTTTCGCCAATCCCTGTGAATTACCAAATATGGATTTCATGAAAATAAATCCAATAATTTGTGTAAAACACTAAAGTATCTAGTTCTACCTGAAGAAGAACTTAGTACAATTCCATAATTCACGAAAGTATCTAGTTCTACCTGAAGAAGAACTTAGTACAATTCCATAATTCACGAAAGTATCTAGTTCTACCTGAAGAAGAACTTAGTACAATTCAAAATGACTGAAAAAAATATCAGTATCACTCTCACTATAAGCATCATTGTCAAGTTTCAATAAAGAACAAGACTTAAACAGCTTCATTTGCAAATAACCATTTTTTATTGTCAAGTTTCAATAAAGAACAAAACCAAATAGTTTCTTTTGCAAAGAATCATTTCATGTTTATTTTTTGAAATGTTACAGTCATCTTATCCATATTTGAGTTAAGCTGTATCATAAAGTTTGGAATGTACAACCTTTCCCAAAAAAGGACATGTCATCAAATGTGGAATGACATACAACAACTGTAAACATCATCGAAACATATCAAGTGCCTGTCTTAGCCAAAACAGAGGGAGATTCGAAAAATTCAAAATAACATGGATGTAGGTTAAGACATGTCTACACGGTCTTTAACCCCATCTCCCCCACAATTTTGAGTATTCGATCTTTGGTCAGTCCCTGTTGTGAGAGCATCGACCATATTATCCTTCGATCTCACATCAATCAAAGTGATAATCCCGTGTTCAATGAGATAATTCAGCATGGCATGTTTCAGCCTAAGATGTCTCCTCTTACCATTAAAGAATGAGTTCTTCACAATCGTAATTGTAGCTTGATTATCACAGAACACACTTAAGGAACTAATCCTTAACTGGGTCAATGGAATGACCATAACCATGATCAAAATCTTTATCTCATCTGCTTTCATTTGCAACTGAAGCTAGAGCATAAAGTTTCAATTCGACTTCCACACGACAGCAGTAGATTTGCTGTCCCCTGATTCTGATCCCCATGATTCATCAGAATATTCTTCCACGAGAAGTGGATGATCATCATAGTTTTGAGCATACTCTTGAGTACACGAAAGGTATCTCATCAGCCTCATAAGGGCATCTCTATGCTCATGGCCATGATTGCTAGTAAAACGACTCAGCATGCCAGCTATAAAGGCTATGTCTGGCCTAGTGCAACACAAACATGAGGCTACCAATCAGTTTAGAATAATCTAACTGACTCACACTGTCTCTTCCTTAGAGATCAGCTTCTTCGTATAATTAAAATGGTGTCTCAATCGGTTTGCACTCACTGCATCCTCAAAAAGGAAAGTAGTTGGTCATATAATGGGCTAGGCCAATGGTGATTTCCTGCCTTTCAAAAAACTGACTTTCATACCAAGAATGATGTTAACAACACCCAGGTCTTTTCATGTCGACGTCTTTACCCAAGAGTAGTTTCACATTTTTCATCACAGAAAGAGATTGGAAAGAAGAATCAACATCTACATACAAACAAATAATCATGACCTTATTCGATACAAAACGATAGTAAAGGCATTTATCCGAGTTATATGTCAGAAACCCAAAGCTCTATACTACTTTGCCAAATTTCTGATGTCACAATTTAGGTGCTTGATTAAGACCATAACAAACTTTGTATAATCATAGACAAATATCTACTTGCAGCCCGCAATCTTAGCCCCTTTTGGCAAATCGACTAGCTGCCAAGTTAGATTTTCTAACAGAGAGCTCATTTCATCATGAATGGCTTCTGCCCACAACATAGAGTCCCTAAATCTCATCACGTCCTGATAGGATGATGGATCATTCTCCAATTGGTAGGTCACAAAGTCCTCACCAAATTCTTGGGTACTCTATCACATGGAGGAGCATATAGAGATTTAGGATGTGATTTGCAGTCAAAGCTGCCTCTTCCCAAATGCAACTAGGCATGCCAGCTAATATTAACATGGAGTTGAACATTGAAGTTAACGTCATGTTCTTACACTCAGCTATGCCAATTGATTGAGGCGAGCGAGGAGCAGTAGTTTCAAGGATTACGCCCTGAGAGGCACAGAATTCCTTGAACCCTGTCAATGTGTATCTTCTCCTTCTCTATCACCCCTAACTCTCACACTTGTCAAATGTAATTGACATATATAATGGTATCTTATGAGTATTAGTAAATTAGACCATTTTGTGATAGTGCACATGTCCCAATCGGTTGTGTAACAACTTAGGAGCAATTAGCGGTGAACTAGCCTAGTTAGGATAGATCTCAAAGGGAACTCCAGTCTTTTCCATTTTTAATAACAAAAAATAAATTGGAAAGAGTGCACCTGATTTGCGAATCGCGAGAACCGTATCACGTGAATCAAATCGAGAACCAAATCGCAAACCAAATCCACAACCGACGGCTCAACAAACAAAGCTATGAGCCTAATCGAGGAACGAAAGCCAAGAACCAAGTCATTCCGCCCACAATAATTTTCCTCTAAAGTGTCGGCTCCACCACAATCCACAATCCAATTACCCACTCAAATTTACCAAGGCAAGTCCTTTTTGAGAAAAGGGGTTTCGGCCAGGAAGGTTTTGGTCTTCAGTGATGCAACCACCAAAGTGTTGTACAAAAAACAAAAGTGAAGAACCCCAACCCCTACTGCCTTGAGATCCCCAACAATTTAGAGAGATGGAACCCCAAAACGAAAATTCCTCTCCCTCCAAAAACGAGAATTCCCACTGAAATTACATAGGAGCAATGATTCTCCAACAATCAACGGCAAAGAGGGTTCTGCTCCTAGAGGAAACCCCAAAAAACTGAGAAATTTGTGCCGTGAAGCTTCCTGCCTCGAGTCAAAAGAAGAAGATGGGTTTCCGCCCAGGCACGAAACCCACTTTAACAGACCCCAAAATCAAGATTTTGATTCCGCAAAAACAGATGGTCGTATAGTTTCTTCTTGGAGAAGCAAACCTCAAGAACCAAAATTCCGATCCTACCCACTTCCAATCAAAATCTGTGGGATTGAAACGCAATTAGGGGTGTAAATGGATATTCGGAAATTCAATTACCATCCGCATCCGAATCCGTTTAAAGCGAATATTATCTGAATCCGTTTCAAGCGGATATTATCCGAATCCGTTTATGAGATATCCGGAATGACACACTATCTTTTGTTTCTATAAGAAAAGTGAATATTCTTTTTAGAAAAAAAATATAAAAACAAAAATAGCCCAAACCCATTCCATCAAAATAGCCCAAACTCATTCCATCATATACAAAAAAAAGGAAAAACTCAAAGACAACTACCAACACTATCATCCATCCCCATCCCCATCGCCTCCCTCTCTCTCTCTCTGCCTTTGTTTTAAAAGGAAGAAGAGGATCTCATATATTTTAGGGTTTGAGAGTTAATTTTGTGAAGAGAATGTAGAGGTCTAATTTTAAGGTTTAGAAAATTCATTCGAGTAAGTAGGAGAAAAAAGATAAAGTGCTGCAATAAAATGTTCGAATTTACCGGATAAACGGATACGGATAATATTCGAATTCGAACAATATCCAACGGATACGAATTCGGTAATAGATATTAAATATCCGTCGAATCCGAATCCGAATTCGGATGGTGTATACTGTAATCGAATTCGGATATAGCCATATCCGCTCCGAATTCGATCCGTTTACACCCCTAAACGCAATCAAGGTCTATTGGAGAGAAGGCCACACCCAAAACAGGGGTTTCATGTTAGAACAGTTTTGCACAAAGCAATCCGATGGATTCTTCTCCAACTACAACCCATATCTTGCTTGAGAGAGAGTCAACTCGTCTCTGTTTTGTTCTCCACAGAACGTGAGTTGCAGAGACAGGCACAAGAGAGAAGAAACCCACCCCCAAAGCTTTCTCCACACCCAAATCGATTCTCTGATAGAATCCAATGAAGAAGAAAAAATTGACGTTAGTGTAGAACCACTCCCAAATCGATGTTTCGGGGGTTAAAACCCACGCCCAAAACGATTAAAAATTAGGGTTGCAGAATAATGCTTCAAGATTGTTAGAGTAATTAGGTCAAGCAAGGGGTTGCTTGAAGCATTACACCCAAGGTATCTAATTTGGAATACCAAGTTTGTTGCCTCCAACCCCTATATATTATATATATATATATATATATAGACACACTAGGGTTATAAGAGGTTAATGGGCTCCAGCCCATATGGGCCCACTACACCTGATCCATTACCTATTGGGCTTATATTAGAACATACATGGGTTATATTATATACCCAACACCCATATCCTAGTGCATCAAATTCAAAATTCTACAAACTACCAGACTGTAATCATACTGTATTGCATAAAGATAGGTAAGAAATGGCAATGTACCTTAGGCTGCAACAAGTCAGCGTATGCAACACACACCTCTTCCCCTTTCTTAATCGACTTTATACTTCGTATCATGACTTTCGGCCCATATTTACATGATCCTGCCTTAGATCGATAAAAAGACAAAAAAAAAAAAAAAAAAAAAACTTGGGTATCAAAAGAAGAACCCAAAACAATCCAAATCAAGAAAAAAATAGAATATCACCATTAGTTAATTTGTCTTCATCACCATTCCAAGCCTTGAACTGCAACAAACATAGAATTAAAAAACACTCACTAGATGCACACACACACAAAAAAACAAAAGGGGCGGGAGGGGGGGATTGAGATTTTTACTCCCTTGTTTTGATAATTACACCTTCAAAAGATTTGTATGTAAGGGGGTGCAGCTATCAAACAAGGGGGTGTAAATATCACATTCCGAAGAACAAAAAAACGTAAATCCCAGAACCTACTTACCGTACCCTCTTCTCCGCAAGGGGTAACACGAAAACCCGGTTCGAGAGAACCCGGTTCACCAATAAACCCGGTCAAGGAGAACCGGTAAGAAGCATTAGGCGAGCAACTATGGTTAAACCAAGAGAAACCCGGCCCGTAAACCGCTACCCCAATCGTGCGCCCTTCGCTAACCTGCACCTCAACGGCGTTCGTTAGCACGAGGCACAAGACCATTTCATCCGTCGCACTCTCTCCCACAACATTTCCAAACCGTCCGTCGCGCATTCTTCTCGCCAAACACATTATTCTCCCTCCCTCACTAATTCTCCCCGATATATCGAATTTCTCGCGATTAATCATCAACCCGCCGATTCTCCCCGAGACGAGAAACTCGGGAGAGAGAAACCCTAGCTTCTGGAAGCAGAGGAAAAGGCGGAGGGCGAGTCGGAGTTGGGATAATTCGGAAGGCCACGTGGAGGTATCGGATTGGAGGAAGAGGTGGCACTCTCCGCTGGACACGTGGAGGTCAGCGTCAGCGTGACGGCAGTGATGGGAGCAGTAGAGAAGTGAAGAATTGCAGTGGGAATTGCAAGGGATAGGGACGGGATTGTGGGAATTGTTAGGTTTAGGTTTGGGGATTTTGGGATTTAGAGGGTGAAAGCAAGAGGAGCAATGGGAATGGAGGGAGGAATCGGAAAGGGTGAAGGCGAGTGGTAAAATTGGGGGTGTGACATCTTGGCCTATTTCGATCTCCTCTGGAGCTCTCATCTCCATTTCTTTTTCATTCTGTTTTTCGGAATTGATGGAGGAGTTCTTTTATCGTTGTTTGGTTAAAAGGTGGGGGTACGAATGAGATTGTGCCCAATATCTGATAGGAATGTGCCACGAAGAAGTATACTGTGCCCTAGGAAAAAAACAAGCTATATAGTCTAAGGACAACTATTTTTTTGAGTGATCCGAAAGGTGGCCTGAAAAAACTTGGACTGAGTTTGGATTGGTGGAATCATTGAAATCTATGTCCTAATGGAATGGGAAAAATCAAAATTTAGGGAAATGTTAACGAGGGCACTCCTCACTTTATTAAAGGAACAATTATCAATGGGGACAAACATTAGGTGAAATTATCAACACGACCCGTGCTTTTCAAAAATTAGACAAAAGAGGTCTTGTCAGTAAAAGTTGGACGAAAATGCCCTTTGGCATTTACAACACATTTTGACCTTGTTTTTTCCTTCTTCCCTCTACTTTTACTTTTCCATTATCACCTTTTTTATTTTCCTCCTTGTTCAGCGACCATTGTTGCTAGCAAATCTTGAAAACTTGAATGTTGAGTTCTTACCATCTATCTCTTTGTATCTAGGTTTTGTTTTTCTTTTTCTTTTTTAGGGTTTTGCACTATTTTTCATTCATCTGTTTCTGATTTATCTTGTTTAGGGTTTAAGCAGTTTGTATTTTAGGGTGTCATCTGGAGATAATGCATGAATGGCTTCACTCACTTTTTTGGAAGACATGAATGGATGGCTACATATTTTTTGATGTACTTAAATTTTTTTTGTAATACACAAATTGGGATGTAATACATGAAACACATTTAATGAAAACAACATCCATTTCTTTTGTTATTTCTATCATGAGCATAATTGTAGTGCCATTAGAAGAGCTGTTATATGCAGGGGGTTTTGTAGCAGAAGGGGTTTATCAACTCTCTTGAAGGGGGTTAGTAACTCTCAAAAGTAGGGTTACCAATTTTCGAATGGGCTTATCAAGTGCTTGAAAATTGGCCGAGGATACTGGAGTTTTGGAAGGGGGCTTTCAAGCCTCTATGATTGGGGTTATCTAGTATAAAAAATGGGGTTACCAATTTTTGAATGGGGTGATCAAGTCCCTAAAAATTGGCCAAGGGTACTGGAGGTTTGGAAGGGGGTTTTCAAGTCTCTGGGATTGGGGTTATCTAGTATAAAAAATGGGGTTACCGATTTCTGAATGTGCTTATCAAGTCCTTGAGAATTGGCCGAGGGTACTGGAGTTTTCGAATGGGGTTTTCAAGTCTCTGAGATTGGGGTTATCAAGTATCAAAATGGGGTTACCAATTTTCGAATGGGCTTATCAAGTCCCTGAAAATTAGCCGAGGGTACTAGAGTTTTGGAAGGGGTTTTAGAGTATTTTGGATTGGGGTTATCTAGTATCAAATGGGGTTACCAATTTACGAATGGGCTTATCAAGTCCCTTAGAATTGGTCGAGGGTACTGGAGTTTTGGAAGGGGGTTTTCAAGTCTTTGGGGTTGGGGTTATCCTATATCAAAATGGGGTTACCAAATTCTGAATGAGCTTATCAAGTTCCTTATGAACACATTTTTACTTGCTGTTTTTTCTTCACTCTATGCATGGAGGCCGAAGTAGAAGTTTTGAAAATCCTGTTGAAAGAAGACTAACACATGACCAAAAGACAAGGGAAGAAAATTTGGACCGTTTCTTTTCAAGGTGATTCTTTCTGGTTCTTCAACCTAGGAAGGGAAGGAGAAGAACAACGTCGAAGTAAGCTTTTGTGCCGACCGCGTAAGCTGAGTGTGTTCTTTGTGTTTGTCAATTTTCAACGAAGTGGTGTCAGAGTTGTTAAGGGGAGAACTCGCCCTTAAAAGCTAACCGTTAAGGGAGAGGGTGCCCAAGTCCTTATAAGCCCCTCCACATCCATTCACTTTTCTAATGTGGGAACTTTGCTTTTGCGTGAAGCCCTCGGCCCAACAATCTCCCCCTCCACACAGTAGCAATGTGCGAATTACAAGATCTTTCCCGAGGGATTTTTCTCTGTCCTCAAGGGAACACCGGGCTTACTGAGGTCTAGCTTCTCCGTCAAGGGGAGGATTTCCAAGTCCTTATAAGCTCATCCACATCCATTTGGGATCTTTTCTTCTGCGTGGAACCCAACACACTCATTTCCTCTCTCTCTCTCTCTCTCTCTCTCTCTCTCACATACACACACACACAAATTGTTGGGTTGTCCTCCTCCAAGGCCATATGGGAAAACTTGGAGAAGATGTTGGCATCTCCATCTCGCGCTCTAGTCATGCAGATTCTACTGAACTATAGACCATATGAAAGGACAATCTCCATAACTATCTTTACATGGCTAAGTCCAAGTAATAATGGTTTGGACTAATGCTAAGTTCAAGTAATGGGTTAGCCTTGGTCAAGAGTATTAAACCTTCTCCTCACAAGCATGATGACTACTCACGCCAATAACTTGTCCTTGTGAAGATCTTCACGGCCTCCTTTTCAGCCACGAATTAAGGTTGGAGATGAAAGCTCGATCGTTCTTCCACGTTACTACACCGGGAATAAATCTGGGTCGTGGCCGTGGCCGTGGCCGTGGCCATGGTGTTGAATGTGGGGCCACTATAAACAGAGGGCCAAACCGTTGACCAGATGTCACGAGGATGGGGCCCGTGCATTCTCGTGTAGTTGATTGGTCATTTTAAAATGACATGGCCAGACATTAAGCCAACGTATATACAGTTTCAAACCTTGTTTGCTTCCTAAAAGTTTTGGATGTTTGAGTAAGTAAAGGTCATAATTGTCGCTAAGTTGGGGTCACAGGCAAGATTGATTTTGGCTTAATTATAACTGCTCCCCTTGGCATTTCCTTCATGTCCATTTGTTTACTTCTCTCTATCAAAATAAAACGACAATCCCCCAATTATTTATATTCTATAGAATGGAAAGTTAAGAGCATGGTTTTAAAATTTAAGATTTTATAATCACCAAAAAAGTGCTTAAGTGTAGGGAAAGAGATTGGAATTTAGTGATTAAATTAAAATTAGAATTGCTCATGCATATAGACTAGCTAATAATGTAGTCGTGATGTTTCTAATAGTGTTAATATCTATTCTATCTAAAATATATAGGAAATTTTAGTTTCACACACTTGACACTTTTCTAGCATTTTCCACCTCCTTCCTTCTCACACCCTCTCACATAGTTGGGCCCTAGAATATTCCATGGAATAATTTTTCATGGTTGCCAATATGGCCTCAGTTAAAAGATGGGCCCTTAGAAAGATAACAATATAAATCCTTCATACCATTTAAAAAAAACACCATTTATTACACTTACAGGACAAAACCATACACAGTTGTAACCACCCCACAATACTTAAATTAAAAAAGTCACATTCATGGGTGCATCCCATTTATAAATCACATTTTTTAAGTACCTTGATTCCCTTCCAACGAGACTCCATGTAGTAGGAATCGTCACCTTGTGCATAAACACCACACTTGAAGTAGTGAAATGTCCCCCCACTATCATTGAACTCTAGTTTTAAGATTCCATTGATAAAAATTGAAACTTTTCCGGCCCCAACATCATGGATAACATTTAAGCGGAACCATTCATCATAGATATAAGGAACCAGAATCTCCCTCCTGTAGTACATGAGTTTACCATCATATACTCGTATCATCAGTGTTGTGTTGGCATTCTTTGCACGAAAGAGTTGCATGATAGACACGCCTGATGTCCCATTCGGAACATAACCATATCCTTCGAATTGCCAAACGCCCGAAGAATAGTCATAGCCCTGGGAGACCAATTAGTAGAATGAATGATAGAGGGATTCAAATTTTGCACGTAGTTAGAAGTTGTAATCCAGATTCTCGGATTTTTGAAAATGATTAGAAAGTCGTCTTGAAATTTTTGAAAAAAAAATGGATGCGTGTTTTATTTAACAACATGTGCGTTTGTGTGTGTACTTATTTCTCTAAGTGTATGTGTTTTCTGGATTAGGATGTGAGTTCCCTTTTCACTTGAGTGTTTATTCAATAAATTTGAATTTCTCGTCAGTGTTTACAACTAATATATAAGAAATCGGCAAGTTATAAAGTTTTCAAATTCCTGGTTTTAAATTAATCTCGTGAGATTTACAAATAATAAATAAGAAATAGGCAACTTATCTAGTTTTTTAATTCCTGGTTTTAAATTAAGAAAATTCACATTTTATCCAAGAAATAGGAGAAATCCTAGTTGTTGGGACCCGGGTAGAACTCGCCGTCAAAAGCTAGCTATTAAGGGAAGGGAACCCATTCCCTTATAAGCCCATCCACATTGTCACACTTTTCCGATGTGGGATTATTTTGCTTTCACGTGAAACCCCCCAATAATCTACCCTCCACGTGGAAGCACCGTGGACAATCTCGCCCCTCCACGCAATAGGAACGTGGAAACTACGAGATCTTCCCCAAGGGATTTTTCCGTCCTCGGAGGCATAACGGGGTTACCGAGATCTTCCCAGGAGTTAGCACACCCCAGCTCCTGATACCATTTGTTGGGACCCGGGTAGAACTCGCCCTCAAAAGATAGCTTTTAGGGGCGAGTTCTACCCGGTTAAATTCCCTACAACTGGTATTAGAGCCGGGCACGTGGTAACCCCGATTTAGCCCCTGAGGATGGAAATATCCCTCGGGGAAGATCTCGGTATGCCTCCGAGGACGGAAAAATCCCTCGGGGAAGATCTCGTAGTTCCCACGTTCCTGCTGCGTGAAGGGGTTAGATTGTCCACATTGCTTCTGCGTGGAGGGGGAGATTGTTAGGGTTCCACGCAAAAGCAAATAGTCCCACATCAGAAAAGTGATGGGAAATGGGCATCCTCCCTCTAACAGCTAGCTTTTAGGGGCGAGTTCTACCCGGCTAAATTCCCTACACTAATTATTCAGGGTCATTTGGAATTCACAATTGATTTGTTATAATTATTTTTTTATCCTTTTATGTACAGTAATTAAAATGGTAGTAAACATTATGTTTTTTTCTTTTGAAACTCGGCTGGTATCCATGTTCTTCCTATTTTAACCAACCAACATTGTGGTGAATATCTATGACAATACCTAATATGCAGCAGTAAACACGCAGTGATATCACCTATTTAATTTTTCCATTTTGAATAATTGTTTTAGTGGATTGATATATGCACACAATTATTTCTCTAATTAAAAGACAACAAATTACAGCACATAGGAGAATAGTTAAGTGTATGTGTTGGGTAGATTAGGATGTGAGCTCCCTTTCACTTGAATGTTTATTCCATAATTTTGAATTTCTCATGAAATCTACAAGTAATATATGAGAAATCAACAACTTAATTATTTGGAAAATTCCTGTTTTTTAACTAAGAAAAATAACATTTCATCCAAAAAAAGAGAGAAATCTTAATTATTCAGGATCATTTAAAGTTCAAAAGGGGCATTAGAAATCCCGAATTTTGTAATTATTCAGAAAATTTTGTAACTATGTTGATAGCTACGAGGTGTAATAACAACAAGCAAGTTTTCAAGTACACTTTACAACAAGTCAGTTGCAATCAATAAAGAAACTTAGGAGAGTCTGAGAATAAGTACACTTATACGAATCTCGCTGCGAGGTTTGGTGTTGCTGTTGCGAGAGAGCGGCTGGTCGGTAGAGAAGACCCAAAACCAGTGGATTCCATCGATGAATCTATACCGTTGGTTTTCGGGCAAGTTCCAAGGTTTCTGGATCTGAAAGTTAGAACTGTTGAGTGGAAGGGAAACAAAACCTTCGGTCGGATTGGACGGGGCCCAACCAATGGCTTTGTGGTAGATGCAAAGGAAAATAGTGAAGATTGAAACAGCTAAGAGAGAAGAACCCATCTCCTTGTTCTTCAAGAAGAAAGGAGAAGATAGATGAAAATGTTTATGGTATAAGGGGAGGAAAAGTGAAGGATAAAAGTGGAAGAGAGGGGTTCAAATTAGTGAATTCTCCTTGTCAAGAAGTTCATGTTCCTCCTTACAAACTGACAGAGAATGATCAGATTTTATTTTGGTAACCTAGTCAATTATTGGTACAATTTGGTCCACCAAGGGCAAAGAACTATATTTTTTTGTTCCAATCTTTAAAATTAAGACTTTCACCTCTGTCAGTTTGTCTTTCAAAAAAAAAAAAAAAAAACTATGTCAGTTTGTCTTATACGTGAAAAAAATGTAATCAAATACAAGAAATGGTGGCAGTGGAAGTGTTTAAATTTTTGGGTAAGCTTTCGGACCAATTGGTTGTTTCACAAACCCTAAAAGCTTACAGCTATGGAGAACTGGAGGATTTTTTTTATATAAATAATAGCTAGGTTGTGGATGTGAGCTTGTTGGAGATTAATTATATAAGTTTGTAAGGGCTGACAAAGAGAAAAGAATGAAACGGATTTCACCTCCTTTACTGCAAAATAACACCATTTATTTCATTACCAAAAGAAGCCAAGTATATACAACACAGTACAAAGTTTCATATGCATGTTTTGATTTCTTTTCCCCTTCATCTCAATCACTTTTTTTTAAGGACTTTGATTCCCTTCCAACGAGATTCCATGTAGTAGGAAGGCGTCCTTTGTGAATAAACACCACATTTGAAGTAATGAGAGGTCCCCCCATGATCATTCGCCTCTAATTTTAGAACCCCATTAATGAAAACCGTTACTTTTCCAGCACCAACATCATGGATAACGTTTAAGCGAAACCATTGATCGTAGATATGAGGAACCAAGACCGAGCTCAGGTAATATGAAAGTGTACCATTATATACCACCATGGCAAGTGTTGTAGATTGGCCACTTGCACCAAAGAGTTGGATGATACAGACGCCTGATGTCCCATTCGGAACATAACCATATCCTTCGAATTGCCATACGCCCAAAGAATAGTCATAGCCCTGAGAGACCAATTAGTAGAATGAATGATGGAGGGATTCAAATAAATTAGAAGTTGTAGCCCAGATTCGCGGATAATTTGGGAAGTTAACAGACTTTTGAGAATGATTAGAAAGTAGTCTTGAAATTTTTGAAAAAATATGGATGTGTTTTTTATTTGACAACATGTGCATTCGTGTGAGTGTGCGCGCGGGCGTGCGTATGTACTTATTTATCTAAGCGTATGTGTTTGCTGGATTAGGATGTAAGTTCCCTTTTCACTTGAGTGTTTATTCAATAAATTTGAATTTCTCATGAGAATTGCAAATAATATATAAGAAATCGGCAACTTATATAGTTTTCGAACTCCTGGTTTGAAATTAATCTCGTGAGATTTACAAATAATATATAAGAAATCGGCAACTTATATAGTTTTTGAATTCCTGGTTTTAAATTAAGAAAATTCACATTTTATCCAAAAAATAGGACAAATCCTAATTATTCAGGGTCATTTGGAATTCACAATTGATTTGTTATAATTATTTTTTTGTCCTTTTATGTACCGTAATTAAAATGGTAGTAAACATTATGTTTAAAAAGAAACAATAAAAAAAATCTGCTGGTATCCATGTTCTTCCTATATTAACCAACCAACATTTTGTTGAATATCTATGAAAATACCTAATATGTAGCAGTAAACATGCAATGATATCACCTATTTAATTTTTCCATTTTGAATAAGTGTTTTAATGGATCCGTATATGTACACAGTTATTTCTCTAATTACGAGACAACAAATTAAAGCACATAGGAGATTAGTTAAGTGTATGTGTTGGGTAGATTAGGATGTGAGCTCCCTTTTCACTTGAATGTTTATTCCATAATTTTGAATTTCTCATGAACTCTACAAGTAATATACGAATTTCGCTGCGAGGCTTCGTGCTGCTGTTACAAGAGAGCGGCTTGTTCGTAGAGAAGACCCAAAACCAGTGGATTCCATCAATGAATCTATACCGTTGGTTTTCGGGCAAGTTCCAAGGTTTATGGATGTGAAAGTTAGTGTTAGAAAAAATTGATGTGCAAATCTGTAATTTAGGATTCGAAAAATACCTTATAAGAAATTAATCTCACAACTTGAAGACAGAGATTACTAATACTATTTTCTGCAATAATAATCTGTGAAGGAAAAATAAATCGTTAGATCACTTATCGAGTTGAGGCACGAAGAATCTTCGTTGTCCTTAAGGTAAATCTCGCCCCCACTATGACGAATCAACGGTGCAGATGGGCGTCTCGGCGTATGCCTCCAGGATACAACAACTCTCGCTCCAGGGGTGTGCACTCACGCAGCCCAGATGCCTAAGAACTTGCTTATATTTGCCAAAAGCCTTGAGCAGAAAACCAGAGAGAAAGCCAGAGAAGAGAAAGAGCAGAAGAAGAATCCGTCAAGGATGATCTTCTGTTTTCTCTAAAACCGATTTATATAGAAAGGTAATCGATCCGTTATGATGAAACGTCTCACTCTTTTAGTGCGTGAGAGACGTTTTCCAAACGGTCACTAAACCACGATTAAGAAATCTCAAACGGTAAAAAAAGAATTAAAACAAAATAAATAAATGCTTGACCGTTAAAAGGAAAAATAAATAATAGAAAAAGAAAAGAATTAGGTCCACGCGCGCGGCTGAGCCGCGCCGGGCCGGGCGGCGCGCGTGTGTGGTAAGATCAAAAGCCCACCGGACCCAAGTGGGCGATCCGTGCGCGTAGGATCCCCATAACCTCTTGCTCATTTACAAGGTTAAGAGAGTGAAAGTATATATATGGCCACTCTCATCCTCTTACACTTCCCATCTAGGACTAAAGTTTTCTCATGACTTTAGTCTTTTTGGAGGGAAGCCCAAAAGCATACATAAAATTACTAAAAACACCCCATTGTAAGTTTGAATTACAAAAAGACTTCTTTTCACATAAAGAGTCAACAGTTAGAACTGTTGAGTGGAAGGGAGACAAAACCATCCGTCGGATCGGACGGGGCCCAACCAATGGCTTTGTGGTAGATGCAAAGGAAAATAGTGAAGATTGAAAGAGCTAAGAAAGAAGAACCCATCTCCTTGTTCTTCAAGAAGAAAGGAGAAGATAGATGAAAATGGATACGGTATAAGGGGAGGAAAAGTGAAGGATAAAAGTCGAAGAGAGGGGTTCAAATTAGTGAATTCTCCTTGTCAAGAAGTTCATGTTCTTCATTTACAAACTGACAAAGAGAATGATCACATTTTTTGTTCCACTCTTTAAGATTAAGACTTTCAGGTGTTTCGGAAAGTTTGTCTTTCAAAAAAAAAAAAACTATGTCAGTTTGTCTTATATGTGAAAAAAAATGTAATAAAAAACAAGAAACGGTGGCAGTGGAAGTGTCTAAATTTTTGGGTAAGCTTTCGGAGCAATTGGTTGTTTCAGAAACCCTAAAAGCTAATAGCTATGGAGAACTGGCGGATCTATATACTATATATATATAGCTGACTGAGAGAAAAGAATGTGGATGTGAGCTTGATGGAGTTAATTATATAAGTTTGTAATGGCTGACAGAGAGAAAAGAATGAAACGAATTTCACCTCCTTTTTTGCAAAACAACACCATTTATTTCATTAACAAGTTAAACCACAAGAAGCCAAGTATATACAACATAGTACAAAGTTTCATATGCATGTTTTGATTTGTTTTCCTCTTCATCTCAATCACATTTTTTAAGGACTTTGATTCCCTTCCAATGAGATTCCATGTAGTGGGAAGGTGTCCTTCGTGAATAAACACCACATTTGAAGTAACGAAAGGTCCCTCCATGATCATTTGCCTCTAATTTTTGAACCCCATTAATGAAAACCTTAACTTTTTCGGCACCAACATCATGGATAACGTTTAAGTGAAACCATTGATCGTAGATATGAGGAACCAAGACGGAGCTCAGGTAATACGAAAGTGTACCATTATATACCGCCATGGCAAGTGTTGTGGCTTGGCTGTTGTACGTAGTCACACTATTTGTTGTAAACCATTAATAGAATTGGAATGTATAGAAGAATTGTTAGTGAGATAATCAAATAATGAAGTGAGGTACGGTTTACCGAATCTCCTTAAAGCGATTTGTTCCTGCCTATGGTGCAAAGATAATGAACAATGCTTCCCAAGATACAACACTTCCAACCAGGCTTGATTAGCACTATCAAACTTGGGCGCGATCGAAATTTACTTAGATCAACACACTCAGAGAAAACATTTGGAAAATTTGATTTGATATCAAAATGATGATCAAAAGATAGTTTTCTTTCAGAGAACAACTCTTTCTGCAGAAGAAAAATTGTGTCTTGGATGAGAAATTCGTTTGCTATTTATAGAAAATGAATGGACATGTCTTTTCACCAAAAAATTAAATGGAGAATTTGTAACGTTCAGGAAATAAATAGAGAATTTATAACTGTCATGAAATGAATGGAGAATTTGTAACTTTCAGGAAATAATGGACATGAACCATTAAACCATTTTAAGTTACAACAATCCATTTTAAATTACAAAGGAAATAATGGACATGAGCCATTAAACCATTTTAGGTTACAACATTGGCCACTTGCACCGGCCAAAGAGTTGCATTATACACACGCCAGACGTCCCTTTGGGCACGTACCCGTGCCCTTCGAATTGCCACACTCCCGAAGAATAATCATAGCCCTATACCAAACAAATTATCAAAGAATATGAAAGTAAAAAATGATTAAATAACACCAACACTTGCAGCTTAAGTGTCTGTTTGTTTTAGATTATGACAACCGATTGTGGAGTCCCCAACCGATTACTGGACTCAAGTTTAGTACAATATCGGTCCAATAATTTGTTGGGAGTCCACAAGTGGTTGTCATAATCTAAAACAAACAGTAAGCTTTTGGAGTAATTGGTTGTTTCACATGGTATCAGAGCACTGCCTCACGGCATGTCTGGGTTCAAAACCCACCAACTCGTTGATAGTAAAAGGTTCACATGTACGGCAAACCCAAAAAAGAGGAGCCACACATGAGAGGAAGTATTCAAGGATAAATGATTAAATAATACCAGTCTATATATCAGCTTAAGCTTTTGTAGTAAGTGGTTGTTTCACAAAGATAAATAATGGGAGAAAAAATCGCTAGTTCAATCTTATATTTTAGGTGCTAATAATACAAAAACAAAATAATTGGGTAGATGGCATTCGGAAAAACTACCAAAGACATCCATTTCTCCCTATGCCACATTTAAAGCGGTAAAAAATATGTTTTTTTAAGGGATGTGGAGTAGCTTATGGAGATTCTCATTCTCCCATTTCCGCAGTTTCGTCCGCTCTAAAAGAGAGAAAATGATAAGCGTTGTGAAATGGGCCATTAATCATTCCTTGTTAAGATTTTATATCCTTTTGAATATGGTGATCATGAAAATTATTATAATTAAGACTTGTGTTGGGGTCATATGGCTCTCCTTGGATCATTTTGGCGACCTTGTCTAAGGCTTGTTTATAGTAACATCCACAAGTTATATTTATAGACTGTAGTTAGTGCGATATCATTTCCAGAAAATCATTTGTCATTAGAGGATCCTAACCATTTTGTGACAACGGATTACAAACGGATGCGCTCTCTTTATAACGTGATTTGACGTAAAAAAGTGTCAATCATCGCCCTTGTTGGGCCCATATCAAATAATTACAACAATCTCGTCAATGTTACTTTTGCATGGGTCGCCCTTGAATGTGGGCCCATTATAAACATAGGGCCAAACTGTTGACCAGATGTCACACGGATGGGCCCCACGCATTCGCGTGTAGTTGATTGGTCATTTTAAAAAGACATGGCCAGACATTATCCCAACGTATATACAGTTTCAAGCCTTGTTTGCTTCCTAAAAAATTTTGGATGTTTTGAGTAAATAAAGGACGTAATTGTCGCTTCGTTGGGGTACCGGGCAAGATTGATTTTGGCTTATAACTGCTCCCCTTGGCATTTTCCTTCGTTAGCATTTGTTTAATTACTTCTCTCTATCAAAACAAAACCACAATCCCACAATTATCTATATTCTATAGAATGGAAAGTTAAGAGTATGGTTTTAAAATTTAAGATTTTATAATCAATAAAAAAGTGCATAAGACTAGCTAATAGGGAAAGAGATTATAATTAATTTAGTGATTAAATTAAAATTAGAATTGCTCATGCATATAGACTAGCATTTTCCACCTCCTTCCTTCTCACACCCTCTCACATAGTTGGGCCCTCGATTATTCCGTGGAATAACTTTTCATGGTTGCCAACATGGCCTCAATTAAAAGATGGGCCCTTAGAAAGATAACAATATAAATCCTTCTTACCATTGAAAAAAAACACCATATATTACACTTATAGGGCAAGATCATACACATTTGTAACCACCCCACAATACTTAAAAAAGTCACACTCATGGGTGCATCCCATTTATAAATCACATTTTTTAAGTACCTTGATTCCCTTCCAACGAGACTCCATGTAGTAGGAATCGTTATCTTGTGCATAAACACCACACTTGAAGTAGTGAAATGCCCCCCCACGATCATTCACCTCTAGTTTTAAGACTCCATTGATAAAAACCGAAACATTTCCGGCCCCAACATCATGGATAACATTTAAGCGGAACCATTCATCATAGATATAAGGAACCAGGACCTCCCTCCTGTAGTACATGAGTTTACCATCATATACTCGCATCATCAGTGTTGTGTTGGCATTCTTTGCACCAAAGAGTTGCATGATACACACGCCTGAAGTCCCATTCGGAACATAACCATATCCTTGGAATTGCCATACGCCTGAAGAATAGTCATAGCCCTGGGAGACCAGTTAGTAGAATTAATGATGGAGGGATTCAAATATTGCAAGGAATTAGAAGTTGTAGCCCAGATTCGCGGATAAATTGGCAAGTTAACAGATTTTTAAAAATGATTAGAAAGTGGTCTTGAAATTTTTGAAAAAATATGGGTGTGTTTTTTATTTGACAACATGTGCATTTGTCTCTGTGCGCGCTCGCGCGCTTATTTATCTAAGTGTATGTGTGCTGGATTAGCATGTGAGTTCCCTTTTCACTCGAGTGTTTATTCAATAAATTTGAATTTCTCGTGAGATTTACAAATAATATATAAGAAATCTTCAACTTATATAGTTTTTTAATATTCCTGGTTTTAAATTAAGAAAGTTCACATTTTATCCAAAAAATAGAACAAATCCTAATTATTCAGGGTCATTTGGAATTCACAATTGATTTGTTATAATTATTTTTTTATCCTTTTATGTACAGTAATTAAAATCGTAGTAAACATTAATTTTATTTTATTTTATTTTTTGGAAAATCGGCTGGTATCCATGTTCTTCCTTTATTAACCAACCAACATTGTGGTGGATATCTATGACTAGGGGTGCAAGTTTGGCCCTGTCCGCCCTGACCAGCCCTAAGCCCGAACAGGGTCAGGGCTGGATTTTCCAACCCTGAGGGCGGGTCAGGGTTCATTTTTTTAGACCCTGACTCAGGTCGGGTCGGGTTCTGGGTTAATGCCTCGGGTACCCTGACCCGGCCCGACATTATGTTTTATGTTTTCTATTATCTTGGATTGATGTTTTTTTAGATTATTATTATTAATTGTCTCTGTTGCCCGTCATGTTGTTGAATTCATATTGTCTTATTTTGTTCCCTTTCTCTGTTTATTGATCATTTTGTTCTATATGATAAGTGGTTGCTTTATTTTTGGCACTCTTAACAGGTACTTGCACTAGGGTCAATTAGGGCCGGCCCGGCTCGGCCCAGCCCAATCAGGGCCCATCAGAGTGGGCCAGGGCCAGCACTGAGCCCTGTAGGACGGGCAATGGGTTGAGGTTTTTCGGCTCTGACTCAGGGTCAGGGCGGGTCAGGGCCGAGATAATGGGTTCCAGGGTTGGGCTAGGGTTTTGAAAAACCCGACCCTGTTGCAGCCCTATCTATGACAATACCTAATATGCAGCAGTAAACATGCAATGATATCACCCATTTAATTTTTCCATTTTGAATAATTGTTTTGATGGATCGTTATATATGTACACAGTTATTTCTGTAATTAAGAGACAACAAATTAAAGCAAATAGGAGAATACTTAAGTGTATATGTTGGGTAGATCAGGATGTGAGCTCCCTTTTCACTTGAATGTTTATTCCATAATTTTGAATTTCTCATGAAATCTACAAGTAATATATGAGAAATCAACAACTTATTTGGAAAATTCCTGTTTTGAAAAATCACATTTCATACAAAAAAAGAGAGAAATCTTAATTATTCAGGATCATTTAAAGTTCAAAAAGGGCATTAGAAATCCCGAATTTTGTAATTATTCAGAAACTTTTGTAACTATGTTGATAGCTACAAAATGTAATACCAACAAGCGAGTTTTCAAGTATACTTTACCATAAGTCAGTTGCAATTAATGAAGAAACTTAGAAGAGTCTGAGAAAATGTACACGAATACGAATCTCGCTGCGAGGGTTGGTGTTGCTGTTGCGAGAGGGTGGCTTGTCAGTAGAGAAGACCCAAAACCAGTGGATTCCATCAATGAATCTATACCGTTGGTTTTCGGGCAAGTTCCAAGGTTTATGGATGTGAAAGTTAGAACTGTTGAGTGGAAGGGAAACAAAACCTTCCGTCGGATCAGACGGGGCCGAACCAATGGCTTTGTGGTAGATGCAAAGGAAAATAGTGAAGATTGAAACAGCTAAGAGAGAAGAACCCATCTCTCCTTGCTCTTCAAGAAGAGAGGAGAAGATAGATGAAAATGGATATGGTATAAGGGGAGGAAAAGTGAAGGATAAAAGTGGAAGAGAGGGGTTCAATTAGTGAATTCTCCTTGTCAAGAAGTTCATCTTCCTCATTTCTTAACTGACAGAGAGAATGGTCAGATTTTATTTTGGTAACCTAGTCAATTATTGGTGCAATTTGGTCCACCAAGGCAAATAACTATAATTTTTTGTTCACGTCTTTAAAATTAAGACTTTCACCTCTCAGTTTGTCTTTCAAAAAAAAAAAAAAAAAAACTATGTCAGTTTGTCTCATATGTGAAAAAAAATGTAATCAAATACAAGAAACGGTGGCAGTGGAAGTCCCTAAATTTTTGGGTAAGCTTTCGGAGCAATTGGTTGTTTCACATACCCTAAAAGCTTATAGCTATGGAGAACTGGAGGATCTATATACTAGGCTGTTGATGTGAGCTTGATGGAGATTAATTATATAAGTTTGTAATGGCTGACAGAGAGAAAAGAATGAAACGAATTTCACAAATATCTCCTTTACTACAAAACAACACCATTTATTTCATTAACCACAAGAAGCCAAGTATAAAACAGAACAAACTTTCATATGCATGTTTTGATTTGTTCCCCTCATCTCTATCACATTTTTTTAAGGACTTTGATTCCCTTCCAACGAGATTCCATGTAGTGGGAAGGCGTCCTTTGTGAATAAACACCACATTTGAAGTAATGAGAGGTCCCCCCATGATCATTCGCCTCTAATTTTAGAACACCATTAATGAAAACCCTAACTTTTCCGGCACCAACATCATGGATGACGTTTAAGCGGAACAATTGATCGTAGATATGAGGAACCAAGACCGAGCTCAGGTAATATGAAAGTGTACCATTATATACCACCATGGCAAGTGTTGTGGCTTGGCTACTTGCACCAAAGAGTTGCATGATACACACTCCAGACGTCCCTTTGGGCACGTACCCGTGCCCTTCGAATTGCCACACTCCGGAAGAATAATCATAGCCCTATTACAAACAAATTATCAAAGAATTTTGAAGTAAAAATGATTAAATAATACCAAGTCTTGCAGCTTAAGGGCCTGTTTGTTTAAGATTATGACAACCGATTGTGGAGTCCCCAACCGATTATTTGACACAAATTTAGTGCAATTTTCGGTCCAATAATTAGTTGGGGACTCCACAATCGGTTGTCATAATCTAAAACAAACGGGCCCTAAGCTTTTGGAGTAATTGGTTGTTTCACATAGTATCAGAGCACTGCCTCACGGCAGGTCTGGGTTCAAAACCCGCCAACTTCTTGATATTAAAAGATTCACATGTACAGCAAACCCAAAGGAAATATTCACATGTACAGCAAACCCGCCACACATGAGGGGAAGTACTGAAGTATAAATGATTAAATAATACAACTCTAACAGCTCAAGCTTTTGGAGTAATTGGTTGTTTCGCAGAGATAAACAATAGGAGAAAAATAATTTCTAGTTAATATCTTATATTTTAGGTGGAAAGAAAACAAAAAGGAAATAATTGCGTAGATGGCATTCGGCAAATCCTACCAAAGACATCCATTTCTCCCTATTCCACATTTAAAGCAGTAAAAAATATGTTTTTAAAAAAAAAAAAAAAAAGGGATGCTGAGTTGCTTATGGAGATTCTCATTCTCCCATTTCCGCAGTTTCGTCCGGTTTAAAAGAGAGAAAATGAGAAGCCTTGTGAAATGGACCCTTAATCAGTCCTTGCTAGGATTTTTATATCCTCTTGAATATGGTGATCATGAAAATTATTATAATTAAACTCTAGGATCATCTTGGCGACCTTGTCTAAGGCTTGTTTATGGTAACATAAACAAGTTATATTTATAAGCTGTTGTTAGTGCGATAATAATTATGGTAACATGTATAAACAACTTATCTACATAACCATTCAAAAGAAAAGAAAAGAAAAACACGAGCTACAGAGGCGCTCACATTGAACAATGTCATCAAAGGACATTAATAAAGGCACAGAAGAATTTAAAATTAAAATAATAATAAATGTGCATTGGTGAGATTAGGGGTGGACATGGTTCCGGTTCAAACCGGGGAACCAAACCGAACCGGCACATTTGGTTCGGTTCGGTTCGGTTCTAGATCTATATGGTTCGGTTCCGGTTCGGAATTCTGGAACCGGTGTAAATTCGGTTCGGTTCTGGGTTTGAGATCCTAGAACCGAGAGCCGACCCTCACCTTAAAACCCAATGCCTCCATTTGATAAAATCACCCCACCCCCTTTTAATTCACCCCTCTTTAAGGTGTTGCTTTGTAGTTCATATATAATATTTTCATTGCCCAAATTTGTGCCTGTTAGTGTTTGTAGTTCATTTATAAACAAGACTGAACCGAACCAATTATAAACACGATTAGGCAAAATATCTACATTTGGTGAAGGTTTGGTAAATCAAGAACCGAACCGAACCGAACCGATTATATATGGTTCTGGTTCGGTTCGATTCCAAACATATATGGTTCGGTTCTGGTTCCAATTTCAGGGAACCGATTATATATGGTTCGGTTCTGGGTATAAGCCAAAACCGAACCGAACCATGTCCACCTCAAGGTGAGATGGTCCAATGGGTTTACCCTTGTAGCCGGGTTTTTTTTTCAATGGCAACCTTTAGTTTAGCATTCCTCTTATAAATATTATTTGCAAATAAGACCACACGCATATAAGATTAGAGATTGTTTTAACTCCTTTTTTGCAAGATCGCCCTTCAGTTTAGCATTCCTCTTATAACAGTTATTTGTAAATAAGACCACATGCATATATGATTTGATATTGTTTCATCGTGACTTCACCCAAAAAACAGTGAGGGGTGACGTACTAGTCGACTTAGTCTCGATCATGTGAAACAATTAATCGTATATATGATTATACCCAAATATTGGGTTATTCAAGGAGGTTCAACATCTCCACTGAAAATCCAGTTCAAATTTTAGAGTTGAGGCCATGATTAGGGCCCAACACTTGTTCAAGGTATCAACATACTTGGGTGAGTCCGGGAACTCCCTACAAGGTGTTGGACTCACCCATCACAGCAATATATTCACGATTGAAACAAAAACAAAAGTAGAGATGCAGAGTTTTAGAGATGGTTTACATGTATGCGGATCTCAGTTCGTGGTCCGGTCTTGCTTGTGGGTGTGTGAGGCTTATCGGTAGAGTAAACCCAGAGCCTGTGGACTCCATGGATGAAGCTATATCGCTTATTTTCCGGCACGTCGTAATGTCTTTGGATGACAAAGTTAGAGGCATTGAGAGGAAGAGAGATGAACCCGTCCGTAGGATCTCCACTGACCCCACCTTTGGCTCTTTGGATGCCAAGGTGGAGCAGGACTATATAGAAAAGAGCTAAAACAAAGCCAGAAGAACCCATTTCTTCTTCTAATTCTTCTTCTCCTGCTCCTTTAAGAGAATATATAGAACGCAAATAGGATCAAATAGCTACAAGAATTATAATAGTCAAGTGGGGAAAAAATTGAAAATCTCTAGAGAAGGACAATCCACACTGGCTCTAGCAAGTAGGCCAAGTTCTGCATAAACATAATTTATACTTCACAGACACAAACAACTACATGGTCACGTCCTACGCCACCCGCCCAATATTTTAGTGAAATGTACATGAACTATAATTTATGTATTTAAGTAGATATAAATCTAAAAAGAAAAAAAAAAAAAAAAAAAAAAAACCTTCGATGCATCCAAAACTCGATTACCTTGTGGGTTGAGGGCCCTTGTTCAACACCTCAACTATATTTTGATAATCGGACTCAAACCTTGTTTTTACACTTCTCGAATCGGCTGCTGAGAGATTTTTGGGAATTGTAATAGCCTTTGACAACTGGTTAAAACATGTAAAACAAAGTGAGTTTGTCCCATTATCAAAACATGGTGGCACCAATATTAGTAACCTGTATATACATAGGGATTTGGCCCGGAATTTTGTGGAAAGCCATTTCGCATCTCGCTTTTGCAGGGAGAACAGCCACACATGATCACTTTTTAGCAGATTCTGTCTTATTCATTCAATGCGTGTGAGGTGGCTGTTTCCTCCGGCAAAAGTAAACCACTAAATGGCTTTCTGTGAAATTGCCTAGCAAATCTCATTTACATATATATTGATAAACTGAAGAGCAACATAGCACTTTGATGGTGTGGATCCATTGGGAGCACCCTTGCGGGTGGTTTTTCAAGGAAGCCCTTCAGTTTAGCATTCCTCATATTCAATCAGATGTGCGAAAAGCCACTTCTGATTAGTTGAAGGAAGAATGTTAATCACAGATGCACATTCATAAAAAAGAGTTTCAAGCATTATCTTTATTTTCTTTCAGAAAAGCAACCAAATTCTAGAGCATCTAAGCTTAAACATTTTTGCATGAGATGTTGAGGGTGAGAAACAATTCTATATACATTAGATCCAGAAGAGGGTCCTTTTTTTTAATGGCAATAAGGGGCACTTTTGAATGTTAGACTTACCTTCTTTTTTCAGATTCTTCTTGGAAAATTCTCCAATCACTTCTTCAATTTTCGTAAGTGAAAATTAGATACAGAATGCTTCTGTTTTAACAGATATTTTCAACATTTTCTGACAGAGAAGAGCCCTCCCCACCATAGAGAAGGTTTCTAACATGGCCAATCAAGTAGCAGTGAGGGCCATAGCATACACTTGTTAGATATCCTCCATAGAGCAAGCAATGAAGAGCAAATAGAACAAGACCCTTCCAAATGGTTTCTTCTTCAATGTATGCAACTCCTTCACATTCACAACCACCAATAAGAGCATGTGCTTCATGCCTCGCTGTCATTCCCAGCCAGTGGAAATCCAATGGGTCATTAATATCCTTCAAGTAAGGTAGGCCATGAACCAAGAAAGGCCAGACCTTCGGCGAAATCCTTGAGACGCAAGCAAGAAAGTCTTTACACACCACATCAAACCCATCACGCAAAACAAAACCAAGTTCCAACTCTGTTAATAGCAAGCACTTTCCACTTCTCTGAGTGAGCAGAGAAGAAAGGTTAAACCCAGAACTCTTTTTAATGATTGAGCTCCATTTCGAGCTTTAAACATAAAACAACAAAAAATAATGTACATTTACGATCACTCCCTCCCAATGCAAGAAAAGATGGTTCAATTTGGTTTCTCCAATAAAGGGCATGATGGAGAAACACTTGTAGGTTCCACATCATTGTTGCATCACACATCCGTTGCTTGTTCTGGTGACCGTGGCATTAACAAGGAGAGACTAGACTAGAACAAATATAATATACAGTATAGCACCACAAAACAAATTCGAGAATGAACCATTCAAAAAAAAACAAAAAACAAAAACAAAAGCAAACAACTAGGTTAATATTAAAAGAGATTCTGTAAGGAGCAGTAGGGCTTGCACCACTAGGTTAATATTGCATTCTACTAGATGGGTGGAGCCTTTACCAATAACCTAAAGCCACGAACAATTATGCTTCCTGCAACCTGCACTTAATTCGCAACTTTGTGCATCTAAGAAAGGCATCCCCAGAATTTCAAACAAAAACATTCTTCCTAATTTGTAGCCATAAATTATTGGCTGAGGCCCTAAAAATGAATGGACTAGCTAGCTAGGGAGCTAAGGTTCTAGTACTTCCTGCAAGAGTTGCAGAAAGTATGCCTAGAATGTGGAGTTTCTTGGCGGTATTTAATTATTTATACAAATTTTTCTGTAGCAATTTAAACAATTACTCCTGCTGAGATATATTTATGTACAGAGGCAATTTTAATCTTCAGGGAAACAAAGCTATGATACATCTAAAAACAAAGCCTGCCACTCAAAACAGCATGAACAGTATTCGTCATGATACAATGAGAGTAAAAATACAAAAATATAAAAAAATCAACTCAAGTACTAAATTAAGCCAAAGAGATGACAGGTAATAAGATTTTTTTTTCATCTTATGACAGGTAATAAGATTATAAGCTAACACAGTGCTTACGAAGGAAAACAAAACACAAAAAAACAGATCATGCTTTTATTATGTATCATTTCTTACTTGTAAAATACGATCCACATATGTTGGTGGTGACGAATTACATCTGTCACAGCAGCAAACAAATTGATATTTTTCCCACAATTCTGACTGCCTTATTGCCTGTAAATATAAATCGGAACTCACAAAAGATTATCAATCATGAAATAAACTGAAGTAAAACTAATGATGCTACTGAAAAATGTAACAGGATATCTTAGCGAACAACATCAATGGTCATGCTAGAGTGGACATCTACAAAGATCGAAAAACCTTTCTAAGAGATTTTTTTTCTTGAAATGGTAATCAGATTTTATTGAAGAAAGCAAAAGAAAATAGCAATACAAAAATTATATAGGGGGCAGAGATTTTCCCTCAAATAACCCCTCTGATCTCTAATCATCCCATCTTTACCGGACAGACACAGGTTTCCAACAGAAGCATAATCAAAATTCAGCTGGGGAATGTTGGAACCGGAGGGTTTCCATCTCACTTTCATTTTGCCTTTAAACACTATAAAAAATTATCACCAACCACTTCCGATATAGATCTTGAACCGAACATCCCTTGAACCCCTCCCTTGTTATGGCCCACTAAAAATAGTACTTTTGATTCCACTAAATACCTTACTATTAGTGGATCTCTTGTTATAAAAAATTCTTCGGTTTCTCTCCGCCAAATCATCCAAATGACCACAAAGGATTAATTGACCAAAGAATATGGCCTTTCGCACTCAATTGCCTAGTCCATAGGCAATCCAAGAGGTCCATATCGTATTGAAGGAAAACCCAATGAAACCGAACCTCATGCCACTCAATACTCACAAACTCAATTTGAATGAATAGGTGGTTGGAAGACTCTTCTTCCTTCAATCAAAGGTCACACAGGTTTCCCAATTCGAAACTCCTCTTTAATAGATATAGAGTGCTAATCTTTTGGTGCACAACTGTCCAACAAAATCTTTGGACCTTGGGCAGCCCAAGACTTTCAAATTTTCATCCATCTAAAAGACGGATGCTCCCTTTTCACCAAAACATGGAAACCGACCAGATTAAGAAAATCCCATTAGGATATGAGCTCCAACTCTACAAATCAAAAATAGCAGAAAAGATGACAGAAAAGAGAACAAGCGAGTAGATCCACGTCGTTGTTGGCTAACAGCCAAACATGTCGAAACTCAATCGAGTGTCCCTCCGATACACCCAAGATCTACTCAAAAGCATTTGTAAACCTCTAATGGTAATTATTGTCACCTTTGATCAACTTGATAACATTGAGGGAATCTCCCTCAGTGATAATATGACACAATTGATCGTGCTCCAACAGCCTAACTCCATGAAGTAGCTCCTGAACCTCATATCACACCTAGAGGTCCTGGATATATACAAATTGTCTCTCTTTGGGCATTTTTTAACAAATTGCCAATCCCCGCCCGACCTAGGTTACCAAGACGAGAACCATCAAAGTTCAATTTCAGTGTCGATGCATGTATTTTGCAACTAGTGGCCTACATGATAGTCCTAGTTGGGTGTTGCATGTGTATGAATCTGAGTCAACACTCAACCCACTATTTTTGTTAGCTTCTTCAAATGTCTACCCAATCTAACATGGTAAACACATCAGCTGTGTTGCCCCTGAAATAAGACTTCCATTAAGTTTGTGGTAAGATAATGAACAAACTCCCAAGAACAATATTTCAAGAGGAAGATGGGTAGCAAGGACTAACAAAATATGCAAGTCTTGTTGAAAAAAATCAAGAGTTACCATATTAGTCCAGATTAACTACTTATAGAAGTAAAAGAAAAACTAATTACAAACTCCTAGCATCTATATGTACCCATTGTTAGAGTAATTAGGTAAAGCAAGAGGTTGCTTGAAGCATTACACCCAAGGTATCTAATTTGGAATACCAAGTTTGTTGCCTCCAGCCCCTATATATATAGATACACTAGGGTTATAAGAGGTTAATGGGCTCCAGCCCATATGGGCCCACTACACCTGATCCATTACCTATTGGGCTTATATTAGAACATACATGGGTTATATTATATACCCAACAATCTCCTCCTATGTTCTACATATAGCACAATCCAATAGATAGATAGTGTAATGTTCACAACAAAATATTGAATCATCCACATCACCATATGGTCTATATCATAAAAGATCTGTAATCCAACTGAAAACACGAATCCTTTTATGACAAACCAAGAGTTTTAGATATACAACAAGCTAAACTCAACCAAAAGGTAGTTTCACATATAAGTGAACCCCACTGATCTTAGAGGAATTCATTCATGGGGTATGATTCTCATCGAGATCCAAAATAAAGTTCCACAAAAAAGTGAACTCTATACATATTGAAATAAAAGCATAATCTTTATGACTTTAGAAGATTTAAGTAAGTCATCTTCATCAAAGTCCAAATCAAGACAAGCTCCTCCTTTTCGTCAATCCCTGTGAATTACCAAATATGGATTTCATAAAAATAAATCCAATCATTTGTGTAAAACACTAAAGTATCTAGTTCTACCTGAAGAAGAACTTAGTACAATTCCATAATTCACGAAAGTATCTAGTTCTACCTGAAGAAGAACTTAGTACAATTCCATAATTCACGAAAGTATTTAGTTCTACCTGAAGAAGAACTTAGTACAATTCAAAATGACTGAAAAAAATATCAGTATCACTCTCACTATAAGCATCATTGTCAAGTTTCAATAAAGAACAAGACTTAAACAGCTTCATTTGCAAATAACCATTCCTAATTGTCAAGTTTCAATAAAGAACAAAACCAAATAGTTTCTTTTGCAAAGAACCATTTCATGTTTATTTTTTGAAATGTTACAGTCATCTTATCCATATTTGAGTTAAGCTGTATCATCAAGTTTCGAATGTACAACATTTCCCAAAAAAGGACATGTCATCAAATGTGGAATGACATACAACAACTGTAAACATCATCGAAACATATCAAGTGCCTGTCTTAGCCAAAACAGAGGGAGATTCGAAAAATTCAAAATAACATAGATGTAGGTTAAGACATGTCTACACGGTCTTTAACCCCATCTCCCCCACAATTTTGAGTATTCAATCTTTGGTCAGTCCCTGTTGTGAGAGCATCGACCATATTATCCTTCGATCTCACATCAATCAAAGTGATAATCCCGTGTTCAATGAGATAATTCAGCATGGCATGTTTCAGCCTAAGATATCTCTCTTACCATTAAAGAATGAGTTCTTCACAATCGTAATTGTAGCTTGATTATCACAGAACACACTTAAGGAACTAATCCTTAACTGGGTCAATGGAATGACCATAACCATGATCAAAATCTTTATCTCATCTGCTTTCATTTGCAACTGAAGCTAGAGCATAAAGTTTCAATTCGACTTCCACACGACAGCAGTAGATTTGCTGTCCCCTGATTCTGATCCCCATGATTCATCAGAATATTCTTCCACGAGAAGTGGATGACCATCATAGTTTTGAGCATACTCTTGAGTACACGAAAGGTATCTCATCAGCCTCATAAGGGCATCTCTATGCTCATGGCCATGATTGCTAGTAAAACGACTCAGCATGCCAGCTATAAAGGCTATGTCTGGCCTAGTGCAACACAAACATGAGGCTACCAATCAGTTTAGAATAATCTAACTGACTCACACTGTCTCTTCCTTAGAGATCAGCTTCTTGGTATAATTAAAATGGTGTCTCAATCGGTTTGCACTCACTGCATCCTCAAAAAGGAAAGTAGTTGGTCATATAATGGGCTAGGCCAATGGTGATTTCCTGCCTTTCAAAAAACTGACTTTCATACCAAGAATGATGTTAACAACACCCAGGTCTTTTCATGTCGAAGTCTTTACCCAAGAGTAGTTTCACATTTTTCATCACAGAAAGAGATTGGAAAGAAGAATCAACATCTACATACAAACAAATAATCATGACCTTATTCGATACAAAACGATAGTAAAGGCATTTATCTGAGTTATATGTCAGAAACCCAAAGCTCTTTACTACTTTGCCAAATTTCTGATGTCACAATTTAGGTGCTTGATTAAGACCATAACAAACTTTGTATAATCATAGACAAATATCTACTTGCAGCCCGCAGTCTTAGCCCCTTTTGGCAAATCGACTAGCTGCCAAGTTAGATTTTCTAACAAAGAGCTCATTTCATCATGAATGGCTTCTGCCCACAACATAGAGTCCCTAAATCTCATCACGTCCTGATAGGATGATGGATCATTCTCCAATTGGTAGGTCACAAAGTCCTCACCAAATTCTTGGGTACTCTATCACATGGAGGAGCATATAGAGATTTAGGATGTGATTTGCAGTCAAAGCTGCCTCTTCCCAAATGCAACTAGGCATGCCAGCTAATATTAACATGGAGTTTAACATTGAAGTTAACGTCCTGTTCTTACACTCAGCTATGCCAATTGATTGAGGCGAGAGAGGAGCAGTAGTTTCAAGGATTACGCCCTGAGAGGCACAGAATTCCTTGAACCCTGTCAATGTGTATCTTCTCCTTCTCTATCACCCCTAACTCTCACACTTGTCAAATGTAATTGACATATATAATGGTATCTTATGAGTATTAGTAAATTAGACCATTTTGTGATAGTGCACATGTCCCAATCGGTTGTGTAACAACTTAGGAGCAATTAGCGGTGAACTAGCCTAGTTAGGATAGATCTCAAAGGGAACTCCAGTCTTTTCCATTTTTAATAACAAAAAATAAATTGGAAAGAGTGCACCTGATTTGCGAATCGCGAGAACCGTATCACGTGAATCAAATCGAGAACCATATCGCAAACCAAATCCACAACCGACGGCTCAACAAACAAAGCTATGAGCCTAATCGAGGAACGAAAGCCAAGAACCAAGTCATTCCGCCCACAATAATTTTCCTCTAAAGTGTCGGCTCCACCACAATCCACAATCCAATTACCCACTCAAATTTACCAAGGCAAGTCCATTTTGAGAAAAGGGGTTTCGGCCAGGAAGGTTTTGGTCTTCAGTGATGCAACCACCAAAGTGTTGTACCAAAAAACGAAAGTGAAGAACCCCAACCCCTACTGCCGTGAGATCCCCAACAATTTAGAGAGATGGAACCCCAAAACGAAAATTCCTCTCCCTCCAAAAACGAGAATTCCCACTGAAATTACAGAGGAGCAATGATTCTCCAACAATCAACGGCAAAGAGGGTTCTGCTCCTAGAGGAAACCCCAAAAAACTGAGAAATTTGTGCCGTGAAGCTTCCTGCCTCGAGTCAAAGGAAGAAGATGGGTTTCCGCCCAGGCACGAAACCCACTTTAACAGACCCCAAAATCAAGATTTTGATTCCGCAAAAACAGATGGTCGTATAGTTTCTTCTTGGAGAAGCAAACCTCAAGAACCAAAATTCCGATCCTACCCACTTTCAATCAAAATCTGTGGGATTGAAACGCAATTAGGGGTGTAAATGGATATTCGGAAATTCGATTACCGTCCGCATCCGAATCCGTTTAAAGCGAATATTATCTGAATCCGTTTCAAGCGGATATTATCCGAATCCGTTTATGAGATATCCGGAATGACACACTATCTTTTGTTTCTATAAGAAAAGTGAATATTCTTTTTAGAAAAAAAATATAAAAACAAAAATAGCCCAAACCCATTCCATCAAAATAACCCAAACTCATTCCATCATATACAAAAAAAAAGGAAAAACCCAAAGACCACTACCAACACTATCATCCATCCCCATCGCCTCCCTCTCTCTCTCTCTGCCTTTGTTTTAAAAGGAAGAAGAGGATCTCATATATTTTAGGGTTTGAGAGTTAATTTTGTGAAGAGAATGTAGAGGTCTAGTTTTAAGGTTTGGAAAATTCATTCGAGTAAGTAGGAGAAAAAAGATAAAGTGCTGCAATAAAATGTTCGAATTTACCGGATAAACGGATACGGATAATATTCGAATTCGAACAATATCCAACGGATACGAATTCGATAATAGATATTAAATATCCGTCGAATCCGAATCCGAATTCGGATAGTGTATACTGTAATCGAATTCGGATATAGCCATATCCGCTCCGAATTCGATCTGTTTACACCCCTAAACGCAATCAAGGTCTATTGGAGAGAAGGCCACACCCAAAACAGGGGTTTCATGTTAGAACAGTTTTGCACAAAGCAATCCGATGGATTCTTCTCCAACTACAACCCATATCTTGCTTGAGAGAGAGTCAACTCGTCTCTGTTTTGTTCTCCACAGAACGTGAGTTGCAGAGACATGCACAAGAGAGAAGAAACCCACCCCCAAAGCTTTTCCACGCCCAAATCGATTCTCTGATAGAATCCAACGAAGAAGAAAAAATTGACGTTAGTGTAGAACCACTCCCAAATCGATGTTTCGGGGGTTAAAACCCACGCCCAAAACGATTAAAAATTAGGGTTGCAGAATAATGCTTCAAGATTGTTAGAGTAATTAGGTCAAGCAAGAGGTTGCCTGAAGCATTACACCCAAGGTATCTAATTTGGAATACCAAGAGGTTAATGGGCTCCAGCCCATATGGGCCCACTACACCTGATCCATTACCTATTGGGCTTATATTAGAACATACATGGGTTATATTATATACCCAACACCCATATCCTAGTGCATCAAATTCAAAATTCTACAAACTACCAGACTGGAATCATACTGTATTGCATAAAGATAGGTAAGAAATGGCAATGTACCTTAGGCTGCAACAAGTCAGCGTATGCAACACACACCTCTTCCCCTTTCTTAATCGACTTTATACTTCGTATCATGACTTTCGGCCCATATTTACATGATCCTGCCTTATATCGATAAAAAGACAAAAAAAATAAAATTACTTGGGTATCAAAAGAAGAACCCAAAACAATCCAAATCAAGAAAAAAATAGAATATCACCATTAGTTAATTTGTCTTCATCACCATTCCAAGCCTTGAACTGCAACAAACATAGAATTAAAAAACACTCACTAGATGCGCGCACACACACAAAAAAACAAAAGGGGGCGGGCGGGGGGGGCGGATTGAGATTTTTACTCCCTTGTTTTGATAACTACACCTTCAAAAGATTTGTATGTAAGGGGGTGCAGCTATCAAACAAGGGGGTGTAAATATCACATTCCGAAGAACAAAAAAACGTAAATCCCAAAACCTACTTACCGTACCCTCTTCTCCGCAAGGGGTAACACGAAAACCCGGTTCGAGAGAACCCGGTTCACCAATAAACCCGGTCAAGGAGAACCGGTAAGAAGCATTAGGCGAGCAACTATGATTAAACCAAGAGAAACCCGGCCCGTAAACCGCTACCCCAATCGTGCGCCCTTCGCTAACCTGCACCTCAACGGCGTTCGTTAGCACGAGGCACAAGATCATTTCATCCGTCGCACTCTCTCCCACAACATTTCCAAACCGTCCGTCGCGCATTCTTCTCGCCAAACACATTATTCTCCCTCCCTCCCTAATTCTCCCCGGTATATCGAATTTCTCGCGATTACTCATCAACCCGCCGATTCTCCCCGAGACGAGAAACTCGGGAGAGAGAAACCCTAGTTTCTGGAAGCAGAGGAAAAGGCGGAGGGGAGTCGGAGTTGGGATAATTCGGAAGGCCACGTGGAGGTATCGGATTGGAGGAAGAGGTGGCACTCACCGCTGGACACGTGGAGGTCAGCGTCAGCGTGACGGCAGTGGTGGGAGCAGTAGAGAGTGAAGAATTGCAGTGGGAATTGCAAGGGATAGGGACGGGATTGTGGGAATTGTTAGGGTTAGGTTTGGGGATTTTGGGATTGAGAGGGTGAAAGCAAGAGGAGCAATGGGAATGGAGGGAGGAATCGGAAAGGGTGAAGGCGAGTGGTAAAATTGGGGGTGTGATATCTTGGCCTATTTCGATCTCCTCTGGAGCTCTCATCTCCATTTCTTTTTTATTCTGTTTTTCGGAATTGATGGAGGAGTTCTTTTATCGTTGTTTGGTTAAAAGGTGGGGGTACGAATGAGATTGTGCCCAATATCTGAATGAGCCACGAAGTATATTGTGCCCTAGGAGAAAAACAAGCTATATAGTAGGGCTGCAACTCGGGTCGGGCGGGTCGGGTTTTGGAGAACCCAACCCCTACCCGAGAAATATCTCGGGTCGGGTCAGGTCGGGTTTTTTTTCGGAAAACCCATGATTCCCAAACCCGGCCCTACCCATGATAAATCTCGGGTCGGTTCGGGTCGAGTTTTTTCACGTTGCCGCAATTTTTTAAGGAAAATTCTTATTTGGCAAGGCAACTCAACTCATAGAAGCAGAAATTACACTCACATTACACTTGAATCAAACAATGATGTAATTACACTCACATTACACTTGAATCAAACAATGTTGTAATCAAACAATGTTGTAATTACAATCAAACAATGCTGAATCAAACACTTGAATCAACTCAATTCATAGAAGCAGAAATTACACTCACATACAATAACAGTGGGTACGTGGGTTTTCACTTTTAACTTTTAACTAACAATAGAAAAAAATGGACATACTATAACTTATGTAATTCGGGTCGGGTCGGGTCGGGCCCCTTCAAACCCGGCTCGACCCGAGATTCATACGGGCTTTTGAATGCTCAACCCGGCTCGACCCGAAACCCATGAAACATGAACCCAACTCAGGCTATTTTCGGGTCGGGTTGATGCGGGTTGGGTAAAACCCGGCTCGAGTTGCAGCCCTACTATATAGTCTAAGGACAACTATTTTTTCAGTTATCCGAAACATTTATTTGCTTATGGTGGCCTGAAAAAACTTGGACTGAGTTTGGATTGGTCGAATCATTGAAATCTATGTCCTAATGGAATGGGAAAAATTAAAATAAAAAATTTAGGGAAATGTTATCAACACTACTGTATTTTAACGAGGGCACTCCTCACTTTATTAAAGGAACAATTACCAGACAAACATTAGTTAAATTATCAACACGACCCATGCTTTTCAAAAATTATCAATGAGGGACAAAAGAGGTCTTGTCAGTAAGAGTTGGACGAAAATGCCCTTTGGCATTTACATTACATTTTGACCTTGTTTTTTCTTTCTACCCTCTTCTTTTACTTTTCCATTATCACCTTTTAATTTTTCATCCTACTAGTCATCTTCCTCCTTGTTCAGCCACCATTGTTGCTGGCAAATCTTGAAAACTTGAATGTTGAGTTCTTACCATCTATCTCTTTGTATCTAAGTTTTGTTTTTCTTTTCTTTTTTTAGGGTTTTGCACTATTTTTCATTCCTCTGTTTCTGATTTATCTTGTTTAGGATTTAAGCGGTTTGTATTTTAGGGTGTCTTCTGGAGATAATGCATGGATGGCTTCACTCACATTTTTGGAAGACAACTGGTTGTATAAGAAAAAGTTAATGTAATACATCAATGGATGGTTACATATTTTTTGATGTACTTAAATTTTTTTTTGTAATACACAAATTGGGATGTAATACATGAAGCACATTTAATGAAAACAACATCCATTTCTTTTGTTATTTCTATCATGAGCATAATTGAAGTGCCATTACAAGAGTTGTTATATGCAGGGGGTTTTGTAGCAGAAGGGGTTTATCAACTCTCTGGAAGGGGGTTAGTAACTCTCAAAAGTAGGGTTATCAATTTTCGAATGGGCTTATCAAGTGCTTGAAAATTGGCCGAGGGTACTGGAGTTTTGGAAGGGGGTTTTCAAGTCTTTATGATTGGGGTTATCTAGTATAAAAAATGGGGTTACCAATTTTCGAATGGGGTGATCAAGTCCCTAAAAATTGGCCAAGGGTACTGGAGGTTTGGAAGGGGGTTTTCAAGTCTCTGGGATCGGGGTTATCTAGTATAAAAAATGGGGTTACCGATTTCTGAATGTGCTTATCAAGTCCTTGAGAATTGGCCGAGGGTACTGGAGTTTTCGAATGGGGTTTTCAAGTCTCTGAGATTGGGGTTATCAAGTATCAAAATGGGGTTACCAATTTCCGAATGGGCTTATCAAGTCCTTGAAAATTGGCCGAGGGTACTAGAGTTTTGAAAGGGGTTTTCAAGTATTTTGGATTGGGGTTATCTAGTATCAAATGGGGTTACCAATTTACGAATGGGCTTATCAAGTCCCTTAGAATTGGTCGAGGGTACTGGAGTCTTGGAAGGGGGTTTTCAAGTCTTTGGGGTTGGGGTTATCCTATCAAAATGAGGTTACCAAATTCCGAATGGGCTTATCAAGTCCCTTATGAACACATTTTTACTTGCTGTTTTTTCTTCACTCTTTCATTTTCACCATTTTTTTCTTTCTACGCTACGATTCATCTTCCTCATCCTCCATTGAAAGGGAGAGAGAAATGCAAAACCCTAAAACAAACGAAAAACAAAACCTAGATATAGAGAGATAGATGGGAATGAGCTCACGTTCAAGTTTTCGAGCTTTCCCGCCTCCAATGGTGGCTAAATGATGAAGAAGATGACTGGTAAGGTAAAAAACAAAGTTGAAAATGAAAAAGTAAAAAAAAAAAGAGGGAAAGAAGAGAGAAGAGGGAAAAGTGGAAAAGCAAAACATGTTGCTTAAGAAAAGGGCATTTTCGTCCAGCTTTTAATGACCAGACCTCTTTTGTCCCTCGTTGATAATTTCTGAAAAGCATGGGTCCAGTTGATAATTCCGCCTAATTTTTTTCCCCCATTGGTAATTGGTCCTTTATTAAAAGTACGGTATGTCGATATGGCCCGCAGTATAGGATGATCCAAACCGTCCATTAGATGGGCCACAGCCTATATAGGTTGTGCCTCAAAATCATTTCCATAGGTTGATTCTAACCCTCCGATCTGAATGTTAGAGGGTTGATCCTAACCCGGTTGACCCTCTATAGATCGGAGGGTTACAATCAAGCTATAGAAATAATTTTTGGGGCACAACCTATTTAGGCTATGGCCCATCTAATTTTTGGGGCACAACGCATTTCAGTTTCGGAATGCGTTTCGGTCCTCACCGAGAAATTTCAAACGAAATCAAACGAAACAAGATAAAATAATATTTTATCCCTTACAAAATTTTGGTTGAAATTGCCGAATTTCATAATTTAGCCTGAAATTTCGGGAAAATATTAAATAAAGAATAAAATCCAGATTTTTTGGTCATTCTCCTTAAATTTAGGAATGAAATTTTTGGGAAAACTAAATTTCGATCGAAATTTTGTGACCTTTTGTGGACCCGCGATCCGAGACGGGGCGCGGGGGACGTGCCCCCACGACGCGAGTCTCGGGATCATCCACGTGAAGGAGAGCTCCGCCAAGGAACTCTCGAAAGAGTGCCCCTCACAGCATGAGCGGCGATGTGAAGTGAGATACCTCTCGATTCAGGGACCAGCCCGGATTCGAGACGCACCTCGAATAAAGAAAGAGTCGCCATCCAAGGAAGTGGGCCCTGGATCCCATGCTGTGCTCTGTCGCAACAGATAACCAGAGATATAAAAGGTCCGTGCCTGATGACGAATGGGGAAGGGGTTAGGCGCCCCCAATTCGCCCAAGTGCGAGCACCTGGTCTCTTATGCCATTTTTAATTAACTTTGAAGAATTTTGGGCGAAAATCATGTGAAATGGGAACGAGCATCCCCGAGAAAACGTCTATCTAAGCATGCATGACCCGGGGATGGGCAAAAGAAAATAGACATCCAAATCCTAACTCATCGCATCTAATCCTAACTCATCACATCTAAGAAAGCAATAAACAATCGCACGCATAGCTACAGCTAAGCAGATAATGACAGATATGGTAAGCAGAAAAGCAGTAAATAGCCACAGCTAAGCATGTGAAACTAAGCGCACAAATAATAAGCAAGCTGAAAGTAAACACACAAGGAACCAAAGACAAACACACGATAAACAAAAGATGCAAGGAAAGAAATGAATCGATAAATCGATGGTACATGAGGACCGAGAATGCCAGGGAAAATAAAAGGGAGCGTACGATAGGCTCAGGGAGCGATTCTAATGAATCAAACTCAAAAATCCTGATCCGCTAAAGATCGGATAGGTCTCACGATCGTCATAGCCTATCGTTGGGCTCAGCGAGGACAATCCCTGCGAAGGGGCCACGCTACGTCGTCGCCCGTCCCAAAACGCGATAAAAACGTCGGAAAATCGATAAAACCGGCAAACCACGATGAAAACCGGAAATGGAATGAAAAGAGGGCTCCGAGTGACCTGGCAATCACCGTCCTTGCCCTTTTTTTTTTGCTTTTGTTTTGAAATATTTGAAAATATTTATTAAAAGGGTTTGACTGAACTTGGGTGGACGAAAATGTGAGAAATATTTACAAAATGGTGTAAAAAGAGTGGAAAAAATAATGGTGACTGCACTCAGGATGCCAGCAGCACGCCTGAGCTGCCTACGTACCCCTCAGCTAGGGATCAAGCCATCCGTAGTTCGGAAGGATTTCCTAACTACTCCTAATGACTCGAGTTTTTGAGATTTTTGATTTTTCAGATGTTTTTTTGATTTTTTCGACACAAGAGGACAGAATCCTATCATCACAAGGGGAGGACAGACTCCTGATATCCCGCAAAGGTTGGACAGCATCCTATGCTTTGCGGGGGGGAATGAACAGAATAACAACTCTGCAAGGGTTGGACAGCATCCTATACCTTGCAAGAGCGGATAGAAGAATCACGCGATTGGACGAGGGGATTGACAGAATCCTAACCCCTATGATGACAAGACTGACTCCTGAAAGACTGAAGGACTGACTCCTATGCTGAAGACTGACTCTGAAAGATGGAAGGACGGAATCCTAAACTCTCTATGACAGACTCTAAAAAAAGAAGAAATCCACACAAACGGGCCCCACACAAACGGGTCCCACATCAGCGGGCCCCACACAAGCGGGCCCCACATAAACGGGCCCCACACCAGCGGGCCCCACATCAGCGGGCCCCACATAAGCGGGTCCCACACACAGCGGGTCCCACATCAGCGGGTCCCACATCAGCGGGCCCCACACAAGCGGGTCCCACATAAGCGGGCCCCACACAAGCGGGTCCCACATAAGCGGGCCCCACATAAGCGGGCCCCACATCAGCGGGCCCCACACAAGCGGGTCCCACACACAGCGGGTCCCACATCAGCGGGCCCCACACCAGCGGGCCCCACACAAGCGGGTCCTACATAAACGGGTCCTACATAAATGGGTCCCACACAAACGGGCCCCACACAAACGGGCCCCACACAAACGGGCCCCACATCAGCGGGCCCCACACCAGCGGGCCCCACACAAAAGCGGGTCCCACACAAGCGGGCCCCACACAATATGCCGTGACAAATCAACTAGAACAAAAGAAATGAAAACTAGCAGACCTATTCAAAACCAAAATAATCAAAGTACCAGACTCTTCCTATCATCAAGAATTACAGCAGCACTCCATGATGAATTTGCAAGAAGAAATGAGAAAATTATAAGTAAAACCCTTACCTGAAAAGATGATTTGATTCTTATGGGCTAGGCATTTGCTGGTAACCAGGTGTTGTCATTCAAGTGATCGGATTTCAGCGGAACTACAAAGGAACTAGCCAACCGGGACATGGCCGGAATCCGGCAATGGTGCGATCGGAGAAGATGAAGTGAGGGAAGGGTTTTGGGATTTTTTTTTTCTCTCTCTCTCTCTCTCTTTCTTTCTCTCTCTTTCTCTCTCTCTCTCTGCCGATTTCCCTTTTCTTTTCTGGTCTTTTTTCTTTGGTTTTTCTCCTCTGGTTTTTCCTCTGCTCTCTTTTTTTCTCCTCTGGTTTTTTTTTTTTGCCTTTTTTCTTCCACTCGTCCCTCTGTGCGAGAGATAGAGGGAGACTCATCATGAGTCATCATGAGGGGGAGAAGAATGAGAGTTTTTTGTCCCCCTCATGTCCCCCCCATTTCTTCCCCATTTTCTCATTTTTTGTAAAAAAAAATCAAAAACAATCATCACATCACATGGCATCGGATGCCGAAAGAAAACAAAAATCATTACTGCCCACTTTAAAAAAACAAAGAAAATGATGACATTCCTTATTCTGTCTTTGAATACAAGCGGGTCCCACATCAGCGGGCCCCACACAAACGGGTCCCACAAAGCGGGTCCCACACCAGCGGGCCCCACACAAATGGATCCCACACAAGTGGGTCCCACACAAGCGGGTCCCACAAAAGCGGATCCCACACAAGTGGGCCCCACATTATCTTTTGCTTGGATTAATGCCATTCATTTTCCGCCTGACCTCGAGATTTCATTTGAATACGCAGGTTTAGGGCCCTGTCAAAATGGGGTGTCTACACCTTTCAAGTTTACCCAATTTTGGTTTTGGTCTCAATTGAAACCCGAAATTTCGGATTTCGGTCAAGACTTAAAACCTTGGTTGTACCTACATATAGTATTGTAAAGTACTTGTACTTCCAACAACATTTTTTAAGAAGGTCCTCTCTTATATCTTATATCACTAGATCTTTCTATTTTTCCCTTATTAAGTATTAGAAATAAGAGATTATAAATTACCAAGGTAGAAACAATGTCGCTTCCAGGTCTAGCAATAGGATATTAGATATTATAAATTTATGGTGCATTCATTTTTTTTTGAAATGGTGAAAAATATCATAAAAAGAACAGGGGGGACCGAGATGGACCACACCCGAGAATACAGGAAACAAGAAAAAGAAAGAAAAATTACAAAATAATACTCACGGAGGGAGAAAATCAAACCATTCCAATTCCGATCGACTAACTCCACCCCTAGCCAAACCATCCGCCTCTCCATTAGCGGACCTCCGCACATGATTAAACACAATACTCGAACCCGAGATTAAATCCTCTATTTCATCAAAAATAGAATAGAATCTCCATGGAGGCAACACCGCCCTACTTAACCACCGAATCACATTGAGTGAATCACCCTCCACAATAGTTTTGTCCATGTTCTCTCTATCAATTCTTTTGATACCTTGATAAGCCGCCTTTATTTCGGCCTCCGAAGCATCACATATTCCAAGAGGGCCAGAATAAGCCCACACAACTCCACCACAATCATTGCGAAACACACCTCCAACCCCGGCCGGACCCGGGTTTCCAAGACTCGAACCATCAAAATTCATTTTAAGCATTCCACAAGGAGGAGTCTCCCACCGTTGAGCAATCCGAGGCCTATTATCCGAACAAAAACAAACTTCCTTCCACCCCTCCCAAAGGTCATAAGCCGATACAAAACGGAAAGCCGAAAGACATCTCGCCCAAGATATTGATAGTGCAATGATTTTTATGTAAAGCCAATACGGAGATTTGGCTATCCCTTCAAAAACTCGAGAGTTTCTCTCTTTCCAAATCACCCACCACGTCGCAAGCAAACAAATATTCCATAATATTTTTCCTTTCTTCCTCCAAGGCACAAAACCCCATTGATCTACCAAATTCGGAATAGATGATGGAAAGACCCAAGCAATACCAAACCTCGAAAGTATGAGACTCCATAGCTGACGAGTGAAGGAACAATGCATGAAAAGATGACCCACAGATTCCCCATCATTCAAGCATAGAGGGCAATGGTCAATGAGCAACATACCACGCTTTCGTAGAAAGTTAATCGTTTGAATCCGATCGCGACATACTGCCCAACCGAAGATACAAACACTAGGCGGGCAATGAAATTTCCATACCTTGGCTGATATAGAGGATACATCACCAGGCACCAAGAGAAAATAGAAAGATTTGACAGAGAAGATACCTGAAGATTCCGCAGTCCATATTCTTTTATCCACACCATTCCTCTTAATGTAACACCCATCAAGAAGCTCAAGAAAACGGGATACCGACTCTAACTCCCTATCAAAGAAATTCCTCCTGAAAACCGGGGACCATACAAGAACACCCCTAGTACGGTCAAAACAATCACCAACAAAAGCCTCTTTATCAGAAGCTGCTCTATAAAGATCCGGGAACAATTCCAAGAGTGGCTTCTCCGCACACCACACATCACTCCAAAATTTAATCCTATCCCCCGAATAAACTCTAAACCTAATGTTCAAATTAAAGGAGTGAGACATTTTCAAAATGTCGCTCCAAACAGACAATCCTTTATTCTTCAAGCGATTGTCAGATGCCCACAACCCCGACAGACAACCATATTTACTGTTAATAACTTTAACCCACATTTGAGATTGTTCTTCTCCAAACCTCCATAGCCATTTACCCAATAAAGCATGATTAAATTCCCTGATTCTTCTAATACCCAAACCACCTTTCTTAATGGGTAAGCACACATTTTTCCAGCTAACTAGAGGGATACAATTTTTCACGACATTTCCTCCCCATAAGAATCTTCGTTGAATTTGTTCAAGTCTCAAAACAACACTAATTGGACACTTGAACAAGGACAAAAAATAAATAGGGATATGGGCCAAAACCGCCTTGACCAATACAAGCCTTCCCCCTCTAGAGACAAGATTCCTTTTCCATGAGTCCAACCTCCTTTCAATTCTTTCAACAATAGGTTCCCACAAAAGTCTATTAGGTCTTCTTACCCCCAACGGGAGACCCAGATAATTTATGGTGCATTCATTATGAGAGCCCCAACAGTATGTGTGTTTTGCGTGGAGGCCAAAGTAGAAGTTTTGGAAATCCTGTTGAAAGAAGACTAACACATGACCAAAAGACGAGGGAAGAAAATTTGGACGGTGTCTTTTCAAGGTGATTCTCTCTGGTTCTTCAACCTAGGAAGGGAAGGAGAAGAAGAACGTCGAAGTAAGCTTTCGTGCCGACCACGAAAACTAAGTGTGTTCTTTGTGTTTGGCAATTTTCAACGAAGTGGTGTCAGAGTTGCTAAGGGGAGAACTCACCCTTAAAAGCTAACCGTTAAGGGAGAGGGTGCCCAAGTCCTTATAAGCCCCTCCACATCCATTAACTTTTCTAATGTGGGAACTTTGCTTTTGCGTGAAGCCCTCGGCCCAACAATCTCCCCCTCCACACAGTAACAATGTGCGAATTACAAGATCTTTCCCGTGGGATTTTTCTCTGTCCTCAAGGGAACACCGGGCTTACTGAGGTCTAGCTTCTCCGTCAAGGGGAGGATCTCCAAGTCCTTATAAGCTCATCCACATCCATTTGGGATCTTTTCTTTTGCGTGGAACCCAACTCTCTCTCTCTCTCTCTCTCTCTCTCTCACACACACACACACACACACACACACACACAAATTGTTGGGTTGTCCTCCTCCAAGGCCATATGGGAAACCTTGGAGAAGATGTTGGCATCTCCATCTCGCGCTCTAGTCATGCAGATTCTACTGAACTATAGACCATATGCAAGGACAATCTATCCATAACTATCTTTACATGGCACAAGTCCAAGTAATAATGGTTTGGACTAATGCTAAGTTCAAGTAATGGGTTAGCCTTGGTCAAGAGTATTAAACCTTCTCCTCACTAGCATGATGACTACTCACGCCAATAACTTGTCCTTGTGAAGATCTTCACGGCCTCCTTTTCAGCCATGAATTAAGGTTGGAGATGAAAGCTCGATCGTTCTTCCATGTTACTACACCGGGAATAAATTTGGGTCGTGGTCATGGCCGTGGCCGTGGTGTTGAATGTGGGCCCACTATAAACAGAGGGCCAAACTGTTGAACAGATGTCACGCGGATGGGGCCCACACATTCTCGTGTAGTTGATTGGTCATTTTAAATTGACATGGCCAGACATTAAGCCAACGTATATACAGTTTCAAACCTTGTTTGCTTCCTAAAAGTTTTGGATGTTTGAGTAAGTAAAGGTCATAATTGTCGCTAAGTTGGGGTCACAGGCAAGATTGATTTTGGCTTAATTATAACTGCTCCCCTTGGCATTTCCTTCATGTCCATTTCTTTACTTCTCTCTATCAAAATAAAACGACAATCCCCCAATTATTTATATTCTATAGAATGGAAAGTTAAGAGTTTGGTTTTAAAATTTAAGATTTTATAATCACCAAAAAAGTGCTTAAGTGTAGGGAAAGAGATTGGAATTTAGTGATTAAATTAAAATTAGAATTGCTCATGCATATAGACTAGCTCATTAAAATTATTATACTTACAGGACAAAACCTTACACAGTTGTAACCACTCCACAATACTTAAATTTAAAAAGTCACATTCATGGGTGCATCCCATTTATAAATTAATCACATTTTTTAAGTACCTTGATTCCCTTCCAACGAGACTCCATGTAGTAGGAATCGTCACCTTGTGCATAAACACCACACTTGAAGTAGTGAAATGTCCCCCCACTATCATTGAACTCTAGTTTTAAGATTCCATTGATAAAAATTGAAACTTTTCCGGCCCCAACATCATGGATAACATTTAAGCGGAACCATTCATCATAGATATAAGGAACCAGAATCTCCCTTCTGTAGTACATGAGTTTACCATCATATACTCGTATCATCAGTGTTGTGTTGGCGTTCTTTGCACGAAAGAGTTGCATGATACACACGCCTGATGTCCCATTCGGAACATAACCATATCCTTCGAATTGCCAAACGCCCGAAGAATAGTCATAGCCCTGGGAGACCAATTAGTAGAATGAATGATAGAGGGATTCAAATTTTGCAAGTAGTTAGAAGTTGTAACCCAGATTCTCGGATTATTGGGCAAGTTAAAAGATTTTTTAAAATGATTAGAAAGTCGTCTTGAAATTTATTTAACAACATGTGCGTTTGTGTGTGTACTTATTTCTCTAAGTGTATGTGTTTTCTGGATTAGGATGTGAGTTCCCTTTTCACTTGAGTGTTTATTCAATAAATTTGAATTTCTCGTGAGTATTTACAACTGATATATAAGAAATCGGCAACTTATAAAGTTTTCAAATTCCTGGTTTTAAATTAATCTCGTGAGATTTACAAATAATAAATAAGAAATCTTATCTAGTTTTTTAACTCCTGGTTTTAAATTAAGAAAATTCACATTTTATCCAAGAAATAGGACAAATCCTAATTGTTGGGACCCGAGTAGAACTCGCCCTCAAAAGTTAGGTATTAAGGGGAGGGAACCCATTCCCTTATAAGCCCATCCACATCGTTACACTTTTCGGATGTGTGACTATTTTGCTTTCACGTGGAACCCTCCAATAATCTCCCCTCCATGTGGAAGCACCGTCGACAATCTCGCTCCTCCACGCAACAGGAACGTGGAAACTACGAGATCTTCCCCATGGAATATTTTTCCGTCCTCGGAGGCATAACGGGGTTACCGAGATCTTCCCGGGAGTAACCACGTCTCAGCTCTGATACCATTTGTTGGGACCCGGGTAGAATTCGCCCTCAAAAGCTAGCTTTTAGGGGCGAGTTCTACCCGGTTAAATTCCCTACAAGTGGTATCAGAGCCGGGCACGTGGTAACTCCGGTTTAGCCCCTGAGGATGGAAATATCCCTCGGGGAAGATCTCGGTAACCCCGGTATGCCTCCGAGGATGGAAAAATCCCTCGGGGAAGATCTCGTAGTTCCCACACTCCTGCCACATGGAGGGGTGAGATTGTCCACATTGCTTCTGCGTGGAGGGGGAGATTATTAGGGTTCCACGCAAAGGCAAATAGTCCCACATTAGAAAAGTGATGGGGATGGGGCTGGGTTATAAGGGAAATGGGCACCCTCCCTCTAACAGCTAGCTTTTAGGGGCGAGTTCTACCAGCCGATTTTCAAAAGAAAAAAACATAATGTTTACTACCATTTTAATTACTGTACATAAAAGGATAAAAAAATAATTATAACAAATCAATTGTGAATTCCAAATGACCCTGAATAATTAGTGTAGGGAATTTAACCGCGTAGAACTCGCCCCTAAAAGCTAGCTGTTAGAGGGAGGGTGCCCATTTCCCATCACTTTTCTGATGTGGGACTATTTGTTTTTGCGTGGAACCCTAACAATCTCCCCCTCCACGCAGAAGCAATGTGGACAATCTCGCCCCTCCACGCGGCAGGAACGTGGGAACTACGAGATCTTCCCCGAGGGATTTTTCCGTTCTCGGAGGCATAACGGGGTTACCGAGATCTTCCCGGGAATTACCACGCCAGCTCTGATGCTATTTGTTGGGACCCGGGTAGAACTTGCCCTCAAAAGCTAGCTTTTAGGGGCGAGTTCTACCCGGTTAAATTCCCTACAACTGGTATCAGAGCCGGGCACGTGGTAACCCCGGTTTAGCCCCTGAGGATGGAAATATCCCTCGAGGAAGATCTTGGTAACCTCGGTATGCCTCCGAGGACGGAAAAATCCCTCGGGGAAGATCTCGTAGTTCCCACGTTCCTGCCGCGTGGAGGGGCGAGATTGTCCACATTGCTTCTGCGTGGAGGGGGAGATTGTTAGGGTTCCACGCAAAAACAAATAGTCCCACATCAGAAAAGTGATGGCAAATGGGCACCCTCCCTCTAACAGCTAGCTTTTAGGGGCGAGTTCTACCCGGTTAAATTCCCTACACTAATTATTCAGCGTTATTTGGAATTCACAATTGATTTTTTATAATTATTTTTTTATCCTTTTATGTACAGTAATTAAAATGGTAGTAAACATTATGTTTTTTTCTTTTGAAAATCGGCTGGTATCCATGTTCTTCCTATTTTAACCAACCAACATTGTGGTGAATATCTATGACAATACCTAATATGTAGCAGTAAACACGCAATGATATCACCTATTTAATTTTTCCATTTTGAATAATTGTTTTAGTGGATTGATATATGCACACAATTATTTCTCTAATTAAAAGACAACAAATTAAAGCACATAGGAGAATAGTTAAGTGTATGTGTTGGGTAGATTAGGATGTGAGCTCCCTTTCACTTGAATGTTTATTCCATAATTTTGAATTTCTCATGAAATCTACAAGTAATATATGAGAAATCAACAACTTAATTATTTGGAAAATTCCTGTTTTTTAATTAAGAAAAATCACATTTCATCCAAAAAAAGAGAGAAATCTTAATTATTCAGGATCATTTAAAGTTCAAAAGGGGCATTAGAAATCCCGAATTTTGTAATTATTCAGAAAATTTTGTAACTATGTTCATAGCTACGAAGTTTAATAACAACAAGCAAGTTTTTAAGTATACTTTACCATAAGTCAGTTTCAATTAATGAAAAAACTTAGGAGAGTCTAAGAATATGTACACGTATACGAATTTCGCTGCGAGGCTTGGTGCTGCTGTTACGAGAGAGCGGCTTGTCCGTAGAGAAGACCCAAAACCAGTGGATTCCATCAATGAATCTATACCGTTGGTTTTCGGGCAAGTTCCAAGGTTTATGGATGTGAAAGTTAGAACTGTTGAGTGGAAGGGAGACAAAACCATCCGTCGGATCGGACGGGGCCCAACCAATGGCTTTGTGGTAGATGCAAAGGAAAATAGTGAAGATTGAAAGAGCTAAGAAAGAAGAACCCATCTCCTTGTTCTTCAAGAAGAAAGGAGAAGATAGATGAAAATGGATACCGTATAAGGGGAGGAAAAGTGAAGGATAAAAGTGGAAGAGAGGGGTTCAAATTAGTGAATTCTCCTTGTCAAGAAGTTCATGTTCTTCATTTACAAACTGAAAGAGAATGATCACATTTTATTTTGGTACAATTTGGTCCACCAAGGCAAAGAACTATAATTTTTTGTTCCACTCTTTAAGATTAAGACTTTCAGGTGAAAACTATGTCAGTTTGTCTTATATGTGAAAAAAAATGTAATAAAAAACAAGAAACGGTGGCAGTGGCAGTGTCTAAATTTTTGGGTAAGCTTTCGGCGCAATTGGTTGTTTCAGAAACCCTAAAAGCTAATAGCTACGGAGAACTGGAGGATCTTTTATATATATATATATATATATATATATATATATATATATATATATATATATAGCTGACAGAGAGAAAAGAATGTGGATGTGAGCTTGATGGAGATTAATTATATAAGTTTGTAATGGCGGACAGAGAAAAAAGAATGATACGAATTTCACCTCCCTTTTTGCAAAACAACACCATTTATTCCATTAACAAGTTAAACCACAAGAAGCCAAGTATATACAACATAGTACAAAGTTTCATATGCATGTTTTGATTTGTTTTCCGCTTCATCTCAATCACAGTTTTTAAGGACTTTGATTCCCTTCCAACGAGATTCCATGTAGTGGGAAGTGTCCTTCGTGAATAAACACCACATTTGAAGTAATGAAAGGTCCCTCCATGAACATTTGCCTCTAATTTTTGAACCCCATTAATGAAAACCATAACTTTTTGGGCACCAACATCATGGATAACGTTTAAGTGAAACCATTGATCGTAGATATGAGGAACCAAGACCGAGCTCAGGTAATACGAAAGTGTACCATTATATACCGCCATGGCAAGTGTTGTGGCTTGGCTGTTGTAATCACACTATTTGTTGTAAACCATTAATAGAATTGGAATGTATAGAAGAATTGTTAGTGAGATAATCAAATAATGAAGTGAGGTACGGTTTACCGAATCTCCTTAAAGCAATTTGTTCCTGCCTATGGTGCAAAGATAATGAACAATGCTTCCCAAGATACAACACTTCCAACCAGGCTTGATTAGCACTATCAAACTTGGGTGCGATCGAAATTTACTTAGATCAACACACTCAGAGAAAACACTTGGAAAATTTGATTTGATATCAAAAGATAGTTTTCTTTCAGAGAACAACTCTTTCTGCAGAAGAAAATTGTGTCTTGGATGAAAAATTCGTTTGCTATTTATAGAAAATGAATGGACATGTCTTTTCACCAAAAAATTAAATGGAGAATTTGTAACGTTCAGGAAATAAATAAAGAATTTATAACTGTCATGAAATGCAAGGAGAATTTGTAACTTTCAGGAAATAATGGACATGAACCATTAAACCATTTTAAGTTACAACAATCCATTTTAAATTACAAAGGAAATAATGGACATGAGCCATTAAACCATTTTAGGTTACAACATTGGCCACTTGCACCGGCCAAAGAGTTGCATTATACACACGCCAGACGTCCCTTTGGGCACGTACCCGTGCCCTTCGAATTGCCACACTCCCGAAGAATAATCATAGCACTATACCAAACAAATTATCAAAGAATATGAAAGTAAAAATGATTAAATAACACCAACACTTGCAGCTTAAGTGTCTGTTTGTTTTAGAATATGACAACCGATTGGGGAGTCCCCAACCGATTACTGGACTCAAATTTAGTACAATATCGGTCCAATAATCAGTTGGGAGTCCACAAGCGGTTGTCATAATCTAAAACAAATAGTAAGCTTTTGGAGTAATTGGTTGTTTCACATGGTATCAGAGCACTGCCTCACGGCATGTCTGGGTTCAAAACCCACCAACTCGTTGATAGTAAAAGATTCACATGTACGGCAAACCCAAAAAAAGAGGAGCCACACATGAGAGGAAGTATTGAAGTATAAATGATTAAATAATACAAGTCTATATATCAGCTTAAGCTTTTGTAGTAATTGGTTGTTTCCCAAAGATAAACAATGGGAGAAAAAATCGCTAGTTCAATCTTATATTTTAGGTGCTAATAATACAAAAACAAAATAATTGGGTAGATGGCATTCGGAAAAACTACCAAAGACATCCATTTCTCCCTATTCCACATTTAAAGCGGTAAAAAATATGGTTTTTTTAAGGGATGTGGAGTAGCTTATGGAGATTCTCATTCTCCCATTTCCGCAGTTTCGTCCGCTCTAAAAGAGAGAAAATGATAAGCGTTGTGAAATGGGCCATTAATCATTTTTGTTAAGATTTTATATCCTTTTGAATATGGTGATCATGAAAATTATTATAATTAAGCTCTCCTTCGATCATTTTGGCGACCTTGTCTAAGACTTGTTTATAGTAACATCCACAAGTTATATTTATAGACTGTACTTAGTGCGATATCATTTCCAGAAAATCATTTGTCATTAGAGGATCCTAACCATTTTGTGACAACGGATTACAAACGGATGATGGAATAAAAAAAAAAATTGTTATTTGTTGCGCAGGAGATGATATTTTCACTCCCCTGCATTACGCATGCGCTCCCTTTATAACGTGATTTGACGTAAAAAAGTGTCAATCATCGCCCTTGTTGGGCCCATATCAAATAATTACAACAATCTCGTCAATGTTACTTTTGCATGGGTCGCCCTTGAATGTGGGCCCATTATAAACATAGGGCCAAACTGTTGACCAGATGTCACACGGATGGGCCCCACGCATTCGCGTGTAGTTGATTGGTCATTTTAAAAAGACATGGCCAGACATTATCCCAACGTATATACAGTTTCAAGCCTTGTTTGCTTCCTAAAAAATTTTGGATGTTTTGAGTAAATAAAGGACGTAATTGTCGCTTCGTTGGGGTACCGGGCAAGATTGATTTTGGCTTATAACTGCTCCCCTTGGCATTTTCCTTCGTTAGCATTTGTTTAATTACTTCTCTCTATCAAAACAAAACCACAATCCCACAATTATCTATATTCTATAGAATGGAAAGTTAAGAGTATGGTTTTAAAATTTAAGATTTTATAATCAATAAAAAAGTGCATAAGACTAGCTAATAGGGAAAGAGATTATAATTAATTTAGTGATTAAATTAAAATTAGAATTGCTCATGCATATAGACTAGCATTTTCCACCTCCTTCCTTCTCACACCCTCTCACATAGTTGGGCCCTCGATTATTCCGTGGAATAACTTTTCATGGTTGCCAACATGGCCTCAATTAAAAGATGGGCCCTTAGAAAGATAACAATATAAATCCTTCTTACCATTGAAAAAAAACACCATATATTACACTTATAGGGCAAGATCATACACATTTGTAACCACCCCACAATACTTAAAAAAGTCACACTCATGGGTGCATCCCATTTATAAATCACATTTTTTAAGTACCTTGATTCCCTTCCAACGAGACTCCATGTAGTAGGAATCGTTATCTTGTGCATAAACACCACACTTGAAGTAGTGAAATGCCCCCCCACGATCATTCACCTCTAGTTTTAAGACTCCATTGATAAAAACCGAAACATTTCCGGCCCCAACATCATGGATAACATTTAAGCGGAACCATTCATCATAGATATAAGGAACCAGGACCTCCCTCCTGTAGTACATGAGTTTACCATCATATACTCGCATCATCAGTGTTGTGTTGGCATTCTTTGCACCAAAGAGTTGCATGATACACACGCCTGAAGTCCCATTCGGAACATAACCATATCCTTGGAATTGCCATACGCCTGAAGAATAGTCATAGCCCTGGGAGACCAGTTAGTAGAATTAATGATGGAGGGATTCAAATATTGCAAGGAATTAGAAGTTGTAGCCCAGATTCGCGGATAAATTGGCAAGTTAACAGATTTTTAAAAATGATTAGAAAGTGGTCTTGAAATTTTTGAAAAAATATGGGTGTGTTTTTTATTTGACAACATGTGCATTTGTGTGTGTGCGCGCTCGGGCGCTTATTTATCTAAGTGTATGTGTGCTGGATTAGCATGTGAGTTCCCTTTTCACTCGAGTGTTTATTCAATAAATTTGAATTTCTCGTGAGATTTACAAATAATATATAAGAAATCGGCAACTTATATAGTTGTTTAATATTCCTGGTTTTAAATTAAGAAAGTTCACATTTTATCCAAAAAATAGAACAAATCCTAATTATTCAAGGTCATTTGGAATTCACAATTGATTTGTTATAATTATTTTTTTATCCTTTTATGTACAGTAATTAAAATCGTAGTAAACATTAATTTTATTTTATTTTATTTTTTTGAAAATCGGCTGGTATCCATGTTCTTCCTTTATTAACCAACCAACATTGTGGTGGATATCTATGACTAGGGGTGCAAGTTTGGCCCTGTCCGCCCTGACCAGCCCTAAGCCCGAACAGGGTCAGGGCTGGATTTTCCAACCCTGAGGGCGGGTCAGGGTTCATTTTTTTAGACCCTGACTCAGGTCGGGTCGGGTTCTGGGTTAATGCCTCGGGTACCCTGACCCGGCCCGACATTATGTTTTATGTTTTCTATTATCTTGGATTGATGTTTCTTTAGATTATTATTATTAATTGTCTCTGTTGCCCGTCATGTTGTTGAATTCATATTGTCTTATTTTGTTCCCTTTCTCTGTTTATTGATCATTTTGTTCTATATGATAAGTGGTTGCTTTATTTTTGGCACTCTTAACAGGTACTTGCACTAGGGTCAATTAGGGCCGGCCCGGCTCGGCCCAGCCCAATCAGGGCCCATCAGAGTGGGCCAGGGCCAGCACTGAGACCTGTAGGGCGGGCAATGGGTTGAGGTTTTTCGGCTCTGACTCAGGGTCAGGGCGGGTCAGGGCCGAGATAATGGGTTCCAGGGTTGGGCTAGGGTTTTGAAAAACCCGACCCTATTGCAGCCCTATCTATGACAATACCTAATATGCAGCAGTAAACATGCAATGATATCACCCATTTAATTTTTCCATTTTGAATAATTGTTTTGATGGATCGTTATATATGTACACAGTTATTTCTGTAATTAAGAGACAACAAATTAAAGCAAATAGGAGAATACTTAAGTGTATATGTTGGGTAGATCAGGATGTGAGCTCCCTTTTCACTTGAATGTTTATTCCATAATTTTGAATTTCTCATGAAATCTACAAGTAATATATGAGAAATCAACAACTTATTTGGAAAATTCCTGTTTTGAAAAATCACATTTCATACAAAAAAAGAGAGAAATCTTAATTATTCAGGATCATTTAAAGTTCAAAAAGGGCATTAGAAATCCCGAATTTTGTAATTATTCAGAAACTTTTGTAACTATGTTGATAGCTACAAAATGTAATACCAACAAGCGAGTTTTCAAGTATACTTTACCATAAGTCAGTTGCAATTAATGAAGAAACTTAGAAGAGTCTGAGAAAATGTACACGAATACGAATCTCGCTGCGAGGGTTGGTGTTGCTGTTGCGAGAGAGTGGCTCGTCAGTAGAGAAGACCCAAAACCAGTGGATTCCATCAGTGAATCTATACCGTTGGTTTTCGGGCAAGTTCCAAGGTTTATGGATGTGAAAGTTAGAACTGTTGAGTGGAAGGGAAACAAAACCTTCCGCCGGATCAGACGGGGCCGAACCAATGGCTTTGTGGTAGATGCAAAGGAATATAGTGAAGATTGAAACAGCTAAGAGAGAAGAACCCATCTCTCCTTGCTCTTCAAGAAGAGAAGAGAAGATAGATGAAAATGGATATGGTATAAGGGGAGGAAAAGTGAAGGATAAAAGTGGAAGAGAGGGGTTCAATTAGTGAATTCTCCTTGTCAAGAAGTTCATGTTCCTCATTTCTTAACTGACAGAGAGAATGGTCAGATTTTATTTTGGTAACGTAGTCAATTATTGGTGCAATTTGGTCCACCAAGGCAAAGAACTATAATTTTTTGTTCACGTCTTTAAAATTAAGACTTTCACCTCTCAGTTTGTCTTTCAAAAAAAAAAAAAAAACTATGTCAGTTTGTCTCATATGTGAAAAAAATGTAATCAAATACAAGAAACGGTGGCAGTGGAAGTCCCTAAATTTTTGGGTAAGCTTTCGGAGCAATTGGTTGTTTCACATACCCTAAAAGCTTATAGCTATGGAGAACTGGAGGATCTATATACTAGGCTGTTGATGTGAGCTTGATGGAGATTAATTATATAAGTTTGTAATGGCTGACAGAGAGAAAAGAATGAAACGAATTTTACAAATATCTCCTTTACTACAAAACAACACCATTTATTTCATTAACCACAAGAAGCCAAGTATAACACAGAACAAACTTTCATATGCATGTTTTGATTTGTTCCCCTCATCTCTATCACATTTTTTTAAGGACTTTGATTCCCTTCCAACGGGATTCCATGTAGTGGGAAGGCATCCTTTGTGAATAAACACCACATTTGAAGTAATGAGAGGTCCCCCGTGATCATTCGCCTCTAATTTTAGAACACCATTAATGAAAACCCTAACTTTTCCGGCACCAACATCATGGATGACGTTTAAGCGGAACCATTGATCGTAGATATGAGGAACCAAGACTGAGCTCAGGTAATATGAAAGTGTACCATTATATACCACCATGGCAAGTGTTGTGGCTTGGTCACTTGCACCAAAGAGTTGCATGATACACACTCCAGACGTCCCTTTGGGCACGTACCTGTGCCCTTCGAATTGCCACACTCCGGAAGAATAATCATAGCCCTATTACAAACAAATTATCAAAGAATTTTGAAGTAAAAATGATTAAATAACACCAAGTCTTGCAGCTTAAGGGCCTGTTTGTTTAAGATTATGACAACCGATTGTGGAGTCCCCAGCTGATTATTTTACATCATTAAGTTTCAGGAGTATTTTAGTCTCCTGTATTTTTTCGCAACTCGAATAAATGTCTGGATGTTAACCCTATTTTAGGAACTTTTGATATTTCATTTAAGAAGGATTTGTGGAGATTAGCCTAGGAATTTTGGTTTCTCTTTTCGTATCCTTTGGTTTCTTTAGACCTTGGGTCAATCTTCCATCAGATTGGTATCGGAGCCAGGTTACCACCTCAAGCACAACATGCTGCCATGAAGGAGGGTTTGTATGATTGGGATGGAAAACCTGGGTCAGAGGGAAGTAGCGAAACTTTGTCAGTGATTGAATCCCTAACCCAATGTTATCAGTTTTGGAAAATCCACGATAAAAGGATGAGGAATCCATACCATGAAGTGACTCCAAGATGACCGAAACAAGAGAGATGGTCAACCGAGACGTTCACGAACGCCGCTAAAAGGCAGAATGTACGCTGGTATTACATTTACCGTCGTTCATGAATGCCGGTAATATGTGTTGCAGAAATTATTACAAAAAGTTAGTAAGCGGACCCTCAATGACCAATGCAGGCAAAGTGTAAATTAGTCCAGCCATCCCACCCCCACCCACCCAAGTGTAAAGTCCTTACTCCGCCCCTGTCTCCGGATGGTAATCTCTTCTTCCAGCTCTCTTGGAATTCAGTGAGATTCCCTTCCAATTTCTGGCGGCATAACTTTGTTTGGACTTTGGAATAAATTCATTTCCCCCAAGGGTCTCTTTTCTTTATTGTAGTGCTTTGCTCAATCACACCCCGACTGACTTGAGGCTCAACTCGGGGCAGTTTTAGCTGGCCTCTAGGTGCTATTTGTGCAACAGAAATGAGAAATCTGAAGTACATCTCTTCTCACGTCTCATTGCTGGATCCATTTGGGCCTTGAGAACTGGTTTAGAATACATTGTCTCCCAGCTTATAGTTTCTCGATCTCTTTTGCAATTAGTCCTGGCAAAATCTTTGTTTTTGCGTCTCTGTTATGTTACTGCGTGGGGATTCAGACTTGATTCCAAGTTCCATGGCATCGAGATCTCTAGATTCAAAATCATCTACGCTAACAAACAGTGGTGGACTGCTATGATCAGATCTCACCATGATTTCTGGTCCAAAGATCCCAAGTTTAGTTCACTCGTTGCCAAGAAACTTAAAACCTCTATCTGAAAGCTCCTAAGATTGATCCAGTGCATTCATCTCCAAACAGCTTAATATTGAATATCTAGCTATTCTCAGAAGAATTAGACGGAAAATTACTCAGTTCATTTCGTTGTATTCTTCTCGTTTCTTTATAAAGCTTTGCATTGGTTCACAAAAAAAAAAAAAAAGTCTTATTGGTGATCTTGATTTTTTGTTATAGGTGAAGTCAAGGGTGATAGAATTAGCGAAACAAATAGAGAATGAATATGGGGTTGCCGCGGCATCAACATTTATCTTCAGAATTACCAATTCCCAATGCCTCAGATGAACCTTCAGAGCCAAACCCTTTCCAGTGGTTGCTTCTGGCTATAGTGAAATGGTGTTAGTCTTCCTTGGGTATCATAGCAATTTTCTCAATACTTTGCATGTGTATATAATTTCGTTACCAGTTCTTTAGGTGAGCTCTAGTCTTGATAGGTTGTATTATTGGTTTACACATGCTTGATTAATAAAAAGAAATTCAAATATGTTAGTTGTTTTAGCCAGTCCTCTCTTTTCAAAAACACCCATGAAAACTGAAAACTGCAAGTAGAAAGCAAGAAAAAATTGCAATATCTACAAAACTGCTAAGGATTATGAGTTTGGTTAACTGTATTGATGAGAGCGTCCTTCTGTTTGGATTAGAAGTTGACATCAACTGTATAATGGACTAAAAATAATAATTAATGGTTTAGCTTGTCTTAATTTAACCTTAAACAAAAGGGGGATGAATCAGTTGGCTGGGGTTCATCCGGTGAAGGTAGAATCAACATAAAAGAAATGTGAATATGCAACCATTTGTCTTTATAGTATAAAAAAACAGGTATTATGATATTATTCAGATGGTTCAAGAGTCCAAGCATGTCTTACATAACATGGTCTTCTTTCATGTGTTTGTCTCTTTCCATTCATCTGATCTTCCATCATTTCTCCTGTAGCAATCAATTTCTCACGTTGCTGTGTTTTGTATTTTGTTGTTGGTGTGTTTTGTATTTTTGTTACAGGGTGGGTTCCAAAAGGGATCAATCCCGTGACCAAAACCATGACGTTGGGCATGTTTGGCAACCAAGGAAAATTATTCCATGGAATATTCTTGGGCTCAATTGTGAAAGAAGAGCTGAGAAGGAGGGAGGGGGGGGGGAAGATTTGAGAGTAGGGCTGCACATGGTTCGGTCCGGTTCGGTTTAAGGGAATTTCTTAAACCGAACCGATCCCATCGGTTTGGATTTTTTCCAAACTGTAACCGAACCGATTGGCAGTTGAAGCAAACCAAACCGAACCGGTTTTGACCGGTTCGGTTTGGTTCAGTTCACGGTTTATCTGTATTTTACCTATAAGCAATGGGCAGTCATAAATAGAAAAAGACATAATGGATTACTATTGGACGAACCCTTTGATTTTGGGGATAATGGACAACTTTGGACCATTTGATTTTGGGGATAATGGACGAACCGTTTGAAGTTTGAAGTTGAGTGGCAAAAAATACTAAAAAGAGATATCTGAACCGGTTCGGTTCGGTTTTCATATCAATTGCGGTTTGGTTCGGTTTTGTGGATTAATATTTTTTGAACCGTGAACAGAACCGATTGGATTGGTTTTGTGAAAATCGTAACCACGACCGAACCGGTAGATATAAAAACCGAACCGAACCGAATGGTCTGGTTCGGTTCGGTTTATCGGTTTGAGCGGTTTTGTTGTGCAGCCCTATTTGAGAGGGCCTACTGGAGAGAGCATGGTGACAGCATGAGAAATTCATAAAAACCACTGAAAATAATACACTATTCAAATTCGTTTTTTTTCTTCCTGTTTTTAGGGGGGCTTTTCATGCTCTCCTCAATCCCTTCCAGTAAGTATCTCCCTCTCTGCTCTTCTCTCACAACCAGCCCTACCAGTATTCTATGGAATATTTTTTCTTAGTTACCAAACATGGCCTAAGTAACAAAGTATTTTCGGATGAGTCATTTTCAATTAAAAGGCTAAAAAAAAAAAGGGGAAATGATTTCAACACAACCATGTTTTGATACAAGACACTCATGTTTCTTGTCTTTTAGTATTTAAAGAGCTGTAAAAGGGTTTTTAAGGTTCCCAAGAAGCACTTATGTGACAAGTAAATGCTAAAAGACAAGATACATGAGCGCATGTATCAAAACATAGTTGTGCTGAAATCATTTCCCCAAAAAAAAAAAAACAGCAGTGTATTCACAAATAGTCTTTTTACATTACAAGGGAGTGGCCCTGGCAAGAAAAAGGGGCGAATATATCATTTCCGGATAAAATTTTCAGGAGGTACCCAAAATAAAAGGTTGGGAAAAAAATTCATGCTTTTTCAAGAACTCAAAATGGAAATTTTCTCGAATAAGATTATAATGAATATTAAGTTGCATTGGCTTCTAGAATTTTTTTTTATCTACACGACCATCTTTTGATAATTGGACGAATCTCCACGTATTACATTTCACCAATTGGTTGCTGAGAATTTTTGGGAATTGTAATAGCTCTTGACAGCTGGATAAAATGGTTTGGGGAGTGATAAATCGACTCCCCAAATTGATAAATCTACTCCCCATGTGTCTTTCTCTCTCCTCTAGGTTAGAGAGAGAGAAAGAGGAGAGAGATAGACACATGGGGAGTCGATTTATCCTTTTGGGGAGTCGATTTATCACTGCCCAATTGTAGACACCCCATTTTGACCGTACCCTAATAGCGCTATTTGGTTGCTAGTCCTGGTAAACTAATGTTTTAGAGCCCCAAGTTTCACCCCAGGTTAGCTTATGATCCCACCAGGTTCCCCTTAAAATTTGGTCAAAATCTGAGCTAGTTTGGGTAGTGAGCAATGCCGTGATAGAAGTGTAGTTCAAATCTGGAAAGGGGGTAAATTATCTGCACTAGGGGGTGTATTTTCCAAGCTATTGAATCAAAGGCATGAAAGGAGGGTGAATTATCTCATCTGGGCTGCGGCTGATTCGCGCTCCCATCAAACTGTGTGCGCTCATCAAAATGGGGAGTGCCAATATCAGCGGCCATTTCTTGGTTTATATATGCCGGTGAAAGAGAAAAAGGGGAGAGGATTTTCTTCATCTTCGTTAGAGAAGTTTCGAGAGATCTGAGAGAGAGAGAATGTTGCAGGCAGCTTCCAATCTCCTTCTCCGACGGATCTACCGGCCGGAATCTGAGCTCCGATCGCCGGGTGCTCCGTCTAAAGTCCTTCTAGTAGTCCCTTCTTCTGCTTTATCTTCGCTATTCCTCTGTTTCATTTTTTTTCCGCCTAAATCCATATCAAATATCTTCTTCTCTGATTAACTGTGCTGGATTCCGGTTAGGTTTTGATCGAGTTCTTGTTTCTCCATCTTCATTACACTATCCTTTATCATTGCTTTGAATTTGAGGTTTGAGATTTAATTTTTGTGGTTGAAAATCTTAGATCTTAGGTCAACAAAACCCTAGTCTCTTCTTATCTTTTCCTCCGGCCAGGATATCAAAGCTCCGGCCAATTCGAACTAGAAATCCTAGATCCAATTATTGGAATGTTGATCTGCCATTTCCTTAGCCAGAGCCATAGATCTACCTTGGAAATCGTGGATCGAACTTTGACAACCTTGGATCTGATTTATTGTCCATTGAAATTGATCATTGTAGAGGATCTGCTTGGAATTTGACTATTATTCGCGGATCTGCTTATTGAAGGACATCATATCAGAGAGCAAGATAGGAAGGGAGATCTGTGGAAAATTAGAGAGGGAAAGAGGCCAGTGCGATTCATTTTCTTCAATCAATTCATTGATCTCTATGATCTCATGAGATCCAGCTGTCGATCCACTATCTCTGGCATCTTTGGCTTCAACTTATATCATTGGTAAAGGATATTCTCGATTCAGGTAATTTGTTTATTCTTTACATGATTTATGTGTGAAAATGGTTTTTAGATTAATTATGGTTCTTAGATGATTAATTACGAAGATTTTATTTCTCTAAATTTGCTTGGATAAGTAGTTCTTCATGCTATATGCGATGGATTTTGTGAAGAAAAGAGATATGAGTAGGTGAAATTTTCATATATGGTTATTATTCTCTAATTTCTACATTAATTGTATGTTTATCCTGAAATTTGACATGAAGAAAATGATTTTGTCTTTACTGATGAAAGACAAATTAGATGTTACTGCATGCTTGTATTTTTAGCATATATTTTGGATAATTTTATATGGATTCAAGAGTATTTGGTCTGATGCTTTATTCTGGAATTATATGGGCAGCAGTTATATCAGTTTTATATTTATATTTATTGGAATCTAGAAAAGGCAGAAGTTTTATGGCTCCATTCTGAGTTTCTTTGTACTTATATGGTCAGTGTAGAGATCAAAGCATTGAAATATCCTCATTATTTACCATCAGTTTATAAATTTTCTATAAAGTGTTTCCTTGTCTCGAAAATCAGTTGGTTGTTTCAGAGTTTAATTATATCTTATTTGCTGTCTTATTAGTATATGAAGGAAGCTTTGAATAGAGAGTGCTTTATATGCAAATGAGTATTAAATTTTAAATAAGTAGGGAGGTTTTTCTGGATGATATTTGGCTGAAGATAAAAAAAGAAAGAAAGAGTGGAGAAGTTAAGGCTATAGTTTTATTGAATTTTGAGGTGTATAGTTGGGCCATTTGAGCTATACCTGTTATGTTGATTGTATTCTTGATATGTGCTTCATTTAGGCTATGTCGAGCTTCGGTTAAAAAAAAATGCTATGAAATGAGATATATAGTTGGAATTCCTGGAATTGAGCCATGAATTTGAGTTTCCATTTTTTTGGAAGGTAAGTGAAAATTCTGTCACTTCTATTTTATTCCCCCAAGCCAAACCTTTAAGCAATTCCAGTTGGATGAAAATGTTCAAACTTTGTGTTATTCCTAAAACAATTTTAGGGTCTTGAAATGAATTTGGACGGTTATATAAAGAAGGAAGTTGTTGATCAAGTTCTGTCCAAGTTTGGGAAGGAAGCTTTATTCACAATAGTATAAATGGATATCTATACATGCATGTTAAGATATTTGTCACGCCCCGAACCCAGAATTCGAGGTAAGGCGCACGTGACAGCCGCCGCATGCCCATAGGGTCGCCCCCACAAGCATGCAAGGCTCCTTTACAATCAACTATTCTCAACATTCAGAGTAACTAATAAATGCAGAAATTTTAGTCTCAATTAGAGTTCAAATGAAATACAAATATAGATTAGGCCCATAAGTCTAAATCCAAACAATACTTATTAGATGACAATCACCTTAATAACGTAATAAAAGTCTCTAGCTCGAATAATGAAAGAAAGCAAGAAATTTCCTAAGCTCCAATCCAAGTGCCTGATCTCAGCAAGTCTACTGCCGCTCCTCTGTGTCTGAAAATTGTTAAATCACATAATGAGCTAACAGCCCAGCCGGTTTTCCAAATCCAAGCCAGCTAATAGGAAAACGAAAACAAAGCTGGTGCGGAAAAGAAGTAACATGCCATAAAATTTAGCCAATGCAGAAATTGATAAGAATTAAGAAGATCAATTCTACATAAGCTATATAAGAAAGATACATGTTTTTACAAAAACAGTTCCAACCACTCGGTTATGCAGTTTTCCACTTGGAAATCAATGACAAGAATATATATTTTCAAACACTTGATTTTGCATCTTTCCACTTGGAAATCAAATACTTAACAGTCTTCTCTGTGGCCAATTTCCAACCTTATTGGCAAGTAGCATACCCAAGGCGAACACTCGTTCGCAGGACTCACAGGTCCTAAAGCGCGCAATTTAATATTATCAATAGCCAGAGGACTCCCTACTGGCCGCCCGAGATCAACCTTACGAGCAGATAAAATTTGACCGGTCAACGTGATCACGTCCAGTGTACTCACCCACTGGCAGGTTGGGCAGTAGATCCCCACCAGAGATCAACCTTACTGGCGGAATCCATTCCATACCAAGACTGTATACAAATATAGAGAAAAACAATTTAATGTTTTCAATACCGTGCCATAAATTTTGAAGACGTTTCAACCCATTGGGGGCTCCCCCGTTCCAAACCATTGAAACCATATCATATATATAATGCTTTTCAATAGTGTTTCATGAATTTGAGTTTCCAAAACCATGTTAGTTACAAAACTCTTTTTGTATAAATAAGGAGGCATGTTCGGACTAAAAACATTTCATGGATAATGACAATTCAACCATTTAGTATGACATGCTAAAAGATATCAGTGAGAAACATTTTCAAAACAAGTTCCATAAAATGAACTGTAATAAAAACTTGCAACAAATCTAAATATATGCAAATATACGTAATACACTGACATAGGGTAGGATCACCTACCTCTCGCGCAAATCCCAAGATCAAGATCCTATGAAAATGACCAACCTGTTAGTGCCCAGAGGTACAGGTTTCGCCTGCAAGGTTGCGGTTGTGAAGTTCAGTTTACTATATTTGATAAAGTTTTAAGTAGACGCTTTGATGTGGAGAAAGATGTCACGGCAACATTTTGATAGTGCTGTAGGAGGGTTTTAATACCATCCTTTTTAAATTTAGAGAGTGAATGCCCTTAATTTTGGAACTCAAAAGTCAACACTCAATTCGTCTCTGTTTTAGTAGTTGCTCCTGTTGTTGACAAATACCAACCAGTAATGTTCATGTGGTTGAGGTTGAGCAATTTAAGTGCTTGCTATTCCATTTTAATATTGAAACAAACTACCATTGTTTAGATTGCTACTAATCCTACCAGACAACTACACATCATAGGTTCTAATATGGTCTGTCTTAGAGGTTGGGCTGGCCATATGCTAGCCCCCCCCCCCTCCAGGAGTTACTCAAGGTACAGTACACTAGTGATCCGAGCATTACAAGGGTTCACCAAAGAGATACAAGGCTATTTGGCTTGATTGTGTCAGAACAAAAATGTGTAGACAATTGCAAGGTAGCAACCAAAAGACCTGGCACTATGGGCCCTCTTCCCTGAAGGGTTAGAACCATCCTATGGGCATGATGTGCAGTCGTCACTCTAATTGTGTTGTTAATTTCAGATGGGTGTTGTGATTGCAATGTTTTAAGCATATCAGGAAAGAGTGTACGAAGGGTCATCACACTTTGTTTTGTATCTTATATGGGTGGGTTTTTCAAACCATGGGAGTGTTGAAACAAGGACAGCAGGTGGCTAAAGTTTAGTTGCAAATGGGCTGCTTGGATGATGAAAATTCTACATAGATATTTCTCATAGGAGTCTTAATTGGTGTCAAATTAAAATGGCAGTAAGAGAGTTTGGAATATAGAACTTACATATATCAATGACCTCGTTGGCTACTAGATGTATGAGAGGAGATTCTTGAATTGTCTCTTCACCTCCAAGTATTCTTCTTTAGATAGACTACTTGCTGCTCCTTCAAATCCATACCTCTTCTCACAAACAAAATACCTTTCTTTTCTTCCTCTAATAAGAATGGAATCCCATCTAACTATGGAAGCAAGGACCTCCCATAAGCCTATGAAGCAGCTCCTTTCTATAGATACGATAACCCAAAATGTCCCCCATAGGAACTGTCCAAAACGATGAGGCTCACATGCCTTTTTTTTTTTTTGTTATGCAAGCAATATTTCTAACAAGGAATTATTGAACTGTCATTTTCCTTTTGAATAAATAGAAGCTACCTTATTTTCTACTAGTTGAAAAACTATAGGAGGAAACCTACGAAGCTTGAATCTTGAAATGATAGAGCTTCCAAAAAATCCTACCTACTAAAGAGATATTCTATTCAAAGCCAATTTTAACTTTAGTGGAGATGTTATTTTCGGTCAATCTTATGGTGCTTTCCAAAATGAGCAGCCTTTTAAAAAGAAGGTTTAAATGGACTTTACTCCATTGATGATAATAGCACCCTTTACCATTTTCAATGTCTCTTGCCTAAACATTATGCTTCAAATTGAAAAAGACACCCACTTCCAAGTAATTATTCTTATACTCGATTTGGTAACGACACTCATTTCTAAGCAAATAAATCCTGAGCTTGATTTTTGGTAATGACACCCATTTCAAGAAGTTAAAACGAGTTCAAGCATTGGGGCTGGGTGTTACAATATTATTGTTGAATGATAAATGAAATAGTTTGCCATTGAAATTGGATATTACAAACTTGGTGTAGCTTTTCTGTTTGAAAGTCAATCATCATTTCCTTGTGAACTCCATGCAAAGCATAATTGGATAAAAATTTTTTAGGCCAAGGATCATGGATGTTGAGTAAACTTGGGTTCACATTGTATAATTTTTCCATTCTCTGTTCAGTTGGAATAATTTGATTGGACCCCTCTACCATTCAAGGGGCTGTGCTCTAATATTATGAGGTTTTGACACCTTTTGGCAATTTGTTTGTTTGGGACAAAGTTGGTATCATTGCTGATGAGTATTGGGATATTGTGGCATCTTGTTGAGAAATACTTGGTAAACTGTAAAATGCTTCAGTGATACATTAGTAGCAGCAGGTGTATTAGAATGTTTCTTGAGTTGGGTTTGTTATGATGATGGCTTCAACTTTACAAGTTTCACCATGATTCTCTAAAACTGAAATATGCTATGGTGCAATTATCAGAGCGTGGTAGTGTCCTTGTCATTGCTATTAAAAAAAGCCTATTGTTTCAGTCCTTGAGGGAGATCATATCAGCACAACCATTTTTTTATTGTTGTTACATGCCTTGACTATAGCTTAACTTAATCTATCTTGTTCTTTGAATTACTGGCAGCCCTCATGGATGTTGAATCATAAAATGTTCGTAACAGCCCTTTATTTTGTCAAAGTCTGGTAAGGTCACATAGTAGCCCTTTTTCTTTTGTTGTTGGCAGGACCAATGCCATATATTGATAAATGTGCAAAATGAGCTTGTTGTGGGTGTGTATGCGTCTATGAAATCTGTGAATGAGTGAGTATGGGTGGCTATGAGTGCATATATATGTGCCTATATGTGTGTGTATGTTATGAGAGTGTGCAAATGTCTACGTGTCTGTAAAAATATAGGTTTTTGGAAGTGCCATAAGTAGGATTATACTATAAACTGTCGTGATCTTTGGGATTGTATCAATTAATGAAATCATTATAAAAGTAATGTCTACAATTTTGCCATTTTTTTGTGAGTACCTGTTTGTATTGAAATTGAGTACCTTCATAAGATGTCTGCAATTTTATCATGTGTTGAGCATGATATCTTTAGGAATATCTGAAACAATTGGATCTAATGATTCTTAAAGGAGAAGTAAGGGCATGGAGATTGTTATGTGGCCTTATTTTAGGCTATTATCCTTTCTTAAGAGGATGTGGTGTTTGAATCCCCTGAGTTTAAATTCATGCTTCTATACTAGATGATTTTTTTATAATTCTTTGTGAAGGGCCTAATTTCTTTTGAAATATATTTTTGTCTATATTTACGAATGCAAAAAATCAAGGCAAGCTAGTATAAGTATTAGACTATATGTGTAGACAGCATATGTGAAAAGAGATTACAAATTCTCTAGGTGTTGTTTGGAGTATTTGATTCTATCGCAGGGCATTTGAGTCTTTTCAGGCATGAAATTTGATTTGCAGAATTATTGGCAGGGGATGATATCAGAGTGATTATGATCTTAGAACGTTAGGTTCCCTCATTGCTTTGACGATGAAGGCGTTAGCCCAAGCCTTTTTTTTTTTAGAGGGACTTGCTTAAGTCCTAGTAACACTCCCCTCTTTTGTTTAGCAGGCTTGCCCAGCCATTCAGAAATTTTTTTAATCTTTTTTTTTTGGCAATGAAAGAGTCATCTAGAGCTTTCATTTAGGAGACCATTGTGGTCTCATTAGGGAGTTATATTAGGAGACATGCTTTGTCTCATCAAGGCGATTTTCTCCTTTGGAAACAAGCCTTATCATTTAGAGCCGCCCTCTTTGGGAGTTTACTTTAGTTTAGTAAAGAATTTACCCATAGGAGGCATTCCTTGCCTCACTTATAGAAACCCCACATTTTGGTGGCTTTATTAGAGAGTCTTTGACTCATTCACCTTCTGTTTTGGTGGCTTTATTAGAGAGTCTTTGACTCATTTTTTTGGTGATTTTCCTAGAGAGTCTTTAACTCATCTGTCCTTTTGGTAGAGCAGATAGTCTTTGACTTGTTCGTTCATCTCCTTAGTATTTTTAGTTAGGAGTTTTCTCTTTAGTGTTGTCGCTTTTCTTCTTTATAGACTAGCAGTCTCATTAGAGCTTTGCCTTTTGAGATCTTAGATCATTTCATTATCATTAGTTTATTTGGTTTAGGGGTTTCCCCTATTGACCCTAGGGTTTGGCCCAGGGCGTTGTTTTGTGTGTTCACTTAGGTCTTTGACCAAAAGGGTGAAAACAGTTAAAAATCCAGAAAACATTTAAAACACTTTTTAAAAAATATAAAAAAAAATCATTGGAAAAGCTTTAAAATCTCCAAAAACATCAGAAATTTAAAACGTAAAAAACATTTGAAAGGCTTTAAAACCTAAAAAAGGTCTAAAGTGTTGAGCTTTAGGAGCGTAGTAGGAGAGTTCATTTCGAACTACGTTGGCTTGATCCTCTTCCACGAGGTACGTAGTGCAGCTTGGGATTTATATCCCAAGTCCAGCCAAACTTTTTTTGTAAATAGCATTTTAAATCTTTTTGAATAAGCAACCTTTAAAACCTTGTTTTCAAAAGATCTTCCTCTAGAGTTAAGAGTTTCTCCTAGATAAAGAGTTTTAGAGTTAGGAGTTTCTTTTGATAAGATGTTTGATTGTTTGTTTGTTGTGTGCTTGTTTTAGAGTTAGGGGTCTATCCTAGAGTTATAGGAGCACTTCCGTCCGGTCAGTCGGCGATCCACATCGCCGAGTGATGACTAGAGTAGGATACGCTAGTCCACCCTTTGTTTCCCTTAGGAAATACAGCCTAGTTACACAGAGGTTGTAGGAACCACCTGCATTAGCTTAGGGCTAATCTGCATATAGTTAGGGCATATAGGGTGTCCTAAAATTCACAATTCACTGAAATCTAAATGATCGCTCAAGAAGCTTTAAGAACTAGTTCGTTTTTTTTTTTTAGATCGTGTCTAGGATAGAGGTCTAGGTGTCTTAGGCATCATAGCTTAGAATTAGAGTAGGCTTGTTTGGAGGCGGGGATACGTAGGCTTCTTTGGATTCTCGTGGAGGCGGGGATACGTAGGCTTCTTTGGATAAATATCAGACCATCCGAAGACTCGGGCTTAATCATTAGAGTCTTAGGATTTGTTATGTCGTGTGTTTTGCTATGTTTTCTTACTTTCTTGTACAGACCCTATACCTTTAGGTGTAGCATGCATGTGTTTGCACATCAGAACTTAGACATCCATTAGGCATGTCACTCATAACCTAGCTATGCTTAGGTGACACATATTTTATTTTATTTTGTGTGTACTTATTACTTCATCCCCGAGTCATGCATGATTAGGTAGACGTTCACTCGGGGATATTTTGTTCTCATTTCACATGATTTTGCTCAAAATTCTTTGGAGTTAATGAAAATGGCATAAGAGACCAAGTGCTTGCACTTGGACGAATTGGGGGTGCTCTTCGGACCTTCTCCATTCGTAATCAGGTACGAGCCCATATATATTTCTGGTTATCCATTGCACAGAGGATTTGATTTTGGGGTTCCATGGCCTATCCATGGATGGCGACTCTGAGTTATTTTAGGTGCGTCTTGGTTTCGATCCTTGGCTCCGAATCAAGAGGCATCTCTTCCTTTTTATATCGCCACTCGTGGGTGGCACCGTTTCGAGAGTTCCCTGGCAGAGCTCTCTTTCGCGTGGATGATCCAGAGGCCGTTGGGGGACCCGTTTTCTCATCGTATCTCAGATCGGGGTCCACACCAATGGTTTAAGACAATGAGATTGCTCTCATTATCAAAATGTGGTAGTGCAAATATCACTCCCCATAATTTATTGTACCCACTTTACCCTTACATCAGTTGTGTATATATGGCCGCGAATTCAGTCTTCCATGCTCACACCCATAGTTAGCAAAACTTTGTTTTAAATGGATTTTTTTGTAAAAAAGAGTCTTGTTGGTTCGCCATTTAATATTTCGTTTAAAACTTTTACAGCAAAATAACTTTGTTTTTTTAGGAAAAAGGTTTAAAATGCGTGTTAAACATTTTAAAACATATTAAACACTTTTTTTTACCAACTTTTCAATTTTACGCCTGCGTAAATCCTATCCAAACCATTGTCACCTGTCACTGATAAGATCAGACCATTGTAAATCTCTCAAACAGAAAAATAGAAGATCATTTATATACATCCATAAACATACAATTACATAGATGAGCAAGTCCTTTGATAAGAGACAACACCATTTACATTAATAAGCTAAACCATGACAAGCCAACCAACTTATTCTTCTAAAGCACTCCACAATTGCATTTTTCTGAATATCTGTCACATTTTTTTAAGGACTTTGATTCCCTTCCAATGAGACTCCATGTAATTAGAATCGTTATCTTGTGCATAAACACCACATTTAAAGTAATGAGAAGGTCCCCCATGATCAGGTGCCTTTAATTTTAGAACCCCATCGATAAAAACCCAAACTTCTCCGGCGCCAACATCGTGGATAACGTTTAATCGAAACCAACGATCGTATATATCCAGGATTATTGGGGCCCTGTAATATGTAAGTGTACCATTGTAGACCCGCATCATCAGTGTTGTGGCGTGGCCGTATGCGCCAAATAGTTGCATGACACAGACCCCAGTTGTCCCGTTGGGAACGAACCCATGCCCTTCGAATTGCCACACGCCGGAGGAATAATCGTAGCCCTATAAACATACAAATATGTAAATGATAAAAGGAGAAAGATTAATTTTTTATAAAAAAAGTACACCTAGTTGTAAGATTAGTAACATAGTTGTGCGTGGAACATTATTAAGGCCATTTTTGACGGCCATGAAAGCTTTCTCCATGGTATATTGGTTTATCAAGTGGTGGGAGATGGGCAAGGAGGGCGGGAGAGGGAGAGAATTGAAAAGATTTCATTGAAAAGATTAGTGGTAGCCAAACATGGCTCAAGTGTTTGGTTTGGATGTTTATAGTTGGCCTATAGTTTGAGAAAATCTTTTTGAACAAATCACCATTTTCATTGCAAAAAAATCGTCATTTTATGGTGTAGGCGCACCACCTCATGTACGATAGCTGGGCCTGGCTATTACTAGCCACGCCATTTCCTGTTGCAAGTGAGAGCAGCTACACGTACGGGCTCACTTTTAAGCAGATTTTGTCTTCATTCATGAGGTGGCTGCTCTCAAATGCAACATGTCATCCACGAAATGCCTTTTGCGATGGATGCTAGCAAATCTCTCTCTCCCCCCCCCCCCCCCCCCCCCCTCTTCCCCCTCACAAATGTTTCTTTGTAGTTATTATCTTACATAATAGACAAATACATTGACGGAGCCCATGCTCTATTATAACTTGGTTCGTTCCATTATATATTAATAAGTACTTGATGATTTTTTTCCCAAATAATGTGACGCCCAAGTTTATTAAGACCATGATTGAAAAAAAAATCAAATTAAGGGCGAAGAAGAGATGCAGAGATTCAGAGATGGTTTACCACTATTCGGATCTCAGTTCGTGGTTTGGTCTTGCTAGTGGGGGAGTGAGGCTTATCAGTAGAGTAAACCCAAAGCCTGTGGACTCCATTGATGAAGCTATATCGCGCACTTTGGGGCAAGTCGTAAGGTCTTTGGATCGCAAAGTTAGAGGAGTTGAGAGGGAGAGAGGTGAACCCGGCCATCGGATCTGCACCTTTGGCTCTTTGGGTGCAAAGGTGGAGAAGGACTATATAGAAAAGTGCCAAGACAAAGCAAGAATAACCCATTTCTTCTTCTTCTTCTTCTTCTTCTTCTTCTTCTAATTCCAAGTCTTGCAAGAGTGTGTAAGGAGTTGGAGCTTGGATGTGTAGAGTGTTAGGTTAATAGGGGTCATTTATAAATGGGTTGGAAGAGCAAGGAATAGGAGTGGTTGGAGTAATGGGACAATGGGACGGCAATATATATGAATTCCTCTTGTCAAAATAATCGATGTGAAAGGATCATAATGTTTTTTTTTTTTTTTTTGAATGGCAAGGAGATAATGACCATAATGTTTAGAACCCGGATAGAACTGAAGCAAGTCAATTTGTGTCAAAGTCACAAACATAATGGTAACAGCATCTTCGTGATGTTATAACTTTTTTATTTGTGTACTCTTCGTGATTTTTATTCTTAAATATGAGGTTTGCTCCCCCATCCAAGGCATCGTGTTAGATTTTCTCAATTCTTTAGTTTACATGTTATCAGAGGATCCTAAGGCATATGTGTCCTATCAAACCATGCCCTCCAAGCTTCGGTTTAGTAAAAGCCAATTGATTCCTAGTTGGCTCTGTTGGGAAGTTGCCTAGTTTCCCCCATACACCTGTTTCCCATTGTAAGTAGGTTACTAGTTACAGTTGGCGCTCTTATTTTTTATATTCCCGGTGGCATCTTTTTAAATAAAATGTTAGAGCACATTAAGTATTAGAAAGTAAGTTTATCACCTAATTTTTCGTGCAATCTTACCACCCCTTAAATTTCAATTCTTTTTTAGCATCTAATACTTAGAGAGAGGTAGGAAGAGAGAGATGAGCGGTCTTACACTTCTCATTTGAGAGAGAAAAGTTAAAGGTCTTACACTCTTATGATTAGGAACATACTATATATACACACACCCTTCAATAGTCCAATCTTGTTGCAATGCTAGTCGTAAGAAATGTGATGAGGATCTATGAATTTTGATACTTGTTTTCTTTTCTATTTCCTTTCTCTCTTCCTTCTCCCATGTTGTACGGTTGTACCCAAGGTTTCAAATTTCGGTTTCGGAATGCGTTTCGGTCCTCACTGAAACCGAAATTTCAGCTGAAATTTATGGAAAATATTAAATAAAGAATAAAATCCAGATTTTTTGGTCATTCTCCTTAATTTCGGGGAAAACGAAATTTCGATCAAAATTACGAAATTTCAGTCGAAATTTTGTAATATTTCGGGTTTACCCAATTTCGGTTTCGGTCTCACCAAAACCCGAAATTTCGGATATCGGTAGAAATTTAAAACCTTAGTTGTACCCAAGGTTTCAAATTTCAGTTTCGTAATGCGTTTTGGTCCTCACCGAGAAATTTCGAACGAAATCTAACGAAACCAGATAAAATAATATTTTACCCCGTACAAAATTTCGGGAAAATATTAAATAAAGAATAAAATCCAGAGTTTTTGGTGATTCACCTTAAATTTAGGAACGGAATTTCTGGGAAAACGAAATTTCCATCGAAATTTTGTAACCTTTCAGGTTTATCCAATTTCCCTTTTTGTCTTAACCGAAACCTTAAATTTCAGTCCGAAATTTAAAACCTTGGTTGTAACTACATATAGTATTGTAAAGTACATATACTTCCAACAACATTTTTTAGGAAGGTACTCTCTTATATCTTATATCATTAGAGTTTTCTATTTTTTCCCTATTAAGTATTAGAAATAAGAGATTACCAATGTAGAAACAATGTCACTTCCAGGTCTAGCAATAGGATATAAGAGATTTGTTGGAATTTAATGGTCTGATCTGTGACCTAATCGAACCCGAGAATTGTTACTTGAAAGGAGAACTTTTGTTTGTTGGAAACCAGAAATGTAAATAAACCAGTACTTATCTTTTTTGTAGAAAAACGTTTCTGGAAAACCCGATTAAGAAGAAGAAGGCTGAGTCGTGCCACTGGTCACTCTCCTTAAGAATCGTATCCGCCCCCTACCGGTGCAACCGGGATCCGCGAACCGATGCTCCAAGATAAAACAACCAAAGTTGGCTCCAGTCCACGTGCACTCGCTGACTGGTCCACCCAGAACCACCTTGGAATAGTGCTCAAACACAGAAAGATCGGAGGAAGAAGATGATAAAAAACAGTACAGAAGTTGCCTTTAAAAATCAGAATTCTTGTACATAAATCTGTTTTCCAAACGGTGTTGATCTCTCCTTTTTATAGATGATGAGGAAGTGACCGTTGGGAGTGATTAATCACCACCATTAGTGTCTTAAATGTTTCTCTCCCAACAGTCACAAATATGACTGTTGGATATGAAACGGTTTGCACACTTATTAGGGGTGTCAATACCAAAACATGGGGAGATTAAAAAATTAAAAAACAGATTTAAATTTAATGAGAAAAATTAAATATGATTTGGGCACTAAAAAGATACTATAATTGTACCCAAACCCGGACCTCGGACCACGGGCCACGACCCGGCCCGGCGAGGCGAGGCGCGCGTGCACGTTTGTGTGTGTTTTTTACACATGGGCTTGTGCTCTTCTAAAAGCCCAAGACCCAACAAATTCTAAAGCCCCTTGAAGGCTCAAGCCTTTCTCCAACTCTCCATCTTATATGGATGAGAAAAATTCTCTCAAGCTCCTATGTGGGACTATTTATTTTGCCTTGGTTTAGAGAGCACAACATTCACACACACACACATCAAGGTCTTGGGTTCAAATCCCCATTCTTACAATTGATTCTAGTTTTCAAAGAAAGAGGGGGATAACTTTAATTTGAATCTTCCCTCCAAATTTTAAACACCAAACAAAAGCATCTTTGACTTTTCTATTTAAAATTTTAGAAATTGTCTAACAATCCCCCACAAGATTCAAAATACAGTTGCAATTTGAAAACAGAAGTATTTGAGCACATTAGAAAAATAGAGTGGATTCATACCGATGTCTTTTGGACTTCAACCGATATTTAGGATAAACAGATTAAGTTACCGAGTACGGGTAGAGTTATACTCATTCAACCTTTCCTCGTAGGTGTAACCGACTAACCTGTCACCCACACCCTACTATCGATTCCTTGGTGATTCAATCACAGTTTTGGAACATTTTGGCCTTGTTCCCCTCTTGGTTCTCATGAATGTTCTAGATAATTACTCGTTAAATTCTCATAGGAAGCGGCATAACCTCCTCATTCACTTAGGCCAGTCATCAAGTATGCACTGCAAGTAACATACCACCCAATACAGGTTATGAACTGATTAAGAGCCTATAACTCATCCTTTCTCATTTGCAGTGAAAACTATCTTCCAACATTTTGCATTAGGAGTAGGGGGTGATAGTGTTAACAAACCATCCGGTGACTTGTTATTACCTATTGAACTAAATTCCAGGGATCTCCTTTCACATTGGTTGGGTGTCCATCGCTAATGGTTCATGCCACGAGCTTTAACCCCATTCCTTGCGATGCCTCATAAACCACTTTGTTTATCTGTGGCTTTGTCAGAGGTATCTGTGGCTTTGTCAGAGGATCTGCCAGATTCCTCTCCGACCTTACATAGTCGAGTGCTATTGTTCCCTCACTCAAGTATTGCTTCACCAAATTATGCCTTAGGCGAATATGCCTTCTTTTGCCATTATAGGTCTTACTTTTGGCCTTGGCTAAAGCAGCTTGACAATCACAGTGTAAAGACACTGAGGGAACCGGCCTTGGCCATAAAGGCACATCTACCATAAAATTCCTGAGCCATTTGGCTTCAGCTCCTGTTAGGGCTAAGGCTATAAATTCCGCTTCCATAGTGGAACTTGTACTACATGTTTGTTTAACCGATTTCCACGAAATCGCACCCCCACCAAGGGTGAATACATATCCACTGGTAGACACTGAATCTCCTGAATCAGAGATCCAATTCGCATCACTATAGCCTTCTAAGACAGCAGGAAACCCCCTAAAATGCAGTCCAAAGTTCATTGTACCTTTTAAGTACCTCAACAACCTAGTCAAAGCCTGCCAGTGTTCATGTCCGGGTCTATGTGTGTGTTGACTAAGTTTTCCAACTGCTAGTGCAATGTCAGGTCGAGTACAGTTCATTAAATATGACACTGAACCTATAATACTTGAGTATTCCTTTTGGGATACCATCTCACCTTTGTTTTTCTTTAGGTGAACCTGACAATCTAAAGGTGTCTTTGCAGGCACCCAAACCCGGACCCGGACCGCGGACCATGGGCCACGGCCACTGCCCGGCGAGGCGCGCGCGCGTGTGTTTTTTACACATGGGCTTGTGCTCTTCTAAAAGCCCAAGACCCAACAAATTCTAAAGTCCCTTGAAGGTTCAAGCCTTTCTCCAACTCTCCATCTTATATGGATGAGAAAAACTCTCTCAAGCTCCTATGTGGGACTATTTATTTTGCCTTGGTTTAGAGAGCACAACATTCACACACACACATCAAGGTCTTGGGTTCAAATCCCCATTCATGCAATTGATTCTAGTTTTTAAAGAAAGAGGGGGATAACTTTAATTTGAATCTTCCCTCCAAATTTTAAACACCAAACAAAAGCATCTTTGACTTTTCTATTTAAAATTTTAGAAATTGTCCAACAAGATTATAAATTTATGGTGCATTCATTATGAGAGCCCCAACAGTATGTGTGTTTTGCGTGGAGGCCGAAATAGAAGTTTTGGAAATCGTATTGAAAGAAGACTAACACATGACCAAAACACAAGGGATGAAAACTTGGAAGGTTTCTTTTCAAGGTGATTATCTTTGATTCTTCAAACTAGGAAGGGAAAGAGAAGAACAACGTTGATGTAAGCTTTTGTGCTGACCATGTAAACTGAGTGTGTTCTTTGTGTCTGTCAATTTTCAACAAAGTGGTATCAGAGTTGTTAAGGGGAGAACTCGCCCTTAAAAGCTAAGGGAGAGGGTGCCCAAGTCCTTATAAGCCCATCCACACCCATTCACTTTTCTAATGTGGGAACTTTGCTTTTGTGTGGAGCCCTCGGCCCAACAATCTTCCCCTCCACGCAGTAGCAATGAGGGAATTACAAGATCTTTCCCGAGGGATTTTTCTCTTTCCTCAAGGGGCTTACTGAGATTAGCTTCCCTGTCAAGGGGAGGGTTTCCAAGTCCTTATAAGCTCATCCACATCCATTTGGGATCTTTTCTTTTGTGTGAAACCAACACGCTCATTTCCTCTCTCTCTCTCTCTCTCACACACACACACATACAAACACAAATTTTTGGGTTGTCATCTTCCAAGGCCATATGGGAAACCTTGGAGAAGATGTTAGCATCTCCATCTCGCGCTCTAGTCATGCAGACTCTGTTGAACTATAGACCATATACAAGGACAATCTATCCATAACTATCTTTACATGGCTAAGTCCAAGTAATAATGGTTTGGATTAATGCTAAGTTCAAGTAATGGGTTAGCCTTGGTCAAGAGTATTAAACCTTCTACTAACTAGCATGATGACTACTCACACCAATAACTTGTCCTTGTGAAGATCTTCACGGCCTCCTTTTCAGCCATGAATTAAGGTTGGAGATGAAAGCTCGATCGCTCTTCCACGTTACTACACCGGGAATAAATCTGGGTAGTGGCCGTGGCCGTGGTGTTGAATATTTTCAAAATATTTTTATTTTAAAACTGTGAAATATAGTTTTTGTTTTTCATGTGAAAGGGTGCTTCATGTCTTTTTATTTTCTATAAAAGAAGATCAAGGGTCTATCTAAAACAATCTTCAAAATTGTCTAGGATTTTGAATTTGTGCCTATTTCCTTGTCTTTCATGTGGAATTTATTTCCATGCACGTAGCAACCTGGATATTGTGGGACCGAAGTCATTTTTCAATATGATGCAAATGAGGTGTGTTTCAGCATTGGAATCAATGTATTCAAATAATCAATATGGATTACTGAACCAAGGGGTCCTGCCTAATCCCAGCTTGCCTAAAAAAAAAAAATCATTTCCAAAAAATCAGTTCTCATTAGGGGATACTATCCATTTAATGACGACGGATTACAAAGGGATGATGGAATAAAAAAGGATTTGTTATTTGTTGGGCCCATAACAAATAATTAAAACAATCCCGTCGATGTTACTTTCGCGTGGGTCGCCCTTGAATGTGGGCCCACTATAAACAGAGGGCCAAACTGTTGAACATATGTCACGCGGATGGGGCCCACACATTCTCGTGTAGTTGATTGGTCATTTTAAAATGACATGGCCAGACATTAAGCCAACGTATATACAGTTTCAAACCTTGTTTGCTTCCTAAAAGTTTTGGATGTTTGAGTAAGTAAAGGTCATAATTGTCGCTAAGTTGGGGTCACAGGCAAGATTGATTTTGGCTTAATTATAACTGCTCCCCTTGGCATTTCCTTCATGTCCATTTGCTTACTTCTCTCTATCAAAATAAAACGACAATCCCCCAATTATTTATATTCTATAGAATGGAAAGTTAAGAGTATGGTTTTAAAATTTAAGATTTTATAATCACCAAAAAAGTGCTTAAGTGTAGGGAAAGAGATTGGAATTTAGTGATTAAATTAAAATTAGAATTGCTCATGCATATAGACTAGCTCATTAAAATTATTACACTCACAGGACAAAACCTTACACAGTTGTAACCACGCCACAATACTTAAATTAAAAAAGTCACATTCATGGGTGCATCCCATTTATAAATTAATCACATTTTTTAAGTACCTTGATTCCCTTCCAACGAGACTCCATGTAGTAGGAATCGTCACCTTGTGCATAAACACCACACTTGAAGTAGTGAAATGTCCCCCCACTATCATTGAACTCTAGTTTTAATATTCCCTTGATAAAAATTGAAACTTTTCCCGCCCCAACATCATGGATAACATTTAAGCGGAACCATTCATCATAGATATAAGGAACCAGATCGAATCTCCCTCCTGTAGTACATGAGTTTACCATCATATACTCGTATCATCAGTGTTGTGTTGGCATTCTTTGCACGAAAGAGTTGCATGATACACACGCCTGATGTCCCATTCGGAACATAACCATATCCTTCGAATTGCCATACGCCCGAAGAATAGTCATAGCCCTGGGAGACCAATTAGTAGAATGAATGATGGAGGGATTCAAATAAATTAGAAGTTGTAGCCCAGATTCGCAGATAATTTGGGAAGTTAAAAGATTTTTGAAAATGATTAGAAAGTGGTCTTGAAATTTTTGAAAAAATATGGATGTGTTTTTTATTTGACAACATGTGCATTCGCGTGTGTGTGTTCGCGCGCGCGTGCGTGTGTGTGTACTTATTTATCTAAGTGTGTGTTTGCTGGATTAGGATGTAAGTTCCCTTTTCACTTGAGTGTTTATTCAATAAATTTGAATTTCTCATGAGAATTGCAAATAATGTATAAGAAATCGGCAACTTATATAGTTTTCGAACTCCGGGTTTGAAATTAATCTCGTGAGATTTACAAATAATATATTAGAAATCGGCAACTTATATAGTTTTTTAATTCCTGGTTTTAAATTAAGAAAATTCACATTTTATCCAAAAAATAGGACAAATCCTAATTATTCAGGGTCATTTGGAATTCACAATTGATTTGTTATAATTATTTTTTTGTCCTTTTATGTACCGTAATTAAAATGGTAGTAAACATTATGTTTTTTTTTTTAAAAAATAAAATAAAATCGGCTGGTATCCATGTTCTTCCTATATTAGCCAACCAACATTTTTGTGAATATCTATGAAAATATCTAATATGTAGCAGTAAACATGCAATGATATCGCCTCTTTAATTTTTCCATTTTGAATAATTTTGTTAATGGATCCATATATGCACACAGTTATTTCTCTAATTAAGAGACAACAAATTAAAGCACATAGGAGAATAGTTAAGTGTATGTGTTGGGTAGATTAGGATGTGAGCTCCCTTTTCACTTGAATGTTTATTCCATAATTTTGAATTTCTCATGAACTCTACAAGTAATATATGAGAAATCAACAACTTATGTGGAAAATTCCTGTTTTTTTAACTAAGAAAAATCACATTTCATAAAAAAAAGAAAAAAAAGAGAGAAATATTAATTATTCAGGATCATTTAAAGTTCAAAAGGGGCATTAGAAATCCAGAATTTTGTAATTATTCAGAAAATGTTGTAACTATGTTGATAGCTACAAAGTTTAATAACAACAAGCAAGTTTTTAAGGATACTTTACCATAAGTCAGTTGCAATTAATGAAAAAACTTAGGAGAGTCTAAGAATATGTACACGTATACGAATTTCGCTGCGAGGCTTGGTGCTGCTGTTACGAGAGAGCGGCTTGTCCGTAGAGAAGACCCAAAACCAGTGGATTCCATCAATGAATCTATACCGTTGGTTTTCGGGCAAGTTCCAAGGTTTATGGATGTGAAAGTTAGAACTGTTGAGCGGAAGGGAGACAAAACCATCCGTTGGATCGGACGGGGCCCAACCAATGGCTTTGTGGTAGATGCAAAGGAAAATAGTGAAGATTGAAAGAGCTAAGAAAGAAGAACCCATCTCCTTGTTCTTCAAGAAGAAAGGAGAAGATAGATGAAAATGTATACGGTATAAGGGGAGGAAAAGTGAAGGATAAAAGTGGAAGAGAGGGGTTCAAATTAGTGAATTCTCCTTGTCAAGAAGTTCATGTTCCTCATTTCTTAACTGACAAGTGAGAATGGTCAGATTTTATTATGGTAACCTAGTCAATTATTGGTGCAATTTGGTCCACCAAGGCAAAGAACTATAATTTTTTGTTCCACTCTTTAAGATTAAGACTTTCAGGTGTTTCACCTATGTCAGTTTGTCTTTCAAAAAAAAAAAACTATGTCAGTTTGTCTTATATGTGAAAAAAAATGTAATAAAAAACAAGAAACGGTGGCAGTGGAAGTGTCTAAATTTTTGGGTAAGCTTTCGGAACAATTGGTTGTTTCAGAAACCCTAAAAGCTAATAGCTATGGAGAACTGGAGGATCTTTTATATATAGCTGACAGAGAGAAAAGAATGTGGATGTGAGCTTGATGGAGATTAATTATATAAGTTTGTAATGGCTGACAAAGAGAAAAGAATGAAACGAATTTCACCTCCTTTTTTGCAAAACAACACCATTTACTTCATTAACAAGTTAAACAACAAGAAGCCAAGTATATACAACATAGTACAAAGTTTCATACGCATGTTTTGATTTGTTTTCCCCTTCATCTCAATCACAGTTTTTAAGGACTTTGATTCCCTTCCAACGAGATTCCATGTAGTGGGAAGGTGTCCTTCGTGAATAAACACCACATTTGAAGTAATGAAAGGTCCCTCCATGATCATTTGCCTCTAATTTTTGAACCCCATTAATGAAAACCTTAACTTTTTCGGCACCAACATCATGGATAACGTTTAAGTGAAACCATTGATCGTAGATATGAGGAACCAAGACCGAACTCAGGTAATACGAAAGTGTACCATTATATACCGCCATGGCAAGTGTTGTGGCTTGGCTGTTGTAATCACACTATTTGTTGTAAACCATTAATAGAATTGGAATGTATAGAAGAATTGTTAGTGAGATAATCAAATAATGAAGTGAGGTACGGTTTACCGAATCTCCTTAAAGCGATTTGTTCTTGCCTATGGTGCAAAGATAATGAACAATGCTTCCCAAGATACAACACTTCCAACCAGGCTTGATTAGCACTATCAAACTTGGGCGCGAACGATATTTACTTGGATCAACACACTCAGAGAAAACACTTGGAAAATTTGATTTGATATCAAAAGGATGATCAAAAGATAGTTTTCTTTCAGAGAACAACTCTTTCTGCAGAAGAAAAATTGTGTCTTGGATGAGAAATTCGTTTGCTATTTATAGAAAATGAATGGACATGTCTTTTCACCAAAAAATTAAATGGAGAATTTGTAACGTTCAGGAAATAAATAGAGAATTTATAACTGTCATGAAATGAATGGAGAATTTGTAACTTTCAGGAAATAATGGACATGAACCATTAAACCATTTTAAGTTACAACAATTCATTTTAAATTACAACGGAAATAATGGACATGAGCCATTAAACCATTTTAGGTTACAACATTGGCCACTTGCACTGGCCAAAGAGTTGCATTATACACACGCCAGACGTCCCTTTGGGCACGTACCCGTGCCCTTCGAATTGCCACACTCCCGAAGAATAATCATAGCCCTATACCAAACAAATTATCAAAGAATATGAAAGTAAAAATGATTAAATAACACCAACACTTGCAGCTTAAGTGTCTGTTTGTTTTAGATTATGACAACCGATTGTGGAGTCCCCAACTGATTATTTGACTCAAATTTAGTACAATATCGGTCCAATAATCAGTTGGGAGTCCACAAGCGGTTGTCATACTCTAAAACAAACAGTAAGCTTTTGGAGTAATTGGTCGTTTCACATGGTATCAGAGCACTGCCTCACGGCATGTCTGGGTTCAAAACCCACCAACTCGTTGATAGTAAAAGATTCACATGTACGGCAAACCCAAAAAACGAGGAGCCACACATGAGAGGAAGTATTGAAGTATAAATGATTAAATAATACCAGTCTATATATCAGCTTAAGCTTTTGTAGTAATTGGTTGTTTCACAAAGATAAACAATGGGAGAAAAAATCGCTAGTTCAATCTTATATTTTAGGTGCTAATAATACAAAAACAAAATAATTGGGTTGATGGCATTCGGAAAAACTACCAAAGACATCCATTTCTCCCTATTCCACATTTAAAGCGGTAAAAAATATGGTTTTTTTAAGGGATGTGGAGTAGCTTATGGAGATTCTCATTCTCCCATTTCCGCAGTTTCGTCCGCTCTAAAAGAGAGAAAATGATAAGCGTTGTGAAATGGGCCATTAATCATTCCTTGTTAAGATTTTATATCCTTTTGAATATGGTGATCATGAAAATTATTATAATTAAGCTCTCCTTGGATCATTTTGGCGACCTTGTCTAAGGCTTGTTTATAGTAACATCCACAAGTTATATTTATAGACTGTAGTTAGTGCGATATCATTTCCAAAAAATCATTTGTCATTAGAGGATTCTAACCATTTTGTGACAACGGATTACAAACGGATAATGGCATAAAAAAAAATTTGTTATTTGTTGGGCGGGAGATGATATTTTCACTCCCCTGCATTACGCATGCGCTCCCTTTATAATGTGATTTGACGTAAAAAAGTGTCAATCATCGCCCTTGTTGGCCCGATATCAAATAATTACAACAATCTCGTCGATGTTACTTTTGCGTGGGTCGCCCTAGAATGTGGGCCAAACTGTTGACCAGATGTCACACGGATGGGCCCCACGCATTCGCGTGTAGTTGATTGGTCATTTTAAAATGACATGGCCAGACATTATCCCAACGTATATACAGTTTCAAGCCTTGTTTGCTTCCTAAAAAATTTTGGATGTTTTGAGTAAATAAAGGTCGTAATTGTCTCTACGTTGGGGTACCGGGCAAGATTGATTTTGGCTTATAACTGCTCCCCTTGGCATTTTCCTTCGTTAGCATTTGTTTACTTACTTCTCTCTATCCAAACAAAACCACAATCCCACAATTATCTATATTCTATAGAATGGAAAGTTAAGAGTATGGTTTTAAAATTTAAGATTTTATAATCAATAAAAAAGTGCATAAGACAAGCTAATAGGGAAAGATTTTACAAAACCATACGCATTTGTAACCACCCCACAATACTTAAAAAAGTCACACTCATGGGTGCATCCCATTTATAAATCACATTTTTTAAGTACCTTGATTCCCTTCCAACGAGACTCCATGTAGTAGGAATCGTTATCTTGTGCATAAACACCACACTTGAAGTAGTGAAATGCCCCCCCACGATCATTCACCTCTAGTTTTAAGACTCCATTGATAAAAACCGAAACATTTCCGGCCCCAACATCATGGATAACATTTAAGCGGAACCATTCATCATAGATATAAGGAACCAGGACCTCCCTCCTGTAGTACATGAGTTTACCATCATATACTCGCATCATCAGTGTTGTGTTGGCATTCTTTGCACCAAAGAGTTGCATGATACACACGCCTGAAGTCCCATTCGGAACATAACCATATCCTTGGAATTGCCATACGCCTGAAGAATAGTCATAGCCCTGGGAGACCATTTAGTAGAATTAATGATGGAGGGATTCAAATATTGCAAGGAATTAGAAGTTGTAGCCCAGATTCGCGGATAAATTGGCAAGTTAACAGATTTTTAAAAATGATTAGAAAGTGGTCTTGAAATTTTTGAAAAAATATGGGTGTGTTTTTTATTTGACAACATGTGCATTTGTGTGTGTGCGCGCTCGCGCGCTTATTTATCTAAGTGTATGTGTGCTAGATTAGCATGTGAGTTCCCTTTTCACTCGAGTGTTTATTCAAAAATTTGAATTTCTCGTGAGATTTACAAATAATATATAAGAAATCGGCAACTTATATAGTTTTTTAATTCCTGGTTCTAAATTAAGAAAGTTCACATTTTATCCAACAAATAGAACAAATCCTAATTATTCAGGGTCATTTGGAATTCACAATTGATTTGTTATAATTATATTTTTATCCTTTTATGTGCAGTAATTAAAATCGTAGTAAACATTTATTTTATTTTATTTTATTTTTTTGAAAATCGGCTGGTATCCATGTTCTTCCTTTATTAACCAACCAACATTGTGGTGAATATCTATGACTAGGGGTACAAGTTTGGCCCTGTCCGCCCTGAGCCCGAACAGGGTCAGGGCTGGATTTTCCAACCCTGAGGGCGGGTCAGGGTACATTTTTTTAGACCCTGACTCAGGTCGGGTCGGGTTCTAGGTTAATGCCTTGGGTACCCTGACCCGGCCCGACATTAAGTTTTCTATTATAGAATTGAACCATCTGTGCATGTTTCTTTTGCTAATGTTTTCTATTATCTTGGATTGATGTTTCTTTAAATTATTATTATTAATTGTCTCTGTTGCCCGTCATGTTGTTGAATTCATATTGTCTTATTTTGTTCCCTTTCTCTGTTTATTGATCATTTTGTTCTATATGATAAGTGGTTGCTTTATTTTGGCACTCTTAACAGGTATTTGCACTAGGGTCAATTAGGGCCGGGCCGGACCGGCCCAGCCCAATCAGGGCCCATCAGGGTGGGCCAGGGCCAGCACTGAGCCCTGTAGGGCGGGCAATGGGTTGAGGTTTTTCGGACCTGACTCGGCCCTGACTCAGGGTCAGGGCGGGTCAGGGCCGAGATAATGGGTTCCAGGGTTGGTCTAGGGTTTTGAAAAGCCCGACCTTGTTGCAGCCCTATCTATGATAATACCTAATATGCAGCAGTAAACATGCAATGATATCACCCATTTAATTTTTCCATTTTGAATAATTGTTTTGATGGATCGTTATATATGTACACAGTTATTTCTGTAATTAAGAGAAAGCATATTAAAGCAAATAGGAGAATAGTTAAGTGTATATGTTGGGTAGATCAGGATGTGATCTCCCTTTTCACTTGAATGTTTATTCCATAATTTTGAATTTCTCATGAAATCTACAAGTAATATATGAGAAATTAACAACTTATTTGGAAAATTCCTGTTTTTTAACTAAGAAAAATCACATTTCATACAAAAAAAGAGAGAAATCTTAATTATTCTGGATCATTTAAAGTTCAAAAAGGGCACTAGAAATCCCGAATTTTGTAATTATTCACAAAATTTTGTAACTATGTTGATAGCTACAAAATGTAATACCAACAAGCGAGTTTTCAAGTATACTTTACCATAAGTCAGTTGCAATTAATGAAGAAACTTAGAAGAGTCTGAGAAAATGTACATGAATACGAATCTCGCTGCGAGGGTTGGTGTTGCTGTTGCGAGAGAGTGGCTTGTCAGTAGAGAAGACCCAAAACCAGTGGATTCCATCAATGAATCTATACCGTTGGTTTTCGGGCAAGTTCCAAGGTTTATGGATGTGAAAGTTAGAACTGTTGAGTGGAAGGGAAACAAAACCTTCCGTCGGATCAGACAGGGCCCAACCAATGGCTTTGTGGTAGATGCAAAGGAAAATAGTGAAGATTGAAACAGCTAAGAGAGAAGAACCCATCTCTCCTTGTTCTTCAAGAAAAGAGGAGAAGATAGACGAAAATGGATATGGTATAAGGGGAGGAAAAGTGAAGGATAAAAGTGGAAGAGAGGGGTTCAATTAGTGAATTCTCCTTGTCAAGAAGTTCATGTTCCCTCATTTCTTAACTGACAGAGAGAATGGTCAGATTTTATTTTGGTAACCTAGTCAATTATTGGTGCAATTTGGTCCACCAAGGCAAATAACTATAATTTTTTGTTCACGTCTTTAAAATTAAGACTTTCACCTCTCAGTTTGTCTTTCAAAAAAAAAAAAAAAAACTATGTCAGTTTGTCTCATATGTGAAAAAAAATGTAATCAAATACAAGAAACGGTGGCAGTGGAAGTCCCTAAATTTTTGGGTAAGCTTTCGGAGCAATTGGTTGTTTCACATACCCTAAAAGCTTATAGCTATGGAGAAGTGGAGGATCTATATACTAGGCTTGGATGTGAGCTTGATGGAGATTAATTATATAAGTTTGTAATGGCTGACAGAGAGAAAAGAATGAAACGAATTTCACAAATATCTCCTTTACTACAAAGCAACACCATTTATTTCATGAACCACAAGAAGCCAAGTATAAAACAAAACAAACTTTCATATGCATGTTTTGATTTGTTCCCCTCATCTCTATCACATTTTTTTAAGGACTTTGATTCCCTTCCAACGAGATTCCATGTAGTGGGAAGGTGTCCTTCGTGAATAAACACCACATTTGAACTAATGAAAGGTCCCTCCATGATCATTTGCCTCTAATTTTTGAACCCCATTAATGAAAACCTTAACTTTTTCGGCACCAACATCATGGATAACGCTTAAGTGAAACCATTGATCGTAGATATGAGGAACCAAGACCAAGCTCAGGTAATACGAAAGTGTACCAATATGTACCGCCATGGCAAGTGTTGTGGCTTGGTCACTTGCACCAAAGAGTTGCATGATACACACTCCATACGTCCCTTTGGGCACGTACCCGTGCCCTTCGAATTGCCACACAACGGAAGAATAATCATAGCCTAATTACAAACAAATTATCAAAGAATTTTGAAGTAAAAATGATTAAATAACACCAACTCTTGCAGCTTAAGGGCCTGTTTGTTTAAGATTATGACAACCGATTGCGGAGTCCCCAGCTGATTATTTGACACAAATTTAGTGCAATTTTCGGTCCAATAATTAGTTGGGGACTCCACAATCGGTTGTCATAATAAAAAACAAACAGGGCCTAAGCTTTTGGAGTAATTGGTTGTTTCACATAGTATCAGAGCACTGCCTCACGGCAGGTCTGGGTTCAAAACCCGCCAACTTCTTGATATTAAAAGATTCACATGTACAGCAAACCCAAAAGAGAGGAGCCACACATGAGGGGGAGTATTGAAGCATAAATGATTAAATAATACAACTCTAACAGCTCAAGTTTTTGGCGTAATTGGTTGTTTCGCAGAGATAAACAATAGGAGAAAAACAATTTCTAGTTAATATCTTATATTTTAGATGGAAAGAAAACAAAAAGGAAATAATTGCGTAGATGGCATTCGGCAAACCATTTCTCCCTATTCCACATTTAAAGCAGTAAAAAATATGTTTTTTTTTAAAAAAAAAAAAAAAGGGATTCTGAGTTGCTTATGGAGATTCTCATTCTCCCATTTCCGCAGTTTCGTCCGCTTTAAAAGAGAGAAAATGAGAAGCCTTGTGAAATGGGCCCTTAATCAGTCCTTGCTAGGATTTTTATATCCTTTTGAATATGGTGATCATGAAAATTATTATAATTAAGCTCTAGGATCATCTTGGCGACCTTGTCTAAGGCTTGTTTATGGTAACATAAACAAGTTATATTTATAAGCTGTTGTTAGTGCGATAATAATTATGGTAACATGTATATACAACTTATCTACATAACCATTCAAAAGAAAAGAAAAGAAAAAAAAAACTTATCGACATAAAGCTATTTAAAACTAGAGAATGCTAAAATGAAGAGCACCCATGAAAAACCAGCTACAAAGGCGCTCACATTGAACAATGTCATCAAAGGACATTTATAAAGGCGCAGAAGAATTTAAAATTAAAATAATAAGTGAGATTAGGGGTGGACATGGTTCGGTTCAAACCAGGGAACCAAACCGAACCGGCACATTTGGTTTGGTTCGGTTCGGTTCTAGATCTATATGGTTAGGTTCCGGTTCGGAATTCTGGAACCGGTGTAAATTTGGTTCGGTTCTGGGTTTGGGATCCCGGAACCGAGAACCGACCCTCACCTTAAAACCCAATGCCTCCATTTGATAAAATCACCCCACCCCCTTTTAATTCACCCCTCTTTAATGTGTTGCTTTGTAGTTCATATATAATATTTGCATTGCCCAAATTTGTGCCTGATTATCCCAAATTTGTGCCAGTTAGTGTTTGTAGTTCATATATAAACAAGACTTAACCGAACCGATTATTAGCACGATTAGGCAAAATATCTACATTTGGTGAAGGTTGGGTAAACCACATTTAAAGCAGTATAAAATATGTTTTTTTCTTAAAAGAAAAAGGGATTTATAAAGGCACAGAAGAATTTATGATTTGGACAATGTCATCAAAGGACAATTATAAAGGCACAGAAGAATTTAAAATTAAAATAATAATAAATGTGCATTGGTGAGATGGTCCAATGGGGTTACCCTTGTAGCCGGGTTTTTTGTTTTCAATGGCAACATTTAGTTTAGCATTCCTCTTATAAATATTATTTGCAAATAAGACCACACGCATATAAGATTAGAGATTGTTTTAACTCCTTTTTTGCAAGATCGCCCTTCAGTTTAGCATTCCTCTTATAACTGTTATTTGTAAATAAGACCACATGCATATATGATTTGATATTGTTTCATCGTGACGTCACCCAAAAAACAGTGATGGGTGACGTACTAGTCGACTTAGTCTCGATCATGTGAAACAATTAATCGTATATATGATTATACCCAAATATTGGGTTATTCAAGGAGGTTCAACATCTCCACTGAAAATCCAGTTCAAATTTTTAGAGTTGAGGCCATGATTAGGGCCCAACACTCGTTCAAGGTATCAACCTACTTGGGTGAGTCCGGGAACTCCCTACAAGGTGCTGGACTCACCCATCACAGCAATATATTCACGATTGAAACAAAAACAAAAGTAGAGATGCAGAGTTTTAGAGATGGTTTACATGTATGCGGATCTCAGTTCGTGGTCCGGTCTTGCTTGTGGGTGTGTGAGGCTTATCGGTAGAGTAAACCCAGAGCCTGTGGACTCCATGGATGAAGCTATATCGCTTATTTTCCGGCACGTGGTAATGTCTTTGGATGACAAAGTTAGAGGCATTGAGAGGAAGAGAGATGAAACCGTCCGTAGGATCTCCACTGACCCCACCTTTGGCTCTTTGGATGCCAAGGTGGAGCAGGACTATATAGAAAAGAGCTAAAACAAAGCCAGAAGAACCCATTTCTTCTTCTTATTCTTCTTCTCCTCCTCCTTTAAGAGAATATATAGAACGCAAATAGGATCAAATAGCTACAAGAATTATAATAGTCAAGTGGGGAAAAAATTGAAAATCTCTAGAGAAGGACAATCCACACTGGCTCTAGCAAGACGATCCTCCTAGCCTTCGCCGACCGCTGGAATATAATGGAACCAAACCGGTTAGCCTTACAAGATTGTCGTGTCTGTATAAGTTTGTCTAATCTATTCTATCCTCTTTTGTCAAACAAAGTAGGCCAAGTTCTGCATAAACATAATTTATACTTCACAGACACAAACAACTACATGGTCACGTCCTACGCCACCCACCCAATATTTTAGTGAAATGTACATGAACTATAATTTATGTATTTAAGTAGATATAAATCTAAAAAGAAAAAAAAAAAAAAACCTTCGATGCATCCAAAACTCGATTACCTTGTGGGTTGAGGGCCCTTGTTCAACACCTCAACTATATTTTGATAATCGGACTCAAACCTTGTTTTTACACTTCTCTAATCGGCTGCTGAGAGATTTTTGGGAATTGTAATAGCCTTTGACAACTGGTTAAAACATGTAAAACAAAGTGAGTTTGTCCCATTATCAAAACATGGTGGCACCAATATTAGTAACCTGTATATACATAGGGATTTGGCCCGGAATTTTGTGGAAAGCCATTTCGCATCTCACTTTTGCAGGGAGAACAGCCACACATGATCACTTTTTAGCAGATTCTGTCTTATTCATTCAATGCGTGTGAGGTGGCTGTTTCCTCGGGCAAAAGTAAACCACTAAATGGCTTTCTGTGAAATTGCCTAGCAAATCTCATTTACATATATATTGATAAACTGAAGAGCAACATAGCACTTTGATGGTGTGGATCCATTGGGAGCACCCTTGCGGCTGGTTTTTGCAAGGAAGCCCTTCAGTTTAGCATTCCTCATATTCAATCAGATGTGCGAAAAGCCACTTCTGATTAGTTGAAGGAAGAATGTTAATCACAGATGCACATTCATAAAAAAGAGTTTCAAGCATTATCTTTATTTTCTTTCAGAAAAGCAACCAAATTCTAGCAGCATCTAAGCTTAAACATTTTTGCATGGGATGTTGAGGGTGAGAAACAATTCTATATACATTAGATCCAGAAGAGGGTCCTTTTTTTTAATGGCAATAAGGGGCACTTTTGAATGGTGTCTTTACCTTCTTCTTTTTTCAGATTCTTCTTGGAAAGTTCTCCAATCACTTCTTCAATTTTCGTAAGTGAAAATTAGATACAGAATGCTTCTGTTTAACAGATATTTTCAACATTTTCTGACAGAGAAGAGCCCTCCCCACCATAGAGAAGGTTTCTAACATGGCCAATCAAGTAGCAGTGAGGGCCATAGCACACACTTGTTAGATATCCTCCATAGAGCAAGCAATGAAGAGCAAATAGAACAAGACCCTTCCAAATGGTTTCTTCTTCAATGTATGCAACTCCTTCACATTCACAACCACCAATAAGAGCCTGTGCTTCATGCCTCGCTGTCATTCCCAGCCAGCTGAAATCCAATGGGTCATTAATATCCTTCAAGTAAGGTAGGCCATGAACCAAGAAAGGCCAGACCTTCGGCGAAATCTTTGAGATGCAAGCAAGAAAGTCTTTACACACCACATCAAACCCATCACGCAAAACAAAAGAGCAGAGAAGAAAGGTTAAACCCAGAACTCTTTTTAATGATTGAGCTCCATTTCGAGCTTTTAACAAGTCCCATTAAGGATTCCCCGGCACTTATCCAAAAATGTGCGGCTGGTGCTATTAAAGAAGAGTCAGACGAAAATAAGTGGTGGGTCGCACCTGCGAGCAACAAGGAGTATGCTGCACCAGCCCTGCTCAACTCAAAAGCTTCCAACTGATTGTCTTTATCATAATCAGAATCAAGTGCGCGGATCCGATAGGCTGATGCTAGTGTCATGTAAGAATTGAGAGAGAGATGGTGAAAGGGGTGCAATTTGAAATTTGATGGTGATGGTTCCAATGGCTGAGATTGTTCAGTTTTGGAACTTTCAATAAGCATCTTTTCAAGCATTTCACAGCAAGATTCAGGATTCCCAGATGACATGTACTCAGTAATAGCTTGGTCTAGGCAATCAGTTAGCTCTCTATATGCCTCCTCTACGCATAAGCTGTGGTCTAAATCCAAACAAGGAGAGTGGTTGGCAGCATTTTGCTGAAAATTGATACACCAAAAGTATATTAGATCCCATTCTCGAGTTGGAAGGTAAACAACTCGAGCATGTCTAGTATGTATGATCGAAGTGTTAAAACATTATTTGCAGAGATGGTCGGAGCATAATGCTGCCAGAAGATATCTGCTGCCTCAGAATCAGAACAAAAATCCACATTCTATGAACCATTCTAAAAAAAAAAAAAAAAACTAGGGAATGACAGAACATGGCATGATAAAATCCTCTGTAAGGAGCAGTAGGGCTTGCACCACTAGGTTAATATTGCATTCTACTAGATGGGTGGAGCCTTTACCAATAACCTAAAGCCACGAACAATTATGCTTCCTGCACCCTGCACTTAATTTGCAACTTTGTGCATCTAAGAAAGGCATCCCCAGAATTTCAAACAAAAACATTCTTCCTAATTTGTCGCCATAAATTATTGGTTGAGACCCTAAAAATGAATGGACTAGCTAGCTAGGGAGCTAAGGTTCTAGTACGTCCTGCAAGAGTTGCAGAAAGTATGCCTAGAATGTGGAGTTTCTTGGCGGTATTTAATTATTTATACAAATTTTTCTGTAGCAATTTAAACAATTACTCCTGCTGAGATATATTTATGTACAGAAGCAATTTTAATCTTCAGGAAAACAAAGCTATTATACGGGGGAGGCAGAGATTTCCCCTCAAATAACCCCTCTGATCTCTAATCATCCCATCTTTACCGGACAGACATAGGTTTCCAACAGAAGCATAATCAAAATTCAGCTTGGGAATGTTGGAACCGGAGGGTTTCCATCTCACTTTCATTTTGCCTTTAAACACTATAAAAAATTATCACCAACCACTTCCGATATAGATCTTGAACCGAACATCCCTTGAACCCCTCCCTTGTTATGGCCCACTAAAATTAGTACTTTTGATTCCACTAAATACCTTACTATTAGTGGATCTCTTGTTATAAAAAATTCTTCGGTTTCTCTCCGCCAAATCATCCAAATGACCACAAAGGATTAATTGACCAAAGAATACGGCCTTTCGCACTCAATTGCCTAGTCCACAGGCAATCCAAGAGGTCCATATCGTATTGAAGGAAAACCCAATGAAACCGAACCTCTTGCCACTCAATACTCATAAACTCACAATGAATGAATAGGTGGTTGGAAGACTCTTCTTCCTTCTACCAAAGGTCGCACTCGCACAGGTTTCCCATTTTGAAACTCCTCTTTAATAGATATAGTGTGCTAATCAAGGGGTAACACGAAAACCCGGTTCGAGAGAACCCGGTTCACCAATAAACCCGGTCAAGGAGAACCGGTAACAAGCATTAGGCGAGCAACTATGATTAAACCAAGAGAAACCCGGCCCGTAAACCGCTATCCCAATCGTGCGCCCTTTGCTAACCTGCACCTCAATGGCGTTCGTTAGCACCAGGCACAACACCATTTCATCCGTCGCACTCTCTCCCCCAACATTTCCAAACCGTCCGTCGCGCATTCTTCTCGCCAAAGACATTATTCTCCCTCCCTCCCTAATTCTCCCCAATATATCGATTTTCTCACGATTACTCATCAACCCGCCGATTCTCCCCGAGACGAGAAACTCGCGAGAGAGAAACCCTAGCTTCTGGAAGCAGAGGAAAAGGTGGAGGGCGAGTCTGAGTTGGGATAATTCGGAAGGCCTGTGGACCCCGATCCGGAGAGGACGAGTGCGGCGAGGGACGCGAGGTCCCCACAGCAATCCTCTAAGATCTCCACAATGTGAAGGAGAGCTCTGCCAAGGAACTCTCGAAACGGATGCCACCCTCACAGCATAGCACGAGTGGCGATACAAAACGAATGAGATACATCCTGATCAGGAGCCAGGGCTCGAAACCGAGATGTACCTAAAAAGAACTCAGAGTCGCCATCCATGGATAGGCCATGGAACCCTAAAATCAAATCCTCTGTGCAATGGATAACCAGAAATATATATGGGTTCGTGCCTGGTTACGAATGGGGAAGGTCTGAGAGCACCCCCAATTCGCCCGAGTGCAAGCACTTGGTCTCTTATGCCATTTTCATTAATTCCAAAGAAGTTTGAGTAAAAATCATGTGAAATGGGAACAATCCTCAGGAATCGTCTACCTAAGCATGCATTTCCTGAGAATGGAGAAATAAACACGTAAAATGAAATGAAAAATGTGTCACCTAAGCAAAGCTAGGTTATGAGTGACATGCCTAATGGGTGTCTAAGTTTCTGGTGGACACGCACATGCAAGCTACAACCAAAGGTATAGTATCAGTACAAGAAAGTAAGAAAACATATCAAAACATGAGACACAAATCTATGCTATGTATGACGGGACAAGACAAGTCCTAACTCTAATGCAGGACTGGACTCGGACCAGAATGGCCATCCATCCTAGCTGCGCTACGTATCCCGGCCTCGGGAAGAATCGGAGCCCACGTAGTTCGATGCCCTATTCTAAATTATGATGCCTAAGACATCTAGCCCTCTATCCTAGACTCGATCTAAAAGACCGAACCAGTTATTAAAGCTTCTTGTATGATTATTAAAATTCCAGTGAATTGTGGATTTTAGGACACCCTATATGCCCTAACTAATGCAAGTTGATTAGCCTTAGGCTAATGCAGGTGGTTCCTACAATCCTATGTGTAACTAGGCTGTGCAACCTAATGAAAACCACGGGCTGACTATATGCCTAGTCTAGCCATCGGTTCGACTAAATGTCTAACCGATCGACTCGAGGCCTCCTAACTCTAGGGACACTCACACGACAGGACATACCATACAAATCAAGACAAACTCCTAACTCTAGAACACAACCTAAACAGCTAGGACATACTCCTAACTCTAGAGGAAGATCTTTTTGAAAATGGTTTGAATATTTTTGTAACTTTGAAAGATTTAAAATTTTTATTTTTAAAGGTTTGGCTGGACTTGGGATGTGGATCCCAAGCTGCACTACGTACCTCGTGGAAGAGGATCAAGCCAACGTAGTTCGAAACGAACTCTCTACCTATCAAACACTTACAGCAAATCAATTATTTTTTATGTTTTCACCCTTTTGGCCAAAGACCGGAGGGAATATACAAAACAACATCCTAGGGACAAACCCTAGGGTGTTCAGGGGAAACTATGCTCTAATAATACTATTATAAGAGCAAATGAGTCAAAGACTCTCTAATGACAGTAACTGAAGAATAAATGAGTCAAAGACTCTTTAATAAAAGCGACTAAAGGATAAACGAGTCAAAGACTCTCAAATAGGAGCAACTGATAACACTGAAATGAGATAACAAAGTCAAAGACTCTCTAATAATACTACAAATGAAACAGATGAGTCAAAGACTCTCTAAAAACGGAAACACGAGTCAAAGACTCCAATGACACCAACTAAAAGATAAATGAGTCAAAGACTCTCTAAAGGAAAAGAAACACGAGTCAAAAACTCCACTAAAACCAACTAAAGGATTAATGAGTCAAAGACTCTCTAAAAGAGATGAAAACACGAGTCAAAGACTCCACTAACACCAACTAAAGGATATATGAGTCAAAGACTCTCTAAAGGAAAAGAAACAGGAGTCAAAGACTCCACTAACACCAACTAAAGGATAAATGAGTCAAAGACTCTCTAAAAGAGATGAAAACACGAGTCAAAGACTCCACTAACACCAACTAAAGACAGATGAGTCAAAAGACTCTCGAATCAGATGGAAACACGATCGAATCAGATAATAGAAGATTGAAAATCTGTGATCAAGATGAGATGAGATAGCATAAGATTGCTTTCAACGGATGGATCATGAATGACTAATCCTATGAGATCTTTGAAAATGAATGGGATTTACATCCTAACCCCAAAGGAAAAGTTTTTTAATCTTCGCACATTTTATCAGTGTTACCTGAAGGCATCAACCCTAACCCTAATCTAGCGGAGTGGAGAGAGGATCTCGACTCATGACTTTGTTTGTGTACCTAGGACCGATCGTAGCCATTGGAAGATGGACTACGGCCTAATCTAGACACAAATGGGTAGGATATCCTAAACTAGGCTCACACACGTGATGCACATGTGTTCGTATACTACATGCATGTGTGGGTTAATCTAGGGGTAAGGCCAAGAGTTCCCTTAGCGCGAATCCATGTTCGATATACTGTACCAGTGTCCGGCGTATCAGTACGTGAACAAGAGATCCGTTTACGTACCATAAAGGTACTAGGCTAAGGGTGGAATGCTTCTCTAGCACAGAGGCACCAGGTGATGAAATCCCAGTCAACCATGCTAGATAACACTCCGGGTTCCTAAAATAGGACGTGTGTGCATGTGAGATGCAGGGGTTTAGATGCAAGTGATGTAAGTGTGTGCAATAAGTTCGCGCAATCTATGATGCCTTCAGGTTTTGTTAGATTAAGTTTGAGTAAATGTGATGAGAAAATAAAACATACAAACTAATCACAGCATCAGGATTTTACAAAGGAAATCAGTGATTCCTAAGGTTTCTATTTTGATAATTTAATGATTGAATATGTGATGGAATATTATGATCTGGAAATTTTTAAAACAATTTGATTTTAATTCAATTTACTCAAGGATTTTAAAAGGTTTCAATTCAGATTGTAGATTTACACATCAACATATAACAAATCTTTTCAGAACAAGATGAAATTTTTACAGTAACTTCTCCTTAATTATATAAGATTATAATAAAAATTTCATAGATTTTAAATGTGGTTTGCTATTAGTTTTTCAATGTTGAAAGTTTCTGTCCAGATTGTGAATTAACACAGTAACGTATAGCAAATCAATTCAAAACAATATGAAATTTCTATAGTATGTGTATTACAATAAGAAAGGATTACTGTAAAAGGTTCATAAATTTTAAAAATGATTTACTATTAATTTACGATTTTACAAATATCCATCCAGATTATGAATTAACAAAGAAACACATAGTAAATCAAATCCAAATCAGTTTAAACTTTATGAAAACATGTAATTCCAGTAGTAATTATCAAACAAATATTTTCAGAAGTTTTCATTGCAATTTACTATTTTTATCAGATTTAATACAGCATGCATGGTTTTACGTAAAAAATCATAAACAAATATCCAACAGCAACCAAAAATCTTGAAAAATTCACGAGAGATTAGATTAGATTTAATTTTCATCTCATCCAAATTTCACTTTTGAAAACATTATAGAGTTTTTGAAAATTGGTTTTTTCCAAAAATACCCCTAGAGTTAAATGAATTTTTAAACCCTTTAAATCAAATCAAGAATTCATAAAGAAATTCGTACTAATTCAAAATCTTACAATTATGTTATGTTTAAATTTTCATTGATTTTAGATCTATGTTGACATCTTCTTAAATTCAATCTTTAGAATTTTACCCCTTTGAGGGTAAAGTTCAAAAGGTCAAATTACGGTCAAAACGAAGTCAAAATTCTTCGAAATTCCAGATTTCTACACTTCTTAATGTTCAAAACACTCAGAGATTGAAAAAAATATATTTTGAATAACAATAAGAAAAAATAAAAATAAATCACAAATTCAATCCTAGCATGCTTCTAGTTTAAGATATATGAAAGAGGGTTTTGGAATACCAACCTTGCTAGCTCTCCTTGTCTCTAGGGTAAGTAATCCTCGGATATACGCTTTGTCTTACCCTTTCAATTAGCAAAGAAAACCCCCAAAAAAAATGTTGCCGCCGATCCGTTCCGCCGTCTTCACTTTCTCTTAGAGGGAAGGATTGGGAGGTGATTGGGAGAGATAATGGAAGAAGAATATAGGGAAAGGGATTGGAGGGAGTGATTGGAAGAGATAATGGAAAAGAAAAAGATAATGGAAGATAAATCTCTCCTTTTCTCCTCTTTTTTTCTATGGATGGGAAGGAAGATATATATAGGGAGAGAAAGAGAGAGAGAGAGAGATGTGTTGGTGGAGAGCTCATCATGTTGTCCCTCTTAGTGGAGAATCCATCATCATTCTTCTTAGTGGAGGGCCCATCATGTTTCTTAGTGGAGAATCCATCATCATTCTTCTTAGTGGAGGGCCCATCATGTTTCTTAGTGGAGAATCCATCATCATTCTTCTTAGTGGAGGGCTCATCATGTTTCTTAGTGGAGAATCCATCATCATTCTTCTTAGTGGAGGGCCCATCATGTTTCTTAGTGGAGAATCCATCATCATTCTTCTTAGTGGAGGGCCCATCATGTTTCTTAGTGGAGAATCCATCATTATTGTTCTTAGTGGAGGGCCCATCATGTTTCTTTAGTGGAGAATCCATCATTATTGTTCTTCATAAGAGGCCTCACAAGAGGCCCTACTGAGGCCCCACAATGTGGGCCCCACAACGCGGGCCCCACAACGTGGGCCCCACAATGTGGGCCCTCGGTTGATTCGAATTTTAAACAAATGTTCAATGCGGGCCCACCAAACGGGTCCAAATTCTCCCTCGCTTGGATTCTTATGAATAATCTCTCTCAACCTCTCACGGAAAAAATGCGAAACATGGCGGAAATGATCGGATGGGGTTTCTCCCAAGCATAGCGAACTTGGGTCCGGTCAAAATGGGGTGTCTACAGATGCCCCTCTTTGGCAGAGCGTGTGTAACACGCGAATGGCAAAGCTGAACAGACGACACATTTTGACTGACCCGAAACCAAAACAAAGCAAATTTTTGGGTTTTCAGTTTTAAAACGATATTCACAAAGATAAAACTCTACTAACAATAGGGAGATAGTCTCTCACCGACTCTTAACTCGGCAACTAAGACATCTCAAAGAGATAGTCTCTCCCTAATAATCATGACTCGACTAATTAATAAAAAACGAACGAACGATTACAAAAACACAAACATTTTTTCTTTTTCTTTTTTTTTATATATCAGGCTAAGCCAAAGTAAACATAACAATTGCTCCAAGAGCACCAACCAAAGAAACAAGTTAATCACTTCAATCACTCAAAGAGCTTCCATTTTCTTTTTTCTTTTTTTAGAAACCACATTGCAATTTGTCCAAGACAAGTATAATTCGAAACACTCAAAGAGTTTTTTTTTTTTTTTAGAAACCTGCAAAAATAGGCCAAAGACCAATGTATTGAAACTCGTCCAAAACAAGTTCAAAACCAAACACTCAAAGAGTTTTTCCTTTTTAGAAACCTGCAAAAATAGGCCAAAGACCAATGTATTGAAACTCGTCCAAAACAAGTTCAAAACCAAACACTCAAAGAGTTTTTCCTTTTTAGAAACCTGCAAAAATAGGCCAAAGACCAATGTATTGAAACTCGTCCAAAACAAGTTCAAAACCAAACACTCAAAGAGTTTTTTTTCTTTTTAGAAACCTGCAAAAATAGGCCAAAGACCAATGTATTGAAACTCGTCCAAAACAAGTTCAAAACCAAACACTCAAAGAGTTTTTTTTTTTTTAAATCATGCCGATCAGTCAAAGACTCGACCAATTATTAGGGTAATCGAATATTCAAGCTAAACTCAAACTTCTAATACCCGAGGCGAGACTAAGTCTCAAGCCCAGCGATAGTTATACAGATCATTGCTGAAAATAAATCTGTGTAACTATCCGAGTAACTCTGACTCCTCTCTTTCAAGGTAGCGAATCACTCCGGATCATGCGGTTCTGCTAAACAGTTCCACGTAAATCCAAATTCGTAGGTCCTGCTAAACAGTCCCCTACAAACCTCTTCGCAGATACACATGACTCCTAACACGTTAGGAAGCTGCACATTGCGGGACGATGATTAGGTAAGTCACCACTTGACATTACACTACTAATCATCTGGGTACTAAGTACCAGAGGCGAGACTAAGTCTCAAGCCTAGCGATAGTTATACAGATCATTACTGAAAATAAATCTGTTTAACTATCCGAGTAACTCTGACTCCTCTCTTTCAAGGTAGCGAATCACTCTGGATCACGCGGTTCTGCTAAACAGTTCCACATAAACCCAAATTTGTAGGTCCTGCTAAACAGTCCCCTACAAACCTCTTCGCAGATACACATGACTCCTAACTCGTTAAGAAGCTGCACATTGCGGAACGATGATTAGGTAAGTCACTACTTGACATTACACTACTAATCATCGGGGTACTAAATACCCGGGAGAAGGAAGAAAAGACCAATCCGTGTAACACAGGATCGGAAATATTTTCCTTATTAAAACATTTCAAAAAGACCAAACCGTGTAACACAGGTTCGATAATTTCCATCTCTATTAAAATCTTTCAAAAGGACCAAACCGTGTAACACAGGTTCGGTAATTTCTATCTCTGTTAAAAACTTTCAAAACGACCAAACTGTGTAACACAGGTTCGGTAATTTCAAACTCTGTTAAAATCTTTCAAAAAGACCAAACCGCGTAACGCAAGTTCGGTAATTTCAAACTCTGTTAAAATCTTTCAAAAGGAATGAAGAATTTACCATCTTTGATCGATTTCACTAATGGGCCAGTCATCTCTTACCAAGAATAACTAGGAGCGCATGATCTTTGCTGAAAGCAAAACTCAAATAGATTGATGAGATTTTCAGGTGCTGACTCTCTTTAACAGGTGAGAAGCATTTTGATGAGGTTTGAAGGATGCAGGAGTAGATTTTATACTCCGCTGGGAATTAAAGTTTCTGAAACTGACTCCAAAAGAAACAATTGGATCAAGGAATTCAACTCAAAGAGCATGTTCAAGCTTCTCTGCTTTCTATTTGCTAAGAATAGATATCCCAGTTATCATTGTGTAATATCTTTTATGACGTAAGTCATAAAAGATGCCCCTAGTATGATGTGCTTCCATGACAAAGTCTTAAGAAGGCAGAACCAAGGTAAGTAGAAAAAATTTGAGTTTGCATGGGTTCTTTCTTTGGTATAGTGGTAAAACCAACTCTACAAAGGCTGAACGTAAGAATTCTTCATTTTGCTCAGTGTTTGTGGCTTTGATGTTTCAGGCAGGTCAGAATAAAAAATCTCTTGTCCTTCTTTGATTCTTAAACCAGGATCTACTCTAGATTTTTCTTTACATTTTGGAAGGTGTACACCCATTCTCTTCAGTGCCAAACACTTTTGATTCTAAAAGAAAATAATGATAAACAAGGAACAGACTCCTGAGGACTCTTTCAAAGAAGACTTACAATATTAAAGGGACTTGACTAAATTCTGATTCATCCTTAGATAAAATGTGTTATTTTTTTAAATGGTAAGGTCAGCCACTCTTAGAGTACTCTCAAAACTATGTCAAGATGACCTAATTTCCTCCATCGGGATCTCCGTCATGGTTGTTACCCCTTTCGGATTGCTCGGTCTTAATGCCCCTAGTTTAAAAAGGTGTCAAAATAAGTCTCGCTGACACTACTCGGATTCCAGGATTCTGCCCTGTGCAGAGGTGGCTTCTCCGTCTCCCTGATTTCTCTCTTCAAAAGAAGTCATAACTTTTGCTTTCCAAGCTTTCAGTCTGAAAGACCACTTATCTCAACTTTTGCTTGTACTCAAACTTGGGAATTCTACGTAACTGAGGAACTCCTTCTGCTTCTATTCAACTCAACTGTTCATGGGAAGTCTTTGCCCTTGACTGGATTACCTCTTCAAGTTTTCAATCCAGCAGACCATTACCCTTACTTTTTGGTAAGTCAATCCCTTTACTTGTTGACTTAGCAAGAAAAATGACTTTCACCTTTCTCTAGGCCGCCCTTTCGGGTTTTCAACCTAGCGGGTCTTCAGACTCTCATTCTTTTCTTTCTGTTTTTCTTTTCATTCGCCTCGAACCTTTGCTTGTTTCACCAGAAGGACTTTCTAGGTGAGCTTGGGTTCCAAAGGGTTGAATACCTAAGGTTCTAAAGATTTGGACCGAATCTGGTCTAGCCAGACTACCTACGTACCCCAAAGATGGAGGATCAGATCCGCGTAGTTCGCTTTGGGATTTTTCAAAGAATGGTTTAGCATTTAGCTTCAAAATTTTCAAAGGGGATTTTATCCCAAGGTTTGACCGAACTTGAATTAATCAAGTTGCCTACGTACCCCTGAAGAGGTGGAGATCAGGTCCGACGTAGTTCGGGTGCATAAATGCCCCGGGTTTATAATGTGTTTGAAAAGAAGTTGTTTTAATTTTGCTTTTGGCCCAAAGGGTTTACAAATGGATTTTAAAACATTAGGATTTTGGCTATAAAAGCTCAAACGATCAAGGATGGCCTCCTGATGTATTTGATGTACAAGCCCTTTTGTTTAAGGTTCAAAGCCTTTGAAATTTTTATTTTTATTTTTTTTTTTTTTTGAGGAGTCTGGTGGTTTTCTGGCAAAACTTCAACCACTGTGCTCCACTCCCGTCTCAAAGATCTTGAATTTATGCTCAAGATTCCACAACTCTGTCTGAAAATCTTCTCTCAATATCTCATCAGCTCCACAGGATGCCTGACGCTTATCTCTTTAAAATTTTATTCCTCAACTGGATGTCTAAAGCAGATGAAGTCTTGCTTTGATCAACGACAGGGCATTCCCCTGGTTTATCCTTATAGGATCAAGCAAGACTACCTCAAACCCTTCTAAACAGGTTTATCAATTCTTTGCGCTCCTCGGGAGATAAAATTTTGCCACTCCATTTTTCCCGAATTTCGGATTTCGATACCACTATCAATGGCTTTGATTTCTTCTTTAAGTGGCTATGCTCGACGCTCTTCCTCTCGTTCGACCATCTTTCAGATCTCGAGGTGAATTTCGTCTGCATTCTCATCCGAGAAGGGGGTCTTTAGTTGTTTAAACATTAGATCTAAGAGTGAATCATAGAGTATCAGAGATACGAAATCAACAATTTTATTGAATTGAAGACTGTAAGTACATTGATGATTTTTGACACACCTCGAAGGGCTCTTCATCAGTCCTGATAGAAAACAGAACATTGACTCTATATAAGAAAGACTGACAGACATGACACTCTCTCTTCTTCTTTTTTCTTTTAACATCTACATAACTGAACCTTTTCAACTTAGAGAGAAGAAAGCTGATGTACACTCAATGAAAGACAAATCTAAAGATACAGGACACTTCTTCAAAGGTAGTGAACTAACACTGAAAGCTTATAGGTGATACACCTTTCCTCATGATAATGATAACTATAAAGTTCAATCCCGGAGTAGAAATCCCAGAAAAAGCAACTCCACAAGGTCTAGGTTAAATGGGGCAACAAAAGGCTTATGTTGACAATGTGGGTAAAACAATAGACTGCCTGGATCAAGTATGATTGGAAATGGTCAGTCTTTAGAAAGAATGGTCTTTCGCTAAACACAGACTCTTGACTTGGAAGCACACACACTAGATCAATAGTCATGGGATAAAGATTCTGAACAAATAGAGAAAAGAGTAATCTTGAAATACACCAAAGGGTATTTTATTCTGAAAATCAAAGAAATATTGTCTATGAAGGTCAAGGAAAAATAGACAGTGATAATATGACCTACATCAACAGGGTTTCAATGAATTCTCAATCCACACCTTGAAGTCTCATTTGAGTATAACTGCTCTTCTTTTTGGGAATGAAAGAGTCAGGAACGATAAACATCCCTAATCAAAATAAATTTCGATCTCAGCAATGATCATGCACTCAAAGAATACAGGTAAGATCAAACTTTCCCATTAATGCTTTCGATATGATCCAAGGGTAAAAGGATACATGATAGATGAACATGGATCAAATGGAAAATCAATGGTTCAGATAATAGACCATGGCCATAAGAATGACAAAAGTAGGGTCAAAGACCAGATCTAAAATCTGAATGATGGATATCAACAACTGTACGATCAATATGATCAGAAATGATAGACCATGGTCATAAGGACAGCAAAAGAGCCATCGGCCAGGTCTCAAGATAAAACAGGTAGACAAAGACAAGGATCTAATCCCACTGAGTGATGTATATATGAGAATCAAGATAAGGCAGACTGACTCCAAAGGATAGCAATCATGCTTAACATGCTTTTGGATAAAATCCAGCAGCATAACGGCTATACGAGGAGGTCAAGGTCCAGACTAAGTAAACTGACTCTAAAGAGTAGCCGTCATGCTCAAAATGTTCTGGATAAAATCCGGCAGCATAACGACTATACAAGGGATCACCCTAGCTCAATCGAAAGGTATGAATAACGGTTACTAGAGAAGGGTGATCAACAGATGGACTAACCAAAGGTGAGAATATACAACAATGGGTCAAACCCTATAATCAACAGATCAAGGGCTAAACCCGGCCAAGGTAATGACGGTCAAAATCCACTGACTAGATCTAGATCTAAATTCGGAATGGATATAACCGACTGAAAGGAATAAGGAATCTCTGACTAAGAGGAGAACCATAATATACATAATCAGTATATATAAGTAAATACACATACACACAAATCCTAACCAGGGGCACCAGCCCTAATTCTAATCTAGCGGAGTCGAGAAAATCTCGACTCAAGACAGACTAATGAGTGTACTAGGACCGTACTGTAGTCATGTAAAATGAACTACCCTAGTCTACAAATGGGGCAAAGCTCCTAACTCTAGGCTTCACATGTGTAAGCAACACATGTTCGACCCTATATGAATGCAATATACACACGGGTACTCCCTAGTTGGGCTTCACTAGGTCAGTAAGTATATATATATAAAACAAAGTAGGGCTCCGGACTCAATCTAATGGGTGCTATGCATATGAAACATACTTAATATGTAGCGCTGGCGCATAGCTTGGAAATAGATTCAACAGTACCATCAGGATGTAATAACATCCCAGTCTTGCACGCATTGAATCTATCCCATGGAGCCAATAATGAAAAACAATGAAAAACAATAAAAGAAATAAAAAAATATGACAATGCATGATGTGCAGTGTGTGAATCCTTTGTTTTAATTACGCACCTACCTGGTGCCCCTGGATTCTAACGATAGAGTTCCCATTTAAAATGATTTTAGCTCAAATTTCTCCAAAGTTAATAAAAATGGCATTTTTAAAGAGTTAGGCAATGTTTCAAGAACTCCCCAGCAGAGTCGCCAGCCTGTGGACCCCGATCCGGAGAGGACGAGTGCGGCGAGGGACGCGAGGTCCCCACAGCAATCCTCTAAGATCTCCACAATGTGAAGGAGAGCTCTGCCAAGGAACTCTCGAAACGGATGCCACCCTCACAGCATAGCACGAGTGGCGATACAAAACGAATGAGATACATCCTGATCAGGAGCCAGGGCTCGAAACCGAGATGTACCTAAAAAGAACTCAGAGTCGCCATCCATGGATAGGCCATGGAACCCTAAAATCAAATCCTCTGTGCAATGGATAACCAGAAATATATATGGGTTCGTGCCTGGTTACGAATGGGGAAGGTCTGAGAGCACCCCCAATTCGCCCGAGTGCAAGCACTTGGTCTCTTATGCCATTTTCATTAATTCCAAAGAAGTTTGAGTAAAAATCATGTGAAATGGGAACAATCCTCAGGAATCGTCTACCTAAGCATGCATTTCCTGAGAATGGAGAAATAAACACGTAAAATGAAATGAAAAATGTGTCACCTAAGCAAAGCTAGGTTATGAGTGACATGCCTAATGGGTGTCTAAGTTTCTGGTGGACACGCACATGCAAGCTACAACCAAAGGTATAGTATCAGTACAAGAAAGTAAGAAAACATATCAAAACATGAGACACAAATCTATGCTATGTATGACGGGACAAGACAAGTCCTAACTCTAATGCAGGACTGGACTCGGACCAGAATGGCCATCCATCCTAGCTGCGCTACGTATCCCGGCCTCGGGAAGAATCGGAGCCCACGTAGTTCGATGCCCTATTCTAAATTATGATGCCTAAGACATCTAGCCCTCTATCCTAGACTCGATCTAAAAGACCGAACCAGTTATTAAAGCTTCTTGTATGATTATTAAAATTCCAGTGAATTGTGGATTTTAGGACACCCTATATGCCCTAACTAATGCAAGTTGATTAGCCTTAGGCTAATGCAGGTGGTTCCTACAATCCTATGTGTAACTAGGCTGTGCAACCTAATGAAAACCACGGGCTGACTATATGCCTAGTCTAGCCATCGGTTCGACTAAATGTCTAACCGATCGACTCGAGGCCTCCTAACTCTAGGGACACTCACACGACAGGACATACCATACAAATCAAGACAAACTCCTAACTCTAGAACACAACCTAAACAGCTAGGACATACTCCTAACTCTAGAGGAAGATCTTTTTGAAAATGGTTTGAATATTTTTGTAACTTTGAAAGATTTAAAATTTTTATTTTTAAAGGTTTGGCTGGACTTGGGATGTGGATCCCAAGCTGCACTACGTACCTCGTGGAAGAGGATCAAGCCAACGTAGTTCGAAACGAACTCTCTACCTATCAAACACTTACAGCAAATCAATTATTTTTTATGTTTTCACCCTTTTGGCCAAAGACCGGAGGGAATATACAAAACAACATCCTAGGGACAAACCCTAGGGTGTTCAGGGGAAACTATGCTCTAATAATACTATTATAAGAGCAAATGAGTCAAAGACTCTCTAATGACAGTAACTGAAGAATAAATGAGTCAAAGACTCTTTAATAAAAGCGACTAAAGGATAAACGAGTCAAAGACTCTCAAATAGGAGCAACTGATAACACTGAAATGAGATAACAAAGTCAAAGACTCTCTAATAATACTACAAATGAAACAGATGAGTCAAAGACTCTCTAAAAACGGAAACACGAGTCAAAGACTCCAATGACACCAACTAAAAGATAAATGAGTCAAAGACTCTCTAAAGGAAAAGAAACACGAGTCAAAAACTCCACTAAAACCAACTAAAGGATTAATGAGTCAAAGACTCTCTAAAAGAGATGAAAACACGAGTCAAAGACTCCACTAACACCAACTAAAGGATATATGAGTCAAAGACTCTCTAAAGGAAAAGAAACAGGAGTCAAAGACTCCACTAACACCAACTAAAGGATAAATGAGTCAAAGACTCTCTAAAAGAGATGAAAACACGAGTCAAAGACTCCACTAACACCAACTAAAGACAGATGAGTCAAAAGACTCTCGAATCAGATGGAAACACGATCGAATCAGATAATAGAAGATTGAAAATCTGTGATCAAGATGAGATGAGATAGCATAAGATTGCTTTCAACGGATGGATCATGAATGACTAATCCTATGAGATCTTTGAAAATGAATGGGATTTACATCCTAACCCCAAAGGAAAAGTTTTTTAATCTTCGCACATTTTATCAGTGTTACCTGAAGGCATCAACCCTAACCCTAATCTAGCGGAGTGGAGAGAGGATCTCGACTCATGACTTTGTTTGTGTACCTAGGACCGATCGTAGCCATTGGAAGATGGACTACGGCCTAATCTAGACACAAATGGGTAGGATATCCTAAACTAGGCTCACACACGTGATGCACATGTGTTCGTATACTACATGCATGTGTGGGTTAATCTAGGGGTAAGGCCAAGAGTTCCCTTAGCGCGAATCCATGTTCGATATACTGTACCAGTGTCCGGCGTATCAGTACGTGAACAAGAGATCCGTTTACGTACCATAAAGGTACTAGGCTAAGGGTGGAATGCTTCTCTAGCACAGAGGCACCAGGTGATGAAATCCCAGTCAACCATGCTAGATAACACTCCGGGTTCCTAAAATAGGACGTGTGTGCATGTGAGATGCAGGGGTTTAGATGCAAGTGATGTAAGTGTGTGCAATAAGTTCGCGCAATCTATGATGCCTTCAGGTTTTGTTAGATTAAGTTTGAGTAAATGTGATGAGAAAATAAAACATACAAACTAATCACAGCATCAGGATTTTACAAAGGAAATCAGTGATTCCTAAGGTTTCTATTTTGATAATTTAATGATTGAATATGTGATGGAATATTATGATCTGGAAATTTTTAAAACAATTTGATTTTAATTCAATTTACTCAAGGATTTTAAAAGGTTTCAATTCAGATTGTAGATTTACACATCAACATATAACAAATCTTTTCAGAACAAGATGAAATTTTTACAGTAACTTCTCCTTAATTATATAAGATTATAATAAAAATTTCATAGATTTTAAATGTGGTTTGCTATTAGTTTTTCAATGTTGAAAGTTTCTGTCCAGATTGTGAATTAACACAGTAACGTATAGCAAATCAATTCAAAACAATATGAAATTTCTATAGTATGTGTATTACAATAAGAAAGGATTACTGTAAAAGTTTCATAAATTTTAAAAATGATTTACTATTAATTTACGATTTTACAAATATCCATCCAGATTATGAATTAACAAAGAAACACATAGTAAATCAAATCCAAATCAGTTTAAACTTTATGAAAACATGTAATTCCAGTAGTAATTATCAAACAAATATTTTCAGAAGTTTTCATTGCAATTTACTATTTTTATCAGATTTAATACAGCATGCATGGTTTTACGTAAAAAATCATAAACAAATATCCAACAGCAACCAAAAATCTTGAAAAATTCACGAGAGATTAGATTAGATTTAATTTGCATCTCATCCAAATTTCACTTTTGAAAACATTATAGAGTTTTTGAAAATTGGTTTTTTCCAAAAATACCCCTAGAGTTAAATGAATTTTTAAACCCTTTAAATCAAATCAAGAATTCATAAAGAAATTCGTACTAATTCAAAATCTTACAATTATGTTATGTTTAAATTTTCATTGATTTTAGATCTATGTTGACATCTTCTTAAATTCAATCTTTAGAATTTTACCCCTTTGAGGGTAAAGTTCAAAAGGTCAAATTACGGTCAAAACGAAGTCAAAATTCTTCGAAATTCCAGATTTCTACACTTCTTAATGTTCAAAACACTCAGAGATTGAAAAAAACATATTTTGAATAACAATAAGAAAAAATAAAAATAAATCACAAATTCAATCCTAGCATGCTTCTAGTTTAAGATATATGAAAGAGGGTTTTGGAATACCAACCTTGCTAGCTCTCCTTGTCTCTAGGGTAAGTAATCCTCGGATATACGCTTTGTCTTACCCTTTCAATTAGCAAAGAAAATCCCCAAAAAAAATGTTGCCGCTGATCCGTTCCGCCGTCTTCACTTTCTCTTAGAGGGAAGGATTGGGAGGTGATTGGGAGAGATAATGGAAGAAGAATATAGGGAAAGGGATTGGAGGGAGTGATTGGAAGAGATAATGGAAAAGAAAAAGATAATGGAAGATAAATCTCTCCTTTTCTCCTCTTTTTTTCTATGGATGGGAAGGAAGATATATATAGGGAGAGAAAGAGAGAGAGAGAGAGATGTGTTGGTGGAGAGCTCATCATGTTGTCCCTCTTAGTGGAGAATCCATCATCATTCTTCTTAGTGGAGGGCCCATCATGTTTCTTAGTGGAGAATCCATCATCATTCTTCTTAGTGGAGGGCTCATCATGTTTCTTAGTGGAGAATCCATCATCATTCTTCTTAGTGGAGGGCCCATCATGTTTCTTAGTGGAGAATCCATCATCATTCTTCTTAGTGGAGGGCCCATCATGTTTCTTAGTGGAGAATCCATCATTATTGTTCTTAGTGGAGGGCCCATCATGTTTCTTTAGTGGAGAATCCATCATTATTGTTCTTCATAAGAGGCCTCACAAGAGGCCCTACTGAGGCCCCACAATGTGGGCCCCACAACGCGGGCCCCACAACGTGGGCCCCACAATGTGGGCCCTCGGTTGATTCGAATTTTAAACAAATGTTCAATGCGGGCCCACCAAACGGGTCCAAATTCTCCCTCGCTTGGATTCTTATGAATAATCTCTCTCAACCTCTCACGAAAAAAATGCGAAACATGGCGGAAATGATCGGATGGGGTTTCTCCCAAGCATAGCGAACTTGGGTCCGGTCAAAATGGGGTGTCTACAAGGCCACGTGGAGGTATCTGTTAGGATCACTTTCCTTTTTTTAGAAGATTTTAATTAAGCTAGATTTCCATATTGCACTATATTTCTATTTTCCTATTTCCTATTCTGCTAATCTATATTTCCTATTTTGCTATCCTTATTTTCTATAAGATGTAGATGTCGTATGGCTTTTTGAGCAAGAAATAAAATCACGTTTAGTGCTTGGCACGTTGGAGGTCGAGTTTCCTCGAATTAACTCATTGGAGGCCTGAGTTTCCTCGAATTAGCTCACTTTCTTCTCTCTTTTCCTCTCAATCTATCAATGTTCTTCTTTATTTTCTATCTGATAGAACTGTTCTATCAGTATCGGATTGGAGGAAGAGGTGGCACTCACCGCTGGACAAGTGGAGGTCAGCGTCAACGTGACGGCAGTGGTGGGAGCAGTAGAGGAGTGAAGAATTGCAGTGGGAATTGCAAGGGATAGGGATGGGATTGTGGGAATTGTTAGGGTTAGGTTTGGGGATTTTGGGATTTAGAGGGTGAAAGCAAGAGGAGCAATGGAAATGGAGGGAGGAATCGGAAAGGGTGAAGGCGAGTGGTAAAATTGAGGGTGTGATATCTTGGCCTATTTCGATCTCCTCTGGAGCTCTCATCTCCATTTCTTTTTTATTCTGTTTTTCGGAATTGATCGAGGAGTTCTTCTTTCATTGTTTGGTTAAAAGGTGGGGTACGAATGAGATTGTGCCCAATATCTGATAGGAATGTGCCACGAAGAAGTATATTGTGCCCTAGGAAAAAAACAAGCTATAGTCTAAGGACAACTATTTTTCAAGAACTCATGCTTTTTCAAGAACTCAAAATGGAAATTTTCTCGAATAAGATTATAATGAATATTAAGTTGCATTGGCTTCTAGAAATATTTTTTTTTTTTTTTTATATTGAAATTTGTCGCTGAGTCAAGATTTTCAATGATTTTTTGGAATACTTATCTACACGACCATCTTTTGATAATTGGACGAATCTCCACGTTTTACATTTCACCAATTGGTTGCTGAGAATTTTTGCGAATTGTAATAGCTCTTGACAGCTGGATAAAATGGTTTAAGACAATGAGATTGCTCTCATTATCAAAATGTCGTAGTGCAAATATCACTCCCCATAATTTACTGTACCTACTTTACCCTTACATCAGTTGTGTATATATGGCCGCGAATTCAGTCTTCCATTCTCACACCCATAGTTAGCAAAACTTCGTTTTAAATGGATTTTTTTTTGTAAAAAAGAGTTGTTGGTTCGCCGTTTAATATTTCGTTCAAAACTTTTACAGCAAAATAACTTTGTTTTTTAGGAAAAGGTTTACAATGCTCAATTTTACGCCTGGTATATTTTGTAAATCCTATCCAAACCACTGTCACCTGTCCCTGATAAGATCAGACCATTGTAAATCTCTCAAACAGAAAAAAGAAGATCATTTATACATCCATAAACGTACAAATAGATGAGCAAGTCCTATGATATGAGACAACACCATTTACATCAATAAGCTAAACCATGACAAGCCAACCAACTTATTCTTCTAAAGCACTCCACAATTGCATTTTTCTGAATCTCAGTCACATTTTTTTAAGGACTTTGATTCCCTTCCAACGAGACTCCATGTAATTAGAATCGTTATCTTGTGCATAAACACCACATTTAAAGTAGTGAGAGGCTCCCCCATGATCTTATGGCTTTAATTTTAGAACCCCATCGATAAAAACACAAACTTTTCTGGCACCAACATCGTGGATAAAGTTTAATCGAAACCATCGATCGTATATATCCAGGATTATTGGGGTCCTGTAATATGTAAGTGTACCATTGTAGACCCGCATCATCAGTGTTGTGGCGTGGCCATATGCGCCAAATAGTTGCATGACACAGACCCCGGTTGTCCCGTTGGGAACGAACCCCTGCCCTTCGAATTGCCACACGCCGGAGGAATAATCGTAGCCCTATAAACATACAAATATGTAAATGATAAAGGGAGAAAGATTAATTTTTTATAAAAAAAAGTACACCTAGTTGTAAGATTAGTAACATAGTTGTGGTTGGAACATTATTAAGGCCATTTTTGACGGCCATGAAAGCTTTCTCCATGGTATATTGGTTTATCAAGTGGTGGGAGATGGGCAAGGAGGGCGGGAGAGGGAGAGAATTGAAAAGATTTCATTGAAAAGATTAGTGGTAGCCAAACATGGCTCAAGTGTTTGGTTTGGATGTTTATAGTTGGCCTATAGTTTGAGAAAATCTTTTTGAACAAATCACCATTTTCATTGCAAAAAAATGGTCATTTTATGGTGTAGGCGCACCACCTCATGTACGATAGCTGGGTCTGGCTATTACTAGCCACACCATTGCCTGTTGCATGTGAGCGCAGCTACAAGTACGGGCTCACTTTTAAGCAGATTTTGTCTTCATTCATGAGGTGGCTGCTCTCAAATGCAACATGCCATCCACGAAATGCCTTTTGCGATGGATGCTAGCAAACCACACCCCCCCCCCCCCCCCCCCCCCCCCCCCCTACAAATGTTTCTTTGTAGTTATTATCTTACATAATAGACAAATACATTGACGGAGCCTATGCTCTATTATAACTTGGTTTGTGCCATTATATATTAATAAGTACTTGATGATTTTTTTCCCAAATAATGTGACGCCCAAGTTTATTAAGACCGTGATTGAAAAAAAAATCAAATTAGGGCGAAGAAGAGATGCAGAGATTCAGAGATGGTTTACCACTATTCGGATCTCAGTTCGTGGTTTGGTCTTGCTAGTGGGGGAGTGAGGCTTATCAGTAGAGTAAACCCAGAGCCTGTGGACTCCATTGATTAAGCTATATCGCGCACTTTGGGGCAAGTCGTAAGGTCTTTGGATCTCAAAGTTACAGGAGTTGAGAGGGAGACAGGTGAACCCGACCGTCGGATCTGCACCTTTGGCTCTTTGGGTGCAAAGGTGGAGAAGGACTATATAGAAAAGTGCCAAGACAAAGCAAGAATAACCCATTTCTTCTTCTTCTTCTTCTTCTAATTCCAAGTCTTGCAAGAGTGTGTAAGGAGTTGGAGCTTGGCTGTGTAAAGTGTTAGGTTAAAAGGGGTCATTTATAAATGGGTTGGAAGAGCAAGGAATAGGAGTGATTGGAGTAATGGGACAATGGGACGGCAATATATATATGAATTCCTCTTGTCAAAATAATCGATGTGTCAAAGTCACGAACATAATAGTAACAGTATCTTCGTGATATTATAACTTTTTTATTTGTGTACTCTTCGTGATTTTTAGACTTAAATATGGGGTTGCTCCCCCATCCAAGGCATCGTGTTAGATTTTCTCAATTCCTTACTTTACACGTTATCGGAGGATCCTAATTCCTAAGGCATATGTGTCCTATCAAACCATGCCCTCCAAGCTTCGGTTTTGTAAAAGCCAAATGATTCCTAGTTGGCTCTGTTGGGAAGTTGCCTAGTTTCCCTAGGGGTGTAAATGGATATTCGAAAATTCGATTACCGTCCGCATCCGAATCCGTTTAAAGTGAATATTATCCGAATCCGTTTCAAACGGATATTATCCGAATCCGTTTATGAGATATTCGTCTCTTAGCGGATGCGAATCTGGTAAATGGTACATCCGATCCGTTTAACATCCGATTCCGAGAAGTACATCTGTTTATTCCGAATATCCGCATCTGTATCTGCATATCCGAATTCGTATTCAAATTCGATATCCGGATTCATTTTATTATTTTAAAAATAATTTTTAATATTTATTATTAATAATATCATCAAATAAGTGAAATAAAACCCATATTGATATTTTCACTAACCTACCTTGTCTTTGTATTTAAAAGAGCTATCAAAAGTTTATTACATTTACCGAAAGACTTTCACAAGCCATTTAAAATAAACTTTCACAAGTTGGGAGAGTGAAGTTATCAAAACATGAATGTGTTGATATCAACCCCCCTTTTATTCAAAGAAGAAAAATACAAGTTGGGAGAGTGCCACTATCAAAACATGGGTGTGTTGATATGAGTCCCCACCCACAAACCAATTAAAAAAGAAAAGACAGTTGGGATGGTGTCATTACCAAAAAAATGGCTGTGCTGATATCAGTTATGTGCTTAAGGACCCTAATTATTGGGTGGGTGTCATTACCAAAAAATGGGTGTGCTGATATTAGTTATGTGCTTAAGGACCCTAATTATGAAAGGAAAGGGGGGTCGACACTTGCAGGGGGGTCTCTCTCATCTTTCTTGAGAAGGACCAAATGTGGGGCAGGGGCAGGGTACTAATCTTTCTTGAGAAAAGAACGAAAAAAATGAGGGTAGTTAAAACTTAAAAGAAAGCCTTTTCATTTAGGGTGAAAAGGGGGGTATTTTTGGGTTTTCAAATAGGCTTTTAGGTTGGGAGAAAGGAAGGCCATAGGATAGAGAATAGATGATGGAGATTAAAACTTAACTAGGGTTTTCAATGAACCTAGTATAAAAAAGAAAAAGAGGAGAAAAGGAGGGCTGCTTCTTTAGTTGAGAGAGGGGAGATCTGCTAGGGTTTCTAAAGAAAGGAGGAGGGGAAGACTAGGGTTTGGTGTGGTTGGCCACCACCTCTTCTTCCACGGCCACCGCCTCCAACCTCCGGATCCCTCCACAAGATTCACCACCACCAACTCCACAAACCCCTTCTCCTCAGCCACCACCATCAAATTTCGTCGACCACTACCTCCTCCATCAAACCCTAGCCGCCACCACCACCACTTCTCCTCCATTTCTGCCACCTATCACCACCCATCTCCTACATTTTTACCACCCACCCCCATTTTCCATCTCATTTTAGGGTTAGAAGAAGAGTGAAAACAGGGGGATCTTTCTTTTCATTCCAAGATTTTCTTAAGAAGAGGATTACTAGGGTTTGTAGCTTGAAAAGAAAAGGGGTTTTAGGGTTCCTTGAGAAGAGTTCATCTAGGGTTTAGAGAAAGAGATAGCAGGAGGAGAATAAGGAGAATTAAAATCTACGGCCACCATTTTTCATTTCCAAGCCGCACCTCCACTTCCTCATCCTAGCAGCCTTCAAACGAATTCGGTTACTGGATTTCGGACATTCGGATATGAATTCGAATATTCGGATAAACTGATACGGATAATATCAGAATATGAACAATATCCGTCGGAATCGAATTTGGTAATAGATGTTAAATATCCGTCGAATTAGGATTCGAATTCGGATAGTGTATACTGAATTCGGATTCGGATATGGTCGGATATAGCCATATCCGCTTCGAATTCGATCCGTTTACACCCCTAAGTTTCCCCCATACACCTGTTTCCCATTGTAAGTAGGTTACTAGTTACAGCTGGCGCTCTTATTTTTTATGTTCCCGGTGGCATCTTTTTAAAAAAAATGTTACAGCACATTAAGGATTAGAAACTAAGTTTATCACCTAAAAAAAAAATTACAGTTAACCGAAATTTCGTAATGGCCGGAATCCGAAATTTCGGTCGAAATTTAAAACCATGGTTGTACCCAAGGTTTCAAATTTCGGTTTCGGAATGCGTTTCGGTCCTCACTGAAACCGAAATTTCAACCAAATTTTGAATGAAATCTAATGAAATCAAGTAAAATAATATTTTATCTCGTACAAAATTTTCGGCCGAAATTACCAAAATTTCAGCTGAAATTTCAGGAAAATATTAAATAAAGAATAAAATCCAGATTTTTTGGTGATTCTCCTTAATTTCGGGGAAAACGAAATTTCGATCAAAATTATGAAATTTCAGTCGAAATTTTGTAATGTTTCAGGTTTACCCAATTTCGGTTTCGGTCTCACCGAAACCCAAAATTTCGGATATCGGTAGAAATTTAAAACCTTAGTTGTACCCAAGGTTTAAAATTTCAGTTTCGAAATGCGTTTCGGTCCTCACCGAGAAATTTCGAACGAAATCTAACAAAATCGGATAAAATAATATTTTATCCCGTACAAAATTTCGGCCGAAATTTAGGGAAAATATTAAATAAAGAATAAAATCCAGATTTTTTGGTGATTCTCCTTAAATTTAGGAACGAAATTTCTGGAAAAACGAAATTTCCATCGAAATTTTGTAACCTTTCAGGTTTATCCAATTTTGCTTTTTGTCTCAACCGAAACCTTAAATTTTAGTCCGAAATTTCGGATTTCGGTCCAAAATTTAAAACCTTGGTTGTAACTACATATAGTATTGTAAAGTACGTATACTTCCAACAACATTTTTTAAGAAGGTACTCTCTTATATCTTATATCACTAGAGTTTTTTATTTTTTCCCTATTAAGTATTACAAATAAGAGATTATAAATTACCAATGTAGAAACAATGTCGCTTCCAGGTCTAGCAATAGGATATAAGAGATTATAAATTTATGGTGCATTCATTATGAGAGCCCCAACAATATGTGTGTTTTGCGTGGAGGCCAAATAGAAGTTTTGGAAATCGTATTGAAAGAAGACTAACACATGACCAAAACACAAGGGAAGAAAACTTGGACGGTTTCTTTTCAAGGTGATTATCTTTGATTCTCAAACTAGGAAGGGAAGTAGAAGTAGGGCTGTTCACTATGCGGTTAAAACCGAATTAACCGACCGAACCGAACTCGGTCGGTAAATTCGGTTCGGTTAGTTGGGGCTTCGGTTCGGTTTCGGTTACCATATTTACTCATTTTCGGTTTTCGGTTTCGGCTTTGGTTAGTGTAAAACATATTTCGGTTATCACCGAAAAACCGAATTAACCCACTGGTATAAAGTTATTGCACTTTTACCCCCGTTCAAAACAGCTTAGCCCACTTGGTTTTGGCCTTAATCCCAAAAGGACATGTCCAAAACCACATGGTTTCTAGCAACAAAACAGCTTTCACCAAAATGCATGAGAAAAAAGTAACCTTCTTTTCAAATGATAAAACCGCCTTCCACATACCACATAGTGGTTTTTGGTCTCTAAATCTCAAAAAAGTTGATTGGGTGCGGCGAATAGGTGTACTAGCAATAGGTTTTTTAGCCTTTTGTAGAGGGAGAAGAGTACAAGTCATGGTTCAATTTAATGATAAAAAAAGTCATGGTTCAATAAACGAGGCATGATAGCGACAACTCTCTCCTGATAGTGACAACTCTCTCTCTCTCCAGCTGGCTACAGCCTCACCCTCTACAATTAAACACCACGATTAAAAAAATTATCTTATTGACTGTAAAGATTTAAAAACTATTCCATTTTTAGCAAGACAATGATCAACGACCCAGATTGTTCAATTATAGTTACAGTGATGGCAGCGATGGCCCACAAGATTGTATTAGCAATGAGATACATCAAAAGTATACAGCAAAGACCGGAGTGCTAATATCAAAGAAGGGGCCCTTTCCAATTATCCATTCCTTCTCATGCCTTTCTTTCTCTTTCTCGCTCCCTTTTCTAGGGTTGCAAAAAGAAAAAATAAACAAAGGTCTGTTCTTTGCATTTGATTTGATTTGTCCATTTCTCCCATCACAGAAACCTTAAGCAATAGAAGAAGAAGAAGAAGAAAAAGAAGAAGAAGATGAAGTGAAAGAAGATGAAGATGAAGAAGAAAAAGAAGAAAATATATGTTTGCATTAAACCCTACTTTATTTTCATTTCTCATGATTTCTCCCATCATCTCTACAATAAACCCTATGATTTCTCCCATCATCTCTACAAGGAACCCTACTTTTTTTAATCTCTTTGTTCTATACTTCTATTTTCAGTTTTTCCATTTTTTTTCACTTGTCTGCTTATCCTAAACCACTGTGTTCAAATCGTAAACCACTTTTCTTTTTATTCTAAATTCACCATTCGGTTCTAACTGAACTAACCGAACAACCGAAATCATTGTTCAGTTCTGTTCAGTTCGGTTATCATCGTACTCGGTTACGGTTTCGATTTCGGTATTTAGGTAACCAAAATTTTTTCGGTTTGGTTAGTTTTGGTTCATTCGGTTCGGTTTTAACCGAATGACCGGAGAAGAACAACGTCGACGTAAGCTTTTGTGCCGACCATGTAAACTGAGTGTGTTCTTTGTGTCTGTCAATTTTCAACAAAGTGGTATCAGAGTTGTTAAGGGGAGAACTCGCCCTTAAAAGCTAAGGGAGAGGGTGCCCAAGTCCTTATAAGCCCATCCACACCCATTCACTTTCCTAATGTGGGAACTTTGCTTTTGTGTGGAGCCCTCGGCCCAACAATCTTCCCCTCCACGCAGTAGCAATGGGTGAATTACAAGATCTTTCCTGAGGGATTTTTCTCTTTCCTCAAGTGGCTTACTGAGATATAGCTTCCCCATAAAGGGGAGGGTTTCCAAGTCCTTATAAGCTCATCCACATCCATTTGTGATCTTTTCTTTTGTGTGAAACCAACACGCTCATTTCCTCTCTCTCTCTCTCTCTCACACACACACACACACATACAAACACAAATTTTTGGGTTGTCCTCTTCCAATGCCATATGGGAAACCTTGGAGAAGATGTTGGCATCTCCATCTCGCGCTCTAGTCATTCAGATTCTGTTGAACTATAGACCATATGCAAGGACAATCTATCCATAACTATCTTTACATGGCTAAGTCCAAGTAATAATGGTTTGGATTAATGCTAAGTTCAAGTAATGGGTTAGCCTTGGTCAAGAGTATTAAACCTTCTCCTAACTAGCATGATGACTACTCACACCAATAACTTGTCCTTGTGAAGATCTTCACGGCCTCCTTTTCAGCCATGAATTAAGGTTGGAGATGAAAGCTCGATCGCTCTTCCACGTTACTACACCGGGAATAAATCTGGGTAGTGGCCGTGGCCGTGGTGTTGAATATTTTCAAAATGTTTTTATTTTAAAACTGTGAAATATAGTTTTTGTTTTTCATGTGAAAGGGTGCTTCATGTCTTTTTACTTTCTATAAAAGAAGATCAAGGTTCTATCTAAAACAATCTTCAAAATTGTCTAGGATTTTGAATTTGTGTGCTTCCTTGTCCCTTTTCCTTCCATCTAAATGCGCCTATTTCCTTGTCTTTCATGTGGATTTTATTTCCATGCACGTAGCAACCTGGATATTGTGGGACCGAAGTCATTTTTCAATATGATGCAAATGAGGTGTGTTTCAGCATTGGAATCAATGTAGTCAAATAATCAATATGGATTACTGAACCAAGGGGGTGAAAATATCATTTCCAAAAAATCAGTTCTCATTAGAGGATACTAACCATTTAATGACGACGGATTACAAATGGATGATGGAATAAAAAAGGATTTGTTATTGTTATGAGATTTTCCTCTTAATATAAATAATATGGCGTACCTGTTTACTGATTTCTGTGAAAAACAGAAAGAATAGATGATTAGTATAACCTTTTCGATGCGGCGAGTTGAGGCACGGACTAGGTCGCTCTCTTTAAGGTGATTTTGCGCCTCTGCGGAAAACCCTCCGGTGCAACAGATCCGAACGCAATCACCCCCAGGATACAACAGCCCGACGCACCGTCGCTATCTATCTGAAGTGCACAATCAGATAGATCCGAACCAAACAGCGAACACTCCGAATGCCCAACAAATAAAACAGAACAGAGAAAAGAAAACAAAAATAACAGAAAGGAAACTGTTCTGTTTTTGCAAACGACTCAATAGAGATGGAAAAACGAATCAGCAAAGATGAAAGGCTCGTCTATCTGTTTTTTTTTTTTTAAACCAAAGAGAGATTCTAAAACAGATGTAAGAACTGTATTTCAAGACGTTGGAAACAATCTCTTTTTATAGAGAAAACGTGTCTGTTGAAGACACCTCTTTAAAACAATAGAGACACCTTTTTAAAAACGTCATTTAAAAAATTGCCGTTTTTTTTTTAAAAAAAAAACGTTACTTAAGAGGGTTGTAACGGTTGGATTAAGTTAAAACTAAAGAGACATGACCGTTGGATTTATAAATAAAAAATCCGTTTAGAAAACCCAACCCAACACACACACACACACACACGCACCCGCACCCCGCCCCGACCCGGCACGACACGGCTCGGCTCAGCGCGCGCGCGATTGTGTGTTTTTTTTTTATTTGATCTTGTTCTTTGTAAAACACCAAAGGCAAACAAATTGAATGCCCTTGAAAGGCCCAAGCCTTTGCTCAACACTCCCTCTTATATGGATGGGAGAATTTTTCTCAACTTCCCATCTTGGACTAAACTTTTAAGAGGTAAGAGAGCTACCTTCAAAAGTTTAAATGATTTTGGTGGGAAAGTACAAGAGAATAGAATCAATTTGACATTTTGAATTTTGGGTGGGAAGTTCAAAATTAAAAAGAAGCTTTTGCAAAAGCAAATGTCTTTTCATTTTAATTTTCTTTAGTATTAAAATACTAACAATCCCCCACTTATTTTAATAGAAAAAATACTCGTAAAACTTTACGCTAGGCAATCAGCAAAGTATCACGTATAATAAAGGTGACTATGTCTTGAACCTTTACTTAGTGTTAGTGCATTCTAACTGTAAGGAATTGATAGTGACTATGTCTTGAACTACAATCCTTGGGTACAGAGAGACGTACACCACACACATGATACATAAAGTATTCAGTTGGTTCCAAAAAAGCTCGCACATTACGGCCATGTGCTACATCCCAGTTTTCATGTAAGCATAAGAGAACAAGCCCTTATTCTCTTTGAAAGCGGCCCACTTCCGCGCTAACATGTAGGTGAGTCTATCAAGGATGCTCCTGTAGCCTATACATCCCACTCATACGAGCTATATATCTCATTAAGAGTAATAACTCAACCTTCCAAACGCTTCAAGATATCATGCTTGAGTTACACCATAGGGATGGACTTTGAGATAAACTTGAAAACAGCATGATCGTCCACAAGTTACACTATGACTCGTTTTTCCCATTGAAAACCTAGTTCTTGGAATCTCCAATCCCTAGGTTGGGTATCCATCATAGGTAACTATTTATAAATGGGCTTTAGTCCCATCTCCCTCGATGTATTGCAGATTTTCTCCCTTGACAATGTCTTAGTTAAGGGATCTGCCAAATTATCACCAGATCTCACAAAGTCAATGGTGATTGATCCATTAGAAATCAATTCTCTCACAGTACTATGTTTCCGGCGTATCTGTCGCGACTTTCCATTATAGTACTTATTATGTACTCTTCCAATAGCAGCTGTGCTGTCACAATGAATCAAAATAGTGGGAACAGGTCTTTCCCAAATAGGTATATCAGATAAAATATTTCTCAACCAACTAGCCTCTTCACATGCAGAGGTTAGTGCAATCAACTCAGATTCCATAGTGGACTGAGCACTAATAGTCTGTTTCTTAGATCTCCAAGAAACTGCACCACTACCAATAGTAAATACATACCCAGTGGTAGCCTTGGAATCTTCTGACAAAGTATTCCAATCGGCATCACTGAAACCCTCTAGAACAGCAGGAAACCTATGGTAGTGAATCCCATTACTAATGGTTCGTTTAAGGTATCTCATGACTCGTGATATAGCATTCCAATGTTCTATACTTGGATTACTAGTATATCTACATAATATGCCTACCGCATATGCTATATCAGGTCTGGTACAGTCTGTAGCATACCTTAAACTACCAATAATACTAGCATACTCTTTTTGATTAACACTATCACCTTCATTAGAATACAATCTAATACTAGGATCAAAAGGAGTACATACTGGATTACAATCAAAGTACTTATACTTTTTAAGTATCTTTTCTATATAATGGGACTGGTCTAAAGATATACCACTATCAGATCTTGTAATTTTAATCCCTAAAATTACATTTGCTTCTCCTAGATCTTTCATATCAAAGTTTTGCTTTAATAGATTTTTGGTTTGTTTAACTATTTCCAAGTTAGAACCAAAAATTAAAAGATCATCAACATACAAGCAAATAATAATACAATAAGTATTAATATACTTATAATATATGCACTTATCACTTTCATTGATTTTAAAACCATTTGATATAATGACATTATCAAATTTTTCATGCCACTGTTTTGGTGCTTGTTTAAGTCCATACAGTGACTTCACCAACTTACATACTTTATTTTCTTGACCTTGAGATATGAAACCACTAGGTTGGTCCATATATATCTCCTCTTCTAGACTACCATTTAAGAAAGCAGTCTTTACATCCATTTGATGAATTACCAGATTATGGATTGCAGCCACTGCAATCAAAACTCTAATGGATGTAATCCTAGTAACCGGAGAGTATGTATCAAAGAAATCTATATTTTCTTTTTGCCTAAAGCCTTTAGCAACAAGCCTAGCTTTATATTTGTCTATGGTTCCATCTGGTTTCAATTTTCTTCTAAGAATCCATTTACACCCTATGGTCTTAAATCCTGGTGGTAAATCTACTAATTTCCAAGTCTGGTTTGACATCAGAGACTCCATCTCATCATTGACAGCTTCTCTCCAAAAGTCAGCATCTGAGGAGGACAAAGCTTCCTCTAAAGAAGAAGGATCTCCCTCCAAACTAAAGACATAGAAATCAGAGCCAAAATCCTTGGCTATTTTGGATCTTTTACTTCTCCTAGGTTCAATTTCTACTTCAGGGTTTACCTCAATCCTAGGCTCGGTGCCCCCACTATCTCCAATAGTCACGGTACCCCCACTATGTCTAGATTTAAAAGGAAATTTATCTTCAAAGAATTCAGCATCCACTGACTCTATTATTACACTGTTATTTAGGTCTAAAAACCTATATGTTTTGCTTGTAAGTGAGTAACCCATAAAGGCACACTCTATGGCTCTACTTCCTAATTTGGGTCTCTTAATATTAGGAAGTCTTACATAAGCTAAACATCCCCAAACTCTAAAGTAACTCACATTGGGTTTCTTATTTTTCCAAAATTCAAAAGGTGAGACTTTAGTTTTGTAATTAGGAATTCTATTAAGAACATAGCAGGAAGTTAGAATTGCTTCTCCCCATAAGTTAGAAGGGGCTCCTGAACTTAGGAGTAAAGCATTCGCAAGTTCCACTAGTGTTCTATTTTTCCTTTCTGCAACCCCATTTGAAGCGGGAGAGTAAGGAGCGGTTGTTTCATGTATAATTCCTAATGACTTAACAAAGTTAGTGAATTCTAATGATTCATATTGACCTCCTCTATCACTTCTTAGTCTCTTAATCTTCCTATTGAATTGGTTCTCTACTTCTAATAGGTATTCCTTAAACATTTTTAAGGCTTCACTCTTATGTCTAATTAAATAAATGATTGTATACTTAGAAAAATCATCTATAAAGGTTATAAAGTATCTTTTACCACTACGGGTCAAGATACCGTCTAACTCACAAATGTCACTATGAATTAAGTCTAAAAGTTCTGAATTCCTTTCAACACTTTTGAAAGGCTTTCTAGAAATTTTAGCCTTACTACATATTTCACATTTGTTAAATTCTTCTAAGACTACTTTAGGAATCATACCTAATACACTCATGTTATGAACATATTTTCTATTTATATGACACAACCTAGCATGCCATGAATTAACAGAAGAAAGCATGTAAACAGAAGAATCACTTTCATTCATTATTTCAACATTCAGTTTGAACATTCCATCACATCCATATCCTTTACCAACAAAGGATCCAAACTTGGTTACAACATACTGGTCAGACTCTATGGTTTGTTTAAAACCAGCCTTGTTAAGAAGAAAACCAGAAACTAAGTTCTTCCTCATGTCTGGAGTATGAAGAACATCCTTCAGTATCACTTTCCGCCCTGAAGTGAAGCAAAGTTCAACGTCCCCAACACCGAGTACCTTTATTGTATGCGAGTCCCCTAGAAGCACCTTCTTCTCATTATCTGCATCAGCATACGTCTTGAACCACTTCCTGTCAAAACACACATGACGGGACGCACCAGTGTCAACCCACCACCCTTCAGATCCTCCAACGATATTCACTTCAGTGATCATAGCCACAAGTGGCTCTTTGTGGACCCCGATCCGAGATAGGATGGCGAGGGAACGGGTCCCCCACACCCTCTGGATCATCCACAATGTGAAGGAGAGCTCTACCAAGGAACTCTCAAAACGGATGCCACCCTCATAGCATAGCACGAGTGGCGATATAAAAAGAAAGAGATATGTCTCGATCCGGAACCGAGGTTCGAAACCGAGACATACCTGAAATAAACTCAGAGTCGCCATCCATGGATATGCCATGGAACCCTAAAATCAAATCCTCTGTGCAATGGATAACCAGAAATATATATGGGTTCGTGCCTGGTTACGAATGGGGAAGGTCTGAGAGCACCCCCAATTCGTCCGAGTGCAAGCACTTGGTCTCTTATGCCATTTTTATTAACTTCAAAGAAGTTTGGGTAAAAATCATGTGAAATGGGAACAATCCTCAGGACTCGTCTACCTAAGCATGCATTTCCTGAGGATAAAAATAATAAACACCTATAAAATAAAATGAAAGATGTGCCACCTAAGTATAGCTAGGTTATGAGTGACAAGCCTAATGGGTGTCTAAGTTCTGATGTGCAAACACATGCAAGCTACAGCAAAAGGTATAGGATCGGTACGAGAAAGTAAGAAAACACATCAAAACATATAATAACAACATAATAAATCCTAAGACTCTAAAACATTAGCCCGAGTCCTCGGATGATCTGGTATTCATCCAAAAAAGCCTACGTATCCCCGCCTCCACGAGAATCAAGGCAACGTAGTTCTTCGCGCCTATTCTAAGCTATGATGCCTAAGACACCTAGCCCTCTATCCTAGACTCGATCTAAAAGACCGGACTAGTTATTAAAGTTTCTTGTACGATTATTTAAATTCCAGTGAATTGTGGATTTTTAGGACACCCTATATGCCCTAACTAAATGCATGTTAGCCCTAGGCTAATGCAAGTGATTCCTACAACCTATGTGTAACTAGGCTGTGTTTCCTAAGGAAAACAAAGGGTGGACTAGCGTATCCTACTCTAGTCATCACTCGGCGATGTGGATCGCCGACTGACCGGACGGAGGCGCTCCTATAACTCTAGGACAGACCCCTAACTCTAAAACAAGCACACAACAAACAAACAATCAAGCAACCTAGCAAAAGAAAAACCTAACTCTAAAACTCTCTATCTAGGAGAAACACCTAACTCTAGAGGAAGATCTTTTGAAAACAAGATTAGAAAGGTTGCTTATTCAAAGAAAAAGATTTTAAAATGTTATTTACAAAAAGTTTGGCTGGACTTGGGATATAAATCCCGAGCTGCGCTACGTACCTCGTGGGAGAGGATCAAGCCAACGTAGTTCGAAACGAACTCTCAAACTACGCTATAAACTCAACACTTTAGATTTTTTAAAGGTTTTTTATGTTTTCACCCTTTTGGTCAAAGACCGGAGGGAAAATACAAAACAACAACCTAGGGACGAACCCTAGAGTTAAAAGGAGAAACTATGCTCTAATAATACCATTATAAGAGCAAATGAGTCCAAGACTCTCTAATAGCAGTAACTGACGAATAAATGAGTCAAAGACTCTCTAATAAAAGCAACTGAAGGATAAAAAAGTTAAAGACTCTCCAAAAAGAGCAACTGAGGGATACAAGAGTCAAAGACTCTTCAAAAGAGAGCAAATGAGAGATACAAGAGTCAAAGACTCTCCAAAGAGAGCAACTGAGGGATATAAGAGTCAAAGACTCTTCAAAAAAAGCAACTGAGAGATACAAGAGTCAAAGACTCTTCAAAAAGAGCAACTGAGAGATACTAGAGTCAAAGACTCTTCAAAAGAGAGCAAATGAGGGATACAAGAGTCAAAGACTCTTCAAAAGAGATGGAAACACGAGTCAAAGACTCCACTGACAACAACACAAGTCAAAGACTCCACTGATAACAACATCACACAAACAAATGAGTCAAAGACTCTCTTAAAGAAATGGAAACACGAGTCAAAGACTCCAACAACACCAACTAAAGGATAAATGAGTCAAAGACTCTCTAAAAGAAAAGGAAACACGAGTCAAAGACTCCACTAACACCAACTAAAAGATAAATGAGTCAAAGACTCTATAGAAAAACCAATAAGAGAAAGATTGAGTCAAAAACTCTTTAATAACAACACCTGAAAGACAAATGAGTCAAAGACTCTCTTAAAGAAATGGAAACACGAGTCAAAGACTCCAACAACACCAACTAAAGGATAAATGAGTCAAAGACTCTCTTAAAGAAAAGGAAACACGAGTCAAAGACTCCACTAACACCAACTAAAAGATAAATGAGTCAAAGACTCTCTAGAAAAACCAATAAGAGAAAGATTGAGTCAAAAACTCTTTAATAACAACACCTGAAAGACAAATGAGTCAAAGACTCTCCTACAACACCACCGAAAAGGCAAATGAGTCAAAGATTCTCCTATAACATCACCTAAAAGGCGAATGAGTCAAAGACTCTCTAATAACACTAACTAAAGGATGAATGAGTCAAAGACTCTCTAATCAAGGGCTGACTTCTATGCGAATGGACTATCGACTAAGGAGAAGCTTACAAACAAAAGGAATAAGAGACCTTGTGCATATTTGGCAAAGGTAAAACACCCAACCGGGCCGGACAGCTACCTAGCCCTAGGGTGCAACAAATGTGCAACCCAATACCCATAAGGGTAAGGGTATGAAGCCAAGCCGAGTAGGGTGTTCCTCCAAAACCAAACGGAGCACAAAGAGGAGGTTTAGCAAGAGAATGAGACCGGGCGGGTCTAAAAGGAATAAGAGACCTTGTGCATATTTGGCAAAGGTAAAAACACCCAGCCGGGCCGGACAGCTACCTAGCGCCAGGGTGCAACAAATGTGCAACCCAATACCCATAAGGGTAGGGGTATGAAGCCAAGCCGAGTAGGGTGTTCTTCCAAAACCAAACGGCGCACAAAGAGGAGGTTTAGCAAGGGAATGAGACCGGGCGGGTCTAAAAGGAAATAAGAGACTTTGTGCATATTTGGCAAAGGTAAAAACATCCAGCCGGGCCGGACAGCTACCTAGCCCTCAGGGTGCAACAAATGTGCAACCCAATACCCATAAGGGTAGGGGTATGAAGCCAAGCCGAGTAGTGTGTTCTCCCAAAATCAAAAAGCACACAAAGAGGATTAACGAGAGAATGAGACCGGACGGGTCTCCCAAACACACAAAGATGGGCTCTAAGCAACCTTATCATTGCCCTTGCAAAGGGGGAAGCGAGGCTAAGACAACTAATTGACCAAATTGGTCTCTAATTAACAAAAGAACAAACTGAGGTGCAATCTCAGAGAGGATTCTACAAATGAGGCTTGCCTCCAAAGGAGGATTGCCTAACGAGACAGAGTATGTCTCCTAGCACAGGTTATAGTATCTAAAGAAATCTAACAGAAATCTAAAAGACTGTGCTAGTCTAATCAAAGAGAGAGGAAAATACTACCAGATAATCGCAAATTCCAATCAATTATTATAAAAACAAATCAAATATCAGCAAAATATGATCTACAACTAAAGAGTGCACAATCTGTAATAATAGCAATCATACAATGATAAACAACATTAATTAGTCCAGACCAGCCGCTGGATAGCCTAATAAAGCAAGAAACAACATTAAACACTTCTATGCCCAACCACAAGTACCACTGCCCCGATATGGGGGTGAAATCAGATGATGCTAAAGTAATCATCTGATATCACAAATACACAGGATAATATTCCTACAAACCGCCTTGAAATCAGACAGTACTCATGTCGATAATATCGAATAGAGTAGTCATCTGATTTCCTCCTTCAATTAAACAATTTATTGAAATAAAATTAATTAGCCCAGACCAGCCGCTGGGTAGCCTAAGTAAAATAAGCTTTCAAAATAGTCTCACCTGGACAGTCCATTCATCTTCAGAACCTAACTCAAAGTTTAGTACAAGAGAAGAATATTAAAATTTTTAACAGATTATACAAATGCATGCAATGATATTTCTGATTTTTATAAATTTGATGCATAACAGGGGGCATATCTGAAAGGTTGAGTAGGCCTACTAAACAAAAGAGGGGAGCGCTACTTAGATTGAGCGAGTCCCCTAAAGATGGGCTTGGGCTATCGCCTTCATCGCCCTGGCAATGATAAAAGGAACTAAAATCTAAAAGCATCTAAAAGACTGGGAAAGTCTTCCTAAAAGAGAAAGGGAAAAAGCTAACGGGACTTAGCAAGTCCCCTAAAAGATGGGCTTGGGCTAGCGCCTTCATTGCCCCTATTTCCTTCCCCTAATAAACCCTATTTTAGTGCATTTGATGAACATTTCCGCCAACAGGGGCTGGGTTGCCGAAAATAGGGAGCACCACCACTCACAGAATTGCCAAAACAGGGGCAACAATGGGCTGAAATATACTTAAAACAGGGACTGAATCATGAACTGCACCTGTGCAAAACAGGGGCTATAATGAGGGCAATTACAGGCAACCCGAACCTCATCTTAAATTTTAGTGGTTGGCCTTAAAGAAGCAACAAAGATGAGAGAGCAAATTGATTTTCATATGGATTAAGATTTAAACAATAATTGGCTTATCATATTACAGACCAAGAACCCAATAAAGTAAACTTACACTGCTTGAAGAGCAAACAACACAGTTCTATGCCATGAAATGATTTAGCACAGTAAGCTCACGCCCATCTATGGCCGAACAGGAACAATAAAGAAAACTCATCATGCTTTGGACTTGCTGAATTGTAAGAACCTCATCAAATCAATTAGTAATTACAAAGTTGCTATTACCCATGGATTGCTTGGAGCAACCACAGGTTATTGAAATCAATTTGTTGAGACAGGGCATTTGCAAAGAAATTTGTAATCACACCAACATCAGGATTGAAATCAATGACTAAAAGCTAGGATTCAAAATCAGCTAGAACAATATAGCTTGGGGATCAAAACTGAAGAAAGAAAATCAAGTTAAAATCACTACTCATGAATCAAGGACCATTCGATCAGAGGAGAGATTAAAAATGAAAGAAAGCAATTGCACACTCCAAGGGAAAATAGAAGCTAACCATGAAAAATACCTGAAAGCAGGGATCAATAGCCGGCTGGGTCGCTTCTGCACTTCCTTAGATCGGATCCAATTTCCTCTCCTCCTTTTAAATCAGGCTTTGATTCACCTTACACACTTGGATCTGAGGCATATGCTCAGATCTGCAGGAAGATATTAAAAATGCCTTAAGGCTCATCAGATCTGAAAGAGAAATTATCAGATCTTGGCTGAAAACGGACAAATCAAAGCCAGGGACTCTCAAATCGATGACAAAAATAGCAGCAATCTAACCAAAATTTCAACGGATTTCAACCGGAGAAAATGAATTGATCGGAGAAAATGAAGGGACTCAGTTAGGGCTTCGAAAGCCAAAACAAGGGATGGATCTAGAGGTGAGAAAGAAAGATTTGGTATGAGATCTCAGATCTGAGCTTGCCGGAGATGGCAATCCGGCCGGAATTCCGTTGGAATCACACCGGAGAAGACAAAATTGAGTGCCGGAATCTGTAAATCTCGCCGGAGCGGACAAGATGAAGATCGGAGGTTGCGGCTCGCCGGAGGAGAGTGGAGAAAGGAAAATCGCCGAGCCTCTCTCTCTCCCTCTTCGCGATTTTCCACGAAAATGAACAGCTCAGAGGTAGGATTTACAGGGGTTTTCGTCGGAGAATGGGTCTTGGCCGAAGCTGGGTGATGGTGGTGGTGGATCTAATGGTGGCCGAGGTGGTTGGAGGAGGCACGGCCGGATTCCGGTGAGGAACCTACCGGAGAAGATGGGTTTAAGAATTTGGGATCTTGCAGAAGAAAAGAAAAATGGAGGAGATGATGATCGGAGGGTGGAGGAAGAGGATCAGAGAGGTTGATCGGAACAAATGAACCTCGGCCGGAGATCTGAGGTTGCCGGAGAAGGATGGATCGATCGGCCGGAGAAAGATCGTTGCCGGAGAAACATCGATCGGGGAAGATGAAGATGTGGAGGTGGTGGTGGCCGATCGGAGCTCAGATTCCGGCCGATGGATCCGCCGGAGAAGATGAAACCCGATGAGATCTACTCTCTCTCTCTCTCTCTCTCTCTCTCTCTCTCTTCAACGAAAAATGAGGATCAACAGTGATTTTGATTTTTTTATATTTATAAAAAAAAAAAATCATGTTGATATCGGCACTCCAAATGGATAAAGCGCGCGAATTTATAAGCGCACCTCCGCCGCTTTGTCCTATTAGCGAAAGATAAAATTGGAATTTTGCATTTCAAAGATGCACCCCCTCTTCAGCTAATCCACTCCCCTTACAGGTTTACATTATGACACTGATTCACCTCGTTCGCTGATCAAACGAGCTCGGATTCCAACGAAATTTTACGGGGACCTATGAGGGACCCTAACCTAGCTTAGGGTGCAATCCGGGATCCTAGCTTGGTGATTGGATGGGGTTTTGCTCAAGCACCGCGAACTTGGGTCCGGTCAAAATGGGGTGTCTACACTCTTCTATCACGTTGGCTTGAGGGATTGGTGCAGTCTTCTTACGTCGACACATCCGTGCAATATGACCCTTGAGCCCACAAATATAGCACACAATTTTGGAATAGTCATTCTTTCCAGAAGTTGTGTTTTGGTTCGGACGCTTGAAGGTACCTCGGTTTTGGTTCTGTTGCTTTTTCTTCAACTTCTTTTTGGGCTTCAGATTCACTTGCGGTTTCTGATTTTGGTTCTTAACTTCAGAAATGGCATTCACATTAGTTACAATTTCAGTATTCCCTTCTTTCTTATCTTGGTTACGGTTTTCTTCTTCGATCCGAAGACGAACAAGAAGACCTTCCATAGATAATTCCTTAGTTTTATGAATAAGGGAATTTCTGAATTCTTTCCAAGAAGGGGGTAATTTGTCAATCACGGCTGCAACTTGAAATTGTTCACTTATGATCATTCCTTCTGCTAGAATGTCATGAACAAGTTTTTGCAACTCGTGAGTTTGAGAAATCACCGTCTTCTCATCTACCATGTAATATCGAAAATACTTACTTACAGCATATTTTTTAGACCCGGCCTCTTCCGTATCATACTTCTTCTGTAAGGCTTCCCAAAGTGTCATGGAATCCTTACAGTCACTATAAAAATCGTATAATTCGTCGGATAGGCAATTGAGAATAAAGTTTTGGCATAGGAAATCAGAATCTGTCCAGTTCTTTTTCAAAGTAGATCTAACTGGTTCAAGTTCTGACCGCCAAGGTTTTGGGTCTTCCAAAACATGGGCTACTTTCTTGGTGGATAAATAGAAAAACATTTTCTTCTTCCATCTCTTAAAATTAGCACCACTAAATCGAAAAGGCTTATTCGGATTTGAGGAATCCTATATAATCTCATCATGGGATGCCATATTTTAGAAAGAGGAAAATAGAAACGAAAATCACCTTAAAATTGTTATGAGATTTTCCTCTTAATATAAATAATATGGCGTACCTGTTTACTGATTTCTGTGAAAAATAGAAAGAATAGATGATTAGTATAACCTTTTCGATGCGGCGAGTTGAGGCACGGACTAGGTCGCTCTCTTTAAGGTGATTTTGCGCCTCTGCGGAAAACCCTCCGGTGCAACAGATCCGAACGCAATCACCCCCAAGATACAACAGCCCGACGCACCGTCGCTATCTATCTGAAGTGCACAATCAGATAGATCCGAACCAAACAGCGAACACCCCGAATGCCCAACAAATAAAACAGAACAGAGAAAAGAAAACAAAAATAACAGAAAGGAAACTGTTCTGTTTTTGCAAACGACTCAATAGAGATGGAAAAACGAATCAGCAGAGATGAAAGGCTCGTCTATCTGTTTTTTTTTAAAACCAAAGAGAGATTCTAAGACAGATGTAAGAACTGTATTTCAAGACGTTGGAAACAATCTCTTTTTATAGAGAAAACGTGTCTGTTGAAGACACCTCTTTAAAACAGTAGAGACACCTTTTTAAAAACGTCATTTAAAAAATTGTCGTTTTTTTTTTTTAAACATTACTTAAGAGGGTTGTAACGGTTGGATTAAGTTAAAACTAAAGAGACATGACCGTTGGATTTATAAATAAAAAATCCGTTTAGAAAACCCAACCCAACACACACACACGCACCCGCGCCCACGCCCACGCCCCGACCCGACCCGACACAGCACGGCTCGGCTCGGCTCGGCGCGCGCGCGTGTGTGTTTTTTTTATTTGATCTTGTTCTTTGTAAAACACCAAAGGCAAACAAATTGAATGCCCTTGAAAGGCCCAAGCCTTTGCTCAACACTCCCTCTTATATGGATGGGAGAATTTTTCTCAACTTCCCATCTTGGACTAAACTTTTAAGAGGTAAGAGAGCTACCTTCAAAAGTTTAAATGATTTTGGTGGGAAAGTACAAGAGAATAGAATCAATTTGACATTTTGAATTTTGGGTGGGAAGTTCAAAATTAAAAAGAAGCTTTTGCAAAAGCAAATGTCTTTTCATTTTAATTTTCTTTAGTATTAAAATACTAACAGTTATTTGTTGGGCCCATAACAAATAATTAAAACAATCCCGTCGATGTTGCTTTCGCGTGGGTCGCCCTTGAGTGTGGGCCCACTATAAACAGAGGGCCAAACCGTTGACCGGATGTCACGCGAATGTGGGCCCATTCGAAATTTTGTAATGTTTCGGGTTTACCAAATTTTGGTTTCTGTCTCACCGAAACCCTAAATTTCGGATTTCGTTAGAAATTTAAAACCTTAGTTGTACCCATGGTGTCAAATTTCAGTTTCGGAATGCGTTTCGGTCCTCACTGAGAAATTTCAAACGAAATCAAACGAAACAAGATAAAATAATATTTTATCCCGTACAAAATTTCGGTCGAAATTACCGAATTTCATAATTTAGGCTGAAATTTCAGGAAAATATTAAATAAAGAATAAAATCCAGATTTTTTGGTGATTCTCCTTAAATTTAAGAACGAAATTTTTGGGAAAACAAAATTTCGATTGCAATTTTGTGACCTTTCAGGTTTACCCAATTTCGGTTTTGGTCTCAACTGAAACCCGAAATTTCGGATTTCGGTCAAAACTTAAAACCTTGGTTGTACCTACATATAGTATTGTAAAGTACTTGTACTTCTAACAACATTTTTTAAGAAGGTGCTCTCTTATATCTTATATCACAAGATCTTTCTATTTTTCCCTTATTAAGTATTAGAAATAAGAGATTATAAATTACCAAGGTAGAAACAATGTCGCTTCCAGGTCTAGCAATAGGATATAAGAGATTATAAATTTATGGTGCATTCATTATGAGAGCCCCAACAGTATGTGTGTTTTGTGTGGAGGCCAAAGTAGAAATTTTGGAAATCCTGTTGAAAGAAGACTAACACATGACCAAAAGACGAGGGAAGAAAATTTGGACGGTTTCTTTTCAAGGTGATTCTCTCTGTTTCTTCAACCTAGGAAGGGAAGGAGAAGAACAACGTCGAAGTAAGCTTTCGTGCCGACCATGTAAACTAAGTGTGTTCTTTGTGTTTGTCAATTTTCAACGAAGTGGTGTCAGAGTTATTAAGGGGAGAACTCGCCAATAAAAGCTAACCGTTAAGGGAGAGGGTGCCCAAGTCCTTATAAGCCCCTCCACATCCATTCACTTTTCTAATGTGGGAACTTTGCTTTTGCGTGAAGCCCTCGGCCCAACAATCTCCCCCTCCACACAGTAGCAATGTGCGAATTACAAGATCTTTCCCGTGGGATTTTTCTCTGTCCTCAAGGGAACACCGGGCTTACTGAGGTCTAGCTTCTCCGTCAAGGGGAGGATTTCCAAGTCCTTATAAGCTCATCCACATCCATTTGGGATCTTTTCTTTTGCGTGGAACCCAACACGCTCATTTCCTCTCTCTCTCTCTCTCTCTCTCTCTCTCTCTCTCTCTCTCTCTCACACACACACACACACAAATTGTTGGGTTGTCCTACTCCAAGGCCATATGGGAAACCATGGAGAAGATGTCGGCATCTCCATCTCGTGCTCTAGTCATGCAGATTCTACTGAACTATAGACCATATGTCACGCCCCAAACCCAGAATTCGAGGTAAGGCGCACGTGACAGCCGCCGCATGCCCATAGGGTCGCCCCCCACAAGCATGCAAGGCTCCTTTACAATCAACTATTCTCAACAATCAGAATAACTAATAAATGCGGAAATTTTAGTCTCAATTAGAGTTCAAATGAAATACAAATAGATTAGGTCCATAAGTCTAAATCCCAAACAATTCTTATTAGACGACAATCACCTTAATAACGTAAATAAAAGTCTCTAACTCGAATAATGAAAGAAAGCAAGAAATTTCTAAGCTCCAATCCAAGTGCTTGATCTCAGCAAGTCTATTGCCGCTCCTCTGTATCTGAAAATTGTTAAACCACATAATGAGCTAACAGCCCAGCCGGTTTTCCAAATCCAAGCCAGCTAATAGGAAAATGAAAACAAAGCTGGTGCGGAAAAGAAGTAACATGCCATGAAATTTAGCCAATGCAGAAATTGATAAGAATTAAGAAGATCATTTCTACATAAGCTATATAAGAAAGATACATGTTTTTACAAAAACAGTTCCAACCACTCGGTTATGCAGTTTTCCAGTTGGAAATCAAATACTTAACAGTCTTCTCTGTGGCCAATTTCCAACCTTATTGGCAAGTAGCATACCCAAGGCGAACACTCGTTCGCAGGACTCACAGGTCCTAAAGTGCGCAATTTAATATTATCAATAGCCAGAGGACTCCCTACTGGCCGCCCAAGATCAACCTTACGGGCAGATAAAATTTGACCGGTCAACGTGATCACGTCCAGTGTACTCACCCACTGGCAGGTTGGGCACTAGATCCCCACCAGAGATCAACCTTACTGGCGGAATCCATTCCATACTAAGACTGTATACAAATATAGAGAGAAGCAATTTGATGTTTGCAATACCATGCCATAAATTTTGTAGACGTTTCAAACCATGGGGGGCTCCCCCATTCAAATCCATTGAAACCATGTTATAAATAGAATGCTTTTCAATAGTGTTTCATGAATTTGAGTTTCCAAAATCATGTTAGTCACAAAGCTCTTTTTTGTATAAATAAGGAAGCATGTTAAGACTAAAAACATTTCATGGATAATGACAATTCAACCATTTAGTATGACATGCTAAAAGATATCAGTGAGAAACCTATTCAAAACAAGTTCCATAAAATGAACTGTAATAAAAGCTTGCAACAAATCTAAATATATGCAAATATGCGTAATACACTGACATAGTGTAGGATCGCCTACCTTAAGCGCTACTCCAAGAATTTCCTTTAGCGAAGCACCCAGTTTGAAACTTGCGGCTGCTAAATTAGTAGAGATTCACCAACGGATGGAGTTTATGGGCGAGATCCAGTGCTATTATAAAACTATCAAGAAATGCAACTTTTATAAGTTGTTTGCAGATTTCTTGAATCCGCACGATGAGGGCAGCAGAGGCTTCCAATGGCTAAAAATATAAAAATCTACTTGAGACAAGAGTTGCAAGGTAAGGCTCATCAGTTTCTAAACCTTGGAAGCAAGCTTCAAGTGGCAAAAGAAATCCATTGCAAGTCTGGGGTAGAAGTAGATATCATAAGGCTTCTGTGCATTTTGAAACTCACGACCCTTCTCACCTTCTATATGATTTCCCTCAAGATTTTAGTGATTTTCGTTCATGTATAGAGGCACCCTCTTTCCTAGAAAGTAATTCAAATCAATTAGGCAGTTACCATTACATTTAGTGTCTTACTTTATTAAGAATAGAATCCTAATTAAATAGAGAATTAAAGACCTTCAATTAGCCTATGAAGCAGCTCCTTTCTAAAGATATGATAACCCAATATTTCCCCCCATAGGAACTGTCCAAAACGATGTGGCTCACCTGCCCTTTTCGTTGCAAGCAATATTTTGAAACAAGGAATTATTGACCTTCCCTTTTTCCTTTTTGAAATGTTTGCTACCTTATTTTCTGTTAGCTGAAAATCCATAGGAGGAAACCTACCAAGATTGAATCTTGAAAAGATAGAGATTCCTAAAAAATCCTACCCACTAGTGGAAGATTCTATTCAAAGCCAAATTTAACTTTAGTGAAGGTGTTATATTCGGTCAATCTAATTGCTTCCCAAAATGAGCAGCCTTTTAAAAGGTGTTTAAATGGACTTTACTCCATTGATGAAAATAGCACCCTTTACCATTTTCAATGAAATTAATCTTAAGTTCATTTGGTATTAACACCCATTTCAAAGAAAATTCACAAGCTTCATTTTGGTAACGACACTCATTTCTAAGCAATTAATCCTGAGCTTGATTTTTGGTAATTACACCCATTTCAAGAAGTTAAAACAAGTTCAAGCATTGGGGCTGGGTGTTACACCATATGCAAGGACAATCTATCCATAACTATCTATACATGGCTAAGTCCAAGTAATAATGGTTTGGACTAATGCTAAGTTCAAGTAATGGGTTAGCCTTGGTCAAGAGTATTAAACCTTCTCCTCACTCGCATGATGACTAATCACGCCAATAACTTGTCCTTGTGAAGATCTTCACGGCCTCCTTTTCAGCCATGAATTAAGGTTGGAGATGAAAGCTCGATCGTTCTTCCACGTTACTACACCGGGAATAAATCTGGGCCGTGGTCGTGGTCGTGGTCATGGTCGTGGTCGTGGTCGTGGTCGTGGCCATGGTGTTGAATGTGGGCCCACTATAAACAGAGGGCCAAACCGTTGACCAGATGTCACGAGGATGGGGCCCGTGCATTCTCGTGTAGTTGATTGGTCATCTTAAAATGACATGGCCAGACATTAAGCAACGTATATACAGTTTCAAACCTTGTTTGCTTCCTAAAAGTTTTGGATGTTTGAGTAAGTAATGGTCATAATTGTCGCTAAGTTGGGGTCACAGGCAAGATTGATTTTGGCTTAATTATAACTGCTCCCCTTGGCATTTCCTTCATGTCCATTTGCTTACTTCTCTCTATAAAAATAAAACGACAATCCCCCAATTATTTATATTCTATAGAATGGAAAGTTAAGAGCATGGTTTTAAAATTTAAGATTTTATAATCACCAAAAAAGTGCTTAAGTGTAGGGAAAGAGATTGGAATTTAGTGATTAAATTAAAATTAGAATTGCTCATGCATATAGACTAGCTAATAATGTAGTCGTGATGTTTCTAATAGTGTTAATATCTATTCTATCTAAAATCTATAGGAAATTTTATTTTCACACACTTGACACTTTTCTAGCATTTTCCACCTCCTTCCTTCTCACACCCTCTCACATAGTTGGGCCCTCGAATATTCCATGGAATAATTTTTCATGGTTGCCAATATGGCCTCAGTTAAAAGATGGGCCCTTAGAAAGATAACAATATAAATCCTTCATACCATTTAAAAAAAACACCATTTATTACACTTACAGGACAAAACCATACACAGTTGTAACCACCCCACAATACTTAAATTAAAAAAGTCACATTCATGGGTGCATCCCATTTATAAATTAATCACATTTTTTAAGTACCTTGATTCCCTTCCAACGAGATTCCATGTAGTAGGAATCGTCACCTTGTGCATAAACACCACACTTGAAGTAGTGAAATGTCCCCCCACTATCGTTGAACTCTAGTTTTAAGATTCCATTGATAAAAATTGAAACTTTTCCGGCCCCAACATCATGGATAACATTTAAGCGGAACCATTCATCATAGATATAAGGAACCAGAATCTCCCTCTTGTAGTACATGAGTTTACCATCATATACTCGTATCATCAGTGTTGTGTTGGCATTCTTTGCACGAAAGAGTTGCATGATACACACGCCTGATGTCCCATTCGGAACATAACCATATCCTTCGAATTGCCAAACGCCCGAAGAATAGTCATAGCCCTGCAGGGAGACCAATTAGTAGAATGAATGATAGAGGGATTCAAATTTTGCACGTAGTTAGAAGTTGTAACCCAGATTCGCGGATAATTGGGCAAGTTAAAAGATTTTTAAAAATGATTAGAAAGTCGTTTTGAAATTTTTGAAAAAAGAATGGATGTGTGTTTTATTTAACAGCATGTACGTTTGTGTATTACTTATTTCTCTAAGTGTATGTGTTTTCTGGATTAGGATGTGAGTACCATTTTCACTTGAGTGTTTATTCAAAAAATTTGAATTTCTCGTGAGCTTTACAACTAATATATAAGAAATCGGCAACTTATAAAGTTTTCAAATTCCTGGTTTTAAATTAATCTCATGAGATTTACAAATAATAAATAAGACATCGGCAACTTATCTAGTTTTTTAATTCCTGGTTCTAAATTATGAAAATTCACATTTTATCCAAGAAATAGGACAAATCCTAATTGTTGGGACCCGGGTAGAACTCGCCCTCAAAAGTTAGGTATTAAGGGGAGGGAACCCATTCCCTTATAAGCCCATCCACATCGTTACACTTTTTGGATGTGGGACTATTTTGCTTTCACATGGAACCCTCCAATAATCTCCCCTCCACGTGGAAGCACCATCGACAATCTCGCCCCTCCACGCAACAGGAACGTGGAAACTACAAGATCTTCCCCATGGGATTTTTCCGTCCTCGGAGGCATAACGGGGTTACCGAGATCTTCCCGGGAGTTACGACGCCTCAGCTCTGATACCATTTGTTAGGACCCGGGTAGAACTCACCCTCAAAAGCTAGCTTTTAGGGGCGAGTTCTACCCGGTTAAATTCCCTACAAGTGGTATCAGAGCCGGGCATGTGGTAACTCCGGTTTAGCCCCTGAGGATGGAAATATCCCTCGGGGAAGATCTCGGTAACCCCGGTATGCCTCCGCGAACGGAAAAATCCCTCGGGGAAGATCTCGTAGTTCCCACACTCCTGCCGCATGGAAGGGTGAGATTGTCCACATTGCTTCTGCGTGGAGGGGGAGATTATTAGGGTTCCACGCAAAAGCAAATAGTCCCACATTAGAAAAGTGATGGGGATGGGGCTGGGTTATAAGAGAAATGGGCACCTTCTCTCTAACAGCTAGCTTTTAGGGGCGAGTTCTACCCGGTTAAATTCCCTACATTAATTATCCAGAATTATTTTTTTATCCTTTTATGTACAATAATTAAAAGGGTAGTAAACATTATGTTTTTTTCTTTTGAAAATCGGCTGGTATCCATGTTCTTCCTATTTTAACCAACCAACATTGTGGTGAATATCTATGACAATACCTAATATGTAGCAGTAAACACGCAACGATATCACCTATTTAATTTTTCCATTTTGAATAATTGTTTTAGTGGATTGATATATGCACACAATTATTTCTCTAATTAAGAGACAACAAATTAAAGCACATAGGAGAATAGTTAAGTGTATGTGTTGGGTAGATTAGGATGTGAGCTCCCTTCTCACTTGAATGTTTATTCCATAATTCTGAATTTCTCATGAAATCTACAAGTAATATACGAGAAATCAAAAAAAGAGAGAAATCTTAATTATTCAGGATCATTTAAAGTTCAAAGGGGCCATTAGAAATCCGGAATTTTGTAATTATTCAGAAAATTTTGTAACTATGTTGATAGCTACAAAGTTTAATAACAACAAGCAAGTTTTCAAGTATACTTTACAATAAGTCAGTTGCAATCAATAAAGAAACTTAGGAGAGTCTGAGAATAAGTACACGTATACGAATCTCGCTGCGAGGCTTGGTGTTGCTGTTGCGAGAGAGCGACTGGTCGGTAGAGAAGACCCAAAACCAGTGGATTCCATCGATGAATCTATACCGTTGGTTTTCGAGCAAGTTCCAAGGTTTCTGGATCTGAAAGTTAGAACTGTTGAGTGGAAGGGAAACAAAACCTTCCGTTGGATCGGGCGGGGCCCAACCAATGGCTTTGCGGTCGATGCAAAGGAAAATAGTGAAGATTGAAACAGCTAAGAGAGAAGAACTCATCTCCATGTTCTTCAAGAAGAAAGGAGAAGATAGATGAAAATGGATATGGTATAAGGGGAGGAAAAGTGAAGGATAAAGTGGAAGAGAGGGGTTCAAGTTATTGAATTCTCCTTGTCAAGAAGTTCATGTTCTTCATTACAAACTGACAAAGAGAATAATCAGATTTTATTTTGGTAACCTAGTCAATTATTGGTGCAATTTGGTCCACCAAGGGCAAAAACTATAATTTTTTGTTCCCATCTTTAAAATTAGGACTTTCACCTCTCAGTTTGTCTTTCAAAAAAAAAAAAAAAACTATGTCGGTTTGTCTTATATGTGAAAAAAAATGTAATCAAATACAAGAAACGGTGGCAGTGGAAGTGTCTAAATTTTTGGGTAAGCTTTCGGAGCAATTGGTTGTTTCACAAACCCTAAAAGCTTACAGCTATGGAGAACTGGAGGATTTTTTTTAATAAATAATAGCTAGGCTTTGGATGGAGATTAATTATATAAGTTTGTAATGGCTGACAGAGAGAAAAGAATGAAACGGATTTCACCTCCTTTACTGCAGAATAACACCATTTATTTCATTATCACAAGAAGCCAAGTATATACAACACAGTACAAAGTTTCATATGCATGTTTTGATTTGTTTTCCCCTTCATCTCAATCACATTTTTTTAAGGACTTTGATTCGCTTCCAACCAGATTCCATGTAGTGGGAAGGTGTCCTTCGTGAATAAACACCACATTTGAAGTAATGAAAGGTCCCTCCATGATCATTTGCCTCTCATTTTTGAACCCCATTAATGAAAACCATAACTTTTCCGGCACCAACATCATGGATAACGTTTAAGCGAAACCATTGATCGTAGATATGAGGAACCAAGACCGAGCTCGGGTAATATGAAAGTGTACCATTATATACCACCATGGCAAGTGTTGTGGATTGGCCACTTGCACCAAAGAGTTGCATGATACACACGCCTGATGTCCCATTTGGAACATAACCATATCCTTCGAATTGCCATACGCCCGAAGAATAGTCATAGCCCTGGGAGACCAATTAGTAGAATGAATGATGGAGGGATTCAAATAAATTAGAAGTTGTAGCCCAGATTCGCGGATAATTTGGGAAGTTAACAGATTTTTGAAAATTATTACAAAGTGGTCTTGAAATTTTTCAAAAAATATGGATGTGTTTTTTATTTGACAACATGTGCATTCGTGTGTGTGTGTGTTCGCGCGCGCGTGCGTGCGTGTGTACTTATTTATCTAAGTGTATGTGTTTGCTGGATTAGGATGTAAGTTCCCTTTTCACTTGAGTGTTTATTCAATAAATTTGAATTTCTCATGAGAATTGCAAATAATATATAAGAAATCGGCAACTTATATAGTTTTCAAACTCCTGGTTTGAAATTAATCTCGTGAGATTTACAAATAATATATTAGAAATCGGCAACTTATATAGTTTTTGAATTCCTGGTTTTAAATTAAGAAAATTAACATTTTATCCAAAAAATAGGACAAATCCTAATTATTCAGGGTCATTTGGAATTCACAATTGATTTGTTATAATTATTTGTTTGTCCTTTTATGTACCGTAATTAAAATGGTAGTAAACATTATGTGTTTTAAAAAAAAAATATAAAAAATCGGCTGGTATCCATGTTCTTCCTATATTAGCCAACCAACATTTTTGTGAATATCTATGAAAATACCTAATATGTAGCAGTAAACATGCAATGATATCACCTATTTAATTTTTCCATTTTGAATAACTGTTTTAATGGATCCATATATGTACACAGTTATTTCTCTAATTAAGAGACAACAAATTAAAGCACATAGGAGAATAGTTAAGTGTATGTGTTGGGTAGATTAGGATGTGAGCTCCCTTTTCACTTGAATGTTTATTCCATAATTTTGAATTTCTCATGAAATCTACAAGTAATATATGAGAAATCAACAACTTATTTGGATAATTCCTGTTTTTTAACTAAGAAAAATCACATTTCATAAAAAAAAGAAGAGAGAAATCTTAATTATTCAGGATCATTTAAAGTTCAAAAGGGGCATTAGAAATCCAGAATTTTGTAATTATTCAAAAAAAATTGTAACTATGTTGATAGCTACAAAGTTTAATAACAACAAGCAAGTTTTTAAGTATACTTTACCATAAGTCAGTTGCAATTAATAAAAAAACTTAGGAGAGTCTAAGAATATGTACACGTATACGAATCTCTCTGCGAGGCTTGGTGTTGCTGTTGCGAGAGAGCGGCTTGTCCGTAGAGAAGACCCAAAACCAGTGGATTCCATCAATGAATCTATACCGTTGGTTTTCGGGCAAGTTCCAAGGTTTATGGATGTGAAAGTTAGAACTGTTGAGTGGAAGGGAAACAAAACCATCCGTCGGATCGGACGGGGCCCAACCAATGGCTTTGTGGTAGATGCAAAGGAAAATAGTGAAGATTGAAAGAGCTAAGAAAGAAGAACCCATCTCCTTGTTCTTCAAGAAGAAAGGAGAAGAAAGATGAAAATGGATATGGTATAAGGGGAGGAAAAGTGAAAGATAAAAGTGGAAGAGAGGGGTTCAAATTAGTGAATTCTCCTTGTCAAGAAGTTCATGTTCTTCATTTACAAACCGACAAAGAGAATGATCAAATTTTATTTTGGTAACCTAGTCAATTATTGGTGCAATTTGGTCCACGAAGGCAAATAACTATAATTTTTTGTTCCACTCTTTAAGATTAAGACTTTCACCCATAGTTGCCAGAAACTCCTTCGGGCGGGTGCGGGTGGGAAACCCGTTTCCCCTAAAATGTGTTTCTCGCGGTTGGGAAACTCGTTTCCCCTAAAATGAGGGAAACACGTTTCAGAAACATTTCCAAAATAATACAAAATTGGAGAAATATTTCTGAAACACATGGGAAACATATGGAAAACTTATGTAAATAATGTGTAAATGCGTAATAAACGTATGCAACACTCGTAGAAAACGCATATGAAACGTGTAGGAAACATGTGTGGAACTTACGAAAATCATTTTGGAAAAAACGCATCATTTCCTAAGACGTTTCTCGTACGATTTTCTATTGTTTCTCGTTTCTCGTTTCCCCTGTATTTTTTTCATGCGTTTCCCGTTTCCGTTTCACATTTCGTTTCCCGTTTCCGTTTCACGTTTCGTTTCCTGTTTCCGTTTCCCACCCTGGTAACGATGCTTTCACCTATGTCATTTTGTCTTTCAAAAAAAAAAAAAAAAAAAAAACTATGTCAGTTTGTCTTATATGTGAAAAAAAAATGTAATAAAAAACAAGAAACAGTGGAGAACTGGCGGATCTTATATATATATATATATATATAGGGTGTCGATGTGAGCCTGATGGAGATTAATTATATAAGTTTGTAATGGCTGACAGATAGAAAAGATTGAAACGAATTTCACCTCCTTTTTTGCAAAACAACACCATTTATTTCATTAACAGGTTAAGCCACAAGAAGCCAAGTATATACAACACAGTACAAAGTTTCATATGCATGTTTTGATTAGTTTTCCCCTTCATCACAATGACATTTTTTAAGGACATTGATTCCCTTCCATTCCAACCACATTCCATGTAGTGGGAAGGTGTCCTTCGTGAATAAACACCATATTTGAAGTAATGAAAGGTCCCTCCATGATCATTTGCCTCTAATTTTTGAACCCCATTAATGAAAACCATAACTTTTCCGGCACCAACATCATGGATAACGTTTAAGCGAAACCATTGATCGTAGATATGAGAAACCTCCGAGCTCAGGTAATATGAAAGTGTACCATTATATACCGCCATGGCAAGTGTTGTGGCTTGGCCACTTGCACCAAAGAGTTGCATTATACACACGCCAGACATCCCTTTGGGCGTATACCCGTGCCCTTCAAATTGCCACACTCCCGAAGAATAATCATAGCCCTATACCAAACAAATTATCAAAGAATATGAAAGTAAAAATGATTAAATAACACCAACACTTGCTTTGTTTTAGATTATGACAACCGATCGTGGAGTCCCCAACCAATTATTGGACTCAAATTTAGTGCAATTTTTGGTCGAATAACCAGTTGGGGACTCCACAATCGGTTGTCATAATCTAAAACAAATAGGGTCTAAGCTTTCGGATAATTTTTTGTTTCACATGGTTTCAGAGCACTGCCTCACAGTGGGTCTGCGTTCAAAACCCACCAACTCCTTGATATTAAAAGATTCACATGTACGGCAAACCCAAAAAAAAGAGGAGCCACACATGAGAGGAAGTTTTTTTTTTTTTTTTTTTTTTTTTTATTATGGGTAAGCTGGGGTTTAACGGGTACACCTACCGATTTATTAGATATATAAAAGGATGTTACAATAAGATCACAAAACCAACCCTAACTCGGAACATGCGAGAGGGGGAACCAAGGATCTTCATATATGAGCGTCAAGCACTAAGCCTAAGAGAACAAAATGATCAATGCGAGGAAGTATTGAAGTATATGAGTGTAAAGCTACTTCCTCTCTCTCACATGAGAGGAAGTATTGAAGTATAAATAATTAAATAATACAACTCTATATATCAGCTTAAGCTTTTGGAGTAATTGGTTGTTTCACAAAGATAAACAATGGGAGAAAAAATCTCTTGTTAATATCTTATATTTTAGGTGCTAAGAATACAAATAATTGGGTAGATGGCATTCAGAAAAACTACCAAAGACATCCATTTCTCCGTATTCCACAGAGAGAATGGTCAGATTTTATTTTGGTAACCTAGTCAATTATTGGTGCAATTTGGTCCACCAAGGCAAAGAACTATAATTTTTTGTTCCCCTTCCCTCTCTTTTTTTATTTATTTATGGACAGGTAGATGTATCTGATGTTATCTTCCTACTTTAATTCACACACGCTACTATGTCTCTCTCTCTCTCTCTCTCTCTCTCTCTCTCTCTCTCTCTCTCTCTCTCTCAGGTTCTTGTGGTGTTCACTGGAAACTAAAATTCACATAGGTGGACGATTCAGTTAAAAATACCAATTAATTAAGGAATTTGTGCTTCTTTTTTTTTACCTGGGCAGAGGGGAAATTGAAAAACAAGTAAATTTTAACTGGAATAAAAGTGACTGAATTTAGTTTGATATATAGGCTCTATTGCTATTGGGACTACCTTGATTTGATAATGAGATAGACTTGCCTTGTCTTTTCCTTTTTAATCGGCTGCCGTGAGCTTTTTGGGAATTTAAAGCCTTTGACAGCTCGTTAAATAATAAAAGACATGGTGAGTTTTATTTTAAATGATAAAAGCAAGGTGAGTTCGTCTTTTGAGTGTGCTGCGTGGGGGGCGGGGAGTAGGCAATTTTGCGGCTGGCTTTTGCATGAGAGAACAGCCACATGGGCTCACTTTTCAACAGATTTTGTCTTTTTCGTTTAATTCATCTTTAGGGTAGTTCGCGCCCTTACCAAAACATGTTGGTGTGGATATCACATAAATGTATGTATGTAACTTGTTGGGATACTGACTCAACTGTTAATTCATTTTCTAATTAGCGTTAACATATAATTCCTTAAATGCTTCCTACCCATAAGGGCCATAATCAGAAAAGTGGTTTAAAAAGTGCAAAGTGCCATTATCGAAACAAGGAGTGTGTGGATATCATTTATCTTTTATGGAGAAATACCTCAATAGGGATCAACCTCGTATTACAATGAGGCACACCCACTTGTGATTGATTTACAATGCCCATCTCATATTGACCCATATGGGGTCTCTAAAATGCATTGGATTTTTGTTGAATGTGGATCGTTGATTATCTCTAGTTTTTTACTATCCACATCCGACGATCAAAAACACATTTCCATGGTTTGGTGTGGAAAATTTAAATAACTTGAAGAATCTCTATTACTTTTATAAATCAATAATAAGAAAAGAATTGACGTACATAATAACTACCACTACCAGATTGAATTTGATAGGCAGAGTTGTAAATAAATTCTCCTCGAGGCATGCGTGATTTTTTTTAAAATTAATATTCTACTAATCTTGAGATATGATTCTATTTGTCTTTCGAAAAAAAACTATGTCAGTTTGTCTTTCAAAAAAAAAAACTATGTGAAAAAAAATGTAATAAAAAACAAGAAACGGTGGCAGTGGAAGTGTCTAAATTTTAGGTTACAACATTGGCCACTTGCACCGGCCAAAGAGTTGCATTATACACACGCCAGACGTCCCATTGGGCACGTACCCGTGCCCTTCGAATTGCCACACTCCCGAAGAATATTCATAGCCCTATAGCAAAGAAATTATCAAAGAATATGAAAGTTAAAATGATTAAATAACACCAACACTTGCAGCTTAAGTGTCTGTTTGTTTTAGATTATGACAACTGCTTGTGGACACCCAACTGATTGCTGGACTAAATTTTTGGAGTAATTGGTTGTTTCACATGGTATCAGAGCACTGCCTCACGGCATGTTTGGGTTCAAAACCCACTAACTCGTTGATAGTAAAAGATTCACATGTACGGCAAACCCAAAAAAGAGGAGCCACACATGAGAGGAAGTATTGAAGGATAAATGATTAAATAATACCAGTCTATATATCAGCTTAAGCTTTTGTAGTAATTGGTTGTTTCACAAAGATAAACAATGGGAGAAAAAATCGCTAGTTCAATCTTATATTTTAGGTGCTAATAATACAAAAACAAAATAATTGGGTAGATGGCATTCGGAAAAACTACCAAAGACATCCATTTCTCCCTATTCCACATTTAAAGCGGTAAAAAATATGTTTTTTTAAGGGATGTGGAGTAGCTTATGGAGATTCTCATTCTCCCATTTCCGCAGTTTCGTCCGCTCTAAAAGAGAGAAAATGATAAGCGCTGTGAAATGGGCCATTAATCATTCCTTGTTAAGATTTTATATCCTTTTGAATATGGTGATCATGAAAATTATTATAATTAAACTCTCCTTGGATCATTTTGGCGACCTTGTCTAAGGCTTCTTTATACTAACATCCACAAGTTATATTTATCGACTGTAGTTAGTGCGATATCATTTCCAGAAAATCATTTGTCATTAGAGGATCCTAACCATTTTGTGACAACGGATTACAAACGGATGATGGAATAATAAAAAAATTTGTTATTTGTTGCGCGGGAGATGATATTTTCACTCCCCCTGCATTACACATGTGCTCCCTTTATAACGTGATTTGACGTAAAAAATTGTCAATCATCGCCCTTGTTGGGCCCATATCAAATAATTACAACAATCTCGTCGATGTTACTTTTGCGTGGGTCGCCCTTGAATGTGGGCCCATTATAAGCATAGGGCCAAACTGTTGACCAGATGTCACACGGATGGGCCCCACGCATTCGCGTGTAGTTGATTGGTCATTTTAAAATGACATGGCCAGACATTATCCCAACATATATACAGTTTCAAGCCTTGTTTGCTTCCTACAAATTTTTGGATGTTTTGAGTAAATAAAGGTCGTAATTGTCGCTAAGTTGGGGTACCGGGCAAGATTGATTTTGGCTTATAACTGCTCCCCTTGGCAAAATTTTCAGAGGCCCACCATTTTTCCATCCTTTCTTCCATATTCGGATCCTGGAGCCATGCAATCTCAAATCGAAAAGGTGGGGGGCCCCAAGATTCTAACCTCGGATCCAGGAGAATAGGACAGTGATCTGAAACCGAATGAACCAGGGATTTTTGTATCACCTCAGGAGTCAAGCACATCCGCAGCGGACATACAAGGAAGCGGTCAATCCTACTATGACTCTCCCCTCTATTCCACGTGAACTGAGCCCCAGATAACGGAAGATCGATTAACTCATGCTTAGAAATGAAATCAGCGAACAAGACCATATTTCTATTAGACCTCGTGCAAGCCACCCTTTCACACGCAAATCTAATTTCATTAAAGTCTCCACCTAAACACCAAGGATGGGACCATCGTGCCCTAATCCCATCTAACTCCCCCCATAACAACATTTTCTCCACCCTTTGAGAAGGCCCATAGACCCCAGAGAAAACAACCCTCACCGTGTCTTCCACCCTTTCCAAAACAACAGACAAGGAGAACCTACCCTTCCATTCCTCGACCACATTCCAATAAGACTCCTCCCAAGCAACCAAAATCCCCCCAGAAAGGCCAATTGAACCCACAAAAGAAAAGCTCCACTGACCTGTGAGACCAATACTCTGAACAATAACCTTATCAATAACCTCTAATTTGGTTTCTTGTAGACATACAAGACTCGGTTTACATCTTTTAACCATTTCCTTCACTTGAGCTCTCTTCGCCAAAGAACCCAATCCATTTACATTCCATGATAACGTCTTCATAAGGAAACAATTTTCACGTATTTTCTCCCCTTTCTCCCTGAACTCCTTTGAATATTGTCTTTGGCGAGCCGGACAAAGGAGCGGTTCTTCCATTGGTCGCTTTGAAAGGAACAGAACGCAGCACATTTTGGCATTTTGAATATTGATAGAAGGTTGATGGATCAGACCATTGTTGAGGGAGATTCGTTAAATGTGATTCGTTGGCTGAAAGGTGGGGTGGCTCCTCTGTGGAGATTTCTTTCCATTTTTGATGAGATTGAGGACTTAACTGCGGGGTCCGCTATCGGCTTTCAACATGTTAGAAGATCGGCAAATGAGAAGGCGGATACGCATGCGCTCCCTTTATAACGTGATTTGACGTAAAAAAGTGTCAATCATCGCCCTTGTTGGGCCCATATCAAATAATTACAACAATCTCGTCAATGTTACTTTTGCGTGGGTCGCCCTTGAATATGGGCCCATTATAAACATAGGGCCAAACTGTTGACCAGATGTCACACGGATGGGCCCCACGCATTCGCGTGTAGTTGATTGGTCATTTTAAAATGACATGGCCAGACATTATCCAACGTATATACAGTTTCAAGCCTTGTTTGCTTCCTAAAAAATTTTGGATGTTTTGAGTAAATAAAGGACGTAATTGTCGCTTCGTTGGGGTACCGGGCAAGATTGATTTTGGCTTATAACTGCTCCCCTTGGCATTTTCCTTCGTTAGCATTTGTTTAATTACTTCTCTCTATCAAAACAAAACCACAATCCCACAATTATCTATATTCTATAGAATGGAAAGTTAAGAGTATGGTTTTAAAATTTAAGATTTTATAATCAATAAAAAAGTGCATAAGACTAGCTAATAGGGAAAGAGATTATAATTAATTTAGTGATTAAATTAAAATTAGAATTGCTCATGCATATAGACTAGCATTTTCCACCTCCTTCCTTCTCACACCCTCTCACATAGTTGGGCCCTCGATTATTCCGTGGAATAACTTTTCATGGTTGCCAACATGGCCTCAATTAAAAGATGGGCCCTTAGAAAGATAACAATATAAATCCTTCTTACCATTGAAAAAAAACACCATATATTACACTTATAGGGCAAGATCATACACATTTGTAACCACCCCACAATACTTAAAAAAGTCACACTCATGGGTGCATCCCATTTATAAATCACATTTTTTAAGTACCTTGATTCCCTTCCAACGAGACTCCATGTAGTAGGAATCGTTATCTTGTGCATAAACACCACACTTGAAGTAGTGAAATGCCCCCCCACGATCATTCACCTCTAGTTTTAAGACTCCATTGATAAAAACCGAAACATTTCCGGCCCCAACATCATGGATAACATTTAAGCGGAACCATTCATCATAGATATAAGGAACCAGGACCTCCCTCCTGTAGTACATGAGTTTACCATCATATACTCGCATCATCAGTGTTGTGTTGGCATTCTTTGCACCAAAGAGTTGCATGATACACACGCCTGAAGTCCCATTCGGAACATAACCATATCCTTGGAATTGCCATACGCCTGAAGAATAGTCATAGCCCTGGGAGACCAGTTAGTAGAATTAATGATGGAGGGATTCAAATATTGCAAGGATAGCCCAGATTCGCGGATAAATTGGCAAGTTAACAGATTTTTAAAAATGATTAGAAAGTGGTCTTGAAGTTTTTGAAAAAATATGGGTGTGTTTTTTATTTGACAACATGTGCATTTGTGTGTGTGCGCGCTCGCGCGCTTATTTATCTAAGTGTATGTGTGCTGGATTAGCATGTGAGTTCCCTTTTCACTCGAGTGTTTATTCAATAAATTTGAATTTCTCGTGAGATTTACAAATAATATATAAGAAATCGGCAACTTATATAGTTGTTTAATATTCCTGGTTTTAAATTAAGAAAGTTCCCATTTTATCCAAAAAATAGAACAAATCCTAATTATTCAAGGTCATTTGGAATTCACAATTGATTTGTTATAATTATTTTTTTATCCTTTTATGTACAGTAATTAAATCGTAGTAAACATTAATTTTACTTTATTTTATTTTTTTGAAAATCGGCTGGTATCCATGTTCTTCCTTTATTAACCAACCAACATTGTGGTGAATATCTATGACTAGGGGTGCAAGTTTGGCCCTGTCCGCCCTGACCCGCCCTAAGCCCGAACAGGGTCAGGGCTGGATTTTCCAACCCTGAGGGCGGGTCATGGTTCATTTTTTTAGACCCTGACTCAGGTCGGGTCGGGTTCTGGGTTAATGCCTCGGGTACCCTGACCCGGCCCGACATTAAGTTTTATGTTTTCTATTATCTTGGATTGATGTTTCTTTAGATTATTATTAGTAATTGTCTCTGTTGCCCGTCATGTTGTTGAATTCATATTGTCTTATTTTGTTCCCTTTCTCTGTTTATTTATCATTTTGTTCTATATGATAAGTGGTTGCTTTATTTTTGGCACTCTTAACAGGTACTTGCACTAAGGTCAATTAGGGCCGGCCCGGCTCGGCCCAGCCCAATCAGGGCCCATCAGAGTGGGCCAGGGCCAGCACTGAGCCCTGTAGGGCGGGCAATGGGTTGAGGTTTTTTGGCTCTGACTCAGGGTCAGGGCCGAGATAATGGGTTCCAGGGTTGGGCTAGGGTTTTGAAAAACCCGACCCTGTTGCAGCCCTATCTATGACAATACCTAATATGCAGCAGTAAACATGCAATGATATCACCCATTTAATTTTTCCATTTTGAATAATTGTTTTGATGGATCGTTATATATGTACACAGTTATTTCTGTAATTAAGAGACAACAAATTAAAGCAAATAGGAGAATATTTAAGTGTATATGTTGGGTAGATCAGGATGTGAGCTCCCTTTTCACTTGAATGTTTATTCCATAATTTTGAATTTCTCATGAAATCTACAAGTAATATATGAGAAATCAACAACTTATTTGGAAAATTCCTGTTTTTTAACTAAGAAAAATCACATTTCATACAAAAAAAGAGAGAAATCTTAATTATTCAGGATCATTTAAAGTTCAAAAAGGGCATTAGAAATCCCGAATTTTGTAATTATTCAGAAACTTTTGTAACTATGTTGATAGCTGCAAAATGTAATACCAACAAGCGAGTTTTCAAGTATACTTTACCATAAGTCAGTTGCAATTAATGAAGAAACTTAGAAGAGTCTGAGAAAATGTACACGAATACGAATCTCGCTGCGAGGGTTGGTGTTGCTGTTGCGAGAGAGTGGCTTGTCAGTAGAGAAGACCCAAAACCAGTGGATTCCATCAATGAATCTATACCGTTGGTTTTCGGGCAAGTTCCAAGGTTTATGGATGTGAAAGTTAGAACTGTTGAGTGGAAGGGAAACAAAACCTTCCGTCGGATCAGACGGGGCCGAACCAATGGCTTTGTGGTAGATGCAAAGGAAAATAGTGAAGATTGAAACAGCTAAGAGAGAAGAACCCATCTCTCCTTGCTCTTCAAGAAGAGAGGAGAAGATAGATGAAAATGGATATGGTATAAGGGGAGGAAAAGTGAAGGATAAAAGTGGAAGAGAGGGGTTCAATTAGTGAATTCTCCTTGTCAAGAAGTTCATGTTCCTCATTTCTTAACTGACAGAGAGAATGGTCAGATTTTATTTTGGTAACCTAGTCAATTATTGGTGCAATTTGGTCCACCAAGGCAAAGAACTATAATTTTTTGTTCACGTCTTTAAAATTAAGACTTTCACCTCTCACTTTGTCTTTCAAAAAGAAAAAAAAAAACTATGTCAGTTTGTCTCATATGTGAAAAAAAATGTAATCAAATACAAGAAACGGTGGCAGTGGAAGTCCCTAAATTTTTGGGTAAGCTTTCGGAGCAATTGGTTGTTTCACATACCCTAAAAGCTTATAGCTATGGAGAACTGGAGGATCTATATACTAGGCTGTCGATGTGAGCTTGATGGAGATTAATTATATAAGTTTGTAATGGCTGACAGAGAGAAAAGAATGAAACGAATTTCACAAATATCTCCTTTACTACAAAACAACACCATTTATTTCATTAACCACAAGAAGCCAAGTATAACACAGAACAAACTTTCATATGCATGTTTTGATTTGTTCCCCTCATCTCTATCACATTTTTTTAAGGACTTTGATTCCCTTCCAACGGGATTCCATGTAGTGGGAAGGCGTCCTTTGTGAATAAACACCACATTTGAAGTAATGAGAGGTCCCCCATGATCATTCGCCTCTAATTTTAGAACACCATTAATGAAAACCCTAACTTTTCCGGCACCAACATCATGGATGACGTTTAAGCGGAACCATTGATCGTAGATATGAGGAACCAAGACCGAGCTCAGGTAATATGAAAGTGTACCATGGCAAGTGTTGTGGCTTGGTCACTTGCACGAAAGAGTTGCATGATACACACTCCAGACGTCCCTTTGGGCACGTACCCGTGCCCTTCGAATTGCCACACTCCGGAAGAATAATCATAGCCCTATTACAAACAAATTATCAAAGAATTTTGAAGTAAAAATGATTAAATAACACCAAGTCTTGCAGCTTAAGGGCCTGTTTGTTTAAGATTATGACAACCGATTGTGGAGTCCCCAGCTGATTATTTGACACAAATTTAGTGCAATTTTCGGTCCAATAATTAGTTGGGGAATCCACAATCGGTTGTCATAATCTAAAACAAACAGGGCCTAAGCTTTTGGAGTAATTGGTTGTTTCACATAGTATCAGAGCACTGCCTCACGGCAGGTCTGGGTTCAAAACCGCCAACTTCTTGATATTAAAAGATTCACATGTACAGCAAACCCAAAAGAGATTCTCATTTGGACTCCCAATCTTCATCCATATCTTTTCCAATCTCCCCCTTCCTATACTTATCTCTTGTTTCAACAAAGAATCCAAGTGCACCTTCTCCGTCCTCAAGCGTTCGATATGCCAGCAAAGCCGTTGAGAAGGTCACAGACGATGGCATTAGACCCATTCTCCGAATTTCATCCATAACATCGAGAGCCTTATTTGGTTGGCCTTGTTCAATATAAATTGACATCAAAGTATTGTAAGTTACAACATTCGGAACGATCCCTTGCTCTCTCATATCTTCCATGACTTTATCAACTTTCCCATATTGTTCTGATTGTTTGACTGCACCTAAAAGACTATTGTAGATAAAAAGGTTTGGGCCAATAGAACCATCAGTATCCTTACTCTTCCTCTTAAGCCATTCAACAAGAGCAATCGCGGGGTCCAGTCTCTTGTCTATGCCAAAACCTCTAATAACGGATGAATAGACCGGAAAAGGTAGTTCTTTCATGTCCTTAAGAAGCTCTTCTACATCATCAGCAGTTTTAGCAGATTGTAAACTCAATGCCAATGCGCGAACATCGACCCTCGCCCCTTTATCCTTATCTAATTTACTCTCATCATTCAGAACTTTTCCTTCTAATACTACTACTTTTTCCACTTCATTTTCTTTCTTAATAATTGAACCACTATTTACTTCATTTAGATTAGCATAGCCTACTTTCATAAATCCATCATCAATTGTTTCTTTCTCTGATGCCCAAACAAAAGCAATAGGTAGCCCTAAAGAAATTCTCTTTTGCCCACAAGCAGGTATAAAGTTTGTGTGACAAACCAACATTTTGAATTGACATTAGAACTACTAAGGTCTCTTGACTGGCAAGAACCAAATGAAAAATGGGAAGTAAAGGGGCAACTAAATCCCAATCTTTTTTTCCTCCTCCTTTCTTTCGAACTATAGAAAGAAGAATTATGATCAGAATCCAAATGGGGGACAGCTAGAAAGTCCCATTTTAAAGACCAGATGCTCAAAGATTGCATTATGGGTGTAATTTATGTGCCAAAGCAAAAACCCACAATCAGAAATCCCATTCAAGAAAAAGAATTTCTACAGCATAACAGAGAACAATTACCCAATTTCAAGTTACAGATTTTAGAATTTTGAATGATACAAAAAGGGATTCGTACCTTGAAGATTGGGAGGAGCTGAGGAGGTTCGAATGTTATTGTCCTTACAAAATGGAGTGTATTTCCAAAGTGGGTACATGAGATTGAAGGATTTTCTTTCTCTTTCCTTTACGTTGCTTTTCTCACAGCCACTCGATGCCAATGGAACGGTGACCTTTGGTCTGCACGAGATATTCAGACCAAAAGATAATATTTTCAACCCCGCCCCCCTGCAGTACGCATTCGCCCCAACTTTAACTCTTTTTGACGTCAAAACAGCTTAAAAGTGGGTTTTGGAGTAATCGGTTGTTTCGCAGAGATAAACAATAGGAGAAAAACAATTTCTAGTTAATATCTTATATTTTAGGTGGAAAGAAAACAAAAAGGAAATAATTGCGTAGATGGCATTCGGCAAACCATTTCTCCCTATTCCACATTTAAAGCAGTAAAAAATATGTTTTTTTTTAAATAAAAAAAAGGGATGCTGAGTTGCTTATGGAGATTCTCATTCTCCCATTTCCGCAGTTTCGTCCGCTTTAAAAGAGAGAAAATGAGAAGCCTTGTGAAATGGGCCTTTAATCAGTCCTTGCTAGGATTTTTATATCCTTTTGAATATGGTGATCATGAAAATTATTATAATTAAGCTCTAGGATCATCTTGGCGACCTTGTCTAAGGCTTGTTTATGGTAACATAAACAAGTTATATTTATAAGCTGTTGTTAGTGCGATAATAATTATGGTAACATGTATATACAACTTATCTACATAACCATTCAAAAGAAAAGAAAAGAAAAAAAATAACTTATCGACATAAAGCTATTTAAAACTAGAGAATGCTAAAATGAAGAGCACCCATGAAAAACCAGCTACAAAGGCGCTCACATTGAACAATGTCATCAAAGGACATTTATAAAGGCACAGAAGAATTTAAAATTAAAATAATAATAAATGTGCATTGGTGAGATTAGGGGTGGACATGGTTCGGTTCAAACCAGGGAACCAAACCGAACCGGCACATTCGGTTCGGTTCGGTTCGGTTCTAGATCTATATGGTTAGGTTCCGGTTCGAAATTCTGGAACCGGTGTAAATTCGGTTCGGTTCTGGGTTTGGGATCCCGAAACCGAGAACCGACCCTCACCTTAAAACCCAATGCCTCCATTTGATAAAATCACCCCACCCCCTTTTAATTCACCCCTCTTTAATGTGTTGCTTTGTAGTTCATATAGAATATTTGCATTGCCCAAATTTGTGCCTGATTATCCCAAATTTGTGCCGGTTAGTGTTTGTAGTTCATATATAAACAAGACTGAACCGAACCGATTATTAACACGATTAGGCAAAATATCTACATTTGGTGAAGGTTGGGTAAACCACATTTAAAGCAGTATAAAATATGTTTTTTTCTTAAAAGAAAAAGGGATTTATAAAGGCACAGAAGAATTTATGATTTGGACAATGTCATCAAAAGACAATTATAAAGGCACAGAAGAATTTAAAATTAAAATAATAATAAATGTGCATTGGTGAGATGGTCCAATGGGGTTACCCTTGTAGCCGGGTTTTTTTTTTTCAATGGTAACCTTTAGTTTAGCATTCCTCTTATAAATATTATTTGCAAATAAGACCACACGCATATAAGATTAGAGATTGTTTTAACTCCTTTTTTGCAAGATCGCCCTTCAGTTTAGCATTCCTCTTATAACTGTTATTTGTAAATAAGACCACATGCATATATGATTTGATATTGTTTCATCGTGACTTCACCCAAAAAACAGTGATGGGTGACGTACTAGTCGACTTAGTCTCGATCATGTGAAACAATTGAAACAAAAACAAAAGTAGAGATGCAGAGTTTTAGAGATGGTTTACATGTATGCGGATCTCAGTTCGTGGTCCGGTCTTGCTTGTGGGTGTGTGAGGCTTATCGGTAGAGTAAACCCAGAGCCTGTGGACTCCATGGATGAAGCTATATCGCTTATTTTCCGGCACGTCGTAATGTCTTTGGATGACAGAGTTAGAGGCATTGAGAGGAAGAGAGATGAACCCGTCCGTAGGATCTCCACTGACCCCACCTTTGGCTCTTTGGATGCCAAGGTGGAGCAGGACTATATAGAAAAGAGCTAAAACAAAGCCAGAAGAACCCATTTCTTCTTCTAATTCTTCTTCTCCTCCTCCTTTAAGAGAATATATAGAACGCAAATAGGATCAAATAGCTACAAGAATTATAATAGTCAAGTGGGGAAAAAATTGAAAATCTCTAGAGAAGGACAATCCACACTGGCTCTAGCAAGACGATCCTCCTAGCCTTCGTCGACTGCTGGAATATAATGGAACCAAACCGGTTAGCCTTACAAGATTGTCGTGTCAATATAAGTTTGTCTAATCTAATCTATCCTCTTTTGTCAAACAAAGTAGGCCAAGTTCTGCATAAACATAATTTATACTTCACAGACACAAACAACTACATGGTCACGTCCTACGCCACCCACCCAATATTTTAGTGAAATGTACATGAACTATAATTTATGTATTTAAGTAGATATAAATCTAAAAAGAAAAAAAAAAAAAAAAAAAAAACCTTCGATGCATCCAAAACTCGATTACCTTGTGGGTTGAGGGCCCTTGTTCAACACCTCAACTATATTTTGATAATCGGACTCAAACCTTGTTTTTACACTTCTCGAATCGGCTGCTGAGAGATTTTTGGGAATTGTAATAGCCTTTGACAACTGGTTAAAACATGTAAAACAAAGTGAGTTTGTCCCATTATCAAAACATGGTGGCACCAATATTAGTAACCTGTATATACATAGGGATTTGGCCCGGAATTTTGTGGAAAGCCATTTCGCATCTCGCTTTTGCAGGGAGAACAGCCACACATGATCACTTTTTAGCAGATTCTGTCTTATTCATTCAATGCGTGTGAGGTGGCTGTTTCCTCCGGCAAAAGTAAACCACTAAATGGCTTTCTGTGAAATTGCCTAGCAAATCTCATTTACATATATATTGATAAACTGAAGAGCAACATAGCACTTTGATGGTGTGGATCCATTGGGAGCACCCTTGCGGCTGGTTTTTGCAAGGAAGCCCTTCAGTTTAGCATTCCTCATATTCAATCAGATGTGCGAAAAGCCACTTCTGATTAGTTGAAGGAGGAATGTTAATCACAGATGCAGATTCATAAAAAAGAGTTTCAAGCATTATCTTTATTTTCTTTCAGAAAAGCAACCAAATTCTAGCAGCATCTAAGCTTAAACAATTTTGCATGAGATGTTGAGGGTGAGAAACAATTCTATATACATTAGATCCAGAAGAGGGTCCTTTTTTTTAATGGCAATAAGGGGCACTTTTGAATGTTAGACTTACCTTCTTTTTTCAGATTCTTCTTGGAAAATTCTCCAATCACTTCTTCAATTTTCGTAAGTGAAAATTAGATACAGAATGCTTCTGTTTAACAGATATTTTCAACATTTTCTGACAGAGAAGAGCCCTCCCCACCATAGAGAAGGTTTCTAACATGGCCAATCAAGTAGCAGTGAGGGCCATAGCACACACTTGTTAGATATCCTCCATAGAGCAAGCAATGAAGAGCAAATAGAACAAGGCCCTTCCAAATGGTTTCTTCTTCAATGTATGCAACTCCTTCACATTCACAACCACCAATAAGAGCCTGTGCTTCATGCCTCGCTGTCATTCCCAGCCAGCTGAAATCCAATGGGTCATTAATATCCTTCAAGTAAGGTAGGCCATGAACCAAGAAAGGCCAGACCTTCGGCGAAATCCTTGAGATGCAAGCAAGAAAGCCTTTACACACCACATCAAACCCATCACGCAAAACAAAACCAAGTTCCAACTCTGTTAATAGCAAGCACTTTCCACTTCTCTGAGTGAGCAGAGAAGAAAGGTTAAACCCAGAACTCTTTTTAATGATTGAGCTCCATTTCGAGCTTTTAACAAGTCCCATTAAGGATTCCCCGGCACTTATCCAAAAATGTGCGGCTGGTGCAATTAAAGAAGAGTCAGACGAAAATAAGTGGTGGGTCGCACCTGCGAGCAACAAGGAGTATGCTGCACCAGCCCTGCTCAACTCAAAAGCTTCCAACTGATTGTCTTTATCAGAATCAGAATCAAGTGCGCGGATCCTATAGGCGGATGCTAGTGTCATGTAAGAATTGAGAGAGAGATGGTGCAACGGGTGCAATTTGAAATTTGATGGTGATGGTTCCAATGGCTGAGATTGTTCAGTTTTGGAACTTTCAATAAGCATCTTTTCAAGCATTTCACAGCAAGATTCAGGATTCCCAGATGACATGTACTCAGTAATAGCTTGGTCTAGGCAATCAGTTAGCTCTCTATATGCCTCCTCTACGCATAAGCTGTGATCTAAATCCAAGCAAGTAGAGTGGTTGGCAGCATTTTGCTGAAAATTGATACACCAAAAGTATATTAGATCCCATTCTCGAGTTGGAAGGTAAACAACTCGAGCATGTCTAGTATGTATGATCGAAGTGTTAAAACATTATTTGCAGATATGGTCAGAGCATAATGCTGCTAGAAGATATCTGCTGCCTCAGAATCAGAACAAAAATCCACATTTTATGGAGCCACTTCTCATTTTTCATGAAATAAAAATTAAAAAAAAAACTAAGTCAAAGTAGGTGTTAAAATCAAAACAATATAAGGTTTTGCATTGGAGGTTGGACGGGAGTCCGGGACACTAGAGAAGATATACATGGTGTCCTCTTCAAGAAGGATAGAAGGATTTAACTCAACATCACAAGCTATTGGCAGTACAGTTGCGAGCTTCAGCACTACCACAGTCCGTTAATGAACGAAGAAATATTAAAATGTTCCCAAAAGATATAGACGAACTTCTTAAACATAAAACAAAAAAAAATAATGTACATTTACGATCACTCCCTCCCAATGCAAGAAAAGATGGTTCAATTTGGTTTCTCCAATAAAGGGCATGATGGAGAAACACTTGGAGGTTCCACATCATTGTTGCATCACACATCTGTTGCTTGTTCTGGTAACCGTGGCATTAACAAGGAGAGACTAGACTAGAACAAATATAATATACAATATAGCACCACAAAACAAACTCGAGAATGAACCATTCCAAAAAAAAAAAAAACTAGGGAATGACAGAGCATGGCATGATAAAATCCTCTGTAAGGGGCAGTAGGGCTTGCACCACTAGGTTAATATTGCATTCTACTAGATGGGTGGAGCCTTTACCAATAACCTAAAGCCACGAACAATTATGCTTCCTGCAACCTGCACTTAATTTGCAACTTTGTGCATCTAAGAAAGGCATCCCCAGAATTTCAAACAAAAACATTCTTCCTAATTTGTTGCCATAAATTATTGGGTGAGGCCCTAAAAATGAATGGACTAGCTAGCTAGGGAGCTAAGGTTCTAGTACTTCCTGCAAGAGTTGCAGAAAGTATGCCTAGAATGTGGAGTTTCTTGGCGGTATTTAATTATTTATAAAAAAATTTCTGTAGCAATTTAAACAATTACTCCTGCTGAGATATATTTATGTACAGAAGCAATTTTTAACTTCAGGAAACCAAAGCTATGATACATCTAAAAAAAAAGCCTGCCACTCAAAACAGCATGAACAGCATTCGTCATGATACAATGAGAGTAAAGGTACAAAAAAATAAAAAAATCAACTCAAGTATTAAATTAAGCCAAAGAAATGACAGGTAATAAGATTTTTTTTCATCTTATGACAGGTAATAAGATTATAAGCTAACACAGTGCTTATGAAGGAAAACAAAACACAAAAAAACAGATCACGCATTTATTATGTTTCATTTCTTACTTGTAAAATACGATCCACATATGTTAGTGGTGACGAATTACATCTGTCACAGCAGCAAACGAATCGATATTTTTCCCACAATTCTGATTGCCTTAACATCTGTAAATATAAATAGGAACTCACAAAAGATAAGCAATCATGAAATAAACTGAAGTAAAACTAATGATGCTACTGAAAATGTAGCAGGATATCTTACCGAACAACATCAATGGTCATGCTAGAGTGTACATCTACAAAGATCGAAAAACCTTTCTAAGAGATTTTTTTTCTTGAAATGGTAATCAGATTTTATTGAAGAAAGAAAAAGAAAATAGCAATACAAAAATTATACGGTGGGGGCAGAGATTTCCCCTCAAATAACCCCTCTGATCTCTAATCATCCCATCTTTACCGGACAGACACAGGTTTCCAACAGAAGCATAATCAAAATTCAGCTTGGGAATGTTGGAACCAGAGGGTTTCCATCTCACTTTCATTTTGCCTTTTAACACTATAAAAATTATCACCAACCATTTCCGATATAGATCTTGAACCGAACATCCCTTGAACCCCTCCCTCGTTATGGCCCACTAAAAATAGTACTTTTGATTCCACTAAATACCTTACTATTAGTGGATCTCTTGTTATAAAAAATTCTTCAGTTTCTATCCGCCAAATCATCCAAATGACCACAAAGGATTAATTGACCAAAGAATATGGCCTTTCGCACTCAATTGCCTAGTCCACAGGCAATCCAAGAGGTCCATATCATATTGAAGGAAAACCCAATGAAACCGAAACTCATGCCACTCAATACTCACAAACTCAATTTGAATGAATAGGTGGTTGGAAAACTCTTCTTCCTTCAATCAAAGGTCACACAGGTTTCCCAATTCGAAACTCCTCTTTAATAGATATAGAGTGCCAATCTTTTGGTGCACAACTGTCCAACAAAATCTTTGGACCTTGGGCAGCACACAAGACTTTCAAATTTTCATCCATCTAAAAGACGGATGCTCCCTTTTCACCAAAACATGGAAACCGACCAGATTAAGAAAATCCCATTAGGATATGATCTCCAAATCTACAAATCAAAAATAGCAGAAAAGATGACAGAAAAAGAGAACAAGCGAGTAGATCCACATCGTTGTTGGCTAACAGCCAAACATGTCGAAACTCAATCGAGTGTCCCTCCGATACACCCAAGATCTACTCAAAAGCATTTGTAAACCTCTAATGGTAATTATTGTCACCTCTGATCAACTTGATAACATTGAGGGAATCTCCCTCAGTGATAATATGACACAATTGATCGTGCTCCAACAGCCTAACTCCATGAAGTAGCTCCTGAACCTCTTATCACACCTAGAGGTCCTGGATATATACAAATTGTCTCTCTTTGGGCATTTTTTAACAAATTGCCAATCCCCGTCCGACCTAGGTTACCAAGACGAGAGCCATCAAAGTTCAATTTCAGTGTCGACGCATGTATTTTGCAACTAGTGGCCTACATGATAGTCCTAGTTGGGTGTTGCATGTGTATAAATCTGAGTCAACACTCAACCCACTATTTTTGTTAGCTTCTTCAAATGTCTACCCAATCTAACATGCTATACACATCAGCTGTGTTGCCCCTGAAATAAGACTTCCATTAAGTTTGTGGTAAGATAATGAACAAACTCCCAAGAACAATATTTCAAGAGGAAGATGGGTAGCAAGGACTAACAAAATATGCAAGTCTTATTGAAAAAAATCAAGAGTTACCATATAAGTCCAGATTAACTACTTATAGAAGTAAAAGAAAAACTAATTACAAACTCCTAGCATCTATATGTACCCATATCCTAGTGCATCAAATTCAAAATTCTACAAACTACCAGACTGTAATCATATTGTATTGCATAAAGATAGGTAAGAAATGGCAATGTACCTTAGGATGCAACAAGTCAGCGTATGCAACACACACCTCTTCCCCTTTCTTAATCGACTTTATACTTCGTATCATGACTTTCGGCCCATATTTACATGATCCTGCCTTAGATCGATAAAAAGACAAAAAAAAAAAAAAAAACTTGGGTATCAAAAGAAGAACCCAAAACAATCCAAATCAAGAAAAAAATAGAATATCACCATTAGTTAATTTGTCTTCATCACCATTCCAAGCCTTGAACTGCAACAGACATAGAATTAAAAAACACTCACTAGATGCGCGCACACACACAAAAAACAAAAGGGGGCGCGGGGGGGGGGGGGGGGGGGGCGGATTGAGATTTTTAGTCCCTTGTTTTGATAATTACACCTTCAAAAGATTTGTATGTACGGGGGTGCAGCTATCAAACAAGGGGGTGTAAATATCACATTCCGAAGAACAAAAAAACGTAAATCCCAAAACCTACTTACCGTACCCTCTTCTCCGCAAGGGGTAACACGAAAACCCGGTTCGAGAGAACCCGGTTCACCAATAAACCCGGTCAAGGAGAACCGGTAAGAAGCATTAGGCGAGCAACTATGATTAAACCAAGAGAAACCCGGCCCGTAAACCGCTACCCCAATCGTGCGCCCTTCGCTAACCTGCACCTCAACGGCGTTCGTTAGCACGAGGCACAAGACCATTTCATCCGTCGCACTCTCTCCCACAACATTTCCAAACCGTCCGTCGCGCATTCTTCTCGCCAAACACATTATTCTCCCTCCCTCCCTAATTCTCCCCGGTATATCGAATTTCTCGCGATTACTCATCAACCCGCCGATTCTCCCCGAGACGAGAAACTCGGGAGAGAGAAACCCTAGTTTCTGGAAGCAGAGGAAAAGGCGGAGGGCGAGACGGAGTTGGGATAATTCGGAAGGCCACGTGGAGGTATCGGATTGGAGGAAGAGGTGGCACTCACCGCTGGACACGTGGAGGTCAGCGTCAGCGTGACGGCAGTGGTGGGAGCAGTAGAGGAGTGAAGAATTGCAGTGGGAATTGCAAGGGATAGGGACGGGATTGTGGGAATTGTTAGGTTTAGGTTTGGGGATTTTGGGATTGAGAGGGTGAAAGCAAGAGGAGCAATGGGAATGGAGGGAGGAATCGGAAAGGGTGAAGGCGAGTGGTAAAATTGGGGGTGTGATATCTTGGCCTATTTCGATCTCCTCTGGAGCTCTCATCTCCATTTCTTTTTTATTCTGTTTTTCGGAATTGATGGAGGATTCTTTTATCGTTGTTTGGTTAAAAGGTGGGGGTACGAATGAGATTGTGCCCAATATCTGATAGGAATGTGCCACGAAGAAGTATATTGTGCCCTAGGAGAAAAAACAAGCTATAGTCTAAGGACAACTATTTTTTCAGTTATCCGAAACATTTATTTGCTTATGGTGGCCTGAAAATACTTGGACTGAGTTTGGATGGTGGAATCATTGAAATCTATGTCCTAATGGAATGGGAAAAATTAAAATAAAAAATTTAGGGAAGTGTTATCAACACTACTGTATTTTAACGAGGGCACTCCTCAATTTATTAAAGGAACAATTGCCAATGGGGGACAAACATTAGGTGAAATTATCAACACGACCGATGCTTTTCAAAACTTATCAATCAGGGACAAAAGATGTCTTGTCAGTAAAAGTTGGACGAAAATGCCTTTTGGCATTTACATAACATTTTGATCTTGTTTTTTCCTTCTTCCCTCTTCTTTTACTTTTCCATTATCACTGTTTTTATTTTTCACCCTACTAGTCATCTTCCTCCTTGTTCAGCCACCATTGTTGCTGGCAAATCTTGAAAACTTAAATGTTGAGTTCTTACCATCTATCTCTTTGTTTCTAGGTTTTGTTTTTCTTTTCTTTTTTTAGGGTTTTGCACTATTTTGCATTCCTCTGTTTCTGATTTATCTTGTTTAGGGTTTAAGCGGTTTGTATTTTAGGGTGTCTTCTGGAGATAATGCATGGATGGCTTCACTCACTTTTTTGGAAGACAACTGGTTGTATAAGAAAATGTTGATGTAATACATGAATGGATGGCTACATATTTTTTGATGTACTTAAATTGTTTTTTGTAATACACAAATTGGGATGTAATACATGAAGCACATTTAATGAAAACAACATCCATTTCTTTTGTTATTTCTATTATGAGCATAATTGTAGTGCCATTAGAAGAGTTGTTATATGCAGGGGGTTTTGTAGCAGAATGAGTTTATCAACTCTCTGGAAGGGGGTTAGTAACTCTCAAAAGTAGGGTTACCAATTTTCGAATGGGCTTATCAAGTGCTTGAAAATTGGCCGAGGGTACTGGAGTTTTGGAAGGGGGTTTTCAAGTCTCTATGATTGGGGTTATCTAGTATAAAAAATGGGGTTACCAATTTTCGAATGGGGTGATCAAGTCCCTAAAAATTGGCCAAGGGTACTGGAGGTTTGGAAGGGGGTTTTCAAGTCTCTGGGATCGGGGTTATCTAGTATAAAAAATGAGGTTACCGATTTCTGAATGTGCTTATCAAGTCCTTGAGAATTGGCCGAGGGTACTGGAGTTTTCGAATGGGGTTTTCAACTCTCTGAGATTGGGGTTATCAAGTATCAAAATGGGGTTACCAATTTCCGAATGGGCTTATCAAGTTCTTGAAAATTGGCCGAGGGTACTAGAGTTTTGGAAGGGGTTTTCAAGTATTTTGGATTGGGGTTATCTAGTATCAAATGGGGTTACCAATTTACGAATGGACTTATCAAGTCTCTTAGAATTGGTCGAGGGTACTGGAGTCTTGGAAGGGAGTTTTCAAGTCTTTGGGGGTTGGGGTTATCCTATATCAAAATGAGGTTACCAAATTCCGAATGGGCTTATAAAGTCCCTTATGAACACATTTTTACTTGCTGTTTTTTCTTCACTCTTTCATTTTCACCATTTTTTTCTTTCTACCCTACGATTCATCTTCCTCATCCTCCATTGAAAGGGAGAAAGAGAAATGCAAAACCCTAAAACAAACGAAAAACAAAACCTCGATATAGAGAGATAGATGGGAATGAGCTCACGTTTCAAGTTTTCGAGCTTTCCCGCCTCCAATGGTGGCTAAATGATGAAGAAGATGACTGGTAAGGTAAAAAAACAAAGTTGAAAATGAAAAAGTAAAAAGTAAAAAAAAAAGAGGGAAAGAAGAGAGAAGAGGGAAAACTGGAAAAGCAAAACATGTTGCTTAAGAAAAGGGCATTTTCGTCCAGCTTTTAATGACAAGACCTCTTTTGTCCCTCGTTGATAATTTCTGAAAAGCATGGGTCCTATTGATAATTTCGCCTAATTTTTTCCCCCATTGGTAATTGGTCCTTATTAAAAGTACGGTATGTTGATATGGCCCGCAGTATAGGATGATCCAAACCGTCCATTAGATGGGCCACAGCCTATATAGGTTGTGCCTCAAAATCATTTCCATAGGTTGATTCTAACCCTCCGATCTGAATGTTAGAGGGTTGATCCTAACCCTCTATAGATCGGAGGGTTACAATCAAGCTATGGAAATAATTTTTGGGGCACAACCTATTTAGGCTATGGCCCATCTAATGAACGGTTTGGATCATCTTATGGGGTGGGCCATACAGTACTTTTAATAAAGTGAGAAGTGCCCTCATCAAAATACAGCAGTTCTGATAACATTTCCCAAAATTTGTTTCATAAAATCTATGTCCTAATGCAATGGGATAGATTTGCATTTGACTGACGTTTGCGCAGGGTTCAACGGGAAAAATTTGTGGTGCCAAGATTCAAACCTGGGAACATGCTTTCAATATCTTATTCCCCATTTGAACATGATATATATACCATTTATACTTGTTCTACATTTTACTTACTCACTCTCTTTTAATGCATTTCTTTTTTCAATAAGGTTTAACTTGCCCATAATTTATGAATAGTTTTGCATGAGAAGATATTTTACTTCCATCTGAACTTCTACTCGGATTTTCCATTTACTTTCTTGTTTCATATTTGAAGAATCTGTGTTTTTATGGTCATTTAAGAGGGGTTCAACAAGTGAAAGGAGAAAGATCATATCATATCTTTTATCAACTTTGTGTTGGAGCTCCTACTTTCCTTAAAGGTTATTATACCATTCTTGTATCTATAAGAATTGATTTTCCTATTTTATGCTTAATTATCTGTCAATTCAGATGTTAGTACTTACTGAAGATCGTTGAATGTGAGCGCAGCTGAATTTCCGTCAATATGATCCTGTAGGTAAACTTGGGTGCTCAAGATCAAGTGAATGGATGTGAGAATGGGGTTGGATTGGAAGAGATCCTAGTGTACCGTTTCTTAAAACACTTGTTCTCTCAGGACGGTGTGGATTTGCAACTCTCTTTCCAGCATATGCAAAAATTAGAGTTGCAATTTGCGCCAGGTTTTACCCGACCTGAAAATACACCGGGTCGGGTTTAGAAAACATAGGTCTTGGGTTGTATAGGGTTTCACGTTGAAAAACCCGACCCAAGACCCTGCATCGACCCTACCCGAAAATACTCCTGTTAGGTTTATAAAAAATGGGTCTTGGGTTGGGTAGGGTTGCAGGTTGAAAAACCCAACACATTATTAGGTCGGATCGGATTTAAAGAAAAAAAAAAAAAAAAAAACCGACCCGACCCGAAACCCGAGTAGCTATATTCCATTTGCTTAATTTGACAAGTCAAATGCAACTAAAAAACAAATAATACTTTAGTAGATGTTTTTATTTTTAGTATGTGGGTTCATAAATAAATTTGGGTTAGTGTCCATTAAGCAATTCCCTATCACAGTTACCATGTTCACGCTAGAATTCCAGTAACTTTAAGATGATGCAAAGAAATAATTAGCCACCTTAAGCTGTTTGCCATAGTTTTATCACTAGAAATGTAGCAAACTGTGAACCACACGGAGATTTGACCGTGAACCAAGCAACTACGGCCTCCGTAACTTATTAGATTGTCCTTAGTATGCAACAAAACTAATGCACCCATGATAAGATGATCCTCATAATGTCCTTTTAAAGCATGCATTAGAAGCAGACATACAGCCAAACGTTTTATAAGATAGCCAATCAAGTTTCAATTTGTCACAATTGTTGGCAAAGAAATAAACAAAAAATAGCTATAGCACAATATGTTCAGTCGTTTTAGAGAACAAACATTGCCAAGGGCAGTAAAGTAATCCAGCCATTAATGAGCTTAGTAGAGAACTACTGTAATTATATTTGTTCACAGAATACAGAAATTGTATGACTAGAAAGTAACACGTATACCTTACCCCAACCCCGCATCTCCCAACCACCACCGTAAATGAAATAAAGAAAAAGAGCCGATCATTGTTGAGATTGAATGATTGTCTAATATAACCTACCATATCCCCTAGAGATGCCATAAATTCGAAGAACAAATTGAGCAATAGATTTATACTTTGAATGGACAAAACAAATTATGGCCACGAGAGATAAACAAGAAAGGATAGATAAATCAAGCAAGAAAAGGCCAGGAATGTGGAAAAACCTGACCCGACCTGAGAAACTATCTTGGGTAGGGTCGGGTTTATGAATCTCGGGTTTTCTAGTATAAAACCAAACCCGGCCCGACTCGAGATGGTTTCTCAGGTAGGGTAGGGTTTTAGAAAACCCGACCCGCCCAACCCGAGTTGCAACCCTAGCGAAAATGCTATTCTCGATTAACGGAAAACCTTTTACACTACTATGGGGTGGTGGTTGCTTATTTCCTAACAACTTTCCTGGAAAGGCTTTTCTATATCCACTGAGGAGAGGTTTCTCCATTTCTAATAACCTTTTGCAGGAAAGGCTTTTCCATTTCCACCAGGGAGAGGCTACTCCATTTCCAACACGGCCTATCAATTAGGTCCGTTCGATCATCAATCAAGGGCCCAAGTCAATATACAAAAGAGACTCATCTATTCTGCTCAGTGGGCTCCACACCACCAATCACATACACCCACCTAAGACAACTACTCTACCATTAGGTGAGATGTTGTCAACCACCTGATGGGCCATCCACACCAAGTTGGTCCACCAATTGATGTGGCAGACCCATCTCCTTCCAATGTCCCTAATGCACATGCCATGCAATTGATAAAAGCAACCTTTCGAAATCAGTTTGATCATACAAAATAATATAAATAATTGTAATTCGGAAAACAAATGCAAGTGGGTGTGTGCAATCTGATCTCCACTGATGGCCATACTTAGATCATCACGGATCACCGATCGAGGGTTGATGGCCACACCTTCCAACAAATACTTCCTTATCTCATATTATTTCTTATGCATCTATGCATTCTGATTGTGGGGTGGGTAGAATTCTGAGTCCTCAAGTCAATTTTGCAATTGTGATTATGTGAAGCCTTCATCTCGGAGACATTCAAATTTTCTGTAGGCTCCAAAACGTAAATGTAACTGATTTTTTTTTTAATAAAAAACGGTGAAATCAACTCCTAGGCTTTAATATAGCATTTAGTTTTTAGAAGAGAAACTTTAAGAGAATGTAAAGTTTTAGGTTAGGGTTTAAGGAGAAATGGAAAATCAAGTGAAGCCTTCTTAATGCAACATTTTTGAGTAGCGTAGAGATTGATCTCCTTACTACACCACTTGTTTCTTCTTCTTCCCAGGAATCTGAAATGGCAAATTTTAGTAGACAAATTACATACGCGACGTTAGATAATGAAATGGTGCCAACATCAATACATCATCCGTTCAAACACGAACACGGCCTTGTCACCGCTATTAGACTATGAGTAGGTGACCATTAAAAACGTGACGCGTCAAATCCAACGGTCGAGAATTCGCCAGGCATAGATTTTAATAAGAAAGGGTCGATTAATAAATGCATTTGACTAACAGACAACTGGCCCTCAATAAACGACACGACGTTGTTGTAAAGTCACATCCACGTGGCACGTCTTCAATGAGGATGAAAGAGAGTGGCAGTATCATTACTCTTTTGATTAAAAAAAAGAGATCCAAAGACCGTTAGATGTGAAGACCAACAGCCGAGAACATGGTGGGCCCCAGAATTGAAATAATTCATCGATCGATAACCTATTAAATACGAAAGTGGATAAAAGCGCGAATGAATATTCGCGCATTATCCTCTTGCCGACAGTATCTATCCTCTATTACCTTTCGTGGGACCCACCACCGTCCTTTGGCTTTATCTCATGAGTCATGACTCATGGGGCCCTATAAAATCTCTGGAAAGAAAAAGGAAATCCCAACTTTTACTTTTGGCTACTGATATTCGCATCACCATGTTTTGATGAGATTTTATACGGTGGAAGGCCGTGCTTGCACGGGCAGCCTAGAACTATAGTGGGGCCCACATTGTTTGGGTGATCCAAACCATTCATTTGTTGGTCCCTGACATAACATGGATATAGGGTTCCCAAAAAATCCTCTTCATTGGATGATCGTAGCCCTCCGATCCATGGAGGTTTATACACTTATGCCGCCCATTTTAACCTCCACAAATCAAGGTATAGGATCATCCTATGGAGATGATTTTTTGGGCACCCCCTATCTAAGTGAGGACCCAATAAATGAATGGTTTGGATCACCCAAATAAGTCAGGACTCAATAGTTTGGCTCTCACTCTATTTTTTGGGCTGAACGTGCACGCACGGTTGTGCACCATATATATATATATATATATATATATATATATATATATATATATATATATATATATATAATCTCTGTTTTGATATGGGGAGTAACTTACTAACTTACCTTGCCTTTTATTATTTGATCGGCTGTTGAGAGCTCTTTGGGAATCGTAATAGCTTTTGATAGTTGGTTAAATGATAAAAGACAAAATGAGTTAGTGCTATAATCAAAATATGGTAATATCAGCAGACTTTTTATCCAAAATTTTAGTTTTTTGTCAAGGCTCAAAGAGAAACTAAAAGCCTTTATTTTTATTTTATTTTTTATGGGTAAGCTGGGGTTAGGCAAGCCCCTACCGGATATATTAAAAAGAGAGAAAGATACACATGAAGCTTGAAAAGCAAAACCTCTACATGCAGAGGGGAGGAACAAGAGGGAACAATGAGCAAAGAAAGCAACCTCCCTCCATGGAGGAAGGGGGAGACAACAAAATTCAAAGCAAAAGGCTTACAGAAAAACAAACCACAAAACAACAAAACAAAAACTGGAAAGGGCACAGAATGCAACTCCTGTAAAATTATAAGAAGATTTTCACTAATAATGGATGAATTACAATGATGCTAAAGAGTGTTTATATAGGACACTCAAAAGATAAACATGGAAAGATGAAAAGTGACTATGGAAAGAGATAAAGAAATAAATCCTAGCCAAGGAAAGAGATGAAGATAGAAATCCTACCTATACTAAATCTAGCTCAGTTGCCAATCTAGCACCTTAATCAAATCCCATCAAATCTAATATCCCAAATCTAACAAGGTTACCCCTTTAACCACCTTGCGTAATCTACCACCATGATGATCCAATGGTGTGATTTCAATCCAATCCAACGGTAAGATTCTCATATTCTAACAACTCCAAAAACTCCCAGCCTCCAAAGGTCCCTTGGTTTTGTTTTCCATTGATTGTCTTTTGAGTTAAAATATTATTCTCCATTAACATTGATGGGAACCGACACATAGTGGACCATCATTTTACACTACATGTTTTGACAAGGTGAGGACCTACTATTTTACAGCTAGTGTTGTAATAAGTTGGGCCCACCATCTCTCCCCAAACCCATATGTATGGTGAGTCCTACCATTTTACAATGTGTTTTGATAGGGTGGGGTCCCACCAACTCTATTCAAGCCCATGCATCGGGTGGGGCCCATCATTTTACACCTTGTGTTTTGATGGGTGGTTCTCACGATCTCCACGTAACCCATTACATTTTGTGGTGCTCACCATTTTACACCTGATAATTTGATGGGGGTGGGGCCATTATTTTACACCATTATTAGGGAGATGATTTTTTTCCCGTAAAGTGAACTGTGGGCAGACTTTAACGCTTTTTTTATGTCAAATCACGTTAACAGGGGAGCGCATAAAGTAGTAGGGTGAAAAAACCATCTCCCGTACTATTATTTCCCTACACTGATATATTCACCCCTCTCTACTTGGACCACCCCATTGTAGCCAAATATGCACTTCCCGTTAATTTTTGCCCTAAGTTTTGTTGCTTCATTTTAAGAGGCTCGGATGTGGTGGCCTCGGAACCACATATTGTTAACTTACACGTGGCAAGTTTCCAAGTTTTTATATGGTGTCGGCAGGTATTTATTTTATTTTATTTCAAAGCGGGCCCACATTGTTGAAAGATCAAAACCATATTTGTTGGGCCCAAATGTACTTGAACCTCGTCAACCATAAATCCACTCATCAAAAGTGGTAAAGGGTCCATTCGATTAGAAAATGTTAACCATCATCAGACCAGCGCCGTTCAGAAATTTTAACCGTCCGTTTGTAGGCCACAAATAAAAGATTACAGATCATATCTGGGCCATCCGTTATCCAAGATGAGATTTCCATTTAATGATCAGTATCACCCACCCAACAAATAGCTTCTTAACACATGCATTAGAAATCTTTCCCTTAATTTTAGCTTTTTTCTCCATGAAAATGACAAAACTACCCCTCCCATACCATCTGGCATATGGGGATTTGTTAGGTTATACTCAAGGTCCCACTCTCGGTCTGCATATGAGCACACTTTATTTTAGGGCAGTGATAAATCGACTCCCCAAATGGATAAATCGACTCCCCATGTGTTTATCTCTCTACTCTTTCTCTCTCTAACCTAGAGGAGAGAGAAAGACACATGGGAGTCGATTTATCCTTATTTTAATATTTCAATAACAAATGAAAATATCATAATCATTGAATTAAAAAAACAAAAATGTCATAAACTAAGCAGATAGAGAAGACAATCTGGTAAATGTTGGAGTATCTTAAACAACTTTATTAATTGTCAAATCTATCCGTGACCTCATTGAATCGTCACCGTCCATTTTATCTAAGGGAGGTCTCTCCAATACTTTTCTCTCTATAAATACTAACCTCATTCTTTCATTTCATAAACCATCGCCTTTCAATTCATTTCCCTATACTTGCTTTCTTATTTCAGCATTTTCATTCTCTTTAGCCATGTCTGAGGAAAAGAAGCACCATGGCCTTTTCCACCACAAGAAGGAAGAAGAGCCCTCAGACGTGGTATACTCTGAGAGCAATTACACCGTCGATGGCTACAGTGGGGGTGGGTACGGTCAGACGAACGAGGGTGGGTACGGTCAGACGACGGAGGTGGTCGGAGTCACAGATTCCGGCGTCGATTATGAGAAAGAAGAGAAGCAGCACAAACGCAGGGAGCACATGGGCGAGCTCGGCACGGTGGCCGCGGGTGCTTTTGCTCTTGTAATTTTTGGGAGACCCTATATATTTTCTGATTTAATATACGTATAGAGTGAGAGAAGAGTTTCTACTCTTGTAGAGCAGATAACATATCTACTCCGTCGGCCCAAAATATAGGGGGACCACATTTTTTGGATGATCCAAACCATTCATTTGATAGGCCATCACATTGATAGGGTGTGCCCAAAAAAATCAGCTCCACAGGATCATCATAACCCTTCGATTTGTGGAGGTTTATACCAGTCCATTTTAACTTCCACAAATCGAAGGGTTGGGATGATCCTATAGAGCTGATTTTCGTATAGAGTTAGAATCACCTGTGTTAGGCAATTGAATTTGGTTTTGCTGGTTGAATTTCCTTATGTGGGTGTGTGCGATAGTGAGCCAACTGTATCTTGCGCAGTGGGTTTACGATCAAGTACTACACCCTTGTTTGTTTTGGACTTTGAGAACCGATTGTGCTGTTCACAATCGGGTACTGTTGCATGTTGTTATGCTTCTGTTCTGATATGTCCCACATGCCATAGTGAGCTTTCAAACCCTTTTGGTGTTGCTTCCTAAAAATGAAAGCATTTCATCCCATTTTGTTTGTCCTTTCCAGGAAATAAAGTAATTTTTAGGAAAAGACAGACAAAATGGGGTGGAAATATCACCCTTCCCCAATTCTCTGCATTTCTCCCCCATTTTGTTTATATTTCCATACCTTTTGTTCATCATTTTCCTAGATTTAGGGACTTCCAAGCATGTTTTCGTTTTACCCAGTTTTGGTAAGCTTTTACTCGTTTACATTTGATATGGTTTACTTGTTTACAGATAGGTTAGTCATTTGATACGGGTGGAAGTGACTAAATTGAGGGTACCAAATTCCACCACCTAAAAAATGTTGACTTTTTCAGCAAGGCCATGTTTGTAAACCATGATTTTTTTTCCATGGAATATTAGTTTATAATGTGTTAGGAGAGTGGGAGAAGAAAAGACTTGAGAGAACATGACATATTTAGAGTGTGCTTACTTTTTCTATTAGAGAAAACGGTTCCTACACATGTGTAGAGAGTTCTCTGCACACTAGCTTAAAATACAGTGGGGGCCCACATTGTTTGGGTGATCCAAGCCATCCATTTTAAAGGCCCTCACATAGATAGGGTGTCCACAAAAAATCAGATCCATAGGATCATCCCAACCCTACGATTTGTGGAGGTAAAGTGGATGTCTTTAAACCTTCACAAATTAGTCCATTTTTTGCCTCCACAGTTCGAATGGTTAGGATGATCCTATAGATCTGATTTTTTGTGAACACCCTATCTATGTGAGGGCCTTAAAAATGAATGGTTTGGATCACCCAAATAATGTGGCCCCCACTGTATTTTAAGCTCGTAGATAACTTATCTACATGTGTGTAGGAACCGTTTTCTCTTTCTATTATCATTATCTTAATCAGCACCTTTTTTTTTATAAAAAAAAGACATGACAATATCTGTGTTAAGGGTTTTCTTTTAGCTGATATATTTTGATGAATTTTATCAGCATGAGAAGCATAAGGCAGAGAAGGATCCGGAGAACGCCCATAAGCACAAGATCGAAGAGGAGATTGCGGCAGCGGCAGCTGTGGGCAGTGGAGGGTATGCCTTCCATGAGCGTCATGATAAGAAAGAAGCAAAGGAGGAGGAAGAAGAAGCTCATGGAAAGAAGCATCACCATCTGTTCTAGAGTGACTCTCTTTTTATTTACTACCAGCTTTTTCATATGAGATTAGTGTATGTTTGCTTGATGGGTTTGTTGTGTTAAAAAGATGTTCTGGTTTTCTATGTAATAATGGATTTGCTTGGTCTTCTGTTTACTCTAACCTAGACATTTATATGTTAAAAAACTCTCTGGTCTATTTTGGTTGCTTTTTTTCCTTTTTATTTCTTTCCATGGAATGAAAGTTTATTTAGAGACTATGCAAGAAAAATTATAGTAATTTTAACGTTGGCGATCAAGTTCACAAATATGAAGGAAATGAAATTCTTCCCTTTGACTGCATGAAGGGTTTTAATGTATTATTCAAGATAAACTTATCCAAGCATGGTAGGGTGGTAGCCAATCCCAAGAACACCTTATCTTCTATCTCTGTGGGATTTTTTTGGAATTGACCAATCAATTATGGGCCCCACTATAATGAATGATCTGGAAGAAAAGGAAGGGGGCTGATATCCACAATCTAATTTTTTTTTTATAACGGCACTAGTTACTTTATTTACCCTCTTCTGATTGGATGTTGATAGCATCTTGAATTCTTGAGTATTGTAATGATCCCTTATGCTCTGTTCTCTCGTCGGGAAAGGAAAGGAAAGCGAAGTGAAGGGAAGTAAACTGATGTGGCAGAAAGAAAAGTGAAGGAAAAGAAACCTGACAGAAACCTGTCAGATGAGCGTTTCGTTGCACAGAAATCTGACAGAAATCTCATAGAAACTAACAGAAACTACAGCTTATCTTGAGACTATCCCTTTTGACTGGATGGAATATTTTACTATGCAAGAAAATTATGGTAATTTTAACGTTGGTAATCAAGTTCATAAATATGAAGGAAATGAAATTTATCCCTTTTGACTGCATGGAATATTTTACTCAAGATAAAATTATCCAAGCATGGTAACCAATCCCAAGAACAGCTTATCCTACGATTTCTATATCTGTTGTGATTTTTTTGGATTTGACCAATCAATGGGCTCCACTATAATGAATGGTCTGGAAGAGAAGGAAAGCAGCTGATACCCACACTGAGATTTTTTATAACGGCACTACTTACGTTATTTACCCTCTTCTGATTGGATGTTGATACTGATAGCATCTTGAATTCTTGAGTATTGTAATGATCCCTTAAGAGCTAATTAAGAAGTGTAAAACAAGGGAAGTAGTAACATTATAAAAATATGGTAGTGCAGATATCAGTTGCCAGTGGGAATTACTGTTACCTCATCTTTGTGTTTTTGGGTGTAGATGGGGACAGAATTTTAGGCCCTAAACAACAAAAGTTTATTTGGCCACTTGCCCACTTGACTGGTAAAGTGGTTGGCAAGAGGCTACAGAAAATATTGGGTTTGAGGATGCACTTCTTTGTTTTAATAATGGCACTCCTTGACTTAATAAACCGCGTTCTTTTTTTTTTGTTGTTGATGATTTTTTTGGGATTCTAACAGTGTAGGAGTTTAAATTGTAATCGCCCCCTTTTTTCCTCGGGCCAACCCCTCTAGTGTATTTATGAATTATGAGACTACACATTTTACACTATTGGGGTGTGGCCTAGGGAAGAAAAGGGGACGGATATATAATTTCCCAGAAAAAGTTTAGAACAAAAAAAAAAAGGACAGCTCAGGAAATATTACACGAAGAAACACATACTAACTATAATAATAAGCCATAAAAGTGACAGAGAATCATCAACGCATAACCACACAACCAAACACACTTAAAAAAGACGCAAAACAAACAGACAGGGCTAACTTACGCACCATGCGTGATGCGACCACAAGACCAATCTACTAGTAGACATCAAAAGCAAAAGATAATCCCCTGCAGCTAAACACATCCTTAAGTAGAACTTTTCCTAAGGTACGAAATCCTCATACAGTTGAACCATGGTTAGAACTGGGCCCGGTAGTGGGTCGGAGAAGAGGTGGTTGTGGGTGGCGGCGGCATAGAAGTGGTCCTGCTGATAATTTTGCCAGCTTTTACTGACGAGACCTCTTTTGTCTCTTTTGATAATTTTTGCAAACGCATGGGCCTGCTGCTAATTTCGCCTAATGTTTGTCCCCCATTAGTAATTGTAAGCCATAAAAGTGACAGAGAATCATCAATACCCAGGCGTACAGTAGCCCCACACGCAAAACCAACACAACCAAACACACTAAAAAACAGACCCGAAACAAAACAGACAAGACTAACTTACGCATCATGCGACCATAAAGACCATCTACATCAAAAACAAAAGATAACCCCCTATATAACACATCCTTAAGTAGAACTTTTTCTAAGGTACGAAATCCTCATACGCTTGAACCATGGCTCGAACTGGGTTCGGCCATGGGTCCGAGAAGAGGGGGTGTGGATGGTGGAGGCATAGAAGTGGAGGCATCACAATAGCCCCTTAGTATGTCCCCCTCTTCGGCTGTGAATCCGATGGACCCGAGCATGGTGGGCCAGCACTGGTGTTCGATTATCCTTATGGCCCGGCAACAACTGGGGCCCAGGTATGTCTCGCCGTTGAGAAAGAAGAGGATGACCTCACCTGTGCAAGATCGGAGCTCCGCTAAAGAATCCCAACACTGCATCATGTTGTTTGTTTGTAGTCGAGCTGCAAGGCTCGAACCATAAGGCATGGTTCGAGCAGGAAGGTTCGAACCAAAAGGCAAGGGTCGAGCCATTGTCATTGACACAAGGAAGCTACATGCTAAAATGGTGAGAAAGAGCTGCTTTGAAATCTCCATAGTGTGTGAGAAAGAGAGAGAGATGGGTTGTGAACAAAGGGACTTGAGGTGAGATTTATAGGGGTTTTTTTCCTTACGTTACACTGCATGGGGTGCTGAAGAGACGAGAAATAATAGGTTTTTCAATTGGAGATGAGATTGCATTGAAATTTCAATTACGAGCCTTTAATTGGAAATCATAGTGTACTAACGGTATATTATAAGAAGTTGGGTCGACTCAGTTGCCCTCTTAATTTTTACCTACTAACGCTTGTGTGTCATTACTAATATCGCTACTAGAATTAATGCACTAATACCATGTGAGTGTACTACATATAACTTGCCAGTCATGTTATTCTTGTATAATCTTAAAATATTAAGATTTTTAGCTAACTAATTACGGAAAGTTTATAAAATAATAAAGGTCGTTTTAAATAATATTCACATATTAGGCTTAGGGAAATGTTATCGGCTCTACCCTAGTTAGTTTGATGATCGCACTCCTCGCTTTATTAAAAAGTAAGGTATGGTTCGCACCATAGGATGATCCAAACCGTCCATTAGATGGATTGATCCTAACTCTCCGATCTATAGAGGGACTGAATCTTAGAGGTTTGATCCTAACCCTCTAAAGATTGGAGGGTTGGGATCAACCTATGGAAATGATTTTTGCGCATCTAATGGATGGTTTGGATCATCCTATAACCAATTTTGTTCGATTTACTTATAACATTATTTTTCCTAAGAATGGGAATGGGATTTACATTTGAGAATGCAGCCAAAGTTTTAGCTACAAAAGCATAGTTTCTCCTGTTGGAACAAAACTGTCGGCAATTATGGTTAGTAACCAATATAAATTATAAACAACAAAATATATTATCTTGATACAACAATAATATAGACCTTTACCAGTATAGCCCCAAGAGAGAGGAAGCTTTGGTTTTACTCATTTAACAGCTTAAATAAATTCAAAGAATGAATGTGAACACAAAACAAATCTGGATGAAGAAAACCGAGGGGTAATTTATCAAAAAAATAAAAATGAAAAAGAAAACCAAGAGGGAAGATCCCCCACATGGGAACTACCTAGCAGCACTTCGCTACCTTACCGTCCATGGTTTGTTTCTTATATTGTACCCTATGTAAGAAAAAAAAAACTGGAACCAGGGTGCTGAAGAGTGCCTGCTATTCTGCATTCAGTCTTCATCAAAGCCCCATCATCAACATCCATAGTGTCATCATCCATATGACCTTCCTGATATCCCTCCGCCAGAGGATTATCATCGCCAATCACATTATGTATCCCAATTTCTGGGTTGGGTTTTACTTCTTTGGGGTTGGGATCATCCTTTTTTAGTTTCATAGATCTCAAATTATCACCAGCGAAAAATGAAGAATAGGGTTTTGAAACCTGCAAAGAGAGAATACTTAATATGGAGCAAAGCAGCCCAGTTGGTAGGGGTGCAACTTGGGTCAATTTTTGGGAATTTGGATTGATCTTTTACCATAAAATCGGGTTTGGGTTAATTCCAATTCATTTTCTAGCAAAAGCTAAACCCGACCTGACCTAAATTGCACCCCTACCTGTAAGAGAACCAATTGGAGAATAAGAGAAAAAGTAAAGAAAGAAAATGCCAACCTTGAAGAAACAATTTTCTGTTAGAGCAAGCGGTTGAAGACAATGGATCTACTAATGAAAAACAATGCAAAAATATAAAATTATACAGACTTGAATGAAGGATGGATTAATAACGATCTTGATTGCGATATTGCCATACGTCCTTGAACGCCCACCTTAAAGTGTTATTCGGCCCAACTCCAGTGCATGGATCACACGACCGAACCACCTCCAGGAACAGCAGGAGAATGGATTGTTGTAATGCACCACTCAACAATCCTATAAGGCAAGCTCTTTATTGAATACTTTCTATTTTTCTTGAGGCTCTTGAGTAGTCTCCCTTTCATTGGTCTCTCTGGATGCTAGAATGATGGCTCTATTTATAGAGTTTAAGTAGCAACTCAAAGGACACACATTAAATGTGACCATTCATGAATTCATGAATCTCTTGATGAGGCATGTATGAATCTCTAGGTGACTTTTCATAACTTCAAAGTCCTTAAGAGCCATGCATGAATCTCCAGATTCATTGAAACTTCTAAGAATTAATGTTTCAATGAATAAAGAGTTGTGCATGAATCCTAATCCAAAGATTCTTGAATGAAACATTAGTATTCATGAATTTATACATACATTGAAACTTGAGCATTTATGAATCATTGAAACTTGAGCATTCATGAATCTCTATATTCATGTATGAGTCTCAACATTAGAGCCCAATAAATAGAAATTCAAGGTTTGAAAGTCACGAAGATTTTAGTATTTAAACCAACATTTTCATCACTGGCAGTCCTCACGAGGTTGCTCTAATGCTTATCTTGCATCAGTGTTGATGCAGAACCCACGACCTGAGGAACATCCAATCTTGGTATGTCAACCAGAAGAAAAATGTAACACTCTACAATTCCAAAAGAAAATCTTAAATAAATTGATAATTCCTACCAGTATGGATTGTGCTATATATAGAACATAGGAGGAGATTGTTGGGTATATAATATAACCTTATTATGTTCTAATATAAGCCCAATAAGATAATGGACTGGTGTAGTGGGCCTATTTGGGCTAGAGCCCATTAACCTATTAAAACCCTAGTGTATCTCTATATATAGGGGCTGGAGGCAACAAACTTGGTATTCCAAATTAGATACCATGGGTGTAATGCTTCAAGCAACCTCTTGCTTGACCTAATTCCTCTAACATCTTCTTCATTGGATGATCGTAGTCCTCCGATACATGGAGGTTTATACACTATGCCGCCCATTTTAAACCTCCACAAATCGAGGTATAGGATCATCCTATGGAGATGATTTTATGGGGGCACCCCTATCTAAGTCAGGACCCAATAATGAATGGTTTGTATCATCCAAATAATGTGGCTCCCACTGTATTTTTGGGTTGAACGTGCATGCACGGTTGTGCACCATATATATAATCTCTGTTTTGATAAGGGGAGTAACTTACGTTGCCTTTTATTATTTGATCGGCTGCTGAGAGCTTTTTGGGAATCGTAATAGCTTTTGATAGCTTGTTAAATAATAAGACAAAATGAGTTAGTGCTATAATCAAAATATGTTAATGTCAATATCAGCAGATTTTTTATCCAAAATGTTAGTTGTTTGTCAAGGCTCAAGAGAAACTGAGAACCTTTTTTTCTTTTTCTTTTTTTAATTTATTTATGGGTAAGCTGCGGTTAGGCAAGACCTCTACCAGATATATTAAAAAGAGAGAAAGATAGACATGTAGCTTGAAAAGCAAAACCTCTACATGCAGAGGGGAGCAACAATAGGGAACAATGAGCTAAGAAAGCAACCTCCCTCCATGGAGGAAGGGGGAGACAACAAAATTCAAAGCAAAAGGCTTACTGAAAAACAAACCACAAAACAACAAAACAAAAACTGGAAAGGGCACAGAATGCAACTCCAAAAACTCCGAGCCTCCAAGCTATGATTTGGTCCCTTGGTTTTGTTTTCCATTGAATGTCTTTTTAGTTAAAATATTATTCTCCGTTAACATTGATGGGACCCTACACATAGTGGACCATCATTTTACAATACATGATTTGACAAGGTGAGGACCCACTGTTTTAGAGCTCGTGTTTTGATAAGGTTGGGCCCACCATCTCTCCCCAAACCCATGTCACCATGTGTATGGTGAGTCCTACCATTTTACAATGCGTTTTGACAGGGTCGGGCCCATGCATTTTGTGGTGGTCACCATTTTACACCTGATATTTTGATGGGGGTGGGCCCATTATTTTACACCATTATTAGGGAGATGATTTTTTCCCCTATAGTGAATTGTGGGCAGATTTTAACCCTTTTTTATGTCAAATCACGTTAACAGGGGAGCCATATAATCCTAGAGTAGGGTGAAAATTTTATCTCTCATATTATTATTTCCCTACTTTAATTAAAGAAGGGATATCTTGCTGATTTGCCCTAAGTTTTGTTGCTTCATTTGAAGGGGCTTGGATGTGGTGGCCTCGGAACCACATATTGTTAACATACACGTGGCAAGTTTCCAAGTTTATCGGTATGATCTATCTAAATCAAGAGTTTTTATATGGTGTCGGCACTCGGCAGGTAAGTGCCTCTATTTTATTTTATTTTAAAGCGGGCCCACATTGTTCAAAGATCAAATCCACTCATCAATTACAAAATGTTAACCATCATCAACACTTTTTATTTTAACCCTCCGTCTGTAGCCATTAGAAATCTTTCCCTTGATTTTGGCTTTTTTCTCCATGAAAATGACAAAACTACCCCATTTGTTAGGTTATACTCTAGGTCCCACTCTCGGTCTGCATATGACCACACTTTATTTTAATATTTCAATAACAGATGAAAATATCATAATCATTGAATTAAAAAAACAAAAATGTCATAAACTAAGCAGATAAAGAAGACAATCTGGTAAATGTTGGAGTTTCTTAAACAACTTTATTAATTGTCAAATCTATCCGTGACCTCCTACAATTAGGGCTGCAACTCGAGCCGGGTTTTACCCGACCCGAAAATAGCTTGGGTTGGGTTGAGGTTTCATGGGTTTCGGGTCGAGCCGGGTTGAGCATTCAAAAGCCCGCATGAATCTCGGGTCGAGCCGGGTTTGAAGGGGCCCGACCCGACCCGACCCGAGTTACATAAGTTATAGTATGTACATTTTTTTCTATTGTTAGTTAAAAATTAAAAGTGAAAACCCACGCACCCACTGTTATTGTATGTTAGTGTAATTTATGCTTCTATGAGTTGAGTTGATTCAAGTGTTTGATTCAGCATTGTTTGATTGTAATTACAACATTGTTTGATTACAGCATTGTTTGATTCAAGTATAATGTGAGTGTAATTACATCATTGTTTGATTCAAGTGTAATGTGAGTGTAATTTCTGCTTCTATGAGTTGAGTTGCCTTGCCAAATAAGAATTTTCCTTCAAAAATTGCGTCAACGTGATAAAACCCGACCCTACCCAACCCGACCCGACCCGATCGAGTTGCAGCCCTACCCACAATCGTCACCGTCCATATTATCTAAGGGAGGTCTCTCCTATACTTTCCTCTCTATAAATACTAACCTCATTCTTTCATTTCATAAACCATCACCTTTCAATTCACTTCCCTATTCTTGCTTTCTTATTTCAGCATTTTCATTCTCTTTAGCCATGTCTGAGGAAAAGAAACACCATCGCCTTTTCCACCACAAGAAGGAAGAAGAGCCCTCAGAGGTGGTATACTCTGAGAGCAATTACACCGATGATGGCTACGGTGGGAACGGTCAGACGATGAACGTGGATGGGTACGGTCAGACGACGGAGGTGGTCGGAGTCACAGATTCCGGCTTCGATTATGAGAAAGAAGAGAAGCAGCACAAACGCAGGGAGCACATGGGCGAGCTCGGCACTGTGTCCGCGGGTGCTTTTGCTCTGGTAAATTTTCGGAAAACCCTATTTATATTTTCTGATTTAATATACGTATATAGGGAGAGAAGAGTTTCTACTCTGTAGAGTAGATAACATATCTACTCCGTCAGCCCAAAATATGGGGGGACCACATTTTTTGGATGATCCAAACCATTCATTTGATAGGCCCTCACATTCATTTATTTAACAAAAAAAGACAAACAAAGGGGGTGTTAATGCTGGGGAGGGAATCATCATTTTCCTTGATTTAGGACTTCCAAGCATGTTTTCGTTTTACCCAGTTTTTGTATGCTTTTACTCGTTTACATTTGATATGCTTTTACTTGTTTACAGATAGGTTAGTCAGTTGATACGGGTGGAAGTGACTAACTTGAGGGTGCCAAATTCCACCACCCAAAAAATGTTGATGATGCGACGACTTTTTCAGCAAGGCCATGTTTGTAAACCATGATTTGTTTTTCCATGGAATATTAGTTTATAATGTGGTAGGAGGGGCAAGGAGGGTGAGAGAAGAAAAGACTTGAGAGAACATGACATATTAGAGTGTGCTTACTTTTTCTATCATCATTATCTTAATGGCCCTTTAATATCAATTACAAAAATGAATGAAGATTATTGATATCAGCACCTTTTTTTTATCAAAAAAAGACATGACAATATCTGTGTTAAGGGTTTTCTTTTAGCTGATATATTTTGATGAATTTTATCAGCATGAGAAGCATAAGGAAGAGAAGGATCCGGAGAACGCCCATAAGCACAAGATCGAAGAGGAGATTGCGGGAGCGGCCGCTGTGGGTGGTGGAGGGTATGCCTTTCATGAGCATCATGATAAGAAAGAAGCAAAGGAGGAGGAGGAAGAAGCTCATGGAAAGAAGCATCACCATCTGTTCTAGAGTGACTCTTTTTTATTTACTACCAGCTTATACATATGAGATTAGTGTGTGTTTGCTTGATGGGTTTGTTGTGTTAAAAACATGATCTGGTTTTCTATGTAATAATGGATCATGGAGTTGCTTCGTCTTATGTTTACTCTTACCTTGATATTTATATGTTAAAAAACTCTCTGGTCTAAAAAGAAAAGGTTTATTTAGAGACTATTCAAGAAAATTATGGTAATTTTAACGTTGGTAATCAAGTTCATAAATATGAAGGAAATGAAATTTATCCCTTTTGACTGCATGGAATATTTTACTCAAGATAAAATTATCCAAGCATGGTAACCAATCCCAAGAACAGCTTATCCTACGATTTCTATATCTGTTGTGATTTTTTTGGATTTGACCAATCTATGGGCTCCACTATAATGAATGGTCTGGAAGAGAAGGAACGCGGCTGATATCCACACTGAGATTTTTTATAACGGCACTGTTTACGTTATTTACCCTCTTCTGATTGGATGTTGATAGCATCTTGAATTCTTGAGTATTGTAATGATCCCTTAAGAGCTAATTAAGAAGTGTAAAACAAGGGAAGTAGTAACATTATAAAAATATGGTAGTGCAGATATCAGTTGCCAGTGGGAATTACAAAAGTTTATTTGGCCAATTGACTGCTAAAATGGTTGGCAAGAGGATATACAAAATATTAGGTTTGGGAATGCACTTCTTTGTTTTAATAATGGCACTCCTTGACTTAATAAACCGCTTTCTTTTTTTTGTTGAGATAATTTGCAACCCTGTACAGGAGGATAGGGTGCGAATTATCCTAAAGGGGGTGCAAATTTATCATCGCCCTTTTAAATTGTAATCGCCTCCTTTTTTTCCTCGGGCCAACTCGTCTAGTGTATTTATGACTACACATTTTACACTATGGGGGTGTGGAAAAGGGATCGGATATATCATTTCCAGAGAAAATAGTGCACTGATTAAACTACAGAGGAGAAGTGCATGATATTAGCACCTGTGATTTTTATAGATACACCCCTCATTATGGGCTTGTCTCAATAGCTGTTGATGGCTTATTGAACATTATAACAGGCTAACTTCCACCTAGAGAAAGTTTAGAACAAATAAGAGGACAGAGAGCTCATGAAATATCAGACGAAGAAACACGTACTAACTATAATAATAAGCCATAAAAGTGACAGAGAATCATCAATACCCAGGCGTACAGTAGCCCCACAGGCAAAACCAACACAACCAAACACACTAAAAAAAAGACCCGAAACAAAACACACAAGACTAACTTACGCATCATGCGACCATAAGACCATCTACATCAAAAACAAAAGATAACGAACTTTTCTAAGGTACGAAATCCTCATACACTTGAACCATGGCTCGAACTGGGTCCGGCCGTGGGTCCGAGAAGAGGGGGTGTGGGTGGTGGAGGCATAGAAGTGGAGGCATCACAATAGCCCCTTAGTATGTCCCCCTCTTCGGCCGTGAATCCGATGGACCCGAGCATGGTGGGCCAGCACTGGTGTTCGATTATCCTTATGGCCCGGCAACAACTGGGGCCCAGGTATGTCTCGCCGTTGAGAAAGAAGAGGATGACCTCGCCTGTGCAAGATCGGAGCTCCGCTAAAGAATCCCAACACTGCATCATGTTGTTCGTTTGTAGTCGAGCTGCAAGGCTCGAACCATAAGGCATGGTTCGAACAGGAAGGCTCGAACCATAAGGCAAGGGTCGAGCCATTGTCATTGACACAAGGAAGTTACATGCTAAAATGGTGAGAAAGAGCTGCTTTGAAATCTCCATAGTGTGTGAGAGAGGTAGAGAGATGGGTTGTGAACAAAGGGACTTGAGGTGAGATTTATAGGGTTTTTTTTCTTCTTACGTTACACTGCATGGGGGTGCTGAAGAGACGAGAAATAATAGGTTTTTCAATTGGAGATGAGATTGCATTGAAATTTCAATTACGAGCCTTTAATCGGAAATAATAGTGTGCAACGTGCTACTAACGGTATATTATAAGACGTTGGGTCGACTCAGTTGCCCTCTTAATTTTTACCTATTAATGCACTAATACCATGTGAGTGTACTACATATTACTTGCCAGTCATGTTATTCTTGTATAATCTTAAAATATTAAGATTTTTAGCTAACTAATTACGGAAAGTTTATAAAATAATAAAAGGTCGTTTTAAATAATATTCACATATTAGGGTTAGGGAAATGCTATCGGCACTACCCTAGTTTGATGATCGCACTCCTTACTTTATTAAAAAGTAAGGTATGGCCCGCACCATAGGATGATCCAAACCGTCCATTAGATGGATTGATCCTAACTCTCCGATCTATAGAGGGACTGAATCTTAGAGGGTTGATCCTAACCCTCCGATCTTTAGAGGGTTAAGATCAACCTATGGAAATGATTTTTGCGGCACAACCTATGTAGGTTGTGGCCCATCTAATGGACGGTTTGGATCATCCTATAACCAATTTTGTTCGATTTACTTATATCATTATCTTTCCTAAGAATGGGAATGGGATTTACATTTGAGAATGCAGCCAAAGTTTTAGCTCCAAAAGCATGTTTTAGGCAAATTGTGGCAAAGCGAAAAGGAGTTGCTTCAATTCTTGCTCTGCTAGAAAGATTTCAAGAATGGTTACTAAACAAGTAGTTTCTCCTGTTGGAACAAAACTATGTGCAATTATGGTTAGTAACCAATATAAATTATAAACAACAAAATATATTATCTTGATACAACAATAATATAGACCTTTACCAGTATAGCCCCAAGAGAGAGGAAGCTTTGGTTTTACTCATTCAACAGCTTAAGTAAATTCAAAGAATGAATGTGAACACAAAAACAATGTGGATGAAGAAAACCGAGGGGGGAATTTATCAAAAAAATAAAAATGAAAAAGAAAACCAAGAGGGAAGATCCCCCTTGGGAACTGACTAGCAGCACTTTGCTACCTTACAGTCCATGGTTTGTTTCTTATATTGTACCCTATGTAAGAAAAAATAAACTGGAACTAGGGTGCCGAAGAGTGCCTGCTATTCTGCATTCAGTCTTCATCAAAGCCCCCATCATCAACATCCATAGCGTCATCGTCCATATGACCTTCCTGATATCCCTCCGCCAGAGGATTATCATCGCCAATCACATTATTTATCCCAATTTCTGGGTTGGGTTTTACTTCTTTGGGGTTGGGATCATCCCTTTTTAGTTTCATAGATCCCAAATTATCACCAGCGAAAAATAAAGAATAGGGTTTTGAAACCTGCAAAGAGACAATACTTAATATGGAGCAAAGCAGCCCAGTTGGTAGGGGTGCAACTTGGGTCGATTTTTGGAAATTTGGATTGATCTTTGACCATAAAATCGGGTTCGGGTTAATTCCAATTCATTTTATAGCAAAAGCTAAACCCGACCTGACCTAAATTGCACCCCTACCTGTAAGAGAACCCATTGGAGAATCAGAGAAAAAATAAAGAAAGAAAATGCCCACCTTGAAGAAACAATTTTCATCACTGGCACTCCTCACGAGGTTGCTCCAATGCTTATCTTGCATCAGTGTTGATGCAGAACCCACCACCTGAGGAACATCCAATCTTGGTATGTCAACCAGAAGAAAAATGTAACACTCTACTCTTCCAAAAGAAAATCTTAAATAAATTGATAATTCCTACCAGTATGGAGGACCTTGCCCTCGTTATTCCAACATTCATACGCCGAAAGTCGGCCACAAACCCGATGCCGCCTCCACTATTTGCCCGGACACACGAAAAGATTGCAACCTCTTTTTCTCGTCCCTGGACACGAGAACATGGCTTGTATGTTTAATTTTGAAACAAGGTAAAATGTTCAAATGGATTTAAGAAAATGTACCATGTTACCTGGAAACCGTCAACAGTGTTAATATCTACAAATTTATCAGACTGAGTCCCGAACGCATCACGAAAACGTTCACGGAAAAGCTTCACTTGATGTCTATAAGGAGTTATAATGGCTAGCTGATAACTTGATTTTAACTCTGGATATTCGGTCACCAATTTACAATACATGAGGAAGATAAATTCAACCTCTTCAACATTTACCCAGGAACCACTTCCAGAGGGCTGGGATTCAACTCCATCTATATCAAAGAAACAAAATGGCCCAAAGCAGCGGTACTCATGCCATTTACGCTTTGTGAGTTCATCAATGTTAGGTCCATCATCCAAGGAATTGGAGTAGAATTCTTTTGATGGGAACATTCGTATCTGTGAGAAGGAGATTGAGCTTGAAGGTTTCTTACTTAAAAAATAATGAAGTAATTTGTCCAAAATTATATAAATACAGTTCTGATTAAACCTTGGAATGCATGCGGTATTGGGTTTTGAGCATCTGTACTGGATAGCCAGCCATCTGAAATCTCTTGAATAAGCTCTTTCCATACCTAATAGACCAGAGAAAAATTATGCTTATGAAAAGGAAAAACTAACAAGTACCATAAGGATTGCACAAATGAATGTCTTACCCAAATCTCTCAGCAATTGAAGAAATTACAGTAGCTGGCAATTGAACTGGATCACCTACCTGAATGTTCATTGTCAATGAGAAAAGCAAAAAATATTTCATCAAGAAAATATAAACCACTATGATCACCAGACACAGAGACTAACGGTAACCAGATAATGATTCAATGTAGACATAGGAAAGCAACATTCATACGATCAACAAATTCAAGAGGAACATTTAGTGTGTCTTCCCCCCAAAACAAGGAACACTTGCAATGAGAAAGGTTCAAAATATTGGTATCGGGCCCATCAGTCAACATATTGACTGGAAGACGAAATGATAAGTAATGGCCTTATCGGCAAATATGCCCGATATGCAACGTTTTGGGTGATAGGGATTCTCATGGTCTAAAAAGTATAGCGATATGCAATGTTTTAACTACATACTTGTGGTTACTTCTATTTTCAGTGAGTTTAGGCATATTGCTTCAACTAGAAACTAACATTTACCTAAATAATAAGATAATTAACAATTTAACATAAATTTTAGGGTAACATAAGTTTACCTTGATTCATTAATATACTTATATAACGAAGCAGTATCTGTTATTAAAGTATTATCTTAATAAACTTTTAAGGGTCAGGGTTACCTAAAAAGATTTATGTATATCATTATAATTTATCTACCATTAAAAAAAATCATTATAATTTATCATATTTAAATGATATATTAACTATAAGAATGTATTTCTTTGATGAAATTCAAGATTGGGTTGGATCCTCCTCTTGTATTTCAGCATGTGCGCCGGTGAGCTAACGGGGTCGCCGATAGGCTTGCCAGAGTAGAGGTTGAAAGGGATGATCTGGAGCTATACGATTTTTTACGTCCTTAAATTTCTTTTTTCATGTTGTTCTTTTATTTTTTGTCTCCTCTGTATTTGACCATCTCGGTCTGTTTCTAATGAAATTATTTACCATTCAAAAAAAAAACTAAGGGGCCGTTTGGATACGCGGATTTTAGAATCCGGGATTTCTTCAAATTTGTAGCTGAGAGACGAGAAGAAGCGGACCAGCCGTCGTTTTTAACTCATTTTTTACTTCTCTCCCTTCTTTCCATCAGCAAGAGAGTTGCAGATCCTCCCATATTTCCAGGTTTTAGAAATCTTAGGATGCAGGAGAGATTTTTAAAACCCGATTTTCTTGCTTAAAATCCAAGAAACGCTGCCAGGACAGCATACAGCAGCTTGATCATGAACCCTTTACACTGTTTTCAAACTAAAAACCTGGATTCTAAAATTCACGTATCCAAAAGTCCCCTAAAAGTATGTGAATCTTTTGATACATGAGTTTCTACTGAAGATCAAGAATCTCATCTATCTATCTATATATTTTTTATCAACAAAAAAAAAGAATCTCATCTGTTAGTTTGCTTTCATACAACACCCTGTTGATGACAGTGATAGTGTGTTTTACTCTTAAATTCTTAATGGACAGAGTGATGAACTGATGACTATCATGCCTATATCTTCTAAGCTAACTCAAAACAGAAATCTTAAAATCATACTTAGAGCCACCTCCACGGAACCCAATTACATCTAAGTTCCCTAATTTTCCTGGTTCAAACTTTCCAACTGAAAGAAATTGTAGATTCTGCTATCTCTAAGTCGATTTCTTTTTTAATGATGCTATCTCTAAGGCCATAAAATTTCCAAATTGGACCCTCTCCAAAACTCAAAAAAACTTCTCTAAAAAATCCAAAATTTTACCATAAAGCCCAAACCAAGAAAAAAAAACAATCCTCTTATTTCTATCGTACACAGTTCAGCACAGTTCATGGGGATTGTTGGGCCTCTCTTTTTCAACAAGAGCTTTGCTCTTTACATGAATGACAGGCAAGGAAATTTTTAACAGAGGTGGTAAATCCACCAACTGAAATTTTTGGATGGTGGTTAACAGCCTACCCGCCAACTGAAAGGTGGTGAAGGAAACGAAACAAGAGGTAATTTGCAAACCATAGGCACCAAGCCGGAGTTGAGGAAGAGATTTTTTTCAGAAGAAGAAGGTTCTCATAATCGTGTTGAGTTGAGTTGAAGCCGACCCCAACTAGTTTGGGACAAAGGCTTAGTTGAGTTGAGTTGAGCTGAGGGTTCTCATAATCATGGTTTGAAATTTTGACTGAAATCCGAAATTTTCGGATTTCAGTGAAGACTGAAACCGAAATCAACAATTTCCGAAATTTTGTTAAAAAAAAGAAATTTGCTTCTTTTTTTACCAAATTTCTGTTTATCCTTAGTCCAGAACCGAAACCGAAATTTAAATCCATGCTCATAATCACACTCGACAATGTTTTGAAGCGCAGGTATGGAAATTTTTTCTTTCCACAATTCAAAAAAAAAAAAAATGAGGCGAATGACAGGACACCAGAGGGTGATCATTGTAAACCAACAAACTTGGATGGAAAACTCTGCCCAGAAAAAAGGGACAAAAATCGTTCGAGGCCCAAGTTTCAAGTTGGTGAGAGGAGGTCTGACATTGCACATATTGTGGATGCATCAGTTCAGTAGTAGGTAGCATATTGGGCCTGTGATGTGGATGAGGTGTGTTTGGTTTGAAGGCAATAATATCTGGGAATGAGTTTAAACAATGAAGGGTTCTGTCTGGGAATATAGTGAGACAAGTGGCAGAGATGTGGTTATAGCAAAGGGTAGCGAGAAGAGAGGGGGGAATAAATCCTTAGTGAAGTTGGTAGAGGTCCCTATAGGTGGTCCATGCAGGGAAAGATCCTAGAAGAGAACGTTAGAGGTGCATTGAAAGTTCTGTTAAAAGCTATGATTTATCCGACACTTCGAATTTATTGCTGACACGTGTGCCGTGCCGTGTCCGACACGACACGTGTGTCAACACGTGCCGACATTCCTTTTGACACTTTTAAATGTATTACTAGAAGTGTTGGACTTAATGTGGCCATTTAGACACATTTTTGTACTGCGTAAAGTGTGACATTCTGTTTTATTGTTGAAAATTGTGTTTACCTCTTTTACTATTAACTCTTCTTTTAGCTCTTTTTTAACTAGTTTTTACTGTTATATCCCCTCCCCTATACCTAAAACCCTAAAAAAAATCTTATTCCAATACTATATTCATTGTATCATATTGGTTTCCCTCTGTCGTCTTATATTGGAAATGGAGAACTAGATTAAATTGATGAATGCGTTGTTATTTGATTATCTCAAGTTTGTTTTAGATTATAGTTGATTAATTCTATGATTTATTAGTTTATTAAATGAATACCATATTTATATTGTTACAAATTATGATAGTAATTAGTAATTTTATATGTATCTACATGTAACCATTTCTAGATTTTTTTATGTTGCCATGTCAGACAACCCGTAGCTGTGCTGAAACTTGACACACGAATCCGTATCCACAAATCATGATTATATATACTTTCTATTTTAGCCGTGTCCCCGTCTCTAAATGTTGGGGGTTTGCCGTGTCCGACACTCCGTGTCCGTGTCCACAAATCATAGGTTAAAAGACAGAGTTGGCAAAGAGGGGGTGAATCTTCCTCTCTAACTGTAACGTATCCAGTTGTGTTCAAAATTATCTGGTCCAAACATAAATATATTTAGTTTACACATAATGAAAATATGGAGTAATAAAAAAAATCCTTATATCTTGTTATTATGATGGATTATTCTCAGGTGCAAACATCAGAAACAATTTCGTTATGGAAAAACAAAGGGTCCCAACAATGAGTCAGTGTGAATATGCCTGACATCTAGGGAGGCACGTACGAGAGAGAATTAGTATAAACAAAATATATTAAATATGGATGACATAACACAATGTTTACAAAAATAAGGCATCCCTTTTTTATAACCTATAATGAATGAATCAGTAAAAGGAACATACAAGAAATACTTGTTTGCATCCATGTGCCAATGGGACTAGAGTCGCTGGTTCCACCTGAAATCACAAGTATCAAATGTAAACCAAAATAGTCTAAGACTATGAAACAGAATAAATGGACGGAAAATGATGTTCCAGAAAATGTGAAAGTAAACATTGTGCAGTTCTGTACTCCACTAGTAAGAGTAAATAGCCACACTACAGCGAATAAATGAAGAATTAAAAAAAAAAAAAAAAAAAAAAAAAAAAAAAACATCATATTGGGACAAATAGATGATTACCTACTGCAAAGGTATGAAAAAACTTCACACAAGCTGAATTGAAGACCACACAAGTTTCAAACCTCAAGTACCTAGAAGTACTATAGAGAAAACAACATTGAAATTCAAGAGTTTCTGAATCATTCGCACAAAATTGAGCTAAAAGGTGCATCAACTTCCGATACTGACTTTGCATAAAGTACAAATAATATTCCATCACGAGGCTCGCACTAATCATCACAATAAGCACAAAAACAAATGGAAGTAGACTTATGGCAAGTAGAGATATGACATGCATACTTTCAAACATACAAACATTTCCAACTGTACATAGGCATGCATATTTCCAATCAAAAAGCATGAAGTTTAAATATACATATATTTTAAGAATAAATTGTAAAAAGTAGAGGATGTGACGTATTCCTTGTCTAGTGAGGTGATGGCAAAACTATTCCATGCGACATAGTTGGGCATTCGATCGGCTGGTGCTGGAAAGGAAAAATTGTGCGATCCCAACAGGGAATAAGATAATATTGCCCTATCAGTAACATATATGTTTCCTATATTTATCAAACATAATTCAAGATTCTTGGATGTGAGATCCATGATTTCTTCTCTTCTTTTTTTCTTTAATATATCCTTCCTTTTTTTTTAAGATCCATATTTCTGAATCCCATACAAATCATGTTCCTATTTCTAATTTTCTATATACATATGCCACAATCTCAGATCAAAATCGTTCTTCAGACAACATGATGGAAAAATCTAAAATTGTGGCCAAAATCCAATGCAGTTATTTCACCGTATACAAAGAGGGGGCTGGCCAGAGACAATGCCTAAGCCTCCAGACTTTTATGGGCAAAGTATCATCTTGTAGCTCTACTTTGAGGAAATCACTATTGGTAATTTCCTAAAGGATCTGGATGTTTCTATATTTATTTTTCTTTCTTAAATATAAGAAGAGATTTGCTAGTCTCCCTCGCAAAAGGCATTTCGCGGATGGGCTGTTGCATGTGAGAGCAGCCACCTCGTGAATGAAGACAAAATCAGCTTAAAAGTGAGCTTGTGTGGCTGCTCTCATATGCAACAGCCCATCTGCGAAATGCCTTTTGCGATGGACACAAGCAAATCCCATATAAGAAATTGAACAAGCATAATAAAGCTTAGAGGAGCATGACGAATTAATGAAAATATAAATATAATAACAAAGAGTCAAGTGGGGTAATATGAATATTCCACACATTGCATTACTTTAAAGAGATGTCTCATTTGTTTCATATGGAATATGAATATTCCCCACACATAGCATTGCTTTAATTAAAACTAGAATAAGAATGGGCGGACTGGGTATTACTACTCATTATGTGGACTACGAGTTTCCTGGACACTGCAACCATCATATTCAGCGTTTTTTTTTTTTTTTTGAGTGGCAGATCTTTTATTAATTAAGATAAAGAGCCCGACTGAGTGGGTCGGGCTACAAAAGAACAAGAAAATAAAAGAGAATGTACAAAATGTATGGTAAATGTAGAGCTCAAGGGGAATGTGATCAAATAGCTCCAAGCTATCTCGGTTGACCCCGGCCGAGCTAGGCGATCCACCATGATATTCAGTTGTTAAAAAAAATGGAACCATTAAGGGGTTTTCATACATACTAGAACCAGTAAAATCTTTTATTAAAGAAAAATCATGAAAAATAAAGATACTTACAGCTTGAGCAGCTTCATCTATTATAACAACATCAAAGACACGGTTCATTCGAGTGAAAACAGTTGATCCACTAAAACTAAGAGTGGAGAATACCTGCCAATTTGGATAGGAATTACATCAGGGAGTTAATAAAGGCTATTGATGTTGGCACTACCACGTTTTAATAACTACACAAACTCAGCTTGTCTTTTCTCTTTTAATTGGCTTGTGAGAGCTTTTGGTAATTGTTATGAGCTTTTGACAGCTCTTCAAATAAGAAAAGACAAGATGAAGATGGTGCAATGATCAAAACATGGTTTTTTTATTATCAAAACATGGTTGTGCTGGTATCATTTCCCTTAATAAATCATGCCAAATATCATTCTTCCAACAGAAGGATATCAACATACAATGGCTGCTTCATCAAGAATTGAAGCACGGATTCGATCCCGATCCATAGCCCCTATAGCAGATGCTGGTTTGCCAGCAACAGCAGTTGAACGGTCCATGCTGGCCAATTTTTGCTCCACCTGAAAAGAGAAATCACTTTGCCTCAAATACATTCAACCAAAGACCTAGTGGAATTCAACATTGCATCTATGATTTCAAAGGTACGCACAAGGTAATCCATGGACACTGCTTGTACAGAATGGTGTGGCTTTAAACCGATTCGCACGATTTTAGGATTATATACATGCTCATTTTCATCACGAAGACCTGAACAAATAAGTTGGAATATAAGGATTACTTTTTTTTCATTTTTTTGTAAAAGGAAGATTGCTTCACAAGTTAAAAATTCAATAGCAAAAAGAACAAGCATTTAGAAAAAAGAATAAAATTACTAAGATGTTGGAAGCAAAACCTCTAGCTTCCTGAATGGGAACACATCCCATTACAAGTTGTAGCATTTCATATGCCCATTAATGTAATCAAACAACCAAAATATTTCGTATCACAGGTCTCAAATTCAAATCAAGAAACATACAATTTTGATGGCAAGTGGCAACGAATGCTCCAGGTAGGAACGTCTAATTCGAAATATTGTAAGTGTTTCTACCACTGAACATTGCATGTTTGGCAAATCTCTATAAATCTTGGCAGCTAAACTTGGTTGCTACTTGCTAATCCTGGTTACTGACATGTATTTATCAAGAATAACATCTGTTAGACCATCCAAAAAAAAAAGAATAACATCTGTTAGCAACACTCAAGTTGCCAGCTTCTTTAATTATTATAAGAAGAAATTAAGAAATATAGCTTGAAACCAATGAAAAAAGAAAAAAAGAAAAGGGTGTCAATCTCACACGCGGGTATAAGGTGTCAAACATAATAAAGACCCAAAACTGATATGCTGATATGTTAGCATATTGAAGCTGATATGTTAGCATATTGAAAACAGGACATTTTTCAAATTGAGTTTTTTCTCAAGATGTGATCAAGAAAATCACATGGGAAATTTTTTTTTTTAAATCCATAATAAAAAAAAAGAACTAAATAAAGGGAATGAAATTGATAAATCTAAATAACATGGGGGGAGCTGATATTCACACCCCTAACTTTGGTACCCGGCCTCCAAGGCTTCCTCTTTTTCCCTAATTTAAATAAAATGATTATACCGCCTTGATAATTTCTATTATTTCTATACTTCTCCCTTGCTCTCCTCTTCAATTCCTTCAGCACTCATCGCATAACCAACCCCGCCTTCCCCGTGATCCTCATCCACCACTTCATCCCTTGCTTCCATTCTTTCATCAAATAAAACTCTCCGGCTTAATAGCCATCCACATCAACTACGTAAGTAGACCTAAATGTTGATAGCCGAAAGTGAAAATTGAATGGACTCTACCAAAAAGGAGTGAAGCCAAAAGCATGTTTCCTACTCGCTTCATCAACATCCTCTTTCACTATTTTCATGAAATCCAAGATTTTGTTATTTAATTGCCTGATTTTTCTAGTGGTACCTTCTATGAGTAAACTTAGATCCCATCTGCCTAAGTTGTAAGTGTCATATGAATGCCATTCATATTTTCGTCCATGATTGTGCAAAGGTTGCTGTAGATTAATGATCAAATGAAAATTAGTGGTTAGACCAGACAACATTCAACTACTAAAATGAAAATCAGATGGATCAAAGAAAGTCACTTGGGTATGGTAAGAAAATTTAGATAAACATTAAGTCAGGAAACTCATGGCTCAAACTAAATTTGTTCAATAACTAAAGACGTGACCTGTGTAACTTAGAAGCTTATGTCATGATGACATATTACCATTTTACGTAAGATTATAAGTATAAATACAAATGCATTTTAATTAAATTCTCATCAGTGTTGAAAAATATTAAAAATGTGTTGCGGTGTTGCCTGATTAAGAATTGGATTGAATCACTCATTTACGCCCAGAGTAATAGTATCAGTAGTAAATGAGAATAGAAAATGAAAAAATATGATGCGATATATATGTGTGTGTGTGTGTGTGTGTGCGCGCGCGCGTGTTAACAGATAATACAAAAAATTATTGAGACAAAAAAATCAATATGCTAATAGAGAAATTAAAAATCAACTTGGGACTTAATAAAAATATTAACTTGCCAGAGTTTACAATTGACTGAAACTAAAACTGAAATTTTCAGTTGTCAGACCCATCTTTTAGTCTTAATTGGTAGCCGCAACAAAAGTAGCTCATTACCCACACCTCCTAATTCACCTTTATGCATCCCTCTTAATCTCTACCGAATCGTTCACTAGCCTTAGATCTCTCTTGACATATCTTTATTTCCTATATCTATCCTCTTCACCATGGTGGATCTCCCTTAATCTCTCACTAATCTTTCATCAGCCCTAAACGCCTAGTAAGTGACCAACATCAAAGGCCCCTCAACACCATCTTTTAGTATAGTACTTGCTGAAAAATAGAAGCACTGATCTCCTCTTTCAAAGTGACGTGACCCCTATTAGTAAGTTGCCCATGCACAACTGCCTCACTTCTACTATACTAATAAGGGAGTCGTGTCTGTGTGCGCGTGCGCGTGCGTGTGTTGGGTTGTGTGTGTGTGTGTGCGTGTGCGCGCGTGTGTAGTGGGGCTAAACGTAGAATCTCTTCTCAAAAAAAAATTTAAAAAAAAAAGGAAAAAAGAAAAATCTCCCACTAAATCCATATTCTCATTTTTATCAAGCCTCTTTAGTTTCATGTAAGCTTCTTACAAATTAAGAAGTGTGTGCGCCCATCATGGAATTAAGCTTCTTACAAATCGGACTTGGATAAAGTCATAGTGGAAGGGGACTCTCTTAATGTTATTAGATGGCTTAGTGGTTCCCATCCTTATCCGTGGAAATGCGCTGCCTTTTTGAAGAGATTTCAGATTGGATGGGGGGAACATTATCTGGCTTTCGTTCATGTAAAGAGGTTGGCAAACGGTGCAGCTGATAGGTTAGCTAGGGAAGGCATTTCAAAAGAGATCTGAGTTATTTGATTTTCTGCCCCCTTGATCCTTTTCGCTTTTCTCTTAATCCTTTGAGGTTTTCTTCTGTATTTTTGTGTTTGTCTCTTTTCCTGGCTGTAATGACCATCTCGATCTTCTTTGGTTCTCAATAAAATCTTTTACCATTCAAAAAAAAAAAAGCAAGCCTCTTTAGTTCCTTTTTATTTTCTTTTCTTTTTTTTGAATGGTAAAGGTATCATTAAATGAAAGGGACCGAGATGGTCAATCCAAAGCAATAAAAAGGAAAACATAAGGAGGAACCATAAAAGGAAACCCATAAAAGAAGGAAAATACAAACATCAAGGAGGGAGAAAATCATAAAGATTCAAGTCCTCTTTTGATACCCCTTCCCTTGCTAACCTATAGGCAACATCATTAGCCGACCTCCTCACATGACAGAAATAGGGGTAGGGGGGTGGTAAATTCACCCACCCGATCTTGAATTTCCTCAAAGAATTTAGCAAACCTCCACGGATAGGGGTGGGTACAGCTAAGCCATCTGATAACATTAAGAGAGTCCCCTACCACTATCAAGTGTGTGCTGCCTATCTTTAGATCCTTTTTTCTCTAAACAAGGAAGTCTTTTTGTCACCTATTTGATACCTCATCTATATATGGGTCCCCACTGTAAAGTTTTCCAACTCAATGGTGACTTTTAATAACTCGGTGTAAAATTATGACATTTTTTACATGAACTCAGAGCCACTTGATTTACTATAATCAAACAATTATACAAGTCAACTGATGAAAGCACTCTACAAAAATCACTGGGAAACATATCTCAATTTTTCAAAAGATAAGGTTGATTTAGGAAACTGTCTAGTAATTCTACCAGTTCCTTTCTATCAAGATCAAACTCCACCAATCAAATCGAAACCATAAATCCTAGCAAACTGAAAGAAAATTGATATGTAGAACCCGGTGCATATTAGAGAAAGTTCCAACCTGTGTTTAGAAGGCGTAACACAATCTCGTCCAGTGCAGAGTTGGATGGAGCACAAACCAGTACATGTACACGATATTTGCGATTGGAGTTGACAACCTCAGGTTTCTATGCAAGAAAGAGTAAATGAAGAGAAATGAGGGTGGCATAGCACCACCATAAGAAGCAAAAGAGAAAGGTAAAACCTCATCTTAGCACCTACGCTTGCCAATTATTGGTTTTATCAACCAAGCTTCTAAAAATTCAATTCACCACCTTAAATTGAACTCAATTTTCAAAAATGTGTCACCATTTTTTGTTGTATTTTTTGGTTAATTCATTTCATCACCTTAAAGTGCTCTCAATTTTCAGAACTGTGTCACCATTTTTTGTTGTATTATTTCTACCCAAAATGCACATAACCTTATTGCAACTATACTAAAATGTAAAAACTGACACTAAATTTTTCCTCCTAGAATGCCATACTTATGGCATCCTTAAAGCTCTCTCATGTAAATATAAATGTTGATTTCTCACGCTCTTTCAAAACATGGACTATGTAATGATAAGCAATGTGCCTATCACTGTTGAAATGAAAACGGGAAGTATAAAAATGCCATAGCAGCCAAAGGCCTTTGACACTATAATGGGCATCCTACCGGAAAAGACGCATTATAACAGCCATCTCACACACGCACGCACGCGCTCGCACACACATATTTGAGATGGCAGCCATTATAAAAAAAATTTATGAACAATGTTACATTTTTTTCCCATCGATGCAATGCCCACCCTACATGTGACATGGATGGTGGAGAAGGTAACTCGTCTGATGGCTTGCCGCACAGATGGCCGAAAAAAGGTGGTAATCTGACAATCCAAACTGCTTGATTACTATGATACTGGTGAATGAATATTGAACATTGCTCAATTTTTTATTCTATATAAACTGTCTATAGTATCTCATAGGAACGAGTAAGCACATTTTCGGAAGAAACAGTGCTGCCATGAAGGTGGTTCCGATCAGAAATTTCAAGAGCAGTTTAAGGTGGCAAAGGTGAATTTTGAAACTAGGGTGGCAAAAGTGAAGTTTCCCAATGGAGATTACATGAACTTACCAACTCATTCCCAGTGGTTGGAAAAAAGCCGTCATCACCATCAATGGGCATAATAAGGTCTCTAGGATTAGTACCATTCAACCAAGGAGATGCTGTTCCCCAGTGACAATATCTGCAAATCCTCAAAAGAAACAGCTCAAAACCCTTCTTTTTTTGTAAAAAAAAAAACAACAACAAATTGAATGCTTGAAGGGGGGGGACAGCTCAAAACCTAGTCACATAATTTAATTGTTGATACGACAAAGTTTACAACCTTAGTTGACAAAAACATGGCATCTCAATAGCAAAACTTTCTGCTAGGAAAGAAGTGCTTAGTGACATTGAAAAAGCATCAAAATAGTCTGTGTGCACGTGGAGGGGGTGTTATATTTTGCCTACATATTCTTGGTTGTTCACACCCTAATAAACACAAGATGTGAATGCATAAAAAAATTGACAAGAGCCAAGAATATATTCATAAATGCATCTAAATATCCACTAAAACTCACATCAACGTACGCACATACATTTGTCTACTCATATACTTATAGGGATTTCATGCTAAGTTAGATGAACACTTCAATTAAAATGTCAAGACCTGAACCCATGACATAATGAATGACTTTCTCACTGGAAGTAAAATGTCTTTATCGGGTCTCTCTCTCTCTCTCTAGTTAGAGATGAACACTTCAAATAAAATGTCAAGACCTGAACCCATGACAAAATGAATGACTTTCTCACTGGAAGTAAAATGTCTCTCTCTCTCTCTCTCTCTCTCTCTCTCTCTCTCTCTCTCTCTCTCTCTCTCTCTCTCTCTCTCTCTCTCTCTCCTATAAGGTTTGAAGAATAATCCTTCAAGTTGTCCGTCATAGCAGAAAAGAATCGGCTTAGGCCCTTACCCCGTGCTGCTACAAAAGAATTGGCTTCGGCTTTAAACAGCAGCAACTGAACATCATGAAAATATAGCTCCGCTTCTCTCTTGCAATGGGACAATGAATAGGCAGATGGTTTAAAGGTTCTTCGGCAACCGCACATATACTGGATATGTTATGAATTCTTTGATTCTTATTGTTGAGACGATCTATGGTGAAGATTTTATCAGGCCCTGCTGTGCAACAAAATGACAAGACTCTATGTGGGGCAAAAGAAGTGGACCACAAAACCTCGGTCCCATCAGGTTTTCTCCCCACAGGGGTGAGATACTTAGGGGCCGTTTGGATACGCAGATTTTAAAATCCGGGATTTCTTCAAATTGTAGCTAAGAGACAAGAGAAGAAGCTGACCAGCCGTCGTTTTTGACTCGTTTTTTACTTCTCGCCCTTCTTTCCGTCAGCAAGAGAGTAGCAGATCCTCCCATATTTCCAGGTTTTAGAAATCTCAGGATGCGGGAAAGATTTTTAAAACCTGAATTTCTCACTTAAAATCCAAGAAACGCTGCCAGGACAGCGGCAGCAGCTTGATCATGAACCCTCTTTTACACTGTTTTCAAACTAAAAACCTGGATCCTAAAATCTGCGTATCCAAACGGCCCCTTAGACTGTTCACAAATCTTACTTTATTGCTTCTAACACTTCTTACCATTCAATTAACATGTACTAACAAACCGTCACTACTTAGTGCAAAGATTTTTGGCTCTTAGCTACAATGTCACCTTCATTTTAAAGAATGTAGTAGTTGTCAAATCAATCAAGTACTTATAAATAACAATCATTTTCATTCATTTTACACATACACCTAATTAATTGAAAAAAAAAAAAAATTAATCAAAAAATTTTCAAATTTCTCATTTTTACTTCTGAGGTGTTACAAGTTTAGAGTTTTATCAAAAAGATAATTGAAGAACGAAATGGGATGATATGAATTATAGTCCAACCTAGTTTCTACAGCATTTTTATTCCTTAAATAAATGTGGTTGAAATTTTTTGAACAAAAAAACTTGAACAATCATTATTGAGAAGATCGTGTTATTCTAGAAAAAAAAACTGTTTAAAGCAACAAACAACTACATAACAAAGAAATGAATGAACAATTCAAGACATACTTGTCTTGTATAGGTAATTCGGGCCTACGTGTTAGAGCAAACAATCCTCCCCTGCACGAGAAGAAAATCAATAGCATTTTATGAAAATGAACTATAACAAAAATTGTACTCTCAACTTCTACGTTTAAGTCAAATAAAAATTACATAAATTTCATTAGATAGTGTGAATTTTTGTTAATCAACAAATGTACAAATAAACTAGAAAAGGAATTACTTAGATTGCACTCTTGCTGGAACTGCATGTAGAATGGCACTAAGGAGTCCAAGAATAGTCTGTGTTTTTCCTGTTCCTGGAGGACCCTATAAGAAAGCTTATGGTAAGATTTCAAGTGTAATGTAGATACTGAAGCACAGGAACACAGTAACATAAAGATCAGTATCCCACTAATATCGACTAAATTTTTTTGCAAGAAAACTTCATGATTAAACATAAAATGAGAGTTTCCAAAAGGAATTGACAGTATAATACTAGTCTACTAGATGTCCCAAAGTTGTTTTGCATTCAACAAGAATAAAACAACTAAAATGTGCGTTAAAGATTGTACAACTATGTAAGAAGAAACTTACACAAATGTGTAGGAACCATAAGATATTAAGTCTGACCCATGCTGAAACCATGCGTGGCTTGATGAATATTACAAACTTATTCATGATTAAAATCACTTGTATATTCTTCACAAAATTGGGATCACAGCTCAAATGAAGGAGGGTGATTTAAATAGAGCCTCAACAAAGCAAACCAGAAAAATATTGAGTTGCTCTAAAAGAATGTAACCTAAAAAATTGCAGCAATGCACAGAGTGAGTCCTATGGCCCTATGGGTAAGGGATGTCATATGGCACATTTACACGTGCACATGGAGAGGCAACTTCATGCACCGCCAGCACCTGACACTAATGCCATGTACACACGCTTAGGATTGTTGCTGTAGGGTTAGCCTTAGCAGTATGTCTTTCATTATTAAGTCCAGCAGTACCAACATGCAAACGTCGTTAAAATGTCGTGGCAGGACTACTTCTTGTTCATCAAGGACGAGATCAGTCAGCAGATGCACCGTGCCCATAAGCTGCCTTACAACTCTATGTGGTATTGACATAGAATTGGGGTACTGCATTCCTTCATTACATTGTAGTTTCTGTTGGGGTCTCAGATGCTTCTGAGGCAGAGGTTTGAGGAGCTTACCAGGCATTAAAAGTCTTGATAGAGTTTCCTTGGATCGGGTGATTGTGGAGGGAGACTCCCTCAATGTCATCCGTTGGCTTCGAGGTTCTCTAGTCCCCCCCTGGAGATTTGCGCAACTCTTTGATGAGATACAGGATATTGTGGGAGATTCTTCGATTGCTTTCATCCATATCCGTAGGTCCGCCAATTCAGTGGCGGATAGGTTAGCGAGGGAGAGAGTTCTTAAGTCGGTCTCGAGATATTCAACTATGTTCCCCTTGAGTCTTTTCTCTTCTTGCACCACTCAAAAAATAAAAAAATAATAACATAGGACAGCCTCCAAATAGGATTCTTGGAGGGATATAGGTTGACCTTTGATGGTAATAGGGTGTGGAGAGAGTAAAAAGAAATGTCATTAATGACTATGGATTGGCAATGGGTAGAAAGAATGATAATGGATCAGCAAATTACCTGAAGTAAAATATTTAGCATTGTTATAGGCAAGGTTGCCAGAATCGAAAGTGGGAATCGAAACTGGAATTGAAAGCGGGAATCGAAGGCTCCCAGGGAAGAATCCTGCTCAAGGTTGCCAGAGCGGGAATCGAAGGCTCCCAGGGAAGAATCATGCTTCCTTGGTTATAGGTTTAGGCAAGGTTTCAGGCTGTAACAAGGCTGGGCAGGGACTGTAGTGTCAAGGTACCATTGCATGGAATAACTATTATTTAATAAAGACTGCCTGTAGAATTGGAAATTGACAGGGAAAAGGTTTCTGATGGACTTGGAGTTTTAGCAGTTCTGAAAAATAACTTCAAGCCCGTCGAGTTATAAGCAGCAGTTGTGCAAAGGGTTGATGGGGTTATCGAGGAAGCTGGCAAGGGATGTGGATTGAGCAAAGTCTGCTCAGATGTTCAATGTTGTTAACCCATTATGAGTGGGTTTTTTTCTCTTATGTGATGATTTTTTTAGTGTGTATTTATACTTATTCTAGCACTTCTAGAAGTTTCTTAAACGCCAACCATCTGCATATGTTTCTAGATGTTTCCATGAATTTACAGGATTTACATAGAAAATTCCATCCGAAACCGACAAGTTTCCATTCCTGTCACGACCAAAACTGAAACCTAAAACCTTGCTTCTAACAAGTTCAACCTTAATATGTGGGCCATACATGACAAACAAATAAAACTCTAACTAAAAACAAAACACTAATATCTGGGTGAATAATGAGAATAGTGTCTTCAAATTCAATAACAAACCTCACTGAAACAACCTATTAACCCTCTCAATTACATTGAAAATGAAAAACACATTATGACAATTATACGCCTACAAAAATAAGAAAACCCTAAGACACTTGTAATGGGCCCCATTATCGTAAATACAGTCCCCTCCCTAATTTCCATGAGGGTTGGTCCTCATCAGTCACCTCCAAGTTTTCAACCTTCTCTTTACTAGAAGAATTGCATACAATGCATAGCTTTGCATTGTTCCACTCAATGTTCCAAATGCGGATGTGGACCATGCAGTCAAAGAAAATGCTAGTTGACTCAGCGTGGCACAGTCGAGTAGTTGGTTGATGCGACCAAGTACTCATTTGATGGGCTCATAACATGCAGACTCCGGCAAAAACTCGGCCAACGTAAACGGGAGTCGACACGGGCGAGTTGACGATTGATGTGCAAAGTTTTGAAATAGTGGTTCAGAGAACGAATTTATCTAGATTTTAGAGCGCTAATAAACCGCTATCCATATGTGTTATTGCCCGAGTGCCTGAGAATCAGAAGACTCTAGGCGCAATTACCTAGGCAATCACCCCAAAAACAACAAAGAAAAAAAAATAAAAACTAAGTGTCTATGTGCATCACTCATTTCAATTTTTCTAACTATTTTACATAGATAACCATATATTAGTGCATATTAAAATGAAAGAAAACTATGTTAATCTAGCATTAATAACAAGGAAATTCTTGTATGAATTCCCCTATAGAAAAATAACTCATTTCAATTTTTTTACCTATTTTACGTCGATAACCATATGTTTGTGCATATTAAAATGAAAGAAAACTATGTTAATCATCAAATCCAATTAAATAGGATGCAGAGTTTACGACGCTAGTGACTAACCTTTCAATTCTTTGCTAGGAGAAGCTCCACGCCATTCTAGAAAAGTGCTCCTTTCTTTGAGACAATGTGGTGCTTTGGGGGTATATTGTCGGAGTTGATGGGTTATCCAGGGAAGGTGAAAGCTATCACTGAATGGCTGGCACCTCAAACTAGGGAAAGGGGGGGGGCGGGGGGGGTGGTGGAGGATGTTAGTAGTGTCTATGGCCTAGTGTCTTTCTTCAGAAGATTCATTCGTAATTTCAGTGCTATCATGACCCGTATTGCCGAGTGCTTGAAAGGGACTACTTTTGTGTGGTTTAACACTGAGGATAAGGAATTTCACTTGGTGGAGCAAATAATGATTGAAGCACCTGTGTTGTTGTTATTGGACTTTGTGAAACTCTTTATGGTGGAGTGGGATGCATCCCATGTTGGGATAGGGCTTGTTCTCAACCAAGATGAAAACATGTGGCCTTCTTTAGCAAGAAGTTGATGGATATTAACAAGCATTATTCCATTTATAAAATGGAGTTATATGCATTGGTGCACGTGTTACAGCATTGTAAAAATTATTTAGTGCACAGGGATTTGTCGCCTACTCAGACCACAAAGCATGTAAGTACTTGGGCTCACAAAAGAAACTCGGTCATATGCATGCTAAATGGAGCACTTATCTTCAAGAGTTCACATTCTTATAAAAGTAAAAGTCTGGGGAATCAAATAGCGCGGTTGATGCACTTAGTAGGAGCTCTTTATTATTGACTACCAGAAGGGTCCTTATCTGACCAGGTCATTAGAGAACTACGTCGAGATGGACTTGGGGGTATTTTTGGAAAGGATCAGAGTGTGGCTATGGTGGTTGAATGTTAATTTTCGCAAACGATGCATCGGGACGTTGAAAGATTAATGAATAGGTCAGGTCAATTTGCAAAGGACAATCGCAAAATACAGGTTTGTACCCTCCTTTGCCAATACTTACTTCACCATGGATCCGTCTTAGCAGGGATATTGTTTTTGCTCTAAGGCATGATTTGATATTTAGTAGTTGATCATTTCTCAAAGATGGCCCACTTTATTCCACGCTCAAAGACAACTGAAGCGTCGCACATAGCCGAGCTACTCTTCAACTAAGTAGCCCGTCTTCATGGTGTTCCTCTCACTATTGTTGTAGATCAAGATTTAAGTTCATGGGATATTTTGGCCGTATTCTATGGAAAATTTTGGGTACTCAATTGAAGTATTCCGAGCCCACGTCATCCAAAATAAATGGGCACACGTGAGTCGTCAAAGAATCCTTGGTTATATATTGTGATGCATTGTTGAGGACTGTGAAAAGTTGGAATTCGAGTTGTGTTTGCCTATAATGCCTCCGTTAATCACACTATCAAGAAGACTTCGTTGAAAGTAACTTATGGCCATAAATAGCAGCATGTTCTTGATCTTGTCCCGTTGCCTCAAGATGCATGAGTGAGTATTGATCATGTTAAACGCATTCAAGAGGATGTGCAGTCACTAAATCCTGCAATTACCACTATCTAGAGACTAGAATAAGCAAATCGGCATTGTTGATTCAAAGAATTCAGCGAAGGTGAATCAACGTTTGGTACACGTAAGAAAGAAACGACATTCTAAAGGAACCTATCACAAATAGAAGGCTAGAAAGATTTGTCCGTGCAAGGTTTTTAAGAGAATAGCTGTAATGCTCAGGCGGTGAGTTACCTAACGATTTCTAGGTCAGTCATACATTCAATGTAGGTGATTTGTACCATAGTTTTAAAACTCCCCCGCATCATCGTGGATTCCCCCGAGTCGAGGCCACCTTCCACGTTTTGCTATACAGAGTCAATAAAAACTCCTTTGAATCCCCCAAATAATAACCGTGTCAGCCGAGTACTTGACCAGGTTGTGACGAGTCGACTAGGATTTTCTTCGGCCGCGTCCAGTGCTGCATCCGCGTTTTTACACACTGATTGGTATGATTATCATGGGTTTGATGAAACTGGTGATCAGCTCACGTGTAGTGATTTTGTGAAGCAATTGCCTAAGAAGCCAGCAGAAGTAATTGATGAAATTTTGGACATGAAAGAAGTTTGTTTCCATCAAGGTAATCAGTATCGACAATTCCATATCATGTGGCTTGGACGACCGCTGAGTGAAAGCATGTGGATTTCGGAAGATGGTTTAAAGCAGTTGGATGGATCCATTCATAAACGAGCAACATTTGCAGGTTCTCTTGTTGGAGCCAAGTTCTCTTCAGCTTGGGGGAGTTGATGCAGAATAATTATTATTACCTTGGGGAAGTAGTGCTAGCAGTCCTTTTCTTTTTATTTTCGAATTTCGATTTTAGAATCTTTGCAACTTAAAAAATGGTGGAGAGTGGAGACCATCAACTTAACTGATGACTTCAATAAATTAAGTAATAAGGACTATCAACATGAGTTATTTTTCTCAATGGTTGTAATTTCTTTGGCTGTAAAATAGATGATTGTGGAGATTATAGAAAACAAAGAGGAGGTTCACTCTCTTAAACTAGTTGTACAACCAATTAGCACCCTCCTTGGTGCTTTTTGATCTCTCTCTTGCTCTCTTCTTCGGAGTTTCTTCGGTTTATCTCATAGATCAGATCTATTCAGATATGTTCCATTTACTTTTGCTGCATCATCATCATAATGTCATTTGTAGTTGTTTAAATACAACTAAATTGAAAGCAAGCAGCCTTAAGAGAATTAAACTGGATTAGATTACTAATTAGGCTTTGGATTTAGATTCTTTTGCCTATATTTGATACATTAGATTGCTCGTAATGCTGTATCTACATTTTACTTGGCAACTCAGTTCTCATTTGCATTTGGGTTATCTTCGCAATTATGTTCTGATTATGATATGGCCCGAGAAGGGTCTCCAGTAATACTAAGATGACTTTGATTAGTTTTACTAACAACTCTCTCCCTTGCAACTCAATACTTCCATCCAATTCATCCTATGTATAGTATTCACTCAAAAGGAGTAGCTCAAGGTGTGCTTTTATAACTAATATAAAAATATACTAAGAATAAGAAGCTAGAGGTGCACCCAGAAAGTTCATATAAATTTATAGGAGCACTGAAAGAAGGCAGCAACCAAACCTGTATAAGGACAAAAGTTTTACGTGAAAGACCCGCCTGCAACAAAAGATAATAAGGAAACAATTATGTACATTACAAAATATGAAACAGTTATGTAGTTATTCTGAGTGCAACTCACATGTATGGCTGCCAATTGAGATGGGTTGTGATTACTAGTAAGAAACTCCATGAGGGGTCTAGGAACGTTCCAGGCTTGGTGTACAGAAGTGTCATCTGCTGATTTTTCAGTGGCCGATAGTATCAAATCCTTGAAAGGTAGAGTACTGATAGATTGCAGAGCCACATATTCACGCATGATAGTTGATAAACTGCCAATCTGTACATTGTATTTCATTTCAATTAAGGATCTGATCAGAAAAAATCATGTAATGATCAAATTCAAGCATAAAAAACTCAAAATAAGTTGTCAACCACCTCCAAAAGTGGCACAACAATGAATGATTAAAAATCTGTTTCCTAATTTTTCTTTCATAAGATCAATAGTAACCTCTTTAAGTTTCCCCAAATGTGTCAGATGGACTTATCAAGAGAGGACAGTTTTAATATTTCAGCATTCTTCATGTGATTATTCCCCTATGGAAATTGTATAAGCCTAGGGGCTTTTATGAAATATTCATACAATTGATGGAGTGACTTGGTTGTGCAGCATTAATTCGGGATTTATGCACTCCTAATCAAAACAGTGTCACCTCTTCCGCCAAACTCTCAAAAGAAAACTCTCCTTGCAATACTATTCATCATGGTATCATAGCCAATCTACTGCAGTCTGAAGCCTAAGCTTTCTTGATTGTTCATGAAGAATACAATTTTTTCAATATTTTCTACCTCTGCTTTGACACAATTTCTTTTCAGTGATTTAAAGGTGTACGCACTCGTTAGGTTTATGTAAAACTGGATAAATATTTTGATGATAAGGAAAAAAGAATCAAAATGTATGAGATTGTGTTCATTCAATTCAAGAATCAGGGTACAATGACAGACATACACACACAGATATATATATATATATCACACACACACACACACACATAGAGAGAGAGAGAGAAGAGTTCCTACTCCCCGGAGTAGATAACTTATCTAATTTGTGGGCTTAAAATACAGTGGGGGCCAAATTGTTTGGGTGATCCAAAGCATTCATTTGATGGGCCTCACATAGATCGGGTGTGCCCAAAAATTCAGCTCCATAGGATCATCCCAACCCTTCGATTTGTGGAGGCAAAAATGGACGGGTATAAAACTTCACAAATCTGTCCATTTTTTGCCTCCACAAATCGAAGGGTTAGGATGATCCTATGGCACTGATTTTTTGGGCACACCCTATGTATGTGAGGGCCATCAAATGAATGCTTTGGATCACCCAAACAATGTGGCCCCACTGTATTTTAAGCCCGCTGATAGATAAGTTATCAATTCTGGGGTGTAGGAACTCTTTTCTCATATATATATATATATATATATACACACACACTAGCGAAAAAAACCCCGTGCGATGCACGGGCCGACAAAGAACTGTACGGACCACATCATAGGTTGATCCAAACCGTCCATGTGATGGAACACAACATAAATAGGTTGTGCCCCAAAAATCATTTCTATAGGCTGATCCTAGCCCTCCAATCTATAGAGGTTTCCATAATATGTTGTTCCTCTTAAATCAGATGGTTAAGATCACCCTATAGATTTTTATTAAAAAAGCATAAATGAGGGGGTAAGATTGAAATTATGTGGCTTTATAGGTTGATCCAAACCGTCCATGTGATGGAACACAACATCAATCGGTTGTGCCCGAAAAATCATTTCCATAGGTTGATCGTAGCCCTCCAATCGATATAGGCTAATCCTAGCCCTCCAATCGTAGAGGTTTCCATAATTGTTGTTCCTCTTTAGGTGTCCGAAATCCGTCAATATTTTGCAAGTGTCCTGCATGAGTAATAGAAGTAGTTCTTCCGTCATTGTCATATGTCTTTACCTCTTCTTGGTAGTTTTTCCCCGTAATTGTCATAGACAGGTACCTGTGTTGGTACTTTTTGTATGTAGATTACGATTTTACCCCCAAATAATTTCTCGTAGAGTTAGATGTCAGCAAAGGGGTTAATGGTAAAAGAGTAATGATGATGGTAAAAGAGTAATGATGACTGCTATATTTCGGGTGAATTAAATGTCTATTTTACCCTCATAGATAGTTTGTACAGATATGTGGGGAGGGCAAAAAAGGGTAAAAATCATGCACACTAACATGTTAAATGGACAATAATTCTCCAATTTCTCTTCTGCTATATATATATATATATATATATATATATATATATATGAGAAACTAAAGTATGTGCAGCTGCACAGATAAGCTTATCTGTGCATGGCTCACAAACCATGGGGGGGCACATTTTTTGGGGGATCCAAAGCATTCATTTGGAAGGCCCTTCCATGAATAGGGTGTGTACCAAAAATCAGACCTATAGGATCATCCTAACCCTGCCATTTGTGGAGGGAAAAAATGGGCAGAAACAGTGTCTGTCCGTTTTCCCCTCCACCTTTGATTGGGTTAGGATGATCCTATAGGGCTGATTTTTGGTACACACCCTATCCATGGAAGGGCCTTCCAAATGAATGCTTTGGATGCCCCCAAAAATGTGGCCCCCTATGGTTTGTAAGCCATGCACAGATAACTTATCTGTGCAGCTGCACATACTTTATTTTCTCCATATATATTATTTAAATTACTAAAATACCCTTAATGAGGGTTATATTGCCATCCACGAATCAGAAAAGACATTCCCATAAATTATAAGAGGAATCAGAAAAGGAGATGGTTGCGTAAATGGATATCCTTCAAATCTGCGCACGTGTAAGAAAAATATGACTATGTAGGCATATATCATCATATATCAACACAGATCAATTTAAAAAGTTGTCTCAGTAATCGTAAATGGGTTCCCACTGTCAGGAAGTAGGTTTTTTAAAAAAAAATCAAAAAGGGATCTCCTGAAATCAAGAAACAGGTTTCAGAAAACTATAATAGGGCCGTAGAACCAGAAAACAGGCATTCAATACGAGTTGTGGACAGTAGGAAACTGAAACTACTTAAAAAACAAACTATGCAATAGGTAACTAAGATATATTATTGTATTTAGATGAAAATAAGAGGAATATCAAATCCAACATACAAATATTTCATATCAAGAAAAAAATGCATACAAGATTACCTAATTCACATCCACTATGATGTGAAGTAGAACCTTACCTTCAAAATTGACAAGACACTCTGATTTGCTGTAAGAATAGAAAGCATCCTCAACAGCCTTGGGCTGGATTCAATCTCATCTGTATTCATCTGCTTGACCTCTCCGGCTAGAAAAGTTCTAAGTCTGAGAGTAACTTGTTCAAGATCACGATTGAATTCACGATATTCCACCAAAGCAAAAGCATAGGCAGTTGGAAGTGGTGCCTCCTCTTGAATCTACAGAAAACAATGACCTGCTCAACTTGTACAGCTCAAATATCATACAAAAATTAAACCGGTCGATTTTTATTTTTTTTTATGAATGGTAAAATGGGTCGAGTATTCAATAGCACAAATAATATATCTCACATGGGAAATCTTATTTTCCTCTTCCCAGTGGTAGGCATGATCATAAAACATAACCATATTCCAAAATGAATATATCACAATTCACAATAAACGATTTGAGAAAAAGCTGAACAAGTGTAGATTAAGGATCTTATAGTGTAGATGCAGCATGAACTGGCCTAATACAAATTACCACCTGAAACGTGACAAGTGTAACCCAATTATGGGCAATTCCAGCAAAAGCTGTTTTAGTATCTAACAGGTTAAACAGAGTACTGTTGTGGGAAAGAGAAATGCAGTATTTTGGACATAAGAAAGAACATATGGCAAGAAAGAGATCCTAAGTTCATCAACTCATAAAACATCTTGATAGAAATGTCAACTTTATGTTAGATATTACTAGTCGAATATGTCCTGAAAATTATGAAGGAACAACATCAATACTCACTCCTCAGCTTTTATCATGACAGTAGCTCATGCCCTATTCCGTGGAAGGTAGCTTCTCTATTCTGTTTACCATCAATTCAGATCGATGATGCAATAATAATATACTACGATGTCTAGCTTCTCTATTCTACATACCATTAATTCAGCTCTATGATGCAATAAATGTAAACCCATCCTAAAACTTGCCAGACTATGAATGACTAAAGAAACTTTCAAATTCCAATTGTAGTATAAGCAAAACAGAAGAAAACAGGAAACTAATAGAAATCTTTCATCAAAAGACAATGTAGAATCAAAGAATTTGAAGCATTACATTATCTTTGGAGAGCAATAAAAGATCGTTCTCCGATACTTCTTTACCGAATCCGTATTGAACTCCCAACGATACCATGTGAAACCCATATGGCTCCTGCAAACAAGACTTCACACCACCCCTCTGCCACTCCATCTCTGAAACTCAAAACCCCAAAACCATTAACCCCCAAAATAAATATTAAAAAAAAAAACCCTAATCAACCAACCAATCAAATCTCAAATTCTCTCTCTCTCTCTCTCTCTCTCTCTCTCTCTCTCTCTCTCTCTCTCTCTCTCTCCTCAAAATTGAAACAAAGAAAACAATACCTTCTTCATCTCTCCCATGAACAATGAGTGCCTTTACCTCTTCGAACAAAAGGGGTTCGAAAATTCCAATATATTCAGAAACGTCTTTGAAGGTATCTTTCACTTTAGCAAATCCTTCGCTAATAACTTTCTTCTTTTGCTGTAAAGAAAGAAGGGTAAAAATAGTTGAAAAGAGGAAAAGAAAGGAAAAAGGAAATGTGGGTATTGTCTTACAGAGGAGGATTCTTTGAGGAGACGGAGATAATCCCAAGTGAGGACGATTTTCTGAAAGCGAGAGAGCTGAGAAGAAGCTATTTGGATACCGCCCTTCTCCACGCCCATCTCTCTCACTCTGTCTGTCTTTTCTCGCGTCCCTCGATACAAAATCACAGGAGCGAGGGTTTATGCTTCAGAGTTTTGAACTTTTGATTGGTTGGGGTGTTTATCTGCTCCAGGGTTTTGATTGGTTGGGGTTTAGTCATCTTAAAGTTTTGCTAGGGAATTTTGCGGCTCACTCAACTCGGCTCGTGTTCAACCCCAAAAAAATAAAAAAAAATGGGTTCGGGTTTAGGTTTTCCCCACCTGGTTTGAGTTCACGTCGGGTTCGGGTTGAGGGCTTGGGCAACCCAACCCGAGTGAAACCCAACATTTTTTATCATTTTCTATTTTGTAAGCTTAAAAATTCGGGTCAGGTTCGGGTTGGAAAAAAAGGTTCCTTGGGTCGTGTTGACTTGAGTAAATTTCCCCTGTTATGTCCCTTAGTTGCCATCAAAAAAACAAAATGTTCCTTAGTTGAGCCTATTTTCGTCCTACTGCCGTTTAATTTGCCTTACCTAATTTCATTGAGTTGGAATAGTAGCTACTAATTTCTATTTATGTGTTTTTTCCTTCATTAATATGGCTTGCAGGAACTGAAATATAGATGGACCTTTCCCCGTCTTCGTAACCAGCTTCAATTATGGACTCAGTTCGTGGCCTTTGTATTGATTGGACTCGGTTCTCACAAGTGATGAGTACAAAGGAAAACCTACAGGGGAGACAAATTATGTATAGCATCAAGATTAAGCTTTGGTGGAATGAATCAATTTCTGCACTTGATGTTGGGGCTGCGAGTAGGTGAGATGCAGATAACTGCTGCGACTCAGTCATGGCCTTTGGATTGGTTCGACTCAACTCCAACAAGTGATAAGTTGGGTCGCAGGTAGGTGAGATACAGATAACAGCTATTTCATCATGTGATTCTCATCTCCAATGTCTTTCAATCAATACTTGATGTTGCCCGTGAAGTGCCTTACATTGGATCTGACTATTGGCTGATCCATTGCTTTTGCTTGGATTGTTTATACCTTATGCTACAAAAAAGTAGAAAAATTTCTATGGGTTCTCACTATTTACGTCATAAATTTTGAATTAGTGACCATTTGTTTGCATTCAAGTTGCACCAATTTGGGGTCAAGTAACCAACTTCGAGTACCCAGTTCCAATTTCCCATCGAAAGTGAGGAATCTATGGTTCCAATTCATTACTTTCTTCCATGATTGTTTTTACTTATTTATAAAAAAAATTGGAGATTTTATATGGTGTAACCTCTTAGAGTTCCTTTTTTTTTTTTAAAAGGAACTATACAGACCACATCATAGGATGATCCAAACTGTCCATGTGACGGAACACATCGTAAATCGATTGTGCCCCAAAAAAAACATTTTCATAGGATGATCCTAGCTCTCTCATCCATACAAGTTCCCATAATATGCAGTTCCTCATAGATCGGATAGCTATGATACTTTTTGAAAATTAAGGGACAATAAAAAAAAATGGGTGATGATAAATTCTCACCCCCCTGTAGGATAATTTGCACCAAGAATTTCCACTACTATTGAATTTTGTCTGAGGGCATTGGTTATTAGTTGTTTTGTGAGAATCTATTGTAAAGGTTGTTCAGTGCTTCAATATTGTAAGAAATCTCCAGTATTTTGTTGTTGTATAAATTTAATATAGCTAGATTTTGATTCATTCCTTTTTTACAGATTATGGTTTCTTCTATTTTCCGTCACCTTTCAAATCAAGAGCAGCTGCTCATCAACAAAAAAATAAACATAAGGACAGCTGTGAATTTACAATGAGATTTATTCCACTCTAAGCTGATTATGAGTAATTAGTATCGCAAATTACTTCCTCTGTGTTTGAGTCGCCATCTTTAAAGTCATTTCTACTGTACTTTTTTTCCCTGCATAAAAAATGCTAATTAAAAACAAAGAAGAAAAACCTCTGATCTGAACAGCAAAGCAAAAAAATTTCAAAAAAAAACTACTTTGAAGAGACGACTCATCAACAGAAAATTAATTTGGAAAAATAAAACTCTTCTTTTAAGAGGATGACAAAAAGCAAATCTCCAAAACAATCACCTTTAAAAAAAAAAAAACAATCACATTCTCTGGAGACCCTTCTCCAAAGCTTCACTTATAAAGTTGTAATTTTTCTTTTTCTTTTCTTTAAAGACCATAAATGCTTCTTGTAGGTTTTTGAAGACAGATTGTAACTTATGCAATCCAGATAATCATTGCTGATGGAATGACATTGATGGCATTATGTCATACATGAATACTTTACCAAGGAATACTTGTATTGGTCTCCCCTATTTATATTTGGACACATTTCGGCCCAATTTACATGTTTATCTTAGCTTTCTTTGTGTGTTATACTCTTTATAAGTCAGCAAGTGAGTTCTATAAGCCCGCCTTTTTTCTTTGGAGCATAAGTTGCATCCTTTGCTGTTAATCACCTGTCAGGTCAGGGAAGAAGAAATGACCTATTAAGAAATTTTTTGCCACAGAAACCCATCTATTGCCAATCTAGAATGCTCATCTATTGCATCAAAATATGTATAGGTTATATGCCCAAAAATTGCGATTCCTACTTTTAGATCAGGACATATTGATGATTAGTAAAAAAAAACTAAAAAAAACCCATGATCAGTCATGAAATGTTATATCTGATGTTTGGGGACTTTCTTTTTTTTGAAAGTCATGTTTGGAGACTTGAACCTAGCAGAAAAGAGCAACTTTCAAACTGAAGAGGTTCAATTTTTTCTTTAATCAGAGTTCTGTTCCTTGACAATGTTATAGTTTAAATTTTGCTTAATCTGTTTGCCCTGGAAGATTTTTTTTAAATCAGAGTTCTATTCCTTGACGATGTTATAGTTTAAATTTTGCTTAAATCGGTTTGCCCTGGTCTTCCTTAAGTACTATGCTGCAGAGAATGTTTTTATTCATATCAGATTGTCATTAACTTGAGAATGAGTGAATTAATGTTAATAGTAATGCCTTTTGGCTATGTAGGTTAATGATGCTGTCCTTACAAAATTGTAGTATTGGTGTTCAGTTTCTTTTCCCTTCTTCTTGATATTCTTGCTAGATGGGGTGAGCTTCTTCACATGACCTAATGAAATTGAAGTTTTTTGTAAATATCTCTCTGCTATAATGTTATTAGCATTTCTGCTCTCTGGCTTTGCATCAAATTTGAAGGATTGTTCATCAGTTGCCGAGTATCTGCATTTTCTGTGTCATTATGAAATTGCAGCCTGTTCTAAATGTCTCTGCTATAATGCTATTAGCATTTCCACCCTCTTCACCATAAGAGCATATTCAAATTTACAATTTCAGGTTTTGGGTCTTTTCAAATTTACAATTTCATGTTTTAGTGTGACATATGTTATAATTTTCTTATCAAACATGTTCAACAATGCAAGCCCTCCCCAGTATTCTAAGTGTACAGCCATATTCTTGGTTGGGTCTTAACCTTAGGAGATGCACAAGAGTAAAATTTGTGTACACCCTTATGTTTGTATTGTTGAAAGATTTAAAGTTGGGTTAGGTCTCTTAGGTAGAAGTGAGGTAATGCCACAAGAGTAAAATTTGTGTACACCCTTATTGCCACTTTAGGCAATCTAAAGTTGTTTCTTTGTTCCCTTGTAATTATTATATGCTCGCCGGTAGTTTATGATTTGTGATGCTTTTGTTTGTGGCTGTACGGAGGGATGTATCTCTTGGTTTTCTTCTCTTTTTAAGCTTTGAGTGCTTGTAAAGTTGTTTTGATTTAAGAGATTGGAATAAATGTTTCTTACTAATCAAATTTACTCCTTAATCCAGGATTGCTACATTCACATTTTCTCTCTAAAGTTCTTGGTCTTATTCACCGAAAATTTTGACAAACGACACCTTCGCTGACATTTTGTACAGGTAACATAATGAAGCCCGCCTCAAACTTATGTATCATTTGATTCCATTTCATAAATTCCATTTTAGATCTTTGTGCTCATGTGAGCAGTGGCTGAAAATAAATAGAGTTGTTATGAAAACAAGCTAACTGTGTGTTTTGTTTTTGTACTATACTTTGTTAGGTTAGGTCTCATATGCATTATATTATGTCTTGATCAGAATATTCTGAAATATTTCACCCAAGCTGCTGACTTATGAGGAATTTCTTACAAAAGCTTGATGTTAAATGACTGAATTTATTCTTAGAATTTATTGAATATGTCATGTGTAAATCATGCGATCCTCCAAATTTTCTGGATGAATTTGCCTACTATTCGAATGTCAAAATGTTATATCCTTTTTACTATCTAAATATAACCTAACGATACTCACTTTGATGTTTAATTAGTTAGCAACATCCGAATTTTTTTGCTCCTCATCCACTTATCCGTCAAGTAATCATCTTTTTAAGTTTTTAAGTTCATGGAGATGAACCACGCACGTGCATTGCACGTGCATTTTTACTAGTCCCTTTAAAAGTAAAGGGACTTGGCATGTACTGCTATCCACATCAATAGTGATGATCAATATTAGGGTCCCCCACAAGAACAAGTATGTACAATCATGAAAGTTGTTCTCGCATAACAACGTGCAAGGTAACCCCAGATGCAATACCTAATAAATTGTTTTAACTTTCTTCTCAAATCGAGAGAAAAATTAATTTATATTCCTTACCATCTGTATGTGGTCCCACGTTTCTTTTAAAAGAAAAATTGTGGGGCCACCATGCTCAGTGATCTAAACCATTCAGTTGTCAGGCACCAACTTAAATATGTCGTACCCCATAAATCATCTCCATTGGATGGTCCGAGCTCTTCGATCTATAGAGATTTTCGTATGCTACGTATTAGGTTAGGATCATCCGATGAATATGATTTTGTGTGTGTGTGCACGTGCGTGGGGGCAATCTAGTAACATTGGAGCCCAACAGCTGAATGGTTTGGATCTTCAAATAAGGCAGCCTTCGTTGTATTTTTTAAAATGATCCTCTTCATCATCGGAGCCAGTTCCATAAGAAACTTCTAAAAACGGAGTGTCCCAAGGTAAAGAAAAAAGAAGAAGAGATGATTGCAAAAGGTTTAAGGATTGTCATAAATTGACAAGGTGATATTTCCATTTCTTGATCGTAAATGATATCCTCTTTTGATTGGAACCGGTTCTACAAGAAACTTCTAAAAACAAAGTGTACCTAGGTATGAATACTAGGGTCTCCTCCAAAACCCTTAGTAACTATGGTAAACAACATAGAAAATTTGGTTGCCAGTAAAATTTAAAACCTAGGAAGTTTTTAGTAAAATTTTTCGTCCCATCCCATGTTTGGTTGCCTTTTAGCACTAGAATTTTTTTAATCCCACTCTTGTAATGATTGCTTACGAGTATGACATGGACTCCTTGTCCCCCTCTTTTTCTTTCCTAAGCATGGTTTAAAATTTCGGATACCGGGGGGGACCGAAACCGAAAATTTCCGAACTTCAATTTTTCGCCATTTACCAAATTTCGGACAATTACATTATTTATTAAAAAAATAAAGTGTTACAAAATTTTGGAAATTTTGAAATTTGGGTCCGGAATTTGGAACCAAATTACCAAATTTCGGTTTTTGGTGGGGTCCGAAACGGTTACCGAAACCAAAATTTTAAACCTTGTTCTAAGGAATGATGTCCTCTCTCTTTCTCTCTCTTCCCTCTCTCTTCCCTCTCTCTCCTCCCTTCCAATATTTGGTAATGACACCCCTAAATTTTGGCGGGAATTTTAGGAATTGTAGGAAAAAAAAAACTTAGGAAATCCCGTTGATTTCACTGTTGGGATTAAAAAGCTCCTAGGATAAAAATTTTGCTGGTAACCAAACAGGGTATTTTGATTCTAGTACTGAGAGAAAGGTTACACTTGTAGGTCTGTCTTAACAAGGACCGACATGCTGCGTAAAGGAAGAAGCATCACAGATGAGAGCCAACTATACAAAAGCTAATGTTATAAATTACACATTTTCCTAGTACTGAGAGAGACCTTTTATAGTTTGATTTAACGGCTGTGAAAAAAGAGAGCAAATTTATCACCTCCCTTAAAATGGTTTTATTAAGAATTTTTGGTCAAGTGGGTCATCTGGTTTCTGGCTTGTGCAACCCTGTGGATCACATTCATTTGACTATTGACCCTTGAAACAGGATATTTTGTTTTCAAATTAAGTCAGAAAGGCAGTTTCTACGTTCCCTCGATATCGTGTCGGTTGCTGTTTCTCTTCTCTTAGATAAGCAGCATGAGTATGACATTGTGTTTCTGTGAATGTGCAAAGGGTCTTCCCAGCATTACACAAAAAGAAAAGGAAGAGGAAAAAATTTAACCTTCACGAAGCCAAGCAATCAAGTATGGCCCAATAGCAATGGGATGGATCCTTGCTTTGTCGGTAGATCCCAACGGACTCGATGTTACGTGCCTAATTGGCGGTACATAATTAAAAAATGAAAAAAAAAACTAGAAAGAGATGGGGGAATGGTTGATTCGAGGAAACCGGACCTCTCGGTGGTTCAAATCGTGAGGAACCATGACTTCTCCTAAACAACGTTTCCCTTGTTTGCTGTAATTTTCTCCTCCTCTTATTTCATTAAAATAAAGAACTTAAATACAAGCACAAAGGTGTGCCACATCACTAACCCATTTACCCCACTCTCATAACCCATTACCCACTCACATGACATATAATCAATAACTAGATGAATGATAGATGCAAGGACTGGAGAAGGGCCCTCGAATAGATCCATGTCATTTTTAAAGTCGGTTGAGAAACCGGATTCGGTTGCACTAAATGACATGGATCTGTTCAAGGGCCCTTCTTTAGCCCTTGTATAAAGAGGGCCCTTACATCTATCATTCCTCCAATAGCTAACACCCACAAATCTAAAAAGCATAATCCTAAAATAATTACTTGAACTACATCACATACACCATACTTGCATGTGTCACTCAATCACATCTAGATTGCATATATGGGGTTCAAAATGTGATTGTTACAAAAGAATCTAACTGTGATCATCTTAGGCCCTGTTTGTTCTATATTTTTAGGTTCAAATTTGAGTCCAAAACTGATTATTGGACTCCGCTGCGTTCATTATCAATTCTCAAAATTTAAAACGATCAGGGTCTCATCATTTTTGAAACCGTAAAATGATATTGTACTTGCTTCTTCACTTTATTTCTACAAAAGTAGGGGTGAGCCCTCCCAGACCCCGGAACGGTGGGAGCCTCGTGCACTGGGCCGCCCTTTTTAATCGGTTGTCATAATCTTTTACAAATAGGACATATATAACTTCTTGAGCGATGACCCCTCTGTATTTGCGGAGGCCAATAAAGGAAGGGAAGTGATATTTACGCCCCTTTTCGTCACCAGGGACACCCAGCGTCAGTGTATCAATGGCAAAAAGGGGGCTCATGTACTTTATGTCAGAAAAATCCAGAGGCTTTGATTGCACAGTACACTGGCAAATGGGTGTCCCTAGTGATAAAAGGGGCGTAAATATCATTTCCCTAAAGGAATGGCTTATATTATCTAATCACGTGGGCCCCTTTCTACTTTTGGCTGCATGTGCGCACAATGGGGTATCACATAGTTATCATCCTTGGCGAAACTATTTATTATGAAGTCGGTTGTTATTGGATCAAATATCCACGGCTAAGACTTTGATTACACCATATAAAACCTCCGGAAAAGGAATAATTATATGATGAGTACAACTGGGCCCACATATTCGTTTGTGCCCCAAAAATAGGATAATCCTAACCCTTCTCAAAGCGGGGTCTCCATGAGAGTTCAAAGTCGCGTGTATTCGTAGCAGCTGGTCATAGTAATTTTAATAATAAGAGAGCAGCTACGAAGAGACGCGAATAATAAGATTTAGAAACAAGTCCCTCAAACCGTAAAACGCGCTCTACGCTACGCTACAGAAGAGTAAAAAGAAGAAGAAGAAGAAAAACCCGTCAAACACACCCAAACCAACAAAAGAAAAGAAAGAAAAACCAATATCGATATTATTTTTCACCTCCTTTGCTCTCTCTTTTTTCCATGGCAGAAACTCCTCCTCAAAACGATTGTTTAACAGAATCAGACATGGCCGCTGCCCAAAAGCTAATTCAAATCAGCGGCAATGAAAGAAACCCACCAGAGATTTCTTCGGATGAGAAGGCAAAAGAAGAAGATTTGGGAGTTTTAAGGCGGAGGAAAAGGTTTCAATCAATCGCTTATATCTACAAGAAAACAAAGCCTTTAAAGCTCCCCTCCAAGAAAATTAAACTCTAAATAGGTAACCTTTCTTTCTTCTTGTTTGTTGAAAGACGGTGGTTCTTCGAAACCGCCATTAGTTTAAAGAAACAAGTTTTTTTATTCTGTCAAAAAATTAGAAACCCTCTCTCTCTCTCTCTCTCTCTCTCTCTCTCTCACACACACACACACACACACACACACACATATTAATGCTATTGTGCCGTGAAGTTTTAGGCTTTCTTCTTCATTATTTTATTGATTTTGACAAAAATCTAAAGATAAGATTGCAGTTTACACCCGAATTGCAATTTGGGTGTACATTTAAACACACTTTTCTAATGAGTGACAGCTTATCCTTGAAGATACCTTTGCTAAAATAATAAATGTTACATAGTTCGCCTCGATATTATATGTGTTTTATGGAACAATATGAAGAAGTTTAGATTGCATCATGCTAGGTAAGGTAGCACTTTGATTATAACACATAGTAGTCTAAGAACGTGGGGGTGAAATAATATTGGGTTATTCTTGTTAATGATGATGTTAAGAAGAAGAGCAAGCATAGGAGTGAAATAAAAATCTCATGTGATGTTTAAAGAAACGGTAATTGTTCGAGTTCGGATCACAACTTTCATGTTAACACCGTTCGTTATGAGTGATCTTCTCCACACTTGGGTTTGCTAATGAAAGTCATTCATGCAAATAATAACCAATTAGGGTCGTCTTAGACGAAACTATAAAATAAAATACCTTTCTTATTATTCTTCTTGTTGTGGCAAGAACCTGCTGCTAGAAATCTACTTACTGGAAATTACTCAAAGCGTACAACAACAATTAGTCGCCTGTAACCTAAGTAAAAACCTAAATCACTCTTCACAATGTCGTCACAACCTGAAAAACACCATAAACGAAACCCAATAACCTTGGATATAAGCTCTTGCAAGTTGCAAGAGAAGAAGAAAAAGAAAACCACTCTTTTCTTGTAGAGAAAGAGACCCAACTTGTCCTTGAGAATAAATTCCCAACTAAAGATAAAACCCTCCTTAGTGAACTTATAAAACACGTTCCAAGAATGTCCCTTCATAAAGAATTTAATCCCAAGATTAAGAAATGTGGTGATTTCATATCACAAACCCAACACTTCCTCTTCTTTCATCTTCTAATTATTTCTTCTTCTTTGAGCATCCCCATGATCAGTTCACTGCTAGCGTTCACGTAAATCCAAAGAAGTTATCATGGAGAAACTCACCCTTATTCATTGACCTCATATCGTCATTCGTGATTGACAGAAGCCCAGTCATTTGATCATCAAGGCTTGATTCCTAGCCTGTATATGATTCATTTGGCATATCGTGGTTGACCGTGATGTGGAACATCTCTAGTGGTAAAAAAATTCAATAGTACAGGTGCTCTCATGCCATGAGGCATAATTTCTTCTTCTTCTATGGAAAAAATACCTGCAATAAGAAATGATCTTTGAGTGGAAGGACTGATTACTATGATGACCAAACACGATTTACTCTGCGATAAAAGATAACTTATACGTAGGAATAACATTACTTACCCATGACATAACACGACTTATATCTCGAGTGATAACATGACATACCGTTACACATAACACTTCTTATCTTGAAATAAAACATGATTTATCCTGGCACACATATAATGTAAGATCCCACATCAAAAAGGGACAAGAGATTACTTGGCTATTTATATGGACCCTTTCTCTGTGTAGACGTGTTTTCAGCATCTCCAAGGGGCAGGCCCCGTGGAGTGGGTTGAGCACGGTTAGTGCGGCTGGAAAACAAAACCCGGGAGTGTAGAAAACCCAAAACCAAACAATATTTACACAGTAGGGTTGGGGCATGACAAAATGGTATCAGATCCGTACATCCAACAGTACGGTGAGCTAGTGAGGACTCTGGGCCATAAGGGGGTGGATGTTAAGGTCCACATTGGAAAGGGAGAGAAAGTTCCTGGGCTATATATGTGAACTCTCATTTTCCCTGCGTAGACGCGTTTTCAGCATCTCCAAGGGGTAGGTCCCATGGAGTAGGTCTAACACGGTTAGTGCTGATGGAAAACAAAACCAGAAGGGTGGGAAAAACTAGAATCAGACAATATTTACATAGGGCATGATAGAATGGTATTAGAGTCAGACCTCCCACAGTACGGTGTGCCAGTGAGGATGCTGGGCCCCAAGGGGGTGGATTGTACGATCCCACATCGGAAAGGAGACAAGATTTCTTGGCTATATATGTGGACTTTCTCTACTTGGGTAGACACGTTTTTAGAATCTCCAAGGGACGGGACGGACCCCACGAAGTGGGTTGGGCATGGTTAGTGCTGGAAAACAAAACGTGGGAGGATAGAAGACCCAGAACCGGCCAATATTTATACAGTGGAGTTGGGGCGTGACATATAATACGACGTACCCCTGAAAGATATATATAGCATGACTTACCCTAAGACATGGCACGACTTACCATGACATATATATAACACGACTTACCCTATGAACTAACATGACTTACCCCATGACCTAACACGACTTATCAAAGACCTAATATTACTTACCCTGAGAAATACCATGATTTACCTTGAGATATAATATGAATTACAACACGTATGGGGTTGACACGTTGGCTGGCATCGTGGGTTTGCTCCACACTAATGCAAGTTCAAATCCCCCCGGCTTACCCAATGCGCGTGGTTTACGGGTGATTGCTTGCATCCGTAGGAAATAACCTGGCCCTAAAATAGGGTGGAGATACCCTATGTCATCAAATAATAATAATAATATGAATTGCCTTGAGACATTATATGATAAATACCATGACTTGCTATGTCTCGTGATAATTCGTGTTAGATCTAAGGGTAAGTCGTGCTAGGTCTCAAGGTAAGTCGTATCATATATTGGGATAAGTCATGTTATGACTTAAGATAAGTCGTGATATTTTTGAAGATATTTCGTGTTAGGTCTTAGGAAAAGTTGTGTTAGGCCTCATGCTAATGTTAGATCTTATGATAATTTATGGTGGGTCAAAGGTTTAAAGATAGGGGAAGTGATAGATGTGCCCCTTTTCATCACTTAGGACACCCAGCTGCATTGTACGTGGCAATCAGGTCATTTCATTCCTTCAAATGTGAAGTTCATTAGCCCATTTGCAGTCATAGATACACTGTAGCTGGGTGTCCCAAGTAATGAAAAGGGGCGAATTTATCATTTCCCTGAAGATATATAAGTCATGTTATGTGACGAGTAAATCATATTATGATTCGGGGTAATTTATATTGAGTCGTGTTATGCCTCAGACCAAGTCAAGTAAATTCTTAGAGTAAGTTATGTCAAGTCAAGTTAGGTTTCAAGGTAAGTTGTGTCAGGTCCTAGGATAAGTCATGTCAGAGTAAGCCATATGAGGTATCAGGGTAAGTCATGTTCTGAGTCAGGAAAAATCGTGTTAGGTCCCAAGGTAAGTCGAGTTTACAACAGGAGAGGTGACCATAGACCTTCACAAACAGAATAATGGGAAGGGCAGAGAGAGCATTGTGCAATTGGTTAGAGGAAAATAGAGAATTAATGAGAGAGAGAGAGAGAGAGACTATTTTTATCTTTTCAAGTTTCAAGTGCCGGATTACTTTTTTTTTTCTTTGACTGTTTCACTAATTTGAGTTTTCTTTTTTGATACTTTTTCATTTTTGGTAATTGTTTTTCTTGGTAGGCGTTTTTTTTCTTATATTTCATCTTTTTGCTAATGCTCCTTTTTCCAAGTAAAATGCATGTAAAAACTAATGAAAAGAAAATACCTATTTAATTTTTATTTTTTTTCCTAGGGGCTTTTCATGCTCACCTCGCTCTCATCCTCTCTAGTCTCCATCTCCCCCATCTCTCACAACTGGCCCCACAAATATTCCATAGAATATTCTTTATGGTGTCCATACAGCTCAACCCTAAAAAGTAGGAAAAAATGAAGATGTGTTGTCATGTTCAAGGTTTTAAATTTCGGTTTCGGGGGTAATTTCGCTTCTCACCGAAACTGAAATTTTAGCTGAAATTCAGAAGAAGCGCTCGAAATGTAGTTTTCTTGGGCCGAAATTTTCGGTAATTTTGGCTGAAATTTTGTAAAGGAATAAAAAAATATATTTTATCATGAATTTCGCATAAATTTCAGAAATTTTGGAACATTTCGGTTTCAGTCCTCTCCGAAATTTCGGATTTCGCTCTAAATTTAAATCCTCGGTCGTGTTTAAGGGGTGTCTGTTGCTAGCAATATTTCTTATGTGGCTTCTCTCTCATGCAAGCAGGTCCGAAAAATGCCAACTACGATGGTCCCAAGCAAATCCCATATGTTAAACATATTTCTTTCCTTTGTCATTTGTTTTCTTTCATGGAAACTTTTTATCAGAAAACCTTTTACACAGAAAACTTTTACTTGATTTTTTTCTATGTTGGGCTTTCTTATACCTCATGTCATGTATAGTATGGGTGAGGCCCAGCATTTTATACCTCTTGTTATATAGTAAGGCCCACCATCTCTAACCAAACCCAGGCATATGGTGGGACCCACCATTTTACAGCCATGAATGGGACCACCATCTCCATCCGAATCCATGCATAGAATGGGGCCCACCTTTACATTGTGTTTTGATAGGATTGGCTCCACCAATTCCACTCAAAGTCTCAAACCCATGCATCAGGTGGGGCCACCATTTTTTCTTGGATTTTGATGTGTGTCCCACAATCTCCACCCAAGCCCATGCATAGGGCGGGAACAACCATTTTGCACCCAGTGTTCTGATGGGGTGGGGCCATTATTTTCCACCCATGCTTAGCAAGTTAGCATGAGCCAAGAATGCTGGTAAGGTGATAATCATCAAAGATTGTCGATGAGTTATTGAAAATAGCAAGTGCAATAATATCTAAATCACAACGGGTTCTTGCCTTCTTGCAGAATTTAATAAGCCAAAAGTCTCTTATCATTGAATCCCCTTCAAGCATATGGCTCAAAGCCCTTCTTAGGACAGATATGAGTTAAAATTCTTATTCGACTGCCCACTAACCATTTCCTTTAATTGTTTAAGCAATTTCATGACTATTTTCTCTCTGTGTTCATCCGCGAAAGTTTTATAAGATCACCTTCCTGGTTCTTTATTGCTTTGGAAGACGGAAGACTGGAAGAACTGACATACTAAATGCAAAAATTACTTATAGCCACTTAGAATAATTATAGGGGCTGTTTGGTTTGTGGATAGTAGAGTCGGACTAATGGATATTCCAGGTTTCTCTGTAAATCCATTGTTTGGTTGCCCAATTAAAGCAGAATAGAGATCCTGCAGAACCATGTTTTCCAGCTTATTCCAAAAGCATGAGGGTAACTCTGTCCACACAATTCAATTTTGGGGGTAAACTGGAACTGGGTTTCCATGGCATTCCATCCCCAGTTTCAAGGATATTTTGTTCCCGGGATTGGCTATCCTGCTCGGATAAGTTTACCTTGAAATTATCTCCTCTGCTGTACATCACTTTTATTCTGATAATATCTTGTCCAAGAACAAAGGACGAAGTGAAACCCAAGCTTTGGATAAGCAAGTCTATCCAAAGATAAAATAGACCCAAGCTTAGGGGTGTTCATTATTCGGTTAAAACCGAATAACCGAACCGAATTGGTCGGTCGGTTCGGTTTTTTTCCGTTTCGGTTCGGTTTCGGTTTTTTTTATTTGGCAATTCGATTTCAGTTACCGAAATTTGATAACCGAAATTATTTCAGTTATCAAATTTCGGTTATTTCGGTTCAGTTATAACCGAATAACCACCCCTACCCAAGCTTGCTATCTCCATTGGGAATGTTTCAATTCTAACGAAAGGTTCATACCATTTTATACAGAAACATAAATGCATGGCATCCTCAAGGACGTCCCAAGTAGAAAAATGTTTTTTCTAGTAATTTTTTGGTGTTTGGTAGCCAATTTAGCATCACAATCCCTAGAGACTGGTGACAAGATTCAAAGCTAATTGTTTCTTGTCTAGTGAAGTGGCATCCATGTTCCTTATACCTTCCATGCCATCCTACTCAAAAAATGAGAAATTTTGTCAAGTAGAATGTTGACTTTTCTCTTTCTCTCTCTTCCCTCTATCTCTTCTCTTTCTATATATCGGTAACGACACCGCTCCCATTACTCTTGAGAGATTGGCAACCCAACATCACTTATCACTATTCTACCAGGTAAATCCTAGGTAGATCAAACATACATATATTTTTCTCCTCCCTATAGACTACTTATACCACTAATCTACTAGGTAACTATCTGCATCCAAACAGACCCACTCTTATTCCATGGGCTTTGATTCATGAGCAAACAAATAATCTGCATAGCTTCCTTTTAAAATTGAAGCCTTTTTCCATGGAAGAGCAACAACAAAAAGTACATAGCAAACATTCTTGTCTTGCAAGAATTACTATTAGATTTGACTCATTCAAGTACACCCGTTTTGAACCAAGATTTTCTCTTAGCGTTGGCCTACATGCTCTGTTAATCTTTGAAAATTTAATCAAGATGGGCACGGCTACCATTGTTGGACTTCAACTAGGAATTATTTGTAAGTACGAGCCATCAGGTCCCTGCCCTTTGTACACACCGCTCATTGCGCCCACCGATTGAATAGTTATCATTCAAAAAAATACTAGATCTGTTTTTGTAAAATGACAAATTTAAATTATGCGAAGATCAACAAGCACATGTCTTCTCATTTGATTGAGAGATTTCTAACTTAGCCAATGGTTTGACCTTACCAGGAAGGTCAGCACTTGATTAAGCTGCAGTTATTTCTACATGCAAGCATGCTCATTAGGAACACTAAATAATAAATGGTATGTCATGTTGGTTCACCGCCCTAGGGTAGTCTTTGGAAAAAGATGAATCATGGATGGATGATGATAATTAAGGGAAATGATATTTCCCCCCACTTTTCCAGCATTTATTATCATAAGCATTTCGTTTGACATAAAATGAGTGTAAAACAAATTTTACACCCATTTTTTACGACCATTTTACATCCAAAGAAATGGAACCTAAAGAGTCAAAACAAAGAGAGGGAGCAAATGCTATCATTTTTAGAAGAAAGATAACTGGAAATACCATTTCCCTGATGATAAATGCACCCTTTTGTTTAACTATAAACACCTCTTAATAGTGCTTTTGAGTATAATAATCAGTTTTGGACTCAAAATCAGTACTCAAAATCCAAAACAAACAGGGCCTAAAGAGTACCTGTCAAAAAATATTTATGCATCTAGACCTTTTTGCCTTTTGGTCACCATCTTATTCTGGTACACAATTTGAATACAGTTGCTTCCTGCTTGTTACCAAGATACCCACATGAAATTTGACACATCATTACAAAAGATCTGCAAGAAAAAATAATCAGTTTAAGAGAACAGAATTAGCAACTAAACGGAAAGTAATTGCTAAAAGACACCTGAAAAGATAGAGACAGGTCAATTAATTCTGTCTAACAAGCAAATCACTATGGTTTGTATTGTCAATAACACCAGTGACACCACTTTGAAAATATTCGCCTGCACAATAAGAAAATTAGAACAAGCCTTGGGGCCTCCTTGGATACCACCAAAACCAATCCTTATTTGCAAATAACATTATTTTAACTCAATCTTATTTGCGAATTGAAAACTAAGCCAACTTTGGAAGCCATTAAGACAGATAAAAGTATTATAACCATTATTTGGATATAATATTATCTGCAAACAAGACTATATGCATAAAAGATCATATGCAAATAAATTTTAAGGGTATCTAAGGAGGCCCTTAAGTTGCAATATAATAATAACAAAGTCTTCGGCTGCAATATAATAAAAACAATTACTTCCAAAAATATATATACAATAAACAAAATCCGTTTAACATCTTTTGGGTTTCAACACATGATCAAAACCTTAAGACTAGGGCTCTTTACCTCGACCTTTTAGGTTTGATTCTTCATGTGCTAATAATACCCATCAAAGGCATTCAATGTTCATCTGATGGGAGATTAATGCATATAGAAATGTAATAGATATCCCTAAAACAAGTAAAAGAAAAGGATAAGAAAAGAAAGATGATTCAACAAATAAAAAAAGTAAATTCATGACATAAGCTTTTCATTAGCCTACTTTTAATACATGAAATTTACACCCATTGTGATAAGGACCCCTTGCACCATAATATGAATATGTTGCTCTTTCAATTTGGATAAAACACATTTTCCAGTGACTCTTCTTGATACCTTAAATCATTTCCTGACGTAGGGATGATCGGGCCAAAGTTTTTCTCATAGCAAGGTGATTCAAACTAGTTTTGAATGTACTTGGCAAACAACTTTCAAGCACACTTTATTGCTCAAATTTGGCTCTTAGTCAAGTAGGACCCTTGGTTGTGTTTAAGCTTTAATGAATGTTGAGCTAAGAGTTTGAGGAAAACCGGACAATTGCCAAGTTGGTAGGTTCTTGTCACAAGTCCTGAGTACCATGTAATTTTGGGTTTACTCTCTTCAATTTGACTAGAGACTAGAGATAGATGACTCCCATCAAATTATCAGCTGAAAAGTTTCTTCAAAAGACGAGCTAAGCTGCCTTAAGTATTTTAAATGTTGTTAGTGATGATCCTTAAATAAGGCAACTCAAAAACATATGGCATAATGTTAATTGGCATTTCTCTCAATTTCTGCCTGTTTATCAAACAAAATATGAAGACACACCATGGTTGAGGCATTCATACAAATAAGAGCCAAGCAGATTTTTACCTCTGAGCACCAAGTTCCAGAACGATCAATGATAATCCATTACGAAACTGAATATTAGAAGAAAATAAAATGATCGGCCAACTGTTCTAGCAGATCAGTTGTATGACCAATTCAATTTACTAACTCTAATGGAACCGAATAGCTTGCAAGTGAATCTGAGTGGATTGGCTCCGAAATCTGAGTGGAATAGCTTTCTGTTGTCTTGTATTGCGTGGGTTTTGATTTCCAGTCCATCAGAAAATTTGGAGCTTTCTGGATTGATTTCCAGTTCCTCTGCAAATTGCATCTAGACATACTTTAGTTTCTAAATTGTTATAATCAGTTTTACACATGACAGAGATGGGCAATCTTGATTTATTTCAAAGAAGAAAAGCCTATAAGCCAATGCCTAAATTTCACATGTGACTTACACTTAAATCATGAAAGAAGGATTATTGTCATGTATAAGTACTAATCCAACCATCGCAAATCCAATCATCCCAAGAATCAGAAAATACAGAAGATCTAGTCATCCACAAGCACAAGTTACAGTAAAGTCCATTGCTAATTTGCTATGAACCAATAAATCAATAGCCGAAAATAATTACATGTGAGGGGAATCCAATGCACGATATTCAAAACTAATAAGCCTAAAAATAAAATAAATAAATAAAAACATGCAAAGGCAAAGACATTCATGTGAATCGAACAAAAATATCAAACCTTCAGAATAAATTTTAAGAAACCTTACCATTCAAAAAAAAATTAAGAAACCCTACAAAAAAGTTGGTGCATAGTATAAACTGATAGATTTGGGTTTGTATGTTTTCTTAAATAACTTTAGACTTTCTCTAATAGACATGGGAATTGGGGTGCGAACAACCCAAAAAAAAATGGCTTATAAAATAGTCTTTCTTTTTACTAATTTTTTAATAAAATTTCTCATCATTCAAAAAAAAAAGACATGGGAAGCCAAAAGACCTAAAAGGCTAAAACCTTCCCTTTATATGAATTTTGTATGGTTTTAGCATGGTGTATTTGCAATTGTACCCAACTTTAAAATGTCTATAAGGATTTGGAACAGGATATAATGAATGGGATTAACCATCCATCAAAAGATGGCAGAGAACTTATGGTCAAGAAACACAGAAAATAATCTCTATTAGTCAGTGTGACCGAAACCTTCACCACATCTACAACAAGAAGTATCATACTGACTATAACAAGTGTTGGTCATATAAAACGTCTCTTAAGGATTTGGACCATCCACTAATGAATGGCATTAATCATACATCCAAAGATGGCAGAACTAATGGTCAAGAAGCACAAAAATAATCTCTATTAGTCAATGTTTCCCGAACCTTCACAACATCTCCGACAAAAAGTACCATACTGACATTGGCCGAAAAAAGTTTTGGGTATTTTAAAAATCATAAAAGCCTCAGTCCCATTTAAGAGTCTCAAAACTAGTTTTTTAAATGCAACTTCTAGGAATCTCAATCCAATATATTTCAGAACCTCCTACTACCATGATTCTATCAACTTCACATTTTGTGTCGCCAATCCTTCATTGTTTGAAGATAGTCCTGTTTCTGATTCTAGACAGTACAATATTAAAAAGTTAGCTATTTTCATATTTTAATGAATGTAAAAATATATTTGCATATTAACATTATTGTCTAGAGGCCCTTTCCTAACACCCCTGCTTCCTAAACACACCAGTCATGTTCGATCAACTGAGCACCATGGAATATGAACATACTATGCCTACTAGAAAGAGAGAAAAAATGACATCGTTAATCATAGTCCTCAGTTCCTATCCATACTAGGCAGAATTTCAAGAATGTTTCACTCTGGTAAAGAAACCATAATGGGGCCTGAATCCAATTATACCAGCTTGTGCTCTGAAATATTCCGAGTATCCTAGACCGTTATTGTCGCTGTAGCCCTTGTTAATCAGTTCCCTTTTATCACTTTTCCTAAGATGCCTTTAACAACTTTGTTTGAAAAAACAATCGCCAGTTGACTTTGGAGGATCTTCTAACAATAGCAAAAACCTTTATTTATGTGAATTGTTTGAATGATACTAACATTAAATTCATTGCATATGGTTGTTAACATGATATTTGTTTTTTCTTGTTTTTCATCCTAATTCTTTAACTTAAATTTGACATGTGTATTTTCCGAAACAGGTGGACCATTTCCAAAAGAAAAAATAGGACGCCCATCAGAATTGAATAAAAAAACTATGTTCGCTAACCTGTCATGACCTATGGGATTAGAAAAAATTATCAAAATAGATACAAAAGGACCGAAATGTTTCTGTCTCCATCCCCACCGAAATGCATACCGAAACCAAAACCGTTGGTGTACTATATCAGTACAATGAAACATCGTGGTGTATTAGTGGGATACTATATCAGCATGTAAGGCATAATTATATTTATATTAATTGCATGTGAAATGTGGTGTTTGTTTTATGTATAAATATTTTACATGAATTACATGTGAAATGTGGTATGCATTGAAATACCAGAGATTCATGATAGCGAATGTCACTAAGTGTTCACCGTTGTTAAACAATTATGAATGGTCGGCTTCCATATGTGATAGCTTCTAAGCGTGTATTTGTGCTTATTTTAACATTTCTTGAAGTTTCATCTTAAACTTCTATTATTTGCATATGTTTCCATCGTTCTCATGATTTTAAAGAATTTCTACTGAAATTTCCAATCTACTGAAATTTCCAACCTAAACTGAAATGTTTCTGCTTCTATGTTGACAGAAGGCAAAATTTAAAACCTTGCATAAAGTGAGCTTGCAGAAGTTAGCAATCTTGAAGTTGGAAGCATGAATAAGCTGAAGTGAGGCATGAAAGTTGCGGATTTGTGAAGTTTCATTCTCCAAAAAAGTCAACAATTATTCCTATAGTATCAATAAAATGACCACAATGAATCTCAACAAAACAGACAAGAGAAAAGAGCTCTTCTGACACTGCTAGAAAGGATTATGAGGATTTAGCTGAAGAAAGGAAACTATAATGTGTGATATGTCAAGCAAGAAGATGGTAATACCTTCAATTTCCTTGACGTGTGATGTGCATACTAGTCAACATTTTACTTGTAAAATGTCAAATTAGTATTAGTAAAACAGCTTTTGACAAGCATCTACAAAGCCATTCATATCCTTACAGTTTGATATTCTTTCACCAAGCTAGATCCCATGATATATGATGCATATGCAAATCCCACCAACAAATTGTCAGATTATAAACAATATGTTACAAGTGAAGGACTCTGGGTATTTAACAGAAAGAAAAGCTTCAAGCACAATCCACATTTTACTTGTAAAACTTCAATGTTGTGTTCTTGAAGACTTTCAAAGATGAAAATAAGAGGTCCTTTTGTGGTCTTTGAACCAGATAATAACCCACTCTGTTGAAAGACTTATCCTATGCATCCAACAACCTGCCCAGCACACCTTTACCAAATGATCAATAGGTACTTTCATTGGTCAGAATAACTGTTATTTTTTAAACACATACCACTTTTCATGAATTAACTATCATGTTTTCTACTTGTTATTGCTAGGCATTCGCAATTATAATTTTGCGGCCGTCCACCTTTCAGAAAATTACTATCAACTGCATCTTATAAGCTTAATCTAATAGATTATTATTATATTTTATTTGTACATGTCTTGTGTCTTATCTCATGGTTCTAGATAATATTCATTTCACTTCCCGCACTTTTATATCTACAATGTTGGTTTTCTTATCTTATAGTATTGGATAATATCCATATGATTTCCTGTACTTTTAACAGGGTCAATTTATATCTCCAATGTTGGTGTTCTATCTGGGTATCAGTATCAAAGAATACTATTGCCTCCAACCTACACACAAAGTTGTAAAACCAACAAGTTCCCAATGTAAACATTGTCAATAGCTTGTTAGACATAAAGGCCAAAAAGAACCCACATCAATGTGTACAAAAACATTGAGTTATAATGGTAAAATCAACCTCAGAATTTTAACAGTCACTAAGTGCCCACTATAGAAGGCTAGAAGCTTTCATACATAGCCAGAAGCTGATTTTAGAGTTCCAAACAAGTAAGAAGCACCCATCAAAAAAAAAACAAGTAAGAAGCTCATAAAATTAAAAAGGCACTTTAAAATCATCCAAACAGTTCAAATGTATAAATCAAATGAATAACAGATAAAACCCAATTAAAATCAGTCAGAAATCTCGTGTGGAAAATGCCACTCATCGCATAAAAAATGCTATGTTAGCACAAGATATTCATCATCCTGAAAGGAGAAAACGAGTAATAAAATGTGGGTAAAAACAGCAAAACCGGGTAGACTCATGAGGGTTTATCCAAATCGATAATAAAAAGTTGGGAAAATGGGCAAGAAAATCTGAGATGTGGGTTTTGTGCAACTCATTTCTATCATGTGAAAAATGAAGCAAAAACAAATTAATGGAAATTTTCATGGTAATAGGAAGGTAACAAAATGGGAATACGTTGAAGAGCTAGATAGAAGAAATACAGGGCTATGGTTTTATAGAAGGGGAAAGAGTGAAACCCTAACCTGCAAATGCATAGATCCGCTCATAAGTACAAGATCGACGGTCTTGATATCACATACATGTCTCCTATGGGACCTAAATATTTCCTTTTAAAGTTTTAACCATTCATCCCTAGATGGACTTTCTGCCAAGTCATCATCCTCTTTTTTCTAGGCCACTCATAATGGCACTACCATGTTTTAATTATTACAAAAACTCAGCTTGTCCTTCCTCTTCATTTCTCTTCCAAGGCCTTGGTACGGTGGAGTTACCACCCTTGATATTTGATCCAACAGCAGCTTCTCAAGAAGCGAGCTGATGATGACTTGCACCATATAAATACTCTACTTTCTAGATAAATATGAATATGAGTGTGAAAGTGCACCACGTGTACGGTTTACATTGTACTACGTACCACATCTATCCACCACGTGTATGGGCAGACTCATACCATATAAAACCCACTTACTATATAATTCCCTCTTTCTTAATTGGGAAGTGAATTATTCGCCCCCTGTTCTTTCCCGGGCCACCCCTTGTGGTGTAAAAGGAATAGTCATAAACACATTAACGAGGGATTTGGTTGGGTTCAGAGATTAGGATCTGACAAGATATGATTTGCCCAAACTAATTCAGACCGAGTCAGCTGATATCACTTTCCAAACAGGACTACCGTGTCTTTAAGACTAGAGTATCCGTGTTCATTTGTATACTTTTAAGTCGGTTAGAAAGTTTATGTTGGCTGATTCATGTTTTTAGGGTTCTCATGGGATGAATGCTCGTAAAAATATGAGAGGACAAAATAAAAGGTGGGAGCCCAGTTAGATGATCCTAATCCTGTGTAATTGTTAGGCACAGCCGCTTAATGAACGGTGAGAAAGTTAAAAAATAAAAAAAAAGAGCGGTTGGATTTTGCTGCATAGCACATCCATAGTAAGTCCTAGGAAATAGCCAATGTTTTATTATGGCCAGGATTGCAGGAATTTAATGAAGAAGATTGGAAAAGAAAAAGTTTTTCAAAATTTCTTGTTTTTCCTTTGTTAATTTACAAACTAACAAACCAAGTTTAACAATGGTAGTTCAAGTTTTATTTATAGGGACCTTTATTTAGGGAGCAATGATAGGGAAACTTGGAATAGGACCTAAAGGGGGACCGAGCAAATTGATTCACGCCACAACATCGCATGTGACGTGAGCCGGTCCGAATTTTAGAGAAATCATCAATAAGTAAATTATTTTGAGCACAAGGTATATTCTCATGAGAGAGAGGGAGAACGCGACAAAAACTAAGCCTATGAGATCAAAACGCTCATTACTTGTGAATTACATAATTAGCTAATTTGGAAGGAGTATGTTGGGCTCTTTGTGAACGTTTTGGCCAAATTTTCTAGTGAACTTCCTGCTATGATTCATTTGATTCCTCAAGTCATGGAGTCTCTTCTTCACCACAATCCTAATGCTCGATTGGAATCGGGTGGACTTGATTACGTTCATCCGCCAAGAATGCATTCTTTTTTGAAGATTCTTTGGGACCTTTTGTGTTTGTTTGATCGTCCTCCTTTTCTGAGGAGGATTCTAATGAGGAAATCTCTTCGGGGTAGTCCTCTGATCCAGTGTCTTTTTCACTCTCTTCATCATCAGTCTTTGCATCCGAGTCCTGATTATCATTGTCTTTGATGGCTTCTGAGTCCAGGTCTTTGAGAATGTTGAATGTATTGGGTCTCTTTCAGTCTTCTTATCATCTGGGTGGGTATAGAGAGGTTCTTCATGTGCATTTTCTGAGGTTTCTTCTTGATCAAGGAGAGAAACTGAATTCGATATATATGTATCCATTTCTTCTCTCCATACTTCGGGTCATGGGAGTTGAGAAAGAAAAAGTGCCGTTGGATGTGTACTTTTTAGAGAAATCAATAGGGACGGTGGGTGTTGAAAAGATCTTGGGACACCCATTTAAAAGTCCTAAGCTAGTGGAAGAGGCTTTGACACATCCGTCATATAATAATCCGCCCACGGACAAGCTGTGTAATTCATATGAGAGACTCGAGTTTATTGGAGATGTAGTGCTCAACATTTTGATGGCTAAAGAGCTCTTCAACAAGTATCCCAACCTTTTCATATTAAAGCCGGCCGCGCCCATAATTTGTCGTTTCGTATTCACTCTTTCCTACGGTATAAATTTAGGTTCTTAATTTGTTTTTAATGCTTTCTGGTCCAATCTCTTAATGTTTTCTAGTACGTCTTTGGATTTTCAAGTTGAAATTGCTTTGTTCCGAACAGAAGTTGTTATGATTCCCTCTCTATACCTCGATTGAGTTGAGATTTTACGTTTCTTCTATTTCACCTATTTTGAAATTTTTTTCTTCCATTTCAATTTTTCAAGGTTTTTGTATATTGCAGTTCAAATGGCTTTGTTTCTTTATATTGCCATTGAAATGGCCCCTAGAATGATAAGCTTGATTTCTATATCACCGATTTGGCCTGAATGTGCACCAAGTGGAGGTACTTACGAACTCAATGTTCATTTTCACAGTTTTATTGGAATATACATCCTTACCTATAGATTACAACCAATGATCAGTTTTGCTTGTATCCAAAGAGGGTTTGGTCTATTTTTTATGGTTGCATGTGTAATCTTATAATTTCATTCTTTTATTCATAGTGTTACTTCATAATTCTGTCTTTTCTTTCTTCTATTTTTACTTACTAATTTGTTTGTACATTTAGCTATTCTTTCTTTTCTTTTTATAGGGTTGTCAACATTTATCCTCATGGTTCTCTTTAAGAATGCTTCTTTAATTTTAGAACACTATTAGAGCATGAATTTTTTCACAACTAGTTATATACGTGGAATTGAATTGTTCATTGTTTATTAGAGCTACCATCCATTTACGTGGCACCAATCAAGCAGCGTGTTTAAGCCCCCCAGCCACGTGTTTACCCTAGTCGCGTGTTTAATCCCCCCACCCACGTAAACCCCATGCATCTATGCTCACAAGTCTCTAAAAAGGGTATTTGTATTATTTACCATCTGAGTTAGAGCGGAAAAATTGCGAACCTACTGAAGATTTATTAAATGTTATAACTCCGGATTTTAATTTTTTTTTCATTATTACCTGACATTATTAGTTAAATTCGCCTCGACGCCCGTGAACTACGAATTCGCCTCCAAAATACAATGAAGACATGTGAGAGTGTTGGAGACATTTGGGCCAGATACCATTTCAGCTTCTTGCCATTTCAACAAAGTTACCGCTTCAGCCTTGTTGCTGTTTTGGGATGATTGGCTGATTCTTTTGGATTAGACTGAAATCAAATCTTGGCGAGATCCTTGTATCTTCCTCTTTATATATACGTATGTATCTATGTAATATCCATGAGTGAGAGACAAAACATCTATCTTCACCGTGGAGTAGGCAATTGCCGAACCACGTAAAACCCTTTTATCATTTGATAGTATGTGTGTTAGCTAGACGAGCCAATCCAGTCTAACCGAGAGAGTTTTTCCTTTGGGTGATTGCTTAGTAAAAGTTCAATCGAATACATTGGCAGGTATTTTCTTCTAATTCTCAAATTGCTTTCAGTTGTAAACTCAATCTGAAAACCCTCTCTTTCTTCCCAAATACTCTCCTTTCCTCCTAACTTTAGTCCACTACACCCCATCCAAACCTTCCCAAAGTTTCAACCGTGAACTCCCTTTATTTCCTGATCTTCTATCTGGTAACATCACCTTGCTTTCTTTGATTATTATTTTTTAAACCGAATAACCAAAAACAAACACCACCTTCTTTATTCTTGTTTACTACCCATTCTTCAAGCCATTCATGAATCCCTTTAAAAACAAAGGGAAAATTACATTTACACGCTCTCTAGTTTCTGACACATCCACTTCCACCCCTATAGTTTAAAACGTGACAAATACACCCCTGTAGTTTCAATTTGTTTAAGGTAGGCCCCCTCAGCTGAAGGTTCGTCCATAGATTGAAGAGTTAGGATGATCCGATGGAGCTGATTTTTTTGGCACACCGTATCTATGACAGCGCCCATCAAATGAACGCTTTGGATCATCCAAACAATGTGGGCCCACATTATTTGGATGATTTTTTGGTAGTGTTTGGATTCGGGTATGGGCCCACATTATTTGGATGATCCAAAGCGTTCATTTGATGGGTCCTCACATAGATAGGGTGTGCCTAAAAAATCAGCTCCATCGGATCATTCTAACCCTTCAATCTATGGACGAACCTTCAACTGAGGGGGCAAACCTTAAACAAATTGAAACTACAGGGGTGTATTTGTCACATTTTAAACTATAGGGGTGGAAGTGGATATGTCAGAAACTAGAGGGGGTGTAAATGTAATTTTCCCAAAAACAAAAGCAATTCTTGAAATAAATTCAAGAATTTCCTTCCCTCTAACAACCTTGACTCCGTTGAAACCACCCCATAAACACTTTCCATGTAGATGATTTGCGAGGTTCATCTTATGGCATGACGAATGAACAGTCTGGATCATCCAAAAAAAAATATAGGCCCCACAGTACATTTTTAAAAATACTATACTTCATGCGGCTGAACAACATATAAAATCTCGCCATCCAACATGAACCTTATCCTCGTAAAATTTTCATCCCCCAGCAGGACGCACCCGCCCCCCTTATGACGTGAACCGTGGGCTACTTTAACGCTTTTTTGCCCGGGCCCACCCATACACGTGTACGTGTACTTTTCTTCCTTAAAAAACCGTGCACGGCTCCCACTAGCTGCGTGTGTAAACTGTATAGACACCCACCCAACGTGCCCCCCACGACATCTCCAGATCCAGTAGAGAGGGTATTTGTGTAATTTACAATCCTATAATAACCTTATTGCCAACAGTATTATTATTATTAATTACAATATATTTGGGTCAAGTCAATTTTTAATATTTTCCATTATTAGCTGTGTCCTTACTCATAAATTCAACATGCCGCCCTACGGACCCAACCCAATTCTAATACAAAAAGGGCTCTCCTACACTCCTAGTTCAACCATGAGAATTTTCCTACTTATTCACAAAACTTCTCCTCCAAGCATATTGATAAGTACACGTCTTCTCTCCATAATTTCATATCTAATCTATTTTTACTCTCCTCATTTCTTCTCTACCCGATAATATTCTAGATTTTAGATCATGGGTGTTGAGGAAGAACATGAACCGTTGGATCTGTGCTGTGTAGATGAACCAATGGACGTGGCAGGAGTAGAAGAGATCTTGGGATACCAATTTCGAGATCCAAAGTTGTTAGAAGAGGCTCTGACCCATTCATCATTCTATTATCCGATGAAGCCCTTGATTTCTTACGAGAGGCTAGAGTTCATTGGAGATGCAGTGCTCAACTTTTTAATGGCGAGAGAGTTCTTTGACTCCTACCCTGAACTCTCTCCTGGACCTCTCACGCGTCTCCGAGCGGCCAACGTTGATACAGAGAAATTGGCTCGTGTGGCTGTCAACCATGGTCTACATCGTTATGTTCGTCATAAGGTGCCTGCTCTAAATGTACAGGTAAGGAAAGACAAAATTATTTGTGTTTTGTTATCACTGTTTTTCTTTAATTTATCTTGACTGATATTTGCACACCCATCGTTTGATATTGTACACCCCCCTCTTCCATTGAGCCCACCTTTGGTCTTATGTTCTAACTCTAATGCAAATAGGAGAGATAGATAGATAGATTACTGTCCACACTTTCGTGGGCCCACACGAGTGTACACACATTTTGCCACACTGTTTGATGAATAAGTGAAGTGGGCCCACTGCGGCATAGTGGGTTCCACCTCTAATTGATCCTAGCTATCCATTTGAGGGGCTACACTTTGCATCTCAAAATCATCGACCTATATTTGGTTAGATCAATTTGGCCACTGTTGGATACCCATAAGATTTAGATTTGGATTTCTCATATTTGGCAGTTGAGATTTGCATCTAGATCAATAGGATTCATTTCACAGAAAAGTGGCAAAGTTCACTGCCGGCTGCCAACCTGACGCCTACCCTTGTCCTTTATCTTGGCTTGGGACAGGTTGTGAAGAACACGGGCAAAGTTAAATTTACAAATCAGCTACGACAGTGAAAAAAGATCTGATTTTTCAAATTTGTTCCGCAAGATATTATTTAGAAATCAATATTTATGGCAATTACTTTCACCCTCGCTGCTCCTCGACCTTGCTGCAGCAGCAGCGAGATGTCCCTCCCTCCCTCTCTCGTACAGCACGAGCATGAGGCTGATTGATGTACTTTGTATCCAAAACTCAAATCCCAATCCAAATACAAAACATGAGGTATCCAAACGTGGCCTTACTGTATTTGGAAATGCAGATGGAAGATTTTATGGAAGCTATCCTTGAATATCCCATCCATTCCAATGGACTAATTGATGCTCCAAAGTTTCTCGCCGACATAGTGGAAGCACTCCTTGGAGCAGTTTCCGTAGATAGCGGCCATTCTCATGACACAGTTTGGAAGGTAGTCTCTCTATCTCTACCTCATATACATATTTCTATCAACCCCTTGTTTTGATCTTCACACTACTATATCTTATTGCAGGTATTTAGACGATTGTTGGAGCCAGTAATTAGTCTAGAAACATTGGGGAAGCATCCCATGAGCGAGCTATATGAGCTGTGTCAGAAGAACAGAATGCGATTGAGATTCGTGAGGGAACCATGGGAAAAGAACACAACAGTGGAGGTATTCGTGGATGAACATTTGATGGGGAGTGCCACTTCTAGTCAGAAGAAAGAGATAGCACAGAATCGTGCTGCTAAGATGGCATTGGACAATCTCAAGGGCATTCTATTGGGGACTAGCCAAAGTTTTAATACCAAGGAAGACATTTTATTAGGGACTAGCCAAAGTTTTAATACCTAGGAACTATGTATTACAGTGTATCAGCTTCATATGTCTATTATTTTGTGAACTAATTGTTTTAGGAAAGAGATATATTCACCCCCTATTCTACCTCGGTGCAGCCCCTTCCAGTGCATTTATGATTACACTTTAACAATACAAGCAGGGGGCACAGGGACAAAGGGGTGAATTGATTTTGAGTTCAGATAACATCATAACATAATCCAACGGCCAAGGTTGCCTATCCGATCACTGGTCTAGATAGTGCACTTTGTGGGTTTGAACTTTGACTCTCCACAACCCAATTTTCGGGCATTTAGTTCAAACCATTTCCAAATTTTTCTGTGGAAATTAGTCTTGTTGAGTCTTGAGAATTGATTTTGAGTTCAACATTGACTATTGGACTCAAAATTAAGGCCATGTTCGTTCAAGATTTTGAGAATTGATTTTTAAGTCCCAAACCAATTATTAGACTAAAAAAATAAGGGATTATTAGTTTTGGTTGTTGGGAATCAATTTTGAGTCCAAAGTCGATTATTGGACTAAAAATTTACTTCTTAAGTCTAATAATCAGTTTTGGACGAGAGGACGATTATCAATATTGAAAACCAATAGTTCCTAAACTCAATTATGAGTCCAATAATCAATTTTGGACTAAAAAATGCAACACTAACCGAACGAATTTAAGCCATAATAAATCTGGCCAAATGTTGTTAAAAACACTTTGCTCGGGGATATGGGGTTTCAATTTTGAGGTCCTTAGATTTGTAGAACTTCTTGGAGATCTGTAGATTCGTTAAGATCATGGCCGTTGAAATTACCAAAAAAAATGCCCTAATTTGCAGGTGCATAGATCCGCTAATAAGTCCACCTAGTACTAGGGTTTTACAAGATCAACGAACGTGATTTCACATACATGTCTCCCTGTGGGATCTAAAATTTGCCTTTTAAATGATATTGGCACTACCATGTTTTAATAATTGCACTGAGTCATGTTGTCCTGTCCTCTTTAATTCTCTTCCAAGCACTTTTTAAACTGTGATAACCTTCTGACAGCTGTTTAAATAATAAAAGACAAGCTGAGCTTGTGCAAATATCAAAACATGGTCCAACACCAGGAGCCTTTTTCTGACAGTAGCTTTCCAATGTGAAAACAAAACAAAAGGAGGTGGTGACAGTAGAAACAAAAGGGAGTGCCAGTACCATCTCCCTTGGATATCTATTTTTCTTGAAATGTAAATCATTGACCAGTCAAAAAGGGTTTATTTGAATTTAGGGCTGGCAACGGGGCGGGGCCGGATGTTGCATTCCCGTTCCCGCCCTGCGGGGAATACCTAATCCCCATCCCCATCCCCATCCCCACCTCACACAAAAATCCTCACCTTAAAAGAGCTTTTTAATATCCAAAAAAAGAAAAAAACAAGTCGTATTTGTGCACTTATCAAAATATGATAGTGCCAATATCACTAGCATTAAAAAAAATATTTATTGTTAACTTAAAAAACACTAAAACAATACTAAAATCAGAGGATATTGATAATGGCATGCATAGTAAAGCGTGTGGGGCGGGTCCATCTCTATCACCGCCCTGTTCCGTTCCCGTCCCAAGTCGGGGAATCCCTGTCCCGTTCGGGCGGGTTTGGACGGATCCTCGGTTTCACGAGTGAAATTGCCAGCCCTATTTGAGTTTGTATACTGACGTGACGTGCAAGAACTGATTCATAAGAGTCAAACTCAAAACTTTTGCGAACTTTCGAGATGTATGTAAATAAGTCGGCCATAATGTGAAAGTGGACAACTGTACGGTTTAGAATGTATTGCTTCCCACATCTAGTCCACCACGTGTATGGGATAGATGAGCATGCCTCAGCCCATATATGGAACCCATTTACCATATAATTCTCTCTTTCTTAATTGGGAAGTGATTTATTGGCCCCTTTTCTATCCCGGGCCACCCCTTGTAGTGTAAAACAAGTACTAATAAAAGTTTACATTCGAGGGATTTTGGTTGGGGTTAGAGATTAGGATCAGACAAGTTAGCTAATTTAGACCGAGTCAGCTGATATCACATTTCACCTTCCGAACAGGACTCCATCATCTTTGAGACTAGAAAACTACTATCCGGGTTCTTTGTACAGAAGTCCGTTTTAAAGTTTATGTTGGGAACAACGATGAAATTTCCAGCGTCTGGCTTCATTTTGAGGCTTCTCATAGGATGAATGCTCATAAAAATATAAGCGGGTGCAATAACAAGTGGCACTCGCTAAAAGGGAGTGAAAATATCATCTCCCTTTTATTTATTATGACATCCCTCTAAATAAGATACCATTTCTTTGGAAGCCGGAGAAACAAAAAAATAATTCAGAAGCGCTTCTATGCTTTTTTTCAATGCAGAGAAAGAACAAGATGTGTTAGAATATGTGAGATCCAACAGTTGGATTGGGTTGAGAACTCACCGTTGGATCATCTTGGAGGTAGATTGGGTAAGTGGGCAAAGTGAAGCAACTAGATAAGGATTAGAGTAGGCATGCAAGAGAGATTAGGAAAGTATATTAGATTAGTATTTTCTCTTTCTATGATTAACTTGATTTCATTCTATGTTTGTCATGCATGTGCTCTATATAAGGACACCCTTGTGGTTGATTGTAATCAAGCAAAATTTTGAGGCAGCTAGATAATTAGCCGAGTGGATTAGAATAGGCATGCAAGAGAGATTAGGAAAGTAGATTACATTAGTATTTTCTCTTTCTATGATTAACTTGATTTCATTCTATGTTTATCATGTATGTGCTCTATATAAGCGCACCCTTGTGGTTGATTGTAATCAAGCAAAATTAGAGCAGCCACTACATCCCGTGTTCAAGTCATGGAAGGGGCGACCTATGGACAGGACTACCTGGAAAGGGCTACCTGGTAAAAAAGCCAGAGTGAAAGCCGCCAGAGTGAAGTTGCCACAGAGTTGGCCGCCGTGGAAGGGGCGACCTGTGGAAAGGGCTACCTGGAAAAAAGGCCAGAGTGAAAGCTGTCACAGAGTGGGCCGCTGAGGACCACGGATGCGGAAGCGTGGTGATATGTTAGGTCTTATGTGCGGGCCCACCTAGGTATGGGACTGGGTGGGACCCAGCCTGGTATGGGACAGGTTTAAAGGGCCTTGCCTAACATGTTCCATCAGCTCTGAAGCTTTTGGCGCATCAGTGAGGTACCTAAATTTGGTATCGGAGCCAAAGGTTTCGAGTTCAAATCTCCTTGTTATAAAAAAAAAATCTACATGCAATGGTCAACCCACATGTGCCACGTGTTTGCCAAGTGGGTCAGAGGTGAGGGGGAGTGTTAAAGTATAAAAGATTATATACTGCCTTTCTCTTAAGCTATTGGAGAAGTTGCTAAGTTAACAAGACGAGAATGGTATTATGTAAATCCATGTTTGGTTCGTTTCTCCCACTTCTAACTTTTGAGCCGCTTTTAGAGTTGATTTGTGTTTTTTTGTGGAACGAAACCTAATCACTTCTAACAATTCCACTCTGCCCATTTCCTCCGCTCTTAAAACCCAAATACTAGAAGCGTCAAAGAATGCAATCTAGATTTTATGTGAGAAGATTTTATGATGATCCGCACCATTCATTTGATGGGCCACTATGTAAATATGAGTAAATTTGTCCTTTTTGTGTTGTATAGTTACTTTTAGTTGTTTGTTGTAGTTTTCTTTGTAGCAAGCTGGAGTTCCATAGTATATGCTCTCCAGCTTGAGGGGGAGTGTTAAATAGTGTGTTAGGGTAGTATAGTCATTACATGTTTTATAGAAGATATAGTCATTGTATCGTGTCCCCAATTTAGACCTATTTATACATCATTTTACATGGGAGCTCCTTAGTGGAGACTCTCCATCCCTCAATTCCTCTTCTTCTTCTCATCTCCACCTCATCTCCATGGTTTCTAAACACCCAATTTCAAATTTGAAATCGGTCTCATTACGACCGAGCCAACGATTGATGACTTATTCTTTGGGGTCAAGGTAGTTGCATGCCAACTGTGATTTTTCCCAGAGAACGGAGGCAACACTTATGCTCAAACTAAGTAACATGTAAAAAAAATGAAAGTGGGCAGTTAAAGAAAGTTCCCTCTCAAAGACGTCGGGTAGAAGTGAGTACAAATGGAGGCTATAAGAGGAAATGGCTCAGGAGAAGAGGTCCCAAAGCCAACATCAAACACGCCGTGGCATTATCTTTACACATAGTTAAATTTTCCACAGGTACCTTTACTTTTCAGTAGCTGTAGCTTATCTCCAAGGATTGAAATTCAGTGGCTGTAGCTTTTCTCCAAGGATTGAAAACACGACGAAATGGATGATTCATCTTCCCAGCTGAGCATTTCTCTTTAATTCTCTGTCATTCACACTTATGTTTGTCGTGTTAGTAGGAGGTTAATCGGATAATGTTAATCTCTAGTCCTTTGCATTTTGAGTGCATCAACTGCATTCTGTGCACATCAAAATTCAACATGAGTCGTTTGCAATCTGCATGTGTCGACATTGAAAGCCATCACTCCCGCATCACATTGTTCTGGAAAAGTCCTTTTGTCCTTGGCATTAAAGCCCAAGAAAGAAGTGGTGTTCCATTATCCTCCTCAATCGCCTCAAACCCATTCCCAGCAGACAGAAAATCAATCGATCACCCCATAATATCTAATGGAAAATAACCAAAATACCCGTATCTCATAAAAAATAATTTAACACCTGTCTTACCGAAAATAATAAATTACTCATATCTCATGAAAAATGAGTTTCGGGGTACTATTATAACTTGATCATACCGGCCGTGATAGTGAGAAATTTTAATACTTATAGAGGTCAATTTTTTGGCAAAGAAACATGGTAAAAAAAAATTGCTTGATTTTATGGCGTGCAAAATACCAACCAAAAATAATGTTATAGCAAAGATTTACTCTAGGGCCCGTTTGGATACCCCTCGGATTTGGATTTGGAGGGGAATTTGGATTTTTAAATCCAAATTTAGCGTTTGGCAAGCCTTTATGACATCTAGATTTGGATTTGACTGAAATCCACAAGATTTACAAATTCCTCATGTTAGTGTAATTTTTTGGATTTATAAATCCTTTTTGCGAGAGGTTATTTATAAATCTAAATATGACCCGTAAGGGGTTAAAATGACCAAAATATATCAAAAAAGTGTTAAATGACTTAAGTACTCACATGACATTAAAAACTGATCAAAATACATCGTATTAGGTAAAATGACTAGAAAACCCTCGAGTTAGGCAAAATGACCGAAAATACCCTATACCAGGTAAAAATGACAAAATACCCCTAGTCGTGCAAAATGACTAAAATACCCTTATGACATGAAAATGATAAAAATAACCTCATACAGGGTGAAATGATTAGAATACCCAATATCATGAAAAATTACTAAAATACCCTTAGATCAAGTAAAAATGACCAATGGCTCATAAAAAATGACTAAAAATACCATCATGAGATAAAAATACGCCATATTAGGTAAAATGACTAGAAATACCCCTATACCTAGGGTGGCAAAATTGGCCGAACTGAAAATTCGGTTTGGTTACACTAAACCGATTCAAATTTCGGTTCGGCTCGGTTTGGGGATCAAACCGAATCGAAACCGAATATTTCCAATGATTATGAGTAAGGGGTGGCAAAATTGGCGGAACCGAACCGAAAATTCGGTTTCGGTTCAATTTTAGTTCGGTAAAACCAAACCGATTCAAATTTTGGTTCGGTTTGGGGGTCGAACCGAACCATTGCCACCCCTACCTATACCATGTAAAAATGACAAAAATACCCCAAAGTCGTTCAAAATGACTAAAATACCCTTATGACATAAAAATGATCAAAATAACTTTATATAGGGTAAAATGACTAAAATACCCCAAGATCATGAAAAATTATCGAAATACCCCTATATCAAGTAAAAATGACCTATGGCTCATGAAAAATGACTAAAATGACTAAAAATACCCTCATGAGATAAAAATACGCCATATATTAGGTAAAATGACTAGAATACCCCCGGGTCATGCAAAATGATCGGAATACACTTATACCGAGTGAAAATGACCAAATACCCTGAGTCATGAAAAATGACTAAAACACCCTTATGACATAAAAATGATCAAAATACCCCCACATAGGGTAAAATGACTAGAATACCCCCGGATCATGGAAAATGGCTGAAGTGCCCCTATATCAAGTATTTGAGGGCTTTTTGGTTTTGTTAGATTTCAAATTCAAATCCAAAGAGCATCCAAACAAAAAAATAATAATTTAGATTTGAAATCCAAATCTATACGTGGTCATCCAAACGGCATTATTTATAAATTTGTGAATTTTAAAATTCTTGATTTCAAATCCATAGATTTTGAAAATCCAAATTCACCTCCAAATCCAAATCCAAGGAGTATCCAAACGGGCCCCAAGTAAATTTTATCCCTTAAAATTCTGTTTTGTCAAGTTTACACGGAAAGAAATGTAGGCTATGCTCACCCAAGTTTGAGGGTACTTTTGGGCAGGCACAAGCACAATGTTGTGAGCTTGATATAGAGGTAGTGGAGAGGATTTCACAAACTAGTGAATATTTGATATTTCCACTCCAAGATGCTTCGGGCAAGTTTATGGATCTAAATTTGCAGTTCATATGCACTCGAGAGGCATTGTTTGATACCACATTTAGTGCACTGGAGGGGCTGATCAACTTATTTGCCGTGCAAGAGTCGATTTTGCCGGTTTGAACATTATGAATGAATTGGGGTCGGTCTGGTTTTTGAAATGAAGAGAGAAGGCTTGCAAATATGAAGTGAGATAAAGGTTGCCCATATAAGATCATGGGTCGCCATGTAATTGTAAATTTTATATGATGTTTTCGCATGAAGTCCAATATTTTTTAGAAAATACGGTGGGGCCCACTTCTCAGGATGATCCAAACCATTCATTCAATGGTCCATCATGTAAATATGCCAAATCATCTCCATTGGATGATCCTAACCCTCCGATCATCCTATCGAGATGATTACAGATTACGGCCTATTTACACGGCTGCCCATAAATGACCGGTTTGGATCATCCTAAGAAGGGGGCCCCACTTTACTTTCTAAAAAATGTCTGACTTCACTATGCAAACCATATTAAACCTGCTATAATTGATATTGAACCTCATATAAAAATCAACCGTTGAGATTGCATGTGTGGGGCCCAGCAGTATTATTTTCTTTTTTGTTAGTAAGGGGAAATGCTATCCATTTTCACTCAGGACAGCCTCCAATAGGGTAAAAGAGTAGTCATAAATACACTAGAGGGGGCTGTCCCAAGTGAAAAAAGGGACGAATATATCACTTCCTACATGCATTGAAAAAAGGAAAAATTGCAAATGGGGGATACCAAAATACGAGAATTGCCACTCTTTTGAAAAATTACAAATGGTGGTCAAAAATGGAATTTGCGGGATAACCTGACCAAAATGTCCCTAGCGCTTATCAAGTCTAAAAAGTAGTTATCAACTGTTAGTCTAAATATGATTTAACAACTCCTAAATAGGGTTATCAAATCTCGCCCGGAGATATCAAGTTTTCAACAGGGTTATTGAGTCTCACAAGGGGTTATCAAGTCTAAATAAAAAAGTCAGGTTGGGTTGAGTTCAGGTCGGGTTCGGATTGAGGGCTTGGGCAACCTGACTCGAGTGAACCCGACATTTTTAATATTTTATTTTTATTTTTTAAGTTTAAAATCTTGGGTTGTGTCGAGTTGAACTCGGGTTGGGTCGGGTTCAGGTTGGGTCGGGTTGAGCAAATGGTTGCTCAGGTCGGGTTCAGGTTGGCCTCAACCCGACCTAAGTTGCACCGCACCTGATAATTCCTGTTTACGTACTTGATAACCCCTTTTTAGACTTGATAACCCCGTTTTCGACCCCCTTTATGATGTAAGTCGCCTAATGATGTCCTACAAAATCAACGGTCTAGATGGCATGCAGTATTATTTTCTTGATAATAAAGGGAAATGATATATTCATCCCCCCCCCCCCCCCCCCCCCTTCTTTTTTAACTTAGGACAGCCCCCTGTAGTGTAAAATAGTATCCATAAATGCACTCTCGAGGCGGCTGTCTCAAGCGAAAAATGGGGGGCGAATATATCACGTCCCACATGCTCTGAAAAATCAATAACATATGCAAGGATCAAGGGCTTGGCATCATCCATTCATAGAGGGGCCGCTATGAAGGGCCCACACTAAAAACATTTTCTCAGACCTAGGGCCTAAATGCCTAATTTTGATACTCGGACATTTTAATCATATTTTCCAAAAATGCCCTCACTCCACTCCATCTCCCTCTCGATATAAAACTCTATCTAGGGTTTTGCCCAGGAGGCCTCCCTCTCTTTTCATTGCAAAAATCTCAGGTGAGCTCCTCTTCGTATACGTCTCTTTTTTCCTCTGAAATCTAGGGATTTTAGGGTTTTAGTTTTCAATATTTTACGCCGATCTGAAACCAGACAATCATAAATCGCATAACTCGATTATTGTTATTATCGTGAGAAAACATGTAGAGGAGAACTACGGCTAGGGTTTTACGATTTTATTTTTATTTTTTTTGGTTTTGAGATCTCAATGCGTGGTCTTACGCTTTATTCAGAAGACAAAGAGATCTCACTCCATGTAGTCAGTGAATTTTCTGATAGCTTTGATTTTACAAAAATGCAACTAGGGTTTCACGATCGTTGTAGATTGAGATTGATTTGATCTGTTTTTTTTTCTTTCTACATTTGATCTGTTGATTTGTTTTGATATGTTTTTTCTGAAGTTTTTTCTACAATTTGATCTGTTGATTTGATTTGATCTGTTTTTCTTAAGGATTTCACGATCTTTGTAGCACATGTTGATTCGATCTGTTTTTTTCTACAATTTTGAAGGTCTAAAAAATTGTAGACCTTTAATTTTGTAATTTTTTCGATGTATTTGCGAAGATTCTTCTGGTATTTTTCGATGTACTTTCTTTTGAAGTGAAGTAGATCTTTAGCTGTATCGTCCATAAACATGTACTATTGATCTACGAAAATGTTATGTACACATATGAGATTATCCGATGATGTTCATTTAATATATATTTTCATGGGTGCATTTCTGCTGATTTCATTGAATAGTGTTTTCTAGATTTTATTTATGTATTGAGAAATAGTCAGATATGGATTTTATTAAATGGAGACAAAATTTTGCATGATATAAGTCGAATTTTTGTACACGTGCAATTATCCAATGATGTTCAATTACCATGTTTTTTCAGGGTTGCATTTCTGATGGTTTCATTGAATATGGTTTTCTACATTTTATTGGTGTATTGAGAAATAGTCAGTTATGGATTCTATTGAATCAAGAGCGAATTTTATGTAATATATGTCGGCTTTTCGTGTCAACCTTGTTATTGTTGAATTTGTTGGGAGCTTTACTAATTTCTCTGATGACTCTGCCTTTAAACAATCATTTAATACGCTTAGCGGCTGTCTTAAGAGGTGTTGTTTTTTCAACTTTGTTTTTTCTCATTTTAAACTTATGTGACAGGGTCAAGGAGGGGAAAAATGTCTCACCGGAAGTTTGAGCACCCTAGGCACGGCTCTCTTGGGTTTCTTCCAAGGAAACGAGCCTCTCGCCATAGAGGAAAAGGTGATTTAGATTAAAGCTGTAATTTTTTCTAACTGTACATTTCCTTATTTCCTTCTTTAAGACTAACATGTCCTAATTCTGCTGCTAGTTGATTTTTTTTATTTTGTTTTTGTTGTACTCTTCTCCTCTGGGGTTGTGTCTGAGAGCATGTGACATTCTATGGATCAAAATGTGTCTTGGATTCATTCTTCTAATCGGTCTTGTTTTTGGGGATTCTGAAGAGCTGATTCCTTTGTTTCACGATCCATTCAAAATGTTCCAATTATGCTTTCTCTAACATTATGCCATGGAAACTAGTCTGAGAACTTTTTGTTTGCTGAAAGCCATATGCTGCATATTCTTAATCACAGTTGATTCTATTGATAGGAATTTCACCAAAAGCTTTACCTGCTTGTCACTTCTTTTATGGAACCGGCCTTTGCAAATATTTTTGCTTCTTTTACTTCCGATTTTTTCTGAAACGTAGCATTGAGGTTGTTCTCTGCATACCGGACTTTGATGAAATCTTTTTTCGAATCAAACTTCCATTTTTTTTGATAATTTTTCTGTTTCCCCAGGTGATTGATGTGGTCAGGACATTTTAAAGTGTAATTATTTACTGCTTATATCTTAAGGGGCCTAATATTTTCTGTTCACTCACTGATTGATACAGTGAAATCTTTTCCTAAGGATGACCCAAACAAGCCTTGCAAGCTGACTGCCTTCCTAGGGTACAAGGCTGGAATGACGCACATTGTCCGAGAAGTTGACAAACCTGGGTCAAGTAAGTTTGGTTCTAGTTATTGGCTTTTTCATATATTTTCATTGGTGTGAAAAGTAATTTTTTTATATGTACATTATCAGTACTTTGGATTTCACTGTTCTACTTTTTTTCATATATTTCCATTGGTGAAATGAACTAAAAATGCTATAGGCCAAATGGCGAGAACCTGCACCTAATATTACCCCACTAAATGATCGTATTGGAAAAAACAAAAAACTTAGTGCTGCATTATTCCCTGTACTTCAATTTCAACCTTTAAAAAGCTTATTGGATTTTTATGTGTCGAGTGATTATCAATCCAAAAAAATCTAGTTGATTACTTTTTTGGTCCCCAATGTTGCAATCTTAGCTATGGATTTCCAATTAAGTCATAATGTGTTCCTGGTGAATTATACAACTAGAGCTCAATATATCACTATATCATGGGTTGAATACTATTCTGGATCCTAAGATTTGTTAATTACAAATGGCGAGAACCTGCACCTAATATTACCCCACTAAATGATCGTATTGAAAAAAACAAAAAATTTAGTGCTGCATTATTCACTGTACTTCAATTTCAACCTTTAAAAAGCTTATTGGATTTTTATGTGTCGAGTGATTATCAATCCAGAAAAATCTAGTTGATTACTTTTTTGGTCCCCAATGTTGCTATCTTAGCTATGGATTTCCAATTAAGTCATAATGTGTTCCTGGTGAATTATACACCTAGAGCTCAATATATCACTATATCATAGGTTGAATACTATTCTAGATCCTAAAATTTGTTAATTACAAATGAATATGTTTTGCCAGTTATTTTTTTATGATTCAAATTCATTTTTTAGGTTAGCTTTTTATGCTGTAAGTGTAACCATATCCCCCCCCCCCAAATTTATCAAGCACCCGGAGATTGGTGGACAACGTACGAATGTGCAAACAATTTGTTCACGAATGCGTATGCATTGCTGATTATTTGTTTGATTAGCCTTCAGTTTTACTGTAGCCATTTCTGCTGAACCATCTATTTCTTTTTTCTTATCTAGCAAGCATTTTCTCCTGAAATCATCATTTTTAATAGTGGATTTTGTGCATCTCAATGTATACTTGGATCTTATAGTATTTATTTGGGCCTATCTTTATTCTCTAGATTTCCAAAGTTGCTTTCTAGACTATGTATTTCTGAAGGAGTCATACTCAACTGTATATGTATTGCCGGAGAACTTCACACCTGGAATTAATCATTTAACTATCTCTGTCTGGATGTTATTTTGATCCATAGGCTCGATGGCCTGCCTTTGAATTTTCAAAGGAGTTATGCGCTAGATTTTTGCTTATATCCAATGACCTAGTTTTGTTAAAAATTGTCTTTTGGCTCACATCAGTGTTCCTGATGTATCCAGTTTCTGTTTTCTATTCTGTACCCTGGATTGTGGCTTGAAATCATTCATTTCTGAGATCAAAATTTGTGCAACTCAGAGTGTTCCTTGCTAGATTTAATCGCCATTGAATCCTGTTTTTATTGTTTTTGATCTGGGCAGTCAATTGGAATGTGCTTTTCCCTCTGATAAAACTTATTGCTGGAAAAAATTGTCTCATGGTTATCTATTTTCATGTAGAGCTTCACAAGAAAGAGACATGTGAGGCTGTAACAATCATTGAAACTCCGCCAATGATTGTTGTTGGAGTGGTGGGGTATATAAAGACTCCCCGTGGTCTTCGCTCTTTGAACACAGTTTGGGCTCAGCATTTAAGTGAGGAGGTGAGAAGGAGATTCTATAAGAACTGGGGCAAGTCTAAGAAGAAGGCTTTTACGAATTATTCAAAGAAATATGACACTGAAGAAGGAAAGAAAGATATTCACACACAGCTAGAGAAAATCAAGAAATATGCATCTGTTGTTCGTGTTTTGGCTCACACTCAGGTACTCGTCTTCCTTTTCTGACATCAAATTATCCATTTTTTATTTATTTCACTGTCTTTGTTTCCATAAGTTGCCTTCTGACTCTGAAAAATGATTGTCTTCCTCCCTACTACAAGACCTCCCCCCCATCCCCCCCCCTCCCCCCGGCACACACCTTTCGTAGATACTGTACTGACACTACAGTGTCTGCTATCATAATTATGTTATAACAATGCAGTGGTAGTGTATGCTTTTGACAAGGGAGAGTGTGGCCACTTGTGCTCCCTGCAAATTTGTGTGGTGTGCTTTTGCACATGGTAACAACAGTGGCAGAACAACTACGCCTGCCATTTGTTTTACAGGTGACCCTGCATAATTTCAGGTTTTGGAAGTTCCTAGATTTTTCCTTAAAATTCCTTCCTCTTAACTCACTGTTTTTTGCTTTCAAGTATTTCACAAAAAAATAGTTTTTTATTTGATTATCAAATTTTGGCGTAGGTGAATATTTTTTATTTTTTCCATATTCTTCTGAAGCAAAGTGTGTTGGGATTGTGCTTTTTGCCTTCTAATTAGTATTTTGTTATGTGAGTGGTGAGCCTATATTAAGTATTCTATTGTTGGTTATATGGTCTGTTAAGGCATAACCTTGTTTTCTGCATCTGTGATGATCTTCTGAAAGCTTTTAGGATTACTTAATGTTAAGAAATAACCTTGTTTTCTCTTCTAAAAGCTCACAGGATTACCTATTAGATAATGTCTTCAGCAGTGATAGTTTAATGTGTTATATAGGTTCTGATTATTTAAGTTACATTTTGCATTCATATAGATTTTTGTCTCCTGTGGCTTTGTATTGTGTTGTGTTTGATTTCTCCTAGTTAAGTTTTTAGTTAATGTTATCCCTGTTAGTAAATAAATTTATGGAACACTTTGAACTTTAAATGGATCGTAGTTCTGGAATTGAAGTGCACTGCAACTCAATTCTTGCTTTTACAATACCAATATCTTTGAGAGTCTACTGGGATCTCATAATATCATTGCTTAATCCCTTATATGAAAAACTGGAGATCACTTTATTTTTGTACGAATTTAGCATTTTTTTTTTGTATGAATTTAGCATGGAGATCCCCAACTAGTTTGGGACAAAGGCTTTGTTGAGTTGAGTTGAGTTGAGTTATGAATTTAGCATGGAGATCACTGTTATGCGCTTGGATCATTGTTCTTTTTATCCGGGAAGTGCATTGCGTGTGGTGATGTGAAGGTTGCCGGAGTTCCTCTTTTCACTATAGACAGTGAAATTGATAGTAACTTAGGATTGGTGATCTCACTAAGAAATGTCTCCGAATTTGCTTTTTCATTACAATCAGTATGAATAATTCTTTTCTTTTTCTAGCATTCATTATTTATTGCTTTCTTGCAAGTTCAAAAATCATATTTCTATTTTAAGGTAGTTACTCTATAGCCTTTAGTCATTACCATCCAGAAAAAAAATATCTAGCCTAGTTGAACATGCATTTTCCTGGTTTCTAATCACCAGATAAGGAAGATGAAGGGCTTGAAACAGAAGAAGGCACACCTGATGGAAATCCAAGTGAATGGTGGGACCATTGCACAAAAGGTGGACTACGCATATGGCTTCTTTGAGAAGCAGATTCCCATCGATGCTGTTTTCCAGAAGGACGAGATGCTTGACATCATTGGTGTTACCAAGGGAAAAGGTTATGAAGGTGTTGTTACTAGGTGGGGTGTCACTCGCCTGCCTCGCAAGACTCACAGAGGTCTGCGCAAGGTTGCGTGCATTGGCGCTTGGCATCCTGCTAGGGTTTCCTTCACAGTTGCCAGGGCTGGTCAAAATGGATACCACCATCGCACTGAAATGAACAAGAAGGTCTACAAACTTGGAAAGGCTGGGCAAGATTCTCATGCAGCCATCACAGAATTTGACAGGTATTTCAACATATTTAGAAATTCCTTTTTATTTGTTTGCGGACGAGTCTTGTATTTGTTATCATAAAATTTCTTTTAAAGGGACCTGAAAGGATATTTCTCCAACTTCTGAGAAAGCATTCAATTTGTTGTCCAACTTATGTGAAAACATGAAATTCCTTGTCTTCATAAAGTGCCAAACTAATTCCTTCAAATTAACCAAGATCAAACTTTGAACTTCATTTCTAGGCAAAAGCTCGAGTAATATCATAGATTCTGCTTCATTTTAAAAAAAAAATAATAATCATAGATTCTGCTTATAGATAACATTTTTGCTAGAAAGAAGATTGTCTCTTTACCAAATGATAACTTGATATTTCACACTTTAGAGCAGAGTAGGTCTACTTTAGTTTTTTCTACTGCTAAAGACAACTTTTCTCCAAAAAAATGTGAGAAAAAAGAAAAAAAAACTAAAGAATATCGAGTGATTGATTTTTATAAGATATCAGGTGTGTCATGATTCCATTTTTTGCTTTGCTATCCGCCTATCCCAGACAGTTACAGTTTTTCAACGTTCTTACTCTTTTTTTTAATGGCAACGTTGTTACTTTTTATCTTTCAGTTCAACATTTGTAGGTTTTCCTGTGGAGATTATAACAATTTATATGATATTCGGTCGTGCATTCATTTCTATTTTATTTTCAAAAATAAGATTTTGTTCCATTTCTGCTGTAAATAGGTTTGTTTTTCACTTGACTGATCTGGCATAGCAAATCTGTTTGAAACCAAACTCTCAGAAATGGGAGTGTTCTATGTTTTGCTGCTCATATTTCTCTTCTACCTGTATTTTTCTTAATTCTGGTTATGGTTATCCACGAACAGGACTGAGAAAAACATAACACCCATGGGTGGGTTCCCTCACTATGGTGTGGTGAAAGATGACTATATGTTGATCAAGGGCTGCTGCGTTGGGCCGAAGAAGAGGGTGGTTACACTTCGCCAGTCCCTGCTGAAGCAGACCTCGCGTCTGGCTCTCGAAGAGATCAAACTCAAATTCATCGACACCTCCTCCAAGTTTGGTCATGGACGCTTCCAGACCACCGAGGAGAAGCAAAAGTTTTATGGACGCGTCAAAGCTTAAGACTTTCTTCTCAAGTTTTTCTGTGGGTCGTTTATGAGGTAATTAGTTTTTCCTAAGCTTTTTTGGGGAACTTTTTGCACTTGGTTTCTATTTTTGGCTCAAATGGGAGTTTTAGTTTTGTGCTCGAAGACATAAAACGTTTGCATTTTATTCTCATTTAATAGAGGGACACCTGAGGATGACATTATTATATTTTCTTAGTGAACTTTTGAAGTCTCTATGGTTGCTTTAAGTTTGATCATTAATGGTAATTAAACATTCTTCATGTTTAACATAGGACAATAATTCTGTAAAGTATTCCCAAAATTGATGACCCATAACCCGAAATTGCTAGTACTGAATCATTCTCACTATAATCTGGTAAGGGCCCTGCAAATGAACAAGATGAAATCTGATATGGCCCAAACTTGCCCCCTCTTTCTGCTTGTTGAATGGCTGGTCTGGATGTTGCTCATTTTGCTACTCTAAATAGCATTAGCATTGAAATTGAGAAGTTACATTAATTCCTCTTTTGTGTTGGTGATACCGATCGATTCTCCTTTACGTTGAACTGGCACTATTCCAGCCGTTGATCTGGACCACTTGAGAAAGATTTCCTTTTGCTTAATCATCTGTCATTAATCTAATTCTCGTGAAATTCTTATTGAAAATCCCTCGTGATTATTGTGCTCGGGAACTAATTTTGAGAAAAAATATATTTTAGGGCCTGATCAGTAGCTTCATGTGTGCTACCTGTGATGCAAATCCAGTAATAATTCAGGAACCCGTTTACTTCACTTGGTCTGTGAACAGCTTCTTTTTCAGTTTGTGTTTCTGTTTTGCCGAGTTTATTACAAACCTGTTTGCATTGTACAATTTTTTATTTTTTTATTTTTTTTGTAAGTTTGAAAATGGAAAGTGTAAAAAAAAAAATGAGTTGAAGATAAATCCAAAGTGAAAATTGGGCATCCAAAGCCCTGTTTTTGGATTTTGAGAATCGATTAAGTCGGGTAAAAGACTATTGCAGACTACTCAAAATAATGGAAAAAGGAAAACTGATGATCAGAGTCAGATAGATTAAGTGTAATTTTTATGTCCAATAACAGACTATTGCAGACTGCGTAATGCTGGCATGTAATTGGTTGGTTTTGGCAAATTACTATGAACTATATTGGGAGGCTGTTCGCATGTGGCGTTTTGTAATCCTGTATGTCAGAGCTAAAGAGGCAACTCAAGTTGAGGGATATTACATGGTGAGCCTCACCTTTGATAGATCCAAACCTGCAATTTGATTGGCCATATGATGGATCTTATTTGCCCAATAATCATGCCAATTAGGCAACCTCAAGATAGGTTGAGAATATAAAAATCTCAACCCTGAGTTTTCAATATTAGAGTTTCAGTGAATCGTCCCAACCTTTTCCTAAATCTCCCAAACACCCCTTTTGTTTGCCTCCTCAAAACCATCATTTAGCTCCTTATGGCGAAGATTTCATGCTGAACCTATAACGAGTCTCAAGGTCATACCAAAACCAACTTTTAAATCTTGGTTATTCCATTTCTTAGTTCTCTCCTATTTCATAGATGTAGGATTATTCGAAGGGAAGTAATATATCCGCCCCTTTCGATTACTAGGGACACCCAGAGGCAGTGTATCAATGACTAAAGTGGGACTGATGTACTTGATGTCAGAAGAATTCAATGGGCCTGATTTCCACGTATGCTGGCGCTGGGTGTCCCTAGTAATAAAAATGGGGCGGATATATCACTTCCCTTATTCAAATGGTATACTTTCGGACCTGTTTACAGCTATGGTTCTTGAGACCAGACACCTAAACCTCAGCAAAAGCCATCAATTAGGCCATTTTTGGCAACCATCAAAAAAAGAATTCATGGAGTATTCATGCGCCCAACTATGAGGGGCTGAGAAGGAGAGTGGGTGGAGTAGAGAACAAAAAATCTCTACAAAACAGAGAAGAAAATGAGGTTGGCGCACCTAGGGCGGCAAGGCTTCTAAATCTCTAAAAAACAGAGAAGAAAATAAGGTTGAGGCAACTAGGGCGTGTTTGGTAAGGGTTCTCATTCAAGCCGGTTTGATTGGGCAGAAACGGGTGGATGAGAATCTGCTGAAGCCACTCTGAGTCACTCCGTGGAATCTCATGCCACACCTACAAACACACTTACAACCATTTTAGAGATGGTTACCGAACACGCCTCGTGGAATCTCATGCCACACCTACAAACACACTTAAAACCATTTTAGAGATGGTTACCAAACACGCCTCGCTTTGAAATCAACCAATCACTTTTTTGTTATTTTTGCGAAGGGCTGCGTTTAATCTCGATAGAAAGCAAACTTTCTTTCTAGTCTCAGCCCCTGACAAAGTTTTCAGATATGTATACGAAGGCGAGGCTAGGAAAACACCTATTTAGAATTGATTTTTTTTAAAATTTAGAATTTGTTTGTTTTTCTAATTTTTAGGAGCTTTTCATGCACTCCTCACACTCACCTGTCAAGTCTCTCCTAGGGATGCCACTCAACCCGATTTACGCTTAGGTTGGGTTGGACATCCACCGCCAGTTCGGTTGGTTCAGGGTTGGGAAAAGCCAACCTGATTAAATTTCAGGTTGGGTTAGGGTTGACGAATTGGCAAACCCAACCCCTCGGAGTTCAAATTTTATCATGATTTCTTGGGATTATGATTTCTTTTGTATTTTCTGTTAACCTGAAACCAACCAGAACAGATTTGGAAAAAACAAAAACAGGTTAGACAGGCTGGGTTAATGATGAGAGATTTAGAGGCAGGTTGGGTTAGAGTTTGACAGGTCAGGTTACGGTTGAGGGAGTGTTATCTCAGGTCGAGCTAGGGTGCCTGATCCAACCCAACCCGCTCAACCTGAGTTGAACCCCTGTTTCCTAGTCTCTGCATCTCCTGCCCATCTCCCCCAACTGGGCCCACAAATGTTCCATGGAATATGTTTTCATGCCAATCAAACATGGCACTATAGTATCACGTAGGCAAGCAACAAGGTGGGCCTTCATGTGAGAAATACATTCAAACCGATTCCGAGTCAAACTCAAGGTGGCTCCCCTCAACAAATTCCCGAAAACAAATCCAAAGTTGAAAGCTAAGTGGAAGCCAATCAGAACCTATCCAACTCTCCGTTCTGCCAAATGCTAACAATTAAATGTGGGCACTTCTGCGAGCATGGTAAGAACCGAAATTCAACAGAAGAGCCTAGTTAAGTTTTTGGTAGAATCAGATTACAAATGGCTAATGGGTGTTGGTAAGGAGATTCAGGTACTCAGTAGAGATCCAAAAGCCACAAGAACATAGCAGTTACCACTACTCATATACCATTTTTAGTTTAACTAAGATAAAAATTTAAGAATGAAAGAATGTACTGCTCTATTATTCCTAAAGAAAGGTAAAAAATTATACAATTCCCCGGGCATTATAGACACCGCAATTTTTAAGCAAGAAATGAAGAGATCCTACCTACAAAAACATCTCAACAGTATACGATACAACCAACAATGCCTAGAGAAATATCTCATGCAAGTTCTATTTCTTTTCCTAAAAGCAACATAATGAGCAGAGCAGGCATCCATTTCTTTTCCACTAAACCAAATGTTGTACCTTAACATAATATGCTTAGGCGGTTTGCGGGCCCGGACGGGCTGGCCCATCTGATCTGAAATCAAAGCCACGGCCACGGAACCTTCCTCTGCCACGACCGCGTCCTGAAAAATGAATTCATGGAATAAGAAACACATACACTGGTTCAACAGTTATAGTGCAAATGAGTAAATAAAGAATACATATACTGGTTGGACATTCTGTGCAATTGAGTACTGTATATGAAATATGGCTGACCATTTGGGATTGAAGAAAATGAAGCTGCAGTTCACTGTGATTTGGGACTGCAATATAACTGGAGATTTGAAAGAAGGAAACAATGAAGAAGGATCGATTCATGAGGATCTCATGAGTGAACATAAACAAGGGATCTGATCCTCAGGAAATGACTTTAAAGAGGATGGATGGTTATGATTTCCAGCTATGTTATGTTACATGGATTCTTCTGAATGGGTGATGTACGCATGTCGGACATGTTGGAGCATATTGATGAACTCGGCAGAAAAGATCGCCTGTCTGAATACTTACAATAGAAGCATGTATTGTGTGTGTACATCATAGTGTACATACATGGGATTTGCTAGGCACTTTTCCATAAAGGCATTTTGCAGCTGGCTTTAGCATGAGAGAACAGCCACCTAAGATGAATTAAATGAATAGGATAGGACAAAATCTGCTGATAAATGAATCTCTGTGGCTGTTCTCTCATGTAGAAATCATCCAAGATATGGCTTTCCGCAAAATTGCCTAGCAAATCCCTACATACATATGTATAAACGTAAGTATGAATTGGTAAGTTTATGAATATGTACCGCGGAATTGTGGAGGCGGTGCATCAGGGCCACCAAAGTCATTGTATCCACCCGATTCTTGCTGCATGTCTCCGCCTCCATAGCCGCCTCTTCCACGCCCACGGAAACCACGGCCTCTTCCTCGGCCACGACCCCTGCCACCATATCCACCACGTCCTCCGTCCCAACCTCCATCTCCGTTGTACTCCCCAACCCCATTACTGTTCCCTGCAAGAACAGAAACACAAGAAACCTTAAGATGGCTGGCGGTTTATAAATCAACATGATTTTTTCTTTTTTCTTTTGAATGGTATAAATCAACATGATAAATGAATAAATTGACAATCAATTACAAAAGAAAAACCAGTTCTGAAATACGGAAATAAGTTGTCATGATCGTGACCAAATTCACATGTGGTACACATCCGTGGGTTGAGTCTGTTGATCTAGTTGGCATAAGTGCATAATCATATTCAGGAAAAGTTTGGAGTTTTTTTTTTTTTTTTTTTTTTGGAAATGAAGCTCGAAAGGAAAAATATTTCTTAAGGTTTGTACGTTTTTTACACACTAAAAAAGATGACTTGAACTATATTCAATTTTTACTTAGAGGGTCCTTTTTTTTTTTTTTTTTTTTTTCGAGAATTGACTTACTTAGAGGAACCTTAAATTTTTATTTTTTCTTTTGAATGAGGAACCTTTGATTTAAGAGAACCCCTCTAAATTAACCATAAATCATATCATTTCCCTCTAAATTGTGGAAAGGAAAAAAAATATTTTTCTAGCTATCCAAACAGGGGCCCAGTGAAAGCTTTAACTGCTTCAAGGCCTTCATCTAGCTCTGTCCAGAACTGGCCAAGACCTGTGACCTAGTTGCTTTCCGACAATACCCAGCCACCAAGAATGTGTGCCATGGTATCCAAACAGGGGCCTAGGGAAAGGTTTAACTGCTTCAAGGCCCTCATCTAGCTCTGTCCAGAACAAGCCAAGACCTGTCACCTAGTTGCTTTCCTACAAAATAGACCCAGCCACCAAGAATGTCTACAATGTGTATCGTTTGGGGCAGTTCCTAACGAAAGATCATCACAATCAGATAAATAGTCCCAACCACCCAGAACGTGTGCCATGAGGATTGTTACGGACAGTTGCTAACTTCTAACAAAAGATCGCCACAATTACATAAATAGTCCCAAGTCCCAACCACGACGAGTGTCTACCATGATTGTGGTCGGGGATAATTGCTAAGGCCCTGTTCGTTTCAGATTGAGGAAACCGATGGTGAGGCCCCAACCGATTATTGCCCCAAAATTAAAGATAAATTTGTGCCAATAATTGGTTGGGACCCTCACCATCGGTTGTCACGATCTAAAACGAACAAGGCCTAAATAAAGATCATCACAATCACCATCACCATAACAGGATCATTACAAGGATAGCAGAGTAACAATTAAGCTAACTTTGAGCAGGCAATAAATTAAGCTTGAAAAGCAAAGCAAGCCACCATACTACAATTGGTTTTTCAACTATTGAACCCCTAGTTGTCAACACTGGTGTCGTTCGGCATTTCGTTTTGGTCCATGGAACTAAACGCTTCGGTGTTTCGGCGTTTTGTTTCGGAAAAGGCACTAGGATCGGAGATGCACCTATGGAAGAGTTAAGAACTAAAATGTAGCGTAGATGCAACTAAGTTTACATGGTAACTCTTTCGAATACGTACGTACGTATGTATTCTATACTGTTGTGAAGGGTACGTACGTATGTATTCTATAATGTTGTGAAGGGCTTCTCATCTTCCAAGCCTCCCTTTGAACCAAAATAAAATGTTTCGTCCGTTCTGGCCAAAACAAAACAAAATTGACACCCAGGATTGAACCCCTATCAGCCATCCAATTTCCAATATCAATTTTACACAAGGCACTGAAAAGGGTCAAAGGTTTATCTTTGTGTTTTTCCAATGAAAATAACTATTAAACAAAACACCCAGCATATCTTATCCCAAAAATGAAAGCAGCCCAGAAATATCTTAGCATCCTTCACGTCTATTTCTAAAGCAAGTTTTGTCATTTGTGTCCGATATTTTCATCACCATCATAGATAAATATTAAACAAATTACCCAGCATATCGTATACCAAAAATGAAAGCGGCCCAGAAATATCTTGGCATTCTTTGCGTCTGAAGCTAGTTTTGTCCTTTGTGTACTACATTGCGATCATCATCATAGAATTTTCAGTATTTTATATATGCAGGTTTTAGCGACATTTTAAATATTTATTTGCAAGCTCTAGGGTTTTTGGGGGCCATACTCATTCATCCAATAAATAAAGAAGGCCTAAGTGCTGATTTATTCTTATCCAAAGTACATGCTGCCTACCTCTACCCCTTCCGCCCCTTCCACGACCTCCACGTCCTCTGCCTCTTACACCGGATGAGCCCTCTGAATTTCATGTTAGCAACAGGATGTGAATACAACAATAGAATTTAATTGAAGCAAATCAAAGGCAAGAATAATCATTACCTCCTTCATACTCTAATTCTGTCCATGGTTTCACCTGATCAACCGGTATAGGTGACTGGTAACTGCATGGAAAGAAAAGAGGATACAAACGTCAAAGAGCAGAAATGAAGTCAATTGATTCACAGAAAGCACAATAGATTGCAGTTGCGAGGTACATAATACAACATATATAGGACAAGATAACAACAGAAATTGAGTAACCTATATAATACAACAGATATTGTACAAGATAACAACAGAAATTGAGTGACCTAAACACTGGTTTTAATAACAACAGAAATTGTGTGACCTAAACACGGTGTTTAACCAGCCAAAAGATATCAAACAAGACTTTTCAACTAAAATACAGCCCAATTTAAAAGAACCCTACGACTTACATAACTCCCTCTCTCAACAAAACATGTGAAATTGATAGCAACCACATGGATGATTTCATGCTTTTATATTAATTATCCTGCCCCAGAAATCATTTAAAATAATTTTTTTTATCTAATGCCTTCATTCTCTGCAATGAAGCAGAGGGACATCAAATTGAAAGCATAAATTACCCTTTCCCAAAACCATTTAAAAGTTATCCTCTCAACCTGAGCTAAGGAGCCACAGTCCATCGCCCATCTTGCTTTCCTTGTCTATTTTTTGTCCTCTAATAATGCCTCCATTTCTCAGCAATGAAGCATAGAGGAACATCAAATTGAAAATTTTAAGGCCAATTACACTAAGTTTTGATGCACACTACAACTTTAAACCAGTGTTTAAAAATGAGGATACGGCGCGGAATGCGGCCGAAAAAATCCTAGTCGACTCAACACGACGCGGTCGAGTCCTCAGTTGACGCGGTCGAGTACTCGGTTGACGCAGTCATAATTCGGGAGACTCAGAGGAGTTTTTATTGACTCTGTAGGGCAAAACGCAGAAGGCGGCGGCAAAATGCGGAACATGGTGGCAAAACATGGAACACGCTTGGGGAAGTCCACTATGACGCAGGGGAGTTCTAAAAATATAATGTAAATATGGAAACGCTTGTGTCATGGTTGCCCCAAACAGTCCTCTTGGACAGCAAATAAAAAGAAATTCCTACGTTTTCTATTTATATAGGAACGACTCCCTCCCTCCCTCTGGTGCACATTGCCACATCCTTTTGCTAGTATAGCAAGAAAAGCAAGAACGAGAATATTCATAAATGTGCATACAAGGCAACAAGAACTGGAAATCAAACCAGAAACAAAGCGTTTAACTAGAGTGGATAACAAACAACAAGAACTCCAATAATTTCAATGTGTGGAACATAGCATAACCTAAAAATAATTTTGAACCATCATAACTATATAAGCACATTTATATCATTTCTTTTAGAGGTCAAGATAAATCCCACATCGAATAAGTGTTTGGATTTATTAAGTATTTCCAATGATTTCAATGTGCAGATCATAATATAACCTAGAAACAATTTTTTTATTTGAAAATTTAAATCAACCTAGAAACAATTTTGAAGCATCATAATTATATAAGCACAATTATATCATTTCTTTTAGAGGTCAAGATCAATCCCACATCGAATAAGCGCGTGGATTCATCAAGTACTCCCATTATCTGGGAAACATCACCAGACTTGAATGAATCATCAAGATAATCAACAAAAATACAATAGCAATGCAGATACACCAAAATCTATCAAAATAGTGAACTCATAAAAAAATATGCAGCAACTTCTTATACAGGGTGTGTGATCTAAATAGACTGATTTACCCTGTGGTAGACACATCCAGCTCCTTCTTGGATAAAGTTATTGTGATCATTGATACATGGCGTGTAGTTTCCAGGCTGCAACATAAAGATACATATCAAACACTACAATTTTTGGTAGCATAGTATGTCCTACAAAGATTACTGAAGGACCAAAGGATCATAAAAGAACTCCATACGGAAGTAGGCCTTCTTCCAGTGGCTCCCACGTGTCTGTAATATCAGTGGATCCAATAGATGTGTTTTGATGCAGACCAGCAATCCTTCTCTAAAAATGAAATGCACTTTAGTACTTGTGCAATAATAAAGAAAACCATTCTTTGAAAAAGACACAATGTAATCTTTGTTGTGTAGATCACCGCTGATCTAAAAACACAGTCCACGAATAACCCACCTTAATTAATTCAGCAATCATCACAGTCTTGTTGATAGCTCTTCCCATGGCTTTAAGTACAATTTCATCAGATCCCTTTTCCTACAGATGCGTTGGTGAAAATAGAATACTAAGCTAAAGAACAGAATGTAAAAAAAGTGTATTCAAGCAGGAAAAAAAGAAAGAAAAACTTAAGCATGCAAAAGATGAAACAAAATAAAAATAAGCTAAAATATTTTAATCATCTACAAAGCTAAACTATTTTAATGGTCTACAAAGGTACAGAAAGCAGCCAAAGAGAGATGCACTGCCAATCATGTGGAAACTGCATGTGCAAGTTCAAATTACCCATTTCCCTAATTAGCTTCTCAACTCAACTCAACAGAATTAAGCCTTTGTCCCAAACTAGTTGGGGTCGGATAATGAATCCCTAATTAGCTTCTCTAGTCATATATCGCAACTTGGTTTGTCCAGATCAAAGCCTAGTCGCCTGTATATTTTGGGAATTTTAGAAGATATGACGGTTATGAAATAACACTAAGGGCATGTTTAGCAACAAAACCTACCCAGCCGTGAGAGAAGGGCGAGGACAGGAGTGACAGAGGATGGTGGGGTTTGGGTTTTTTTTTTTTTTAGCGGGGGGCAACTGGGGTGATCTGAAAAACAGCGAGGAAATCTTCATTTACAAAGTAGTTTTTTTCCAATTTTTCAGCTCGGGTCTCACAAGCTCCTCTCTCCATTGCCTCAAGCCATATATCACCCACACTCCCTGCACACCTCTCATTACTGGGTATATGAAGAATCCGTAAACTTTTTTTTTCATGTTTGCCAAACAGACCTAGTCAATAAGCCGGTAGCCCCAGCATGTTTTTGAACCCCAGGCCAAGTTGTGCAAGGTCTGAGTTTTGGCTCAACACCCACGAGAAAGGCATAGTCCTGACATTCATTGGAAGACTACAGAAGATTCCGGTAGACCTTAATGGTGAGAACCATTGGGCAAATAACTGCATGTACATTGGTCCCCCCCCCTAAAAAAATTTGGGACATTGCAAAAGAATGAAGTGATTTATAGTGTATTTCCAACTCTATATGAATTACAAATAAGTAAAACATGTAAACTTCAATGGAAGAAGTGCGTTGGACCTTGTAATGCAAATTAGTTTCAAAAGAAGATACAACAAAACACTGGAGAAGCATGCACGGGACGTAAGAAAGAAAGGTTACACATAACATGTCTTAGCCTACATGCCGCTAAACCCACAGCTTCCATTCAACACATAAAATAAGAGATCCAAACTGTATGTATATAAAGGTCAGATTTTTCGAGGACATGTCAACTCACCACCAAAAGCAAGAAACCCATGTAAGAAAAATAACAAACTCCTTCAAATCAGTAAAAAAGAAAAAAGAAAATTTCTTTCTTTTTTCTTTCAAAAAGGAAATAACAGGGTGGCCGGAGATTCGGCCACTTCATCAATATCAACAAAAGAAGATAGAAATAAGTAGTTAATGAACGTTCTATACAAAGATTCTATAAGGAAGTGAAGTGAACTTTCCATATCCAAAACCGCTGATTTTGTAACACGACATGAATAAAAAACACAGATTACTGAAATAACAAGACAGAAAATCAGAGAGATAGATAGAGAGATTGCCTGAAGAAGAGTTGTAGCATAAGTTATGTAGTTCCTCATCCTCCCTTGAGTAGTTATCCGCATCTCGTTTTCATTAATAGGTGTCTCCGTCCTAGGCTTCTCCACTCTCTGGTACCGATCCATCTAAATCACCAATAATCGATTAAAATAAAAGTCCTTCAGCTTCAGAGAATCAAGAACGCAAAGATTTCGTAAAAAACACGAAAAAAAATCCAGAAAAGGAACCTCGAAACCCTAGAAAACGAAACAAAAAGAACTTCAAGAAAAAACAAACAGATCTGAGATAAGAAACCCTAGCGTGAAAAAATAAAGGCGAGAGGGAGAGAGGAAAGAAGAACAGATTTAGGGTTAGGGTTAGGGTTTGGTACCTTTGGTTAGTGTCGTTAAAGCGATGAATAACCTCTCTCTCTCTCTCTCTCCCTGTCGTTCTATCTGTGTGCCTCTATTTCTCTCCAACCCTCTCAACAGCCCTCTCTGGCTTTTTCTTCTCTTCCGCTCTAAAAGCCTCGTGAACCGCCCATCTTTCCTTTTTATAAGGGAACTGACTATTGGGTCCGGATGGAGTTTGGGTCCGACTAGGGCTCATGATGGCCCCACGAGAATTTTCTATACCATGAAGGGCTCTCCGTCTCATACTTATCTTCAAATTTTTAGGGCGGTTTGTATACACGGTTTTATAAACTAGGGTCGTAAATTCCCGAATTTTACCAAGTTAAAACTTAGATTTTAAAAGCTCTAAAATCTGTAAAACCCAATCGATCCAAACCGTTGATCGAGCCGATCAAGATGAACGCATCTCGTGCTTTGAATAAATGATTTTGTTTTGGAAGATGATAAATTTGCCCCTTTTCTTTACATGGGACAGCTAACTTTTTTTTGTATCTGGCAATCAAGATCGTTGAATCCTTCCCTCGTGAAGTAAATCGGCCCCTCTGAAGTCTATACACAGGAGGTGGCTGTCCCGAGTAAAAAGGGGGCAGATATATCACTTCCCTTTAGTCTTCCCTTTAGTTTTTCTTTGTGAGACCCTAAACAAGGCCTAAGCCTAGGGCTGCAACAGGGTCGGGTTTTGCAAAACCCTAGCCCAACCCTAGCTGCCATTATCTTAGCCCTGACCCGCCCTGACCCTGAATCAGGGCCGGGGCGGGCCGGCCCTGATTGGACAAGGTCGGGCCGGGCTGGCCCTGCTTGGGTCAAACCGAGCCGGGCAATTTTACAAGTTTTCAGTCTGTTTTATTGTCAAAAATCAAATTACTTCCACACAATCTATTATTCTAATTGATATATGATTTTTGGTGATAAATACATAACCAAAACCCAATAGATGGAGAAATGAAAAACAGAAAGGCTCAAGGGTGGGCCGCGGGTAAAGTGTAAAGGGGGTCGGGTCGGTCAAGGCGGGCCGGGTAAAGGGTAAGGGGGGTCGGGTCGGCCCGTGGTATCAACCCTAAACCCGACCCGACCCTAAGTCAGGGCCAAAAAAATGTACCCAAACTCGCTCTCAGGGTCAGATTTTCCAACCCTGACCCTGTTCGGGCTCAGGGCGGGTCAGGGCTCACAGGGCCAAACTTGCGCCCCTACCTAAGCCCCTGTTTGTTGGGGATTTAGAGAACCGATTGTGAGTCCATAAGTGATTATTAGACTCAAAATACACTTGGGTCTATGAGTGTAGGGTAGATTATAACACCAATGAGTTATGCCCTCAGCACATATCAATGGCGCTGTGGGACTGCATTTTCACAATTGGGTCGATAGTTTTTACCGAGATTGAAGAAAAAAGATATTTCAAGCCAAAAATTTCCCAGCGTAAAAAGGATTTAAAAAATTAAAATCTAAACTCTAATCAACTACTGAAGATCTAATGCTCTATCATGCTTGACTAAGCACATGCTTAACTGGGTATAAGAGACGAGGATTATTTTTACAAACTACTGTGCAGGGTCTTTTAAAGGCAAAAAAGGGAAGAAAAACTAAAATAACGTGAAAATTTACTTAAAACGAAGAGAAGGGAAGTTGATATTTACGGAATACTCCTCGGTTTTCTTTATTTATTTATTTTTTCTATTTTCATCTCAATTGGCCTAGTCCAGCAGTGGCCGGCAGTGGTGGAGATGAAAAACAGAAGAAAAAAAATTAGAAAAGAAGAGGGTATTTTGTCTTTTACATCGAGGAAAGTGAAATCAAATAAACCGCCATAAACCCGTCATTTCAAAAATATCACACAATTTTTTGTAAATTACTCATTAGGAGATGATATTTCCGCACCCTTTTGTTTGTCTTTTCTGACAAACAATTTTTCCTTAAAATGATAAAATTACCCTTCAAAAATGAGAAAAGTGATAGACTCACACACTGATATAGGGTGCCATGTGTCTTTTTTATGCCAAGTTGATGGAGCAAAATGAGGTAGGGGCAGACCAGAAAACAACTTGGGTGAATAGTGAGGAAAGACTTTAGGGCTAGGAACATAACAGAGAACATGACTTGGATAGGAGAGAATAGAAGAGAATGATCAATGTAGACGAATCCAACTAGTGTCAGGATTAGACTTAGTCAATTTGAATCGGTTAGATCCTTTCACCTTCTTCGTGAAAATTTTATAAAGGATTCATTAGCCGACCCCAACTAGTTAGGGACAAAATTTGATTAAAAATAAAAAGGAAAATGCTAGCGTCCATCGCAGAAGGCATTTCGCGGATGGTCTGTTGCATATGACAGCCCGCCTCGTTAATGAAGACAAAATCTGCTGAAAAGTGAGCCTGTGTGGCTGCTGTCAGATGCAACAGACCATCCGCAAAATCCCTTTTGCGATGGACATAAGCAAATCCCAAGTGAAAAAACTTACTCTTTGCTTTCCCATAACTTCGAAAATTGACGGTTTTCCATTCGATCCTCATGCGGAGAGATCTGTGCAAGGGTTTTTGAAGTCAAATGACAATTTCCTCTCCGACACTATTCCCATAGTATAAATACCACAATCCTTTCTGGTATGAAGTGGACAGACCTTCTATGCCCAGCCCTTACTAGTTCTTAAGGGAACACCACCACCCCATTGTCATGTTGACAAGGAGGGAGTGTTCATTTGGACTAAGATGGGACAATAACTCCTTGTTTTCAAGGGAACCAAGATGCCCACACCCCCCCCCCTCCCCCGGCGGCAAGGATGTAGATATTAGTATTTTTACTAAAAACAAATAGGTTTCTTAAGATATACTTCTTAGATGGTTTTATTCGTGTGTAACAAAATAAGATTAGGGCATTGGTATTTGTTTTCTTTGTGTAAAGAAATTGAAATTAAGGTTTTGTGTACGTATGGGATTTTTGGCACTAGGATACTTAACCCTGGATAACTATCCTTAGCAACCGAGTACCCTTTGCTGACCATAAAGGAATGAATGAATGAAAAAAAAAAATTCCTCTCTTTATACACACATGTCCTGCAAAAAGACTAAAAGAGATCAACTCTCGGTAAAAAATTCTCTGTTTTTTCATCTACCCATTCTCCCACCAACTTCCACTAAAAAAAATAGGGAAAAATACACTTAGACCCTCTTTGGTTTCTGACACATTCAACTTAACCCCTAATGTTTAAAAAGTTACAAGTAGACCCCCTGTGGTTTCAATTTGTGTAAGTAGACCCCCCTCAGTTGACGGTCCGTCCATAGATTGAAGAGTTAGGATGATCCTATGGAGCTGATTTTTTGGGCACACCCTATCTATGTCAGGGCCCATCAAATGAACGCTTTGGATCATCCAAACAATGTGGGCCCACATTCAAAGTGTTCATTTGATGGGTCATGACATAGATAGGGTGTGCCCAAAAATTCAGCTCCATAGGATCATCCTAACTCTTCAATCTGTGGACGAACCGTCAATTGAGGGGGGGTCTACTTACACAAATTGAAACCACAGGGGTCTAAGTGTATTTTTCCCAAAAAAATATTACCACATAACTCTTTCTCTCTCTCTCTCAAAAGTTGCTGAGTTTTATTTAGTGTATTTTAAGATGGTCGGAAAAAGACCCAACCTTTAACCTATTAGAATATATGAGATCTCACTTTGGATTGAGTTGAAATAAACCATTGGATTATTCTGGTGGCAGATTAGGTAAGTGGGTTAAATGAGGGAACCCAGCTAGAATAGGCAGCTAGACTAAATTAGTAATTGGGTTAGACAATAATACTTTATTCTTATCTCTTTCAATATTTATCATAACATCTTTCTATATTTATCCTTTTGAGTATTTTATTTGAGATTTTATATGATGAAAGGCCTTGTGAACACATACTCAATATCCCATCCTTGACATTTGATCCAACAGCAGCTTGCGTTTTTAGGAGCTGAAGTTGGATCAAATATCAAGGTGGTACATTTACCGTACCAACTTTATGGGTTCATACGGCCTTTCATCATATAATTTCTCATTTTATATAAACATACAATAGGGCTCTTTGTAATTCATCCAATAAATCAATATTAATAGAAATTTTAGCAAATTCGCAAAATTATTTTTTTAGCCCCTCTTTTTTTCAATAGAGAAGTGCCGCTTCCATTAAAAATTTTATTTATTACTCTTAAATTTCATTTAACATGAGCTCTTCTCTCTGCCTAAAAGAAGGTCTTCAAATAGGCAATTTGGCAAAAGCAATTTCAGAGCCCGACTTGTCACTTCATACGAATTAAATGGGTAAGAAAATTTTAGTTACATAGTATTTCTTCTATTTTGAAAAAGTGGTGGTGCCACCAGACAGCTTTGTTCGAAATTGTTAGACACTCCTATAAACACTAGTACAATGCTGGGCGCCCTAATGCATAGGTTTGGATAGAGATGGCGGCCCCCAAGCCATCAATAACAATAGTGGCCTCCACTCCATGCACGGGGTTGGATAAAGATGAGGTGTCAAATAGTGGGCCCTGCCCATGCATGGCTTTGGGTGGATCATGGGCCCACTGCATCAAAACATTCGGTGTAAAATGGTTGTGACCCACCCATTGGTCCGGTATGGTTATAATATGTACTAACTGAATTTCAAGCGGCAAGATTTTCACTATCATAAATGGAATTTTTTCTCCCCATTTCAAATCGTAAACGTGGAGGGGAGACATTTTAAAAACCGACTAATTAAATAATTACATGCACCGAATTTCAAGGTGCAAGATTGTCTTTCCATTCCCATTCTTCTTTTGAGGAATTCTAGACTGAAGGGAGCCCTTCCAAAAAAGAGGTGAAAGGGCTCTCCTATTGGCTACACATCACCATCATGCATTCAAAACGGCTGAAAAGTCAAACATGATGGTGATGTGCAGTTAATGGGGGAGCCCTTTCACCTTTTTTGCAAACATCATATTTGACTTTGCAGCCGTTTTTAATGCATGATGGTGGTGTGTAGCCAATATGAGAGCCCTTTCACCTCTTTTTTTGCAAGGGCTCCCTTCAGTTTAGACTTCCTCTCTTATTTTTCGTCTCCCTTCCAATTTTTTTCTTCATCTTCCAAGTTGCACCAATCATCACGATAGTGGTGGATAAGGAAAAAAATAAGAGGAAGAATAGTGCAAGACACATTTTTTTTCGTAAATTTCTCTTCTACTACAGTTGGAGCTCTTATATTTTATATTTGTAAAGCCATCATTTTTTATAAAATATTAGAGAATATTAAGTATTAGAAAATAAGTCTATCACCTCTTCCCCCTTTTTTTTATCTGGAAAACAGTTAATATCCCTTATGGTTACGTATATGCAGCTGTTTTCTTTTTGATTGTTTTCTAAAAGAGATGTTTTTATCTATGTTTTGAGTAATACGGGCCAAGAGATTGATGGATTTAACCGTAGTTTTCTTTACTACAATATTTTGAATTTTTTCAATTACCTGAAATACTCTACAATTCTACAAATAAGGAAGGAAGCAGAGAGTAACACCTCAATGCTCGTGCTTGTGACAATAGTGAAGGCTTGACTCGAAAAGAAGATCATATAACGATGATCAAAACTGAAACTATTTCTAACCATTCAAACCCTATGTTTCTCACTCATAACTGTTATTTCTCTCCCCATTCCAACAGAAAATGCGGACGAAGAAATTCTAGAAACTGACTAGTTATTAAATACCTATATGCACCAAATTTCAAGTGCAAGATTTTCTTCCCATTTCGAATCTTCTTTTTCCTTATTCTCCCTGATCTTTCTTCGTCTTCTTCCGAGTTGCAGCGATCACCGGTGGTGAAAATGGAAACATACAAAATTAGAGAAGCGAAAAAAGAGCGCACAACCGTCATTTGAACTACACACTGGAGGGATGTAAAATCAAATAAAAATCAAATAATGGTGCCATTCACCTCTCATCTAAGGTATATAAAACACATTTTTTCTTAAAATTTTCTTCCATGATACAAAAATTCAAAAAAAAAATTTCACTAAAAATAATAGAAATATAGTTGTTCACACGAGTACTTTAAAATAATGCTGCGAGTCTGCGGCAAGTACAAGTATATCCAGATGTCACACGTGCGTGAAGGAATCAACAAATCTAGGGCAAGTCTATATATAAATTACGCTTGCTCATTTTCTTCTTCTCTGCAAAAATCGCCCCCAGCTCCTTTCCCTGTTATCAGGATCTCCTCTTTCTTTAGGTTTAGAACAAGGAAAAAAAAAACCCATCAAACCTAGGGTAAGCGTGATCGTTCCTTATTTTCCTTTTTTTTTTCTCTGATTCTTTTTGTATCGTTTTCTTTTTAACTGGTTTTTGATTTATCTATTTAATCTGAAGAGGCTTATATGCGTAATTTTTTTTATCAGCTGGAGATGGTTTTTAGGGTTTGAATTTGCTGTATTGCTAACCGAAAGCGAGATTTTCATGCAAAAAAGAGTTTTTTTTTTTTTTGAACTTTTTTGGTATGGAATATTGTTAGGTGCCTAATTGGCCGTAGCACAAATAAACAAGAAAAAGGTAGAGATAGAGAAGGGAAAGAGGTTGATTCGAGGCAACTGGACCTCCTAATAGCTCGATTCGAGAGGAACCATGACTCTCCAAGAACAAAGTTTCCTTTGTTGCTGTAAAATTCTCTTCTTTTCTCCTTTCATTGAAATCAAGAACTTAAATACAAACACAAAGAGAAAGCCACATTATCAACCCATTTACCCCACTAACATGACACATGATTAAAACTAACACCCATAACCCTAACATAAATAACCATCTAATAACTACTTTGTAACCATAGCACATACACCATAAGAGGTATCAAAGATTTTACCCTTTTTCAGTTTATGTGGGTGTTTAGGGTTTTCTTTGTCTCTTGAAGTACTAGAGATCTTGCTCGCTATGCGATTGCATTGTTTGTGTTTTTTCCCCTTTTGGTGTATAATGGTCATGGATGTGTAGGATTGATTTTTAGGGTTAGAGTAAGGGGGAAAAACCCATGCTTTCAAATCCACATGCTTTCAAATTTACATGTTTTATTTATGTAGATTTAATAGTAGTTTTTGAAAAAAAAAGGAACACATAGGTTTCATTTGAAGCTCAAGATGATTTTTTAAGTTTAAATACGCTCCTTAGATATTATCTTCGACATTATCGGATTGAGAAAATTCTCTTTTAGGGAAAAAAAAAACATCTAAATAGGAAGGTACTATTAATTAGGAGGAAGCACATAGGAAGCGGGGAAGCACGCTTTTTCTAAATTTGGGAAGCGAGAAGAACTTAGGCCATGTTTGTTTAAGATTTTGACAATCGATTGTGAGTCCAATACCGATTATTGGACTCAAAATTACATTTAATTTTGAGTCCAGTAATTGGTATAGGACACATAATCAGTTGTCATAATCTTAAACGAATACTGCCCTACGTCCTGTTCGTTTCAGATTGTGATGACCGATGGTGGGGGGGCCCCAACCGATTATTGGCCCAAAATTAAATATGACCTCCTACCATCGGTTGTCACAATGTGAAACGCACATGGCCTTAGCTTCTTAAGTGAGTTTCCGGGGGAGTGAGCTTCCCATCCAACTAGGGAGTTTCCGCTAACTATGTTGGAAATTATCGGATTCACAGCAGTGGATGTGATATTTATTTTTTTTCTCCTTAAAAATTGTCTTTTGAAGTTTGACACTTGAATTGATTGTGGTCTTCCTGTGTTAATTTGATTCATCAGCATTTTACCTGCGATTTTTTAAAACCAGGATTTTGCTGCTAGTTGTGCTAGCCTGATTGGTTTGTGAGGATGACGGAACCTTCCAAGGTTATTCATGTCCGTAATGTGGGGCATGAAATATCTGAGGTATTTAAGATGCTATTGTTTATTTTAAGAAAGTAGAATTATAATCTTCTTCTTTTTTACCTGTTTTTATGTGAAAACTTTTGCTCTGAAATGGTGTATGCTTTTTCAGAATGATCTGCTCTCGCTGGTGCAGCCTTTTGGCGCTGTGACTAAGCTTGTGATGTTAAGGGCAAAAAATCAGGTTCTTCTGACTGGGTTCTGATTGTTTAAACATCTGTAATTACTAGATTTGTCGTGTTTCTATATCACTCTGTTCCATTTTTTTTTATCAATAATTGGCTTTATTATTCAGGCTCTTATCCAGATGCATGATGTGGCTTCTGCTGTAAATGCATTACAATTCTACACAAATGTTCAGCCAAGTGTCAGGTGTGCTGATTTTAAGTCTTTTGGTCACATTTGAATTCTTCATTTTCAAATTTGCCATTGTTCTATAGTATCTGAATAGTATTAAGTCAGTTTACTTATGCTATCTGTGAAAACTAGATGTGATTTAATTTATTCAGATCCTTTGAAAAACATACTTTGGCTATGATTAGTTTTAGTTTGCACTTTCCTCTAGTCCCTTTTCAAGTTTGAAATTGTTGTGTAATTGTAGGGGGAGGAATGTTTACATTCAGTTCTCATCACACCAGGAACTAACAACAATGGATCAGAATTCTCAAGCCCGCAAGGGTGGAGACCAGGTTGGTATTCTGATATTTGAATGTCCTTTTGATAGGTATAGCATGAAGGAATGGGTGCATGCTTTTGCAGATGGTTACTGGACAGTAGGCAAAACCTGATGGTATAAGTGTTCCTAAAAGAATACTGCCTTTGTTTTGCAGTTTTTTAAATGTGATTATGCATTTTTTTTTACATTTTTTTATGCATTTGAGGCATTTTTCATGTTCGTAATGCAGTTTAGAAGGGGCATGAGTGAAAGGGTAGAGTTTGAGGGTCCTTGCTTATACGTAACATTTGACTAAAGTTTATTCATGTTAAACCTTGTCTGTTTAAGTAACTGCATCTACACTTGCAAAGACAATATCTGTATGCATTTAAGGAAGGTGCCATTCCGCCTTGTTTTTTTTCCTTTTTTGTTTATGAATCTAAACGATGGTACCCCTTTAATCATTTATTTTCCCTTTCCTTTTGAAACATTTATTTGCGTCCGTGGGCTCCCATCCCTGTCATTGCGCGAACACTCAATGTTCGCTTCATATTGGGATGTGCATGTGTCTTCACTCTTCGTTTATTGAGATTAGAGCAAAAACCTCATTCTCTCAGAATTGACGAGTCTCCCACCTAGGAAAGGGCCTAGGACTGGATATTGACTATGTGAGCACCTTTCTGCAATCCAAATGGGTTTGTAGTCGGGTTACGAGACTAAAAGGTGTTGGCACCGTTCTCACCTGGTTCGAAAACCGATCTCTAATTATACGTGAGATCTTCATATTAGTTTTAAACCATGGATTAGTCAGTCAAGATGAGGGGCTCGGACTTTACACTCTGAAATGGCTGCTCAGGTTCGGCTCCACGCTAAGCTGGCTGGGAGGTTGCATGGGGGCAGCGCACCCCCTGCGTGGGGGTTTAGTTGCGGAGCCCCAGAAGGAAATTTTTGGGTCACACGCCATGCTGATCACTGGTTTGCTAATAGCGATGCTGATAGATTAGCTAGGATGGGAGTTTACAAAGATAGTCTAGAGACCTTTGATTTCCTCCTCATTGAAATACTTGTTTTCTCCTTGTTATTAACTTTCTCCAATTTGTTTCTTCTTCGTACCGACAATCTCAGTTGCAGGCATCCCTTTCTTTTTTAATAAAATCTTTTGCCATTCAAAAAAATTAAAAACATTCTTTAATTGGAGACAGTATAAGTAACTTTGTCAGTTTAGGCGGAACAAAATGAGAGTGTCTCACCAACTAAGAGGCATTGATTCTAGATCTGTGTGGAAGGTAATTAAATGTATCTTTCATACTCAAGATAATAAGTCTCTAGGTCAGTGTTTTGAGCAACCCATCTTGTACCCTGTTGGACTTGAAATTTTATAAAATAAAGAATATAGTAAAATCTCTAGTAAATCAAGAATAGAGAAAGAAAGGGGTGACTACACGTTAATTTATTCCCCAAAAGTGAAAAAGGATAAGTATAAAGTCAAAGTACTTTAATAAAGAGAACAAAAATGGGCCTACGACTACAGGAAGAGAAATCCCTAAACTTTAGGGAATAAAGTAACTTTCGCGAAGGAAGAAGTGGGTTGTTCACTTTTCAAAAAAAAGAAGTTATGTAACTCCCCACAAAAGGGGAAGTGAAGATCATGAAGTTGAGGGATAAGGGTTGAGGTGGCAGTTGCCAACCACTTCAAGAGACTTCTATAAATAGATATCCGTTCTTTGAGAAAAGGGATCGCATCTTTTAAAGGAAAGAAGTTACGAAAAGAAAGAGCAAAAGAAGGAGGCGGAGAAAGAAAGGAAAGGTAAAGATCTCCCTAAAAACTAACAGTTCTTTTTCCATTTCAGTTGCAGACTACATCTAAAAAAGCCCTAATTTTTCTCTGCCCGGTCAACCCTGAAACCATGGTATAAAGTTTTCATTCACTTTGGATTTCATTATTTGTGAATGTTTCCCAATATAAGTCTATAACTAAATCAAGAACAACAGTCTTAATAACATTTTTCCTGTTCTTGATTTAGTTATAGTCTGATAGACTTATAAAAGCCTTGTAATGGAAATTCCAATAAGCATTTAATCCGGAACAACAGTGCTCATTAAGAAAGCTCAAGTATTTCCCTGTGGCCGTGAGCAACTACTCGCACAGTGCATGCTATATTGTGCATCCTATGAGCGGGCCTTTACTCTCTCTCTCTCTCTCTCTCTCTCTCTCTCTCTATTTTAATGGAAGTCTTGATGACTATTTGGTGTTCATTGATTTTGGAAAACATATAATTTACAGCTGGGAATGGTTATTTGACCTTCTTGAACCATCTTAAACACTGCATGTTTGAATTTCTTGAGAATCACTGTTTATTTGGAGGGTAACTTATTGTCCATGCTGTCAAGTTGAACCTCTTAACAGTACTAAGAAAATCATGGAAATTTTTAAAGCTAATATGTTCTTTTACTCAAACAATGAATGTCAATATGTTTGTGTCATATACTGTAATAACTGATGGTTTTCTTGTATTCTTTTCTTTTCCTATTGTTCTCTCTTCTTTATCTCCATTTTTTTTCTTCTCTATTCATTCTTCTCTCTCTCCTGTCTCTGCTGGTGCTGTTGGGTACTCTCAGGATTCAGAACCCAATCGAATTCTCTTAGTTACAATTCATCACCTGCTCTATCCTATAACAGTGGAAGTGCTGCATCAAGTGTTTTCTCCTCACGGATTTGTAGAGAAGATCGTCACGTTTCAGAAGTCAGCTGGTCAGCTTCTCCAAGGCTTCTCTCTTTCTCTTTCTTTCTATCTTATTTTTGACGTGCACACTCTGAATATTGATGGGTTTTGCATATTAGTTTTCATTTATTGGAAAGGTCATGGAAGTTCATTCTTTATTGTGAAAATATGATTCTTCTATGTTCTGACTAAGAGTTCTTTGCATGTAAAATGACCGTTGTTTTCTTGAACTGTGTACGTGACGTATTCTAATTGTGCCAGTGAACTGCTCATTACTCTTTTTAAATTTTCCTGTGCTTAACTGTACAGGTTCTCAAGCCCTTATCCAGTATCAGACACGCCAGAGTGCTGTTCAAGCGAGAAATGCTCTGCAAGTAAGCAATTTATTTCCATTGGAATCTTCTTTGACTGGGAGTTTCTTGAGTTCAGAAAGCTAATTCAGATCGGGTTATTTCCTCGTAGGGCCGTAATATTTATGACGGTTGCTGTCAGCTAGATATTCAGTTCTCCAAGTACGCCCCATTCAGAATTTTATATTGCAGTGATGTTTTGGGTTTCTTTTAGCTGAATTAGCTTTTGTTTGTTTTTCTTCCTTTTTCCCCCTGTATCCAGCCTCAGTGAGTTACAAGTAAACTACAACAATGAACGATCTAGGTACGTTGATGGGTTTTTTCTTATTTCAAGTCATGTGCTTTGAGAAGTTTTGTGTTTTGTTGACCATTCGGAAAAAAAATTATGTGTTTTGTTGATATCATCCAAACCATGCTGCTGAGTGTACTCTGTCCATGTGCAGGGATTTCACAAACCCATCTTTGCCTTCTGAACAGAAAGGCAGATCCTCACAGGTAAGTTTTCAGTGCCTTGTTCCTAGATCCTTAGCATAATGGGTTTGTGGTTTTTGCTTTCTTTGGATTTTGTTTGTAAGGTACCTGGTGTTTTGTACTTTGATTTTGCAACAGCCTGGGTACGGTGATGCGGGGGGCATGTATGCACTTCAACCTCCTGGAGGTAGGGCAGGTGCTTATTATATGCGTGCCTTGATTTTTTTATTATTATTATTTTATCTTTGTCATCTCACTGCGGGCTGATGCTTGTATTTTTTTTTGGTTTCAGTTGCATTTTCACAGGTGGGTGTTACTCAAGCAATGTGACTGTGATCCGTCAGGCTATCTTGTTTTGATGGTTTTATGTTTTATCTCTTTTCTGGTTTGATCTGGTTGTACTTGCTTTTTTTTTTGCTGAGTCCATTTTTTTGTGGAAAGACTCATCAGACGTGCAACACGAAACCTTTTTTTTCATGGTTTATTGCTAGATGGGAAGTGCTGGCGCCATTGCAGCTGCATTTGGTGGGAATTTGCCTCCAGGAATAAGTGGTACTAATGACAGATGCACACTACTCGTCTCTAATCTGAATCCAGATGTAAGACACGTCATCTTCTTGTCTTTTTGCACGCCTGTCATTCCATTCTCATCTTGTTCTAATTTTTCTTTGTACTCTCATCTCAGAAAATCGATGAGGATAAGCTTTTCAATTTGTTCTCCCTCTATGGGAACATTGTAAGAATCAAACTGCTTCGCAACAAACCTGATCATGCTCTCATTGAGATGGGAGATGGGTTTCAGTCCGAATTGGCTGTACACTTCTTGAAGGTTGGTTTGCTTTTGGCATTTTCCACATTTTCTGAGGTTTAACGATTGTTGTTATTTAGAAATTGGATTACTTACATATATTCATCATGGTCAGAGAAGTTGTGATGGGATTCTGGTACAGGATTCTGCCAAGATGCCTGCAAACTAGGTTTTAAACGAAGCACTGGTGTTTTTTAAGCTTAATGAATTAGCTTCTCTAACAGCATAAATAGCATTTGCCATGTTTCATGTTTGGCTGAGTCATGGGTGGTGGTTTGGGCTATATATCCACAATGTATCAGTAACTCTGTCAGGCATAATCAAAGTGTTTGGTAGCATGCCATTAACTGTATTGATGCTTCATTCTTTAAAAAAAAAAAAAAACTGTTTTTGATGCTCTTCTTCCATGGTATCCACAGGGAGCTATGCTCTTTGGCAAGCCGTTGGAGGTGAACTTCTCGAAATTTCCGAACATAAATTCAGCTCCAGACACCCACGATTATTCGGGTTCGAACCTTAATCGTTTCAACCGCAATGCCGTGAAGAATTACCGCTACTGCTGTTCCCCAACCAAGATGATCCACATCTCCACTCTTCCACAGGACATTACAGAGGAAGAGATTGTGACCCACCTCGAAGAGCACGGCACCATTGTCAACAATAAGCTCTTTGACGTGAACGGGAAGAAACAGGCCTTGATCCTATTCGAGAACGAGGAGCAGGCCACTGAGGCCCTCGTGTGCAAGCACGCTAGCTCCATCGACAGGTCAATAATTCGGATTTCCTTTTCTCAGTTGCAGAACATTTAGAAACTTGTGATGGAAGGATATAGAGAGATGGGATGAACAGGCTTTCCCCTGTCTCTTCTTCCATTTCACTTGTATTGGTTATGTAACCTTTCGAATTTCCCGTAGCCATCACCGAACAGTTGGGTTGGAATTCCTTGAATTCCTTTTTCCGTGCTTGTCTTATTATTGATTTATACTGTTTTTTTCTTTGGATATTTATGAGATGATAAGTTGATGTGCATCTAGAAGATTCTATAAGGTGGGGGTGTTGACTCTCTTTTTTCACTGTAGCATGTGCATGAATTACAGAGCACTGGTAATTCACTCATCTGATTGATCAAGTTTCAAATGCTGTACTTTCCTGTCAAAAAGAAGTTTTTCCCCAAAATTGGCACGGGCTCAAATTGCAAACTTAGAAGCCTTTGAATAATTAGCTTTAGTTTTTGATAAAATCACCTGGAATCAATCAATCCCAATCTATCCTTCTCAATAATTTCCTTCTTTGGCATAATTATTAATAGAAATAAGTTTTGCAATATATTTTGGGCACTGATAAATCGACCCCCCCCCCCCCCCCCCTCTCTCTCTCTCTCTCTCTCCTTTGGGTTAGAGAGAGAAAGACACATGGGGGTCGATTTATCACTCCTCTGTGTTTTTCTGTAATAAGAGAAGTCTGCCTGCGTTCATTTTCGAATTGAATCATTATTGATTTAATCAAAGTTGTGAAGAAATAAGAATTGAATGGATTTCAAGAGAAAGAAGGGCCTGTTTGGATACCTCGCTCGAGCTCGGCTCAAGCTCTGCTCAAATCCTTAACGAGCCAAGCCGAGCCGGCTCGCCAGGCTCGTTAAGCTTAACGAGTCGAGCCCAATTTAGGCCAGGCTCGGCTCGGCTCGTTAAGAATTTAATATATTTAAATATATATATTATATATTAATTTATACATTAAAAGGGTTGTCCAGGGAGTGAAAGGGGAGGCAAAATATGTCACTTCATTCTTGGAACCCCATTTGTTACTAGGACCACCCCCCATAGTGTAAAAAAAGTAGTCAAATTACACTAGTAGGGCTGTCCAGGGAAGATGAGGGGGTGTGAACATAATATAACCCGAGCTCGGTAAGGCTCGCGAGCCTGACCGAGCCAAGCCGAGCCGAGCCTGGCCAAGCTCGGCTCGGCTCTACTCGCTTACACCCCTATTTGAGAGGGCACAATTGAGATGAGGGTGAGAAGTGGCTAAAAATCATGAAATAAACGATCCTATTTTGAGCAGAGTCGCCTGCACCTTAGACTAGTCCACAGAAATGCCTTCTTTGGAGTCCCTTATATGTAAAGGCCCCAAGACGAGAACTCGATCAGTAAATAGGGTACACTTGTGCCCGGCCACAAATAGTCTCTCCCTGCGTAAAACTGTTTGTACCTCCCAAAGATGCTGCAAATGTAACACAGGTCAGTACTGCATATGAGGATGTCATCGGAGTAAAGAAAAAAAGAAGAAGAAGAATGAATATCAACCGTTCCAGTAATCCAAATTGCGCTGGAAAAATGAGAGGCTTCGGGGGACATCTATATGTGGGATATAGAAATTTTATACGGTGCCCGATCGGGCATGTACAAGGGCAGGATCATCCACCCTTGATATTTGATCCAATAGCAACCGACTTCTTCAACCTTTCAAGGGGCTGCTGTTGGATCAAATACCAAGGGCGAATGCCCTCCCTTGTACGTGCCTGATCGGGCACCATATAATCTCTTGGGATATATCCTTCCATATTGAATTGCAGATACATCAATGGTAGAATCATTTCTTATTGGACCAAATACTGGTACTCCAATAGAGACGAAAGTAGATGGGCAAGAAATAAAATAGGAACATACACTTTTTTGAAATGAATTCAGTGGTTCCGGTTCCAACATAAATAAGAGAATAGAGTTTTTTGTTTCCTGAGTTTTAGCCACTTCTCATTTCTCACCCCTAGTAGACACTAGTTTCTTGATTTTTAGCTACTTCACCCACGACCCCCCCCCCTCCCCCCTCTCTCTCTCTCTCTCTCTCTCTCTCTCACCCACTAGAGACACTAGTTTATCATTAAAAAAATTCATGATATTTCTAAAATTCCTTACTTTTTTCACTTACCAAAAAAGAAATCTTGAACCAACACTCATCAATTTTTACTTAAGAGGGACATTCATTTTACAATAATATCGCTCTAAATTAACTATCACCATATCATTTATCTTTAAATTGTGGAACCAAAAAATCTTCTCTAGAAGAGTTTATCTTCATAAATTTGTTTGTATTTTTATTTTTTTTAATTTCTTAGAAGGAAACGTTTGAATCAATCGTTAATGGACACGACCCTGGTTCGATTTTCGTGGGCATTCCCATTCAGAAAATCACTCACCAAAATTCAAAAGAATTCTTCTCTATCTTTCACTCCTTTTCCGAAATTCAAGAAAGAGAGTTCGAATCTTCGTTATTTCTGCAAAATGGGCAACAGGGAAAGCTTCGACGAGACCACTTTCGAGGCGGAGAGGCTCCGCCTCGACTCCCAGGCCCGAGATTCAATGGCTGAGATTGCCCAAAACGAGAGTGGGTCCGAAACGGATCCGAAGGCTTGGAAATGGAGGATCCGAAAGAGGGTTTGGGATCTTATGGAGGCTGAGAATATCGCCCAAAACCCTCGTCCTGTTCATCATCGAATACCCAATTTCGTTGGAGCTTCATCCGCCTCGGAAAGGGTATTTTTCTCTTCTTCTTTTTCCCCCATTTTTGCTTCTATCGAGCTCTGGACGAGTTGACTCGGAAGTAGGGATGACCCTTGTTTTGTCTCTGGGTACTGAAATGTTGTTTGTTTTTGTTTTGTGGGGGGTGTTAGTTAGGTGGACTAGAAGAGTTTCGAGCTGCAGGATGTGTGAAGGTTAATCCTGACTCTCCACAAAAGCAAGTTCGTTTTTTAACACTCTCAGGTGTGATTTTTGTTTTGTTTTTTCTTGTTTGATTGTTGTTGATATTGTTGGTATCATCATCGTCATCGTAGGCATCACTGTAAAAATATTGCAATTACACACTGGCACCATATTCTACTTGAGTTCTTATTTTCATGATTTTTTCTACTTTCTGTTATTTATTATCTTTATAGTAAACAGTATTGCTTGGACCAAAAAGGTATATGACGATAACCCATGTTGGGCAGTTCTAATGGAACTGAAAACAGTTAGAAAAACCCATACAGTTTTTATTCTTTCTTCTGTCGTCTGCAAAATCTAGGTGATATATGTCTAAATTGAGGTGACATTGGGTCAATTGCAATTACCAATGTTGGTTAGCTGCACATTAGCCTGATCATATACATGTTATACCATGTGCTGGATGAGTCTCAGGGTAAAATTCAATTGACTGGACAATCCTAACCTATCTGATCAATAGACTTTTGTCTGTTGAATGTAGACCATGATTGTATCTATCTATCTATCTATCTATCTATCTATCTATCTATCTATCTATATTATATCGTCCAATATGTTGATTTATATCGATATCAGCATCGCTCCTATTTGCTGATATATCAGAAATATTTGGGAATACTGCAGAATATTCTTAATATATGAGCAGGTATATAGAAATTGGATGGTGTTTGATATGGCCTATATATTGCAACCTTCAAACCTTGATGTAGACTACTAGATTTGTTTTAGCCATATGTGTGAAGGCATTTAATCAGATGATGAAATTTGTATAATCAGTGCAATTTTTGTAGTGCGAGTCATCCATGAATCCATGATAGGCCCCACACATGGCTGTTCTAGAGATCCCAACTGGACCTATTCAAAAATAAAAAATAAAAAAAATCCAACAGGATAACCATGGGTACATCGGTGATGGGTGATTAATCAAGATCCATCTTAGATGGCCTCTAGATCCTACAGAAGTGGCATACTTTCATTTGTGCTCTACATAACAGAACCTTATATATTGGAATCATACTAGATGCTTTTTTTTTTTTTTTTTTAAATAGGCTACTAGATGCTTTCTACCACATATATCAAGTGACGGGTTTCTATGATGTGATCAATACGAAGTACGTAGCAAACATGTCAAATTGCAACTATTGGTATACTAAAGTTAAACTTATTAGGATGGACTGGTGTTTCCAAAACAATGATATACAATGGTTTTGCCAGAGCATCATGATTAGTTATTGCAGTGCAATTAAAACCGTAAGTTTCTACTCTACAAGTTATTTATTTCGCTGAAATCAATCAGTTACATGTGAAGAGCAATGCCTCCTCCTGGTTTATACTGTTTAGGACTGATATCCTTCTAATCTCACTGTATTCTAGAATATATATATATATATATACACATATGAGAGAACATTTCCTACACACTTGTGTAGGTAAGTAACCTACACACTAGCTTAAAATGCAGTGGGGGCCCACATTGTTTGGGTGATCCAAACAATTCATTTGAATGGTCCTCACATAGATAGGGTGTCCACAAAAAATCAGATCCATAGGATCATCCCAACCCTACGATTTGTGGAGGTAAAATGGACGTGTATAAACCTTCACAAATTAGTCCATTTTTTGCCTCCATAGTTTGAATGGTTAGGATGATCCTATGGATCTGATTTTTTGTGGACACCCTATCTATGTGAGGATCATTGGGCCCCCACTGTATTTTAAGCTAGTGTGTAGGTAACTTACCTACACAAGTGTGTAGGAAATGTTCTCTCTCTCTCTCTCTCTCTCTCTCTCTCTCTCTCTCTCTATATATATATATATATATATATATATATATATATATATATATATATATATATATATATAGAACAACGATGCATCTATCAAAGGTGAAGTGAATTCTTAGCATTTTGTAGGTGGGAAAAAATTACTAACACCTCAACCACGTTTGAGGACGGGATTTTTCTCAATATTGGAATCTCGGATTTTACCTCCCGGTGCCATCAATGAAGCTTGCACATCTGCAGGGGCTGCCAAGTATGGTAGGCCAATTGGTCTGGACGAGAAAATTAAAGTGGATTTGATAGTCATTGGATCGGTTGCAGTCGATCCAAAGACTGGAGCAAGACTTGGGAAGGGTGAGGTATTAGCAGTCTCTCATACTGTTCTGTTTCACATTATCTTGTTTCTAACATCAGATCCTGTCATCCTGTTGGAAGATTCCCTTTCAACATTCTTTCCCAACCTTTGATTTATATATCTGGCTGGCATTTACATGAACATAAAGTGACCTTGAGGGAGGTTCAGGTTGCCCATGCTATATAGCGAGGCCAATGCTCTAGAATGATTTTAAATTTCCTTCAAAACCGATACAAAACGACTGAAATGTTTTCATTTCCATCCCCATCGAAATGCATATTGAAACCAAAACTGTAAGTGTATTAGTGCTATACTATATCAATATGTATTACATAATTATATTTGTATGAATTGAATGTGAAGTGTGGTATATATATATATATATATATATATATATATATATATATATATATATATATATATATATATATATTATTCGTAAATATTACTATGAATTACATATGAAATATGGCATGTATCGAATTATAAGACATATGCGACAACGCATGTCATTATGTGTTCAATGTTGTTATACCATTGTGGATGGATGTCTTGCTTATGTGATGGTTATAAAGTGTGTATTTGTGCTTATCCTATCATTTACTGAAGTTTCATCTTAAAATTCTATCATTTGCAAATGTTCCATACATATCGTGATTTTACTGGTTTTCCATTAAAATTTCTAACTAAAATTGAAACTTTTCCACTTCTTTCATGCCATGGTTAATGTTGTGGGTTTAAAGTTATATGTTTCAGACTTATCTGTACTGGCCCTTGTTATAAGAAATGATTATACTTTTCCAACCTTACAATCAATATATTAAATCGGCATGTAAGAGTGTAAGACTTATCTGTGATGGCCCCCATTATTAGAAATGGTTATACTTTTTGCGCCTTACAGTAAATATATTAAAATTGGAGTTGCCCCTGTCAACCTCAATCAACTGTCCATTCTTTCTTGCATATGATTATCATCTTTATTAGCTTTCATTGCCTCACCAATCATATTTTAAAGGAGTCTTCTGATAACATGAGATTCATTTGTGTGGTTCAGGGTTTTGCTGAACTCGAGTATGGGATGTTACGGTACATGGGGGCCATTGATGACAAAACCATGATTGTCACATCTGGTAATTGTTCGTTTCTTCTTTTTATCTTCTGTATTCTCGAGGGCTTATGGTTACTGTTATCAATTCCAGACACTGATATTGCCATCTTGATACGTTGGAGCCATCGACGTCCGCTATCTCGTATTTACTTGGTTAACCATTTATTTTTTCAGGGAGACTCTAACTAGATTTATGAATATAAATCTAATATAAATCTATAGAATTTGCAATATCAATTTACACACTGAAGTTGGCCTTGATGCATCTTCTGATTTAAACCTTTCTCAATTGTTTCTGTATGGAAGAACAGTCAGATATCTAACAAAACTATCAGAATATTCAGGTTTCTCTGGAAATTCTTGGTATTTTAATCTTGGTAAAAGAGTCATGCTACCATTTCATTTGTTGTTGTGGGTAATTTACTCTGTAGTCTTGTGCAACCATTTCATCTGTTAAATCTGAATGCAACTTTTCTTCAAATTAACTATGTTAATATTGTTGTTGGTGTTTATGATGATATAATCCATATCTCCAGTGCATGATAGGCAATTGGTGGATGATATTCCAGTTGAGAAGCTGTTAATTCATGATGTTCCAGTTGACATTATCTGCACTCCTACCCAAGTCATCTTCACTAACACATCAATCCCAAAACCTCAAGGTGGGCACTCGGAGTTCGCCACCATTATCACTGTCACCATCATCAACACCACCACCTTCCTCGCAATCTTGTGATTGTATGCATATTTATTTAGGGAGATATTACTGGGGACTAAGTGAACATTGATTATTTCTTCTCATGCAGGAATTTATTGGGACAAATTGTCTCCGGAGAAGCTGGGTCAAATTCGAATTCTTAGAGAGCTAAAGAGTAAGATTGAGCAAATGACTGGAAAGATGCTTCCTTGTGGGCCTTCAGAGAAACTACCTCCCACGGCTCGACGGAAGAGGTGACATTGATCAATCTCCAAAAGATGGTCGTTATCAAAAGAAAAAAATCCTTTCCATTTTTCCATTAGGAAAAGTACTTATTTTTTGTAATTAATACTTAGATTTAACTATTTTATCTTATGGGATTTACCTATTTTTTTACTTAATACACAGGGAAAGGACTTTTAATGTTCCAAGCTCTTCTATCAAAATCAACATCTTTGGTGAAATACTTCTGTTTCTAGGAATATGAATGGTTTAACAATTTAATGAAAATTATCTGTAAATAAAATGAATAGTTGCTCAAAAATCCAACATTTGGGATAGTTAAATATTTCTTTGGTTATGGGCAGCATTCTGCACATACATACATGGTGGGGAGTATGATTCAGAGCAGTGATTTTTGGACTAATGTTATCTCGAGCCTAATAATCACTTTTAAACTCACAATCGGTTCCCAAAACCATGCAATAGATTTTGGAAACACATTTCAGCAGATGCCTTTGATTTGTAAGCAAATAAAACTAAATAGAATGAAAAGGCCAAAGCAAAAGAAGTGTAGAGGAATGCTTCTGTATCATGGGGTGCATCTAACTAAGGAATAGTGGATCCCACTTTTGATTGATCCGAACTGTCCATTTGAAAGTTCCTGCTTTGGATCTCTATTGACCCAATAATCTTGCCAACCATGCAATCATAATAACTAAAAATGTGTATTTTTTTTAGGCGTGCAACTTGGGTCAGGGTTAACCCAAACTGGACGGGTTCAACCCTATTTTGGCTTAGGTTGGGTTGAGTCAGGATCGGAAAAAACCAACCCTATTTAATTTCGAGTTGGGTTTGCATTGATGGGCAACCCGTCCCAACTCAGCCCTCTAATTTTATTTAGTTTAAAAATCTTAGTAGCTGAGTTTTTTTCTTCATTTTTTTCCTAATTTTGCCCTGTACTAAACCAAACCCAAGCTGATTTGGGAAAAATGGATGGGAGGTTGGGTTAGGGTTGACCATCTTTGACCCACGGCTTGGGTCGGGTTAGACTTGTGGAATTGTATCTCGTGTTGGGCTGCAGTTAGCCTCAAACCAACCCAGCCCGGCCCCAGTTGCACACCTAATTTTTGCCCGACATTGGATGGTTGCCTATATAGTGTTTGAAGATCCATATTCAACAACAGAAAAATACACTTTACTTGGTGTTTCGTTTAAGAGGAGTGGGGCCATTCTTAGGCCATAAGTAGACGGTTCAGATCAACAGAAGGGGCAACCTAATGTTCCATAGTGGCCCACCTCACGAGCAAACTAATATTCTCATCAGGATGGCCCGTAATAGCAATCCTTGAAGCGGTTTATGGCTGAAATTTGTTGATTGAATGAAGGTTTTGTGGTCATGGCTAGACTTGGGTGGACCAATAGTCCATAGTTGGTAAATATATAATGCATAGCCAAGAACCAGCACTGTTCTAGTACTGATAATTTATACTCTTATAATGCCTCCCACCCCCCTAAATGGATAAAATCCCCCCTTTAACGGTTTATGTGAGAATGGTTCACTGCTTGAGAATAAATTCACCCCTTTAACGTTTTTCTTCGCCTTTAAAACTGAACGAATAATGTTAAGAGGGGGGAGGATATCATTTCCCAAAAGTTGTTCCAGGTACAAACAAGTGAACAAAAATGATGTTCAAAATACACATTGCATGTGAATACATACTGTATGTCGGTACATAAGAAACATTCACCCATCTCTTTAGTGGAATATCTTGTGGTGGCAACAGTATCCATGGACTGTCGTGAACTTAATAGAGGCACCCCAGTGGCAAATGCAGTCAAGACACTAACACCATACTAGTTGCCGGGTTTTTCTTTTCTTTGGAATAAAACTTGGTGCACAAAAAACATGGGCAATAACAAGGAATTGGAAGAAGGAAATGCCACGTGCATGGGAAAAGAGATAATGGTGATGGAGAACCCACTAATATTAATTAGGGTTTTGTTAACGAGTGCTCCCCTCCCACTCGTTAAGGTGCATTGAAAATGTAAATCTACACATTGTTTGAGAAAAAAGACTCAAAAGCCATGTAAATTTGCATTTTGAATGAACCTTAACGAGTACCCCAGGGCATTTGTTAACAAAACCCTATTAATTATTAGAGCACCGATTGTACTTCTATAAAAGAGTGGACCATAACATTTCACTAGCTGCTTTTTCATATCACTATCACTTCGTTCAAACCATAGGTATAAAATATTGGTCATTTAAAATATTGTGATACATCAAACATGGGACTTTAAATATTGCGAGTCTATTTCCTAATATATCACATTATTTTAAGGGCAGTGATAACTCGATTTTCATATATCTAAAATCAACCCACATATAGGGCAGTGCTGTGTGTGTGTGTGTGTGTGTGAGAGAGAGAGAGAGAGAGAGAGAGAGAGAGAGAGAGAGAGAGAGAGACGGACGGGGATCGATTTAAGATACTAGGAGGTTGATTTATCACTGCCCAATTTTAAGATATCATTAATTTACTGCAATATTTAAAGGGAGATGATTTCAAGGCTCCAATGTTTTGATAAACATGTGCTCACATGTTTGTCCTGCAGTATTTAAAGGGCTGTCAGAGGAATATTACAGTACTCAAAAGGCTCTTAAACCCGTTCAAACACTACACGACAAACATGGGAGGGCATGTTTATCAAAACATTGGAGCGCTGAAATCATTTGCCTATTTAAAACCTTGGCTAAAACAAACTAGTCACCACTTTCTGAAGTTTTCTTGTTTTTTCAGAGCTTAAAAGAAAGGTAGAAGGGCCCATACCTTTTTACAATCACCAAAATTACAACTGGACAATCTGTCGCTCATTCATGGCCTACAGGCAATATATGCACACTACACACATCTTACTGGGAAGCAAAAAAATGGACCTCAGGGCAAACTACAGTGACAAGCCTGTGGAGGGACTCCGATGGAACTGGTCTCTGTTCCAATTTCTAAAACATTGATCATATCAATTCCACTAGTACATACAAAAATGTGTTAGCTCAATGCATTCATGATTAAAAGGATGGCTATTACTACTAATTTTACAAATAACGATTGTAATAGTTTTATATCGATCTTAGTGGAATAATTTTCAAAAAAAAAAAATCTATCTTAGTGTAGCATATTATATGCAAAAATTTAATAATAATTTTATGTCTATCTTAGTTAATGGCTGCCAAAGTGTTATAAACGTCACATTTGCAAATAAGTTTGAACTATAAACAATCTCATTTGCAAATAAAGACCAGCTTTGGTCGTATCCAAAGAGGCTCTTAGTCTTTTCTTTTTGCTTCCTGCCAATGTATAACTATAGAACATTTGATAATATACACAATTGCACCAACCTTACATGTTTTAACACAAAACAAGCACCATCAGGAATAACATTTTAAATTACAAAAATGGAGAACCTGATATACAGATAAGACATTCATTTAAGCAACCCTATCATCAAATGATTGTTCTTAATGTACATAACAAACAAAAGTGACTATGAAAGAGTTCCATAACCCAAACTAAGCAGCAAAATATGGAAACAGTTACAAAGTTACCTGACAAGATCCTGAAATCCCTACTGTCCTATTCTGTTCAAACGAATCCTATCGCTTTGACGGGGTATCCTTTCTTGAGGAGCTATTACTTGTGGCATTGTCATACCCCCCGAAACAATGATCTCTGGAGCATATCAGAAACATTACAAAAAGAAAAATCAGATAAAACATCCTAGTAATAAAAGCATACTTACCGCATCATATGAAGCATCTGGATGATTATTTTTTAACTTATTAATTGAAAAAATGTCCATTCACACAATTAACCTTTAATCTGGCCAAATACTGAATGGCTATTACTATTTTTTCATGTATTTTAACTAGAAAATTCGTGTCACAAGATGCGCACGGAAGTTTCTATCCGTGCTTTAAATGTGACCAAGACAAAGACAAGAAACAGTATGCGCGAAAAGAACAATGAAACATACCTATCCCTTCTCGGATAGACAAATTTGGTCGAATGATTTCCTCAGAGCTGACCAGAAAAATATCGCCAATGTATAGATGGTTTGTAGGGACATAAACACTACATAATTCTTCATCTCCAGCATCACTCTGTAATCAGCAACAATCTCAGCTATAGCAAAGTAAACTAGTAAAAATCAAATTGGCATTTGTCTATTTACTTTTTCCTCACTGACTGGTGTATCGAATGACCTGAATCTCTGACGACAGAGAAACCTGTCCTAAAATGGTATAAGAACAGAAGACTATTATTGCAGGCATACGTGCATCTCGCCCAATATGTTGCCTCCAAGAAAATATGTCATGAGTCATGACAACATGGGGCTAAGTTAAAACATGAAGGTTCAACCAATGAGGAAAGAGTAAATAGACAAATGCCAATTTCAAAATGAGGGTATGCACAGTTACCAGTCTTCCTTAAACAGTTAAAGAGGGGGCATGTCAATAATTTTTTTAAAAATGAGAAAAAGATGACTATTGATATCTCTCTTGATGTTCTTAGCGGGGTTTCTCTGTTACGGTACTCTAATGGTTATTATTGATCGGATTTGATGACGCTCTGCCCAATCCGAGAGCTGGCATGCAGCATGAAGGCAGAAATGGTGACCTATCTTCTGTTCGTCAAAGGTTATAGAGGTGTTTCTGCTGGTTTCAGTAACAAATGGGAGATTCCTTCATTGTCTTTGATATTTAGCAACTTCGACGCCATGATACCAAGATACGGATATGGATATACGACACGGACACAGAAACAAAGATACAACTTGGCATCTTCCAAATTCTAGGAGACAGACACGGATATGGGTATCACACACCAAAGATATGGCACAAGGCATGTAAAAATAAAATACCATAAAATTTAACTAAGTAACTTAGAAGACAGACTCAGTGATGAATATAAGATTGCATCTGTAAGATTATGAAACACTAAAAAGCAAAAAAATAATAATAAAATAAAATAAAATAAAAAATACATGAGCCAATTCCAAGTGTCATATGTTTGAAACAAGATAGTTGTGTCGTGATGAAGGGAACCCTGTAGGGATCACTATTGACATTAGCACAATGCCTTGGCCCCCTTTAGGCGTACTCTTGGATATCAATTCACCCTCTTTTTTCCTGTATCATCTTTGTTGAGTTATGGGCTTATTCATAAACTTTGCTTGCATCAATTTCCCCTAGGTTGGAGAAAACTTGCCTTCCTTGCATCTTTTTTTTCAAACGTTGAGATATATAGCAATGTAGCCCTATAGGGGCATTAGTGTCATTTTATATAAATGAGTCAAATGAAGAAACAGTCACAAAGAGGGTGAATCAACTCAATTCATTTTGTTGGTAAATTCTGTTATTCTTTCCTTCCTTCCATTCTCTCTTTCTCTACCTCCAACAAAACCCTTGTAGATCACAACTTGGTATCAGAAAGGGAAATCAGAAACCTTCTTTTTTCTTGTATTTTGCCCTCTTGGGGACGTCATCAGGTCACACGGATGATGTTAGCATTCGTACGGCCATGAAGGAGGTTGAAATATTTTGGGGGATTCAAAGTGTTTTCACTAACTGTTTGATGACTATTTGAAGGCATATCTAGTTTTTTACCTTTGAAAATGAAAAAAGGGTGAGACATCAGGTCTGAAGTTCTCATATATCAGATAAGAAGTATTTCAGTTCAGATTTAGAGCTTTTCTGGTCAGATCTAGAGTTCTGTAGTTCGGATAAGGATGTTTCAGGTTTACAGTGTTGACCGGGGGACATTCTTTGTTGAAGACAAAGATAACTTGCTCTGCATAAGGCACGTAATCGATCTTCAGGAAATCATGTCGAATATCTGTAGTATTCCAGGCTTCAGGAACTAGTTTTACTATGGGTAGCTATGGAGATAACTCCCATAATATGCAGAACACAACCGACACCGTTAAGGGTGGATGGCATAAATTATCTCAAGTGGTCAAAGGCAGATAAGATCATATATATATATATATATATGAGGACAATGATTGTGAGCTTGAAGCTCATATAGCTTATATGAGCTTGAGGGCCCAAACACATGTGGGCCCACATTGTTAGGATGATCCGAAGCATTCATTTGAAAGGCCCTTACATAGATAGGGTGTGTACAAAAAATCAGCTCCATAGGATCATCCTAACCCATCCAAAAGTGGAGGGTTAGGATTTTGTGTCTGTCCATTTTGCCCTCCACTTTTGGATGGGTTAGGATGATCCTATGGAGCTGATTTTTTGTACACACCCTATCTATGTAAGGGCCTTTCAAATGAATGCTTTGGATCATCCTAACAATGTGGTCTCACATGTGTTTGGGCCCTCAAGCTCATATAAGCTATATGAGCTTCAAGCTCACAATCATTTTCCTCATATATATATATATATATATATATATATATATATATATAGAGAGAGAGAGAGAGAGAGAGAGAGAGAGAGAGAGAGGGGAAAGGGTTCCTGCAAACGTGTGGCTTACCTGCACATGTTTGCAAAAACAGGGTGGGGGCCCACATTTTTGGGGGGTCCAAAGCATTTATTTGGAAGGCCCTTCCATGGATAGGGTGTGGCCCAAAAATCAGCCCCCTTGGATCATCCTAACCCTGCCATTTGTGGAGGGGGAAAATGGGCAGAAACATGGACACACAGTGTCTGTCCATTACCTCCCCTCGCCCACCCCCACAACTTTGATTCGGTTAGGACAATCCAATGGGGCTGATTTTTGCGCCACACCCTACCCATGGAAGGACCTTCCAAATGAATGGTTTTGATCCCCCAAAAAATGTGCCCCCACCCTGTTTTTGCAAACGTGTGCAGGTAACTTACCTGCACACATTTGCAGGAATCCCTTTCTCATATATATATATAGTCTGCTGACTAGAGATCATTCTCTAGTCCGGCGACCAAAAAACATGGGTCCCACCTTATTTGGGTGATGCAAAGCATTCATTTGATGGGCCCTGACATAGAGAGGGTGTCCACAAAAAATCAGCTCCATAGGATAATCCCAACCCTGTGATTTGTGGAGCTTAAAATGGACGGCTATAACGGCACAAATCTGTCCATTTTTTAGCTCCACAAATGGAAGGGTTAAGATGATCCTATGAAGCTGATTTTTTGGGGACACCCTATCTATGATGGGGCCTATCAAATGAATGCTTTAGATCACCACCAAAAATGTGGGACCCAAGTGTTTTTGGTCGCCGGACTAGAGAATGATCTCTAGTCGGTAGACTAGAAACACTTTTCTCATATATATATATATATATATATGAGGAAAGTGTTGGTGAGCTTAAGCGCCCAATCACATTGGGGCCTACTTTGTTAGGATGATCCAAAGCATTCATTTGAAAGGCCCTTACATAGATGGGGTGTGTACCAAAAATCAGCTCCATAGGATCATCCTAACCCATCCATTTGTGGAGGTCAAAATGGACAGACATTATTTGTCCACAAATCTGCCCATTTTTGTCCTCCACAAATGGAGGGGTTAGGATGATCCTATGGAGCTGATTTTTGGTACACACCCTATCTATGATAGGGCCTTGCAAATGAATGGTTTGGATCACCACAGAAAATGTGGGACCCATGTGATTGGGGCACTTAAGCTCACCAACACTTTTCTCTCTCTCTCTCTCTCTCTCTCTCTCTCTATATATATATATATATATATATATATATATATATATATATATATATATATAGAGAGAGAGAGAGAGAGAGAGACGTATCCTCTATATATATATATATATATATATATATATATAGGCAATTTCGCGGAAAGCCATTTCACGGCTGATTTGTGCATGAGAATAGCCACACAGGCTCACTTTTCAGCATATTGTCTTATTCATTTAATTCAGCCATGAAATGGCTTTTTGCAAGTTAAAATGAACTTGCAAAAAAGAATATAAATTATGATGGGAGAAGACATATTTAGCAAGTACCTGAAGCACAACTGAGGAAGTGATAAAGCCAAATGCATATTCACCAACGCGTGGATGACGAATTATCGCAACCTCTTTAAAAGCCGTTGTATTTTGGTCTGCAAAAAACTAAGTTATATCATATTCACTTTGTTGAAGTACATATGATTAAATAATACCAGCTCTAATAGCTTAAGCTTAGGAGTTCACACGGTATGAGAGCTATTACCTCGCGGCAGGTCCTGGGTTCAAAACCCAACAACTCCTTGATATTAAAAATCCAGGTGTAAGCCATCCCCAGAGAGAGGAGAGGGAGGGGTGACATGTGCCACGTGTACAACCAACCCAAAAAAGAGGATGCATTTTCTATCGTTCATTCATCCCTTCGTCTAGAAGAGTGAGACGCTATTCTAGATTTTCCTTTTAGACGATATTAGATGCTACGACCTATTCTTTTTATTCATTTCCTTGTCTCTTAGATTTATCATATAAGACTTTTCGTTCCCTTAAAAAAACACGACAGATTTCAGCAATCCATGTTATCATCTTGGTGCTAGAAGGTTCCAGATCTGCTATTTTCTGCAGTTTCTAGAGTTTCGTTTCCTTCCCCTAGCTGTCTTATATGAGTTATATTTTCCCACCAATGGAACAGTTTCAAATGTTTGAAACAGGAACATGTGCTCTGCATCCTTAAACTATGGTTATAACAATATGTATCTTCCAACCTTGTATGAGTTACTAGTACATTTTCCAAAAATATAAAATATCCAGAACTTACAAACAATGAATGATGCACGTCAATTTAAAAATAATTAACATATTACCTGGAGAAACAGCAGAACTAATTTGCTTGGAGGCTGAGTAAATGTGCCTTACAAAGGGCATTCGCTTAATAAACCATTCTCCAAGCCAGAAAATAGTGGCACCCGTCCATGATGAAACAAATACACCAATGAAGAATACAAATATTAAAGATGTGACAAATCCGAGCCCTGCAGTGTAGAACAGATGGGTTTAAGAGATGGAATAAAGAAACAAGTACTAAATAGGGATTGGTACAGCCCATGTCACCCTTAAGTAAATTTCAGAATTATAACCCGGTGCATGTGCAGTAGGGAAAATGATAGTAAGTAATGTTGCATATCTTAAAACCCAATTAAGTGTATCACTAGACTTCAGTTGTGAACTAAAAGAAAATCTCTGTTAAATTTGAGACCTAATCAAATAACTCACAATAGTAAATTGAACTTCGAGATACGATGAAAATAACATTCAATGGAAGAATTTTTAGTAAAAGCACGGAGAGACCTACATTAGCAAATTGAACTTCGATACGATGAAAATTCCATTCAATGGAAGAATTTTTAAGTAAAAGCATGGAGCCTCACCATTCAAAAAAAGAAAAAGAAAAGCAAGGAGCCTCATTTACCAAGAGTGCATGCGAGATACGACCTGTCAGGACACCGGTTCAAGCTTATAAAAGGAAATGGGGTTTTCGGAAGAGGATGGAAAGTAGAGAAAGTGAGACCAGGCCAAATCTCAAACGGCTTCAGGTAATCATTATTAATAACTAAGCTACCTTATAAGGGGAGCAAAACAATATTAGTATATAGAATTGGTAAATGACTAATCTACCCTTAGATCCAATATATATTAAGAATACGTTTCATGTCTTGCAACACTCCCCATCACGCTGGTTCGTAGAAGTTGATAGTCGGCCGTGCCTAATCCACTCCAGTGAAGGTGCAGTAACCCCTTCCCAGGTTCGGTCACATTTCACCCTTGAGATACGACCTGTCAGGACACCAGCTCAAGCTTATAAAAGGAAATGGGGTTTTGAGAAGAGGATGGAAACTAGAGAAAGAGAGACAGAGCCAAATCTCAAACGGCTTCAGGTAATCATTATTAATAACTAAGCTACCATTTAAGAGGAGCAAAACAATATTAGAATTGGTAAATGACTAATTTACCCTTAGATCCAATATATATTAAGAATATGATTCATGTCTTGCAACACTCCCCATCACACTGGTTCGTAGAAGTTGATAGTCGGCCGTGCCTAATCCACTCCAGTGAAGGTGCAGTAACCCGAAGTAGACTGCCTATCTGTTGCGGAACCTCCTTAGTAAGCATCTAAGAAGGCCCACATAGGACTTTATTGTATGTCCATCTAGAACTTTTAAGTACGACAGTTATAATTACGTAACTGGATCAAACTTTACCAAGTCAACTAGGGGTCAAATCTGTAAATGGAAAAAAAGAAAAAAGAAGAAGAAAAGCATACCAACAAAAGATTGTTTGATAAAGGCTTTGGAGGCTTACCAAATATGTTGATACCAAGTCTCTCATATAACGGACTAAAGAAACCGTCAACAAATTGAATAAACCACCATGTGATAAAAAATGTAATTGCAACTGGAAAAAGAACGACACTGCAATATCAAATTTAAAACCAAAATTAGACATGAAAGAACCGAAGAAGACAAAAGAATTTCAAATTCGCAAGCAACAATTAGGTTTATCACCATCCAGTCATGAACTTCTTTGAGACCCAACTCTGGAGAACAACACAGCAAGCCTGATCAAGTGCAACAGACAGGGAATGAGACAAAGATTCAACTTTACATAATGAAGTCATTAAGCAGACAAAACACATGCATGCATGCAAGCAATGTATATATTTATGTGCATTTACATAGATTTGTGCATATAAAAGTACAGCCGCATGTATGAATGTATTGTTGCCGGTGTAGAGTTTGAACCAACGGGAGTTCCGAAACAGGGCCTTGTTTAGCTCCTGAGTGTTGCATTTGTTTTTTCTGCTTTTGTTTTGGTTGGTGTGCTTCCTTTCTAAACCTTCTCGTTCTCTGTTTTATTTTGCCTTTTGGCCTTTAAAGGCTATTGCCATCATTCACCCAAAAAATTGGAGCACTAAAACAAGCCTTTTTTATTTTATTTTGAATAATTACTAAAACAAGCATATTTCCCAATAGTTCAATCAAACCATCTAATGAATCTATCAACAAATTCAACTCTTAGATATAGAATTTTGTGTGATGAACCTGTGAAAACATACAAAGTTTAAGCACAATATTTTTTTTGAAAATTGACAAATATATTCATACTAGCAAAATTACAATGGGGACCAGTAGTCCTACCAAATTTACATAGTATGAATTGCTCATGAGCATTCTCCTTAGCCCAAAAGAAAAATCCATTACCCCTTACATTACCCAATAGCCTCAATTGAATCGAATCCAGCAAAAAGTGCCATATGTGTGGGGCCCACCAAGTCAAGATTGTGACCTGCCACGTCACACCGATTTCTCCACCACAATCCAGCTAGCAAATTTGATTTTCAAAAATCTCGCTCGATGACCCAGAGCTATTGTGTGCCTCTAACCGTGCACGATAGCCAACCACCCAACAACATCATCCGATCTCTGGCGGCCTCCACCTCGAACCATCACCAAACACCAACGGCTCCCCATTAAAAATATATCAAATTCTTCCACCATCCTCTCAAAAACCTACTTTCACTAACCCAAAAATCAAAATCCTCCTCCCAACTAGAATCAAATCATTCAGATCCCATCCGAAAGTATACTTCAAGCCCTAACCCTAAATCGTAACCCTACATGGCTACTAATGCGTCTCATTGCCGCCATCCACAACCTCCCTCACCTCCACATCCAACCTCCTCCTTTTCCCCTGAATCCGGACACCCTTTTCCTTACTTCGGCCCCTTCCACAGCCTCCGACGACTCCCCCACCCACTTTCTTCATCAACCCTAACTAGATCCAACCCTTTCACCATTAAATCCGGCCTTCTCGAGCCCAGATCCAGCCATTCCACCCCTCCAACCACCATCTCTGCAATTCTTGCGAGATCGGCCCATCTCCGGGCAACATCCGGCCACCATCTTCTCCCTTGCCCATCAAAAGAGAGAGAGAGAGAGAGAGATCAGAGAGAGAGAGGGAGAGATCAGAAAGAGAGAGGGGGGGGAGAGAGAGAGAGAGAGAGAGAGAGAGAGAGAGAGAGAGATAAAGGAGATCAGAGAGAGAGAGAGATGAAGCCACCACCCTCCCTAGCAGTATAACTACGAACAAAATGTTAATTACCTTTTGTAAAATAATGGCACCTCTGCCCTAATAAAGAGCAGATTTTTGCGCCTTATAACATTATTTACCTTCCTCACGCCTTAGATTTTTGCGCCCTTTTATCTCTTCATATTGTATTTCTCTATTGTGCTTTCTTATTGTTCCTCTACTTATTTTCTATGTTTAGCTGTATTTGACCATCTTGGTCCTTCTTCTCTTAATAATAAATCTTTTCACCCTCAAAAAAATGATAAGCAATTTTGAATTGTGGACACCTAACTCTGAAAATCTCATGCCAAATATTAGTTTTAGGTTGTGTGAGAGTAGAAAAATCCTCTTCTAGCTACATATCTGGTTTGTCAAGAACCTTTGCCGTTCCCTGCAAGTTCATAAAGACTTCTTAATTTAATGGTCCTAACAAGTGAACATCACAACGAGGATTTGGGTCAAGGAATCCAATGGCAGTGGCTATAAGCAGGAGTAAAATTGGAATGCATTTAGAGTGCATCAATGGCTCCCATGTCCATGGCTTTGGTAAGAAGGTGATGTTGGGCATGATCAATATGTTGGATAGGCTCAAAAGGAAGAACATGACGCTTGTGAATAGATGCATTCTTTGCAAAGGGGAGGAGAAATCGGTTTCTAGATGGAGAAGTCTTTTTATATGATCATGCTAGGTATTACGCTTCTATTGGTTGATTGGGCTCTCGCAAGAAGAGATTTTTATGGGGCCTCTCAAGATTTCTTCTAAAATTAGAGATAGATCATCAAATGGAGACGAAGAAAGAAAATGAAGATGAGAAAATGGATGTGCCCATCAGGTCATACTATCAAGCTCTGTTTTGATGGTTGTTCTTTTGGAAACTCAGGGCAGTGAGTTTTCAAGGTGTGTTTAGATATTAGAGAGGTGGGATTATTTTTGGCTCACTCCGTCCGATTGGCATATCCAATTAAAATGAGTTGAAATCTAGAGATCTACTTATGGGTCTTTACAATAAAGAATTGGGTGGGAGACTTTGTGTGGAAAGAGAGTATGAAAGCCATATGGTGGGCAATCAGGAAGAATGATGGTTCAGGGGAGCTTGCACATGTCATAATGAGATTGTGGAAAGCATTCCAAAAGAAGATAGTTTGTTTTTTCATATTCCTGAGATGGCCAGTGATGTTGACACTTGTCAATGCCTTAACCAATAGGGTGGCTAGTAGCATTGACATGTACATGGGGCAATCTCAGCCCTAATATTATCTTTGTATTTTCTCTATGAATAAAGTTGTGTTACCTTAAATAAAACCCCACTACATCGTCATCAACTATAGCTTTTGATGCACTCTGGGTATCTAGCCCTTTACCCATACTAATATGTGAAATATTGAGCCTTCATTGGGCTTGTGGGACTCTTTTTTTTTTAGCCGATCTTTGAAGAAAAGAGTCCTTGGATACAAGAAACTTGAAAAAATAATGTTGTAATACCTAATATGGAATCACGGTATGTTATTAAGGAAACAAGTTTGAATCACTTTATCTACTAGTCCATTAACATTTCAAGTACCGTCTGGAACACTTGATTTATCAATCAGAATTTAGCCAGTTACTTGTCTGATCAATGGAACATTAGGGGGCTGAGTGGATTTTAGAATCCAGGCTTTAGTTTGAAAGCAGTGTAAAATTCTGGATTTCACAATGGAAGTAGGTTGCAGATGTGGGGGAAGTAAGTTGCAGATGAACAGTTTAAGTAAAAAATCCAGCTTTTAGAAATCTCTCCCCCATCCTGGGATTTCCAAAACCTGGACACACGTGATGATCTCCTACTCACTCTCTCGACAGAAAGAAGAGCGAGAAATCAAAAAACAGCCGACGGTCTCCTTCTTCTCTCTCGTCTCCCATCCAGGATTTTGAGGAAATCCAAGATTCTAAAATCCGAATATCCAAACGGCCCCTAAGTGTCTCCTTACGATAAGTGATTTGGTAAAGTGCTTGGGTAGCATCCTGTGTCTTCCATCTTGTGGGGCATTTGGAGGGAATCATCCATATGAAAGTATACCAGACATATGATGATCAAAATAAGCATTATCTATAGGTGTCTGAGTAGACTACTTAAAGAAATGCTTTGATCAAGTTAAAATGACCCATTTAGAAATGGATAGGATGGGCATATGAAGGAGCTATTCTCCAAGTAGGGCCAAGGGGTTTACAAGCACATCCTATCAATGGTTGCTCAAATTGTGATTCAGAAGTAGTGGTAAAGGGAACCACAGATAGGCTGGTTTTGGCAGCACATTTCCCAATGAAATCGCTGTTGGTAATTCTCTTTTGCTGGTACAACTGGAATAGTAAAAGCAATCAAATTCGAAAATGTGACAACGAAGAAGAATTCCTTAACACAATTAGATGGCTATCAAGAACAACCTATTGTTGATTCCTTCTAAATGCTAGGGCATTGTACATATTCTATCCAATTTCTCAAAAGTAAATGCTCAAATAACCAAAATTGCATTCTCTATAGGAGTTTGCCAATGCACACTGTGGCTTTAATAAGCGTAAAAAAAAGTTGGAATTGAATATAATAGAATACCAACGACACCGACTTATAAAAAATCCGCATCTCTCGTTATATTTCGTCTCTCTAATTCTTAACTTCCTAAATTACAAGTAGAATGATCATTTTCTGGATCACATAAAACCCTAACCCTAACCATTACTACACCTCATCCACACGCATTATAATCCAATGAAAAAAAAAAAAGTGCCACTCAATTCAGCAAATCCGAAACATAATTTGCATCAATTTTAGCCGAAGAGAGAAAAATCCAATCCAATATCAACATCAAGGTGAGTAAATTTTCAGCTACGAGTATAGTGCACACATTCTGGATCACAGCAAACCCTAACCCTAACCATTACTACACCTGATCCACAAGCATTATACTCCAAAAAAAAAAAAAAGTTCCACTCAATTCAGCAAATCCAAAACAAGTAACAAATCTGCATCAATTTTCAGTTAAAATCGAAATTAGAATCGGTGGCAAGATCCAAAGGAAAATCCAGATCCATGTGATTTGTGAATTGAGAAATCGAGAGAGGAGAAAAAGGATGAAAAATCGGGGATTTGGAGAGACTGACCTTTCGAGTGGAAGAAGTCGGGGAATTCGGAGGGGATTTGGCGGGGTCTTCGGGATCTTCGCCCCCTCCTCCTTGACTCAGGGGTGTGGACGATGTGGATTCCTTTTCCTCCGCCATTTTCAGTTCACAAGGAAACAAATAGCGCCTCGTGAATAAAGATCGGAGTGTTGTTTTATAAACCGTGAGCCTTGGACTGGGCTCCACTGTTTTCATAAGAATGACCATTAATGAGCCTCACATCGAGACCGTTGATCTTGTAGAGAATTCTTGGGTGACCCACATGGTCTTGGTTTGGTCTGGTCCCATCCCAAACAAAAATCGGTATGACTTTTCTTGGTTGAGCCCGAAAATTGGCTTGCCAGATTACGGATAATCCAATCAAGTTGTTCTCAATAAGATTTGGCTAGACTTAGAGTTGCTGTTCAGATCAACGGGTCTGATCACTTGTAGAAGGCTGAATTGGGGCCGGATAAGTGTATTATGAGAAGGAGAGTAAGATTACTTTTTTGATATTTTCCCCAAAGAATGTGGTTCATCGATCACTGTAGAGATCTTCCAATCTAACTAGGTATGGATGCCCAAATCAATGGAATCCTGTGATAATTTTGGTAGATCATGGACCTCCGAGAGGAGAACCCTAAATATCTAGCTATCTTCAACCTCTTGTGCATTCAATATTTGCATTCATTTCTTGTCAAGAGGAACTCCCCAAAACATTTAGTTTCAATCATTGGGAGAATATTGTGAGCTTGAGAGTTGTATGTGCCTTAAAGAGGCTTGAGAGTTTTTCATTTCTTATTTTTCATTTCTTATTTTTCCTTCCTTATTGTATTTGGAGTTGTAAAGAGGAGTTTCTTTAAAGGGCAAGTGAAATAGGGTTTGAGGGGATCTCATTTTCGATTGAAAATTTTAGAGGGATCCCATTTTTTTACTTGAATAGAGAAGAGAGAGGGAGCTAGAGAGTTTTTTCTTGCTGGCCTTCTTCTCCGGCATTCTTGCCGGAAATCCAACGTGTTCTTCTGACTCTGCTAAATATCTAGCTATCTTAGTGTGTTACTCCCATTAAGCAAGACGATCTTTTTGTAGTTCAGTGTTAAATTTTCCCAGTGCACCACACTCTTTCTAATCTATGAACCGTGATAGATATTTCATTTTAATTAGCATTAACCCATGTGTTAGAAATCAATAAACCTAATCGCCTAGATTGACAATGTGGGCCACCCAATGGAAAACGTCGCTAACAGTAAGATCGTCCTATGCCCAGTAGCAAGGCTTGCTTAATTTAGAAATTATCTTGGTAATTGAACAAGTGGACATTGCTTATCCTTCTATCCACTCATGTTTTTTTTCCAATGATAAATACGAGCATCATCATATAACAACCGAATGTTTTAATTAAGACTGTGCTTTATTTTTTAGAAGAACATTAAGATAGTAAAAATAAGTAAAACAAGAGGCCAGAGATTGTTTTCTCCCTTTAATGTGGGATGTGGGAGGTAGCTGGGGGCAGGTTTTTGTTTGTCCTTTCGATGAATATCACATGAACAGCTTAGGTTTGATTAATGATGATAGTGATTGAGAAAGGAAGAAGACAAGATAGAGAAGAAGAAAAAGAGAAAAAGCAAATATTGGAAAGAACAAAATGCCTGTCTACTTTATTTTTAAGGGAGTCTAAAGTATAGTTGAAGGTTCATAGTGAACCAAATTATTACGATTAACCATGACACCCTCTTTTAGCTTCCATACTCATGCGTTTGGTTCAAGATTCCTCTTTGGAAGTTCCACTGTACCAAAAATATGAATGAATTTGGGTTTTGAACTCATAATAATCTCAACCATTAGATTTTAAGTTCATTCAAACACATGATAGATTGGAAATAGTGTCATGTAGATTCCCACAATGAGGGGTCTTTGAACAAAGAAATTATATGGTGGCCGACCGTGTAGTAAAAAGGAGAAAGAGAGAGAGAGAAAACTTGCCACCCTTGATTTCTGATCAAAGGAAAAGTAAAAAAAGGGAGCTTTTCTTGGATAAAAAATCAAGGGATGTAGGGTTTTCTCTCTCCGACCTTTACATCACACGGTCGGCCACCATATAAATCTCCTCTGAACATATTTAATGGATAATACATCGTTTACATATAGGCCTATACATCCCATTCAAGATTACTAATAAGATAATTAGGTTTTCTGACGTATCACTACTTACGCATGGTACTAACTTATTTGGGCTCCATTAATACCATTTAGTCACGTGCGTGATGGAAAGCCTTAGTAAGGGCCCCTTTAGATATTATGGGTGGCACCTTGGGATCATTTCGCTGCTCGATCTCTTATGAACGAGATAGTAAGAAGAGTAAGGTTGTACACGTTTGAATGAATGATACAAACATTTTAGAGTCATTGTCTAAAATTAGGGCTATAGATATAATAAAATAACTATGACTTGATCAATTTATCATCCTGAGACATGTATGCGATTTGGTTATGGAGTTGGAAGGTGTTAGACACAAACTCTAATGGATTCTTACCAATTGGTCTCTACTGGGATTTTTAGATTTTATTTATTAAATTGATAATGCTGACCGAGAATATCTAGACACATGATAGTTAACTTGATGCATTCAAAGAATCTCCTCAATTTCACCACGAACGAAAATATTTGCTATTATCGTCACCTTTGTATCTCTGACCAGACTTTAAATTATATGTTTGGATAATTCTATCTCCATACGAACAACCTTTTTTTTCAGGAACTAAATATTATTCTTTTTGTATCATATCCGATTATTGGGTAATTATTGCACGTCTGCTCACGTGACATTCTTGTCCCCACCTTATAACATCCAAGCTAAAAATTCACAAAAAAGTGGAATTTGCTTGAAATTTCTTAGGAATGGTCTCTCTCTCTCTTCCCTGTCCTTTTCTTCTCTCTGTGTTGATAATGACACTTCTACTTATTTGCCTATTCTTCGAGTCTATGCCACACAACTAAACACTGCTCGTCACTATTCTCTGAGGTGATTCTAGGAAAGCATAAAGGAGGGGACATTGATGCCATGTCACAAGACATGCAATTTTTACCTTCGAAACTTGTCTAATAGTCTTCAGGGTTTTCGATTCTACACCGGTAACTAAGCACCATAAAGTTGAAGAAAAGTGCATTTTTTGCTTGAGAAATCATTGAGAATGCCAGGCATATGGCAACCAAATAGAGGATATGGATCTAAATCGTGTTCGACAGATCCAACCGCTATGCCCAAATAGAATCAAATTCAGGTTGTAAACTCCAATTCATTGGACCGTCTGAGTCCAATGACATGGTAATTCCACTTCTGAAAAAGCTCGATTATTTGAAAGAATAAAAATTTCTTCCTTCATAACATTTCCCCAACTCATAAAAGAAAAAAATAAAAATAAAATAAAATTCCCCCTAACCAAACTTTTGAAAAAACCTAGGATGATCCAATGGGCCTGCCCCTTTTACACGAATTGAACAAGTTTTTGAATCCAGCATATCCAATTGGATCCAAACCCAATGATCCTATGAAATGATCAAGTCATATCCAAATATTAGTGTGCCAAGTTTAACAATTCAAAATTGTAAACGGTGGCCCACCAAACCGCCCACCCAATTACTAAACCCATGTGCCCTCCTACGCTCCAAGGAGGCTTCTTAGCAAAGTTTCACATGAAACGTCCAGGGCAAGCCCCACAGGCATAGAAATAAGAGGGAGATTCAAATCTGGCGCGGGAAACTTTGAAAACCTAACCCTAGCCCTAGAGAGGGAAACAAAACAAAAAATAATAAATCCCCAACCAAATTCAAAACCGTTATATAAACACCATATTCCTCTCCTTTATTCCCCCCACACATTTCTGTCTCTCCTTTCAGTCCCTCTCCGTATACCACCTGTTCGACGAAATTCCTCACTCACCCCTGCAAAAACCCTAATTCCAAAACCCTAATTCACTTATTTCTCTATATCAGATCGAGATGTATGTAATTAAGAGAGATGGGCGGCGGGAATCGGTGCATTTTGATAAGATCACGGCCCGGCTAAAGAAGCTTAGCTATGGCCTCAGCATTGAACACTGTGATCCTGTTCTTGTTTCTCAGAAGGTCTGTGCCGGGGTTTATAAGGGTGTCACAACGAGCCAACTTGATGAATTGGCGGCCGAGACTGCTGCCGCCATGACAACAAATCATCCGGATTACGCCTCTGTGAGTATCATTATTTATTTTTTCTTAATTTCTCTCATGATCTCTAGATTGATATCTGGAAATTAAGGTTTGTACTGAATTGTTTGGTTATGTTTTCTTATTAGCTTGCGGCGAGGATTGTTGTTTCAAATCTGCATAAGAATACGAAGAAGTCATTTTCCGAGACGTATGTTTATTATATGTTTTTTTTTTAATAGTTGGGTTAATTTTATTATTTGAAAAAATGATCTGATTATTTTTTGGGTGGCTCAGGATTAAAGAGATGTATAATCATTATAATGAAAGATCAGGATTGAAGGCTTCTTTAGTTGCTGATGATGTTTATGAGATAATCATGAAGGTAGCATCATCCCCTATGCAAAATGTTTGTATCATGGGACGACTTAAATTAGCTTAGAAAAATTAATTCCAGACTGAATAAGTATATTGCTAGCTTGCCTACTGTGAAACTTAGGCCCGATTTTGTTTACAGGGCTTTTCTGGAAAAGTTTGGAATTTTTTTTCTAGAATTTCTTATTTTTTCCATTGTCTGATTACATATGAAAAAAGTAATTTAAACCACGTCAGTTCAATTTTTATCAAAGTAAGACCTTTAATTTATGACGCTATTCCTTTAAATAATCCACAAGCATGTAATTTCCCTCTAAATTTTGCTAACGAAAAAAAATTCCTATGAAAATAATTTCTGCAAGAAATATTTTTCCTGTAATCTAATCAGGGTCTCAGAGAATGATTGAGGAGATCAGTGGATTGTGGCGGAAAGTTTGAATAATTAAATTACAGATAGATTTGGGATTTATCCTTGGATGGTTTCCCCTTTCAATGTTTGTACCAGTTCATGATATTATACCTTAGATTGATATTGGGAATCAATGGATTAGTTGTATTGCTTTGTTGAGTTTTGTCATTGTGGGGTTTCTAAGTATTCTGTTTTGGTTTATATCTTGGTATGACTTAAATTAGTTTGGAAAAATTAATTCCACTGTGAACAAGTATTGCTAGCTTATCTACTGTGAAACTCAAAGAAAGATCAATTGATTGTGGCAAAAAATTAAATTACAGAGAGAGTTGGGATTTACCCTTGGATGATTTTCCCTTTCAATGTCTGTACCATTATACCATAGCTTGATATAAAGAATCAAGGAATGCGTTGTATTGCTCTGTTGAGGTTTGTCAACATGGGGTTTCTAAGTAATCTGCTTTTTTCCGTTTCAGAATGCTGCCCTTCTGGACAGTGAAATCATCTATGACAGAGACTTTGACTATGATTACTTTGGTTTCAAAACTCTAGAGAGATCCTACCTTTTGAAGGTTTCAGGGAGAGTTGTAGAAAGGCCTCAACATATGTTGATGAGGGTTGCTGTTGGAATTCATAAGGATGATATAGAATCTGTTCTTAAAACATACCATTTGATGTCACAACGCTGGTTCACCCATGCATCACCTACTCTTTTCAATGCTGGGACACCGAAACCACAGGTGCCGTCTGTTAGATTCGTTTTAATTCTGATTTCTTAGTAACTTTTTTATAGGTTATTTGTCTTTTTTTTTTCTTTACTTATTCTTGTTTCATGTGGGTTTCCAGTTGAGTAGCTGCTTCCTTATTTGCATGAAAGATGATAGCATTGAGGGAATATATGATACTTTGAAGGAATGTGCTGTAATTAGCAAATGTGCGGGAGGAATTGGTGTTTCTGTTCATAACATTCGTGCAACTAATAGTTATATTCGTGGTACAAATGGGACTTCCAACGGCATTGTTCCAATGCTACGGGTGTTCAATGATACTGCTCGTTATGTTGATCAAGGGGGAGGCAAGAGAAAAGGTAATTTGGTTGCGTTTGAATGTTTAATTTCTTTTATGGCATTGCTGCAAGCTGCTTTATTTTTGTGCTTTGCTTGTGTGATATAGTTTATCTAGGGATTTCCAGTTGAGACTGCAGTTTTTGTTGCTTGTAGGTGCATTTGCTGTGTATTTGGAGCCTTGGCATGCTGATATTTTTGAGTTCCTAGATCTCAGAAAGAACCATGGGAAGGTAGGGCTTCTGACTTTTAATCTAGAACTATGTTAAAGTGATTCTCTTGCGTTTTTTGTTCATATAGATTCTAGTAAACGGTTTTTTTTTGTATAATTTCTTGGGTTACCATTTCTAATACTATTTTTTAAGGTACATCATGTGTTTCTAAGTTCAGTTTCTCAATTCTAAGACCCATGTTTATTTACAACTGTTCTAGTACATTGTTTGGCTCTAAGTAGTCATTTGGATGCAAATTTCCTTTGATTTTTTTAATCAATGGGAAAATCAAATGGCATTTCTGTTTTTTTGTCATCTTATAGATACTGAACTAACACACACACATGTCAAGGAGAGGATTTTGCTTCTATGGGCATATCCCTTCCTGACATGTTGAGTGCAAGTATTGGTGAACGAGAGCTCTGATGTTTGTAATGGGAGGGCCATCACATTCTCTCACAATTACACATGCAAATGTCACTGCTGACTTCTTAGCTGAAGGATCTCTTAGGTGTTCTTTGTTGTTTCCTGCTATCATTATTTTTATTATTTCAAAGAAATATGACCTGACACTCCACTCCAGGTGCTTCATTACGTTTTGCTACTGTCATTGCATGCTTGTGATTTTGTCAAGTTCTAGTTGCTGGGGATTTCATTTACCTCCCCTGGGTCCTACAAAAAATATTCACAATTAAATAAGTTGCATCTTCAGTTTGAAATACTTAAGCATGCATTCTAGTAATGTGTATCAATTCGATACTTGTATTTATTTTTTCATTGACTTGTCTGCCAATTTGGTCTCCTAATAGTACATATCCATACCTGACATTGTTCCTTTTTATGGCATGACCTCCTCATTCAATGCCCCTTTATGTTCTGATGGATTTTTTTTGAAGTAATTCAAAAGTTATGAGCTTGCATAACAATACCTTACTTTGTTGCACTCTTACAGGAAGAACACAGAGCACGTGATCTATTTTATGCCCTTTGGGTTCCTGACCTTTTCATGAAAAGGGTCAATGGTAATGGAGAATGGTCCTTATTTTGCCCTAATGAAGCCCCAGGTTTGGCTGATTGTTGGGGTGAGGATTATGAACGGCTTTACACCCAATATGAAAGAGAGGTAAACTTAGTCACCACTTTAAATTTTGGATGTTTGGCTGTTTTCAATGTGGATCTTGATTCCTTCATTTGATGACTCAGGGCAAGGCAAAGAAGGTGGTTTCGGCACAAAACCTTTGGTTTGAAATTCTTAAATCCCAGATAGAAACCGGCACACCATATATGCTTTTCAAGGTATTTTACTAACATCTACTAATGGAAATAACAATATCTCATTAACCATTAGAATACACTGGGTCTGCTCTTTTGACCTTGATTTGTGTATTCAGGATGCTTGCAATAGGAAAAGCAACCAGCAGAATCTGGGTACTATCAAGTCTTCTAACTTGTGTACTGAAATTATTGAGTTCACAAGTCCTACAGAAACTGCTGTTTGTAATTTGGCTTCAATTGCTTTGCCACGATATGTCAGAGAGAAGGTAGGTCCCATGGATCTTATGCATCAGTTTGCCCGCCTTTATTTTATCCCCTAATACGTGGTGGTTTGATCACTACTTTTGTTTAATGTAGGACATTCCTATAGAGTCACAGCCATCCAAGCTGGCTGGAAGTAGAGGCTCTAAGAACCGATATTTTGATTTTGACAAGCTAGCAGAGGTTTGATCAATCTCTTGTTTTTTCATCAGAGGACATGCTTTTTATTATTTTGACGACATGAAATTGGTTTTTTTTTTTCATATATATATATTTTTTTGCATTTATGGTTGTGACAGGTTACTGCCATTGTCACCTCCAACCTCAACAAAATAATTGATGTCAATTACTACCCTGTTGAAACTGCAAGGAGGTCAAATTTGCGGCACCGGCCAATCGGTATTGGTGTGCAGGGTCTTGCAGATACTTTCATCTTACTTGGCATGCCATTTGATTCACCAGAGGTCAATGCTTGTTTCCAATATGTTCCATTGGATTTTTCTGTTATAATTTATTTAGCTTTCGGTATGTGTCCCACTAGGGCTTAGTGCATTTATGTACCTGATCATTTTGTTGTTGTATACAGGCCCAACAACTGAACAAAGATATATTTGAGACTATCTACTACTATGCTTTGAAAGCCTCTTCTGAACTTGCTGTAAAGGAAGGGCCTTATGAGACATATAATGGGAGTCCTGTAAGCAAGGTGTGTTGATAAACTTAATTTTAGGAATGCTGATTTTCTTCACGGGCTATTGTCAAATTCTTATTGTTGAGAATGTTTACTTATTGCTTTACATTGGCTGTGCTCACCTTGTGTGTTTGTGCATGTATGTTTTTTATTTTTATTACTTGAATGTATTTCAATATACTTTATTGGAGCTGTAAAGTATCTTAGAAAACAGCCTTGGGAAGGACATGACTGCATGGCTGCATGCCTTTCCTTAATTACATGTTAGCATTGCCATTGCTATCCTATTGGCAATGAGTTATTGTCTGAAGTTGGTTCTGTTGGTTGTGCTCGAGGAACTCATGCATATATGTTTTCAGAATGTAAATGAACTTCAATTCCCCAGCTCCTCATTAGTTCATATTCTAATTAGCTCCAAAATTGGATTTTGTGTTTTCTTTTCCTTTTCATCTTTTAGTGTTTTCTTTGTATAGCTTACCCTCACTGATTAGTATTTAAGATAACGGTATTGATTTTGGAGTTGAAAAGTTATTTTATAATAAATATATAAGTGCAGAAAAAATGTAAATATATATTATATCAGACAAATTTAATCATTAAAGAAAAGATTAGATCTATGTGTTTATAAGAACGCTGAAACACTGAGCAAAAAGGTACTTTGCGCTGATCGCAATTTGGTGTGCCTTACATGCATATCATGCCAATTTCAAAGCATTATCTGAAATGAATGTGAGCAGGGTTTGCATCTTGATCTAAATATTCTTATTTAGTTGGTCATTGCGACGTGCAGGGAATTTTTCAACCTGACATGTGGGGTGTAACACCATCTGATCATTGGGATTGGACTGCTCTGAGGGAAATGGTTTCTAAGAATGGAGTGAGGAACTCTCTTCTCGTAGCTCCTATGCCCACTGCTTCTACCAGCCAGATTCTTGGGAATAATGAGTGCTTTGAGCCATACACCTCGAATATCTACAGTCGTAGAGTTCTAAGGTTGGCCCTTCTTTTTCCATAGATAAATGGTAATACAGGCTTTCAAAGTGCAGTCACTTTTATTTATTACATATCTAATGTGCCTTCATTTTCCAGTGGTGAGTTTGTTGTGGTGAACAAACATCTTCTTCATGACTTAACTGAGATGGGTCTCTGGTCTCCCGCACTTAAGAACAAGATAATTTATGAAAATGGTTCAGTTCTCAATACCCCAGAAGTTCCAGATGATCTTAAAGCTATCTACAAGTAAATAAATATACTTATAATTCCTCAAAATCTAGACAATTCTCACCTCTTCCTTTTGTATGAGAATAAAAATTTGATGTCTATATAACAACAACAGGACTGTGTGGGAGATCAAACAAAGGACACTTGTAGACATGGCTGTTGACCGTGGGTGCTATATAGATCAGAGTCAAAGCCTGAATATCCACATGGACCAACCCAATTTTGGAAAACTTACTTCCTTGCACTTTTATGCTTGGAACAAGGTATGTTACCATTTTAACTCTTGGTGCTTCTGAGATTTGGCATTCACTTTTATCAGTTGTCCTCCAAAATTTATGGGTGCAATTTGTTCTTTTCTTGAAACATCAAACATTGTTTTGCTATATTTAAGGGTTTGAAAACTGGGATGTATTATCTTCGATCACGTGCTGCGGCAGATGCAATCAAATTCACTGTGGATACATCCATTCTTAAGGTGAAATGATTGATCAATGCGTCTTACTGTCTGTTTTTTATTTTGGTATTAAGTAGCGTCATTCTGAATGTGAAATGATTGATCAATGTTGCTTACTGTCTTCTTTTATCTTGGTCTTTTTAAGTCTCATTTTACTTACTGATATAATGGATCTTTGAAAATAAAACTCAGGAAAAGGCTAAGCCAGAGGATGATGATGTTGAAGCCAAAATGGCACAAGTAGTTTGTTCCCTGGAAAGCCGAGAAGAGTGTATGGCTTGTGGAAGCTAAATAGTTCTTTGATGATTGCGGATGAGAATGCAACTCGGCTGAGCTTTAACCATGTAATTATTCAAATGCTCGTCCTTAAGGTGGAATAGTTATGGCTTTCTGGTAAGCCTCTTGAAAGAAATGAATGCAGAAGACTAATGTGATGATGTAATTTGTATAAAGGATTCCTACTTTGCAATGCTAAAAGTGTTTGCTTTTAATGTGTATGACACCTCCATGTCTATTGCTTGTGATTGAGCTTCTGTAACTGTTTGTAGTTTATTAGAGCTGTTTGCTTTTGTTTTAGGCTTCTGTCCAGAGAACAAAGATCATTAGTTTTTTTTGTCTCATGTTGCATCAAAAGAAGTTTATGAGATTTTCACCTCATACGGCTCCTCGTGCAATTCTTTCTAATTAGATCATTTTCCTCGTTCGAGAATCTCCTCCCTTCTTCCACTCCGTCTAAATATGATAGGGATATTGAGTGTTGGATTTGGCAAATCTCAATAAGAAAAGATTCGTGGATTTGCCCAGATATTTTTATCAATTCTCAAGTTTTAATTTTCTTACAGTTAAAGTATAAAAAAGAATAAATAACACCTTCTCCAACAGCTTAAGCTTTTGGAGTAACTGGTAGTTTGACATGAGTTCAAACCTCCTTGATTTCAAAAATCTACATGCAATGGTCAACCCAAAAGTGGGGCCACATGTGCCACGTGTAAGCCAACCCAAAGAAAGAGGGACCACACGTGAGGGAGAGTGTTAAAGTATAAAAAGAATAAATAATGCTTTCATATAGATAGGGTGACACTCTGTGAGCAGAGCTTTTGGAGTAACTTGTAGTTTGACACTTTTCCCACAGAGTTATACACAAGAGGAAATATGAGGAAATGGTTTGTGAGCAGCTGCTCTCACAAACATGTTTGGATGATCCACATCATTCATTTGATAGGCCCTCATATAGATAGGGTGTGCCCAAAAAATCAGCTCCATAGGATCATCCCAACCCTACGATTTGCGGAGTTAAAAATGGATTCACAAATTTGTCCATATTTTGCCTCTTCAGTTTGAAGGGTTAGGATGATCCCATGGAGCTGATTTTTTGGGCACACCCTATCTATATGAGGGCCTATCAAATGAATGCTTTGGATCATCCAAATAATGCGGCCCTCCTATGTTTATGAGCTCTGCTCAAATAAGATTTATCTGAGCAGCTCAGCATTTCCTCTAATAACAAATAATATATTAAGAATTTTTAGGTTAAGTAAATACAATGTTTTATTTCCAATGTGAAAAACTGTCATGTGCCTAATTGACTCTAACACAAGTAAACAAAGAAAAAGTGAGAAGAGGAAAAGAGAGGTCAATTTGAGGCAACTAGACCTAAAGTGAGAAGAGGGAAAGAGAGGCTAATTTGAGGCAACTAGATCTCCTAGAGGTTCAATTCCAGAGGGACCATAACTCTCATGAAGAGACACAAAATTATAGGGGAATGATAATACCTCCCCCACCCCCCAACGGATAAAATCCTCCCCTTTAACATTATTCGTCAAGTTTTAAACGCAAAGAAAAATGTTAAAGGGGTGAATTTATCCTCAAGCAGTGAACCATTCTCACATAAACCGTAGAGAGGGGGTGGGGGGATTTTATCCGTTTAAGGGGGTGAAAATATCATTTCCCAAATTATTTTGTTTTGGAAGAAAATCTGGATGCCAATTTTCTATTAATAACTTACTTCAAATATAATAGAAATCCACATTCATATGTAACTTTTCCTAATTCCTATTTCAAACTGAAATCCAAATCCTACACCTACAAGTGGATAGGTCCCACTTTATCTTCCTTTATCAAAAGAAATCCAATAAACACTCTCTATCCCTTCCTACTCGGATAAGCATTGTAACATCCTACTTGGACCAATTGGAAAGTTGTAGCAGTAGTCTTTAGAAAAATACACATCAAAGAGAATTAAAAGTGTCGCGACGAATCTTGAAGTATTGGAATCTAATATGTGACCAACATGGAAATCCGTGAAATATAACTTCTATCACTTCAGGATATAGATGGAGCAAACATGATTTCCTATAAAGATTGTCTTCTCAAATATTTTGCCCTTCTGAAATTACAAACTGCTGCAAATTGAAGTCCTACTTGCTGAATGTTCACTGTATCTGAAAAGTCTTGGCCTGCTGTATATTTACGAATTTTTGTAATTGAGTTCGACAGTAGACTTAATGCGGAGACTTGAGAGTCCATTGCATGCGTTGCTTTTTTTTTTGGATTTTATCCAGTCAATGCTTTGTTGGTATGTGGATGTTTAAAGTTGAACAAGTTGCATCTTGTTTTGGCCTTCATGTTCTGAAGGCAAAGCATGAGAGGATGGGAGCCCTTGAAAGAAATATCATCTCTATCAGTTTCTCAATTATTGGAAGATAAACTACCAAGTTTGGAAAAAAACAAAATATTGAGTTGACAAGCTTTTAACTGGGTCAGTTTGGTGCTTATGTGGGCCAATGTAAAGATGCAACTCTTCTATGCTATGAGCCTATGAGCCTATGATTCAGGATCACTTTGGTTTGACTAAACTTAGTTCTTAAATTGTAAATACGATTATCTTAACTTAGGCCCCATTTGGTTTGGACTTTGGATTATGAGAACTGATTGTGAATCCAAAGACTCAAATTATGTTTAATTTTGAGACCAATAATCAGTTTTCAACTCACACTCTGTTATCAAAATCCAACATCTCTTTTCACTTGATCAAACCATCTCTTTTCCTTGTATCTTTGTGACATTTTTATGTTTGAATTTGGGTTCATTTGACTCTAGGAACTTTTGTATCCTACCTTTATCTAAACCCTACATGGGCTATTGGGATTTGCTAGGGACCATTGCAGATGGAATTTCGCAGACCGTCTGTTGCATGAGAGAGCAACCACGTAGGCTCAGATTTTGTCTTATTCACTTGATTCATCTGAGATGGCTGCTCTCTCATGCAACAGTCGGTCCTCCAAATGCTTTTTGCGATGGTCCTAGCAAATACCTGGGCTATTTGGTTTGAGGATAGTAAGCCTTGGTAAGCGCAACTTTAGTTCAGAGCAACTAGGGTTTTTATTTTTTATTTTTTGGCCGGTGTAACTGTGTAAGTGGGATAACGGGGTTCTAGGCTATACCCATGTGTAATTTTAAAGCCTTTTTATTTAAATTTTAGTAAGTTAGAATCGTATAAACATTTTGTTAGTAATTGTGAAAATACAGAGAGAGAGAAGTGAGTGTGACACTTCGAGGGGAGTGGGAGAGATTTTAGGGATTTCCCACCCCCCTATATAATCCCTCTAATATTTCTCTAAGATAGATTCTCCTCTAATGCTTTTTCTCCTCAATTTTCATCTATCTCTCTTCCAAAAATAACAATAAGTTTTCCCTAGTAAAACCCCCGCATTTTGTTCTTGGTTTTCAACATTTTATCATTTTGTATTTTGTATTATTTCGAAGGACTGATTCCTTGTATGAAAGTGACCCAATGGATTGTTGTATCTTAGGAGATGAACACTGGCGAACCCAGTGCAAAGGGAGGTGTATCGTCTCTAAGGACGGCGCCAGGAATTTACACTTTGTTGTGTGTGCGTGTGTGTGTGTGTGTGGGGGGGGGGGGGGGGGGGGGGGGGGGCTTACTAAATTTCTGCATCCAACGTTCATGAACGCCGATAAATATAAACCGGCGCTAAGGGTGTCAATTTTGGCTCGGGCTCGGAAGCTCGCTCGAGCTCGGCTCGAATCCTTAACGAGCCGAGCCGAGCCCGAGTTAGGCCAGGCTCAGCTCGGCTCGGCTCGTTAAGAATTTAATATATTTAAATATATATTATATATTAATATATACACTAAAAGGGTTGTCTAGGGAGTGAAAGGGGGAGGCAAAATATGTCACTTCTTTTTTGGAACCCCATTTGTTACTTGGACCACCCCCCTAGTGTAAAAAGAGTAGTAAAAAAGCACTAGATAGGGCTGTCCAGGGAAGATGAGCGGTGTAAAATTAATATAATTTGAGCTCGATAAGGCTCGCGAGCCTGGCCAAGCCTGACCGAGCCGAGCCGAGCCTGGTTCGAGCCCGAGCCGAGCTTTTGAGCTTAACGAGCCGAGCCGAGCCTGGCCAAGCTCGGCTCGTTTACACCCCTAACCGGCGCATCTTCTTCCTTTTAGCGGTGTTCGTGAACGCCTGTAAAACCTTTTTTTTTGTTGTAGTGATAAAAGGGATTTTGCAAGTCATTGGAGGGCGTGGCCACCCCCATGTTATATGTCCCTGCCCCCGGAGGGCGCTTACTAAATTTCTGTAAGGCGTATTACTGGCATTCATGAACGCCGATAAATATAAACCGACGCATCTTCTTCCTTTTAGCGGCGTTCGTGAACGCCGATGAAACCTTTTTTTGTTGTTGTTGTAATGATAAGAGGGATTTTGCAAGTCATTGGAGGGTGTGGCCACCCCCACGTTATATGTCCATGCCTCTGGAGGGCGCTTACTAAATTTCTGTAATAATTTCTGCAAGGCGTATTACCAGCATTCATGAACGCCGATAAATATAAACTGACGCATCTTCTTCCTTTTAGCGGCGTTCGTGAACGCCGGTAAAACCTTTTTTTGTTGTTGTAATGATAAGAGGGATTTTGCAAGTCATTGGAGGGCGTGGCCACCCCCACATTATATGTCCCTGCCTTGGAGGGCGTTATTTCCGTCGTGCCTTGATCCTAAACACAAGCTATATCTTGACTTTTCTAATGAATGATTTTTATTAGTTTAGTTTATTTTTATTAAATATACAATAATTAATATCAACAGAAAAATTCCTAATGATTTTTGACAAATCTCTAGCAGTGCTCTCATCAGCGAACCCTTTAAAATTTGAAGGCTGTTTGCAAAATGTAAACCATTTATGTAAGAAAAAGCATGGGCACCATATCATGACACGTGCTCAAGAGTACAAGGAAGCGAGGACAAATCCCCATAAGATGCAAAAAAAAAAAAAAAAAAAAAAACACTGAAAAGATGGCAAAAATGATTCGTCCTTTTCACAACCTTCATTTTCGGTAGAGAGTTCCATTTTAAAATTGTTTTCCTTAAAATTTTGTAGGGCAAAAAGAGATGTTTTTCTACCAAGAAAATATTAAAAACATGTTTTAGATATATTAAGCACATTTATCATTATAAATTAAAAAAAGGATTTGCTATTGTCCATTGCAAAAGGCATTCTGCAGATGGCCTGTTGCATGTGAGAGCAGCCACATCATGAATGGAGACAAAATTTGCTGAAAAGTGAGCTGGTGTGGCTGCTCTCACATTTAGATATTTGATCCGAAGGGGAAATTCTAAACAGGGAAATGTTATCAGCACAACCTTAATTTGATATTTGGGAAATGTAGGAACCTCTTGACGAGAATTTATATGGTGGCCGACAGTCAAACAATAAGTTAGAGAGAAAAAAAACTCTCGCACTTGATTTCTGATCCAGGTCAAACTCTATTTTTTTACTTTCCCCTCGATAAAAAAATCAAGTGGGTTGATATTTTCTCTCTCCGCCCTGTATATGTAAAGGGCGGACACCATATAATCTCTCTTGATTGACAGCTCTCTAAACGGTAAGAGCCTAGATGGGTTAGTGAAAATATCAAAATATGGTTGTGGGAATGAGTAAGACTGCCCACGAAAATCAGATTACCGAGATGGGCTTATGCCGACAAAAAAATAATTAAAAATTGAAAATCACAGGTGACAAACATGTGAACACAAGGACAGGGGTTAAAAGACCGCTTTCAACACGAAATCAACATGCATGCACTCATAAAAAAGAAAAGTGTAAAAAAATGCCTCTTTTTGCTTCTTTGGTCATCCATATCTATTATCCCTCCATAAAATAAAGTTGTCTTCAAAAGACTGTTTCTTTTCTGGGGAAATGTTATATTCTCCCCCATTTCTTCCCACAGCCACCCCCTAGGCCCTAGTCGTGTAAAAATAATCATAAATACACTAGACAAATGGGCGATTATATCACACGTCAAATATTATTAAAGCCCTTTTGAGAAGGTTTCAAGCCATCCTTTGTATAATGTAGAGATAGAGAGAGAGAGACGTATTGTTCATCGAGAAACTTTAAATAAAGACTTCTAATTTGATATTTTATTCTTTTATTTTGTCAAACTAAGGACCAAAAATCCTTTTACTAATTCTTTTATATCGAAAGCCAGCCTAACATTGAGTTATGCAGTCAAATATTTGAATATTAAAAGATAAAGAATAGAATAAAATAAAGTAAAAGAAGAAGCCCTCTTTCATTCCACATTTCCCACCTTCTGTTTTCTTCCTTTTTTTGTTTAATGAAGAAACCACTTAAAACAATAGTTTCTTTTTCTTTTCTTTTTGAAAAATGATGGCTTACCATAGTAACAAGAGAAAACGGTTTCTACATACATGTGTAAATAAGTTATCTACACACTAGCTTAAAATACAGTGGAGGGCATATTGTTTGGGTGATCCAAACCGTTGATTTGATTGGCTCTCACATAGATAGGCTGTCCATAAAAAATCAGCTCCATAGGATCATCCCAACCCTACGATTTGTGGAGGTAAGATGGATGTGTGTAAACTTTCACAAATCTGTCCATTTTTTGCCTCAATGGTTCGAAGGGTTAGGATGATCCTATGGAGCTTATTTTTTGTGGACACCCTATCTATGTGAGGGACAATCAAATGAATGGTTTGGATCACCCAAACAATATGGGCCTCCAATGTATTTTAAGCTAGTGTGTAGATAACTTATCTACACATGTGTGTAGAAACCGTTTTCTCTAGTAACAAATATTATATTTGAAAATGTTGCAATATTTCATATTTTTAATAAAATGACAAAATCCTGAAAATTTTCCTATATTCTGAAAAATCATCGAAATATCTTCACCTTTTTTTTTACCGCGAGAATATCCCGATAAATTCACGATCTTATTTGATCTCCTAATTGTGTTGTTAAATATTATTCTCTATTTTTTTTCATATATGCTGCTCTTTCACAATTTGGGCCCATGAATATTCAATGGAATAATTTTTCCAAGGTCTGGTAATGTCTTTTTAGGTAAACTTATCCTACAAAAAAATAAAATTGGAAAATATTACTTGAAATAATAGGAATGATAGATGCAAGGGCTCTCTTTATGCAACGGCTGGAGAAGGGCCCCTGAATAGATCCACATCATTTTTAAAGTCGGTTGAGAAACTCAATTCGGTTGCACTTAATGACGTGCATCTATTCAAGGGCCCTTCTTTAGCCCTTGAGCCCTTGCATAAAGAGAGCCCTTGCATCTATCATTCCTCCTTGCAATATAAAAAAAAAAAGTTAGAGAAAAGTAATTCCATTGTTGCCAAACACACACTAAATAGACATTGACCTGAGAAAAATAATTTCATTCTCAAGAAAAAATCAACTGTTCATCTAAATAGACATTGACCTGGATTCTATGCCACCTACCAATGGCCCATCTCAAAAAGGGATTTCATGTGCAGGCAAGAAAATATTCATTCATCGTGACGGCTAATAGGTTTATTATTTGAAATATTTGGACGGAAATGATATCAGCACAACCATGTTTTAAGAGTTGCATAGTCCTAGCTTATCTTTGACACCTCTTTAAACAGTCAAAGACAAGATGTATTAGTTTATAAACAAAACATGCTCGTGCTGATTATCATTTCCCTATTTGAACCGGACATGACCTCATTATCATATAATTAGACCCAACGAGAATTACGTAGTGGACCCTAAGTAAGATTGATTTTGGGCCATTTTAGATCCTATAAAAATTCAACAAATCAACTCAAGGTGGGGCCTACTATACAATAGTAAGCATGCCTTATTGTATTAGAATTCAGAAAAGAGGTTTTATAAGTATTTTTCAAAAGATACACTGGGGCCTACTTCCTAGGATGATCCAAACCATTCACTAAGATGATCTCAATGCAATGGTCCTAGCCGTCTGATCTATAGAAGTACCTCTTCAGATCGGAGGGTTAGGATCATCCTACGGAGATGATTTACGGAGTGCATGCTAGTTACATTGCGGCCCAACAGATGAATGATATGGATCATCCTATGAAGTGGGCCCGACCCTATTTTTGAAGGCTCTAATCCTACACTCCTTATGAAAGTGTCAAAATTATTCAACCAATTGCTTTCCGTAATATTTTTGTTGGGCCGTTCCGGTTCAGACCCGTCTCGTAGCCCATTTTATGAAATTGAATTGTGGGCAGACTCTAAAAACGCTTTCTGACGTCAAATCACGTTACAAGTGGGGCGCATAATCTTACTGCGGGGGCATCAAAATCATCGCCGACAAATGGAAAGCTGTGTGTTATTTATTTCAAAGAAACCACCGTCATTAAAATTTTGACCAATAAGTGTTGAGTCCACGTTGACAATACGTTAACTATCTAAAATGCGCACGATCTCTCTACAGCAAACCTACTTCGTGCGCAAATTAGAAACGTCCACGTCAGCACTAAACGACAAAATACTAGAACGGAATAAAGAATAAGCCAAAAATAAAATAAAATGAGTTGAACCGGGTCTGGACTCTGAACGGAGACGTGTTTGATTTAAAAAAAAAACTCTCTTCGAAAATCCAAAAGTTAACATAGCCCGGGCCCGATTTCAATGACCATCTAAATTCTTGGCAAAGCCCATCAAGAGATTGGGACCATGTCGAGCCCAGAGCTGTATCTACAGTAATTTTTTTCCTACAAAATGGTGGGCCTTGTAACAGGTAGGCCCCCACCATATTCATGGGTTTGGTTGGAGAAGGTGGGACCCATCTTAATAAATAGTGGGCCCCTTAGATATTTAGAACTAAGTCCGACCAGAGCTGTACTTACAGTGAATTTTTCCCCACAAAATGGGGGCCCATGGTGTGAAATGGTGGGCCCCACAATATTCATGGTAAAATAGTGGGCCCCACGGGTTTTGTTGGAGATGGTGGGACCCACCTTATCAGAACATGTGTAAAATTGTGGGTCCCCACACTATGCATGAGTTTGTGTGGAGAAGGTGGGTCCTACCCCATCAGGACATGAGGGGTTAAATGGCGGGCCCCACGTTATATGCACAGGTTTGGGCCCCATCAAAACATCAGTGGGCTTAATCCCGTCTAAACATTAGGCGAATACAGTGGACCCCATCCATTACGTATAAAATGGCGGGACTCACCCCCATTAAAACTTGAGGTGTGAAATGGCGGGTGCCACCCCACTCATGGATTTGAGTGGAGAAGGTGCGACCCGTGTAAACTGCAAAGTCCCGCCCCATAAAAACAAGGTCCGTAAATCAGTGGGCCCCACCCATTGCAATGAATACATGGATATAAGATGGTGGGTCCCACCCGTTTCTGCAGGTCGGGCCCACATCTTGAGGTCGGGCCCACATCTTGATGGCCCCACCAAATCAGCCCAAGCCCAAATGATGGCACCGCCTACAGAGAGAACCTAATGGGCTTTTTCCAAATTGTCGGTACCTGGACATAGAGAGAACTCAATTCTATCAGAAATTCTCCTCCAACACACCGACCTTTCACAACTTCGAAGCGACTCCTCTCTCTCTCTCACCTCCCCATGTTCCCAACCATAATTCAGTCAAATCAGTGTGAACATGAAACAGAGTCGGCAAATCCTTTATTTTTTCCTTTTTAATATCTTACTTAGAAATAAGCACGTTATAATTTCTCATATAAGAAAATCCAAAACCCTAATGTATTTATAAAAAGTACCCATAAAAAAGAAATGTATGTATAAAAAAGAAATTAAAGAAATAAAGAAACTGTACCTAAGTCGGCTCTCCACGTTTCAATTTTGTCTATATAGCCTTTGATCCATGGAGATCTCTAAAAGTTGTTGGAGCTACTCAGCCAAATCACTAAGTGGGCCATCTTCAAATTGGAAGATTTTGGGAGGAGGAGGATTTCATGTGTTTGTTGAAGGTGGCGAATCCACGAGATACTGGGAAGTTTCTTTGGTTCCAAGAGGGAGACCAAGGAGATGAAGAGGCTGGTTATGTACCACCGCCTTCGAGTGCGGTGATGACGATGTCTATGCCATCGTTATTTTCGGGTTACAGTCAGGCACGAGAGATGTCGGCTATGGTATCGGCTCTCACGCACGTGGTCGCTGGAGAGGGAGGTGGTGAGTGGGTCTCTAGGCCGGAATCGAGTGTGATAGTTCCAGTTTCTGGGTCATATTCAGTTACTTCACCTTCATCTTCTTATTCATCCTCTTATTCATCTTCTTCAATGAGTGGAGGACAAAAGAGGAGACGAGAAGAAGAGAGCAATCAGTTGCAGGAATCTATGTTGAGGTTGTATAGAGGATTTGGTGATTTTCAAACTTACCATGGAGAATTATCAGCTCAACCAGGTTGGTTATTAGCACTGTATCTTTTTTTTTTTTTTTTGCGTGCTATATGTTGTCCTCAAGTGTTATATGTGTGTTTTTAAACTTTCTTCTTCTTATTCTGATTTTATGGGTTTTGAGAGATGTATTAGATATGATTCTTATCTCCTTTGCTGATTTGAATTTAGATTTTTTATTAAAAAACCCTTTTCCAACATGGGTTTTGTTCAATTATTTTCCTTTCATTAGAATGTGTTTACGTACCTTTGAAGAAACGTCCTTCTGTTTAAATTATTTTCTATTCATTCCTTTATTCTACTATAAACTATATGGGATTTGCTAGCGTCCCATCGCAGAAGGCATTTCGCGGAGCTTCTGTTGCATGAGAGAGCAGCCACATGTGCTCGGATTTTGTCTTATTCATTTAATTCATTTGAGGTGGCTGCTCCCTCATGCAACAGAGGCTAGAACTTTAGGCCAATTTTATGTCTCCTACTTCATTAGATTTCTTTTACTTTTCCTATTTCCATTCTATAAGCAAAGCATTTTTAGTCAAGGGTTTGATTCTCAGACGTGGGCTTTGAAGAATCCATGTGCTTTGATACTGTGCCATCTGGGTCTGTGGATAAAAGACACTATATGTTCAGTAATGTGTAAGAAACAAAAGACAGGAATACTACCGTCCTATCCAAGCTTGTCAGCATAAAAAATTTTTTTTTTGAAGAAGGCAACAGAATATATATTTATATATATGAATAAGCAGAACCGAGATGGTCCTGTCGGAACAATGAGCAAATAAAAAAATTGGGATTAGATTAGCATCTTAACCCAACTTTCTCCCTTTTCTATATTGATCTTCACTAATTAACATGAGTATATAATACCTCCTACAAATTGATGTATGAAGTTCTAGTGGTTTAAAGCTCTGTCTCCATAGCATTGCGGCATTGCCTATAAATATTTGATTTTAACTTATTTTTCTTACAATTTCCTTTAAAGTGGCAGAAGGAGAGCCTGATGTTTCAACAACAACAACTACTGCTACAACCACAACAGCTCCATCTACAATCACAGAAGAGACCTCTTCACATAGTGGGGGTGAAAGGAGAAGACGATATAGGGGAGTAAGGCAAAGGCCATGGGGTAAATGGGCGGCGGAAATAAGAGACCCACACAAAGCAGCTAGAGTTTGGTTAGGCACTTTCGAGACAGCGGAAGCAGCCGCAAGAGCTTATGACGAAGCTGCGCTCAGATTCAGAGGTAATAGAGCAAAGCTCAACTTCCCGGAAAATGTCAGAATCCAACAACCATTACCGGTTTCTCCGGCGACCCATTTGCCACCTTCTGCTTCTCAGGCGACCCTTTTGCAGGCTCCTCAACAGCTGCCACAGTTTTTGCAATCTCAGAATGTTCAACAGTTTCAGAGTTCTAATATTCCTAGAGACTATGCTCAGTATTTAGATTATGCTCAGTATTCTCAGTTCTTGCAGAATCCTATAGATTTTCAACAGCAACCAACTAGTCTTTTAGATCAGCTCCTATATTCTACTTCTTCTTTTGCCTCTTCCTCATTACCATCTTCTTATTCTTCATCTTCTCATTCTATGTTTTTTACACCAGTGACAAATCCTCAAATGAGTTACTTTATGCCCCCAGAAGATCAACCCTCTGGGTCAAGTTTTCCAACTCCTCCTTTTACAGATTCTAGTCACTTTCCTCCTCCTAGTTAAATGTCTCACATTTTTTTTCTTCTTTCTATTTGGTTTTGATTGTAAGGGTTGAATGTTTGTACCTTCATGATCCTATGAAGTTCAAAGGTTTTTTTCAATTTCTTATTATTATTTTTGAGATGCGACCAAAATACCATAACTATCCTCTTGTTTTGATATACACCTCCTCTGTATCCCAGACTCTTCTCATGTGACTTTTTAACAGGTCTTATGATGTTGTGTCAAGGTTGAGATGAGAAATGTCAATTTTCATATTTGAAAAATAGATTTGCTAACCAATTGTGTCAAGGCCAAACTGGCTTACTTTTTAGAATATTTTGTCTTGTTCATTTATTTCATCTGAGGTGAGGTGGCGTTCTCTGGTTCAAAAATAAGCCACGGCTTTAGTGACAAAGTAGTTAAGGGTCCTAAATTTCATGTGAAAATTTTAAACAAAAAACTGGTATATGACCAAACAATGTCCCATTGGTTTACAATCTCAGCTTGTCTTTAAATACATGGAATTTATTGCTTATCTGGTGGGTGGCCCATAAATTCAAAAGTCCGAGTCAAATCCAGTGTCCTGGAATATACATACACCGAGTTTTGATGTATATAGTCCACAATTTTAAAAAGTTTTAGTGAACATTCAGCTGAATATGAAGTAGATTAAGAAAAGATGGAACAGAGGAATGAACATCCCACCCATATTGCCACAATTCAGCATGCCATCCATACCAAAAATAGTTTTGCACTTCAGATGGATGAGGACAACGGAAGAAATATAAACAAGGACAGCCTGAATGTGCACGATACAGGTTTGGATAAAGATTAACTCATCCCCTTAAGAAGAAGAGAATTGTGAGGAGATTTAAACACAGAAGCATCATGTCAATCTTCACATGCTGATACCATGGAAAATAAGGAGTCGGATATAGACCATAAAAATTCTCAAGAAGAAGAGATACGAGATAGGAGGAGCGGAGTCACCCTCCCGCATTCCTTGTCTAAGATGCTCCAAGCTAGCCGATTGTGTAACTCAACACTCATCCATTGAGCATTGAGCTACATCCACAACATACATTTGATTATTGGAAACCCATTGTTTTGTTAGATGAAATTGAGGGTACTGTTGTTGATAGAAAACAAAAACTTATTGCTTCAAGGCTTGATATCACTTTCCTTAAGACAAGATTCGCCCCCACCAGTAGTGTGCAAAGGGGATCCGCGAATTGTCTCCAAGATACATTGAAGCCTAGTAAGGAAGCCCTACTAACGTTTGATGACATCTCGCACTAGCGGAATCAAACCCGAAATGCCCTTCCGAAAATTCAAGCCTTAGAGAATTTTCCAGATATTGTTTCTGCAGAAGAATAGTATCTAGAATAATAAAACAAAAGAAAACAATATGTAGAAATACTTGGGGAATTTGTAAGAATGTAGAAGAGAGTTTAAAATCTGTCAGAATAGCAGAAGGAAATTGGTAATTCGATTCTCTAATGAAATGACCGAATTCTGCACATTTTACAGACCACCAGATGTCTTTTCAGTGTGTAAAACATCTCTACAGGGCACCTTTCTAGAATGATTGAAATCTGACCATTAGATCGCACCCATTTGATATTGAACGGTCCTGATCGATTTTAGAGGTGACTGTTGGTTTGAGTAAAACCTCTCTCCAACCCCGTCATCGTTAGATCAATTATCTATGGTGCGGATCGCACCCCCTTGGCTCTTGACCGTGAAGTGCACAGTGCACCTAAAAAATCGTCAATAAAGCGCCACTATGCGCCCTATAGCCCATTGTCCATTGCCCACGCCGCGCGCGCGTGTGCGAACGGTGCGTTGCAGCGTCCCGCGGGTCCAACCATGGGTTCAACCCAATGTGCAACCAAACAAGTAGTAGAAAAGTGTAGTGGTTTATAAGTTATTTTCTTTCCTTTCTCTCATTTGGTACGCGACTATCTTTTCAACTACACTTCTACATCCTTTTGTAAAAGCAAATCTTTCCAAGAAAACATTTTCTTTTTCCCAAACGCTTTTGATAAAATATTTTCCAAAACACTAACACATGCAAAATACATGATTTTGAAAATCCACAATCACTAACAAGTTTCCCCATTTTCTTTTGTTATGTTCTCCAGGAATAGGGTTTGTGCTTTGTGCTCTTGATTGTAATATCCTTTTATTTTTTTTATATTAATACACCGGTAGGGGTCCCGCCTAACCCCCATCTTATCTAAAAAAAAAAAAGGTTTTAGTGGCATAAGAAGATTAATAAATAGGAATGGAAAATGATATCGTGGCCTAGAGTAAGACTGGTGGGATAGCCAAACAATGGGAATGTGCTGTGTTGATTTTCCTAGGGAAAATGATATGGAGACCAAGAGTACTACCTATGGGAGAGCCCAATAATGAGACTGCACAATGTGTGCAAAAATAGTACTTTTTTTATATTTTCCTAAACCTAAGGGCTGCCTTACATCACTTGTGATGTTGTGGCGAGAAGCTACTTGTTCGATCCCCTCCTTGGTCGTACTCTCACTCTCCCTAGCATTATTCTTTTCCTAAACCTAAGGGATGGCTTGCATCACTTGTGATGTTGTGCAAAAGAACCCATTTGTTCAGTCCACTGCTCGGTCCAACTCCGCTATCGCTACCATCGCTACGATTACTTAATTAGAATGGAATTGAATAAATCCGTTTCGCTATTTTTTCCAAAATATCAAGGGTATTTTTTACCCAATCTAGTATTACTTGGAGGGAGGATCACCCTCATAAAAGCGGTCCTTGCCAACATCCCTATCTACTACTTATCTCTTCTAAGATGCGATTGAGCAGATCCAAAACTTTTTATTGGGAGGGACAAATGAAAAGAAGTTGCATTTGGTTAGGTGGGAGAAAGTTTGTAGCCAATCAAAGAAAATGGCCTTGGGATCCGCTCTTTGAGAAATGTTAGTAAAGCTTTGCTTGGAAAATGGCTTTGGAGATTTAGAGAAGAAAGGTATAGTCTGTGGTCAAAGGTAATTGAGAGCAAGTATGGATCCTATCTGGGTAATTGGGTCTCTATGGAGAAGTATGGTCCAAAAGCCTTAACTATATGGAGAGATACCCTGAGACAACAATTTAAGTTTCAAGAAGTAATTGGGTTCGGAGTTTACAGTGGAGATAGAGCTATGTTCTAGCACGATAAATGGTGTTCTCAAGAACCTTTAAAAGATTTGTTCCCGGATCTATTCAAAGTATCATTGAACACCGAAGCATTTGTAAAAGACTGCTTTGAGAGAGTTGGAGATAGGGTTACATGGAAGGTTGAATTCATACGGAATCTTTTTTATTTGGAAGTGGATAGGGTGGCGTCCCTTATTCACTTATTAGAATCTCACTAAATTAGGAAATTAGGAAAGGGCAAAAAGGTTTGGATCTTAAATGCCTATGGTATTTTCTCTGTCAAATCATTCTATCTCATTTTGGCTTCCTCCTCGCCTCCCTCATGGCTCTGCAAAGTTTGGAGTAACCCAGCGCCCCCCAAAGTTAGAGCTTTCGGATGGTCGGCCTTTTAGAGTAGGCTTCAGGCCATAGACCATCTCCGCCGATGTAGCTTCCTTACCATCAACCATTGTGCCCTCTGTGTGGAAGCGAGAGAGTTAGTGCCGCACATGCTTATCCATTGCAGGTATACTCAACAGATATGGAGTAGGATCTTGACCCTATTTGGGTTTCCTGGGTCTTTCCTAACCACATGCTCGCCCTTTTGGATAGTTGGTCTTTTGCCCCTTGGCCTAAAAAGAGTTGGACCTTATGGAAAATGACTCTGTGAGTGTCCATTTGGATCATTTTGAAAGAAAAGAATGCTCACACTTTCAAGAATGTGGCCAAGAGTGCCTATCTTTCCTTCTGAAGGGTCATCTCCTTAGTGGTTTCTTGGACAAAAATCGCACCTGACTTCTCCTTATACTCAGGATCGGATATAAAAAGGTGTTGGAAAGGGATTTGTAATAGCAAGGAGAGTGAAAAGATTATTGCCTCTAGGTGGACCCCTGGAAGACTAAAGCTAAATTTTGATGGATTTAGTTTGGGAAATCCGGGGTCCTCTGGAGGTTTTCTTTGAAATGAGAATAGCATCACTAAATGGGCATTTTCAGGTCTGATTGGTATTAAAAACTCCAATGAAGTAAAAGTGAGGGCAATCCTTTAAGGTCTTAGACGGGTGGCGCATAGAGACATGGACAATCACATTGTGGAAGAGGATTCCTTGAACGTCATCAGGTGGTTGGAAGGCTGATCTCCTCATCCGTGGAGATTTGCAGAGCTTTTTGACGAGATTTTAGACCGGGTAGAAGGTCATAAGGTTACCTATCATCATGTTAAATGGTCGGCGAATGAAGCAGCAGATCATCTAGCTCGTGCGGAGGTGGCAAGAGCCGAGTTAGAGTTTTTTTTTATTACCTTCCCCTGTGAGGATTATCTCACTCGAGTGATCTTGTTTGTGTATTTTTGATCTTTATTTCTGCTTGTGATGTTTGTTATCGTAGTCCCATAACTGCCTCGGTCATGTTCTTTTTCTTTAGTAATAAAAAGTCGCCAGTTCAAAACAGAAACATCATTTTTATTAGTAAGCCTATAAGCTTTTGGAAGTGTACATTAATTATTGAAGGTGTTTAACTCAATTGTTAGCTATCTTATATTAATAGAGTTTTTGCAAAAGAAGTTTTCTACTTTTCTCTGTTTGCTGAAACAGTCTTCCAGTCTGACAATTTACAAATAGTCTCTACACTCAAATCCCGCGGACTTTTGAATGCCATCAATTTGTGACCAAAATACCCATGGGCCATGGTAGATTTTTTTTGACTCGTTAAAAGACCAAAATGCCCTTACATGTGAAAAGACAAAATTTACAGGGATTTGCTGGCGTCCATCGCAGAAGGCATTTCGCAGATGGGATGTTGCATGTCAAGCAGCCACATCATGAATGAAGACAAAATCTACTGAAAAGTGAGCCGAAGTGGCTGCTCTGACATGCAACAACCCATCGTGAAATGCCTTCTATGATGGACGCTAGCAAATCCCAAATTTATAAGATTAAAATACCTATTTTATGTTTTGATAGGGTGGGTCCCACCAACTCAACTTAAACCTATGCGTCAGGTGAGGCCCACCAATTTACCTCATGTTTTGATGGGGTATGTCCTACCATCTCCACCGAAGCCTATACATACAGTATACAGTGGAACCTATGCGTCAGGTGACACCCGCCATTTTACCTCATGTTTTGATGGGGTATGTCCTACTCTAACGATCTCCACCAAAGCTTATACATACAGTGGGGTCCATGATTTTACACCTCATGTTTTGAAGGGGTGGGGACATTATTTTACACCCATGTATTGCACTGGCCAAGAAACCTAGTATATGTAGAAATGATATTCTCACACCTGATCAAAATAGAGATTTTACATCGAAGTCCAGTAATTTTCATAAAGTACATGGGGCCCACTTCTTAGGATGATCCAAACCGTTCATTTCATGGGCCACAACATAACTTGGCCATACCCTCTGATATAATGGGATGATCCTAAACCTCCTATCTAATGGATAGTCACTTTTTAGATGGGAGGGTTTGGACCATCCAATGCGATGATTTATAGTACGACCTATTTATGGTGTGGCCCATCAAATGAACAGTTTGGATCATCCTAAGAAGTGGGCCCCACGTTTATCCAACATATCATGGAGCTTCAATGGCATTTTGGTCTTTTTATAAAGTGGTTGTATTCTTTTCACATATAAGGACCTTTTGGTCTCTTTAAAAGTAAAAAATCATTGTTATTTTAGTCACAAATGATGGCATTTTGCCAGCGTGATCACTCTATTGGTAAATTGTCAAACTAGAAGACTGCTTTTCGCAAAGCATAAGACTTCTTTTGCAAAAACCTCAATGATTTATGGGAGATGATAAATTCGCACCACTTTAAGGTGAATTGACGTAAACAAGGGTGTGAATCATCCAACAGAGGGGTGCGAATATATCATCACCCTATTTATTTATGATGTTTCTTGAACTGTATGTCTTAGCTTAGCCAAAGCTTACCCAGAATACGTCACGGTTGACGTGGAAATTACAGGCGTACCCGTCTCTTCGTCCTCTCCAAAACTTAATTTACTACTGACACGACATCACCCTAAGATATGAGTGTAAGCAGGTGGCGTGCCTCTGTCTGAATCTCTCTTTCCTATAAGCTTTTGGAAGTGTTCATTAATTATTGAAGGTGTTTAACTCAACTGTTAGCTATCTTATATTAATGGAGTTTTTGCAGAAGAAGTCTTCTACTTTTCTTTGTTTGCTGAAACAGTCTTCTAGTTTTGACAGTTCACAATTAGTCTTTACCTTCAAATGCCGTGGACTTTTGAATGCCATCAATTTGGGACCAAAATAACCACGGTAGTTTTTGTTTTTTTGTCTCGTTAAAAGACCAAAATGTCCTTATATGTGAAAAGACAAAATTTACCTTTTACCTCATGTTTTGATAGGGTGGGTCCCACCAACTCAGGTGAGGCCCACCATTTTACCTCATGTTTTGATGGCGTGGGGACATTATTATTTTACACCCACGTATTGCACTGGCCAAGAAACCTAGTATATGTAGAAACGATAGTCTAGTCTCACACCTTATCAAAATAGAGATTTTACATTATGTGGGCGAGTGAAGTTCAGTAATTTTCAGAAAGTACATGGGGCCCATTTCTTAGGATGATCCAAACCGTTCATTTCATGGGAGACAACATAAATTGGCCGTACCCTCTGATCTAATGGGATGATCCTAAATCTCCGATCTATTGGGTAGTCACTTTTTTAGATGAGAGGGTTTGGATCATCCAGATGAGATGATTTATGGTACGACGCATTTACGGTGTGGCACGTCAAATGAACAGTTTGGATCATCCTATGAAGTGGGCCCCACTTACTTTCTGAAAATTACTAAACTTCATGGGAACCGTTCATATAAAACCTCATCAAACATATCATGGAGTGTCAATGGCATTTTGGTCTTTTTGCAAGGTGGTCTTATTCTTTTCACATGGAACGACCTTTTGGTCTTTTTAAAAGCCAAAATCATGGGCATTTTAATCACAAACTGATGGCATTTTGCAAGTGTGATCACACTATTTGTAAATTGTCAAACTAGAAGAAGGAAAAGCAAATAAAAGGAAAAGCAGAAGACTTCTTTTGCAAAAACCGCATTAATATATGGGAGATGATAAATTCGCACCCCCTGTAGGATGATCCGCACCACTTTTAAGGTGGATTGATGTCAAAAAGCATAAAAAGGGTCGGACTTGAAAGATAACCACTAGGACGAACTCGTCTTGTGCTTGGTGATCGAAACTGTTTATTTGAGGGACATTGATTTTGAAAAATATATGTTCCTAGAGGAAAAGGATTGTACGCTCGAGTGTACCTAACCTTAGGTACGCTCGAGTGCCAAATCACATGGGTCCTACATTTTTTGTGGTCATCTAAACCATTCATTTGAAAGGCCCCATCATAGATAGGGTGCGTACCAAAAATCAGCTACATAAGATCATCCTAACCCATCCATTTGTTGAGGTCAAAATGGATAGACAGTGTTTGTCCACAAATCTGCCCATTTTGCCCTCCAGTTTTGGAGGGGTTAGGATGATTCAATGAAGCTGATTTTTGGTACACACCCTATCTATGATGGGGCCTTGCAAATGAATGGTTTAGATGACCACAAAAAAATGTGGGACCCATGTGATTTGGCACTCGAGCGTACCTAACGTTAGGTACACTCGAGCGTACGATCCTTTTCCTCATGTTTCTGAGTGGAAAAATCGCTTTTATGGATGAGTGAGATTCTTTGCTAAATGGGAAATAATTTCTGTTTTTTTTGTACACGTAAAAGTATTATGATAAGTTTTAAAGGTACCACTAGTTGGACGATATGGTCGTCTTGATGAACAAAAACAACAGTGAATTCAATGCAAACGACACACTTGTGCTTGGTGATGGAGACTTTTTATCTGATGGCCTTTGATTTTTAAAGTAAAAGGTGTTTGAAAGTGGAAAATTTGATTTTAGGATTGAATGGCATGCTTTGCCAAATTCTGAATAATTAATTGTTTTTATACTTAAAAAGTTTGATGTTGTTATTTTTATAGATACCACTAGCTAAACAATCTCAATTTGAAAAACCAAAAAGGCTCTTAGTCCAGTGCATATGTGCTTGATGACACATAATGTTGATTCCAAAGGCATTGATTTTTTAAAATAAGGGTTTTGAAAGTGGAAAAGATCGCTTTCAGTGTTGAATAGTTGAATGCCATGCTTTGTTAAATTTGAAATAATTTCTGATTTTTCACACTTAAAGGTTTGATGATGTGTGTTTTAAAGATACCCCCACTAGCTAGACGATCTTATCATGATGAACAGAAATGACCCTTAATCAAATGCACACTGGGCACATGTGATTGGTGATCGAGACTGTTTATCTGATGGGCCATCCTAAAGGATAGCATAATGAAAAAACCGCCAACAAGGTGAGAATGGCATGCTTATAAAACGCTGTAGTTTGTAGATTTCATGCCTTGCAAAAGAGAAAATTAATTGTCCAGGCAAGATTGAAACCTCTCATCCATTAGTCATCCCAACCTTAAGCCGAGATGGTCATTACCGGAATTGGGTCCGATTATGATCGGGCGAATGCAGTTCGAGAGTTCGACGAATCCAAAATCGGTGTGAAAGGACTCGTAGATTCCGGCATTGTCAATATCCCCAATTTCTTCATCCATCCACCAGACAAGCGTCCCAAAGCCTCATATGCGGTTGATACCCATCTCCAGGTTCCAATCATAGATCTTGAAGGCTTAAATGGCAACCGACGCGAGGAAATTGTTGAGGAAATACGAAAGGCGTCTGAGACATGGGGCTTCTTTCAAACGGTGAATCATGGAATTCCAATTCATGTACTTGACGAGATGATTGAAGGAGTTTGTAGCTTTTACGAGCTACCGAAGGAGGTCAAGATGGAGTTCTACACACGTGATCCCAAGAGAAGAGTGAAGTTTTACGCGAATTTCGATCTTTTTCGATCACAAGCTGCCAACTGGAGGGATTCACTTACGTGCACTTTGGATGGACTAGACCCTGAAGAATTGCCGCCGCTTTGCAGGTATTTTAGTTTTCATCAGTCATGTTTATATGATAACATATGATGTATATGATAACATATGATGTATAAGTAGTGGCACACAGTCATGTCTGTTGATAGAAGGTTTAGTTTTTACTTGTTAATCATCAAATAAGCAAGGCTCATGTCATCATTTTGTAAATAGGGACATAACGATCGACTACACAAAGCATGTCAAGAAACTAGGAGATACTCTCTTTGGTTTACTATCAGAGGCCATCGGGCTAGACTCCGACTATTTCGAAATCATCAAATGCCAAGAATCGATGGCCACGGTGAGCCATTTTTATCCGCCATGTCCGGAGCCGGAACTGACTCTGGGCACGAGCAAGCATTCGGACTCCGCCTTCCTCAACATTCTTCTCCAAGACCATATCGGTGGCCTCCAGGTTCTTCATGGGCAAAGTTGGGTCGATGTCACTCCAGTCCTCGGAGCTCTAGTTGTTAACATCGGAGATCTTCTCCAGGTATATATGCTTCCCCATGAACAATCTTATAAGTTATAGAGAGTTGTTTGGAAGGACCATTAGTTTCATGGAGGTACAACATTGAGTCATATTTCTAGGACCACACTAGGAACCGTTTTCCTAACTTGTAATAGAAATGTTAGGCACTGTTTGTTAATGGACTTTGGGATTTTATTTTGAGTCCAAAACTGATTCTTGGGCTCAAAATTTGGGCCTCAAGTGGACTGATCCTCTAACTATATTGGTAAAGGACTCTGTTTCTAAACCAAGAGGTCGGACGTTCAATCTCAGCTTACCAGCTAAAAAAATTAAGGCCCATTAATTTAAGTGTCTAATAAATAGTTTTAGCCTGAAATTCAATTCTCAAAATCCAAAACAAAAAGGCCCTCAAGGTAATTTGGAGTCCAATAATAAGTATTAGGGAAATGATATGCCCCCCTCATGTTTTTAGTTAAGTTTTAAAGGCAGAGAAAAACGTTAAAGGGGGTGAATTTAGAACCATTCTCACGGAAAACGTGAGGGGGGGATTTATCCAGGGGGGATATCATTTCCCTTAATTATTAAACTCAAAATCAAGGCTCAAAATCCAAACCAAACAGGCTCTAAGACCGCAGTCAAGACACCCCCTTAAGACAGTCTGTCGTTTTTGCGTCCTCGATGATGAGAAATGCGAGGTTCTGTTTGGTTGCGTAATTTCTAAGGTTTACTAGGTGTTTTTTTTTTTCCTTTTTCTAGGTAAGCTGGGATTTAACCTCCGACCTCAAGGTTGAAGACCAAAAGCCTTGACGGTTGAACTAGAGGCTCAAACCCTGCACATTTAGTGAGAATAAGTTTTATGCTAGGTGTTTTGGTTGGGCGTGGGATGCAACATTATTTACCAGTGGTGTGTGATTTGCAAGTGATATTCAAACTATTAATTAGGAGGTTGCTTGCCTTATCTCTCAGCTCATTTAGCAAGACTTTTGTTCCATGCCAAACTACTTGAGTGTGTTTTTTGCTAGTAATCTTGTGATTTAAGAGTCCTCTCTGTCTACGTTCAACCAAACAGACCCGAGTGAATGTTCACGTGGTTTCTCATTAAGGCAACTAGGTATGACACGCCATCCGTGGAAGAGTGCCAATCAATTTTCAATGTATAATTATAACTTGCTTAGTAACATAAATCTGTTTATTGCCTTTGATTTTGTGTAGCTTATCACTAATGACAAGCTTAAAAGCGTGAAACATAGGGTTTTAGCAAACCATGTTGGCACTAGGGTTTCAGTGGCGTGCTTTTTCAACGGAAGTTCTGAAGAAAAGGCCTATGAACCCATCATGGAGCTGCTATCAGATGAGAATCCGCCTCTATATAAACAAGTCATAGTAAAAGACTTTCTTGCATATTTTTACTCAGAAGGATTGGATGGAAAGCCTGCTTTAGACTACTATAGGTTGTGATGGTGGCAGGGGAAATATATGTGAAGTTGCAATTGAAAATTATATTATATGGATCTTCATGTAATTTGCAAATTTGATTTTATTAAATAAGTATGCATTTATTGAATACTTTATTGTTTGCAAATTTTGTGTATATAATTTCTCATTAATTAGTGGATGCCATAGATGAGAGAAGGAATAAGAAGGAGTTTACTAATTTAAGAGGGGTGTAGACGGTGACGTGGAAATTACGTCTTAGCTAAGCTTACGCAGAATACGTCACGGTTGACGTGGAAATTACAGGCGTACCCGTCTCCTCGTCCACTCCAAAAGTTATTTACTATGACGCTATTGACATGTCAACACCCTAAGATATGACGTGTGAGCAGGTGGCGTGCCTTTGTCTAAATGACCCTATACTAAAACAACTTGTCCCACATGTATATTTTATTTTTTTGGGCAAAGTTCGGTTTCGGTTCGGTTCGGACATATATATGTTCAGTTCGGTTCGGTTTCGGTTTGGAGTGTAAGGATGTTCGGTTCGGTTTGTGTTGCTTGGAAATCAGACCTTTTCCCACTAAGAAGCTTGTATTTTAATCTCTTTTTTATAGGTAAGTTGGGGTTAGGCAGGAGTGCAGGACTACTATCAGTGTATAAAAAAAAGATAGTACAATCAAAAGCACAGAGCAACACCCTTATCCTTATTCCTTTGAGACCATATTTAAAATAAAAGGAAGAACAAATGATCTCAGATGTTCCAAATTCTTTGAACTAATCCTAAGAACAATAACTAGGAGAAAGAGGGAAAACAATAAATTCCCAATGATCCAATGCATTTTAATCTTAGCCATTCACAAAAGGTGAAAGGCCGATTTCCAAGTGACACGCTTAACTTTTCTAGAAGGTTCACTCTTTTTTTTTTATGGGTAATGTTCAATTTTTTACATGGTTTCAGACGTAGTGGGATATCCTTCTCTCAATTTGGATTTTGAGTTCAAAAACAAAATCAATATCATGTGAAAAGTTTGCGTTTCAAGATCCTTTTCAGCCATTCTTAGTTTCGATTTGTGCCCCAAGATCTGTTTTAGCCATTCTCGGCATCGATCCGCACCTTACAAAATCAATCCGATGGCTTCTTCAAACATTTTAAAGTATAGATTTTATAAAGCCATCTCCAACAGCTTAAGCTTTTGAAGTAACTGATTGTTTCACATGAAAAAATTCATGGTCGCCAAACATGGCCTTATTGAACTCATCTTTCGAAAATAGCACAGGAGGGAGCATAGCTGTGAGAAAATGAATCCACTGACTTGGTAACATAACTTAAGGCTAACAAAATCAACTGTGACTTTTTCAATTTCAAGAGCTCCATAGAAAGTACTCAGAGAAAAGGTAAATACTAACACACTAATGAATAAATCAAACTGGATGAGGATAAGGCACTACAAAAATCAGAAGCAATACACAGAAACAGATTTCCCAAACTCATAACATTCTTACATGAATGATGGAGGAACAGAATAACTGAAAAAATGCAAATAATTTAAGCAAATGATTGCTTCCAAAACAACACTAGAAACTATTGAAAGAGGAAAATAATCTTAGAAGCAAAAGAAAGATTTTGTGATACTGAAATACACAATCCATACCAAATAACACAGGAGTAAAGTACCATCATTTTTCCACAGTTTGCCGAGTTTCAGGATCCAAGTCAGATAACTTGCTGTTTTCAGGTTCTGTTTTCTGAGTAATGATTTCAGTTTCCAATTAGCAAAGAAAAGACAAGCTGAGTTTGTACAGTTATTAAACATTGTAGTACTGATATCATTTCCCTAAAAAAGAATCAAATGTACAGTTTTTTTAAACCACAGCCACAACAGTAGCAAAAAAGCTGTTTGGTACCTTTAAACCACAATATAAACTAGGGGTGGTTATTCGGTTAAAAACGAATTTATTTCGGTTTCCAAAATTTGAACCGAAACCGAAACCGAAACCGAATTTATGAGAAACCGAACCGAAACCGAACCGATTACAAATTCGGTTATAACCGAATAACCGAACTGTGAGAGGAAAAGAGGGAAAAAAGTAAAATTTTGGCTTGGATCGGAGGGCTAGGATCATCCGATCAAAATGATTTTTGAGCACAACCTAATTAAGTTGTGATCAATCAAATGGATGGTTTTGATCATCCCACGGAGTGCACATAAAGCAACTTTTTTTGGAAAAAAAATGGTTTCATCCATTATTTCGGTTAACCGAAATTTTTTTTAGATAACCAAAACCGAAACCGAGTAACCGAATTTCCAAAAAAACTAAGCGAAACCGAACTGAAATGGAAAAAAACCGAACCGAAACCGACCAAATCGGTTCGGTTCAGTTCGGTTATTCGGTTATAACCGAATAATGCTCACCCCTAATATAAACTACCTACATATTCATACGAGGGAACACATCTCTCAAATTTACATCATTTATAGGCATAAAATACACTATGAATAAACATACTGTATATGATCACATACTTCTATGGCAGTATCTAATTTATACTAACCTCATGCCCTTATCTATACACATGTATATGAGAAAGACATGACTTATACCTGTAATCGCTCCTGCGTTTCGATATCTGTATCCATATATGGCATCATAGAGAAGAATACCAATCCACAACTTACCGTAAGAAAAGCAACTGCTTTAAGAGAACAGCAATTGCTCATCGGTTATTATCGATCATCTTTCTCTCCATTTTCCTCAGTCAGTCAGTAGAAAGATTCCAACTTTCAGTTTGTTATACTCAAATTTTCAAGCAACTTCAAAGAATTATGTAAATGCATCTGCAACAATAAGAACCTGTCTTCACCTCCATTCTTTTTTACACTTGTATAAACACTGTCGGTGTATTCAAATTCCGGTCCATACAGGTGGGACGCCCATGAGGCCTTGAAAGTTAAGACGTCCCACTCACCCGCTTGCATCTCTGAGACTTATGCATTCTTGCTAAAGTGGCGTGTAGACCACCATCTACAACGGAGCCTCCATAACCTTCTTGCTTCACCCTTTGTAATTACTCCAGGAATTATATTGGAAGAAGTAAAAAATTCTCGCATGGCACCACTGTCATTTGCATGGTCAGCTGTCGATATCTGATCTTCGTCATATTGGGACTTCATCAAGCCTTGAAGTTTAAGGAGACATAAAGCAAGCTCTCCCCATATATCACATGTTCCATAGGTAGCATCAAGATGCAAACTTATCATCTCCAATAGTGGTTCGACACAGTAATTTGACTAATTTCCATTCTTATACATTCTGATAAGCACTGCTAATGAGTTGCTACATGTTGGATCCTTCTTTAGGATATCCTCATAGAAGGTAGAAACCATGGTGGGGTCCTTCATGCTGAAACATTCAAGAAGGGCAGCCCTTAATCTGTACGGTAGGACAGCATTTGAGTTACGACAGAACTTCTTGAGCTCCTCCAGTGCCTCTTCAATTTGATCACCGAGCAGCAACAGCTGTAAAAGAGGAAGTAAAGCTGCCAATAAGGGTGGAGTTGAATAAAGAGCAAGCCGTAAATGCTTCACGGCATTAATATAATGCTCTTTAACCATTTCCCTTTGTAAATAGATGGAGTACTCCGTATGTGGTGTTGATTGTTGAAATTGTATGGGTAACAAACTTGTTTCCAAGCCATATGGGAAAGAAATGGAAGCATCTATTAAGTTGTCATTACGATCAAAAGAAGAAACTTTCTGATCACTCAATTCAGTAGATTCCCTCAAGTAGAATAGATTTGTAGGAAGGCCATCATTAGTGTCAACAGACATCTTTTTTATATCAGCAATGGATCCGTGTAAATAGAGCTCTGACTGCACGTGTGTGTCAACATTCCTTAACTGGAGTTCTGTGGGAATGCCCAAATACCAGAGCTGATACAATATCAACCCATCCACCATGTTTACAACTGGATCAGATCCAGAGGCACGCTCTTGAGTAAGGAATTTGATAGAGTTGTGTGCTTCTTCTAAGTTCCCTTGGGTAAGATGGAAAAGGGCAAACTCCAGCTGAGTGAGGTATCTTTTCTCCATTGTGTCCTTCCTCCTCCATCCATGTTTACTCGTCCAAATTTCATAGATCCGCTTAATCTTTAATGTGTTGATGGAAATGCTCCCATTCCGACTGAGAATGTCCATAGCAGCCCAGTATTTTTTCCGATTCTCCATCGGACAGCTCTTCATATATGTCCCTTTCAACAACATGCTCAAAACACCACTTGCTTCCTTCAAATTGTGCTGTCTCAGCAGTTTTCTAAGAAGATGAGTTAGTATACACCTATGTTGGTGTAATAGAAAGGACAAGATTTCGGTTTTAAGTGGCTTGGTAGAGGGAAAACAAATTCTCTTAGCGTGTTTGTCGGATAAAGCATTACAACCACCATTAGTCCCTTGGTCGATCTTTCTCTTTCTATTATCCCCATCACCTATACTGTCTTTAGTTTCCATTTCATTGATTTCTTAAGGGATTCCTGTGAACACTTGCAGCAATCATGAAAGTTGGGAGTATGTAACACACTTGAATTCCTATCAGCCCTTCATTGACCTGCTGTAAGAGGGCATTTATAAATACCATATCCATGTCAACATTCCAGATGATGTTATTTCTTTATCTCCTAATATCTGTGATTGGCCTTTTTCGTTTGCAGAGAATCGGGGCTTTGAAGGAAAGAGCTTCATGCAGTTATGGTGGAGGAGACGAAGACGAGCATGAGCTTATTGCCCTTTTTCACTGTTGAGTGACGGAAAAGGGATCAATGGAAAACAATCACATGCATTGACAGACAGAAAAAGCCCCCCTCCGAAAGTATCAGAAAGAAACCAACAAATGGCTCAAAGGGAAGAAGAAATGATTAAACTGATAGCACAGTTAGAAAACTAGATTTGATTGTTCTCAGATGAAAGATCAAACATCAAGTCAACCAGAACGTTCCTTAGGAATGGTGGAAACTGGAAAGTAGTGCCAAAAAATCATACATACAAATAATGAAAGAAAAATTGGTGCACACTTACATCTGACCCTCGACTCAAACCTTCAAATGGTTCTTATGTCACAGGTAATAAAACTTGACTTGGTCCTAGGAGGAACTTGAACAGTTACAGAAGCCTCCTGTAATGTTTCAAGTCCATGACTACTTCTCTAGGTGCAGACCATTTCCATAGTTTGGGTCTATTCAAGTGCAGATGCAAAAATAATAAATAAATAAATAACATCAAAAGATCTGGTGGCCCTAACGGAACAAAGAAAAGATAGATAAATAAAATAATTTTGTTAAGATTATAACAATAAGAAAATGAAGTTCATGAAACAAGCCCATAATTAAAGAAAGATTATTCTGGAGAAGGGTCGATCAAAACCCAAAAGTTCTGCCATGTTTTTCACAAAGAAACTTGCTCCAAACTAATTGAGTTTTTAAAATATGATAATGCCATCGAAAACTTCTCGAATACATTCTGCTCATACTAACAGACTTATCAATAGCTTATGTTGGTGAAAAGTCTGTGAAGTGGTTGAGAAGAAGATAAGAAGATAGGAAGATGCTTCAAGGCGCGTAAACCCTCTCCTTAAGACGATATTCGCCCCCACCAGTAGTGTGCAAAGGGGACCACGAACTCGCCTCCAAGATATAATGAAGCCCGGTTCCAAACCGATTGCTTGACGACGTTCTGCACTGAACGGAATCAAGCCTTGAATCACCTTTGAATTTTGCAAGTATTTGAGACACAAGTGTCTGTTTATGCAAAAAACAGAACACTTGAACAAAACTTCTGAAACAATAAAACAGAAACTTTGTAGGGGATTAGAGAGAGAAAATTATATTGGAAATAGCAATTTTTGGGTATATCAAAGTAGAAATCCGAATTCATTTAGAATGGACAATTTCTACTGTTTTTAGAGAGCTTGTGGTGGCTTTTCCAGTTGGAAAACACCATTTCTGCTCATCCTTTCAGCGGGTTTGAATTCTAACCGTTAGATCGCGTCTAATCGTGACTCTACGGTTCAGATCAATCCTGGAGTGACCGTTGGCTTATGTAAAAATCCTTCCAACTCCGTAACCGCTAGATCTCCCATTCACGGTGCAGATTGCACCCTTTAGGAACTTGACCGTTGTGTAGAGACTTAAATGTCATGCAAATGTTAATAAAGGCCCATACAGGGCTCTGTTTGTCATAAAAATTTGTCAGCTGGGTCATTTGAGTTTAATGTTTTACTGATTTTTATTTAATTTTAAGTTTTAGTAGGTTTTTGTAAGCCTTAAGGGTAGGTTTGGAGAACATTCGTAGAAGTAAAGGAAAGTAAAATCACCATCATTTTCTAAGTAAAAACAAAATAAAAGTAAAAATCTTGTTTACTTTCCCTTTCCCTTTCCCTTTCTCTTGATTTGGAAGGAAATTCAAATGTTAATATTTGGAAAATTCCTTGCAGACAAGTAGAATGAATATAACATGGTAACCAAATGACCCTCGGAAAGGGAAAATGATATCACTTGATCACAGAAACACTAATTTGGTGGCAACCAAATGGACCCTTAGATTTGGTTAAATAGAAGTAAAAGGACATATTTTCCTTTTCGTAGCATTGTTCGGTTGCCAATTACTATTCACATGACAGACCTTGTAGGCTGTAAATTTTCCAAATGTAACCATTTTTTCACTGTTCGACCTTCCTCTCAAATCAAGAGAGTAGGGCAAGTACAGAAATGAAAATCTACGCTCCTTTCCTTTTACTTCTTTTTTTTTTGGGAATAGTAGCCAATTTTATTGCATAAAAGGGACCGAGATGGTCCTTTTACTTCTCTATTACGCACATCCAAATGGACCCCAAAAAGAAATTGATACAAGTAATCCATATTCAACAAACATGTTCTAAGAGTTGGAACTACAATTTTTTAATGAGATTGTAATGTCATGCTAATGTCAATAGTGGGCTATACTCTCTGCTCATCGTAAAAATGGTATTTTTAAAAAAATATATAGGTTTTTCCTAATTTCCATACTCAAAATCCATCAAAAACTAAATTTCTTCCACTAATCAATGTACAAATGCATTAAATCAACAAATAGTTGATGCATTAGTACCTATATCCAAGAAATTAACATTAAAAATAAGAATATAACAAGTTACCTTGAAAAAGGTTGAAATCCTAAGCTTTCTAATCAACTTCGGCTGCGACTTTGGAAATGTTGACCGAAATTCGGTATCTTTTATACTACCATTGTAGCATTTTGGTCAACATGATCGAAACACTACCAACATATATAGTGTTGATCGACATTACGGCTGAAATGCTGCACCGAACTTAATTACCTCGAGTTTTGCATCGGCCGATGTCGATGTCAACACATGTCGACCGAAACTGAAATGTTTTGGTCAACATTTGAAACCATGATTGCAACAACATTAGTCTACAACAAAAAGAAGAGCCGCAAAGATGCGAAAAAGGTGACTGACCCTCAAATGTACAGAAATATGGTAGCAATACTCTGGTACTTAACCTTTATAAGGCCATGCATCACTTAACTTTTATAAGGCCATGCATCACTTTGCGAATCAAGTTTGCCAATTTATGCATGATCCAACGCGAGAACACTTACAAAGATATGTAAAAGGAACTTTCGATCGAAAACTTTTATATGGCTTTGATCAAAGCAAGGAAGTAAAGTTTGCAGAGATTAAATGTTGATTGGGCAGCAGAACCAAAAACTAGGCGATTAGTTACAGGATATTGTATCCTAGCGAACAATTGCCCAATCTCATGCAACAATAGAAAGCAAAGCACAATTGCAAGTTCAAGTGTTGACGCATAATATAGAGGTATGGCTTCTACTAGTGCAAATATAATATTGGATAAGAGGGTTACCTTAGGAGATTCATATGCATTCAAGGTGATGGGCAAAGATATATTATGACAACCAAGTGTGATAAAACTATTACAAAACCCGATGTTACAAGCCACACAAAAAACAAATGAGAGAGAGAGAGAGAAGCACTGTTCCCAAGAAGTTTAAAGTAAAATTCCACCTTTTTGTGGATTTTGACCTAGAAGTTATAAGGAGGGGACAAGAATGCTACCTCAACACATGCAATAATCACCCAGGAGACATCCCAAGGAATCTCCGGGGAGTTCAATGCTATAACGGAAACCAAATGGGGAATTTTGCTAACATGGCACCCATATGCCAAAAAAATCCCTAAGCGTCCCTAGCTTTTGTGCAACCAAACACACTCTCTTTGTGCCAATACCAAGGACATCTTCACCAAAGGCATCACGAGTGACAATCACAAATATTTGATTGACAAGCTATACATCCTCAGAGGAATTATTAGGCTTGAGCAGTCTTAGATATTTGATTGACAAGCTATATCACAAATATTTGATTGACAAGCTATAATAACACAGAGATGAGTAGTATAGTGTATATGTTAATAATTACCTAAATCTTAATTTATTCAACCCCTGCATATGCGTGGGTACTCCTCTGGCTTCTCTTCTCCGTTCTCTATCTCGCATGGTTCATAAAGATTCATGCAGGTTTAAAACATACAACCCACTGTTCCACACTATAACCAAGCATATTGAGGTTGATTTTCACTTTATTCATGAAAATAGAAAATGAGAGGTGATAATGGTACACATTTCTAGTAGAGATAAAGTAGCAGAGATATTCACTCGAGATAGACTACATTATATTTGATTAACGAACTGAAATGATCAGAACAACACATCAGTTTGAGGAAACAGGGCGTGTCAAGTGATTTTGTTAGACATCATCGGAGTTACATTGGACATTTTACATGACATTGATATGTGTGTGTGATGTAACATTTTTGTCCTATGTTTTAATTAAACTGCACACACCAGCATAAATTATGTGGTTCCAATCCTCTTCATTCCCTTCTCCCTCTTCTTCTTCAATACTGTCACAATAATACGGGTATTTTGAACTCTCTCTCTCTCTCTCTCTCTCTCTCTCTCTCTCTCTCTCTCTCTCTCTCTCATTCATTGAAAAGAGGCCATGCTGTTGGCCTAGGCAATTAAAGAGGACACGATTGGAAGCGTTTTTTCTTGTGTTAACAACAAAACTGGATTTCAACACAGCATCTCTTATTTCTGGCATCACCAGCTGCTAGAGACACCACATATCCAAACCATATGCTCCATCCACAAAGGAGACAGCCTTAACTCCCTCCACTACCATCACGGGATAATTAAGAAAAGATGGAACGTTTGCAGCAAGACCAAATGCTGTTTGCTTTCTCTCCTAGAGTTTTTTTTTCTAAAAAAGGCAACTTGAGGACATGTCACCCAATCGCTCTTGGGGGACGTGGCATACCGCATACCAGTATTGGGGGTTCAGAAGATGTGTTTTGAAGATGTGTCTTCCTATCATTTTCCTTGTTTCTGTATAAACTAATCAGTTTGCTATGTGGATTTCAGTCCGCACTAATCATCAATTAGGGAATGTGAGATCAGTGATTGATAAGTGGATTTTAGTCCACATTAGTCATCCAAATTCCAGATCCTCCTGTATATAACGGACTACAGTCAGCATTTTTAAATAGAAATCACAAAACACCAAAGTCTGTGTATTCAAGATGTTGAGACCTCTTGCTTGATACTGTCATGGTCAGTTCTGTGGCATTCATTTTCTTTATTAAAATTTGTTGAACATCTATTTTCCATCATTTATTACCATACTTCCATACACTCAGAATTTTCATGGCAAAGACTAAATCACGAAGTTTTCATGGATTTAGCTAATAAATCAGTTTTTTTACCTCTGTTTGGTTGTGGGCTAAAAAGTGTGGAGACAAGCTTCGTAGGATGGTGGTAAACTGGTGATTAGGCTCTTTCTACATTGGCAATGACACCCCTTTCCCCTACTGGCTGGGTTGACACCCAAACACTACTTACCTCTATTCTACTAGGTAAGTTCCATATAAATCCAATGCTTGTCTCCTCTCTGTTGACTACTTGCACCACTAATCTACGAGGTAAGTACCTGCAACCAAACAGAGGTTAAGTTTTCATGATTTTAGTTTCTAAGGTTCTAGGGCTTATAGGGGCATTTTGGAAAACAGTTTTGTAGGTAAACATTTTAGAATAGGCCCCATTCGTTTCAGTGTGAAACCAAAATTTAAACGTATTTTGAGTCCCATAATCAGTTTGGCACTCAAGGTCAGTTGTCATATCTTAAACGAGCATTGTCTTGAGTGTTTTGAAATGTGGATGTTTTTCAAAAGGGGAATGATAAATGCACCCCTTTTCATCACATGGGACACTCAACTGCAGTGTGTACGTGGCAATCAAATCCGTTGAATTCTTCACGTGTGAAGTACATCAGCTGCTGCCTGCTGGGTGTCCCAAGTGATGAAAAGGGGCGTTTTCAAAAGGGGAATGATAAATGTGCCCCTTTTCATCACATGGGACACCCAACTGCAGTGTACGTGGCAATCAAATCCATTGAATTCTTCACACATGAGGTACATCAGCACCTCTGTAGTCATTGACACACTGCTGCTGGGTGTCCCAAGTGATGAAAAGGGGCGCATTTAACATTTTCCTTTTCAAAATCTCATGTTCTCTTTCTAATGTACTAGGCACGTGGGACCCAAATATCAATTCAAATAGTGCAAAATGAAGTGGCAATCTAATATTGGAGTTGATTAAAAGGAACAACTACCTAGGATCTATTTATATAATAGGGAAAACAGTATTACTTTACCTTTTACCGAGATTTTCATCTGAAACCGAAACGTCCACATTTCCAAGAAGATCGAAACTTAAATTGAAATTTAAAATCCGGTCAACCCGAAATGGTATGAAATTTCTAACGAAATTTCGTTTTGCCTCGAAATTTTGTTCCGAAATTTAACCGAATTTTCAAATTTTCGATCGAACTTTCATTTCCCCCCGAAATCCCGTTCCGAAATTTAAGGAATATCCCAAAAAAATATGGATTTTATCCCTTATTTAATATTATCCTGAAATTTCGGCCAAAATTTTGATTGAGTTAAAGTATCTTTTAAATTGATTTTTATGGATTTCAAGGATTTCTCTTGAAATCCGACTAAATCGATGAACGACTATTTTTCTCGTATAGATTTTTGATTGAAATTTCGGGATAATATTAAATAATTATTAATATTATTTAATATGATCCTAGCCCTCCAATCGATATAGGCTGATCCTAGCCCTCCATTCAATAGAGGTTTCCATAATTGTTGTTCCTCTTCAGTAATTATTAATATTATTTAATATTATCCTAGCCCTCCAATTGATATAGGCTGATCCTAGCCCTCCAATCGATAGAGGTTTCCATAATTGTTGTTCTACTTAAGGTGCCTGGAATCCGTCAATATTTTGCAAGTGTCCTGCATGAGTAATATAAAGTAGTTGTTTTGTCATTGTCATATGTCTTTACCTCTTCTTGTTATTTTTTTTCGTAATTGTCATAGACAGGCACCCTGTGTCGGTACTTTTCGTATGTAGATTACGATTTTACCCTAAAAAAAGTAGTTAATATCATAACTTATTATTAAAGAGAATAGGCATAATACAGCTAGGATATAGATGGGATTTTTAGCAAAGGGTGGAAGAACTTAACCCACGATTCCGCCTTTATATATAGTAGTTAGATTTCCTTTCTAGGTTTTAAACTCTCAGTACATCACATATGCTTTTATCATAGGCGCAGGCTCTAGAATGACAAGCGTCATGTCAATCTAGTACAAAATGAGATGTCTGGAGGAACAGAGATGTAGGGTTAGAGCAGGATTCTTCATGATTGATTTCGAATACCAATAAATATGTCCCACTATTTGGGAAATGATAAATGCGGCCCTTTTCATTACTTGGGACACCCAGCTACAGTGTATATATGACTACAAAGGTGCTGATGTACTTCACATTTGAAGGAATGAAGTGACCTGATTGCCACGTAAAATCCCAAGTGATGAAAAGGGGGGCACTTATCATTTCCCCACTATTTTTATCAATTGGTTTTCCATCAGTTATGTGGTGAGTCTTAAACTAGTAGTGGGCCATTATACTGACAGGGTCGGTCATCCGACATGTGTGTCACGGATCAGACATCGGCATCTTCGTATTGTTATATGTTCATCAAATATCCTCATTGTCAACATCTACTTATAAAAGTGTTTTTCTTCTGAAAACAACTTAATGGTGGTGCTTGTCTTCACATTATGTGTGCGGCTCTCTTGTCAAAATTAGCAATTATTGGGCCATACATGGGGGAAATGCATGAGACCATTGATACCGTAGAACATAATGAGATGACCCACATGATCTTGGTCCCATCCCGAACAGACATCCCATGCATAAGACAGAGGAGAGCCAAAGACAGAGGAGAGCAGAGGAGAGCCAAAGACACAGCTTTTTCTTGGAATCAAAACTGGGCCTTAGAAAATTAAATTATCCCACAATTAACAAATCCAGGAAGTTTTTTCACATAATCCTGTCCTGTAAACGGAAGATCTTTCTTTTTTTCATAACTTGGGAGGAAAATGAGAAGCGTGAACTGCACGTAAAAACGATATTTGAAATGTTTCTGGTTTCTTTTTCCACACACGAAAGCTGAAAAGGCCTTTGTAGTTGCAATTTGCACCTCTTACTTATCTGTCCTCGCCAGCAAGGTCAGGGCCCCACTTACCCTTCAAACATGCGAAATTACAGATTGTCTGCAATTCTTTGTCTATCTGCCGGCATATATGTGTTCTCTCCTCTCTTTTCCAACCCAGAGAAGAAGAATAGTTGGGTAATTATTCCTTGGAAAATGCTATGAGTCTCTGTGGGACCCATCATACATGGGGCCCATCACACATGTGGATTTGGGTCTTCAAGACCAGACAGGGACCCATCATACATGGGGCCCTTATTCGGTGCATGGCTGCAACAGCACCGTATAAAGATTCATATATACATATGAATAATGCAATTTTTATCTTTTAAAACAACTTAGGCTCAATTTGGCCATCTTGGTTCTGGTTCATTAGAATTGATATTCCTCCTTGTTTGACTATGCCATAATATCTTCCTACAAATTAGGCAGGATGCTTTTGTCCAGAATAACAGACAGCAAGGTCAGTCACACTAAGACCAAGATTGTTTTGGATTTTGAGTCCAAACTGATTAATTTTGAGTCCAATAATAATCAAAGTTGGATTCAAAACCAATTTGCAAAATCCAAAATATGTACTGTAGACTAAGCATAGTTTTTGTAGGGAGGAAGAAACATGTGCTTCTTTTTGGGGTTTTTTCTCTCTATGTACTAGAGAAATATGTACTGGAGAAAGGAAAATGATATATTCGCCCCCTTTTCTTCCCCGTGCCACTCCCATATAGCGTAAAACTAAAAAAAGTAGTCATAACTCATAAACACACTAGAGGGGCGGCCCGGGAAGAAAAGGGGATGAATACACCACTTCCGTTTCTTTATTCATTTGTTCTTTACATTTGATGCTTGTAGTAAGTACTTTTCTAATTAGAATGTTTAAAATCTAGTTTATTTTAGGGGAGTGATAAATCGACTCCCCATGTGTCTTTCTCTCTCCTCTGGGTTAGAGAGAGAAAGAGGAGAGAGATAAACATATGGGGAGTCGATTTATCATTTTGGGGGGTCGATTTATCACTGCCCTTATTTTATTGTATCTCGCTTTTCTCTAATTAAATAAGGTGTTGGTAGGCGACTGCCGACTACCCACCCTCTTGAAGACTCCCTTTTGTTATGATTCCAACGGTTTGACCGGCGATTTCAAAATGGGCGGTAGCAAAATGGGAATCGGTTTTTGTCAAAAAAAAATTAATGATGAAAAAGACTAAATCTTTAATCAATTTCAATGTTGTCTTTATTTTTTTTGAAAGGCACCCCCTTTTAGAGGTGTTTTCCTATTCAAATTTAAGTTCTCTGGTCAAATAGCTGTGCATTTTCAATTCAAATGATTGTTCAACCTATAGCATTTAAATTTGGGGCCTTCGATTGAAGGCTTTATATGCATTGTATTACTTTGCTTCATAACTATATGAAGCACATACCGGGCACTAGGGGTGGCCAACTGGTTCGGTTCTTGGTCCTTGGTTACTTTTTTTTTTGTTCTCGGTTCCCAGTTCCATGAACCGTAAGAACCGAACTGAACCGAACCGTAGTACATAGTAGGACCGAACCGAACCGTACCGAACATAATCGGTTCGGTCCGGTCCGGTTATCCGGTTCTAATGGCTAATTACTAATTACTAATTATAATTTATAAAAACTTTTATTAAAGTTATAATATAAGTTACTTTCTTATTATAAGAATAGTATTATCTATTACTTATTAATATTATAAGTAATTTATATTAATAAGTATATGTATAATAGAAATTTAAAAAATATTATATATATATATATATATATATATATATATATATATATATATTCAAAAGTTGGGTTCTTCGGTTCCAGAACCGAACCAAGAACATTAGACCCGGAACCGAATTGAATAAGTTCGGTTCTTCATCAGTGGAACCGAACCGGACCCAAAGTATTTTTAAACAGTTCGGTTCCGGTTGAGTTCTTCGGGTCCGGTTCGGTTCTTCAGGTCTGGTTCGGTTCTGGCCACCCCTACAGGGCACATTGATTGATATGAACTATTTGCATGGGGTGGTTAACCTTAAATTGATTGCAGCCACGAAGCCAACTAATATTAATAGTCTCGATTGACATTTTTCACAATTGAATTTGGATCATTGCATGATGGAAAACACTTCCAAGTTGGAACCTCTTGCGAAAATAAAGAAGAAAGTGAAAATGACCGCCGATTTGTCGTTTGGCCATTTTCGAGGTGTTTTTGGCATTGACAGGAGATTCAAGCTCTATTCTTTGTTTTCTTGCACATTTGTCACAATGTCACGATGGAGAATCCCCCTTTTTTTTTTTTTTAGCAAAATGGATTTTTTTTAAGTCCTCTTGGGCGCATGATTATATTTTGTACATTTTTTTTTGAATCTCACACGAACATTTAAGATTATTGACCTCGTGGTTTTTGGGCATTGGACTAAGGTGAGATCTTACCACATGAACAACTTATATCAATTAACGCCCCATTTTACGTGTTGCGGCAACAATCCACCCTTAGAAATCCGATTACCTGAAAATACTCAGTGCAAATAACAGCAAATAACCAGCGGCAATTCATGTGAAAGGCCCAAACAATTTTGTTCAACAATTCAGGTGTGTAGTACATAAAAAAATAAAACATGAAGAGACACGAGATATTTATGTGGTTCGGCACCTGGCCTACATTTACGGGCAATCATGCTAGTATGAATTCATTGACAAGGATGACAGATACAACAAGGGTGAAACCTCTTACCTCGCCAACAACGGTGAAAACCCCTCGATGCCTCGTCTAGAGTGCGACAAAATTATCGTCGAAGGGGATTCCTTAAATGTTATTCGCTGGCTTTCGGGTAACGCTTCTCCCCCTTGGCGATTTTTGCCTCTCTTAGAGGAAATAGAGGACAGGGCTAAGGGCTCCTCAATAGTTTTTCGCCATGTCAGGAGATCAGCCAATGCGGAAGCAGACTCCCTTGCCAAGAAAGGAGTCTTTCGGGCCGCGTTTGAGTGCTTTGACTATCTACCTCCTTGAATTATTGTACTGCTATCTTTGTATTATCTTTGTTCCTTCAGGACCACCTCGGTTCTGTTTTTACATATATATATATATATATATATATAATCTGTTGCCCTTTTCAAAAAAAAAACTCGCGTAAAAATCCAACTATAGCTTCATAATGTATTTAGAAACCCAAAATAACATCATAAAAGAAACCCAATAACCTTGAATCTAATCTCTTGGAAAGAAAGCAAGAGAAGAAGAAAATCCTTGGTGAGAGAAAAAAGTTTGTGATGTTTTTTCCTCTCTAGGACTTATGAGTGGACAAAAAAAACATTCCAAGAATGGCCCCTCGTAAAGAAGTTAATACTTAATACCAAACTCAAGGCATGTGGTGATTTCATACCACCAATCCAACAAATAATTTGGAAGCAAATTAACCGGAGAGAAATGTTAGCCCTAAGCTAGTCTCGGTGCTAATTCACCTGAGGTGGCTGCTCTCTCATGCAAAAGCCGGCCTGCAAAATCCCTTCTCTGATGGTCTCTAAAAATGGGGGCGAATATTTCATTTACCCTTTAAAATATCTTTTTATATAAAATTCAGCAAGATAAGAAATTCTGACTCTGAAATTCGATGTTTTCAAACCGAGGGAACGAAAAACGAATATACTCTAGAAGAGCAAGTTTAGTAATTCTCAAAAAGTCGAGGGGTAATCTGGTCAAAACGGGCATTTAACAAAATCGGTAGCAGAACGTGGGAGGAATGGGTGTTTTTCTCTGCTTCACTTTCAACCTTTCTAATATCCCTCATCAGTTTCCCCACAACTGATTATTATTTTCTCTCCCAAAATCGAATTGTCTTTATGCCCCACAATCGGAGGAAAATAAAATAAAATTCTTTCCTTGGTTTTTCCATTTTACGGAGAGAAAAATACTCTGAAAGACCAAAGTGAAACCCAAATCCCATCAAATCTCGAAGATGAACAACAAGTTCCAAATCTTCGATTCTCTACCGGCATAGTTAGACTTGATACTCATGGCTAAGCGTGTTTATGAAGTTTGGAAAGGAAGCAATGTAAGATTTTTTTTATTCTTCCTTTTGAAGACTTTGTGTTTTTCTTGTAGATTTTAGTACTTGGGTTTGTTCGGATCTGTGGTAAGAAATTGTGGGTTTTGACTGATTTAGTGGGCTTGTTTCATGAGTATTTGAATTGGGTTTGTTGGGTGTAAGATTTTTGGTCGATTTTGGCATCTGGGTGTGTTTGGATTGTGTTTATTTTCTTGAATGAAATTGTGGGTTTTGACTGATTTAGTGGGTTGTTTCATGAGTATTTGAATTGGGTGTGTTGGATGTGAGCGTTTTGGTCGATTTGGCCATCTGGGTGTGTTTGGATTTTGTTTATTTTCTTGAAGGTGTGGTGGGTTTTTTTTTTTTATGTATTGGTGCTTTCTATAGAATCTACTTGAATTGCGTTTTTGGTTTCTTTTCATATGTGGTAAGAAATGGTGGGTTTTGACTGATTTAGTGGCTTGTTTCACGAGTATTTGAATTGGCTGTGTTGGATGTGAGATTTTTGGTTGATTTCAGCATCTGGGTGCGTTTGGATTGTGTTTAGTTTCTTGAAAGTGTAGTGGGTCTTTAACTCTTTATATGTATTGGGGCTTTCTTTAGACTTTACTTGACTTGGGTTCTTTTGGGTATGCTTGTGGGTTGCTTTTTATATGCTGGTCTTTTTAATTTTGCGTAGGATTTGAAAGGTTGGAGGGTTTTGTTCAAGAGAAAGTTTTGTGGGTTTTGAGATACTTGAGGTGGGTGGGGGTTTGGGTTTGGAGAATGACGAATCAATGAAAATTTTGAACATTTTGGTGTTTTCCTTTGTGAGGGTAATTTTGCGGGAGATATTCAGGCAAATTCATCGCCGTGTTGTTTCTGAACCTATTACATTCTTTAGTCACAGTACTTGTGATGCAATGGGAAACATCTCATGAGATGAATTAAAACTAGATAGGCGTTTTTACTTTTGAGTTTTTGAATAGGTAAAATTAGAACTTTGTTGAAGAGGGACCCATCCAACCATGTAGTTCATGTGAAAGCTACCACTCTTTAATTTTGCCCTAGAAGCCTGTTCTTCTAGACACGTAGTTTAAAATTTCAAAAGAGAAGGATCCCTTTATCATTTCACAATCCAAAGCAAAGAGTAATGGTCAGACGATGATTTAGGGAAAACATCTAGGAAGTGCTACATCCATTATAGTCCAATTAAAATCTTTCCGGATGAAGCACTCTTTGCTTTTCGTGGCATTCATTCTTTGAGTGATGTCAATGGAAACTCTATTAACATAAAGGAAAACAATACACCATAAAAAGGGGATTCCATAATCTCATTTCGTAATCCAAAGCAAAGAGTACTGGTCAGATGATGGTTTAGGAAAAACATCTAGGAAGTGCAACATCCATTATAGTCCAATTTAAATCTTTCTAGCTGAAGCACTGTTTGGTTCTTTCCAGATGGAGCACTGTTTGGTTTTCGTGACATTCATTTTTCGAGTGATATCCGTGGTAATTCTTTTAACATAAAGGGAAACAATACATCATAAAAAGGGGATGAGATGTCCCACTAGAACGGTATAAATATATGATATTATCATGCCCAATTTCCAATGAGACGTCCATATCTATCCCTTCCTTCTCAGGGTCAGGCTTATGTATCGACATATTTGAGAGTGTTTTTAAAACTCAGTGACATCTCCCTGCTAAGTTCAAGCATTTACACGATGAACCTTGCCAATTTCCATGAGCCCATAGTGATCTCTTGTCCCACACAACCACATTCATTGCGTCTCCTTTCACCAATAACAAATTGGATAATTCCTCCTTACACACACGCGCGCGCGTGCACCCGTAACGAGTGCTCTTACAAGAATGGAGAAAGCCTAAATAATTCCCCGGTTCCCCCAAGTAACGTCTAAAGACCCCTCCCACAACAACTCACCCATGGTTTCCTCCTATTCGAATGTGCATTGCCTATCAAGGATCCCTGGAATTGCTACCTCATACTTGCACATCTAATTATATATCCGTTATAATCTTTCAGATTGATTTATTACCTCTTCAAATATTCTTTTTTTTATTCTCCTCCCAAATAAACCAAATCACTGTATAGAGACCAAGTTTACAAAGCGTTTTCTGCCCTATCCCATCAAAATATCTACCACTGACTTTAGGAATACCCAATTCATACCAAAACAAGATGGCATCACACCCTAAGGCCATGTCTGGAAACCATGATTTTTTTTTTCACGATAAAATTTATGAGGCTTATTTGGAGGTCTTAGAAACTAAATGACATGGAAATAAAAACTAAATGACATGGAAATAAAAATTCTAAAAGTTCTACTGGGCAAATATGCCACTTATTGGGCCTACAATACGCATCATTCTCCCCTTATTTAAAAGAACTCGCCTCGAGTTCACGCATTATTCTCCCCTTGTTGAAAAGAACTCGCCTCGAGTTCTAGTCCACCTGGATCAAATATATAAATGACCCACTCCAGTAGTAGAAGTAGAAGACCGTCGATGTCATACATCCGCCTAATAGAGATCGCCATAAGCAATCCATCCCGACAAGTGCGGCGAAATGTAGAAATAGTAATCCTGATCTACCCGATAATCTGCTGAAACATATAGGTGATCTTGCTCGTGCTGGGTGTAACATCCATAGGGAGCACCATATCCATGTGAATAATATCTGCCGATATCTCTTCTGTGTCAGCACAAAATCCTGCAACCTGCTCAAAGATATGGCATTCCTCCACAATGTACTCTTCATCATCTATCTCTGTTAGTGGCTCATCGGTTAGGCCACTTGCCTCTGACTCACGACTATGCTCTGTCAACTCTATCGATGGGTCAACCTCGCGTGGCTCTGCCACAACATCTGCCTCGACTGTGGAAGTGTCAAGCTCACTCTCTAAATGCTCAGCAGTCGGTCCTGAGGGAATCTCGGAATCATCATGCTCATCGACGTCGGCCTCAACAATAATATCATCTGACGGACCATTGAAAATACCCGTGTCTGGCTCTAAAACAATGGCCTCTGGCATACCACTAGTATCAAACTGTGTCTGTCATGTCGTGGGAGTCAGCAATATCAATCGTGGCTTCTTCCCCCCCTTCTAGAGATGCAGCCTCATCAAAAGGGGAAGAAGGAGATGGGTAGGCTGAGCATGAATTCCTGATAGTCGTGGCCTCCCTAGGAGCCTTAAGCCTAAGATTGTCAATGCAATTCAAGGTTACCTTCATACTAGCTATCATGTCTGAGTGCTGATCCAAAGTAGCTTGAGTGTGTTGTTCCCAGTCTCCTCGGGGTTGGACTTGTCTTTGCCTCTGATGATATCGATAATAAGCCTTTCGAGCATATACCTTTGCGAACTCATCTTGGACATCTTGCCATCGATTAAAACAAGGTATGCCCATACTTAAAAAAAAGAAGAAGGTATGCCTAAGTCGCTCCGCTCTCGCAAGAATTGTCTCCATTTCACCTTGGCATCTCTGCGAACTGTATCCTTGACTCGACGAATGGTCATGTGATGATCATAACCATAGTACTTATGGTACACATCAAGAGCCTTGATCCATTGTAGACACGTAGCTTCGTAATCTCCATAGGGATAGTAGTAGGCATCATAACCGTAGAAATAAGGAACCCATGGTGCAGTCATTGTGGGGTGAATCAATGCCGCATGGTCCCCAAATGGAATCTGTGAAAATCTACCGTTAGATCTATCCGCGATGTCGAAAGAAATAGAATGCCTTTCGTGGATCTCATATCGGCCTCCCGAATGGCCTAGATTAACACTCGGACCAAAATCGACGGATGAGGAAAGTTGCACGAAGTAGTAGCTGCGCTCGTTGTGTACGTTGGAGAATGGACTGGGTATACTCGTCGCGTTGTTCCGAACAATTCGTGTTGACGGTGAGACCAAATTTTAAGCGGAAAAGGCCCAAGTGAGGAGAGAGAAAATGAGGTTGAGGGAGGAGAGAGAAAGTAGAGAGATCAAATCTAGAAAAAGAGAGTGAAGTGAGAGAGAAGGACTTGAGAGAGTGTAGAGAGGAGAAGATAGAGAAGAAAGTAGAGTGAAAACAAGAAATTAGAAGGGAGAAATAGAAGAATAAGAGGAGGAGGAGGAGGAGGAGGAGAAGAGAGAAGGGAAGAAGGAGGGGATAGGGAAGAAATCTTTGTTCTCAATTCATTAATTCATAAAATGTCTAAAAACCCTAATACATGAGGGCCTATATAAAGGCAATTAAAATAACCTGGAAATAAAATAACATGGAAAATAAGATACCTAAAAACTAAAACAAGAAAAATAAAAATCCTAGAAACTAATGACTTGAGAATAAAAATTCTAAAAGTTCTACTAGGCAAATATGCCACTTATTGGGCCTACAATACGCATCACCTATTGATCCATGTCTAGGTGGAATCGGCAAGATTGAACCAGAGCCATAGGTTTGACTAATAGGGGCTTTGAAGACAGCTGAAAAACGTAAGTGCCTAGTGCGCCTGACTAGTAGGGGCTTTGAAGCCGTTGCTTGCTTCAAAAATGCATATAAGCTAGTGCCATAAACGTAAGGGCGCCTTGCTCGGCCAGCCCTCACAATCGGTTGGTTGCTGTTACTGGTTCAAATCGTTCTATTTGCTTGTATGGTTCGGAGAGTGCGCCACCTTGCTCCACTTGATGTTCGTATGCTGTCAATTGAATCAATCTCTTATGTCGGGATTGCTCAGAAAATGTAAGGGCGCTAACTCCCCGTATAGTATAGGGAAAACGTGAGTGCGCTAACGTGCCCCGGTTCGCTATTGCCATTACTAGTAAAGGGGCTTGAAAGCTTACGTTTGTTGTGCGCCACCTTGCTCCACTTGATGTTCTTATGCTGTCAATTGAATTAACCTCTTATGTCGGGATTGCTCAGAAAATGTAAGGGCGCTAACTCCCCGTATAGTAAAGGGAAAACATAAGTGCGCTAACGTGCCCCGGTTCGCTATTGCCATTACTAGTAAAGGGGCTTGAAAGCTTACGTTTGCTGCTTGCAAGGTAGGGATCGAGTGCAATCCCTCGATGAGATAAGAACCTCGATTCAATCAGTTCTCCCCAAGCAGAAAAAAAAGATAGAAACGCAGGTTTTAGTCTATCCTTTGAAGAAAGGCTAAAGGTGGAGAATCGTCAATAAGACTCGGGAAGTGGAGCATCAGGTAACATAGAGATGAAGTCCATTATGATTAGCATACTTGATCTCGCACAGATCAATTGCAAGAGAAATCTAGATTGAATAAAGAAGATTGATTCATGTGGCCCTCTTAGTCCTCTTGTTAGGATAGAGATCAATCGTTTACTTCAACTAAAATCGATGAAGTACTGTTAATCAAAGTTTCAATATTTTAGAACTTCTCAATACTTCCATTTTTGTGGAAGAAGAATTCCATGGCAGGGAGTCTTTTGTTGTTTCTGAAATAAAAAAAGGATAAAAAAGCCAAAGGCAAAACAATTAGAGTATCACCTTGCTTTTGATAATCCTTTTGAATGCACTTTACCTCCAAGAGCTGCTTCTGCCTTGAGCTCTCAAGTGTGAGTGAGTGGTAGGGCGGGTGGGAGAAGGAGAGATTTGAGAGGGCAAGAATGAGTAGGGGGTGAGGAAGTCCTTAAAAATGGAAACAAAAACTCCACTCAAAATATGATTTTCCTTGTTTTTAGGCACTTCTCAATCCCCTACTCATTTGTGCCCGCTCAAATCTCTCCTCCCACCCACCGTACCCCTCTCTCACCACTTTAGAAACTAAATTTATCTTGGAAAAAAAAAATTCAATTGTTGCCAAACATTGCTTAAATCGTAATAGCCACTTTGCAATGAATGAATAAATGATTTGTTGACTCCCCCCTACTAAGGACACACATGTTTGCATGTATGAACTCGCACTTGTTTAGGATTTCATACATATCGAGCTTACCTACTGTCACCATTAATTAGTGGAGTTATTAGAGTATCGTGGGGATTGCAATTCCTCCTTTTTTGCAAGGTAATAATTTTTTTTTTTTATCGATAAATTTCCATGTGGATCCAACCTCCAAATCCTTTTGTTGGGCTCAAAAAGTGAGTGTAGACATCATCTAGTAACCTAAGAACTGAGACAACACTCATTTTTTATTTTTTTTTGACTGGTTAGTCATTTTTCATTTTGTTGGAGGTTATTCTAAAAATTTATTAACAAACTCCCCCCACCCCCCAATAGTCTTTTTATGGGACCATCATTGGGCCCGTATTTTAATTTTTAAATGTCCTTTAGGTGTCTTTTACGCCACTTAAGTGATAGGAGGGGTGTCATGGTCTTTTCCCCAAATGTTACTTGGTTTCTTTAAGTTGTATGTACTTAAAATGGGGCCAACATGTTTATTACGAAAATCTTAAATGATAGGCATAATTAGTCATTTGTAATTAATCACTTAAGTTGTTAGTGACCACAAGGGCGTGCATTGCAACATAAGGAAGTCCTTGTATTTTTGGGACTTGAAGCGAGTTACTTTCTATGATGGGTTTGAAGAGTCCTAGTTTGTTTGTAGTAGGATTAGATAGAGTCCATGCAATCAGAGTTTTTAAGTCATTAAGAGTTGAGTTGGAGAACTCAAAAAAGAAGAAGTCTTTAGGAGTTGACTAAGTCATTTGACACTTGTCTTGTTACCATTGTTAGACAATAGGAGTATTTAGATTTATTAAGAATTTTTTCTTTCGGACGGAAAGTTCATGAAAAAAAAGTCTTTAAGTTGATATGATTCCTAGTAGGGGTAGGATTTGAGGTTTACAACTTGATTGGGGTGAAGTTTAGATGTCCTAATCCTCTCCTTAAAAATGATTTTTGTGGGGTTTGAAGTATCTATAAATTGTAAAGGTACAATGATATGATTGAATATTATACTCTCAAGCTTGGTTGCAAACCATCTCCCTCTCTCTCTCTCTCTCCTCTTTAGGGTGCATTAGTCTTCTCCCGTAGTTCCTTTTCTTTCCTTCTGCTCTCCTTTCTCTTCTTTGGCTGAGATCAACCCCTCCTTCCACTCACTCACTCTCCCTTCTCGGACACCACTTGCATCTGGATGACCAGAGCATGAAGACCCACATGCTATCCCTGTTCCTAGAAAAGTAATCTGCAACTCCCTACTTTTGCATAATCTTTGATGCTACTTTTTCCTTTTTTTTGAATGGTAAATCTATGGTTTCAAAACTCCCCCGCGTCATCGTGGACTCCCTCGAGTTGACTCCTTTTTACCTTTGCCAAGTCCGCGTTTTGCACCACAAAGTCAATTAAAACTCCTTTGACTCCCGAGTTATGACCGCATCAACCGAGCACTCAACTGCATCAATTGAGTATATGACAGCATTGCGCTGAGTCGACTCAGATTTGCTTTGGCCTTGGTTTGACCCTTATTTGTGTTTTGAAACAATGGGTAAATCAGATGTTATTAAAAAAAGAAATTGAAAGGTAGCATCCACAAGTCTCCAAGGCTAGTCTTCTTCAGAGCTCATCCATTTAATCACATTAAGGAAGACACCCTCAACGATTAAAAGCTTCGTCAATGCCATCCTTTAGCACTAGGAATTTCACTTTGTTCGAATCTTTTAATTCAACGGCCCCGAAAACATCTTTCTCTTGTTGCATCTATTGTGATCCCTGATCATGTTTCCAATGCCATCCCGCCTGTTCCAGTAGTTGAACCATCAAAATTCAACTTGATTCTTCGAGAGGGAGAAGAATCTAGTGTGGGGCGAGGTGTCAGTCATCAAGATGCTAGATAGTTAAAGCTCCCATTTGCTTCGTAACTTTGAAGCTGGGACTCTATAGAACAATCCACTTAAGGTGGCTCAATGTAGAACATATTGAGAATCAAACTTCTCAAAGCATTGGGGCTTTTGTTCTTGCCTCTTAAAGTTCTTCTATTTGGTTCCCACACCTTTGCAAGAAGGCGGAGTCTTCCCGAAACTATATCCCTTAATGGCAGATGCAAATTCTAAGAGGAAATTCTCCAGTTGAAATTCTAATAAAAAAAATTCACAGAGAATCTAATGGGCAATGTATGAAGATGGAATCATTTGATTCTCTAGTCGAGCAACACATTACACATCGATTAATGATGTATCTCTTTTATGGTAGATAAGACAATCCATGGCTGATATTTTTCTAGGTAGGTTGTCAAACGAAAACTAATTATTCTAGTGTGTGTTTGGTACGACCATAATCGAGATGATTGTGCACAAGTGTCACTGAAATCGCTCATGGTAAAATATAATGATCTCATAGTGAAAATATTATTGAGTCACCACGACCATCGAACCCATAAAAGTCATCTAAGGTCAGCCACATTGAAAATCGGGCTGATTTGAAGACGTTTCGGCAAGTCAACTGCGTATGGATTAGAGCTGTTCTTCTTACCAACCTCCCACTGGCCAACTTTTATCACTTTCAGCCTGTGATGCGTGCCATTTGGAAACAATTCTTTTCGAAGGTACACCATAACCTGATCTCCTCTTTATATTCGTTAAAAAAGAAAAAAAATCAAGAAAAAAAAAGAAAAATTCTAGAAAATTGTGTCAATGAAAATGAACAAAATGCCCTTATCATAGAAAATGATCAAAATGCCCTCTTCTTACAAAAAATAACCAAAATATCCCTTACAGAATTTGCTGCGATGCAATACTTCTGGGTCTACATCACTTCTATATATTTTGGTTCGGTCAATCATCTTGAAGCATAGAATCTAATCCAAGCTGTCCCTTTTTTTTATTCTCTTAATTAGGAGGTGCTAGTGGTTAAGGAATTCATATGCCCAATGCATTGATTTCGTAGTTGCATCTCCTTCATTTTATACTGAATGCAGAGGACTTCCTTGTTACAAAGGATATGTTTGGTAAAGGTTTTAGACTTCTTGGCGATACCTGTTAGAAGTACATGATCATGATACAAAAAATGCAAATAAAATAAACGTACAGGAGTAATCCTGGATTCTACTTAAGACGTGATCGACAATCCTACTTAAGATGAGTACATGCGCATCCCTACATACCTAAGGGCATTTAGGTATGTATGGGTGATGCACGCCATGTGTTTAAAAAAAATGCTCCAACGAGAGTTGTTCCACTTTTTAAAAAACAACCGTTCTGTGGCTCAATCACAGTGTCTGCATTTGCGTCATAGTTTTTTCACTCTTAATTGTAACAGAAGCCCATCTCTACAATATCTCGTTTGGGTTGTTTTTGTGTCCTGTTTTTCTTTTGACCTATTGGAAAGGACATGGATTCACTTTTATGTGTCATTGGCATTTTGGAGCCATGGACTAAAGCCTAATGGTACGGCATCAGGCTCTATTCTGATAACACATGGTGACTTGTGGCCGAGCAGTCGCAGGTCATTATCTTGAAATTGAATACTTAGGTTGGAAGGTTATATCATTGCACTATATCTTTACCCATTTCTTGAATTTTCTTATTACTTGGATTCTGAATCACAATGGCTCTTGCTGTGCTATTTTGCTTTTAATATTGGTTGTGTATTTTGTACTAGTCCTCAATGCATTTGCTTTTTGTGCGTTTTCTGCAGAGATTTATCTTTGGTGGGAGGTTGATATTTGGACCTGATGCTAGGTCCCTGCTTATCACTGTATCACTCATTCTTGTGCCAATTGTAATCTTTTGTGTGTTTGTCGCAAGAAATCTTCTCCACAAATTCCGTGCATATAATGCAGGATATGCAGTTCTGGTGGTAGCAATTGTCTTTACAATCTATGTGAGTCCTCTTTAGTATTATTCTACTTGGCCCATTTCACATGACTTATTTTCTCATTTCCTTTTTTTTTTTTAAATAACCAAACTTCATAAGTAGAACATTTAAAGCGTTTACTATTGAGTTTGACCTCATGTTTGTAGGCATTTATGCAGTCATTGCCCTAGCTAATTTGTTATCAGGAGTCAGGACAATTTGTTTCCGCCTATCTTGTTTAGTAGTAAAATTCTTTTCACCTATTTCCATCTTCACTTTCTATTTTTGGAACAATAAAAAATAAAATTTATGTTCCCATATTTGCATTCAAGTTTCAACCCCAGAATATTATTTTGTCTTTGGCATAAGTTCTAAGAAGACCCATTAGTTTAGCTGTCAAACTGCGAAAAGACAGTGAAACTGGTATCCTCATAAACAATCTTACTATTCATCCATTTTTTCTGGAGAATCCTGGGTCATTAGAAACCATGCATTCCGATTCAAATTCTCCTTATGCAGTTTGATATATGATGTTATTTTCCTGTTTTGAGTAGTCTATAAGAACTTACCAGTGAATCGTATGGGTTAAATATCTTTATTTCCTTTTTACTCATATCATAGTCTGTTCTTAATCAGCTAATATCCTGGATGTGTACGTCGGTTGTTGCTTTACATCACTTATTTATGCATGCTTGATCTTTATCTTTACACCCTGTAGAATGGATGTAATGGCACATCTTAGTTAGATTGGATCGTTATGACCAAGTCATGATTGTTGTTGCATTATCTGCTGCTGAATTAGGGAAAGTTTAGTCTGAGAAGGTGAATAAAAAACTAATATCCCTTTGATGATCCGTATTTTAGCCTATATATTTTTTATATGCATAACCATTACCAAGTTTTTGTTGTATGTGCGTACGCAAATGACTTTGTCAGAAGCCTTCGTAATCAGCTAATATCCTGGATGTGCATGTCGGTTGTTGCTTTACATCACTTATTTATGCATGCTTGATCTTTATCTTTACACCCTGTAGAATGAATGTAATGGCACATCTTAGTTAGATTGGATCGTTATGACCAAGTCATGATTGTTGTTGCGTTATCTGCTGCTGAATTAGGGAAAATTTAGTCCGAGAAGGTGAATAAAAAACTAATATCCCTTTGATGATCCGTATTTTAGCCTATATATTTTTTATATGCATAAACCGTTACCAAGTTTTTGTTGTATGTGCGTACACAAATGACTTTTTCAGAAGGCAGCCTATTGTTTGGAGGTTGCTTATAATTTCAGTGGCCGATGGCTATAACTTTATAACCTTTTAAAAGAAAAAAAAACCATTACAAACTCTTCTACATGTCAACATCATTCTGTGGTTTATGTTTTGTGTGCAGTATGTTATTACCATATCTCCACACGTTATGTGAACTGCTTACTAAAGCTATCAGATTCATGCAGACTAATTAATTCACATTTCTGATTGTTTTATATGTTTTCTAGAGCGACTTAGTTATGTTCAGAATCAAATTAATGTAGTCTACAGCTATCAGATTATCCACCAGTACTTCCGGTCCTTAGTAATCTTACACATGTCTGGCGTATGTTATTACCATATCTCCACACATCACGTGAACTGCTTACTAAATATTATTTGTCCATTCAACGTATCTTTCATCCTTGATCATTGACTTGTGAGTGGGGGCATTGAAATGGTTTTTATTCTTTATTTTGTTAAGTTGTTTAGCTTGCATGGATTATATAACTGTCATCATGGTTTTAAATTTCCATCGAAACTGACACCAAACGATCATAATATTTACATCTCCATCCCCACCGAAATACATACCGAAACAGAAACACATACCGAAGCCAAAACCAGAATTTTAATAGTGGAATACTATATTAGTATGTGTTACCTTAATGTTCAAAAAAAAAATATCAGTACATGTTACCTAATTATGCAAAAAATAAAATAAAATAAAAATGTTACCTAATTATGCATGTGAAATGTGTTGTATATTACTATATTATGCATAAGGGATTTGCTAGGGACCGTCCCATGAAGGCATTTTGCGTGGGCAGTTGCATGTGAGAGCAGCCACCTCAGATGAAATAAATGAATAGGACAAAATTTGCTGAAAAGTGAGCCTGTGTGGCTGCTCTCAAATGCAACGGCCTGCTGCGAAATGCCTTTCTGCGATGGTCCCTAGCAAATCTCTATCTCTATGTATAATTATTTATATGAATTAAATATGAAATGTGGCATGTACTGAATTAACATGTCATTAGGTGTTCGATGTTGTTAAACCATTATGGATGGTTGTCTTGCTTATGCAATGGTTTCTAGGTGTGCATTCGCACTTATTATAGCATTTCTTGAAGTTTCATACTAAAATTCTATCATTTGCATATCTTTCCATAGGTTTATGTGATTTTACAGGATTTTTGCTAAAATTTCTAACTGAAACTGAAAGGTTGGAATGTTTCCGTTTCGACCTAAATTGAAAATGAAGCCAAAATTTAAAATCTTGACCGTCATGATTTCTTTTTTTAATTATTGATTAATTCATGTTTCTGATTGTTTTATATTTTTTCTAGAGCTATTTAGTTATGTTCAGAAACAAATTCATATAGTCTACAACTGTCAGGTTATTCTCCTTTTTAATCCGTAAGTCTAGTTCCAGTTATTGTTTTGAAGAAAGTTGTATTGGACTACACGCTTACATTATGCTCTCACATCATGTGAACTTTCACTAGATATTATTTTCCATCTGTTCCTCTATGGTGGGTACATTTCTTTCATCTTAACTTCAACGTATATCTTGTCCTGATCATTGACTGGTGAGTGTTGGCATCACTATGGTTTTTCTTTATATTATTAAGCTGTTTGGCATGCATGAATTGTAATATGCTTTCTTGGTTTGATTATTGATTAATGCATGTTTGTGATTGTTTTATGTTTTTTCTTCAACCATTAAAAATTATTCTCCATTTTTTGTTTTCCATAATTATAGCTCCTATTCTTGAGTTCATGACAGTTGTATACACATCTCTCGGTGTTAGTTTGTTTATGTTAGTCCCTGAGCTGGTTTCCATAGGTACTAGTACTGCTTCTTTTTACTTCTGCCCGAGATCCTGGTATTATTCCACGTGCTTCGCATCCACCGGAGGAGGAGTTATATTTTGATTCTACAGCTGAGGTTGGTGGAAGACAAACACCGAGCCTACAGTTTCCTCGAACCAAAGAAGTTGTGGTTAATGGTATAGCTGTGAAGGTCAAATATTGTGATACATGCATGCTCTATCGCACTCCTCGTTGCTCTCATTGCTCCATCTGCAATAATTGTGTGGAGCGCTTTGATCACCATTGCCCTTGGGTGGGTCAATGCATTGGAAAGGTATGCTATATAAAATGCAGTTTGCAATCGCATCATCCTTTTTTTACTTTTCCGATTTGGCCAATGATTTTCTTTTCTTTTATTTGGCTAATAATTTTTCCTTTCTTTCTGTTTTTATTTCTTTCTTTATGTTATATTGGAATTTGGAAATACTGTATTGTAAAATTCAAGTGTTGGATGTCTTCACTACTATTATGAAATTAAGGAGTAGCTGAGAAAAATGTCTGACACTTCCTTAAGGTCCATGCATAAAGGGAGAGGAGATTCTCATGGCCATAAATTTTTGAATGCCAGTATTATCTTGTTTCTTTCTACTATCCTCTACCTGATCTGTAAGCTAATCAGCTGCTGATGCTATATATACATGTAAATTATATAGGAAAGATATAAGGATGGGCACTGCTCAAACTAATTTGCATTGTCACGGGCCTCATGGCCCATTTCCATGTGTATGATGATATGGTCTGTTGCTCTAGTCTGGCACCATGGGTCCGGCCTGCTACCTGTGATCCCGCTGTGATCAAATGATCCTTATTTTTTGATAAATGTTGATAAGAGATGTTACCTTTTTTGGTTTTGCCAAGAAACACTTAACCATTGATTGTTTGCAAATGTCTAGATCTTAGTGTGTGTATCTATGGTTATCATTGTTCTACATGGGAGTTGTGAGGACGATGTTGCCTGGTGATGGCCGGTCAGGTCAACAGTGTTCACCAACCATGTGTGCCGTGGGTGCGAAGGTCACCCCCTTTCAAATTAATTTGGGCGCTTGTTCATTTTGATCAGATGATTTTAGCCTTTTTTTATTTTTATCAATGTGATAAAAATGTGCCCCTTTTAAGTCTTGATCTTGCGGTGGCATCTCTCTTTGGCAAGAGACTTGGACCCACTGTGTTTTCTGGCGATAGCCCATCAGATAACAAAGCAATAAATTCATCCACGAATTGCGTAAACCAACTAGCAGTTGTCATTTTTCATCTTTCCACACCACAAATAGATAAATTTGGAATGATAATAACTCCTAGAATGCATTAAATAAATCAATCATCACCATAAAAATCAGTTTCACTGTTTTCCACAATTACAGCTAGATGGAAACAACTGTTGAAGATCTTCTAACTATCAATAAAAAAATGTCATATATTTATCCCAAATACGTCAGAAATAAATAGATTCATTTCTGATGTAAACAGCCCCTCGAATGAAAGAGAAACCCAGTGAAGAGCCTCAATACTGACGAAGAAAATAAGAAAATCTGATACTGCTCTTTCACACAGATAATATGGGGATCCAAACAAACAGGGATGTCGACCAAGATGAAACCATGAAACAGCTAAGATCTCATCTGTGAACAAAGAAAATGATAGATCAACATTATGCACAATGGAAATGATGGCGTTTGATTCCCAGATCCTTCCATAATGCACTGCCGAGGCAAACCACATATCTTCCTCAACACACCGCCAAGATGACCCGTTGGGAAATTCTTACTGCAAGACCTCAGAAATCCTAGGAAAAATACTGCTTCCAAGAGAGAGAAGATCAATATATTCTATTTCTAAAGAGAAATTTCAGTTGATCAAATGCTAATCCCCCTTTTGCGTTTTCCATACGTAACCGTAGTTTTAAATTTCGGATTTCGGTCAACCCTGAAACCGAAATCGGGTATGCCCGAAACGTTACAAATTTTAGGAAATTCAACCAAAAATCTCATTTTTTAAATTTTTTATTATTTTCCGAAGTAGTGAAATCTCACAGTGCGATTTGTGAATTGTGAAATCGCCAAATTGCGTTTTTAATTATTTAATATTTTCCCGAAACTGAAATTTCGTATGGAATAAAATATTATTTTTAATGGTTTCGTGGATTTCGGCCGAAATTTTGGTTTCGGTGAGGACCAAAACGCATTCCGAAACCGAAATTTGAAACCATGCATATAATAACTCAAAACAATCCTAATGACCAATACATGTACTCCTAGAGTGACCTCATGATACTCAACCAATTGAAAAACAAATAACTAATGACAACATGCCAAATAATGCCAAATAAACTAACAAAACAAGAGAGCTAAAAACTACTATTAGGATAATGTGGGCCCGTATATCTCAAGATGAAAATAGGGACACGATAGTTGATAGGTGCAAACCTAGGGTTTACGGACGAACTTTCTGGGAACTGAGCAGTGTGTAAATGGTTTCTTAGTTAGTTTTAGGCTTTTACAAGTAAAAAACATTCCCACAAATAAATAGTAACAAATGATAGTCAATAAACAACCAAGGTTTTAGTAAGATACATAGTTTTAAAATTCATCACTATAAACCAACCAACCATTTGCCAAGCAATAGATAATATGGAAAATCAGGTCCGAAATAAAACTATCTAATTATTGCCAAACAAAAGCTTAGAGGTAGTGTGAGATACTTATAAGGATATATGTAAGGTAATGGGTTAAGGATAATGAAGATGGGGGCTGGTTAGGCAAATAAAAGTGATAATTAGGTGGAAAAGGCCTAGAAGGGGTGATGTTGCTGGGCTAGAATGGCAACAAAAATGGGTAAATCCATACCTAGGTCATGCAGGGCCTTGGCTGAGGTCGTTTTGGGGTTCTCCAACAGATGGAAGAGTGAGAGCTGATGAGATGAGAAGCAGGGGATTTTTCAGCCACAAGAAAAAGAGATTGAGGGGGAATATGATGTGCAGTGGAGGGGAAAAGTAAAGAAATAAAGAGGAAAGATTGGGAGGAAAGTGAAGGCTGCGATCTTAAGAGAGTTGTTGAAGGGCTGCTGTATAAGACTAAAAAACAGCTAGAAGATTGGAAAAAGGTGGGAGGGATTACGGCTGCACATCAGCAGATCTAGGGGGAAAGAAAGGAAAGGAATGGGCGAGAGGAGAAGGGGGCTGGACAGTAGCTGTCGTGCACCAGCCGTAGGGAAAAGTTAGGAGGGTCGAAGGGGTGAGTAAGAGAGGGAGAAACGAGGAGGAGAGGGGTCTGCAGTCCTCTGTTACTGGTTGCCCGAGAGGTGAGTTAGGAAGAAGAGAAAGAAAGAAAGAAGACGAAGAGGAAAGAAAGGAAAATAAGAGAAAGAAAAAGGGAGATAAGGATGTAAGGAAAGAGAGGGAGGGAGGAGGAAGGAGAGGAGAAGATAGAGGATGAGAAAGAGAAAGGGGAGAGAAGGGAGAAGAGAAAACGAGAAAGAGGAGGGGGTCTGCTATGCAATTTTTCCAAAATGTGCTTCGGGTTAGGGAATTGGGTTATTATAATAGAGATGGCGTTAGGTAAGTGGTGAGCCCCTAAAGGAATCCAAAAGGATAAAAGAAACTAAAATGAGGGGCGAAGTGGTGGGCCCTAAAAGTGTGCCAATAAGATAAAAGAAAGTGTGGTTTGGGGTGATGGTGGGTCACGGGAAAAGGAAAAAATGGGTCATGAGTGGGCCACCACTTAGCCGACTCATGAAATTTTTCTAAAGGATTCATTTGGCCGACCCCAACTAGTTTGGGACAAAGGCTTTGTTGAGTTGAGTTGAGTTGAGTTGAGTGGGCCATCGGAAAAAGGGGAAAAAGGCGGCCATATGTTGATGCTGACATCACATGCATCTAGGATAAAAAAATGTAATTAAAAATAGAAATAAAGTGATAGCTGCTAGATCACATCAGCAGTGAAGGCCATGCCTATTCAAATTAATTTGGTGCTTGACACAAAATTCTTACTCAAGTTTTATATTAATATAGGGATTTGCTAGCATCCATCGCAGAAGGCATTTTGCGGATGGTCTGTTGCATCTGACCGCAGCCACCTCGTGAATGAAGACAAGATCTGCTGAAAAGTGAGCCTCTGTTGCTGCTGTCTGATGCAACAGACCATCTGCGAAATGCCTTCTGCGATGGACGCTAGCAAATCCCATTAATATAAGTATCACGCAAAGTTTGCATGAAAACTTGGGGTGTGAGTGGCAAGATTGTTTAGCTAAGGAGCTGGGGTTCAGTCTAGAATTGCATGGTCAGAGTCACAGCTGGAGGAATCGCGAGCCTGATGTGAGGTTTTGCTGCTCGTAGACGTTGTTCTTTTGTTACTAAGAAGGAGAAAAGGTGCAACCATGCAAGTGCCTATACACACATAAGGTCTCAAAAGTAGGAATCATCCACACACATAATAATATGTTTTATCAGGTGTAGCTTTGGATCTTGATGTTCTCAACTCTGGCAAATATATTCCTTGGTTTCAGTACATAAAAATTCTTGGTCGTCTTTTTCTTGTTTCTATGATATTTGTTTGATCTGTTTTGTCTTGCTTGTTTGAATGCTTCTTCACCTACATGCATGCATAGTGTTGTGGCTGCATTTGGATGTGGCTGTCTGCATGAGGGGATTGTTCTTGTCTGTGTATTGAGTTTGTCTGCAAGCTCGACTGTGGTTTTTTTTTTTTTTTTTTTGAGTTTTTCTTTGTGCTTATCTTTCTCGTGATTCTTCTTAACTGTTGTATAAACCCGAACTCATTTTACCATGATATAACAATTGAATGTTTGAAAACTCGTAACCTGTCAAAAACTCAACCAAAGGCCAAACCAGCTTGACTTGGGTGAGTCAGTGACTGACCTGGCAACTTCTTGATTGACTTAAGTAAATGCGTTTTTTATTTAGTGCCAAATCTTGGATGGTTCGATGATTGACCCGATTATATAAGTATTGGAAAAACTCAATTCCTTACCAACTTGAGTATCCATTGTATATCCATGGTTTTTATTTTTTGAAAAAAAAAAAAAAAATTGCATATCCATAATGATAGTTTACGTAAATATAACTGACTGCAAACTATCTTTGTAATTATGCTGCTTATTAAAAAACTCTTACCCAGTCTAAAGATCTTGCCCATGGCAAAACCGGGTTGAGTCAGGTGAGTTTGTGAGTCCATCTGAGTTTTTAATTGAGTTGGATGATACTTTGATTGGCCTTGTAGGGCCAAAACCAGGTGGACTTGGTTGCCTATAACTATTGGTGTTCTCTAGATGCTTTGTGCGGTAATAGATTGCTTTAGTTTGTGCTGGCTTTTAGTGCATTAAATTTCTATTGTCTATTGGATTCTGAAATTTATTAGATGTTTGTCAGATATGTTTATGTTTATTTTGTTGTATCTCTGCTTCACTTTTTGGGGATCCCAACCAATTAATTTATGAATATATATTGGCAGTTGGGATTTACTGTGTTGCTGCTTCACTTCCTTTGGACCCCAACTGTTGATTTATAAGAAGTTATATTGGTAGTTGGGTCTTGGATTGATGTTCACTTTTTTGTTTTCATATTGTATATTCATATTCTGACACTAAATCAAGCTAATTTATTTAGGGAAATGATATCAGCACAACCATGTTTTGATATTTGCACTAACCCATCTTGTCTTATTATTTAAAGAGTTGTCAAAGGTCATTACAGTTCCCAAAAAGCTTTCACAAGTCCATTAAAAAGGAAAAGACAAGCTAGGTTTGTGCAATTATTAAAACATGGTTGTGCTGATGTCATTTGCTTTTATTTATTATGATCTTATATTTTCCACAAACCTTCATCTCATCAAGATTACTTTTGTTTATCTTAAGTTTCATATATGCATCAATATATCCTATCATCTTGGTTTCTTTTAATTGCTTAGTCTAACTTCCTGTATCTATGTGCAGCGGAACTACCGTTACTTTTTCCTATTTGTTTCTTCATCAACCCTACTGTGCATCTATGTGTTTGCTATGTCGGCGCTGTACATCAAATTTCTCATGGATGGAGAGTATCCCACAGTTTGGAAGGCAATGAAACAATCTCCCGCATCAGTGGTCCTCATGGCCTATTGTTTCATTTCTTTGTGGTTTGTTGGGGGTCTTACTGGATTTCACCTGTATCTTATAAGCACTAACCAGGTCAGTTTCATTCTTCCATTTGAAAAATACTTTTGTTTTATGTTTGCCTCATTCATACTGTTCTTCCTATTGCGTTTTACTTCTATTTTTGAATTACTACTGGGATGGATCTAAATTAATTGCAAGGTATTATTCCTTTCAGATTCCTTCAATTCCTTGAGAGTTCTTATGATATTTTGAATTATCATGAAGCAGCTTCCAACATATCCTCCTTGTAATGGTTCCTAGAAAAATTGCATGTTTATTCAATCAATTTGTTGCGATTTCATTGTTAAGAAAAGTTGTTGAAATTTCTCACCATATAGTGGAAAGTAGAAATTACCAAAATAATTTAGCTCCTAGATTGGCCAACTCTGCGACCACATTATTTTATTTTCTATGAATATGCAAGCTTGTAAATGTAACGTCAGGTGCTACGAACCACAAAATCGCATATAATATTTGCGTCCTCCCTGTATGGAAAGACTCCCTCACAACCCATTGGATGATTGAAGGAGAATCTTAATATATAGTGGGCATTTGGTAAAAGGGTGAAATTCATGAAGTGCCAAAAAGGAGTGTCTTTCGGTGCCAATAAATGAGCCATCGATATCAAGGGGCCATCACATATGAATTATGAACCCCAAGCAGAGTGAGAAACACCTCCATACCCTTCCTCACTAGGGTTTTCTTTGACTTGTGTGACACTTGACAAGGGATAAGGAAGCCCCTTCATGTTCTTCAAAACAGGTTTAGCACACGATAAGGGTTTAGGGGAATTCCATGAGTGCTTTCATGTCTTTTGGGCCTCCATTATTAGTCACATAACTCCAAGATAGCGAAAGGGCAATCCTTACTCATGAGAAACAGTGTTGAAAGAGGATGATCTGCTGTGAAATTGCCTTTCGCAAAAAGGTTGGAAGGCTTTTTAAGAGTACAAAATACTCTAATCCAAAGTGCTCAAGTTCCTCTTCACCAGCTGGTTACTGGTGCTTTGACACAAGAAAAACAACAAACAGTCATCACAATCACTTTGACAGATTCCATATAGACCCAAAATGAGAAACACAAGCCACAATCAATTGATACATGAATCATTCTGAAAGCTGTAAGATTGCTCAGAAATATACACAACTAAATCAATTAAGGAAAATTATGGGAAAGCTATGCTTGCTAATTCAGAGGTTGGTTCTTGTTGGTAGGGTTGCAATTTGGGTGGGGTTGGGTTCAAGGAATTGGAATCAACCTCCCGATTTTATGGTAAAGGCTCAACCCGAATTCTTCAAAACCAACCTGAACTGCACCCCAAAATCTAGTCATGGAGGATCATTTACCTAGTTAGATTATATTTACCTTTAGTTCTCTCAGGGTCGTGTTCTTACTGTAGGGAATCTAACCGGGTAGAACTCCCCCTTACAAGCTAGCTGTTAGAGGGAGGGTGCCCATTCCCTTATAACCCATCCACGTCAATTTCACATGTCCGATGTGGGACCATTGCTTTTGCGTGGAACCCCAACAATCTCCCCCTCCACGCGGAAGCAACGTGGACCATCTCGCCCCTCCACGCGGCAGCAACGTGGGAACCACGAGATCTTCTCCGAGGGAATTCCACTGTCCTCGGAGGCTCACCGGGGTTACCGAGATTTTCCCAGGAGTTACCACGCCTTAGCTCTGATACCATTTGTAGGGAATCTAACCGGGTAGAACTCGCCCCTAAAAGCTAGCTGTTAGAGGGAGGGTGCCCATTCCCTTATAACCCATCCACATCCATTTCACATGTCCGATGTGGGACTATTGCTTTTGCGTGGAACCCCGACACTTACTATGATCCAATTGGTCATATTTTATGTAATTTAGCTCTTTTTTCTTGTCAGTGAAATCTGTTATGGTTTAAAAAAACGAAAAAGCAACAGCGAAAAGACCACACATCTATCATTCAAAAAAAAAAAAGAAGTAAAGAAAAAGAAAAAAGGCTTCACATCTAGGCACAATGACTGACATCCATAAGTTGAAGAAAAGGAGAGTCAGCTTCATTAAAATGAAGCGATATACTGATTCCCATTATAGTGCCCAGACCACAAACTCCCTTAGGGCATATATGTTTGGATCTAGTTATTTTATTTTCTCAAAAAAAAAAAAAAAAAAAATTCTCTATAATATTAGTTTCCATAGTTTGGTTATCACATTTAATGAGGTTTTCTCTTTTTTTGGGAAAGAACATTCATCAATAAATAAGGAAAAAAGAAAACCTACTCATAGTAGTGTTTTTCCCTGAGAAATTAAAATTCCTAAGAATCGGGTTGTTTTTTGTTTTTGTTTTTGAATGCAAGCAAATTTCATTTATAGGACCGAGATGGTCAATTACAAGAAAAGAGTAAGACAAAACAACAACAAAGAAAACAGGAGAAGAAGAAAATCAATTCGGCAAGAAATCAAAAAGCTCCAAATCAGCCTTCTCTACCCCTTCCAAATAAAAAAGCTCAGAATTCCTAAAAATCGGGTTGTTAACATCTCAAGTCTGTTGTTTCTATCTTCTTTCTCCCTTCTCTCCTCCAAACCCTCCCCAAGGTTTTAAATTTCGGTTTTGGCTGGCACGGAAACAGAAACATTTCGGTTTCAGTGAAAATATTGTAAATTCACGGAAATGTATAGAAACATATGCAAATGATGAAATTTTTAGATGAAACTTCGGGAAATGCTTAGAATAAGCACAAATATGTACTTAGAAACCATCACATAAGCAAGAACGCCATCCGTAATGACGTAATCACATCGAACACCTAGTGACATGCTTGGTCGCACATTTGGGAGAGTAAAGTCAATACAAAAGTATAATGTGATGAAGTACATTGACCAGTCATCTCTTCAAGGACCCAAATTCTATGTCAATACCACACAGAGTTACGAGGTGTTATTGGTCCCATGCTGACATTGTATGCATAAAATATTTTCACTTTGGTGTGCAGTCCAATGATGCTGCTTGCCAAATATCATTCTCTACATTAATGAAATGAAATGATATCCAAAATAAAATGACTTACAAAAAAAATATTTTCCCTTTCCTTGCTTAGTCAGATACTCATCATTTGTATGATGCCTAGGTTTTGAAATTTGAAATTCCCGTAACACTTCGCTTTGAAATGGAAAATGGGCCCACCTTCAGTTCAACTAGGATGGGCCCACAAAGCATATTGACAAAGATAAAATATCTTAATTGTTTTCTACCTTTGCAATTGGTATTGACGCCACTATTTGTATCATTTACATCCAAATGATAATTTGTCTATAAATGCAACAAATCAAAGGTTGAAAAACATCTCCTTATCAAAAATAAAATCAAAGAAATACATTTTTCAGAAAAAAAATCCTAACTTTTTAGGGTTTTCCATTATAGAGTTTTTCAGAAAATTTCCACGGAAAGCAGAAAAATATTGAAATTTTTTATCTTTTACAGAAAATTCTAGCCGTCCAAACAAGGTCTTAGTAAAAAATAAGAAACTATTCTAGTAAATATTTTCCATAGAAAAGTTGTTCTGTGAGAAAAATGAATAGCAATGGAAAAGAAACACGTTTAGTATATTATAGTCGATCACCTTACTCGTTCTAAAAACCATAACGCTTTCCCCTTTCTTTTCCTTTTTTGTCTCTTTCCCTTCGCCTCTTCCTTTCTCCTCGTGGCACCGACCTCCACACGGTGGTCCTGCAACAGTTGACGGCAACGGAAGTAGCAGGGTGACACCACTAATAATGGTAGCAGCCTGCAACAAAAACGAAGCATCGATGACGGCAATGACATCCACGGGTTTCAGCCTGAAACTTTTAAGTATGTTATTTTATGTTTTCGATTTATAGTAAATTAGGGCAGAATTTTTATTTGTTTTGCGAACAAAATAGCTTTATACAGTGTAGAGCATCTTTCTATTTTTTGTCGTTTAGACCATTTCGGTCGAATTTTTGTTTGAAATTTCGTCTGAAATAATGAAGTGGAACAAATTCATTGAGATTTCATTTCGGTGAGGATGGAAACAGAAACATTTTGGTTGTTTCGTGTCAATTTTGGTGGAAATTTAAAACCATGATCCTCATCCTGCAAATCCCTATCCCCTCAGAATGACGATCATGACAAGAAATCCTGTAAGAAATCTGACCGAGCTTCTCTTGTTAAGCTTCTCCGTATGTTATCTATTTCATTGCAAGCAATCGCGGGATGGGGGCAACTCCAAGTCCTCTTCCTCCAATGCCATCACCTTCTCTATTTAAGGGTCTTTGTATCTGATCTATTTCATGGAAAGGGTTTTCATATAAAGGGTTTTCATGGCAAGAAATCGTAGTCTATTTAAGCTTCTCTGCATTTCGTATATCTCATGGCAAGGGTTTTCATGGCGAGAAAGCATGACAAGAAATCATGGGATGCAAAAAGCCCCAACTCCAAGTGCTCTTCCTCCAATGCCATCACCTTCTTCTAAGAAGAAAGAAACCCATAGGAAAAGATGATTACAGTATAAAGACTCTTCCAAATCTCCCATCATAGGCGGTGGATTCTATCCTCTTCGCCGACTGGCCCCTGCAAGTCCGAACACCATTGCCGGAAACTCTGTCTGAGAATCTGGCAGCAGATATTTGCTAGAAGGTATTCCTGCAACCGTGAAGAAGGTGATGTAATCGTTGTCCGGTGATGCAATCATTGACTGAGAGTCTGACAGCGGATATTCCACTAGAAGCTGCAAAGAAGCTGTTTGAGAAGTTCAATTGAGTTTTTTGTTTGTGCTTATTGGCTCCAAACAGCTGAACAAAGAATTCCAGAAAAAAAAATCTAAAACAATGTTTCCAGGAAAATGTTATTTTCATAATTTTCTTTTCGCTAGATCCAAACACACACTTAATATAATTCAGAGGCTGGCAATTGTTATGTTATTTTCCATGTTTTATACAAGTGGTTGTCTCTTGTCTGGGTAAAATGACTAACATATCCTACTACATAACGTGTGATAGATAAACCATAATAAACAACATAATAGAACAGCTTCTCTGATATTACCCTAAAAAAAAGTAATGCTAGCTTCCGGATATCCTTGAGCTGAGATGTGGACATGAACATCAAAAACTGTCTGTCGAGATATTTATGTTGAGTTCTATAAAGACCTTTTGCTTTGAGGAGGAAACACTGGTTATTATTTTCGGCCTCTACTTTCCTTCATGAAATTATAGTCAATTTTTATGTTTTTTGGACCTTTTGATCAACCACTATACAAGCACAGAAATGGCACTTCTGTTGTCACAAAGCATGATAAGTTTACTAATATGCCAGGCTTGGATCCCAAATCGTGTAGAGAACAAATCAAACTTGATTTAAACCTCATGAGTGTTTCATAATGCAAATTTCCATCATAATGCATATCCAATCCTTACAACCAACTTGCAGAACATTCTTCTTCATAATGCAAATTGTCATCATAATGCATATCCCATCCTTATACATTTTTTCTTGATTGATCATCTTTGATATAACTACATTAATCAGATATTACAATTTCCATGCTTATGCAATTGTTCAGACTACATACGAGAATTTTCGATACAGAGCCGACAACCGACTTAATGTCTACGACCGGGGTTGTGTGAATAATTTTCTAGAAGTGTTCTGCACCAGGATACCGCCTTCAAAAAACAAATTCCGTTCTTATGTACAAGAGGAGGTATCAAAACCTCCAGTGTCTCGAAGTCGGGAGACAGAAGTTGATTATGCATCTGTAGACCCACGGCCAAAAGTCGAGGATGATCTAGAGCTAGGTGGGGATCTATTAAAGATTTCCCAGCGCCATAACTTTGAAGAAGTTGATGAGGAGATGCATGAGAGAAGCAGCAATGGGCCAAATAGTGTAGCCTCAGAGGTCGAATTTGTTCTGGGTTCGCAGCAAGCTCCCATTGTTAGATCAGAGGCACGGCACTCTAGTTGGGGTAGGAGAAGTGGGAGCTGGGAGATCTCTCCGGACATTCTTGCCATGAAGGAAGAACACCAGTAAGCTGATTGTATTTTGGTTAGTTTCTTGTGAATTACGGTCTTACACGCAGAGACAACACACTCAGAATTGAATGTTTACTTAATGGGTTGCACTTGTTGGTGAAACCCTTTGACCCATTAAAAGATTTACCTATGTTGTGGTGAGAGTTGATGCCTCTTCCAGGTAATGTGCTACCCTTTCTGGGGTTCAAATTCAATTTACTTAAAAAGGAAGTAGGCCTGTGTTAACTGTTGGAGAAGGTAAGGATGAAAGAGGCATCTACACTTTTCTTTCTCTTGGTATTGTGTAACAGATTGTTAGTTGAGGTTTGTGAATCTTAGTGTTGGGTTGATTCTTTTTGTAAATGTACCACAGCTGGAAGTCCAGTAATGTGTACTGAGTTTTCTTCATTAAACCTTTTTCTCTGACTTCCCTACTAGTATGTTGAGCAAAACCAATACCTTTTATGATGATATATGGTTATTGTTGTACTGTACACGGTTGGGTCTATGTTTAAAAACTTGGATCCAGATGAAAACTCAGACCATGGTAAAAGGAAGTCGAGTTGGGTGAGTCAACGATTAATGGAACTCAGCTGAGGTAAAATTGAGTCCCCTTGTTTGTTCCGAGGGACGGAGGAGGCTATAGGTTAACTTGGTGAGTTGATGATCGACTCGGGGAGTTTTTAAGCAATGGGTTCAGCTATAGGTGATACCTGGAGCTACTGTATTTTGTTGTAGAAGTGTTGCATGGGGGGTCCAGACCTAAGTGGATGGCTCATAGTCACTAGCTATTTGATGAACCTAAGCCCAAGAAGAAATGCTCATCTAATTCCCCAGTAAGTGTGAAAGTTGCTCATCTAATTCCCGAGTAAGAGATAAGGAAAATGTGTTACATTTATAAAGATAAAATTATTTTGGCAATTTGTTGTAGAAGTATATATAAAAAAGAGTAACGGGTATGAATTTGGTGACTTAATATGTAAAAAGAATTGCTAAAAAAGTGATTGCAAAAATTTCATGGATTTCTATAAATTTCATGGATTTTTACTATCGTTGATATAGCCATATGTTGCCATTGAGAGAGATCATAATTCTGCTCCCTTGTGTTGATATAAAATCAACAGGTACTTGGAGAGGAATGCTCAGTAGGGCACAACCTCACCATTATATAAATGGGCATGGCCCTTACAGCATAGTGGGTACCACCTTTGATTGTGCTAGATCGTCCATTTGACCTAGAAACACTAATTATTGACACAACTAATAAGTAATTTTGTCATTGAAGATGGTTCAAAAGCTCCAAATAGACCATGACTTGCGTTCAATGACAGAGAATGCTCGTTATTGGAAATTGGGATTGAATCATTTGCCTGATTTTTAATTTTGAGCAAGAGATATTCAAAGGCCTATCCAACTAACGGTTGATAACAATCTGGGAGTCAAGAGAGCAGTAGTAACCTCGTCATTGTATTACAATGAGGTTGTGTTGTAATGAAGCATCTCTTGTAGAAAATGATATTGACGATACTTCTTTATCTTTTCATTTGCTGGTGTCGATCGATTACTCAAGTTCTTTGGTCTACATCTGGACCCATTAAAAAAATTTGGATCACTGTTTACGGGATTCATTGAGAAAGGATTTGATATAGTTCATGGCCTATTAGAAGTACATAAGCATCAATCAATCGAGGCCTTCCAAATCAATACAAATTATCTCCAAAACCAAATTGCTGCCATATTTAGGGGTTGGAACTAGCTCAACTGGTCAAGGCTTTGTACCGAGGTCATAATCTCTATTGTAAATCGAGAGCTGTCATGTAGAAAACAGGATAAAATTCGGTGTGCAACCAACAATAAGATGAGATGCAAGAAACAACAACACAAAGAATACCATGCAATTTTTCAGATATCTATCATATCTCCTAAGCATTTTTGTTAGATAATCTGAACAATTAATGAATGAAATAAGGCCGAAAAGCCTCCTTTTGAAGCTTCACTCACCTATTTTAGAATGTTTCATCTCATTCTCATTGTCTTCTCCTTCAAGAATAGCTTCAGCTCGGGTCCTTCGAATACCACAGGAAACATGCTTGATGATGCCAGAATAAAGATCGAACTCTGTTTTGAGTTTACGGCAACTGGCTTCGATCCACTTCTCTGCAACACTCGTGGACACACTGTCTTGGGTGTCCCTCTCGTGCTCTTCAATGGCCGGCCTTATCTCATCATACAACAAATCCAGTTGGGAGGTGGCCAGTTTCTTTGCTTCCTGCAATGGCTATAAAATTTCAGCAGCTCGAAGTTTCAATGTAATGCAGTTATGTCACAAACTAGTAAAACAAGGCCAAGAAATGAATAACAATATGGATTACGAAATTCCCATACAAAATCACAGGATGTTGGATGGAAGATTTGTAAACATGCAGCACATCATGAATTCACACGTGTGTATACAATCGCACAAGACATTTCGCGGAATTCATACTCATCATGAATTCACACTTGCTAGGGACCATCGCAGAAGGCATTTCACATCTGTGCTGTTGCATGTGACAGCAGCCACACAGGCTCAGATGTTGTCTTGTTCATTTAATTCATCTGAGGTGGCCGCTCTCACATGCGACAGCCCAACCGCGAAATACCTTTTGCGATGCTCCCTAGCAAATCCCATATATATATATATATATATATGAGAGAACATTTCCTACACACTTGTGTAGGTAAGTTACCTACACACTAGCTTAAAATACAGTAGGGGCCCACATTGTTTGGGTGATCCAAACCATTCATTTGAATGGTCCTCACATAGATAGGGTGTCCACAAAAAATCAGATCCATAGGATCATCCCAACCATTCAAACTATGGAGGCAAAAAATGGACTAATTTGTGAAGGTTTATACACGTCCATTTTACCTCCACAAATCGTAGGGTTGAGATGATCCTATGGATCTGATTTTTTGTGGACACCCTATCTCTATGAGGACCATTCAAATGAATGGTTTGGATCACCCAAACAATGTGGGCCCCCACTGTATTTTAAGCTAGTGTGTAGGTAACTTACCTACACAAGTGTGTAGGAAATGTTTTCTCTATATATATATATATATATATATATATATATAGAGAGAGAGAGAGAGAGAGAGAGAGAGAGAGAGAGAGAGAGGTGTTGGTGCGCTCAAGCGCACTCCCAAATGGTGCGCCTAAGTTGTTTAAAACGTTTCCTATTGCGCTAAATGTTTGGGTCCCACATACAGGAACCAATAGGAAACGTTTTAACAACTTCAGCACACCATTTTGGGCGTGCGCTTGAGCGCACCAACACTTTTCTCATATATATATATGAGAAAAGGGTTCCTGCTAACTTTAGCAGCTAGCTTAGCTGCTAACGTTAGCGTAAAACAAGGGTGGGCCACATTGTTGGGCTGATCCTAAGCATTCATTTGAAAGGCCCCATCATGGATGGGATGTGTACCGAAAATCAGCTTCATTGGATCATCATAGGATGTCCATTTGTGGGGGTGAAAATGGACAGATACTGTTTTTCCACTAATCTGCCCATTTTTTCACCCCACAAATGGACACCCTAAGATGATCCAATGGAGTTGAATTTTTGTGGACATCCTATCCATGAAATGGCCTTCCAAATGAATGCTTTGGATCCCCCCAACAATGTCGGCCCACCTTGTTTTACGCTAACGTTAGCAGGTGTTTGTATATATATATATATATATATATATATATATATATATATGAGAGAACATTTCCTACACACTTGTGTAGGTAAGTTACCTACACACTACCTTAAAATACAGTGGGGGCCCACATTGTTTGGGTGATCCAAACCATTCATTTGAATGGTCCTCACATAGATAGGGTGTCCACAAAAAATCAGATCCATAGGATCATCCTAACCATTCAAACTATGGAGGCAAAAAATGGACTAATTTGTAAAGGTTTATACACGTCCATTTTACCTCCACAAATCGATGATCCTATGGATCTGATTTTTTGTGGACACCCTATCTATGTGAGGACCATTCAAATGAATTGTTTGGATCACCCAAACAATGTGGGGCCCCACTGTATTTTAAGGTAGTGTGTAGGTAACTTACCTACACAAGTGTGTAGGAAATGTTCTCTCTCTCTCTCTCTCTCTCTATATATATATATATATATATATATATATATATATATATATATATATAAAGAGAGAGAGAGAGAGAGAGAGAGAGAGAGAGAGAGAGGAAAATGTTTCTGAGCTATAGCGCAGCCTGAGCAAGCCACTATAAACACACCATCTCCATGTTGTTTGACTCATCCTACCCATTCATTCTATAGCACCTCACACAGATAGGGTGTTCCTAACAAACAATCTCCATACCATTTGATCTATACGAGTCTAATTTCTAGCCATCCATTTTAAACTTCCACAAATCATAACCATAACCTATAATCCTAACCATAACCATAATCCTAACTATAACCTATAGAATTGGATGAGTAAAACAACTATGGGAGATGGTGTATTTAGAGGGCTGCTCAGGCTGCGCGATACCTTAGAGTTCCTAAGGTGTCACCTCATATAGCTTATATGATTTGGCGCTTAAAAACATAAGGGGCCCACTTTGTTTGGATGATCCAAAGCATTCATTTGATAAGCCCTCACATAGATAGGGTGTGCCCAAAAAATCAACTTCATAGGATCGTCCTAACCCTTCCATTTGTGGAGGTTGAAATGGATGGGTATAAACCTCCATAAATCTGCCCATTTTTAACCTCCATAAATGGAAGGGTTAGGATGATCCTATGGACCTGATTTTTTGTAGGCACCATATCCATCTAAGGGCCTTTCAAATGAGTGGTTTGGATTACCCAAAAAATGTGGGCCCCTTATGTTTTGTGAGCGCCATCTCATATAAGCTATATGAGGTGACACCTTAGGAACTCTATTCTCTCTCTCTCTCTCTCTCTATATATATATATATATATATATATATATATATATATATAGAGAGAGAGAGAGAGAGAGAGAGAGAGAGAGAGAGAGAGAGAGAGAGAGAGAGAAGTGTAGCTACACATACGTGTAGACGGCTTAAAATACAGTGGGCCCCACATTGTTTGGGTGATGTAAACCATTCATTTGATGGGCCTTCACATAGATAGGGTGTGCCCAAAAAATCAGCTCCATAGGATCATCCCAACCCTACGATTTGTGGAGGCAAAAATGGACGTGTAAAAACCTTCACAAATCTGTCCATTTTTGCCTCCACAGTTTGAAGGGTTGAGATCATCCAATGGAGCTGATTTTTTGGGCACACCCTATCAATGTGAGGTCCTATCAAATGAATGGTTTGGATCACCCAAATAATGTGGACCCACTGTATTTTAAGTCGTCGGTGTAGCTAAGTTAGCTACACGTATGTGTAGCTTCACTTAACTATATATATATATATATATATATATATATATATATATATATATATATATATATATGAGGAAACTGTTGGTGTGCTTAAGTGGGCCCCCATGTGATTGGGCGCTTAAGCGCACCATAAGCTTGGTGAGCTTATGTGCAACAACAGTTTCCTCTATATATATATGAGAAAAGGGTTGCTGCGCTCGAGCGTAGCTAGGCTTAGCTGCGCTCGAGCACAGAAACAGGGGGGTGGGGCCATTGGGGGGAGTGATCCTAACCATTCATTTGGAAGGTCCCATCAATCAAGGATGGGGGGCCTACCAAAAATCAGCTCCATTGGATCACCTTAGGGTGTCCATTTGTGGGGCCAAAAATGGACAGATACTGTTTGTTCACAAATCTGTCCATTTTTGGGCCCACAAATGGACACCCTAAGGTGATCCAATGGAGTTGATTTTTGGTGGACACCCTACCCATGAAAGGGCACCCTACCCATGAAAGGGCCCATCAAATGAATGCTTTGGATCCCACCTAAAATATGGCCCCACCCTGTTTCTGTGCTCGCTTAGCTGCGCTCGAGTGCAGCAACTGCTTGCTTGCTCCATATGATCATCCGAACCCTATATATATATATATATATATATATATATATATATATATATATATATATATATAGAGATAGAGAGAGAGAGAGAGAGAGAGAGAAAACATTTCCTACACACTTGTGTAGGTAAGTTACCTACACACTAGCTTAAAATACAGTGGGGGCCCACATTGTTTGGGTGATCCAAACCATTCATTTGAATGGTCCTCACATAGATAGGGTGTCCACAAAAAATCAGATCCATAGGATCATCCCAACCATTCAAACTATGGAGGCAAAAAATGGACTAATTCGTGAAGGTTTATACACGTCCATTTTACCTCCACAAATCGTAGGGTTGGGATGATCCTATGGATCTGATTTTTTGTGGACACCCTATCTATGTGAGGACCATCCAAATGAATTGTTTGGATCACCCAAACAATGTGGGCCCCCACTGTATTTTAAGGCAGTGTGTAGGTAACTTACCTACACAAGTGTGTAGGAAATGTTTTCTCATATATATATATATATATATATATATATATATATATATATAGAGAGAGAGAGAGAGAGAGAGAGAGAGAGAGAGAGAAAAGTGTAGCTACACATACGTGTAGCTAACTTAGCTACACCGACGGCTTAAAATACAGTGGGTCCACATTATTTGGGTGATCCAAACCATTCATTTGATAGGACCTCACATTGATAGGGTGTGCCCAAAAAATCAGCTCCATTGGATGATCTCAACCCTTCAAACTGTGGAGGCAAAAATGGACAGATTTGTGAAGATTTTTACACGTCCATTTTTACCTCCACAAATCGTAGGGTTGGGATGATCCTATGGAGCTGATTTTTTGGGCACACCCTATCTATGTGAGGGCCCATCAAATGAATGGTTTGCATCACCCAAACAATATGCGGCCCACTGTATTTTAAGCCGTCGGTGTAGCTAAGTTAGCTACACGTATGTGTAGCTACACTTCTCTCTCTCTCTCTCTCTCTATATATATATATATATATATATATATATATGAGGAAAGGGTTCCTGCTAATGTTAGCGTAAAACAAGGGCGGGCCACATTGTTGGGTTGATCCTAAGCATTCATTTGAAAGGCCCCATCATGGATGGGGTGTGTACCAAAATTCAGCTCCATTGGATCATCATAGGATGTCCATTTGTGGCAGATATTGTTTGTCCACTAATCTGCCCATTTTTTCACCCCACAAATGGACACCCTAAGATGATCCAATGGAGCTGAATTTTTTTGGACACCCTATCCATGAAAGGGCCTTCCAAATGAATGCTTTAGATCCCCCCAACAATGTAGGCCCACCTTGTTTTACGCTAACGTTAGCAGGAGCCCTTTCCTCTCTCTCTCTCTCTCTCTCTCTCTCTCTCTATATATATATATATATATATATATATATATATATATATATATATAGAGAGAGAGAGAGAGAGAGAGAGAGAGAGAGAGAGAGAGAAGCCGATTTCGTGGAAAGCCATTTCATGGCTGGCTTTTGCATGTGAGAATGTTTTGTACCTCATATGCGGAAACTTCTTCTCGTGCTTCCTTCAACGCTAATAGTTGACATATAAGTTTCACATCAACTTGCTTCTGAGCTAGATGTTTTGATTTTCCACCAGAATAGTGTGCTGAGCTTTTGTTGGACAAAGGGATGTGATAGTTCCGGCATGTGCTATTACTACGGATGCGAGATATCATTGCATTTTTTTGTGTAAAACTAAGATGAGTATCTTGTGAGTTTACTTTTTTATCTTCACTCATTTCAATCTTTTCCTCATCCACTACTGTATTCTCCATCAAAATTGAATTCGTGAGCTCAACAACAATTGCCTCAGGATGAGAACCACGCTCAGGTTCTAAACCATTATCAACTGTTATTGGGTGATCACATTTTTCCAGGGTGTCCGGTGCGTTTTCCGAGGAATCCATAGTATCAATGAGCATTGACGTGGGCCCATCCTCCTCAGAATCATAGAGAGGGATGTTCTCAACCGAGTATCTGCCATCATGCAAGCCAAATAAGACAATGACACAGCTACATGCAGAATCAAACAAAAACTCTACATAATGAATAATTTCAAGAGGTTGGGGGTTAACAAACTCAGAACCCGGTAAAGAGAAATAGTGTCTTGAGAAAATCAAGTTTCAACGATTTTCTTTCTAATCAATCACTTGAAATTATTTAGTTGAGTTGACAAAATCAATACCAGAGAACAACATGTATTCCATGCTGTCCAATGAATATCTGAGGAACATAGTTGATTCTAAAATCTGCTCATCAAGATGACTGTAAATTATTATTATTATTATTTTGAATGGTATGACTAAATTTTCATTGTGCTTTTTTCCTTTGAGATAAAAAAAAGTCAATATCAAGATCTTTGAAAACATAGTGGACTGACATAAAACTTGCCTGATAAAATAAAAAAAGAACATATTGATTCCATATGCTTCCTTACCGCTCTCTCATTACAATTTTCAATTCTTGTTAGCACTTAGCTTTCACACTTGCATTTATAATATCTTGGTGTGGAGAAACCTAGAAGAGCAACATCAACCCCTTCTAATGTATTTTTTTTTCTATTTCTTGCAAACTAGTACCATAGCACTGGATGCTCTCACCAGATTTCTGCTTAGGGTTCTAGATGAATGGTTTTAAATTTCAACCGAAACCCAACACGAAACGACCAAGACGTTTCATTTTCATGCCCCTTGAAAACCGAAACTAAAATTGTAAATGTATCAACGGTGTACTACCAGTATGTGTTACATAATTATATTTAAATGAAGGGTGATGATATTTTCACCCCCTTGCATTACTTGCACGCTCTCCTTATAACGTGATTTGACATAAAGTTGCCCACTTTTCACGTCAAATCAGGTTATAAGGGGAGCGTGCACATAATGCAGGGGGAGTGAAAATATCATCTCCCTCAAATGAATTGCATGTGAAATGTGACGTCTGTAATAATTATATTTAAATGAATTGCATGTGAAATGTAACTTTTGTACTATGTATAAATGTTTACATGAATTATAAGTAAAATGTGGTACATACTGAATTATCAAACATGCACGGCAATGTTGTCACTAGGTGTTAGGTGTTGTTAAATCTATAGTTTTTTTTGCTTATATGATGGTTTTTTGGTGTGTATTTTTGCTTATTCTAGTACTTCTCAAAGTTTCATCTTAAATTCCCATCATTTACATATGTTTTTATACAATTTCGCAATTTTAGAGGATTTCCATAGAAATTTCAAAGGAAGCAGGATTCGTTCCTGGAGGTGGGGATTCGCGATTCCCCGGAACGCGAATCCGATTCGGGATTCGATTCGAATCCCCAAAAATTGGGAATCGGGGTTCGGATTCGTCGGAACCCCGATTCCCAATTTATGGGAACCCCGATTCCTACTTTATAGGAACCCCGATTCCCTGCGAATCCCCAACGAATCCCAACTCCCCAGCGACTCCCGGCGATTCCCCAACGAATCCCCGGCGAATCTCTGGCAAACCCACGATTCCCGCTTCCAACCATCCCCGGAGCCTTCGAATCCCGAATCGAATCCCGCTTTCGATTCCCGCCCTGGCAACCTTGGAAATTTCTATCTCAAACCAACATGTTTCCATTTCTATCACAACTGAAACACACACCGAAACCGAAACCGATACCTAAAACCTTTTCTAGATGTATCCACATCAAATTTATTGTCATCTACAAGAACTTTAAACAAACTACTTTCTATCTGTTTTACATGAGTGATTTTATCTGTCTTCATTTTTGAGTTGTTCTTAACTTCTTATACATTCTCTTCTTTCTCTTTGGTTTATGAGGGTGGCCTTAAAATCTGCATATTTCTCTAATGGAGATCATATTCTAAAATCCCTCCTTTCCTAACAAATCCACACAACATGCATTTATCAAACTCATTTGGTAGGAGATCATACTCTACCCAAATTTGAAGACCTTTTGAGTGTCAGAAAACAGAAGCCATGGATGACATTTAAAGACTAAACAAACACGGGAGATAATAACTAAGCGAGAAAAGAAAAGGAAAAATGGGGAAAATGGAGAAAAGATGAAAAGCCAAAGAAGCAACTTGTGTGGGTAGTAACTTGTCTGCAGGTCTATAAAAATGGAGTTCAAACAAGAAAGAACAGATAAATTGGGGAAACTACAAACACCCACTATATTGCCTTCAACGTACCAAAAAATTTAGGGCCAAATCTGATTAACCCTACAAGCTTCTCATTTAAACTACAAAAATATGCATGACATATTACATTGTCTTTAGCATTTAGGACAGCTGATACTGCAAGAATCAACAATAGCATTAGCAACATGTTACTTGTTACTTGCTAGTAGCTAATCCCGTGGGTTACGCTTAAGACCCTGTTGAGAAGAATCTTTAAGGTTACTTACTTTTATATGAAACAAAAACCCATGAAAGCAGGCAGTGACAATCTCATAGAATTATAGAAGCACCACAATACACTTACTAGGATTTGTGAATGGATGGATACTACAAGCTTCTCATTTAAACTACAGAAATATGCATGAAAAATTACCTATCATCATCATCTTCCCACAGATATGTAGCCTCCTACAAAACACATTACATCACAAAAAGTAAAGAAATAAAATTCTGAATTTGAATAATGAAACATAAAAATCACGCAAAATATACATCCCATAGTAAAACATTTGGAACTCTAAATGGCGCAGAGAGATAAATATGATGGGTTTACAAACACTTTAACCAACTTAAGATTCCCTTTGTAGTTGTTATGCCCAATGTTTGGCCTAGTTCCAAATTTCGTTGTATAAAGTAGTTATGTTGTCCAGGACAAGTAAATTGAAGTGGGAAATTAAGGGTTGCATATGTCCACATTTGTAATTACATCATGATAATCATTAGTTCTTTCCTTTCGCCATGGAGGGAAAAGGGCCCAGATCCAGCAAATATATTGTTAAAGTAGTTTTCAAATTTTGTAATTGAATCTATCATTAGAAGTATTTATGCCTTTACAGTGTTGTTATAATTTGGCGATGTGACAGCTAGTGGAGAATTAAGGGTTGCATATGCATCACAAGAATATCTATTACGGCAAAGTCATTGTAATATCTATATATCAAAAACAAAAAAAGAGGAACTAATACAGAAACTAATACTAGAGTTAAGAAAACACAATCTTTCTTAGTTTTCAAGAAAAATGTTTGTTGATTTGTTGATTATACAACAACAAATAGTACCAGAGGATCCCTAACCCCTCCCTCTCTCCACCGCATTACAAAAATAGCTGTCTGTAACATATGTACTGATCGTACTCACAATAGTTTATCCACAGAGGCAATTTTAGGTATGTTATAAAGCTAAAACATCAATTAGATTAGCAAAGATGAAACCAGATAAAAGAGAGCGTTCGTGAAGCTGGGGGGAAGTGTTCATGAAGTGAGAAAACCCAACCAATGAATCTTGTACCTTTATCACTTCAGTGCTAATCCCAAGGTGGGCCCACTATTTATATTAAGTCACTTAAGTGACAAACAATATACAAAAGTGAAAAGGAAAAGACCCAAAAAACCCCAAACCCCAAGGTACAGACGTATATGATGGGACCTATCTTTATCCATTGCTAGAAGTTAAAAATCGTTGAGCTCAGAATAAAACATATTAGTGAGCGATCAGATAATGCACCCGCCATCCAGATTTCAGGGAAACAGATCCTACAGAACTATAATATCTTGCAAAAGTAATTGCAGATTTGGTAGCTTTAATGACTTTGGGAAAGTACAACACTTCAAATTCTACAGAAAACTCACTTGGAAACCACGAGATTTTGCCCCAAGAAATCCAGAACAGCAGACTGCACCACAGAGGCAGCGAACCTTAGCTCCACCATACCACTCAAAGTTATAGTCATAGGATAATTCTGTTCCAACAGGAATGTCTTGCTTTGCGAAGATCCCAACCCTAATCTCCCCCAACACGGTCCACTTCCTCGTTTCACAATTTGGCTGACTGCATTCTTCAGAAAGTAGAAATTAGATGCAAAATGAACATTAACCAAAAGGAGACTGATGTCCGCCATACCATGTTTTGATAATGGGACAAACTCACCTTGTTTTACATGTTTTAACTAGTTGTCAAAGGCTATTACAGTCCCCAAAAAGCTCTCAGCAGCCAATCAGAAAGGTGTAACACAAATTGAGTCATCCCATAATCAAAACATGGCCACGTGGATATCAGTAGCCTAACCAAAATGATCAAACAAAAGGCCTTTCTAACAGAAATTCATAAATTGCAGAAGAAAAATCAGTAAATGAAGATCAAATCAGCTAGCATATGTTGCAACATTATCTTGCAGATTTGACGCTGTTTTCAAAAATGAAAGTTCTACAGAATTTCTTCGCATGATTGGAGGCAGCTTACCATGAATGATTAATGAACCTAGCCAGACTTCCTTTTTTAGTGGCATCGATTGATTCGTACGCATTGAGAGAGATGATAAATGCATCTTTCAGACCTGCAGCAAGTCACCCATTGATGTACAATTTCTTTTCTGGAAACAAGGGGATAGGAACGTGGTTTTAAATTTCGGCCGAAATACCAAAATTTCCGATTTCGGTTGGGCCCGACACCGAAAGTACATACATCTAAAATTTCGGCTGGAAAATGTAATTTTTAATTTTTTTTTCTGAAATTTACTTTTTTTCCAAAATTTCTGCCCCCATATGGGCAGTGCTGAGAGAGAGAGAGAGAGAGAGAGAGAGAGAGAGAGAGAGAGAGAGAGAGAGAGACATGGGGTTGATTTAAGATATTAGGGCGTCGATTTATCACTGCCCTTTTTTTTACTGAATTTCAGCAGAAATTTCGGTTTCGGCTATACCCAAAACCGAAACCGAAACTGGAATTTTAAACCTTGGATAGGAATGTATCTAAAAACAGGTTCCTTACCTCCAGCTTCATAAGCTTGGGACCTCCGCCTTGCTTCTTTCCATGAAATTACTTCTCCGCAATATTCAATAATAAAATGCCCTGCCTGGATCACATTAAATTCAATGCTTTAAACATTTAGAGTATATTAAATAAAAAACAAGAATAGCTAATAATCGCCAGTCAGCCATATGACGGTGAATTCATTGCCAGGCCTTGTAAACTGAACACACGGCTGCTGGATTTTAAGTTTTAACACCGCACGATCTGACAACAGACAGGCACACCACGTTACCAAAGGCACCTTTCTCTTTCAAGAGGACTCACAGCATGTGTACCAATATCCCAAAAAATAAAGTGGCAAAATAAAGACAGCTAACAAATTTCCATGTTTCGCCACTAAAAAAAAAGACAGCTAAAAACATTAAACACCCGCATACACGCCATGGCTTCGATGCTTTTTTTTTTTTTAATGGTAAAAGATTTCATTAATAAGACCGAGATGGTAAAAAAGTACAAAGAATATAAAGAGATTTTTTTATTTTTTTTTATTTTTATGTTAGCTGTTCCGTACAAGTACAAACAGTGCATAACAGGGCCTGTGCCAGCAGTTGTCATTTACAGATGGAAGAAAATGATGTCATAGAGTGCAGAAAAATGACAGACATACATGCTGCAATTAGATGAAGTCATGCAAGGTCGGTCACTAATTACCTTAATATTTTCGTCAGCTAGAAGACCCCATCCACGGCCTTCAGTTTTGAACAATTTTGACTTAGCATATTCGCATTTCTGGAATTTCTGTCAACAGCACAAATGTGATGCTTAATGACAAAAGTAAGGCAAATCATTCATGGGAGAATAAGAAAGGTGCTGTATAAGCTAATAACTAATTGGCCACATACATATCACACAGTTCCATATGCCACAAACACCATCCATTATAATTTACAAGTATTAAATGAAGTAGGGCACAATCGGCAAACAAGCAACAGACATCTTTCAAAGCAGGTATCATGAATTCTAACAATGACACTACACTCAAACTCAACTCAATTCAACTCAACAAAACCTTTGTCCCAAACTAGTTGGGGTCGGCTAAATGAATCCTTTAGAAAAAATTCATGAAGAAGGTGAAAGGAATCTACGCGGCTCTAATCCTGGCTCTAGTTGGGTTCTTCTAACAATGACACTAAAAGAAGTAAAATAAGGATTCTATTTTCAGTTATATATGAACATTATGAGGGGAAAAACAAACCTATTTTGTCAGTTATAGCAACAAATGAACATTAAGAGGGAAAAAACAAACAAGTTTAATATATTATGACGAGAAGAACAGAAAAAGCTTTTGGATGCTAAAGTATTGCCCTTCATAAATTGAAAAGGCAATTTAATAGCAACAAATCTCGTGCACCAATGAAATACCACCACTGGTTTTATCATCTCATGTGATGCATGGTACCGAGACTAATTTTCTTGTTTTCCTCATTGGAGGTCTTCAGAATGATGCAATGTGATTTCTTGGTTCAAGCATAAAAGATAAAAGGATAGGCTTTCACAATGACCTGATTCTTGCAATGAATGCCACAAGGACAGTATCCAGGTGTGCATTCTGTGCTTGTGAGTACATTCAAGCACCTCTCCCCACAGGCACTATCATGGTCATTTTCTTCATACCAGCATAAGCATATAGCAATATCCTCCTCTTTCTGCTTCTTATGCCTAGACAAAATCATAAAATTGTAACATAATAAGAAATATGAATACTAAACATATATGAATATTGACACGTTATACAACTACCTCATGTAATTGATATCAACATAATGAAAAAAATACCTGAATTGATACTGGAAACCTATAGTCTATTCAAAAGTTTCAAACCAAATTGGAACATCAAGCATGAAGAGAATATCTAGTTGTTTTTTTAAAAGGAAAGGACGTTAAAATATCATGATTGACGTAGTGTAGTCAATCCTCTTGCCAGTTCTACATCATGAATTATGCCAAGCATTCATTCCTTAGCACGTCCAACTAAAGTTTTAATATTTGGCTGTCACAATAGTTTAGAGTCAAGAGTCAAAACTCCAAACCCTTCGTACATGGTGTTGGCTAACCAATATCAAATGTCAATGTGGAATCGCCAAGACTCGTATCGAGCAAAACTCCAAACCCTTCGTACATGGTGTTGGCTAACCAATATCAAATGTCAATGTGGAAGAGCCAAGACTCGTATCGAGCAAAACTCCAAACCCTTCGTACATGGTGTTGGCTAACCAACATCAAATGTCAATGTGGAAGAGCCAAGACTCGTATCGAGCATGTAAGCTAACTTGCAGAAATATGGCATGCCTAAGTGCGGCCCTTGTCATATGAATATGAAACTTCAATGATTTTAAATTCCACGGCACACAAATCTAGTTTCATTCTTCCTTTCAACTTCAGATTATGAAACTCTCATGGTTTTAAATTCCACCGAAACCGACAAAAAACAACCAAAATGTTTCTGTTTCCATCCCCACCGAAATCGAAACAACCAAAATGCATTAAACCAAAATCATAAGTGTAATAGTGGTATACTATATCAGTATGTGTTGCATAATTATACTTATATGAATTACATGTGAAATGTAGTGCATGTATTATGTATAAATATTTATACGAATTACATGTGAATTTTGATATTTACTAAATTATTGGACATGCGCGACGGTGCATGTCATTAGGTATTTAATGTTTTTAGACCATTATGGATGGTTGTCTTGATTATATGATAGTTTCTAAGTGTGTTTTTGTGCTTATTCTAGCATTTCCTTAAGTTTCATCTTTAAATTCTATCATTTGCATATGCTTCTATATGTTTCCATGATTTTACAGGATTTCCACCCGAAACTGAAACGTTTCCATTTCAATGGCGACTCCATTGAAACCGAAACTGAAATTTAAAACGTCGCCTTTAAATCATCCATGCATGGGAAATGGAATATTTTGCCAACATTCAAGTCTTTGACAATAGAAATAATCAATGAGAATAAAATAAAAGATGTGTTGTGCTTCTCATAAACCGAAAGATAAACGAACAAAAAAATCCTGACGTGACAGTGAAAACAGAGATTCTTACTTTCGATATAAGAAATCATTTCTTTCAAACAGAGATTCTTACTTTCGATATACGAAATCATTTCTTTCAATATGTTTGTATGGTGGTGGCCCTTCTGTTTGTTGATCCTACAAAAGAAATAGCATGTTTCTCAATAGTTTACCACCACGACTCTCAATTGACGGAACAATAGAAATGCAAAACATGATATATTATCTGAAATGCATTAACTATTTCTTGACATCATAAACAAAACAAAGTCAATTAATAAGGAGAACCTCTTACTTTGAACACTGTTGCCTTGAAGATGGGATGGAGAAAACATTTAAGAAATACATTACATGTCATGAACATGGTTTTAAATTTCGACCGAAATCCGAAATTCCCGAAAAGTACAAAATTTCGGCCAAAAAAACTGACATTTCGCGCGTCTTTACCGAATTTCGGGATTTCGGCTGAAATTTCGGTTTCGGCTAGGTTCGAAATATATGCCGAAACCGAAATTTCAAACCATGGTCATGAATCATATGTGTACTGTGGAAAGGAATCGATGATATTAAAATTTTGGAAATTTGATGCACTCACCTGTTTTATAAGTGCTATTTAACAGCACATAAGAAATTTATATATGAAGTTAGAGTCAAACAAATTGCATTTACTTGAATGCTCTAATCAAAAGAATAAAATGAAGTGCATTTTGGAACTTGGAATAGTTTGAAATCATATGGAAACCCCCTGTTTTACAAACACAAGGGCAACTGTAGAGAAGTTCAAGGGGGCGTAATTGTTATTAAAATTCCAATTAAAGGATATGACTGAAAGTTTTGTTCAAAATAAGAGAGAAAACTTATAGAAGAGAAATGGAGGGAAGCATAACTAAAAGAATGCACAAATGGATGGAGAATAAGGTTTGTCAGGCAAAACTCCATTTCTAGCATCTTATTTCTACAAAGGTCTATTAATATGCATCATAAGCTAACGTCAACAAACCAAATATGCTTGTGAAAACTCTTGATCCCTATTGTTCCTACACTTGGGTTTAAAACCCAACCAAGTAATCAAGCAACTCAACAAGTCAAGCCATTTCAACTTCTAAAAAAACCCAAGAAAAACTCAATTAAATATGAAAAGCCCATTAGGTGTTCAAAAGTCTATCGAGTTTTCACCAATTTGGTTTTTTGATAGCCCTAAAATTGGATTTCTGAATGGCGTCCAAACATTTTGATATTATGAAGGGATGGATGGGTCAAATATAAATCTATCGATTATATCCATTGTACAAACCCTTAATATCTGTCTTTTATGCTTAAGATCCCTATGATATGATGTATATGAAGATCTGTCTTTTAAGCATAAGATCCCTATGATATGATGTATATGAAGATCTATGTTGGCTTTGATGACAACCACAATAATAACAACAACAACAACAACAACAACAACAATAATAATAATAACTTATTATTATTAGGAATTGCATTTCACAAGATGTTTGACCAGTAAACACTAAATTTTGTGATCAATATCAAGAAATCCATTTTCACTAGGGGGATGTTTGGAAATCATAAAAAAACCCTTAAATATTTTTCTTTGAAAGATGATTTTTCCAAGGTATGATAGCCTTTTTTAGGTACAAACAATTTCAGGTAAATTTTTCTTGCAAAAAACCTTAGAAAGTTTTACTTGGGGGTAAAGTGAGAAGGGTAAAGTGAGTAGAAAGTTTTACCTGACATAATTTTTTTCCTAAAAAAAGGGTGGAATCGATGAAACGACATCAATTCAAATCCTGGATCTTCGAATTGAGAGAGATCAAGAATTCTCATTATTTCTTAGATTGATGGGCCAAATTCGATTCAGTGGGATCTTTCACTCACATTTTTTTTCCACCAAGAACGTTTTATGAAACTCTTTGACTCCCGAATTTGGAGTATCCTACTTCACGTGATTCACAAGGTTCAACAAGCAATCAATATTTCACAATCAAAGGTGTAGTACTGCTTGTAGTAACGGTCCTTATATACCGTATTAACAATCGAAATATGGTCGAAAGAAAAAATCTCTATTTGATGAGGCTTCTTCCTAATCTAATAAGGAACATACTGAACACTAAACCAAATGGAGCTTAACTATGCCTTAAAGCCCCCCCCCCCCCCCCCCCCTCCCCCGAGGGCTGCCGAAGCTCTGATTCCACCACCGGTATCCCATCAAGTTCAAGTCAAATTCCAAGGAAATGAACTTGGTTTTAATGGGCACAAAATTGTGCACCACAAATAGGAACTAATGAACAGACCTGCGATCCCATAAAAAGACATCATGATCCCTTGTGAAAAAAAAATGATTTGCTGAGACGGGAATAAGGATATCAAATTCCTACCAAGATAACTGGAAGTTCCAACCAATAAGAATCCTAGCGAACCTAAAAAAAAGATATAGGCCCAGCAGAAGTTACTCCTTGGATAAATCATTTTTAAGGAAAAATTTCAGAAAAAAAATTCATGGTTGCCAAACATGCCCTGGATGTTTCACTTCATTGTTATTAATCAAAATAAAAGAAACATGGCTTAAAAAATCATTTTGTAAGCAAAGAAAATTAGGAAAAATTTTCATGGTTGCCAAACATGACCTAGATATTTAACTTCATCATTATTAATCACGATGAAAAAGTACGGGTCCATCGTACAATGCAGCATACCCACCTTAATGATTCAAGTCAAGTTCATGAAACAATAGGCTGTAATAATCTTTAAGCCAGCACCAGCATTGCTGTAAATTTCATAGTAGTATAGTACATCAATCGTAAGCGTAGTATGCCTATAACAGAGTAACGTTTCTCCAAGTAACAAAGGTAGAAGGTTACCATAGAGCCCATCTCTGTCTTTGAGAGACGAAGACAACTAATTCATTCCACCAAAAAAATATGGGCTCTAGAATCAGATTGGAGAAACCATGGGAAAGAGCAAAATCAGCCGTTCCACATCCAACAATCTGCTATACAAAAAACTGACACATCAAAACCCCAGAAAATGTTACTTCATGACTTAAATGACAAAAAATGTAAAAAGATTGGAAAATTGAAACAGAAATCATAGACAGAGGTACTTGGGCAAGTCATGGAAGATCATCAAAAGGCAAATATTCTCCCTATGAAATTCTCAAAATGTTAATCTGAGAGCTCATAAGAAGCAAATGTACAATAATAGTAAAAAAAAAAAAAAAAAAGGAATGCGTCCCTAAAAATAAATGTATTCACAAAAACACAATTTATTACAAATTTCCTTTCTACATCCAACACAGAATATCTTTATTTCATAAACATGCCTTACAAATTATATTATCAATTATAAGATATAATCTTTTCTATTGTAAATAATTAATTATATACTCCTATCCTATTGATATTAATCAACCCATTTCAAATAAACAAGTTACATTGAATACATAATTTGCCTAAACATTAATTGAGTAAAATTCGGCTGCCCTAAACTAAGTTTTTACATAACCATCGATGCGTGTTCTAGAACTTATCTTCCTTATATAATTTCTCATCCCTAAAACACGAGCAATATAACACAACACAAGCTATTCGAGAATAAGCACAAGAATCTAACTAAAATGAGCTTTCGAGATGAAGGAAACAAAAATCTGAAGAATTCGTTCCTCAGGAAAGCTTACGAGCCCTAAATTTATGTACAATGCATACATATCAAGAAAAAAAGGGATAAATACATAAAAATCCCTAAACAAAATCTGAAGAGATTGGGGTTTTAAAATTTCAGAGAAAAAAACCCTAGGAAAGCTTCGTACCTTGCTGCCGATTGTTTCTTCCAGTCCTGAAATCTCTCTCTCTCTCTCGTTTTAGAGTCGGGAAATGATATGTTCGCCCCCTTTTCTTCCCCGGGCCGCCCCTAGTTTTTTTTTTTTTTTTTTGCACTAATGTATTTCCACGTGGAATACTGCTATGGAGACCCACATGGCACATGGCATGCGAGGGTAGTTTGCCATTTCATTGATAAAAAGAACAAGATTGCTAACGTGGTATTAGGTTATTTGTTCGGTTTCCTGCTCGGTTACCATATCATTGTTCTTCCACGTGTCTGCTCGACGAATGCTTGAGTCAGTGCACCCCCGTGGCGTGTGGGTCCTACCTTATATTGTTCAAAACAGTTGATTTAGCGGCCTTGCTTTGGATCTATCTAGATTTTAGGCTACATGAGATCCAAAGAAAGATCTATCAAGTGGAGGGTTCAGATTATTGATGTTTAAGAGCCACTATGATATAGTAGGTGTGCTACATTATATTACACGGGATCACATCTGAGCCGTCCATTAAGGGCTCCTACTGTTTTAGGCCCGTATCAATGTTCAATGCGTGAATGGGTAGATCATCTTCTGTGAAGCCACGTCCATTAAGGGCCCCTACTCTACTTTTTTAGGCCGGATCAGAACCGTTCGTTTGTTGGGTCACAACATAAATATGGTGTATCCCATAATCATTTCTATAGGATGCTCCTAACCACCCGACCTATAAGAGGGTTGGTTAGGAGTATGCTCCTAACCACCCGACCTATAAAAGGTTTCTACAATGTGCAGCACCCCCCCACCCCCTCCTTCGAGTTTCATATATTTGATTCAAACAAGAGGGTTGGTTCAAACATACGCTTTTTGGTTAAATTTTAGGTTTTGCCTTTCTACGCTTAAAGAAGCTCGGGCATTTTAGTTTGATATGGAGTGTTCTCTGTCGCTATCAATATTACAAAATTGTGATTGAAGGATTGGGGTTGCTAGGATTTCAATTTTTGAAAGTTCTTTGCACCATCTCTTATGGGTTTTGGAGGTGTATCATATCATGGATTAAAATAGAATGAATGATATATAAATGCATGTGTAATACCATTTGTTGGATTCTCTATTTTCCAGTATAACGGCAGTAACTTCCAGAAGAAAGAGATAGCATTGCCCTATATTAGGTCGGGTTGGGTAGGGACATAGGGTTGAGGCCAGCCCTTGCCCAACCTGGGATTGCATTCCCTCAACCATAACCTGACCCAACCCGAGCCTCGGGTTAAGGATGGTCAACGCTAACCCAACCCACCTCTAAATATTTCAACCCTAATCCTAGCCCAACCCATCAAAATTGAAATCAGGTCGGATTGGTTCCGGTTCAGCTGGGCCAAACAGAAAATAACCTAAAGAAAACTCATGACAAAATTAGAGGACAGAGGTTGGGTTCAAGTCAGGTCGGGTTGCCAAGGCCTCCACCCTTACCCAACCCAAAATTTAATCAGGTTAGCTTTTCCCAACTCTAGCCCAGCCCAACCCAAGCCAAAGTCTGGTTGAACCCTACCCAAGTTGCACCCATACGTATATTTTCCTAGTTTAAGAAACTTTGGGCATTTTCATTAAGTTAAATTTTGGGTGCTGGGTTTTTTTTGTGCCTGGGAGTTTTGTGGGAGAGTAAGTTAAATTTTGGTCCCATCCCATGTTTGGTTGCCTTTTAGCACTAGGTTTATTTTAATCCCACTCTTGTAATGATTACTTGTGGGGTGAATTTTTTAATCCCACTTTTGTAATGATTGCCTTTTCATCCCATCCCAAGATAACCCCAGGAACAAAAATAAACTCAGGAACCAAAAATAAGCTTGAGAAGAATTTTTTTCTACCCAACAGTTCAAGCAACCAAACAAAGGTTTTTTTTTCTCCCACCATATCTCCCAGGGTATTTTTTTCTCCCACATAACCAAACATGGGATTTTTATTTTACCAGGATACTTCCAGGACTTTTTTTTTCCCACCTATCTCCCAGGGTATTTTTTTCTCCCACATAACTCCCGGGAACAAAAAAAACCCGGCAACCAAACAGAGCATAAAAGGTAAGTGGCTTCGGGGATTTTCCTTGGCCAGGGTGTTAGTTGTGACTTGTGACGATATCATGAGGCGACACAAGGGAACTTAACAGCGACACTCTATGCTCTCAAAGAATCTGCAACAAAAATAAAAGGTATGAGAAATTCGAAAAAAGAGTACAATATTTTCAAATGATCAAATCTCATGCCAAGTTGGTGAACCTGACAAAAACTGAGAAAGTGTTTCCCCTTTTTTTTGAATAAAAAACAAAATACAAAGAGAAATTAATATCTATGAAGAAGAAGCAAAAAGAATCTGAGTAAGAGTAAAAAGAAAGGGAAATGATATATTCGCCCCTTTTGATCACCGGGAACACCCCCTGTTATCAATGACTAAAGACTTAAAGAGGGGCTGTTGTACTTATGTCAGAAGAATTCAATGCCCCTTGATTGCCACAAACACTGACAGGGGGTGTTCCCGGTGATCATAAGGGGCGGATATAGCACTTCCCAAAAGAAAATGGATACATAGAGAAGAATAGGGAAATGACGACCATGTTTTAATAATTGCACTAACTCTTCTTATCTTTTATTAGTTAAAGATGTCAAAGGTTATTACAGCTCCCAAAAAAGCTCTGACAAGCCACTTAAAATGGGAAAGAAGTGCTAAGTTTGTGCAGTTATAAAACATGGTCGTGCTGATATCATTTCCCTTCGTAACAGCTAGAATATTTTCCTCCTTTTCCTAGTTGTTTTCTAGTATTGGGCCATTAACAGAATGCATCTGAAAAGAGGTAGCCAGCCCAGCCACCCGCACTTTCAGTGCCAGATTTCTTTATAAATAACGGCTAAATCATGACGCCTTTGTGTGGATTTTGGTATAGATGCCCCCGTGTTTAGCCAAAATTACACAAATTGCACCTACTGTTATTTTCTTTAAATGCGTGTGATTGAGCTTTTCAGATTTGGGTTACTACTTACTACAACATCAATGCAGTTTACAACATTTTAAACTCAGTTGTTTTAATATTTCCATACAGACTCATTACCGGAAGCAATCTCTCTCTCTCTCTCACACACACACACACACACACATGCACGAGACTGATACATTGGCACTGCCATATTTTGATAATGACACTGATCACATTGTTGTGCACTTATTTATTGGCTGCTAAGAGCTTTTTGGGAATTGTAACTGCCATTGACAGCAGGTTACAAAATGTAAAATGTAGATAATAGTGCCAATATAAAAATATGGTAGTGCATTAAGTCGTTTGAAATAATTTAGCAAATTTATATAGCCCCGGAACTGAGTAGTTTGTAATTATTTCATGAGACCAAATATGCGTAAGCCAGCTCTCACTATTTGGCAGGAAAATAAGTGACAATTTGAAGGCCATGGCCCTGTCAAGTGTTGAGATGATCTCGAGATCAAGGAAAATACGGTACGGAGAGACGTGGGCGGAGAGACATGGGCAGGTACCCCATCGTAAGTACGTAGCGCGCACATTGCATGAAACCATCATCCAAAGTAAGCTCACAGAGTAAGAACCGACGGGAGCAAAAGACATTTGGAAGATGTTATGACAACTACCCAGAAGACGCATATAGCATAGCTTTCGATCGATTTTTGGGTCTCAGACTTCAGTAAACACATCACCATCTTTACATTAGTTTTAGGGAAATGTTATCAGCACAACCATATTTTGATATTTGCGTGAACCCAACAGTCTTTTCTTCTTTAATTGGCTAGTGAGAGCTTTTTGGGAAATGTGATAATCTTTTGACAGCTCTTTAAATACTAAAAGACAAGATGGGGTTAGTGAAAAATTTCAAAATATGGTTGCGCTGATATCATTTCCCTATTTTTATCTTTTATCTTATACCCTTCGGCAACCACCAGATCAATTCCTTAGCAACCTCGACCTCCCTTGACAAGCCCCTCCTCACCCCAAAACATCATCCTTGTTGCCGAAAACCCAACCCCCTTTCTCCTTTTTGGTTCGCTCTACTAAGAGAAATCCTATCATCAAGTTGGTTGTTGGTGATTAATGGATGTATCCAAGTTAGAAGCTGAAAAAATGCAACATCCTTCTTTTATCTTTCGAGAAGGGGACTTATTGGGCAATTTAGCATAAAACCATTTTGCGTCGGGACTCACTTTTTCAAGAGAGAATAACCACCTCGTAGCAGATTTTGTCTTATTTGTTTAATTCATGTGAGGCGGATGTTCTCTTCTACAAAAGTGAGCTGAGAAATGGTTTTTTGCGAAATTGCTATTCCAATTTCTTTAAAATTTTATGTATTTTTGAATCACCTCATTTTCCTACAAATACCCGTCCCATCATTGTATGCAAGATAATTGCTATCAATAATACTCCTCAATCAAAATAATTTCTTGCATTGTTAAAATCTATACGTACAATTGTGTTTTTTCCGCCAATATTTATCATCACGCTTCCCAATCGCTACCCTTCGCTTCTCCTCACAATTTCTTTTTTATTTTTCAAAAACATACTTTTTCGACCCTCTCGATTTCTATTTCCTTTATTATTCTATTTTCGTTGAAATACCTGAAATATGAGTTCTTTTCAATTGAGGCACATCTTTTTTCTTTTTTTTTTCAGGTGTGAGCCTAAATAGTAATTCTACATTTCATGAAGATCAGTACATGATGACTTGCCCATTACAGCACTGGCCCATAATGACATTTTCCACATTGAGGCTCGAGCCACATCCATCACCCAATTGAAGTAATAATGGTCTAGTATGGCCCATTAGCCTTTGTAATCCCTCTTCACTACTCATCTTACAAGCATACCTTCTTCAGCAACCGACATCACTCACTAGGGGTGGACATGGTTCCGGTTCGAACCGGGGAACCGAACCGAACCGGCACATTTGGTTCGGTTCGGTTCTGGGTTTGGGATCCCGGAACCGAGAACCGACATTACTTAGTACTTACTTAGGGATTTGATAAAATCAGTCCTCCCCCATTTAATTCACCCCTCTGTAACGTTTTCCTTTGCCTTTAAAATTTTAACTCACCCCCCTTTTACCGATTTGTAGTTCATAACTTCATATATAATTTGATAGGGCCTATTTGTAGTCCACATATATAAATGTTATCCCAACTTTGATATGCATTGGATATTATATATTAGGAATTGCCCAAAACTTTGATACGAATAGTATATACCTGTTTGTAGTCCATATATACATGTTCACATATAATTTGACAGGGCATGTTTGATAGGGATATATACCTGTTTGGCTGTTTGTAGTTCGGTTGGGTAAACTCAGAACCGAACCGAACCGAACCGATTATATATGGTTCTGGTTCGGTTCGGTTCCACACATATATGGTTCGGTTCTGGTTCCAATTCCAGGGAACCAATTATACATTGTTCGGTTCTGGGTTTAGCCCAAAACCGAACCATGTCCACCCCTATCAGTCACCATCATCAGTTGACATTCGGCAACATGGATTAGTCACCAATCATCACATACGTTTGAGGGGGCATATTAGAATATATCACATTTGGTGAGATCCAACCGTTGGATCATCAAGATATCAGATTTGACAACTAAGCTAGATGTAAGCAATTATGTTAGATTAGGATTATCATTCTCTATATGTTTATCCTTATCTTAATTTCCATGTATCCCTTAAGTACTCTATATAAGAACTATCTAGGGTTGATTGTATTAACCAGCATTACTGAAAATAATTTCTTTACCAGGAGTATTTGAATGGTTTTCTTAAGTCGTACCACAATAACTAACCAGACTAGCTATATGTATACCTTTACACACATCATACTCATTCTCGATTCATGGTTATATTTCTAGAAGACAATGGTAAATCCTTTTCTTCTCTTGCAAGAAAAAAAAGCCCAAAACACATGATAGAGAATACTATCCTCCACAAATTTTTTGTGCTGTATTGTTTCCTCCTCTAGAGTTTTGTCTCTAGACTGAATTGACTATAGGCAAACAATCTCGTGTAATTATCATTAATTATAGAATGGGAAAAAGGAGGTAAAGCTGGAAAAATAATAAATGATGGCCATATGGCAATCAAGAATTTTTTTTCCATGGAAAATTGGGTTACTCAAATTTGAGAGAGGGCTGGAGAGCTAGAGATCTAAGAGGGCAGGGGCGGAAGCACATATAGCTTGAGGGGGGCCATGGCCCCCCCATGACTTGCAAAATTCCTTTTATGGGTGCATGGGTATACATGCATGCCTAACTAGTTTAGTGGCCATGGCCCCCCAATGACCAATGCCGAACAGTGTAAATTAATCCGGCCCCCCCAACTGTTAATTCCTGGCTCCGCCCCTGTAAGAGGGCGCTAGTGAGGAAAGGCTCTCATTCACGCAAAATATGATTTATTTTTTCCTTGTTTTTTTTTCTCTCACCCTACTCACTAATGCCCTCTCAAGTGTCTCCTCCCACCCACCCTCCCCTCCCTCAAACACATGAAAAACTAATATTCCATGAAAAAAAATATGGTTGCCAAACATGGCAGAAAAGAATCCACGATTGAAAATTAGTAATTTCAACAAGGCAGTGGCATTCTCGCAAATTGAGCATCAACCCATCCTTATTTCATTCTCCCCACAGGGTCCCACCCTCAAAGAATCTCTGTACCTCTTTCATTGCTATCCGTTTTTGTTTGGAAGCCAATAACGGCATTGCCTTATGATTGTATTTTGGGCTCTTTCCTGTAACATTGCCACCTTTTTAAACGTCTCTCCCCCCTCCTCTCTCTCTCTCAACCCATGTCTGAACAAGACCATTTTAGCTTCTTCTTGGAAACTCATTCATGGGCTTTCTCCAATTCAGATAATTCAGGTGGTAGCGACGAGAAATCTACGAAAAAACCGCCGGAATCGAGCTCGAATAATAGCCCGATGGCGACGCCTATAGTTAGTCAGAAAAGAACCCGGAATGGGATTCCGAAGAAGAACAAGGAAAGGGAATGGAATGAATCTAAAGGTGGTGAATCAGACCATGAGATACATATATGGACTGAAAGAGAGAGGAGGAAGAAGATGAGGAATATGTTCTCCAACCTTCATGCTTTGCTTCCTCATCTACCTGCCAAGGTAACTACATAATTTATTTTTATTAAGGATTTAAAAGGATGAAATCTCCTTATTTTTATTACTTTTGCAACCAAAAGTAATAGCCATTTTTTTTCCTATTTAAAATCTTTTTATGTTTTCAATAGTGGTCTTACATGTTTGATCTTTATGTTGGCTGTATCTAAACTTATACATTGAACTAGATTCCTTCTTCTCTTCTTTTTTATGGGTTAGGGTTACCTTTGCTTTTGTTGTTGTTTTCTTTTCATTTCCCTTTTGAAGCTTAATTATACATCAAACTAGATTGCATGTTTTTTTTTTTTTTTTTCTCTTCTTTTTTTTAATGAGAGACCTAGTGATTAGGGTTACCTTTGCTCTTGTAATTCTATGGCTAAAGCTTTTCACATAGTTCATTTTTCTTTCATGCAAGATGTTGCACAAGATTTCTTTTATTTAAATCTATTATGTTCTATTTTTGAGATATAATTATGTACATGGGTGTCTTAATATTTAAAATTTAATGGAAATAAGAAATGAAAAGAAACGCGTATCGAAATGGGTTGGATCAGAATCAGACTCCTCTTTTTGCTAAAATATTTTTACTGAGTTTGCCTACCTTGGGATGTTTAAGAATTAAGATCCCAGATTTTTCAAGCTAAATCCTGGATTTTAAAAGCTAAAAGCTGGCTTTTATAAGCTAAAACTTGGATACATTTCCAGGATTGTAAAATGCAGGTTTTAGCTTATAATAACCAGGTTTTAGCTTATAAAATCCAGGTTTTACATTTTAAAATCCTGATTATAAAATCTATGTATCTAAACGGTTCCTTAAAAGTTTTCATGGATTTCAAGTAGTAAATCAGGAATCTGCCATAGTAACCACACACTGGTTCAAGACCTCTGACCATAGGAAATGCATCAAGTCACATGCAAAGTGCCACGATCTTAAACTTTCAAGTTGATCTCTTTAATTCTACAGGCGTAGAATAACCCACGCACCCGGAAATACTAAAAAACTAGTTGAAACAAGGGAGGCCAGGATTTAACTGGTACCTAAGGAGGGTGCAAGTATCAATAATATATATATATATATATATATATATATATATATATATATATATATATATATATATATATATATATATATATATATGAGCATGGGGCTGCGAAATTTCTGTGTTCCATTTTTCATTTGTGTAAATGGTAAAGCATTGGTCCCTCTTTGGATACCTCTAAAAATTATTTGCAAATGGTTTTAAATTTAAAAACGATTAGTTTCAAATCATGATTATAATAATTTTATAAATGATTTTTGCTGTGCACATGTCTTGTACTCTAGAAGTAATTCATCAACTTGACAGACTAATGGGAGCGACGCACACACAGGTTGAGCTAAAGGTGCAGGGGGCAATGAGCCCCTGTCGAGATTTCCAGGGCAACGGCTTAGAAAAATTCAATTTTTAGTTTGCGGTAAAATGGTAATTCGGCTATTTCTTGCTCTAGTGACATCAACATGTAAGCTACATATTAGGGTCACCATAGAGAGAGGTCTTTTGTGTGCTTCTTTACAGATAGGAAAGAAAAGAGAATTTTGTAACCCTAATTGGACTAACGAAACTATCTTCTTTCGTGGACATAGCCACACTGTTGAATCATGTAAATCTTGTGTTCTTGTTTTGTATGTTTTGTGTTTCTTGCTTCTCATCTGGTTGTAGGCTGAACATCATGGTTACACATGGTTTGAGATAGTAGAGAACTCTCCATTTTTAACAACATACTAAATGACTTCCAAAGAGGGCTTAATTGCCTATTTGCGAACAAGATTAACATATAAGCTAAAAGTTAGGGTCATCACCGAGAGGAAAGAAAAGAGGAGAAATTATATGATGAAGGGCCGTATAAACATGTACCCATCATCCCATACTTGATATTTGATCCAACAACAGCTCACTTTTTAAGGAGCTGTTGTTGGATCAAATATAAAGGGTGGTAATTCTGACGTACACCTTTAAGTGTTTATACGGCCTTTCATCATACAAATTCTCAGAAAACAGAATTTTGTAACACTAATCGAACTGATGAAACTCTATTCTTTCGTGGACATAGCTAGCCACACTGTTGAATCATGTAAATCTTGCGTTCTTGCTTTGTATGTTTTGTGTTTCTTGCTTCTCATTTTGTCATAGGCTGCATATCGTGGTTAAGCATATTTTGAGATAGTAGAGAACTCTCAGTTTTTAAAAACATACTAAATGACTTCCAAAGAGGGCTTAATTTCCTATTTGCGAACATGATTAAAATATAACATAATTTTATCTACGGATAAGGACATCCAAAGAGCTCCTTACTCTTCTTTTCTAATTCTTCTTTACATTCTATGTAATTGAATTTACAAAAAACTTCTAAACTCGTATCATTTTACATTTTGGTTATTATCTTTATCCTTACAGGCCGACAAATCCACCATTGTCGATGAAGCAGTGAGTTACATAAAAACTCTTCAACACTCTCTTCAGAAACTCCAGAAACAAAAGCTTGAAATGATAAGAGGGGCGACGAATGACAACAAGGGATCGACGAATGACTCGAGAGAGGCGTTTTTGGCTGATCAAGGAGCTTCTAAGAGTTGGGATTTGATGAACCCATCCTCTGTTGCTTCGATGGTTCCTCAATTTCCTTACTATGGCTTTCAGACATGGTCTTCGCCCAATGTCATCTTGAGCATTTGCGGCGATGAAGCCCATATTAGCATCTGCACAGCTAAGAAACCAGGGCTCTCGCCCACCATTTTCTACATACTTGAGAAGCATAAGCTGGACGTTATAACTACCAACATATCTTCAGATTATTTCAGAAGTATGTACATGATCCATGCCCGGGTAAGTCTATTTGCCTCGCTTATAGGTTCTCATCTTTAGATTCCTTTCATTTTCTTTTAACTCATTTCTCCATTATATCAAATGGATTTAAAATGGAAAATCCTAGACTTTTTTCTTTCCTAGTGTACAATTCACAAGAACATTTATTTTTTAACCAGGAAAATAATGTGGCCGCGTGGCCCCAGGAAAGACCTAAAAAATTTATATATATTGTGAAAAAAACCAAGAGGAGGACAAACCGCCTAGTCTCAAGCAAAACAAGACTGACAAGAACTTGAGAAATGATTCACTAAGAATTTATTAAATGAGCTCAATACTCATGACCTTTTCTACTTAAGCAATTAGGGCATCTTTTTATGCTTCTAAATAGGCATTAATGTTTTAGGAAGTGAAAATAAGAACAGGAAGATTCAACAACTTATATTTATGAGTTCACTATACCTAGACAATAAATGTTAAGATACGGACTTGATCAATTTTGAGTCCCACATAGTCTACATTTGTGATTGACACTAAGACGATATGATCTTGATGATCATTCTTGGAACCCACATCGCATACCTTTTCGATCAAGACTAAGATATGTTCTTAATGATCAATCTTGAATCCCTGATACAGTTCAATGTGATGGAGATCTTCGTGAGGAGAACTCATGATCTTGGTCAGACGCGATATCCACACCTACCATTTGTAAGATTAATGCCGACAAAATTAATTCAAAGATTTTTTTGGCAACCTCCTAAAAGATGCCTTACTTGAACAAGGTCCCAAGTTCATCTTATAATTAAGATGGATATTGTAATGGTCGAGACTTGTGGTTGCCTACCAGCTCAATGGATTCGATCATGTTTGATTAAATATGTAGGCGCGACCTTCATACAGCATAGGAGTCACCTTTCTTTGATTTTTTTTTTGTGCTCGGGTGACAAAAAATTCTTGGATTTGGATGGTGTGATAATAGAGAAATTTACATTTATAAGTTATTTAATAGCTTAAGGAAATTTACCCTCAGAAAGTTTTAAATGATCTTGGGGGTGCCCAAGTTTTCCCATTATATATTATATAAATGGATATGATGTATTAAGAAGCTGAGGGAAAATTTACAATTATAAGGTTTTAAATGACCTTCGAGACATCCCAAATTTTCCCATTAAAAGGCTGAGTTTGGATTGCTGAAATCTGGAATCGAAATTGGCATCTTATTCATTCTTATCCTAAGTCCTTGGAAACGGAATGGAAGAAAAAATAAAATAAAAGATTTAATTAAAAAATTCAATAGGTCTGGGGCGTAATCAGAATATATATCACCTCTTGGGATGGGAACAGATTCCAGCTTTTCGCCTCTTTACGCCCTCTATATGCAAATATGTTTGTAGGGTATCCAAAGAGGCCGCCATAAAACATTTTTGTGTATGACAATGATTTTGTGGGTAATTTCAATCAAAGTTATCAACCATCAATTGTAGTTTCTTTACTGGTACCGAGCTAAATTTATGATGGGTTTTGTCGAACAGGCAAGCGAAGTTTCCAACCAATTCTCAGAGACATTTGTGGTGGAAGAAATCTACAAGCTAGCTGTGGGGGAGATAATTTTCTGGCTTTCTACATGAAACCATATAAGTAAAACAAGACAAGGACGTAATTACAAAACTCTTTAGAAAGATTGCAGGAAGAAGGAGAGAGATGGGTTGTCGAAATTTTGTAGGCTTTGTGGAATCTCCTTCTGATTACCTATGAAATGGGCATGTATTGTTAAAACTAGTGTTTCCTTTCTTTAATGATGATTGCATTATTCAAGTTTCTACAGGTTTGCATGTTTCATGCTGTTAGGGGTAAAATTGGTATATACGGTACCGACCCTCAAATCCATCATTCGTCATTCGGCTAGACGTTGACCTCCACAAGCAGCACTTCTTAGCGAACCACAGCCATAAGACTACACCTTCATACGGTAACGAACCTCAAAAGAAGTCAAGCACAATCACGGAAATCTCGCCATTGTGCGACCAATCCAGACTAGCGTTGCACGCCAGGCGCGATATTCAAAATTCAAACTTCCCACCCAGGCCACCATCCAAGATCTCCGCCCAGAATCATCGGAAATCGTATCTCCACAATTTTATTTTCCATCTATCACGCTCCACGTGAGCTAAATTAAAGGCCTAATTGATATATCCAAGATCGTGGATCTCCGTCTCTATGAAAAGGGGTCTATACACTCAAGAAAAGGCATTCAGTCACTTCTCCTTCTCCCCCTTTGGTTTGGTAACTTGATTTGGCCTTCCCCCATTCATCGTCCATTGTCAAATAAAGAACCTCAACAATCCATGTAAAGGAACAACTGGAGCTCTATCCTACGCACATGTGGACTGATGTCGTAATCAACGGCTTTCCTCCAACCGACACAAAACAAAAAACATAAATGATAGGCTATATTTACTATATTGTCCGTATTTTATTTTTTATTAATTTGTTTTAGCCCCTAATGATAAAGTAAAATAAAAAACCTACACAGTCTACCCTAGATTTTATCTTGTTAATTAATAAGATGACACATGATAAAACAAGGAGCATCTTAGACCCGCATAGAAGAAGCTAGACCAGATTTCTTTACACCAAAACCTTTGTTATGTTGGGATCACTCATTTGCACCCCTCTGCATTTGATATTAACACCTCTCAAACTCAGCTGAATGCATAAAAGTCATCAATAATAAATTAAAAATTGCAATAAACATCAAAAGCAAGTGGGACATATGCCTCAAGAACTGCCAAAAACATAGCTTTCCTTTCTCATTTAGATTAGAAATGTATTAAAAATAACAAAAGAAAGAGAATCGCTTAATTAAATATAAAAACAGGAGGAATTCTAGACTGAAGGGAGCCCTTTCAAAAAGGCGTGAAAGGGCTCTCCTATTGGCTACGTATCACCATCATGCATTAATAAAGGCTGAAAACTCAAACATGATGGTGATGTGCAGCCAGTGGGAGAGCCCTTTCACCCCTTTTTTGCAAGGGCTCCCTTCAGTTTAGACTTCTTCTGTAAACAAATCGTTCGCATATTCACATGAAATTTCTTACCGCCATCAAGCTCTACCTGTCTCTCTCTCTCTCTCTCTCTATATATATATATATATTTCACTGATTTCACTTTCCCTTCATACACCCACATCAATAATCATTTCACAGAGATTAATTAATATAATAGTATTAATTTAAAGAGAAAAAAGTTAATGCTCTTGAGTTTGTTTCTACAGGGTTGCATGTTTCATGCAAACAAAAACAATGATACTTTTCTCAATACGAGTTTGTTTACATGAAGACGGAGCCAAAATATTCATGAACCTAGGTTTGCTTCTCTCAATTTTGGGGAAATAGTTGCTAGAACTAATTTGAGTTATAGCAAATTAACTGGGGCAGGGTTGGGTTGGGTTGATGCCATAACCCAAACCCAACCGGAGGTGGCATTACATCAGCCCTAACCCGACTCAACCTGAGCCTCGGATTGGGTTTGGGTTGGCCCAGGTAAAAATCAGAAAATCATGCACCATAAAATAATGGGGATAGATTAGATAGAAATAAAATTATTATAAAATTAAGACGGGCCGAGTTCATTCAGGTTCCTTATTCCACCCCCTTCTCATGTCTATTACTCACTAGGCCAACCCTCAAAACCCCTTTTCTTGAAGCCTCATCTCCCCTAAAAATTGTGTAGAGGGATTTTCGGGTTTTTAATTAGAGAAGGGGTTTAGGAGTCTTTAGTTTTGGGTAAATACCCCATCTTCCTAATCAAAACAGAAATTGTCAATCTTCTATATCTTCTTCCGAACCTTCTCAATCAACTCCCATATTTAAACCTCTTGGCCCCACCACACCAACAATAAAGAAGGGGAAATAAGCCCTGCAATAGCTTCCTCCCAACTCCTCTTCGTATGTATTAATCTTTTGTGACAAAACATACCTTGTACCCACTAAACATCACTCTGTAAACCTACTGGTAACCACCAACTTTCTTTCGTTGAAAAAGAGTAAATATGCAGTTGATTCAGGAGCACCAATAATCAGTTTTGGACTGACAATTGGTTCTCAAAATCTAAAACAAAGAGATTCTTGATCATGAAATGAAAATTCAAACACAAACATCAGTCTTGTTTGGCTGATCATAAAAAGGTAATGACATGTCTCTAAAATATTGAAGATTTCCACTAATCTTTGCTTATCTTACTATCAAGCCTAATGAGTGTTTATATAGAACACTCAAGAGGATAAACATAGAAACTAGTATCACAAGATTTATGGAAAGAGATTTGACAAGATATGAGAAGATAATCTCAATACCTAATCTAGCCTGCGTGCATAATCTTCCTCAATTAATCCAAATCAAATCTTGGAAGATGTGATTTTATTCTACCTAATCAAACCATAGTTGCCTAATCTAACCTATTGGTGAGATCTCACATATTCTAACAATGTCCACTCTACAATCCCATGAATCTTTACTTACAGTATGCCATGCCCCCTCTTGGTCTTATAGACATAAGATTTGGAAAAGTACAAGTAGAGGCCCAATTCAAGAGATTTTTTTTATCAAAAAATGAAAACTCTGAAGCACAAGCAAAAATCTTATTTGGCTGATCAAAAGAAAGTGGTGATATGTTCATTTTACAATCCCATGAATCTTTTCTTACAGGATGTCATGCCCCGTCTTAGTCTTATAGACATAAGATTTGGCAAAATACAAGTAGAGGCCCAATTCAAGGGCGCTGAGTCCAGCAAGAAGCCAATAGAAATAATCGAGATGCGCCCGATTGAGATTATTAGAGAACCAGCTCTGTCCACTGCCCACAGTTGCCTTCTCAATTATAGAGATGAGAAAGCTACTTAGAAAGCTTCCAATGCCGAAAATGCTGAGGTAGAGTGCCATTCCCACACTTCTCAGCTCATCAGGAACTTGATCATAGAAGAATTCTTGCAAACCAACCACCGTAAAAGCATCCGCTGCTCCAAGCAGAATATACTGAGGAACCAACCACCAAACACTCATAGGAAGAGTTACCGAAGGCATGTCAATCAGCCCAGAGTCCATAGCAACCATAAGTCTTTGCTCCTCCACTAGAGCTGCCACCACCATTGTAATCATAGAGATAAATATCCCAATGCCAATCCTCTGAAGCATTGTTATCCCGGACGATATCCTCGTAAACTTTCTCGCTATTGGAATCAGTACACTGTCATACATGGGGATAAGAATAAGGACTGGGATTCCGAGAAGTGATTGCAGGGCTGCAGCTGGAATTCGAAAGCTGGAACCAATTCCTCTTTCAAGGGTAGCGCCTTGCTTGGTAAAGAAGGTTGATGATTGTACAAAAACTAATGCATATATCAAACAGGTTGTCCATATTGGAGCCAAACGCAGAACTCCCTTCGCTTCTTCCACTTGATTCATGCTACAATCTTTCCAATTCTTCTTCAAAGAATCTGGACTGTCTGAAATGGCAATTGCTCGGTCGAGAAACCTACATAGTAATACAGAAAGGAACACATTCTGTTTTGTTTGATAGTTTGTTTAGAGTTGTAAAAGCCAAACCAGAAAAAAAAAAAAAGAAGAAGCAAGGAGTTACCAATGTCTGTTTCCTTGTTAAAAAAAAGCAATTGGTTTCCCTTACTTGAATTGGCTGCTTCTTCCTAGAAGAGATGTTTCTCTTGGTTCATCTTCTGCAGAGAAAAGATGGGTTTTCTCTGTGATGGACAAATGGGCTGGACGATTTCGATTCCGAGCTGCCGCAACGAACACCTGAGCAATTCTCACAAATGGGCTTTTATCCTCCATAAGATTTAAGCGATATGTTCTGGTGCCGACCAAGAAAACAACAAGTGCAACTGCCATGGAAATAAATGGAATTCCAAATCCAAGACCCCAACCCAGACTATCTTGAATGTAGTTCAGAATGGCGAGAAAAATCGAGTTCCACACACACAGCACAAAGTACCACCAATTGAAGAATGAGCTAATAGATTTGCTCTCTTTGGGATCTTGTACATCAAACTGATCTGCTCCGAAAGCCTGGGCACATGGCCTATGCCCACCCTGTGCAAGGGAAACCATATACAAAGAGGAGAAGAAGAAGAAGATTTGAAACCGAGAAGGAGATGGGCAAAATTGCTCCCCCATTTTGACTTCACAATCAGGTGGGCGGAGAGAAGGAAGCACGACTGACAGAGTCAACATGCCTAACGCCTGTTTTCCCAGTTCAAAATGAGAGCATCAGAGTGCAATGATAGAACACTAAAAAACAGAAAAATGGGTAGGAGAAGCGAACCAGGCGATACTGTTGGTGCAAAAATCCTACACTCTACTTTTATAAGAGAGGAAATACCCTTTGATCGAAGGCTTTAGAATGCCTGTCCAATTAGTAAAAATGTGCCTCGAATTCGAGTAATGTGTGCACCATGATCAAACAATTGTTGGTTCGAATGCCTTGTGAAGGACTTAATAATTCATTTAATGTAAAGAGAAAAGAAATTCACCCAAGGGCATGACTAGAGAATACCTTCTTTGAGGCAAAGTTCATTGATGTCTTGAATGTGCATTCACCGTACACAGTTTGAATTACAGGGAGAAAATATAGAGGGAAGAAGAGATCTATATCACGAACTACTCCTAGATAAAAAGAAAAGATACAAGTTGTATGTTGATTTTGAGAGAGCTTTCAAAATATTTTCTACTTGTATTTATACCCTCTGGTTCTGGTTGTTACTGACCAACTGCTTTTTAACCGCTCTATCTTCTATTTGTTTCTTCAACACGTAGGCAAAATTATTCGACCGTCATCGAACTTTTGTCTGGGCGTTGGAAATAATGCATATGCTGGAAGTCCAAATGTCTCAAGCGTTCCCTCTCATGATATGAATGTAAACTTCTGGCAGTTCCGAAGTTCGAGCGACAAGCGTATTTTGATCTCCGTCACACAAGCAAGGTTTTAAATTTCGGTTTCGGTGTTGGTGTCGGTTTTGGTTGCACGGAAACGGAAATATTTCAGTTTCGGTGAAGATTTTGTAAAGTCACGGAAACATATGCAAATGATGAAATTTTTAATCTTAAAACATATGCAAATGATGAAACTTTAAGATGAAACTTTGGGAAATGCTAGAATAAGCATAAATACATAATTAGAAATCATCACATAATTAAGAAAGCCATCCATAATGGGTCAATCACATTGATCACCTAATAACATGCATTGTCGCACATATCTGGGGAACAACAATGTCCGTAAAGAAGTATAATGTAATGGAAGTATAAGATAGTACAATGACATGTATCCCCTCTCTAAGGACCCCAACTCTATGTCAATAACACAGAGTTACGAGGTATTATCTTGTCCCATTCCAATCTGACATCCTATGCATAAGATACAATTACTTTGTTGTGCAGTTGAATGATGTTGCTTAACAAACATCATTCTCTAAATTAATGAAATGCAAATGATGTCTTTCTATTTTTTGTTGTTACGATCATTTCAGTTGAATTTCACAATTTCGGTAGAATTGTGAGAATTTTGGTCGAATTTCGGAAATTTCGGTCAAATTTCAGGAATTTCGCTCGAATTTCAAGAATTTTCATCAAAATTTGGGGAAAATAATGACGTCAAAGGATTTCGTTTGGTAGGGATGGAAATGGAAATATTTCAATCATTTCGGAGAAATTTCAGAGAAATTTAAAACCATGCACACAAGTAGGGCGCCACATCACTGCCCCATTTAATTCCTTACTCTACCATCTAGAAATTTAGGATAAACAAAGCTCGGCAATTAATGGTGTTTGAATTCTAATTCGAATTGTTGGTGGTGTAATGTTTTTGTTCCCATATACATTTCTTATTCAAATTGGAATATTCAAATTGGATTTTGTCTACTGATTTCAATCCATCAATCATAGTCTTAGGCCTTGATGTTACGTGCATTACTAACCTTTCTTTCGAAATTTGAAATACAGGTGTAAACTGATACTCAATTGAAACAAAAAAGTTTCATTGGATAATGACCTAGATGAAAATCAGCAATAAATGATACGGCACAACCAAAAACAGGAAAAAAAAGAAAAAGCAGGGGGGGGGGGGGGGGGTGTTGCTGTTATGGTGGTTTTGATTTTTCGAATTATAGTTAAAATATGATTGTGTTACATGGAGCTACTAATTGTAGTGGAGTTTAGCTATTATTTGGTTTTGTGTTTTGTTTATAAAAAGGGGAGGGGCAAAATATGTGAAGGTTTGATGTAATTCTTTGAAATCATGTATTCGAGAGAAAGTGAAACATGTGATCAGCCGCAAGTTTTATTGCAAAAAGCAGATAGAAAAGGATTGTTGGAAAGATTATCTGCTTTTTCTAAACTAGGGATGCGGAGACGTTTCCAAGCATAATTCCTTCTACTTTTTTCCCTGCTCCAAATTATGAATAACATGCAAGCAGTCTTTTTTCAAATTTAGTACAGTTAGCATATTGGAGGCCGAATTTCCTCGAATTAACTCATTGGAGGCTTGAGTTTCCTCAAATTAACTAACTGTTTCCCTCTTTCTGTTTTTCTTTTCTGATAGTGTTACGGTTTCTCGTTTTCTTTTATGAATAATATGTAAGCAGTCTTTTTCAAATTAACGAAGAAATTATCTAAGAAATGGTGAATAACAAATGTACCATGAGATAGAGAGCTGAAGAAAAGAGGATCATTCGATAACGACCCACATAAGAATCTGCAATGAAAGCTCCCAATAGAGGAAGCATAGCGGAAACCCCAGCCCACGCATTTACGTTCTCCGCAGCAATTGCAGTGGATTGCCTAAGAGGTCCAGTCAGATAGCTTATAAGGTTCGAAGATATGCCCATGTAAGCACTTCTCTCAGCCATCTCCACCCCTTACAGCTCAAAAAAAAAGAAAGAAAAGAAGATGGGTAAGACCCTTTTTGTTTTAGATTACGCCAACCAATTGTGAGCCCAAAACCAATAAGTCCCTGTTTCTATGAGATTATGACAACCGATGGTGAATACCCAAACCAACTATTGGACTCAAATTACATTAATTTTGAGTCTAATAATCGGTTTGGAGGCTCACCATTGGTTATCATATTCTCAAACGAACAGGGTCTTAATGGACTCAAATTTACGTTTAATTTTGAGTCCAATAGTTGGTTTTGGACTCACAAATATCAAACGAACAGAAATGAAATTAAGTGAAGGGGTAATTTTTTTATACCGATGATGAAAAATGCAGAGTTCCATCCACCAGAATTAGATCTTGTAACAGGGCGGCCTTTGTAGTCAATGGCTCCTTCAACGTTGTCACCCAGTAGAGGAGTAGAAATGGCGGCCATTTTTGCTCAACAAAACCAAATTTTGGGTTTCTCTTTAGAATTTTGGGTTTCAGATTTGACATGTTTTTGGGTGGGTGAGGAGTCTTGTTAATGGAGGAGTATCTTGGATTATTTTTTGTTGAAGGATTCCTGAGAAGTGGCGTTTGATGAGAAAACAAAATTTTGTCACGCGTACGTCATTGGATAGTCCAAGGTTCTGCAACATAAAGAAAAGGGACATGAAATGGACTGCTGATAGGTTAGTGTTAAAGGGTAATTTGGGTATCAGAAGATGAAAGATGTAGCATTTATTATGGTTGGATTGGGCCTGTAATGGGCTCAGGAACCCAATTGAGTTTTTTTTTTAAAATAGCAACCCAGTTGGGTTAAAGGACCAACCCATGTCATTCTAGATTATGGGTTGAATTTCGTAGCTTGCATGTGGAAGTAGATCCAATGGTTTATAAATTATGGGTGATGATAAATTCGCTCCCCCCCTAAGATGATTCACACTCCTCTAACGTGAATCGGCATAAAAAAGGTTAAAGTCTGATGCTTTTTGACACTTTTTTGACGTCAATTCACATTACTCATTCCCCACCCTAATGATTTTAGTAAGTTGAATCTCGATAACTCTAGTTTAGGCACCCCGGGCAGGACTGGTATGGATGGAGGGCCTCTTGTGTGATGCTTAGGTAGTTGTGACTTGTGAGTGGGCTTTTTTTTAAGTCCGATTGGAATTCAAGATTCTAATATATTGGAAGTTCAATCTCTTCCAGGAGGTTATCAGTCTCATTAATCAAGATCTTCTTATGCCTTGATTGTTAAAAGTGATTCCCTCAACGCCATTAAATGAATGAAGGGGAGTGTTACTTGTGGCATTTTGTGCGTGAAATTGAAGAAATGAAAGACTTAGGCTGGGTTAGGATTGCATAATTTTTTTGGAAAAATTTGGGAAGGAAAAATATTTCTAAGATTCCGTGTTTTTAATGAAAGAAGAAAATAACTTGAGCCAACTCTATTCAATTTCTACTCAAGAGGGACCTTCAATTTATGATAATATCCCTCTAAATTATTCATAATCATACTATTGCCCTCTAAATCATAGAAAAAATTTCCCCAAGAAAATTTGGTTCCGTCAGAAATGTTTTTCTTGCATTCCAAACAGGGCTTTAGTAGAGGACATTGTAGTATAAACACATAATTGGACTCAAAACTGTGTTAATTTTGAGTCCAATAATCAGTTTTGGACCCACAATCGGTTCTAAAAATCCAAAACAAACAGGGCCTCAATCAGATTTTTTTATCATAAAATGGAAACTCTGAAACACGAGCATAAATTTTATTTGTCTGATCACAAGAAAGTCTGATATGTTCTTTCTACAATCCCATGAATATTTTCTTACAGAATGCCATGCCCTCTCTTAGTCTTATAGACATAAGATTTGGCAAAATATATGTACAAGCCCAATTCAAGGGCACTGAGCCCAGCAAGAAGCCAATAGAAGTAATCAAGATGTGCCCGATTGATATTAATAGAGAACCAGCTATATCCACTGCTCACAGTTGCTTTCTCAATTATAGAGATGAGAATGCTGCTTAGAAAGCTTCCAATGCCGTAAATGCTGAGGTTGATTGCCATCCCCACACTCCTCAGCTCATCAGGAACTTGATCATAGAAGAATTCTTGCAAACCAACCATCGTAAACACACTGGCCGCTCCAAGCAGAAGATACTGAGGAACCAACCACCATACGCTCATAGGAACAGTTTTCGAAGGCATGTCAACTAGCCCAGATTCTCTAGCAACCAAAAGCCTTTGCTCCTCCACTAAAGCTGCCACCACCATTGTAATTAGAGACAGAAACAACCCAATGCCAATCCTCTGAAGCATTGTTATCCCAGACGATATCTTTGTAAACTTTCTCGCCATCGGAATCAATACACGGTCGTAGATGGGGATAAGTACAATGACCGAGACGTTGAAGAAGGAATGCAGGGCTGCAGACGGAATTTGGAAGCTGGAACCAATTCCTCTTTCCATGGTAGCGCCTTGCTTGGTAAAGAAGGTTGATGACTGTGCAAAAACTATCCCATATAGCAAACAGGTTGTCCATATTGGAGCCAAACGCAGAACTCCCTTTGCTTCTTCCACCTGACTCATGTTACATTCTTTCCAATTCTTCTTCAAAGAAACCGGATCGTCTGAAATGGCAACTGCTCGGTCGAGAAACCTACATTGTAATACAGGAAGGAACACATTCTGTTTTGTTACCAGCTGTATTTATTTCTCTTTGTAAAGCTTGCTGAGTGTCGTAACAGCCATACCAGAAAAATTAGAAGGGAGTAACTATAAAACAAGCAGTCACAACTCAAAAATGTCTGTTTCCTTGTTAAAACAAGCAATAATAGGTTTCTCTCAGTCACAAATGTCTATATAAACAGGAACACATTCTGCTTTGTTTAATAGCTTGCAAGTACAGTCAGGGCTCTTATATTTTCTATTCACGGTGTCATCTTTTTATAAAAAATATTAGAAAGCATCAAGTATTAGAAAATAAGTCTCACCACCGCCCCTTTTTTGGGTCTGGAAAGCACTTAATTTCCCTTTTGATTACTATAAACGGATATTTCCTGCTGATTGTTTCTAGCAAAGGCATTTTATCTGTGTTTCAAGTAATCTGGGCCAAGGGATGGATGGTAGCAGAAAGTTACAGTCAATTCGCCTCAATGCAAGGCTTGACATGAAAAGGAGTCAAGCTTGGATACATGGTAATGATGATCAAAACTGAAACTATTTTTAACAGTTCAAACCCCAGTATATGTCACCTTCTCCTATATTGAACCTATATAGTATTGTAAAGTATATGAACTTTGAACAATATTTTTTAAGAAGAAACTCTCTTATATCATATATCACTAGATTTTTCCATGAAGTATTAGAAATAAGAGATTATAATTTACTAACGTAGGAACAATGTCGGTTCCTGGTCTGAGCATAGGTTATAAGAAAGAGATTATAATTTACTAACGTAGGAACAATGTCGGTTCCTGGTCTGAGCATAGGTTATAAGAGATTATAAATTTATGGAGCATTAATTATGAGAGCTCCAACTGTAGTTACAAATGTCTATTTCCTAGTTAAAACAAGCAATTGGTTTTTCTTACTTGAATTGGCTGCTTCTACCTAGAAGAGGTGTTTCACTTGCTTCATCTCCGGCAGAGGAAAGATGTGTTTTCTCCGTGATGGATGAAGGGGTTGGCTGATTTCGATTCCGGGCTGCCGCTATGAACACCCGAGCAATTCTCACAAATGGGCTCTCATCCTCCATAAGATTAAAGCGATATGTCCTGGTTCCGAGCAAGAAAACAGCAAGTCCAACTGCCATGGAAATGAATGGAATTCCAAAACCAAGACCCCAACTCAGACTATCTTGAATGTAGTTCAAAATAGCAATAAAAATCCCGTTCCACATACATAGTCCAAAGTACCACCAATTGAACATTGAGCTCTTGGATTTGCACTCTTTGGGATCTCGTCCATCAAACTGATCTGCTGCAAAAGCCTGCACACATGGCCTATGCCCACCCTGAGCGAGGGAAACTATATACAGAGAGAAGAAGAAGAAGAAAATTTGAAACCCAGAAGGAGATGGGCAAAATTCTTCCCCCATTTTGATTACATCACAATCGGGTGGACGGAGAGATGGAAGCACGGCTGACAGAGTCAACATGCCTAAACCCTGTTTTCCCAATTCAAATGAGAGCATCAGCAAGCAATGATAGAACACTAAAAACAGAAAAATGGGATGAAGAAACTAACTAGGGGATTCACAATTGAAACAAAAAGGAACATTGGATAATGACACATATGGAAAACAGCAATAAATGATAGAACACAACCAAAAACTGAAAAAAAAAAAGGATAAACTTGTCATATAAAGTTCTAATTATAGTTAAAATATGATTTTGTTACATAGAGTTCTAATCAAGGTTTAAAATTTAGGTTTCGGTACTGGTTTCAGACCTTGAAATTTTGACCGAAATCTGGTACAAAACCCGAAATTAATATTTTATTCAATATTAAATTTCACAACCTTTCCAAAAACCCCAGAAACCAACCTATATAAGCTTGCGCAAAAAAAATACAAGGAACTTGCCTAATAAAGCAAGACTTCGAGAAAGGCGACTTTCCTTAAATGCCTCGCAGGCTAGTCTCTAAAAGAGGACCAAACTTTGAGGTACACAACACCCAAGACCAGCACCAAATTGGTTTTGGGTTTTGTTTATAAAAAGGGGAGGAACAAAATATGTAAAGGTTTGTTGTAATTCTTTAAAATCACATATCCAAGAGAGAAGTGAACAAATTAGTTTTTTTTTTTTTTTTGGTTGATTCTCTTTTAAAGCCACACCCACTCCAACGCGTAGCCCGCTTGGCGCTTGGCAAACACACGGCACATGTGGTCCCACTTTGGGCCGACCATCGCATGTGGATTTTTGCTATCCTAGAGGTTTGAACTCGAGACCTTTGGCTCTCATACCTTGTTAACTTACCAACTTCTCCAAAAGTTTAGGCTGTCGCTTTAACACGAAAACAAGTTTAGGCTGTCGCTTTAACACGAAAGTAGAAGAAGAAGAAGAAGAAACAAACCAGGAGATAGAGAGCTGAAGAAAAGATAATCATTCGATAACGACCCACATAAGAATCTGTAATGAAGGCTCCCAATAGAGGAAGCATAGACGAAACCCCTGACCACACATTTACATTCTCGGCAGCAGACGCAGTGGATTGTCTTAGAGGTCCAGTCAGATAGCTTATAAGATTCGAACCTATCCCATGGTAAGCACTTCTCTCAGCCATCTCCACTCCTTCAATCCAAGAAAATAAAAAAAACATAATAAGGATAAATCACAGTGATGGAAATAAAATTCATAAAATTTTATGTACCGATTATGAAATATGCAGACTTCCATCCTCCAGAATTTGATCTTGTAACAGGGCGGCCTTTGTAGTCAACTGTTCCTTCAACGTTGTCACTTAATAGAGGAGTAGACATCGAGGCCATTTTCAGCCCCCAAAACCAAAACCCTTCAAGGGTTTGTTGCAATAAAGATGATTGGTTTATCTACAGAATTTGGGGATTGTTTCGGAGTCAGACATGATTGGATTGGGTTTGGATGGAATATTATTGACGAAATAGGTTTTGTAATTGGGTGATGATAAATTAGCACCCCCTCTTGGATAAATCGCATCCCTGGTAACGTGATTTGAGGTCAAAACCTTATAAGGGGTGCGGATTATTCTCCAGGGGTGCGAATTTATCAACTCCCTTTTCGACTATTTTTTTAAAGAGGAATCCTGATATTTTTCACGCCACTTCAGTGGATCCATGGAAGGTTCATCGAAGGTTCGGCATATTCGCCCTTTTGCGTCATCGTTCCCCACTTTGTCTTCTTTCTTAATTAGGGAACCCACTTAAGCTCCCAGCTAGCCTATTAATCTATAGTATCCATAAAGTCTTAAAATATCAGAATATGGCTGTGCACTTGTGCTGATGTCGGCAGGATAATTAAACTGGATTTGCTAGGGACCATCGCAGAAGGCATTTCATGGGCCAGCTGTTGCATGAGAGACCAGCAACCTCAGATGAATTAAATGAATAAGACAAAATATAGAGCCTATGTGGCTGCTTTCTCGTTCAACAGCTGCCCTCCAAAATGCCTTTCCCAATGGTCCCTAGCAATCCCTAACAAAACCCTAACAAATGAGCTAATATCAGTAGCGAGGGAGGGGACTTGAGCATGTTAAATCATGATTCCAATTCTTAATTTTTAACCCAAACATAAGAATTGGAATTAAGATTCGGTTTAACATGGGAGCGGGAACAAGAATGGAATGTCAATACTGATTCCTCGTTCCACCAATCCAAACCATAGTTAGCAAAACGTGATCCGGCAAAAATTCGAGTTTAATACGGTATTAGTTCAAAAACACGTAGTAAAAAACCGGAAACACAAGAAAATGAGTTTAGAATTTTGTCATTTACGAAATATGGAGGGATAAAATTGGAAAGTTAGCCAAAAAAAATGTTTTGTTTAAAACGCATTTTTAAAGCCTAAAAAACGGAGTTTTCCGTTTTATTTGTTGTAAAAGTTTTAAATGGAGTTTTAAAAGGCACACCAATAAAATGCGTTTTTCTTTTCAAAAACATGCCACTTAAACGGAATTTTGCTAACTATGATCCAAACACACCCAGAATCAGAACTCTAGACACAAATTTCAATCATATGCGAACAATAAAAAATACCAACACGAAGAAGATGATCGATGCATAATGATGAATGAATGCAAGTTGATGTGAAGGGAATGAATGGAGAGGAGAGAGCACTGATCAGTTCAAATAACTAATCTCTTGGGCTACAGTGGCAGACTGGCAGAGGGACTTCTCTTCCCAGCAGGGGGCTTTCAATTGAAATCTTTACCGATGATGAAAAATGCAGAGTTCCATCCACCAGAATTAGATCTTGTCACAGGGCGGCCTTTGTAATCAATGGCTTCTTCAATGTTGTCACCCAGTAGAGGAGTAGAAATGGCTGCCATTTTTGCTCCTCAAAACCAAATTCTCTCAATAAAAAGGAGTGATTTCTCTTTACAATTTTGGGTTTAGATTTGACATTTGTTTTGGTGGGGAAGGAATCCTGTTAATGGAGTATCTTTGGATTATATTTTTGAAGGATTCCTGAGAAGTCGTATGTGATAAGAAACAAAATTTGTCAAGCGTCACCTCATTGGATTATTGAAGGTTCTGCAACATAAACAAAAGGGCAATGAAATGAAGTGCTGCTAATAGGCTATTGATAAAGGGCAATTTGGGTATGGGCAGTGATAATTCACCCCCTTCTAGGATGAATTCACCCTGTATTTTTTAAAATGGACTGTACAGCCCATACAATAGGATGATCCAAACCGCTCAATTGATGGGCCACAATGTAAATAGATTGTGCACCCAAAAATCATAAAAATAGGATGATTGTAACCCTCCGATCTAAAGAGGGACTCACATTATGGAAACTTTTATAGATCGAACGGTTGGGATCATCCTACGGAAATTTCAGGTCCTTGGTTTTACAGATAGCTTGTAAGGTTCGAACGAATTCCATGGTAAGCGTTTCTCTCTGTCATCTCCACCCCTTCAATCCAAGAAATAAAATAGGCAGTGTAAATCATTGTAATTAAAAACAAAATTTCTAACGCGTCCCCAACTTTTCTTTTCTTTCTTTCTTGAGTTCTTCCTTGGGAACCCCCTTCTACTGTAAAAAGAGCAGTCATTAAATGGGGTGGTCCTGGGAAGAAAAGGGGGCGAATATATCAACATATAAGATGGGTGAGTGAAAATATCAAAATATGGTTGTGTGTGACATCGGCACAATAATAAAAGGGGATTTGTTAGGGACCATCTCATAAGGCATTTCGTGGGCCGGCTGTTGCATGAGAGAGCAGCAACCTCAGATGAATTAAATGAATAAGACAAAATATGAGCCTGCGTGGCTGCTTTCTCGTTCAACAGCTGGCCTGTGAAATGCCTTCTGCAATGGTCCCTAGCAAATCCGTAACAGAAGACAAGCATTAGTGCACTTATCAAAATATGATAGTGTGAATATCAGTAGCCAGAGGGAGGGGACTTGAGCATGTTAAATCATGATTCCGATTCTTAATTTTTACCCAAACATAAGAATTGGAATTAAGAATTGGAATACCGATTCTTCGTTCCACCAATCCAAACCATAGTTAGCGAAACATGATTCGGCAAAAAACGGGATGGCAAAATTTCGAGTTTAATATGGTATTAGTTCAAAAACACATAGTAAAAAAACAGAAACACAAGAAAATGAGTTTAGAATTTTGTCATTTACAAAATATGGTGGGCGTAAAATTGGAAAGTTTGCAAAAAAAAAAAGTGTTTAAATTTAGAATGTTTGCCAGAGTTTTATTTGTTGTAAAAGTTTTAAATGGAGTTTTAAACGGCACACCAATAAATGCTTTTTTTTTCTTTCAAAAATAGTCATTTAAAACGGAATTTTGCTAACTATGATCCAAGCACACCCTAAATGGCCTTCTGCCGCATGATTTTTATAAGTTGAATTTCAATGACTCTAGTTTGGGCAACCCGGACATGACTGGAATCTCTGAAATCTCTGTTCAGACAATGTTTTTTTTTTTTTTGAAGGTTAATGAATCGTTAATAAATTTAGGAAAACAATACAGAGCCAACCGAGGAGATCAGCATAGAAGAATCTAACAAAAGAAGAAAAATACAATCACGATGGAACAACAAAAAACTCCTATCACAGGGTAGGAAGTCGAAAAGTTCTAATTCTGATCTCGCAACTCCTTCACTAGCCAATCTATCTCTGCTTCTGAATTGGCTGATCATTTTACGTGACGAAAAGAGATATTAGAATCCCCAACCCGCTCCAAGATCTTGTCTATCCAACTAGAGATACGCCAAAGGGGCTTACCACTTACCTTTAACCATCTTATGACATTAAGGGAGTCCTCCTCGACGATCACCCTTGATAAATCAGAAGGTGCGATCAGTTTAATACCTGAAGGGCTGCTGTTAGGTTCTTGACCCACTTCGAGGGAAGGGTCGTCCTCCTCTATGTACAAAACACACTATTTTGGGGATAAAATTCTCATTCAATAAAGAAAAGCTGCATACAAGTTATTTATTAAAAATCATTATTCTAAATAAGCCTTATCTCTAAGAGTCCTAACTAATTAAATAACTACAAAGCAAATTTCAAAATAACAAATATCTCATTTAACTTATTTCAGCCAAGGTGGGACCCAAATAAGCACGTAACATTCCTCCCCCCTTAAAATCAACCTTGTCCTCAAGGTTGGATCATTGGAGAAGATAATTTCTTCCGCCAGGGTCCCAAATCTTAGTGGGCATCATCTTCACGAAAAATATAGTTGAAATCAATGGTTGAAACAACTCCATCTTCCAACCGATCTCATCGTGTCGTTCATCAAAGATCCTTCGGTGCGTGTTCTTTGAATGATTTAGATGATAACGCACGAATGGCCGTGGATGAGAGTCTTTTCGATTATGTAGAACATATTGAGGGGAAGATGAACGGTGGACTTTTCGATGATGACCTCTCTTTTGTGTCTTCTTCGCCTTTTCTAATATCTACTTTCTTTTTCCATTCTTCTTTTCTCCTCTTCTTCTATTTCGCCGTTTCTTTTTTGGAACTTTCTTTTCTTCGATTTGCTTTCTTTCATCTTCGCGTATTTCCGTAATCAGCATGCTGATTTTGTTGAGGCCTTCCGCAAATCGCCGTTGCTCTTCTATCATTCTTGAAATAGATACTTTCATCTTCTGAAAATCATCGCGCAAGGAATCCAAAATCTCCAATGATGTATCCATGGCGCAGGACCGGCTGCTTTGATACCAATTGTTACGAACCTAAATCGGTTCGTAACGGATTTGAACTTCTTAGAGGGAAGATCAGCCTCTTGACCCACTTCGAGGGAAGGGTCGTCCTCCTCTGAGCACAAAACACACTATTTTGGGGATAAAATTCTCATTCAAACCTTATATCCCAAAACACTTCTGCTAGCAATAAACATCACTCTGTAAACCTACTGGTACCCACTAACTTTCTTCCATTGAAGGACAATAAATATGCAGTAGATTTGAGAGTGCCAATTTCATCAAGCATAGATCTCCAAATGTACTAGCCTAAAAAACAAATAGTTATATAAAACATGAAACTTTATATGATTGTGGAATAGTACCATTCAATTCCATGAATCTTATTTGGTTGATCATTTCAAATGCCATGAATCTTATTTGGCTGATCATATGAAGGTGGTGACATATTCTTTCTACAATCCCATGAATCTTTTTGTTACAGGATGGCATTGAAAATTCACGAGTGCAGAGAAGACGATTGATGCATAATGATGATGCACAAGGATGAATGAATGCAAGGTGAAGTGAAGCGCATGACGGGAGAGGAGAGAGCAATGATCATTTCCAATAACTAATCTCTTGGGCTACAGTGGCAGAGCGACTTCTCCCAGGCTTTCAATTTTGTGTTTTTCAGATACACTCATCTCATGATACTGAGTTTATATATATATATAGTCCCTGATCTGAGACCGTTACAATCCAACGGTTATATAGACACCCATATGGTGTTATGGGCATGCCCCTCTTGGTCTTATAGACATAAGATTTGGCATAGTACAAGGACCTTGATGTTCTTTCTACAATCCCATGAATCTTTTTGTTACATGATGGCATGCCCTGTCTTAGTCTTATAGACATAAGAATTGGCAAAGTACAAGTAGAGGCCCAATTCAACGGTACTGAGCCCAGCAAGAAGCCAATAGAAGTAATCGAGATGCGCCTGATTGAGATTATTAGAGAACCAGTTCTGTCCACTAGCCACAGTTGCCTTCTCAATTATAGAGATGAGAAAGCTGCTTAGAAAGCTTCCTATGCCGAAAATACTAAGGTAGAGCGACATCCCCACGCTTCTCAGCTCATCGGGAACTTGATCATAGAAAAATTCTTGCAAACCGACCATCGTAAACACATCAGCCGCTCCAAAAAGAACATACTGAGGAACCAACCACCATACACTCATAGGAACAGTTTCCGAAGGCATGTCAACCAGCCCCGAGTCTCTAGCAACCACAAGTCTTTGCTCCTCCACTATGGCTGCCACCGCCATTGAAACCACAGATAGAAACATCCCAATGCCAATTCTCTGAAGCATTGTTATCCCGGACGGTATCTTTGTAACCCTTCTGGCTATTGGAATCAGTACGCGGTCATATATGGGAATAAGAATAACGATGGAGCCGCTGATAAAGGATTGCAGGGCTGCAGCCGGTACTTGGAGGGAGCCAATTCGTCTTTCCATGGTAGTGCCTTGCTTGGTAAAGAAGGTTGATGACTGTGCGAAAACTACTGCATATATCAAACAGGTTGTCCATATTGGAACCAACCTCAAAACACCCTTTGCTTCTTCCACCTGACTCATGCTACATTCTTTCCAATTCTTCTTCAAAGAATCCGAATCGTCTGAAATAGCAATAGCCCGGTCGAGAAACCTACATATTAATACAGAAAGGAACACATGCTGTTTTGTTACCAACTTTATTTATTTCTCTCTAGATTAAACTTCTCTCCTTGGCTGTTTGATAGCTTGTTGAGAGTTGTAAGTTGTAACTGCAGAACCTATCAATAAGTGGTATCTTTTCCTCAAAACAAAGTTTGAAAGTAAAACCAGATAAAGTAGATGGGTGTAATTATCGAAACAAGCAATTATAAAATCTGTTTCCCTGTTAAAACAAGCAAATGGTTTCCCTTACTTGAATTGGCTGCTTCTACCTAGAAGAGGTGTTTCACTTGCTTCATCTCCTGCAGCGGAAAGACGTGTTTTCTCCGTGATGGATGAAGGAACTGGCTGATTTCGATTCCGAGCTGCTGCAACAAACACCTGAGCAATTCTCACAAATGGGCTTTCATCCTTCATAAGAGTAAATCGGTATGTCCTGGTTCCGAGCAAGAAAATAGCAAGTGCAACTACCATCGAAATACAAGGAATCCCGAATCCAAGACCCCAACTCAGATTATCTTGAACGTAGTTCACAATGCAGATAGAAATCACGGTCCCCCCACAGAGACCAAAATACCACCAGTTGAAGAATGAGCTCTTGGATTCGCACTCCTTGGGATCACGTACATCAAACTGATCAGCTCCGAAAGCCTGCGTACATGGCTTATGCCCACCCTGTGCGAGTGCAACTAAATACAGAGAGAAGAAGAAGAAGAAGATTTGAAACCCAGAAGGAGATGGGCAGAATTCCTCCTCTATTATGATTTCACAATCGGGTGGTCGGAGGGATGGAAGCGCGGCTGATAGAGTCAACAAGCCTAACCCCTGTTTTTCCCAATTCAAAATTAAAGAAAACCAAAAACAGAAATTGGAAATAAACAAACAGAAAGTAATAGAAGCCACAAAATAAACAAACTATCCTGTCCCAGGTGTTGTCAATCTACTTGAAGGTGTGCAGTGAACACAGCAAACATTATCTGGAATATACCAATACTTCATCAAGGTTGTCCCTACGATCTACACTGAAATCAAGGGTCACAAGATCCAGTCAAACAAGTTTTCTGCTACGGAGCACTTCAGAGTAAAAGATGGCCATCCTCACCCCCTAACTGGAATTTTCTTACTTATGACTTCTGTCCAATTAGGGTGATCTTCACAGACGAAAATGTGTTGTTCTTGCACTTCTTGGCGAATATCTATGCTACAGTTGGATGTGTTGTCACAGTTTTTGGTATTGTGGATGCCAATTTGTGGTTGAAAATGGAATTGTGAGGTACCAAAGAGATGGCATTCATCAGGTGTAAAGCTTCCCCTTGACGATTGAGGGTTATGAGATTCAACCTTTTGACAATGGATAACCGCCCCAACCCGCCCCCCCCCCCCCCCCCACAAAAGCCTATTGGGGATTTCCGTCCAATAAGCTTAGTGGGTTGCTTATAGAAATTACTAGCTAAGGTACAAGTGGAGCATTTGAAAAAAGTATTACCAATCATATTCTCCAGCAATCAGTCATCTTTTGTAGGAGAGAAGCAGATCCTAGACTGTGCGCTGATTGCAAATGAGGTGGTGGATCACTACTTAAAAAATGAGAAAGAGGAATTGTATGTAAGGTAGACTTGGAGAAGGCTTATGATCAGGTGGACTGCGACTACCTTCATTATCCACTGCAGTGAAAGGGCTTTGGTGGGAGATAGCGAGGATAGATACAAAAATGTGTCTAATCGGCCGTTTTGGGTACTGATTAAGGGATGCCCTAGGGGCTTCTTCAAGGCTATGAGAGGATTATGGAAGGGCGATCCTTTATCTCCGTTTCTATTTGTGATTGTGGCAGAGACTTTGCACAGGCAAATTGATAAGGGAAAGTTTATGGGGTTGATAGAAGGATTTAGGATGGGAAGTAGATGGCCGGAGGTGTCCCATCTTCAATTTGCGGACAACACAGTAATTTTCAGTACACCAGTGGAAGAAAAGGTGCTAAGCCTTAATGCGGACATGCGGTCCTGAGATGCTATGACGTAGTTACAGGACAAAGGTCAAACTTTTGCAAGTCACAGATCTTGGGTTCCCATATGTCCTCAGAGGAATTGGATTCGTTGGCAGGCTTATTGGGTTGCATGGTGGATCATTTCCCTACATCCTATTTGGGTCTCCCTTTAGGGAGGGGGCAGGCCTGCTAAACATCAATAGAACCAAGTATTAGAAAGGGTGGAAAAAAGGCTGGACACATGGAAGCTAAATTTGGTTTCATTGGGAGGAAGAAAAACATTGATCAAGGCAGTCCTTGCAAATATGCCGATCTACCAACAATCGGTGTTTAAATGCCCAATGAATGGTGAATCGCATAGAACAAATTCAAAGAAGATTCCTGTGGGGCGGGCTAGATGAAAAGCGAAAGATGCATCTAGATTTTTGGGAGGAGGTGTGCAAGCCTATCAAGCCAGGGGGATTGGGGATTAGAAGATTAAAAGTTGTGAACCAGGCACTCCTAAGGAAGTGGCTAAGGAGATTTGGGGAAGAAGGCAACCATTTATGGGTGAAGGTCATTGAAGAAAAATACGAAGCTCTTCCAGGAAATTGGATATCGGATGACAGATTCAGACAAAAATGAATTACGGTCTGGAGAAATAAATTAAACTAAAAGAGAAAACTTGACGAAGGCATCACGTTCATAGTTTACTCTGGGGACAACATCAAGTTTTGGGATGATAAGTGGCGTGGAGATGCACCTCTAAAAGAAGCCTTCCCAGACCTATTCGTAGTGGAGGGCTGGAGGCGAAAAAGGAGGTTGGGTCGAAGATTGTTTGGAGAGAGAGGAGGATGGGATATGAAGAAGATTGCATTCAGGAGGAACCTCTTTGACAAGGAGATAGAAAGGGCAGCAAGGCTTCTAGAAAGGATGGCGTGCGGCTACATAAAGAATTTTGGCGCTGACAAAAGGGTTTAAATTTAGTGCTCTTTTGGGTCCTTCACAGTCAAGTCATTCTACAATCTGATTCCATCCAATTATTCATCATCGCCAGTGGCTAGAGTGTGGAGCATACCGGCACCTCCAAGGGTTTGTGCCTTTGCTTGGACCGCTGTTGTAGACAAAATCCTTATGGTGGATTATCTACGTAATCGGCACATATGGATTATTGATCATTGCGCGCTATGCGTGCAGGCAAGAGAAACTGTAGATAATATGTTCCTTCATTGCAAAACAACCAGGTTCGTGTGGAGCAAAAATCTTTGTAAGTTTGGTATAGCGTGGGTGTTTCCATCTGAGCTGTCCGAGCTCTTGGAAAATTGGTCATTCACTCCTTGGCGGAAACGTGGTAAAAATTTATGGAATGTAACATTGCTGACTACTATTTAAATGCCATGGTAATAGAGAAACGCCGCCGTGTTTAGGGGTAAGTAAAAACTCCGCAATATCTCTTCAATGAGGTGATAGCCTTGACTATTGCATGGGTTAGGGCTTTACCCAGCTTCCGGTTCATCTCAGTGGATGACTTATGGAACGGGTGGACTGAAGTTTGCTCCAGTGGAGAGCAGAGGGAGTTTTTTCTTTTTTTTGGGAAAAAATAGAAAGAAGAAATATTTTTCGAATGGTAAAGAATTGTATTAATATAAATCCGCGGGGGGGGGGGGTCCCAAGATCGAGGTGGCCAATACATAGTATAGTATGCAGAACTAGAGAAGGAAATACAATAAAACCCCTCAAGGGGAAAGGAAATTAAAGACCTCCAAGCTAGCCTGATAGCAACACAACTGAACAAACATCGGATAATAGTGGTGAAAAAGATCAGTCCGAATCTACGGCCCAAAAAAGAGCAGGGAGGGTAATTCGACAACCAGTGTGGATGTCTGATTATATCAGAAATTAGTGGGAGTAAGGATAGTTAATTAGTTAATCAAATGTAAGGGTAAAAGGGTAAATGACAAGAGCTGACAGATATGTCAATGTCAGGCCATTAGGATATTTCGTATATGAGTGGGAGAAATCTGCAATAGAATGATGAAAAAAGATATTATTCTAACTTCTTCTTCTTCCTCTTCTTCCTCTTCTTCTCCCTTCTGCAACATCTATTTTCTAGCTACTCTGTTTTTAGCTCTCTAGTTTCTGAGAGCATATCATTGGCGCTTTCATTGATTCCCTTGTTCTTCTATGGCGGAGAATACGCGTGCGCAAGCTAAAATCGACGACCAACTTAAGCATCATCAGCAACAACTTAACGAGATTCGTTTGATCCAGACGCAACAACATGAAGAGCTGGTCAATATGATCACCCAATTACAGATCCGACCTTCGTCGACCTCTACTTCTCAACCTCAAACCGCAGAGCATTCTGCAGGCAATGTCGACGATGGTATCGTTGCAATTTCACCAAACATACCACAAATTCATTCGAATGGATGTTCCCAAATTCGACGGATCTGATCCGATCGGCTGGTCTTTCAAAGCGGAACAATTCTTTAACTACTACAGCACACATGAAGATCAAAGGATCCTTCTCAGCTCTTTCAATTTCGACGGCCCTGCCCTTTCCTGGTTCCAATGGGTGAAATCGAACAATCTGATACATTCATGGCGAGGATTCTTAGATGCTATTAAATTGCGATTTGGTCCTTCCTTATATGAAGATCCCAAAGGACTTCTTGCGAAGATATATCAAATTTCATTGGTGGAGGATTATCAATTTCGCTTTGAAGAATTCTCCAATAAGGTAACGGGTCTCTCTGAAGCTTTCCTCATCAGCATCTTTGTATATGGCTTAAAGCCAGATCTAAAACGAGAATTACTTGTCGCTCAACCTACGTCTCTGCTTCAAGCAATGTCTCTCGCTCAAATTTTTGAGCAAAAGTATGAAGGGTTGCTAAAATCTTGGAAAAGTACTGGATCTAAATCAGGAGGAGATGGCTCAGGGTTGTTACCTACACCTTCGATTCCTCCATTAAAAGCCATTGCCGCTCAACCACTACGGCAACTTCCAGTTCGTACGAGACAATTAACGAAGGAGGAGATGAAATCAAAGCGGGAAAAAGGCCTTTGCTATTTTTGTGATGACAAGTACATTCCTGGACATGATTGCAGAAAACGCCTATATCATCTCACTGCTATGGACGATGGCACCGATCTGGGAGACCTGATAGTGATGGAGGATTCTAACATTGAAATTCCTCAGGAAACATCAGAGGAGACACCATCTGATGTCAGTTTTTATGCAATCGTTGGCCAGCAAAACCCAAGTACGATCCGCATTACAGGGGTAAGCAACCACCACTCCATTCATGTTCTCATTGACAGTGGGTCTACCCATAATTTCGTCAAAGAGAAAATTGCTAGATCATTACATTGGAACATTATTCCTACGGACCCATTCAAAGTCCTCATTGGGAATGGTGACTCTTTAATTTGCAACAGGAAATGTGTCAATGTTAAATTTTCCTTACAATCTCATGAATTTCAGTTTGATCTGTTTGTTTTGCCCATTAAGGGAGCTGATGTTATTTTGGGGGTTCAATGGCTTGCGGAACTCGGTCCAATCATAACCAATTATAAACTATCCACCATGGAATTCAATTGGAAAGGACAAGCAGTTCAATTAGTTGGCGAAGCTGCTTTAAATCCATATCCATTGAAATCAACTCAGCTGAAAGGCCTCACTAAAACCGATTCCATTGCTTCTTGTTTCACCCTTCATTGCATTAAAAACATTCCTGACACCAACCTTTCTGCTACCCTATATAATACTGATGCATCAGCTGAACTACCACCCTCCATTTCCAACCTTTTACACAAATTTGCTGTCGTTTTTCAAATGCCATCATCTGTACCTCCCTGTAGAGAGATGGACCATCAAATCCATCTTATACCTAGTTCCATTCCTGTAAATGTCAAACCATACCGTTACCCCCATTTCCAAAAGAATGAAATTGAACGTTTAGTACAGAAGATGTTACACAGTGGCATTATTGTTCCAAGCCATAGCCCATACTCTTCCCCTGCCTTGTTAGTCAAGAAAAAAAACCATACATGGCGATTTTGCGTTGACTACAGAGCTTTAAATTCCATTACTATTAAGGACAGATTTCCCATTCCCACTATAGATGAACTAATGGATGAATTACATGGTGCAAATCTATTCTCAAAGATAGACTTGAGATCCGGGTATCACCAAATCAGAATGAAGGAGGAAGATTGTGCAAAGACCGCATTCCGAACTCATGAAGGGCATTATGAGTTCTTAGTTATGCCTTTTGGCCTAACTAATGCCCCTTCAACATTTCAGAACACGATGAATCAGGTATTTAAACCATTTCTCCGGCACTTTGTTATTGTTTTCTTTGACGATATCCTGGTTTATAGCTCATCTATGGAGGAACATGTCCAGCACTTAGACTTTGTTTTGCGATGTTTAGCATCCAATCAATTATTTGCTAAACTGAGCAAATGTCATTTTTGCCAAACCAAAATTGATTACTTGGGGCATTTGGTATCTCGGGATGGAGTGCAACCTGATCCAGAGAAGGTCAAAGCAATGCAAGATTGGCCAAGACCAACCACATTGAAACAACTCAAAGGATTCCTCGGCTTAACAGGGTATTATAGAAGGTTCCTGTGTTAGCCTTGCCTGATTTTTCACAGGATCTCGCACTGGAAACAGATGCTTCAAGTATTGCAATTTGGGCCGTTTTGATGCAATAGAAACACCCAATTGCGTATTTTAGCAAGAAAATGTCACCTACATTATCACTGGCATCAGCATACATAAAAGAGCTCTTTGCAATAACAAAAGCTGTCAAGAAATGGCGACAGTATTTGCTCGGACGAAAATTCATCATATACACTAATCATAGGAGTTTGAAAAATCTCATGAATCAAGTTATTCAAACACCAGCTCAACAACAATATCTCTGCAAATTGTTGGGGTACAATTACTCTATCGTTTACAAGGCTGGAAGTGAGAACAAAGCAGCGGATGCACTATCTAGAGTCCAAGAACCTGTCGCTCAATCAGTGGAAAGTCCCTTATCTCAGCTGCAAATGACTACTTCATATCCAATTTTTGATATTGCAGCACAAATCCAACTGGAGAATGTCACTGATCCAGAATTAATCGCCAAACATGATCAAATTCAGAAGGGCTTAGCTGGATCAGAAATTTCTGTGCGAAATGGACTCATTTTCCATAAGCACCGGCTATTTATTGGGTCTACATCACCATTACGCCACCGCATCATGCATGAATTTCACAATACACCTCAAGGAGGGCATGGAGGTACACTCAGAACACTTTTGCGAATCTCAGCTAGTTTTTTCTGGGCAAGTCTAAGGACCGATGTCAAAAACTTTGTCAAAAATTGCATCGTTTGCCAACAGACTAAGTACAGTACTTCTCCCCCCATGGGTCTCTTACAAACCCTGCCAATACCTCAGTTGATTTGGGAAGACATTGCAATGGATTTTATCACTGGATTGCCACATTCAAACGGGTTCTCCACCATTTTAGTGGTCATTGATCGACTGTCAAAATATGCGCATTTTGGCGCTCTACCAGCAACCTATAATGCCGTTAAGGTAGCCAAATTGTTCACATAAATGGTTATCAAACTTCATGGCATGCCCAGGACAATCGTATCAGATAGAGACCCTATCTTCATAAGTAGATTCTGGAAGGAGTTATTCAAATTAAGTGGTACGTCGTTAAATCTGTCGTCTGCATATCACCCACAATCAGATGGACAATCTGAGGTCTTGAACAGATGCGTCGAACAATATCTCAGAGCTTTTTCTCAGGATAACCCGAACCAGTGGCACACTCATCTACTCTGGGCTGAATATTCTTACAACACTTCATTCCATTCAGCCATTAAAATGTCCCCTTTTGAAGCGGTTTATGGGAGAAAACCCCCCTCCATTCCACCATATATTGCAGATTCCTCTGTGGTTGAAGCTGTTGATGCAGAACTCAAGCAAAGAGACAGTCTATTAGCCACTTTCAAGACTAATTTGCAACACGCCCAATCTCGTATGAAGTGTTTGGCCGATCAGAAAAGAAGTGACAGGAACTTTGAGGTAGGAAATTGGGTTTTTTTGAAGCTACAACCTTATAGACAACAAACCGTGGTGCGCAGAACTTCACAAAAACTCAGCAAGCGATACTATGGGCCATATGAGATTGAAGCCAAGGTGGGGAAAGTGGCCTACAGACTGAAACTTCCTGCCAATAGTAAGATACATCCTGTTTTTCATGTCTCATTACTCAAACCGTTTTACGGACCTCTGCCTCAATCAGTTTGTGAATTGCCTGTTCAAAGTATAAACAATTCACCCATTATCTCACGTCTGGCCATTGTGGGAACTCGAACGGTCTTACAAGGAAACATTCGAGTCAAACAGGTACTTGTTCAGTGGACTGGTCTCTTGCCTGAAGATACATCATGGGAGAACTTGCAAGAATTGCAGTCTGATTATCCTTTTCTCAACCTTGAGGACAAGGTTCGTCTCAAAGGGGTCGGCAATGATAGCAACACAACTGAACAAACATCGGATAATAGTGGTGAAGAAGATCAGTCCGAATCTACGGCCCAAAACAGAGCAGGGAGGGTAATTCGACAACCAGTGTGGATGTCTGATCATATCAGAAATTAGTGGGAGTAAGGATAGTTAATTAGTTAATCAAATGTGAGGGTAAAAGGGTAAATGTCAAGAGCTACAGATATGTCAATGTCAGGCCATTAGGATATTTCATATATGAGTGGGAGAAATCTGCAAAAGAATGATGAAAAAAGATATTATTCTAACTTCTTCTTCTTCCTCTTCTTCTCCCTTCTGCAACATCTATTTTCTAGCTACTCTGTTTTTAGCTCTCTAGTTTCTGAGAGCATATCATAGCCCTTGCCACACCATCTCTGGAGTGCAAAGGCAGTTTAGTTGCTCAGTCATGGGTCTTGCTTATGAAGGGTTACTATAAGCTGAATTTCGGTGGTTCTAGCATAGGGAATCCTGGGGCGACAGAAGTAGGTGGTCTTCTTCGCAATCATGAAGGCAAAACACGTTGGACGTTCTCATGCCTCATTGGGATTGCACTCTAATGAGACAGAGATAAGAGTCGTTCATCAAGGAATAAGGTTGATTGAGCATAATATCCTTGATCAGATTATAGTGGATGGGGATTCCCTAAATGTCATAAGTGGTCGAAGGGTAATAATCTCCCCCATCTTTGGGGGTTTACACATTGGATTGATGAGATTTTCGATCGAGTAAAGGGATCCTCCATCTCTTTCCAGCACATCAAAGGTCAGCAAACAGTGAGGCAGATCGGCTAGCGAGGGAGGGAGCCTCTAGGATGGCCTTGGAAATGTTTGATTTCCTCCCCCTGGTTTTGTGTCGTCCTGAATTCCTTTTTTTTTTCTTCCCCACTTCTTGGTTGTAGCTTGATCATCTCGATCACCGGGGCTGATCCCCGGGTTCTTTAATTTTTTTCTAATATAATTCTTTATCCTTCAAAAACCAATATTCATGATTGATATTTATTGTATACAGGAAATTGAAGGTGCAAAATACCAAACACAAATTTCATTCTTTTTGTTATGCAAAAAAGAAGAAGAAGAAACAAACCAAGAGATACACAATTGAAACAAAAAGAATCATTTCATAACAACCCAGATAGGAATCATGAATGAATGATAAACACAACCAAAAACACACAAAAAAAAGGTAAGAAAAAGAAGAAGAAACGAACCATGACATAGAGAAGTGAAGCAAAAAGGATCATTCGATAACGACCCACATAAGAATCTGCAATGAAAGCTCCTAATAAAGGAAGCATAGAGGAAACTCCAGACCAAGCATTTACATTCTCTGCTGCAATTGCCGTGGATTGTCTAAGAGGTCCGGTGAGATAAGTTATAAGGTTCGAACCTATTCCATAATAAGCAAATCTCTCGGCCATCTCCACCCCTTCAATCCAAGAAATAAATATAGTAAGTATAAATCACATAGATGAAATGAAAGTGAAAAATTCTTGTATTTTTATGTACCGATGATGAAAAATGCAGAGTTCCATCCTCCAGAATTAGATCTGGTCACAGGGCGGCTTTTGTAATCAACGGCTCCTTCAACTTGGTCATTGAGCAGAGGAAAACTTGTCATTTTAGCGCCCCAAATGCAAAACCCTTGAAGGGTTTATTGCAATTATTGAAATTTTGACGATAAAGGCCTGGTTTTTGTTTAGAATTTGGGGGTTCAGTGTCTGTGTTTGGGGTGGAAGGAATCCTTGCAACGGAATTCTTATATATTACTTTTTGGCTACTCATACGGGGAGATGGTTTGATAAGTGCACAAACTAAAATTGTCTTTTCTGTTTGAATTGAAAAAGGGAACTGTAATAACTTTTGATTGGTGTTTGATAATAAAAGAAATGATGAGTTGGTGTAATTATCAAATCATGGCAGTGTCAATATCAACAGCCTTATTCTAAGAAAACAATATTTCCACTTTCATTCACCATTTCCACCACCTGAGGAGGTCCGTTGGCTACTTAAAATCACTTATTTTCTTCGAAAAGACAGTGAAAAGAAACAAAAGAGTTGAAAGACGCTCATGTTTAAGAAAAAGACAAATAAAAGACGTTGAAATGCTTGGAATTTCCTTAAAAATCGCCTTATAAAAAATATAAAAAAAAGACGCTGAAAAGAAGCAAAAGAAAGTTCAAGACAGATATTTTTGAGAATAAGACAAATAAAAGGGGATGAAATGCTTTGGAAAGGGGTGTAAATATCATATCTTGTTAATGAAACCTTGACAATTATGAGGGCTAGGATTATCTGATGAGTGAGATTTGGTCTAGGCCTATTTAATGATGGCCTATCAAATGAATAAATTGATTGTTTCGTGACATCTATTGGGTAATTTGCGGAGTATGTGATATGCTTGTAGACATACGTTTGTCCTTACTAACATCGTAGGAGATGCCATACACATAAAGATTATTTGGCAGGGAGATATGGCCTTCTGATTCTTTGAAAGCCTAAAAGTTAACGATTGGGGTTGAGGTTGAACACCTCGTACTTGTACACTACTATCATCGATCCTGCCTCCATACATGCATTGAGGTGGCCTATCTCGGTCACTAGGGTAGTAGACCCTAAGCGGGTGGAATAAGTGCGATGATAGGATCACGCTCTGAATAGATCACTTAACGGAATAACCTATGGACAATGAATTGATAAGATTGTTTCGTCTGTCATGACCCTTTCTAAATATGTCCTCAGACTTGATGGATCGTTTTGATCTGTGAGCAAGTCTTGTGGCTTTGGTCTAACTAACTGTAGTCCAAATAGGATTACCAGAGGTTAGTACTGGGTCATTGGATAAACCCATTGGATCAATAGTGATGCCCAACATGGAATCCTCCGTATCTCTATACGAGACATTGCATTTACAGTTTTGATCTCAACTAAGTCCTTTGGTAAAAGACTAGCCAGCCGATTTGGTAAAAGTGTTTATCAAATGTTTTGGAAGATCTTTATTGATTTTGAAAAGATTTTACAAATACATTTGTGGACTGTAAATTGATAGATCAAATGGTATACCATAGAGTAGGCTCAGGGGGTAAGTTATGTCCGCCCCCGTAGGACCCAACTCGGTAAATGGCGGATTAGAGGAAGGACATGCACTTAGAGGTGCTTAGGGTATTTAGATTCAATAGTCTTCTTTAGGGCAATGTCCTCGTGGGGGCCACTTGTCTAATGGGATCGTAGTTGCACTACATTTCATGAGATTGCAGTGGGGCCCATTGATGGGCCCTACAGGAATGACCATTGAATCCATGCGACGATCCCACTCATAACTCATTAGACCCTTGATGGATTGTTGGACAATCTTGGTTCCGGACTTTATTGCAAGTGAGGAATGGATTGGATCCATTGCATATGATGCAAGGAGGAGATGCACTATTGGATGGTGGGCCATGTTTAATTAACATGTGTAATACTTAATTTCTATTGGCCGGAACTTAAATGATTTAATTGTGCATGTGCTTAATTAAAGCTTGGATCCTATTGGTTGGGATTTAAGTGAAATCTTATTTGCTACAAGATTGGTGAATTCCTATTAGTTGGAATTCTAAGAAGGAAATGAGAGAGATTTGTGGAAACCTACTTAATTGGAAAGCTTCTACACACTTTCCCACAAGTAAAAAACGTTTTTACTCCCTTTGCTTTATTTAAATAAAGAAAGGTGGTGGAAGGCTAAAGTGTAATTGTACTTGGCTTGCTAATTTAAGTGGGATTCCTAGTGGGAAACAAACTCCCAAGGATTCTCTATATAAGGGGACATGGCTAAACCAAATTTTCACTCTACAATTCCTGTTCTTACTAGAAAAATTCATGCAACCCTTCCCACCATCAGTTCTCTCTCTTCCTTTTCTAGTTTTAGTAAATTCTTTCCGGTCTTAGTTTTAGTTCCACACCGGTTCTAGTTCTAATTCTTCTTAACTTTGAATTTGGTTTGTCAAACTCAATTGTAGCTGTGATTTCAAGTTGGGATTGGAACCCTGCATATTGACTTTGCATCAGAGGGTTCCCTAGAATCTGAACTCCAGGCCCTCTAAGGAGTTCCTTTGTTGTGCTTGCAGGTCCCAATGCCAACCTAGATCAACGGCATCGCTTTCACGAGGCTTGAGTTCGAATTCCGGCATCAAAACGGTTGGGCCCATCAAATGAACGGTATGGATCATCCTAAGAAGTGGGACTCAGTGTACTTTAGGACAAATACTGAACATCACGCGCTCTCATCATTTTCCCTTTCTTTATGTTGAATAATCTTGGACGGATCAAATACGGTAGAAGTTTCCTTCCACGCCCAAACATGCCTGAGACTAAACCCTAATTCTAAAGAGAAACCCCTCCTCCTCTTTATTGGGAGAATTTCAACAAACCCTGTGTTAATATAGGATGTTGGTTTAGGGGGGTGAAATGGCCGACATTTCTCCTCTGTTGGGTGACAACGTTTAAGGAGTCATTGACTACAAAGGCCACCCTGTCACCAGATCTAATTCTGGCGGATGGAACTCTGCAATTTTCATCATCGGTACGAAAAAATGCACATCCTTGTGTTAATTTCATTTCATTTCATTACTATTAGTTACTGTTTCTAATTTGTTTTGTTGGATTGAAGGAGTGGAGATGGCCGAGAGAAGTGCTTACTATGGCATAGCTTCCAACCTTATAAGCTATCTCACGGGTCCTCTGAGACAATCGACGGTGGTTGCGGCAGAGAACGTAAATGCGTTGTCAGGCTTTTCCTCAATGCTTCCTCTATTGGGAGCTTTCCTTGCAGATTCTTATTTGGGTCGATATTGAATTTTTCAGATACACTCATCTCATGATATTGAGTTTATATATATAGTCCCTGATCTGAGACCGTTACAATCCAACGGTTATAAAGACACCCATATGGTGTTATGTGCATGCCCCTCTTGGTCTTATAGACATAAGATTTGGCATAGTACAAGGACCTTGATGTTCTTTCTACAATCTCATGAATCTTTTTGTTACATGATGGCATGCCCTGTCTTAGTCTTATAGACATAAGAATTGGCAAAGTACAAGTAGAGGCCCAATTCAAGGGTACTGAGCCCGGCGAGAAGCCAATAGAAGTAATCGAGATGTGCCTGATTGAGATTATTAGAGAACCAGTTCTGTCCACTAGCCACAGTTGCCTTCTCAATTATAGAGATGAGAAAGCTGCTTAGAAAGCTTCCTATGCCGAAAATACTAAGGTAGAGCGACATCCCCACACTTCTCAACTCATCGGGAACTTGATCATAGAAAAATTCTTGTAAACCGACCATCGTAAACACATCAGCCGCTCCAAACAGAACATACTGAGGAACCAACCACCATACACTCATAGGAACAGTTTCGGAAGGCATGTCCACCAGCCCCGCGTCTCTAGCAACCACAAGTCTTTGCTCCTCCACTATGGCTGCCACCGCCATTGAAACCACAGATAGAAACATCCCAATGCCAATTCTCTGAAGCATTGTTATCCCGGACGGTATCTTTGTAACCCTTCTGGCTATTGGAATCAGTATGCGGTCATATATGGGAATAAGAATAACGATGGAGCCGCTGATAAAGGATTGCAGGGCTGCAGCCGGTACTTGGAAGGAGCTAATTCGTCTTTCCATGGTAGTGCCTTGCTTGGTAAAGAAGGTTGATGACTGTGCGAAAACTACTGCATATATCAAACAGGTTGTCCATATTGGAACCAACCTCAAAACACCCTTTGCTTCTTCCACCTGACTCATGCTACATTCTTTCCAATTCTTCTTCGAAGAATCCGAATCGTCTGAAATAGCAATAGCTCGGTCGAGAAATCTACATATTAATACAGAAAGGAGCACGTGCTGTTTTGTTACTAACTTTATTTATTTCTCTCTAGATTAGAATTCTCTCCTTGGCTGTTTGATAGCTTCTTGACAGTTGTAAGTTGTAACTGCAGAACCTATCAATAAGTGGTATCTTTTCCTCAAAACAAAATTTGAAAGTAAAACCAGATAAAGTAGATGGGTGTAATTATCGAAACAAGAAGTTATAAAATCTGTTTCCCTGTTAAAACAAGCAAATGGTTTCCCTTACTTGAATTGGCTGCTTCTACCTAGCAGGGGTGTTTCACTTGCTTCATCTCCTGCAGAGGAAAGACACGTTTTCTCCGTGATGGATGAAGGAACTGGCTGATTTCGATTCCGAGCTGCTGTAACAAACACCTGAGCAATTCTCACAAATGGGCTTTCATCCTTCATAAGAGTAAATCGGTATGTCCTGGTTCCGAGCAAGAAAATAGCTAGTGCAACTACCATCGAAATACATGGAATCCCGAATCCAAGACCCCAACTCAGATTATCTTGAACGTAGTTCACAATGCAGATAGAAATCACGGTCCCCCCATTGAGACCAAGATACCACCAATTGAAGAATGAGCTCTTGGATTCGCACTCCTTGGGATCACGTACATCAAACTGATCAGCTCCGAAAGCCTGCGTACATGGCTTATGCCCACCTTGTGCAAGTGCAACTAAATACACAGAGAAGAAGAAGAAGAAGATTTGAAACCCAGAAGGAAATGGACAGTATTCCTCCTCCATTATGATTTCACAATCGGGTGGTCGGAGAGATGGAAGCACGGCTGATAGAGTCAACAAGCCTAACCCCTGTTTTTCCCAATTCAAAATTAAAGAAAACCAAAAACAGAAATTGGCAATAAACAAACAGAAAGTAATATATGCCACAAAATAAACAAAATATCCTGTGCAGAAAAGTTCCTAGGTGTTGTCAATCAACTTGAAGGTGTGCAGTGAACACAGCAAACATTATCTGGAATGTACCAATACTTCATCAAGGTTGTCCCTACGATCTACACTGAAATCAAAGGTCGCAAGATCCAGTCAAACAAATTTTCTGCTGCGGAGCAATTCAGAGTTAAAGATGGCCATCCTCACCCCCTAACTGGAATTTTCTTACTTCTGACTTCTGTCCAATTAGGGTGATCTTCACAGACGAAAATGTGTCGTTCTTGCACTTCTTGGAGAATATCTGTGCTATAGTTGGATGTGGTGTCACAGTTTTTGGTATTGTTGATGCAATTTTGTGGTTGAAAATGGAATTGTGAGGTACCAAAGAGATGGCATTCATCAGGTGTAAAGCTTCCCCTTGACGATTGAGGGTGATGAGATTCAACCTTTTGACACTGGATAACTGCACCAGTCCCCCCCCCGCGCCCCCCCCCCCCCCCAAAGCCTATTCGGGATTTCCGTCCAATAAGCTTAGTGGGTTGCTTATAGAAATTACTAGCTAAGGTACAAGTGGGACATTTGAAAAAAGTATTACCAATCATATTGTCCAGCAATCAATCATCTTTTGTAGGAGGGCAGCAGATCCTATACTGTGCGCTGATTGCAAATGAGGTGGTGGATCACTACTTAAAAAATGAGAAAGAGGAATTGTATGTAAGGTAGACATGGAGAAGGCTTATGACCGGGTGGACTGGGACTACCTTGACTATCCACTAGAGAGAATGGGATTTGGTGGGAGATAGCGAGGATAGATACAAAAATGTGTCTCATCGGCCTGGTTTTCGGTACTGATTAAGGGATCCCCTAGGGGCCTCTTCAAGGCTACGAGAGGATTATGGAAGGGCGATCCTTTATCTCCGTTTCTATTTGTGATTGTGGCAGAGACTTTGTGCAGGCAAATTGATAAGGGAAAGTTTATGGGGTTGATAGAAGGATTAGGATGGGAAGTTGATGGCCGGAGGTGTCCCATCTTCAATTTGCGGACAACACATTAATTTTCAGTACACCAGGGAAAGAAAAGGTGCTAAACCTTAATGCGGTTAAGGGTGCAACTCACGTCGGGTTGGGTCGGGTTGAGGCCAACCCTAACCCAACCCGAGATAGCATTCTCTCAACCCTAACCCAACTCAAGCGTCAGGTTGAGGATGGTCAACCCTAACCCAACCCGCCTCCAAATCAGGTCAGGTTGAGTCGGGTTGGGTTCAGGTTCATCTCAGGCCAAATAGAAAAATAGAAGGAAAAAAAAGCATAATCCTAGAAAAACATGAGAAAACTAGAGGACAGAGGTCGGGTTCGGGTTCAGGTCGGGTTGCCAAGGCCTCAACCCTGACCCAACCTGAAATTAAATCGGATTGGCTTTTCCCAACCCTAACCTAACCCAACCCGAGCCAAAATCGGGTTGAACCCATGGGGTTCGGGTTGAGCCTGACCCAAGTTGCACCCCTAAATGCGGTCCTGAGATGCTATGAGGTAGTTACAGGACAAAGGTCAAACTTTTGCAAGTCACAGATCTTGGGTTCCCACACGTCCTCAGAGGAATTGAATTCGTTGGCAGGCTTATTGGGTTGCATGGTGGATCATTTCCCTACATCCTATTTGGGTGTTCCTTTTGGGAGAGGGCAGGCCTGCTAAACAACAATAGAACCAAGTATTAGAAAGGGTGGAAAAAAGGCTGGACACATGGAAGCTAAATTTGGTTTCATTGGGAGGAAGAAAAACATTGATCAAGGCAGTCCTTGCAAGTTGCAAATATGCCGATCTACCAACGATCGGTGCTTAGATGCCCAATGAATGGTGAATCGCATAGAACAAAATCAAAGAAGATTCCTGTGGGGCGGGCTAGATGAAAAGCGAAAGATGCATCTAGATTATTAGGAGGAGGTGTGCAAGCCTATCAAGTCAGGGGGATTGGGGATTAGAAGACTAAAAGCTGTGAACCAGGGACTTCTAAGGAAGTGGCTAAGGAGATTTGGGGAAGAAGGCAACCATTTATGGGTGAAGGTCATTGAAGAAAAATACGAAGCTCTTCGAGGAAATTGGATATCGGATGACAGATTCAGACACAAATGAGTTACGGTTTGGAGAAATAAATTAGACTACAAGAGAAAACTTGACAAAGGCATCATGTTCATAGTTTACTCTGGGGACAACATCAAGTTTTGGGATGATAAGTGGCTTGGAGATGCACCTCTAAAAGAAGCCTTCCTAGACCTGTTCGTAGTGGAGGCGAAAAAGGAGGTTGGGTCAAAGATTGTTTGGAGAGAGAGAGGAGGATGGGTCAAAGCCTTCCTTGGACCGTTGTTGTAGACAAAATCCTTATGGTTGATTATCTACGTAATCGGCAAATATGGATTATTGATCATTGTGCGCTATGCGTGCAGGCAGGAGAAACTGTAGATCATATGTTCCTTCATTGCAAAACAACCAGGTTCGTGTGGAGCAAAAATCTTTGTAAGTTTGGTATAGCGTGGGTGTTTCCATCTGAGCTGTCCGAGCTCTTGGAAAATTGGTCATTCACACCTTGGTGGAAACATGGTCATTCACACCTTGGTGGAAACGTGGTAAAAATTTATGGAATGTAACATTGCTAACTACTATTTAAATGCCATGGAAATAGAGAAACGCCGCCGTGTTTAGGAGTTAAGTAAAAACTCCGCAATATCTCTTCAGTGAGGTGATAACCTTGACTATTGCATGGGTTAGGGCTTTACCCAGCTTCTGATTCATCTCAGCGGATGACTTATGGAACGGGTGGACTGAAGTTTGCTCCAGTGGAGAGCAGAGGGACTTTTTTTTTATTTTTGGGAAAAAATAGAAAGAAGAAATATTTTTCGAATGGTAAAGAATTGTATTAATATAAATCCGGGAGGGGGGGTTCCCAAGATCGAGGTGGCCAATACATAGTATAGTTTGCAGAACTAGAGAAGGAAATACAATAAAACCCCTCAAGGGGAGAGGAAATTGAAGACCTCCAAGCTAGCCCTTGCCACACCATCTCTGGAGAGCAAAGGCAGTTAGTTGCCCAGTCATGAGTCTTGCCTATGAAGGGTTACTATAAGCTGAATTTCGGTGGTTCTAGCATAGGGAATCCTGGGGCGGCAGAAGTAGATAGGGCTGCAAACGAGCTGAGCTGAGCCGAGCCGAGCTTTGGGGTGTTTGGGCTCGGCTCGTTTAGTTTTTAAGAAGGCTCGTGTTCGGCTCGGCTCGTCTCAAGAATGATAAAAACATACATCTGTGGGATTTGAAGCCAAGCCCCCTACCACTCGGCAAAACCTTCATTTGTGATAAACAACTCACATTCTTTTATTTTATATATAAAAAACAAACATAATCCAAGCTTTAAAGCTCGGCTCGTTTATGAACCGAGCCTAAAAAGCTCACGAGCTTTTCCGAGCTTAACTATACAAAGCTCAAAGTTTGGCTCATTTAGTTGGCGAGCCTAATTTTTGGGCTCGGGTTCGGCTCGTTTAGTAAACGAACGAGCCCGAGCCAAGCTTTTAACGAGCCGAACCCAAACATGTTCGCGATCCGGCTCGGTTCATTTGAAGCTCTAGAAGTAGGTGGTCTTCTTCGCGATCATGAAGGCAAAACGCGTTGGACGTTCTCATACCTCATTGGGATTGCACTCTAATGAGACAGAGATAAGAGTCGTTCATCAAGGAATAAGGTTGATTAAGCATAATATCCTTGATCATATTATAGTGGATGTGGATTCCCTAAATGTCATAAGTGGTCGAAGGGTAATAATCTCCCCCATCTTTGGGGGTTTACACATTGGATTGATGATATTTTCGATCGAGTAAAGGGATCCTCCATCTCTTTCCAGCACATCAAAGGTCAGCAAACAGTGAGGCAGATCGGCTAGCGAGGGAGGGAGCCTCTAGGATGGCCTTGGAAATGTTTGATTTCCTCCCCCTGGTTTTGTGTCGTCCTGAATTCCTTTTTTTTTTCTTCCCCACTTCTTGGTTGTAGCTTGATCATCTCGATCACCGGGGCTGATCCCCGGGTTCTTTAATTTTTTTCTAATATAATTCTTTATCCTTCAAAAACCAATTTTCATGATTGATATTTATTGTATACAGGAAATTGAAGGTGCAAAATACCAAACACAAATTTCATTCTTTTTGTTATGCAAAAAAGAAGAAGAAGAAACAAACCAAGAGATACACAATTGAAACAAAAAGAATCATTTCATAACAACCCAGATAGGAATCATGAATGAATGATAAACACAACCAAAAACACACAAAAAAAAGGTAAGAAAAAGAAGAAGAAACGAACCATGACATAGAGAAGTGAAGCAAAAAGGATCATTCGATAACGACCCACATAAGAATCTGCAATGAAAGCTCCAAATAAAGGAAGCATAGATGAAAACCCAGACCAAGCATTCACATTCTCTGCTGCAATTGCCGTGGATTGTCTAAGAGGTCCCGTTAGATAAGTTATAAGGTTCGAACCTATTCCAGAGTAAGCAAATCTCTCTGCCATCTCCACCCCTTCAATCCAAGAAATAAATATAGTAAGTATAAATCACACAGATGAAATGAAAGTGTAAAATTCTTGTATTTTTAGGTACCGATGATGAAAAATGCAGAGTTCCATCCTCCAGAATAAGATCTGGTCACAGGGCGGCCTTTGTAGTCAACGGCTCCTTCAACTTGGTCATTGAGCGGAGGAACACTTGTCATTTTAGCCCCCCAAATGCAATTATGACGATAAAGGCCTGGTTTTTGCTTAGAATTTGGGGGTTCAGTGTCTGTGTTTGGAGTGGAACTGTGGAAGGAATCTTTGCAACGGAATTCTTATATTACTAATTTATTACTACTACTTGACTCCTGGTATGGGGGAGAAATTGAAAATACCATGTTTTGATAAAGGCAGAAACTAAGCTTGTCTTTTCTGTTTGAACTTCGTCCTTATGGTTTTTGGGGAACTGCAATAACTTTTTGAGGGAATTGCTAGGGTCCATCGCATAAGGCATTTGGAGGCTGGTCTGTTGCACGTCAGACCAGCCACCTCGTGGCAAGCGAAATGCCTTTTGCGATGGACCCATGGTTTTGAATTTCGGTTTCGGTTAAAATTTCAGAGTTATCAGGAACCGAAATTCCAGCTGAAATCCCAAAAATTCGGGCGAAATTTGGTATCGGCTCACTAAATCCTGGTTTTTTGGGACGAAATTTCAGTAATAATTTCGTTCGAAATTCGTTAACGGAATAAAAAATTATTATTTTATTAAAAATTTCTACGAAATTCCCCAAATTTCGGGAATTTCGAACGAAATTTCATTTCGGTCGCCACTGAAATCCGAAATTTGGGTCTGAAATTTCGTATTTAGGTCAAAATTTAAAACCATGGATGGACCCTAGCAAATCTCGGTGGGATTTGCTAGGGTACGGAGATTTGCTAAGGTCCATCGCAAAAGGAATTTCGCAGCTCGTCTGTCGCATGTCAGACCACCCACCACGAAATGCCTTTTGCGTGGACACTAGCAATTCCCTAATAAAAGACATGATAGGTTGCAATTATCAAATCATGGCAGTGTCAATGTCAGTACCCTTTCTAAATGCTCAAACTCAGCTCATCTTTTCTGTTCTGGCTTCTATCTTGTCTTCTAGTATTTAAAGAGAATGATATCAACACAACTATGTTTTGGGTGGGGAAACGATATCAGCACAACCATGTTTTAATATATGCGCTTGTCTTCTAGTCTTTAAAGAGCTGTAAAAAGGTCATCTAGGTTCCCAAAAACTCTTGCATAGTTACATGCTCCCATTAAAAAAGAAGATACGAGGTAGCCCATACCAAAAAGTTGTCGTGCTGATATCATTTCCTTCTGAAGAACTGTGATAACGTCGCTACCGTTTTTTCTTTCTGGAAAAGGTCGATGATTTTTTCGCCCGGACCGGTAACGTGATTGGACGTAAAAAAGAGGGTTATGACTTTACAAGTAGCTAGTGAACCAGTATTATTCTAAGGCGTAAAATGAGTGGAAAATGATATCATTATAATTGGAAAATGATATTTCCACTTTCCTTCGCTATTTCCACCCCCTGTGGTCTCTTATTTCCTTGGAAAAGACGGTGAAAAAGAAACAAAAGAAAGTTGAAAGACTATCATGTTCAAGAAAAAGACAAATAAAAGACGTTGAAATGCTTGGAATTTCCTTAAAAATTCCCTTTAAAAAAAAAAAAAAAAAAAAAACCCTGAAAAGAAGCAAAAGAAAGTTCAACTTAGATATTTTTGAGAAAAGCCAAATAAAAGTGGATGAAATGCTTGGAAAGGGGTGTAAATATCATATCTTGTTAATGAAACCTTGACAATTATGAGGGCTAGGATTATCATCTGATGAGTGTTGATGGCCTATCAAATGAATGTTTGGGATGGTCAAGCGGCTGGACCCAACTTGGCTTTTTGGCCCGCTCCATGGGATGAGGCAACTTCAGAGTGACAGACTCTCGGATGTAATACTCCGCCTTGATCCTGGTCAAGTCATCCTCCTTCAGGTGTTAGAGCTCATCATAAGGTTCGACCTGTCGGACTGACCTAGAGGTTTGCTACACAATCGCCCCACCTCGCACCCTGATGAGGGGCATTGGATGAGACTTCAGCCTCGGGCTCGAAGAGAGCCTCTCGGATAAGAGGTTGGCAAAGTGAATTGCTTTCCTTGAGTGACGGAACTTTACAAGAATCACTCTTTGGAACGGACACGTCCCTGTCGCCCCAATCCTCGCCACTCTCCAAACTTGTCCTAGACCTACCCTTCAACATGATGAAATAGAATGCAAAGAAAGACGGGAAGGCTTACTAAATGAAGGGGAGGGCAGAGTAAGTGGACAAGTCAGAGCCCTAAGATGGTAGAACCTTCCAGCAAAGGGAAGATAGTTCCGCACAACCGCACTAGACATGTCGCAGACCGAACTGAATCTACTGAGCTCAATGAGGATCGCCTTTGCAAAATGGAGAGGACTGAAGGCCCTCTTAACTTTTTATAGACGTGTGTCACTGATTGCGACCTTTTGCCTCCCCAAGCCATTGGGTGACATGTGTCAGGATCCTAGGGTGCGGGTCGGAATTCGAAGAGTCAAGTAATATAGTTGTCTAAGAGTGTTAGCATACATGCCCTAAAAGCTGGTGCTACTTGTATTGAACTTGTACTCAATGAATAAATTGATTGTTTCGTGACATCTATTGGGTAATTTGCGGAGTATGTGATATATATGCTTGTAGACATATGTTTGTCCTTAAGTAACATCGTAGGATATGCCATGCACATAGAGATTATTTGGCATATGGCCTTCCGATTCTTTGAAAGCCTAGAAGTTAACGATTGGGGTTGAGGTTGAACACCTCGTACTTATACACAACCGTCATCGATCTTGCCTCCATACACGCATTGGGGTGGCCTATCTCGGTCATTAGGGTAGTAGACCCTAAGCAGGTGAAATCGGTGCGATGATAGGATCACACATTGAACGGATCACTTAGCGAAATAACCTATGGACAATGGATTGAAAAGATTAATTCGTTTGTCAGGACCCTTTCTAAATATGTCCTCGAACCTGAGGGATCATTTTGATCTGTGGGCAAGTCTTGTGGCTTTGGTCTGACTAATTGTAGTCCAAATAGGATTACCAGAGGTTAGTATTGGGTCATTGGATAAACCCATTGAATCAATAGTGATGCCCAACATGGAATCCTCCATATCTCTCTGTATGAGATATTGCATTTACGGTTTTGATCTCAGCTAAGTCCTTTGGTAAAAGACTATCCAGCCAATTTGGTAAAAGTGTTTATCAAATGCTTTGGAAGACCATTATTGGTTTTGAAAAGATTTTGCAAATGCATTTGTGGACTGTAAACTGATAGATCAAATGATATAAAATAGGGTGGGGCCCAGGGGGTAAGTTATGTCCACCCCCATAGGACCCAACTCGGTAAATGGCGGATTGGAGGAAGGACATGCACTTAGAGGTGCCTAGGGTATTTAGATTCAATAGTCTTCTTTAGGGCAATATCCTCATGGGGACCACTTGCCTAACGGGATCGTGGTTGCACTACATTGCATGAGATTGCAGTGGGGCCCATTGGTGGGCCCTATAGGAACGACCATTGAATCCATGCGACGATCCCACTCATAACTCATTAGACCTTTGATGGATTGTTGGACAATCCTGGTTCCGGACTTTATTGCGAGCGACGAATGGATTGGATCCATTGTATATGATGCAAGGAGGAGATGCACTGTATATAGGGTGGGCACACATCAATTAGTGGAAAAGGGCGCACTATTGGATGGTGGGCCATGTTTAATTAACATGTGTACATTAAATACTTAATTTCTATTGGTTGGAACTGAAGTGATTTAATTGTGCATGTGCTTAATTAAAGCTTGGTTCCTATTGGCTGGGATTTAAGTGAAATCTTATTTGCTACAAGATTGGTGAATTCATATCAGTTGGAATTCTAAGAAGGACATGAGAGAGATTTGTGGAAACCTACTTAGCTTCTACACACTTTCCAACAAGTAAAAACCATTTTTACACCCTTTGCTTTATTTAAATAAAGAAAGGTGGTGCAAGGCTAAAGTGTAATTGTACATGGCTTGCTAATTTAAGTGGGATTCCTAGTGGGAACAAACTCCCAAGGATTCTCTAGATAAGGGGACATGGCTGAACGAATTTTTCACTCTACAACCCCTGCTCTTACTAGAAAAATTCATGCAACCCCTCCCACCATCAGTTCTCTCTCTTCCTTTTCTAGCTTTAGCAAATTCTTGCCGGTCTTCGTTTTAGTTCCACACCGTTTCTAGTTCTAATTCTTCTTAACTTTGAATTATGTTTGTGAAACTCAATTGTAGCTGTGATTTCAAGCTGGGTTTAGAACCCAAAGGACCTTCTTCAACATCCTCTATCTTTGCAAGCTTTAGAAGCTGCTACTTCGACTTTCGAAGGAGTTCATGTTTGAGAAACCGAGCACACCTAAGGAGGAGTAGATTAAGCAGCGACTATCAGATCAAGGATATTCAATTGTAAGTTCTTTAACTATTTCAATTCATCACCAATATGAATCTAATCATTAGGATCTCGGTTGAATCTAATCACCAAACTAGCTTCCGCCGTGCTGAGCGATTCCACCACCAACTAAAAAAGAGCCTGTATAGGTTGTCTTCCTGCCAAAAGCACCGAAGAGCTTGCATAGGTCCAAGAGTGAAAACCGTGCCCATACAGACATCCTCTTCCACGCTAGGATAAAGATAGAAACCCACTCCTAAGGCAAGTCGTTTAAGCGGCCTCCGACTCCAAGTTATTAAGAAGGGACCCCGGCCAAATTACACATCTCTGTGGACTCCTAGTTGCTACGCTCACTCTATTTTTCATCTATTTCTGCTTTGTAAGCTAAGCAAATTGACTTTGCATCGGAGGGTTTCTCCAAAATCTTAACTCCTGCCCCTCTAACGAGTTCTTGTTGTGTTCCCAGGTCCTTATGCCAACCGAGCTCAACTGCATCGCTTTTGAGGCTTGAGTCCGGATTCCCGCATCTTTACGCTGCGGCCCATCAAATGAACGGTGTGAATCATCCTAAGAAGTGGGACACAGTGTACTTTAGGAGAAATACTGAACTTCATGAGCTCTCATCATATAAAAAATCACTTCCCTATAAAAAATCTCATAATTTCCTCTTTCTTTATGTTGCATAATCTTTGACCTATGATTCCTTCCACGCCCAAACAAGCTTGAGTCTAAACCCTAATTCTAAAGAGAAACCCCTCCTCTTTATTATTGGGAGAATTTGAACAAACCCTTGAAGGGAGTTGGTTTAGGGGGGGTGAAATGGCCGCCATTTCTACACCTCTGCTGGATGACAACGTTGAAGGAGCAGTTGACTACAAAGGCCGACCTGTGACCAGACCCAATTCTGGGGGATGGAACTCTGCATTTTTCATCATCGGTACGAAAAAATTGCAGGAAGTTTACACACATTCAGTTAATTTCATTCCATCACTACCATTTACCCTTCCTTTTTTTTTTTTCAATTGAAGGTGTGGAGATGGCCGAGAGAAGTGCTTACTATGGCATAGCTTCCAACCTTATAAGCTATCTAACCGGACCCCTGAGACAATCGACGGTAATTGCTGCCGAGAACGCAAATGTCTGGTCAGGGGTTTCCTCAATGCTTCCTCTATTGGGAGCTTTCATTGCAGATTCTTATGTGGGTCGTTATCGAATCATCTTCTTTTCTTCAGGTCTCTATCTCCTGGTTTGTTTCCTCTTCTTCTTCTTGGTTAGTTTGGTGCAAAAATCCTACACTCTGCTTTTATATGAGAGAAAATATCCTTCCATCAAAGGTTTTTTCCAATGCTAATCCAACTAATAAAATTGTTCTTTAAAATTCGAATAATATAAGAACTGCAATCAGTGGGTTAGAACAAGGAAGCAGGATTCTTCACTGGGAGCCTTCGATTCCCGCTCTGGCAACCTTGAGCAGGATTCTTCCCTGGGAGCCTTCGATTCCAGCTTTCGATTCCCGTTTCGATTCCCGCTCTAGCAACATTGGGTTAGAATGCCTCGTGAACAAGGTCTTAACAATTTGTTTAGTGTAAAGAGAAAGAATTTCATCCAATAATGACACGACTAGAGAATGTTAAGTAGAAAAGATAAATAACACCTTTCTCCAACAGCTTAAGCTTTTGGAGAAGTTGGTAAGTTAACATGGTATCAGAGCCAAAGGTCTCGAGTTCAAACCTCCCAGGATAGCAAAAATCCACATGCGATGGTCGGCCCAAAGTGGGACCACATGTGCCGCGAGTTTGCCAAGTGGACCACACGTGCGGGGGAGTGTGAAACTATAAAAGATAAATAACGCCTTTCTCCGACAGCTTAAGCTTTTGGAGAAGTTGGTAAGTTAACAGGGAATACCTTTTTCGAGGCAAAGTCCATTGATGTCTTGCATGTACACAATCAAATAGTTGAATGTAGAAGCAGATGAGTAACACATATTTAAATTACGGACTGCTCCTAGATAGAAGAAAAACATACAAATTGTTTCTAGTATTTTCGAGAGAGCCTTTTCTTCTTGATGCAGGCCATCTCTTTATACAAATTTTTTCTCTCGCAAACTGTTTATGTCAGTTATTTCCAACAATAACTTCCTCCTTTGAATTTTGAATAAAACACGTCATAACTACTTGCAAGTTAATCTTGTTTTGTTATCTTTTTTTGTTTCAATTGTGTATCACTGTATATCCTTGATGGTTTCTGATATGTGCAAGTTAATCTTGTATATGGGGTTAATTATTATCTAGTTATTATGTAGTGGCTATGTGTTTTAGAGTTATGGGGTTAGTTATTTGTGATGTGTCTTGTTAGTGGGTAAGTGTGCTTGTGATGTGGCACTCTCTTTTGCTTGTATTTATGTAGTAGTAATCCAATGAAATGAAAGAAGAGAAGATTTTTACAGCAGCAAAGGAGAATTTGTTTTGGAGAGTCATGTCTCCTCTCAATTTGAGCCATTAGGAGGTCCGGTTGCCTCGAATCAACCTCTCTCTCCCTCTTTTTCTATTTTCCGTTTGTTTGTTTGTGTTACGGCCAATTAGGCACGTAACAGTTTTTTCTTCCCATTTTTCTCTTGTTAGTGTTCTATCATTGCCTGCTGATGGTCTCATTTTGAATTGGGAAAACAGGGGTTAGGCATGTTGACTCTGTCAGCCGTGCTTCCATCTCTCCGCCCACCTGATTGTGAAATCAAAATGGGGGAAGAATTTTGCCCATCTCCTTCTCAATTTCAAATCTTCTTCTTCTTCTTCTCTCTGTATATAGTTGCGCTCGCGCAGGGTGGACATAAGCCATGTGTGCAGGCTTTCGGAGCTGATCAGTTTGATATACGAGATCCCAAAGAGTGCAGATCCAAGAGCTCATTCTTCAATTGGTGGAACTTTGGACTCTCTGGGGCGTCCGGGATTTCATTCTGCATTGTAAACTACATTCAAGATAATCTGAGTTGGGGTCTTGGATTCGGAATTCCATTCATTTCCATGGCAGTTGCACTCGTTGTTTTCTTGCTCGGAACCAAGACATATCGCTTTACTCTTATGGAAGATGAAAGCCCATTTGTGAGAATTGCTCAGGTGTTTGTTGCGGCAGCTCGGAATCGAAATCGTCCAGCCCATTCGTCCATCACGGAGAAAACTCATCTTTTCTCTGCAGAAGATGGAGCAAGAGAAACAACTCTTCTAGGAAGAAGCAGCCAATTCAAGTAAGGGAAACCAATTGCTTGTTTTAACAAGGAAACAGACATTGGTAACTGCTTGCTTTTATAGTTACTCCCTTCTAATTTTTCTGGTTTGCTGTTACAACTCTCAACAAGCTATCAAACAAAACAGAATGTGTTCCTTTCTGTATTACAATGTAGGTTTCTTGATCGGGCAGTAGCCATTTCAAACGATCCGATTTCTTTGAAGAAGAATTGGAATGAATGTAGCTTGAGTCAAGTGGAAGAAGCAAAGGGAGTTCTGCGTTTGGTTCCAATATGGACAACCTGTTTGATATATGGGATAGTTTATGCACAGTTATCAACCTTCTTTACAAAGCAAGGAGCTACCATGGAAAGAAGAATTGGTTCTGGCTTCCAAATACCGGCTGCCACCCTGCAATCCTTAATCAGCGTCTCAGTCATTATTCTTATCCCCATTTACGACCGTGTACTGATTCCAATAGTGAGAAAGTTTACAAGGATTTCGTCCGGGATAACTATGCTTCAGAGGATTGGCATTGGGATATTTACATCTGTAATTTCAATGGTGGTGGCAGCTCTAGTGGAGGAGAAAAGACTTGTGGTTGCTAAAGAGTCTGGGCTTGTTGACATGCCTTTGGTAACTCTTCCTACGAGTGTTTGGTGGTTGGTACCTCAGTATGTTCTGCTTGGAGCAGCCGATGTTTTTACGATGGTCGGTTTGCAAGAATTCTTCTATGATCAAGTTCCTGATGAGCTGAGGAGTGTGGGAATGGCGCTCTTCCTCAGCATTTTTGGCATTGGAAGCTTTCTAAGTAGCTTTCTCATCTCTATAATTGAGAAGGCAACTGTGGGCAGTGGACAGAGCTGGTTCTCTAATAATATCAATCGGGCTCATCTTGATTACTTCTATTGGCTTCTTGCTGGACTCAGCGCCCTTGAATTGGGCCTCTACTTGTATTTTGCCAAATCTTATGTCTATAAGACCAAGAGGGGGCATGGCATCCTGTAAGAACAAAGTCACGAAATTGTAGAAAGAACATATCAGCAGTTTCTTATGATCAGCCAAATAAGATATATGCTTTTGTTTCAAAGTTTTCACTTTTGATTAAGAATCTCTTTGGAAAGGATTCATGGGATTGTTGAAAGAACATGTCACCACCTTATGAACATCCAAATAAGATTCGTGCTTGTGTTTCAGAGATTTCATTTTATGATGAAGAATCTCTTTGGAAAGATGGAAATGATTCTGCACGCCATTGAAGCCTGTTTGTTTTGGATTTTGAGAACCGATTGTGAGTCCAAAACTGATTTATTGGACGCAAAGTCCAAAACAGAGAGTGCCTTGATCTTGTAGAATTTACTTCCAGTTCTTGGGCTAGGTAGTTACCTGACCAGTAGGCTTGCTTCCTCTATTCCAAACTGAAAGTCACCACAGGGAGTTGCCATTGCTCATATTAAATTTTCAATGGAAGAAAGTGGAGTTGTGGGTTTGCTGGACTGGGCCTTGGGAGTAAAATCTTGCATAACTGATTAAATGGGTTTTCAAGGATTGGGCCGGTGGGGGGTTTTTGATTTATCATTGGCTTCTTTTTGGTTGGTGAAGGTGGGGCCAAGAGGTTTAAATATAGGAGATGATTGAAAGGTTGGGGAGAAGATAAAGAAATTGGGGGAGAATATTTGTTTTGTGGATTTGCTAGGCAATTTCGCAGAAAGCCATATAGCGGTTCATTTTTGCAGGAGAGAACAACCACCTCATATAAATTAAATGAATAAGACTAAATCTGCTAAAAAGTGAGCCTTTGTGGCTGTTCACTCCCGCAAAAAGTAAGCCGCAAATTTTTTGACTAGGAAAGTGGACGGGGGGGGGGTTTGCTAGGGGAGTTTAGTGGTGCTGGACTTTGGTGAACTCTTGTGGACATTAGGAGTAGCACCTTTGTCTGGCATGAGGTGTTACCTTGGAGAGTAGTGTAGTGAAATAAGTAGTCAACCGGAAGGAAAACAGCATTGGATTTGCCTGGAATTACCTCGGAGAATAGTGGTAAGCATTAAGCAGTGTTCGGAGAATAGCGGTAAGTAGTGTTGGTTGCGCGGCGGCGTAGACTCCGAGAGTAGGGGAATAAGCAGGGAGTGTCATGCATTACCAACATTTTTCAAGCTAAATTCTACTTATTGTTGAATTTGATTTGAGAAGTGTGGGGATGTCTCTCTACCTAAGCATTTTTGGCATTGGAAGCCTTCTAAGCATCTTTTTCATCTCTATAATTGAAAAGGCAACTGTGGGCAGTGGATAAATCATCAACAGTGGACAGAGCTGGTTCTCTAATAATCTTAATCAGGTGAATCTCGATTACTTGCCGACCCCAACTAATTTGGGACAAAGGCTTAGTTGAGTTGAGTTGAGTTGAGTTGAGAAGGGTGCATCTCGATTACTTCTATTGGCTTCTTGCTGGACTCAGCACTCTTGAATTGGGCCTCTACTAGTATTTTGCGGCTTTTGCCAAATCTTATGTTTATAAGACCAAGAGGGGGCATGGCATCTTGTAAGTAGAGATTCATGGCATTGTAAAAAGAACATATCAACACTAATGATCAGCCAAGTAACATGTATGCTTGTGTTTCAGAGTTTTCATTTTGTGACTAAGAATCTCTTTGGAAAGGATTCATGAGATTGTAGAAAGTGTTAGAGTAATTAGGTCAAGCAAGAGGTTGCTTGAAGCATTACACCCAAGGTATCTAATTTGGAATACCAAGTTTGTTGCCTCCAGCCCCTATATATAGAGATACACTAGGGTTTTAATAGGTTAATGGGCTCTAGCCCAAGTAGGCCCACTACACCGGTCCATTATCTTATTGGGCTTATATTAGAACATAATAGGGTTATATTATATACCCAACAATTTACTCTTATGTTCTACATATAGCACAATCCAATAGATAGTTAATGTGATGTCCAAACAAAATTACTGAATCATCCATATCACCATATCAATAAAGAACTGTAATCCAACTTAAAACAAGAATACTTTATGATTAACTAAGAGTTTGAGATACAATCTACACTCAACCAAAGGTAGTTTCATGTAAAAGTGAACCCCACTGGTCTTAGAGGAATTCATTCATGGAGTTTGATTCTCATCGAGATCCAAAATAAAGTTTAACAAACAAGTGAACTCTATACATACTAAAATGAAAGCAGTCTCCATGACTTTAGAAGACTTACTCCTCATCAAGTAAGTCATCCTCATCAAAGTCCAAATCAAGACAAGCTCCTCATTTTTCACCAATTCCTGTGAATTACCAAATATGGATTATATGGAAATGAATCCAACCAATAGTGTAAAACTTAGTACAATTCTATAATTCACGAAAGTATCTAGTTCTACCTGAAAAAGAACTTTGTACAATTAAAAAATGGCTGAAAAAGTATCAGTATCACTCTCACCATAAGCATCATTGTCAAGTTTCAATAAAGAACAAGACCTAAACAGCTTCTTTTGCAAATAACCATTCCTAATTGTCAAGTTTCAATAAAGAACAAGACCAAATAGTTTCTTTTGCAAAAAATCATTTCATGTTTCTTTTTGGAATGTTACAGTCATCTTATCCATATTTGAGTTAAGCTGTATCATCAAGTTTGGAATGTACAACCTTTCCCAAAAAAAGACATGTCATCAAATGTGGAATGACACACAACAACTGTAAACATCATCGAAACATATCAAATGCATATCTTGGCCAAAAGGGAGATTCGAAGATTCAAAATAACATGGATGTAGGTTAAGTCCCGTGTATACAGACTTTAACCCCATCTCCCCCACAGTTTTGAATATTCGATCTTTGGTCAATCCCTTTTGTGAGAGCTTCGGCCTATTATCCTTCGATTTTGTATCAATCAAAGTAATAATATCGTATTCTTGAGATAATTCAGCATGACATTTATCAGCCTAAGATATCTCTTCTTACCATTAAAGAATGAGTTCTTCACAACAATAGTTGTTGCTTGATTATCACAGAACACACTGAAGGAACTAATCCTTAACCGGGTCAGTGGAATATCCATAACCATAATTAGATTATTTATCTCTTTTACTTCATTTGCAACTGAAGTTAGAGCATAAAGTTCCAATTCGACTTCCACACAACAGCAGTAGATTTGTTGTCCCCTAATTCTGATCCCCATGATTCATCAGAATATTCTTCCACGATAAGTGGATGACCACCATAGTTTTGAGCATACTCTTGAGTACATGAAAGGTATCTCATCAGCCTCATAAGGGCATTTCTATGCTCATTGCCAGGATTGCTAGTAAAACGACTCAGCATGCCAACTATAAAGGCTATGTCTGGCCTAGTGTAACACAAACATGAGACTACCAATCAGTTTAGAATAATCTAACTGGCTCACACTGTCTCTTCCTTAGAGATCAGCTTCTTGGTATAATCAAAATGGTGTCTCAATCGGTTTGCACTCACTGCATCCTCAAAAGGAAAATAGTTTTTCATGTAATGGGCTAGGCGAAAGGTGATTCCTTGCCTTTCAAAAACTTACTTTCATATCAAGAATGGTGTTAACAACACCCAGGTCTTTTCATGTCGAATTCTTTACCCAATGTTAGATTTACATTACTCATCACAGAGAGAGAGATTGAAAACAAGAATCAACATCTACATTCAAGCAAATAATCATGACCTTATTTGACAAAAAAAGAAAGAAAGATAATAAAGGCATTTATCTGAGTAATTTGTCAGAAACCCAAAGCTCTTTACTACTTTGTCAAATTTCTGATGTCACAATTTAGGTGTTTGATTAAGACCATAGCAAACTTTGTATAATCACATACAAATATCTACTTACAGCCCATAGTCTTAGCCCTTTTTGGCAAATCGACTAGCTGCCAAGTTAGATTTTTTAACAGATAGCTCATTTCATCATGAATAGCTTCTGCCCACAACATAGAGTCTATAGAGCTCATCACTTTCTGATAGGATGATGGATCATTCTCCAATTGGTAGGTCACAAAGTCCTCACCAAATTCTTGGGTACTCTATCACATGGAGGAGCATATAGAGATTTATGATGTGATTTGCAGTCAAAGCTGCCTCTCCCCAAATGCAACTAGGCATGCCAGCTGTCATTAACATGGAGTTGAACACGTAAGTTAACGTCATGTTCTTACACTCAGCTATGCCATTTGATTGAGGCGAGTGAGGAGCAGTGGTTTCAAGGATGACGTCTGAGAGGCACAGAATTCCTTGAACCATGTCAATGTGTATCTTCTCCTTCTCTATCACTCCTAACTCTCACACTTGTCAAATTTAATTGACATATATAATGGTATCTTATGAGTGTTAGTAAGTTAGACCATTTTCTAATAATGCACATGTCCCAATCGGTTGTGTAACAACTTAAGATCAATTAGCGGTGAACTATCCTAACTAACAGTCTCATTATCTAAACTCAAATTAGACATACCATCTATCAAATATGCACAATCAAAATAGTATGAGTTAACAATCAAAAGTTACTCTATTATCATCTTCGATTCGAATGAATCGTTTGAGATCATCCAGTCTCACTTGCACCTTTTTTCTTATACATTTCATTTTGAAAAGAATGCCATTGAGATTCGTCAACTTCTTCAGTTGAGTCGACAAAAGTACTCAAAACGGTGCAAAAGCAATTCATATATTTTAAACTGAATTGAGTCTTTCGCTTCAACGAATTAAACTCAGACCCACCAAAGGATTGAAGTTTGACCATCTCAAACGGAAAAAAATTCTTTTCCATTGTTATTTAGAGGAAAGAAAAATTAGAAAGAGTGCACCTGATTAGCGAATCGCTAGAACCCAATCCAAGTCGAAATCAAGATCCGAAACCGTGAAACGAATCCAAGACGAACGTCAAGAATCGAATCCAAACCGAGCGCCAAGAATACGATATGGGTTTTGTCCCCAACATGTTGGCTCCAATGAAGTTTCGGCCACAAGCTTGGTTCGACAAAGCAAAAGATGAATCTCTTTGCTCCTCCTTCTTCCTCTACAACAATAATGGTTGTTTGCTCTAGAATGCGAGTAAATCAAATCACAAAAAAAAAAAAAAAAAAAACAGAACCCCACTCTCTGCCATGAGGAACCCCCAAAAATTCGAGAGAGAGATCCCAGCCGATTAAAATGTAGAGAGAGATGGGCTTCCAACGACAGATCCGTTTTTGTGTTCTTCAAAAGAGAAGTTTCCGAAATCAGAGAGTCATCCCAATCGTCCCTTGTTTCAATCCCAATCTCTTTGCTTGCATGAAACAGATCCGCCCAAATCAGCCGAACAACAGTTCGATTGGGTGAGATCTCTGCCCAAATCCGCCCAAATCACCGGCGAATATGTGAAAGATAGAGCTTTTCCTCTTGTGCTTGGGTTGGACAAAACGATTTACGCCCAAATCGCTTCAGATTTGCAGAGAGATGGTTATCAAGAATAGGTGGATCGGATTGATTGGGCGAGGGAGGTTCAGAGCTTTCTCTGGGTTTTTTTATGCTACCAATTCCGTGAGGATGCTTCCATGAAGGCATGCACTTGTGGATAGCCAAAGGAGTGGGAAATGTGTAACTCACGAGAGGGGAGTAAAACCCACTGCCAATTCTTGTCGCCAACAAGTGTAAATAACCCACGAATATAGGATCGGAAGATAACTCCAACGCCCAAATCGCCCAAAACAGTTTATCAGTGAAAAAATAGTTCTAGCAAAAACGATCCAAGAAAATTCAGCAAGAGAGATGGATAGGGTTTTTGATGAATATTGTTTCAAGATTGTTAGAGTAATTAGGTCAAGCAAGAGATTGCTTGAAGCATTACACCCAAGGTATCTAATTTGGAATACCAAGTTTGTTGCCTCCAACCCCTATATATAGAGATACACTAGGGTTTTAATAGGTTAATGGGCTCTAGCCCAAGTAGGCCCACTACACCGGTCCATTATCTTATTGGGCTTATATTAGAACATAATAGGGTTATATTATATACCCAACAGAAAGTAAATGTCACCACCTTTTTATGATTTGACAAATAAGATTTATGATTCTGCTTCAGAAATTTCATTTTTTGATGAAGAACCTCTTTGGAAAGATGGAAATGATTCTGCACACCACTGATGCCCTCTGTTTGTTTTGGATTTTGATAACCAGTTGTGAGTCCAAAACTGTTTTATTAGACTCAGAGTCCAAAGCAAACAGTGACAAGTAAGCTTGCCGCTTCTATTCCAAACCGAAAGTCACCTCATAAAGTTGCCATTGCTTATATTAACTCTTTTTCAATGGAAGAAAGTGGAGTCGTGGGTTTGCTGGACTGGGCCTTGGGAGTAAAATCTTGCATTAATGATTAAATGGGTTATCAGGATTGGGTTGGTTTGTTTGTTTGTTTGTTTTTTTAAAGGCTTCTTTTTGCCAGTGGAGGTGGGGCCAAGAGGTTTAAAAATAGGAGTTGATTGAGGAGATGGGGGAGAAGATATAAAAGATGTAAATGATTCTCCCCTAAAATACCTTTCTCTTATTAAAAACCACACCCAAAAATACTTCTACACAATTTTCAGAGAAGATGAGGCTTCAAGGAGTTTTGGCTGGCCTGGAGGGTTGGCCAATGAATAATATCTACATGGAAATAGATATAAAAGAGGTGCATAAGGAAAAAAGGGGTGGAAATATTAGCTTCTTTTTAACCATTCAAAAAATATATATTAGCTTCTTGTAAATATTTACCATTGTTTTATAAAGGATTGCTAATTGCAGATGTCAACAGCTTTCAGCTGCTAATTAGGAACACTAGAGGGGGTTGTCCCAAGTAAAGAAAAGGGGCGAATATATCACTTCCCTTAGGCCCTGTTTGAACTGCAGGAATTTTCTGAAAGAGTCCGGAAAAGGAAAATATTTCTAAAAATTCGTATCCTTTTACACTGAAAAAGATAGCTTGAACCAACCTTATACAAATTTTATATGTAGGGACCTTCAACTTATGATGATATCCCAAGAAATTAACCATAATTATATTATTTTCCAGTAAATTTTGGAAATAAAATTTTTTCTCAGGGAATATTTTTCTTCAGAAATGTTTTTCTTGCAATCCAAACCGGGCCTTCGAAAAATATAAAATAAGAGAGTGTGGATATCATATACCATGTCCACATTGTATATGTTCCGGTACGCTCAGCCGGATTCTAACATAGGCCATAAGCCCGAAGCACAAACCGAGTAACATTACAGTTGGCCAAAATACACATTTAATCGGGCTTTCGGTCTGGCCCAAACAATTAGTCAGTTGAATTTATATAGGGAGATGATTTTTCGCCCCCTGGAGGATTATGAGCCCCTTTTAAAGTAAATTGTGGGCAGACTTAACGTTTTTTTACGTCATATCACGTTAAGAGGGGGGCTCATAATTCTACTGGGCGCGAAAAAATCATCGCCCTCTGTATAGATCATTTTCTTCAACAAGCCTGGTTTGAAGAGGAAGGAGGAGATTTCCCATTGAAGTAAAGAAAATCTTAAAAGTTTATACAAATGAAAAAATACCAACTTGGTACCTCACTTTTACAAAACTACCAAGTTGCCAAGATTTTAAGGAAACTCCTAACACACCAAGTTTTGACCGTAAAAAGGCTGAGATACCCTTTTTCTTTCTCTCTCTCTGTTTTTTACATTTTATAAAAGGGAGTGATAAATCGACTCCCCAAATTGATAAATCGACTCCCCATGTCTCCTCTAGGTTAGAGAGAGAAAGAGGAGAGAGATAGACACATGGGGAGTCGATTTATCACTGCCCTTTATAAATTAGTGATGGTAAAAAACCATCGCCAATACAAGTAGCAACAGTAAGACAAGTAGCAACAGTAAAACAAAACCATCGCCAAAAATGTCTCTAGACAATTTTCTTTTATTTTTGTCAATAACTCCCCATGTAAGGTATTAGTTAGATGGTCTCAATGTAAATAGGCCTTCCCCCAAATCGAAGAGTTATCCTTTAAATTACCCTACAACGAGATTTATATATGGTTTCGTCTGTACGCAAATCGAAGAGTTTGGATCAACCTATGGAGATGATTTTTGGGGCACAATGTATTTACGTTGCAGCCTAACAAATGAACATTTTAGATCTTTTAACAAGGTGACGCAAATGAAATTTTTTTTTCTTTTTTTTAAAATACACTTTATACGGTGTTTGTATGTAGGAAAGATGAGGTATGCTTAAGGACTTGTATGTAGGTAAGATGAGGTATGCAGGACTTTTAAACGGTTCATTTGTTTTTTTAAAGACAATGAGGCCCACCTTTAAAGATTTACACTGTTCAATTGTTCAGCGCCCCACAAAGGATGTTCGAGAAGAGAGAGATAGCTCTTGGCGCCACCAAGGGTATGAAGGAGAGAGGAGAGAGGAGAGAGGAGGGCATGTGGTGCTCTTTTAATTATGAGGAAATTATTACGAAGGGTTATGGAAGCTAAGTTTTGTTCTCGATAAAAAGTACGGAATTAAAGTATAAAACTAACCATATAGCGTAGTTGTTGGAAGGTTTTAATTTTCGTCCCAAATCTGAAATTTCAATAAAGACCGAAACCGAAACTGGCGAAACGTACCAAATTTCTGCTGAAATTTCGTCAATTTCGGCGAAATTGGAAAAACAATATTTATTTTTTATTCCTTTCCAAAATTTCAGCGGCAATTTCGTCTGCTGAAATTTCGGTTTCGGCTAGGTCCGAAATTACCCTAAAACCGAAATTTAAAAGCTTCTTTGTTTGTAACCATTGCCCACAGTCTGTACTTTTCTCTTTGTCAGCTGAAGGGAGCCCTTGCAAAAAAAGAGGAGAAAGGGCTCTCCTATTGGCCACACATCACCATCATGCATTAATAGCGGCTGAAAAATCAAACATGATGGTGATGTGTAGCCAATGGGGAGCCCTTTCACCTTTTTTTTTTGCAAGGGCTCCCTTCCGTACAGACTTCCTCTTAAAAAATTTAGGAATAATTACATTTACACCCCCTCTAGTTTCTGATTCCACCCTTATAGTTTAAAAGGTGACAAATACACCCCTGTAGTTTCAATTTGTTTAAGGTTGGCCCCCTCAGCTGAATGTTCGTCCATAGATTGAAGGGTTAGGATGATCCGATGAAGCTGATTTTTTTGGCACACCCTATCTATGTTAGGACCCATCAAATGAACACTTTGGATCATCCAAATAATGTGGGCCCATACCCAAATCCAAAGCGTTTGGTAGTGTTTGGATTCGGGTATGAGCCCACATTATTTGGATGATCCAAAGCGTTCATTTGATGGGTCCTGACATAGATAGGGTGTGCCCAAAAAATCAGCTCCATCGGATCATCCTAACCCTTCAATCTATGGACGAACATTCAGCTAGGGCTGGCAATTTCACCCGGGAAAGCGGGGATCCGCCCCGCCCCGCTTGGGGAGGGGATTCCCCGATTTGAGTGGGGAAGGGGAAGGGGATTTAAAAAATTCCCCGGTGCGGGGAAAGGGATGGAGTTGGCCCCGCCCCGCCCCGCATTAATGCCATTTTTTTCTTGTATTTTTTAAGTGTTTTTTTTTTTTTTTTTGGGAAAACTACTAGAAACCCCTTTGAATCAAAACATATCTACAAGATTCCCCCAGAATTTTCATAATTTCCATTACTACAGTTTTGTCCCTGAAATAGCTTTTTATGTTTTCTTTTACCCATAATCCATTGGGCATTGTCCCTCATTATATTAGTATATTACCCTTAGAAATCCCTAAAAGCTCTCCATCGAACCATCACTGTAAGGGAACATTAAATTCTTTGAAATTCTCCCTCTCCCAAATAAAGGCAACATCTCTCTGATGAGTGATGAGATTTTATATGGTGTGCGCTTGTATAGTCCATTATTTTTCAAAAAGTAATGTATGAGCTACGCCATAGGATGATCCAAACCGTCCATTTGATAGGCTACAATTTAAAAGTACTTTACATGCCACACCATTGATCATCCAAACCGTCCATTAGATGGGCCACAACGTAAATAAATTGCGCCCCAAAAATCATTTCCATAAGATGATTGCAACCCTCCGATCTATAGAAGGTACCATAATATGGAATTCCTCTATAGATCAGAGGGTTGGGATTATCATATGGAAATGATTTTTGGGCCACAACCTATTTACGTTGCGGCCCATCAAATGGACAGTTTGGATCATCCTACAATGTGCCCATCAAGTGGAAGGTTTGGATCATCCTATGCCTATGGTAGTATGGTGCGCCCATCAAATGGACGGTTTGGATCTTCCTATGGTGTGGCACGTACAATACTTTTTGGCAAGTGGGATTGGGAATTAGGGATCTGCTATGGACTATTGATCAATTAAATGAATCTGAGAGCAACCACCTTTGTCCCCAGGTTAATAAAATGAATATGACAAAATCTTAGCCTATGTGTGGGTTGTGTGGCTACTCTCACATGCAATAGCCAAGCCACAACATGCCTGAAGTGATTGTCCCTAGCAAATCTTTAGTTTTAAACCTAACATTTAACAAAGTAAAGTGATCGTCCCCGAAGGATGCAGGGCGGGGATGGGGATTAGATATTCCCCATGGAGAGGGGAGGGGGATTCCCCACCATCCCCGCAGTGGGGAGGGGAAGGGGAGGGGGAAAATTCCCCGCAGAGGGGAAGGAGTAGGGGATCCCAACATCGGGTCCGACCCGCCCCGTTGCCAGCCCTACATTCAGCTGAGGGGGCAAACCTTAAACAAATTGAAACTACGGGGGGTGTATTTGTCACTTTTTAAACTACAGGGGTGGAAGTGGATGTGTCGGAAACCAGAGGGGGGTGTAAATGTAATTATCCCAAAAATTTAATATCATCATTTGCCTTTTCTAGATGTTTTTGCAAATCTTCGACGGATCAAATGCGTTGACTACCCAGAAATTTTGTTTTAAGAAATGCCACTTCTCGGGATTCCTTCAAAAAGAAAAAAAAAACTAGATGTGATTCCTTCCACGCCCAAAACATACTTGAGTCTGAAACCCCAAATTCTAAACAGAAACCACTCTCTTCATTGGGAGAATTTCAACAAACCCTTCAAGGGTGTTGCTTTTGGGGGGCTTAAATGGCAAGTTCTCCTCTGCTGGGTGACTACGTTGAAGGAGCCGTTGACTACAAAGGCCACATTGTGACCAGATCTAATTCTGGTGGATGGAAGTCTGCATTTTTCATCATTGGTAGGAAAAAAATTACAAGGATTTCACACATTCGCTTCATTTCATTACTAAGATTTTCCATTCTTATTTGTTTTTTCTTGGATTGAAGGAGTGGAGATGGCCGAGAGAAGTGCTTACTATGGCATAGCTTCTAACCTTATAAGCTATCTGACCGGACCTCTTAGACAATCGACAGTAGTTGCTGCTGAGAACGTAAATGTGTGGTCTGGGGTTTCCTCAATGCTTCCTCTATTGGGAGCCTTCATTGCAGATTCTTATCTGGGTCGTTATCGAATGATCCTCTTTGCTTCAGCTCTCTACCTCCTGGTTTGTTTTTTCTTCCTTTTACCCCTTTTTTCCTGTTTTGGTAGTGTTCTATTATACATTGTTGATTTCCCATCTGGGTCTTATCTGTTTAAGAAATCAATGCAAGAAGGAGAATCAAGAAAAAAAAAAACTAATTTGAGGAGAGTCTCGTTTCACTTTTCTCTTGGTTATGTGATTTCAAAGAATTACATCAAACCTCCCCTTTTTATAAACAAACCACAAGACCAAATTGGCGCTAGTTTTGGGTTATGACCTAAGCCAAGAAAGGAATCATGGCTTCTTGGGACTTTTCTTTCTTTGATTGGTCCATTTTACTAGATTTTAGGATTCCAAGCTTTATTTTATCACGTGTTGCCCTCCAATTGGGTGCTAATTTTTACCCCCAACAGGTTGTGTTCTATCGTTCATTGTTGATTTTGATCTGGGTCGCTATATGTTGAAATCAAAGCAAGAATAAAAATCAAGGAAAAAAAACTAATTTGAGGAGAGACACAATTCACTTTTCTCTTGAATAAGTGATTTCAAAGAGTTAATCAGTTAAATCAAACCTTCATATATGTTGCTCCTCCCCTTTTTATACACAAAATACAAAACCAAATTAATCTGTACACCGGCTCTCAGAAGAGGTCCCACCCTGAGCTGGTTCTGGGGGATGACCTGCATTGACAGAAACACGTTGGAAAGATATGTCTCGAGTTGGACTCGAGCCGAACTCATTGAGGAAGAGAAGTGATTGTGAGTTGGGTGAAGCGTACCTCGAAGTTTGGTCCCCTTTATAGAATAGCGTTGAGGCATTGATGGAAATTTGCCTTTCCCAGGGTCTTGTATGATTGGGTGAGTTCCATTTCGGTTTCCAAGTTTATCCCACTGAGCAGTGACAAATGTTGGCTTTCCATTGGGTGTCGGATTTACCTCCAACACAAATAATAGCTATACTCCATCTAACACAATCATATTTTAACTATAATTCTAAAAATCAAAACGACCATAACGGACACACATCTCCTATTTTTCTTCTTTCTTTTTTTCGGTTTTTGGTTGTGTTCTATCATTCATTGCTGATTTCCATCTGGGTTGTTATCCAATGTTCCTTTTTGTTTCATTTTTGTGCCTCCTGCTTCTTTTCTTCTTTCCATTTTTTTTTTCTGTTTTTAGTGTTCTATCACCTCCTGCTGATGCTCTCACTTGAATTGGGACCAGGGGTTAGGCATGTTGACTCTGTCAATCGTGCTTCCATCTCTCCGCCCACCCGATTGTGAAATCAATATGGAAGAAGAATTTTGCCCCTCTCCTTCCCGGTTTCAAATCCTCTTCTTCTTCTTCTCTCTGTATATAGTTGCGCTTGCGCAGGGTGGGCATAAGCCATGTGTGCAGGCTTTTGGAGCTGATCAGTTTGATGTACGAGATCCCAAAGAGTGCAAATCCAAGAGCTCATTCTTCAATTGGTGGTACTTTGGACTCTGTGGGGCATCTGCGATTTCTTTCTGCATTGTGAACTACATTCAAGATAATCTGAGTTGGGGTCTTGGATTCGGAATTCTATTCATTTTCATGGCAGTTGCACTTGCTGTTTTCTTGCTTGGAATCAGGACATATCGCTTTAATCTTATGGAGGATGAAAGCCCATTTGTGAGAATTGCTCAAGTGTTCATTGTTGCAGCTCGGAATCGAAATCAGCCCGCTCCTTCGTCCATCAGGGAGAAAACCCATCTTTCCTCTGCAAAAGATGAAGCAAGAGAAACACCTCTTCTAGGTAGAAGCAACCAATTCAAGTAAGGGAAACCAATTGCTTGTTTTAACAATGAAACAGACATTTGTAACTGCTTGTTTTTATAGTTACTCCCTTCTTATTTTTCTGGTTTGGTTGTTACAACTCGGTATTACTATGTAGGTTTCTCGACCGGGCAGTAGCCATTTCAAACGATCCGAATTCTTTGAAGAAGAATTGGAAAGAATGTAGCTTGAGTCAAGTGGAGGAAGCAAAAGGAGTTCTACGTTTGGTTCCAATATGGACAACCTGTTTAATATATGGGATAGTTTTTGCACAGTTATCAACCTTCTTTACAAAGCAAGGAGCTACCATGGAAAGAGGAATTGGTTCTGGCTTCCAAATTCCGGCTGCCACCCTGCAATCCTTAATCGGCGTCTCGGTCATTATTCTTATCCCCATTTACGACCGTGTACTGATTCCGATAGTGAGAAAGTTTACAAGGATTTCGTCCGGGATAACAATGCTTCAGAGGATTGGCATTGGGATATTTCTATCTGTAATTTCAATGCTGGTGGCAGCTCTAGTGGAGGAGCAAAGACTTGTGGTTGCTAGAGAGTCTGGGCTGGTGGACATGCCTTCGGAAACTGTTCCTATGAGTGTGTGGTGGTTGGTTCCTCAGTATCTTCTGCTTGGGGCGGCCGATGTTTTTACAATGGTTGGTTTGCAAGAATTCTTCTATGATCAAGTTCCTGATGAGCTGAGGAGTGTGGGAATGTCTCTCTACCTCAGCATTTTTGGAATAGGAAGCTTTCTAAGCAGCTTTCTCATCTCTATAATTGAGAAGGCAACTGTGGGCAGTGGACAGAGCTGGTTCTCCAATAATCTCAATCGGGCCCATCTCGATTACTTCTATTGGCTTCTTGCTGGACTCAGCGCCCTTGAATTGGGCCTCTACTTGTATTTTGCCAAATCTTATGTCTATAAGACCAAGAGGGGGCATGGCATCTTGTAAGTAAAGATTCATGGCATTGTAGGAAGCACATATCACCACTTTCTTATGATCAGCAATAAGATTTATGCTCGTGTTTCAGAGTTTTCATTTTATGATGAAAAATCTCTTTGAGGCCATGAGCATTTTTGGGTCCAATAATCAGTTTTAGACTTGCAATCGGTTCTCAAAATCCTAAACTAAGGCCCTGTTCGTTTGACATTCTGACAAATTGACAACCGATGGTGAGCTCCCAAACCAATTATTGGATTCAAATTACATAAACTTTGAATTTTGAATCCAATAATTGGTTTAGAGCCTCACCGTCGGTTATCATAATCTCAGATGAGCAGGGCCTAAGTGTCATGATCTTTGTAGAATTTACTTCTAGTTCATGAGCAAGGTACTTGCTTTGTAGAAAGAACATATCACCACTTTCTTATGATCAAGACAGGGCATGAGATTCTATAAGATTCATGGAATTGTAGAAAGAACATTCACCACTTTCTTATAATCAGTCAAATAAGATATATCATCGTGTTTCAGAGTTTTCATATTATGATTAATAATCTCTTTGGAAAGGATTCATGGGATTGTAGAAAGAACATGCACCACCTACTTATAATTAGCCAAATAAGATTTATGCTTGTGTTTCAGAGATTTCATTTTATGATGAAGAATCTCTGTGGAAAGATGGAAATGATCCTGCACTCCATTCGTAAAAAGGTGGGGGTGGCATCAATTGAGGAGAAGATGAGAGAGCACCGCTTTAGATGGTTTGGACATATACAACGTAGGCCTTTAGATGCTCCAGGGAGAAGAAGCGACTCGTGCCAAGTTGGAGTAAAAAGAGGTAGAGGGAAAACAACTTTTTTTTTGTTGAAAATTGACAATTTTATTAAATATTGGCCGGGAAAAGTTGTCCCCTCCATGTTACAAAAAGGAATCCAAGATCCCAATACATTCCATTAAGGAGTTACAAAGACCTGACAATTAACATTTCTTCCCTTAAGGCTCCTTCTTTAGCAAATCCATCCGCCTCCTCATTTGCCGATCTCCGCCGGTGCTCAATTATAGGGTTCAGCAACCTTATAAGATCTAGAGTTTCGGCTATCTCATCCTGAAGGCGCCAGGGACCTTTTGAAGTACCCGAGGCCCAGGCCACCGCATTTGTCGAATCCCCTTCTACTATTAAAGGTCCTAGATTATTCTCGTATGCCCATCGCAAACAAAAAAGAAGAGACTTGATTTCCGCCTCATTCACATCACAAATCCCCGTTGGGCCCGAGAGAGACATAATAGTAGTTTGTTTATCGTCCCTGATTAAGCCCCCAATTTCTACCCTCCCCAGGTTCGCTATCGAACTTCCGTCAAAGTTGAATTTGCCCACTTGGTGGAGCCATCCATTTTAGTTTAGGTTTAATTATGATCGCTCTATCCCAATGAGATGATCCAAACCATTTGGCTTGGTTGAATCCTAGAGATAGAGTTGTCAAATTTTCTTGTACATTGGAGGGTCCAATTATCTTCAAGAAGAGGCATTGTAATTCTAAGGCACGATTGAAGTGAACAGATTACTCAAATCAGTGTGCCATTTGTTTCCAACAAAAGCAAGCAATGATAAAACACAACAAAAGATAGGAAAGGGGAAAGGAGATTAATTTAGATAGTGAGCGCGTGAAATCCACCATTTTTCAAAAAGTTCAGTGAGGCCGCCTCACTTCATAGGATGATCCAAACCGTTCATTTGTTGGGCCACAACGTAAGTAAGCCATACCCTATAGATTATCTCCTATAGGGAAATGATATTTTCGCCCCATTTTTCACTTGGAACAGCCCCCTCTAGTTTATTTACGGGTACTCGTACACTACTGGAGCTGTCCCAAGTAAAAAAAAATAGTCGACTATATCACTTCCGATCAAATCAATATAGTCTAGACAAAACATGAACTACATTTGACAGAGGTAATATTTGTCCTCGTGAGGTGGGGCAACACCTATCCTCAACCTTTTGATTTTTAATTGGTGCTACTGCTTCCACCCCTTTTGTTTTCTATTAACACCCCTGATCTTCGTTTTTTATATTGGAAAACTTTTCTTTGTAAAAGGGCCAGAGACAAGAAAAAAGTTACTGTAAAAAAAACTACGCAAATCTCCTTCCTAATATTCTCTCCATCTTCCATTCTTGTCTGTACGGGTGTAAACGAGCCGAGCCGAGCCGAGCTTGGCCAGGCTCGGCTCGGCTCGTTAAGCTCGGCTCGGGCTCGAACCAGGCTCGGGCTCGGTCAGGCTCACGAGCCTTACCGAGCTCGGGTTATATTAAGTTCACACCCCTCTTCTTACCTGGACAGCCCTATCTAGTGTAATTTGACTACTTTTTTTACACGATGAGGGGTGGTCCAAGTAACAAATGGGGTTCCTAAAATGAAGTGACATATTCTGCCTCCCCCTTTCACTCCCTGGACAACCCTTTTAGTGTATATATTAATATATAATATATATATTTGAATATATTAAATTCCTAACGAGCCGAGCCGAGCCGAGCCTGGCCTAAATCGGGCTCTACTCGTTAAGCTTAACGAGCTCGTTAAGGATTCGAGCCCAGCTCGAGCGAGCTTCCGAGCCCGAGCCAAAATTGACACCCTTACTTGTCTGATTCTCTTTGACTTATTTTTCTCCTATTCTCCCAGCCATCTACAAGCAACCAAAGAGAGCAATTTGCTAACAACATATCCCCTTAAAAACACATAGCTTTATTTTAGAGTAAATGATATATTCACCCCCTTTTCTTCCCCGAAACCACATCATTGTAACTCATAAGTACATCAGAAGATAGTATTTGTTAGGAAAAGAAAAAAAATTGTCCATCTTATGTTTTGATTGCCATGGAAGAGATTTTCTACTGGAAAAAAATTTCTAACATGAGAAAAATATGCAACTGTTTTTCCAACCAAAATTTTCCATTTTAAAACCTGTTATTTTTTTTTTCTAACCCAAGAAAAAGTCTATCAGGCTAGGGTTTCAAAGCTTAAGTCACAAAAAAAAAGAAAAAAAGAAGAGATTTTATCTAAAGTCTCGATAAATTTTTTTAGGAAAGTCTCGATAAAATCTCTTATTTTTTTGTGATTAGAAGTTGGGGAGTAGATCTCCAACAATAAAGTCCCCACCTCCAGCTCTTCCCCAAGAAATCCCTCGATTTCCTGACAAAAGGTAATATTCATCTCTCGATTTCCTTCTCTAAACTATTTCGATTTCTAGGGTTTTGGTGTTTGATTTTCGGAGATATCGTTTGTGCTGGTTTCTTCGTCATATCTTTGTTTTCAAGGGTTTCCATCTTTGTTCCTCGATTCTCCTTCCTTACCTCTATAAGTTATCGGATTTTTCTCTTCTCTCTTTCTGATTGTTTCCTTTGTGTTCTTAATGCTGTTTTAATGCATTAGATTAGTCGGAGAGTGGTTCTGGTTTTTCAATTTTCTTGTTTGTATGTTGAAATTGGTTTTTAATGGAAGAAATATCGCTTCCTCTCGAAACTTTTCTGGGAATGCTGTTGTGTAATAGCAGAGACTGGTTCTGGTGTCTTCGTTTTCTCGTTTGTATGTTGAAATTGGTTTTTAGTGGAAGAAATATCGCATGATTATTATATCTCGAAAAAGTTTTCGGGGAAATTTTCACCATTCCCCTGTAATTGCGTAATTACCCTTATTGTCTAGGTTCTGTCAGTCTGATAAGGGTTCTATACTGTTGTTACCTTTGTTGGAGGCTTGGACTAGAGCAAAAATCGGGTTTTGCCCTTTTCTTTTTCTTTTTTTTCTACATCAATTTTATACTGTGTTGTTTATATCTTGTTTATTTTCTTGCTAATGTTACCGCTTTTAATTGAATGGATTCATGGTCCCATGTTTGGTTATAACTTGAGGCAAAACCTCATAGGGGTCCTATACTGTTGTTACCTTGTTGGAGGCTTGGAGCAGCGTGAAAATCGGGGTTTCCCTTTCTTCTTCTTTTCCCTCTATTTAATACGGTGTTATTTATATCTTGTTTTATTTCTCGCTAATGTTATGGGTTTTAATTGAATTTCTCCCCTGTTTCTTAGTTTATGGTTATAAGTTGAGCCAAAACCTGATAGGCAAAATTTGGGTTTTGCCTTTATTGTGTTGTGTATATCTTGTTTTATTTCTCGCTATTGTTACTGGTTTTAATTGAACTTCTTCCACTTTTCTTAGTTTCAGTGGATTTAGTGTCCCATGTATAGTTATAAGTTGAGGCAAAATCTGATAAGGGTCCATACTGTCGTTACCTTTGTTGGAGGCTTGGAGCAGTGCAGAAATTGGATTTTGCCTTTTTGTTTTTGTTGGTCAATTTGATACTGTGTTGTTTATATCTTGTTTTATTTGTCGTTAATGTTATGGGTTTTAATTGAATTTCTTCCATGTTTCTTAGTTTCAGTGGATTTATTGTCCCATGGGTTGGTTATAAGTTGACATTTTGACGGTGATCTTGCAGTGCTTATTGCTTACACTATAATCTGGGTTTTGATTAATTTTGATGGCTTCGGAACAAAATACAAAGGGCCCTCCCGTATCTGGCAGTGCTGGTTTGTTTCATTTCTATTACTTTTTTTCCTGTTGTGGTGATTTTTCTTCAAAAATTGGCATTATCTTGTATTGCATTCACCATTCTTGCTTGTCTTTATACGTTTTGTTTCTGGTAGAGGTTGATTGCTTCTCAATTGGCTATTTAGTCCTTTTTTTTTGTGTTGTGGTTGTTCTTTTGATTTGTTTGATGGAAACCTATGGTGCATCATTGGATTGAGGTTCAGAGCTTCAGGTTAAATAGCATCTCAAGAATATCCGAGCTTAAGTGGAGGGATAGCTTTTGGAATTACATACTTTCATAGCTGTACATAACTTGATTTTAAGTGTGCCTTATCTGGTTTACAACTTTACATTCTCTCACTCTCTTGAACTAATATCTTGAGTCCTTTCTTTCCTCTTCCTGTACTTGATCTCACATCTCTCGTGCCTTGTTTTGCACACCTAATGATTGGTCTCATTCTCTTATGCACCAACCATTGCCATTCTCAGTTAATACTTTTATCTCTCCACTGGTCCATTTTTCCATTGGGACTGTCATAAATACTGCAAGATTGATCCCACCACTGCCTTGTTTCTTCAATTATCTTTGCAGATTCTTTGCTTCAATTCTTGGTATGTTTTTGCTGTTTTTTTTTTTTTTTTTGCCTTTATTTCCTTACACATTCATGCAACTCTTTTTTAGCAATAGTTGTTTTATAAATAGACCACCCAACCTTGATCTATTTGGTAGAAATGGTATTCTTTAACCAAATGGTCTAAGGATCAAACCTTGGGTGGTGCACTGGAGATGAAATAAATTGGGACTTGGCTCGGGCCCAAATGTCTAAATGATATCCATGCATAATTTTAGGTTTACACATAAATCGATATTGCTTTTTTTAAATATTTTGTTATGAGATCCGCACATAATGATTTTTTATTTTGATGGCATTATTATTTATAGCACTAGTAAAGACCATATTTTAGCACTTATGTGGAGTCTTGAGAGTGTTGCAAAAGGAGAAGCAATATCTTAACTATAAAGGTGCTATTTTATGACTTCAGTCTTGTATTTCTGGGCTATCCGGTTGTGAAAAACTAGAGGGTGTATGCCTTTGGTTGGAAGAAATTTGAATAGAGGATCTCTCTCTCTCTCTCTGTTAGTTTTTGGATATTTTTTCTAGGAGTTTCCTGAGTTCTTTTTAGGTTGTTTCAAAAAATCCTTTTTTGCGTAGACATCCAATATCAATATTGGAGAATTTGAGATCATTTCTAAGTTAAAAACTTTCAAAGCATAAAATTAGGAAAACTTGGAGTAAGCACAATTTAGTTTAGCTATAAAGTTGAAGTTAAGCAGGGGAATACATTTAGTTAAACCCATTTAAAAGAAAAGAGTACATTTAGTTGAGATGCTATTTGGGAAAAAAGTTCAGTTAAGATGCCATTTGAAAAGAAAATGTTTAAGGTCAGTTTGAAAGGATCTGGACATACTTTATGCAGGCTGTAATTCTATTGCCAATTTCAATTTTGGGAATAATTCTCGTATGGTGTTTAGATTTTAAAGTTGAACTCTTAGTTACTTTATTTCAGCAAGTTCTTTTACTCTTTTTTTCTGAGTATTACTTCCTCTTCCAGTTATTCTCCTTTGACTTCTCCCCTCTAATTGGGATTACTTGGTTAAAAGACTAAAAACTCTTCGGAATTTGGGTTTTGTAACCCTTTGTCAGATTGGTAGTGTAGTAAATTTAGCGATTAAACTTAACAAACAATTAATAAATTCCAGACGTGCAGATTTAGCGATGCCCTATTATATGTAAAATTAATGTTCTATTTTCTATGTGTTTTAATTTTTTAAATCTTACAGCCAATGTTTTGACATCTCTTCATCTCTCGTAATGTCAAGTTCCTCGACCGACTGCTTTGTTGTTGTGAGAAATTCACGTCAACTTGGCGAACTTCGCTCCTCATATTCCAATGGCAGAGTTATAAAAAAATATTCCAATGAGTGAGCCATATTTTTTAGATGAATCATCCACTTCTTTGGAAAGCCAGTTTATGTTTGCCTCCTCTGTTTCTTGAATCACTTGTATCTTTTTTTTTTGAATGGTTGAATCACATGTATCTTCAAAGTCATTGGCACCTTTTGGAAAACAGGTTACTCCTGACGTCCTATTGAAGCACTGTGGTTCCTTTGGAGAGGAAATACCCACTGATAACTCCATCGACCCTCATGGTGGTTTACTTCATCCATCTCAATGCATCTTTGATTGTGTTGTTAATAGTATCTGTTGTATGTAAAGTCATCACTTTCTTCTAATTGCTGTCTCCAGACTGCTAATCCGTTGTTGCTTGTTTCGCTTCCACGTTCCACGTTCTATTAAGTTGTTGCCCATCAGGTAGGGGCCATTTACAGCTTCCTTGTGTTTCCACCACTCTCCAGTTGTTGGGCATATTTACAAATCTATGCCCAGACCACATATCTCACATGAGGAAGTGGAAGCTCTATAATTTAGTCATTTGTTGCATGGCATCATCTTGTATTTTGATTCATCTGCATCTCGAGTTTGTATGCGGGTTTTTACCCAATCTGAGTAAATTTTAACCCAAGGCAAATTTCTTATGTCGGGTCTCAATATCAGTAAAACTATCTTTATACACTTGATGAGGTGAGAGAGCAAAGAATGAGTGAAGTCTCAAAACAAGGAATTTGGCATCATACTCATACAAAGAGTTTGGCCACATAGTGGCATGACTTCCAATTTTATTCTGTAGTTTAGGATCTTATGGTAAATTAGTCAAGGCTGCAACAGGGAAAATATTTGGAAATGTCTCACTACTGCCAAAGAATTTGCATAAAATGAGAAGAAAATTGCGGTGCTTGCTTTGTTGGTATCTAGTAAAAAAGTGGAAGACAATCCCTGCTGTGAACAATCTATTATGCGTGTATTGTTTCACATACTCATTTGAACTATATATGGAAGGCATTTTGTGCTTCATTCATGAGTTTCTTAGATGATTTTCAACTTGATCTTTAGATTGTTCAAGAAATCATTTGTTTCGCGTACTCATTTGAACTATATATGTAAGGCATTGTGTGCTTCATTTATGAGTTTTTAAATGATTTTCAACTTGATCTTGAGATTGTTCAAGAAATCATTTCTTTTGAATGCTTGGATTTCATATTTCTTAGGATTATGAATCTAGTTTCTCATCTTGAGACAAGCTTGCTAAAGAGGGGGTGGTGAAATTGGGGTCGAGCCTCTAGCTGAGATGGTAAAGACTATGTTCCTTCACTCTGAGGTCGGGTGTTTGATCCCAACTTAACCATCCGAAAAAAAGGGATGTTGGCGTCGGGCGACTCCTTGTCTCCTGCGCTTTTTCCCATTTTATGGAATTAATAAAGTAACCATTTTATCAAAAAAGGTTTCTGATGTGATTTTAATTGTGGTTGAGCATGTAGTCAAACTAAACTTGCAGGCATTCTTTGTCACCATTTGGTTCAATATGCATCCAATATTTGTGAGATGAATACATAAAGAACATTTGAAACATCTTATAAAGCTGTCTTATAGACATGTTCTGTTTGAAACATTCTATCACAACTCTTTGTGATTTATATAGCACAGTCATGTTTTCTAGGAATGCGTGTAAAGTCTTTGGGCCTTTTTAATTTTCTTGACTCATAGCTTCCTGCCGAAATTACTCAATCATACCTTGCTTGATTGTGTGATCTGGACAAGTTGCATTGCAGCTAAAACAGGTTCTCTGCTGGCTTTAAAATTGCTTCCAGGGGATTATTGTCTTCTAAATTGCATTTTTGAAGAATGCAATGATAAACTGTTTTTATTATTATTATTATCATTATTATTATTTTGTTTCTGAACTTTGAATTGCCACTGCAGGTGGTGCCGTGCCACCAAAACCTTGGGAACGAGCTGGAACCTCATCTGGTCCTACGCCTTTTAAACCCCCATCTCCCGGTAGCACAAGTGATGTTGTTGAAGCGTCGGGTACTGCAAGACCTGGAGAGATTGTTTCTAATGCCGAGAGGAATGTTTCTGTTAACAGAAATACTCTTGGCAGGCCTGTACCCACAAGACCTTGGGAGCAGAACTATGGAAATAGCATCGGGGGTATGTTTTAATTTTAAGGTGTAGTGTATTTTCTTTTCATTTTTTTTTCAATATCTTTCAAACCGTGGGAAACTTTTATGCTTCACACAGGATATGGTTCTGGTGTAAATTACAATTCGGGCTATGGCTCTGGAATGCATGGTTCCTCCTATGGTGGAATTGGAGGATCATATGGTGGTGGTGGGCTTTACGGTAATAACATGTATAATAGGGGTTATGGCGGCCAATATGGAAGTACTGGCTTGTATGGAGGTGGAATGTATAACAATGGTTTTGGAGGCGGAATGGGCAGTTATGGAATGGGACCAGGAATGGGAATGGGCGGTCCATATGGTGATCAAGATCCAAATAATCCATTTGGTGCCCCTCCTTCACCACCAGGCTTTTGGATATCCTTCCTTCGGGTGGTAAGAAATACATTTTCCTACGTCTTTCTGTGACTGCTATTTAATTTTGAAAGATCTGTAGCAGCTCCTTGTCCTACCATAATTATGTCTTTTATAATGGAATCTATGCAGTCAATACAAAGTTATTTGGGATTTGCTAGGCCATTTCACGGAAAATCCATTTCGCAGCTGACTTTTGTATTAGAGAACAGCGACATCAGATCAATTAAATAAATAAGATATAATCTGCTGAAAAGTGAGCCTATGTGTATATAATATATACATATTAAAGTGTTCCTAAGCTATAGCTTATCTAAGCTTATCTAAGTTATAGCTCAAAAACACATGTGGCCCCACATTTTTTGGGGGATCCAAAGCATTCATTTGGAAGGCCCTTCCATGGATAGGGTGTGTACCAAAAATCAGCCCTATAGGATCATCCTAACCCAATCAAAAGGGGGAGTGGAAAATGGACGGACACTGTGTGTCCATGTTTCTACCCATTTTTTCCCTCAACAGATGTTAGATGATCCTATAGGACTGATTTTTGGTACACACCCTATCCATGGAAGGGCCTTTCAAATGAATGCTTTGGATCCCCAAAAAAATGTGGGGCCACATTTGTTTTTGAGCTATAGCTTAGATAAGCTGATCTAAGCTATAGCTTAGGAACACTTTCCTCATTATACATATATATATATATATATATATATATATATATATATATATATATATGGTCCTTCTCGGTCCCTGTTTTTTAATGAATTTGTTTGCCTTTCAAAAAAATAATAATATGTATGTATGGAAATCATATTTCCACCCCTTTATGAGCATTTCTACCCCGTTTTGTTTGTCTTGTCCTGAATGAAGTAGAAGACAAACAAAAGAAGGTAGAACCTTCTTTTCTTTTTCTTCTTTTGCCATTGCCTGAACGAATATTGATTTCAGATGCAAGGTGTTGTAACATTTTTCGGTCGGATTGCAATGCTTATTGATCAAAACACCCAAGCTTTTCACATGTTCATGTCAGCGCTTCTTCAGGTGCTCTCTTGTACACATCACAACCATCTTCTGACCTTATGTTTATTCACTATTTGAAATCATAATTATTGTTGCAGCTCTTTGAACGTTCTGGGATGTTATATGGGGAGCTTGCGAGATTCGTGTTTAGGTTGCTAGGAATCAAAACGAAGCCCATTAAACCCCACCATCCAGGACCTGGTGCACTCCCGGGTCCTGATGGACATGGGCAGAATTACATTGAGGGGCCGAAGGGTGCAAGCAACTCATGGGACAATGTTTGGGGTGATGATGCTGGTAGGAGGAACTGACTCCTTCGTCTAAATTGATCTGAAGGAACTGCCGGGAGCGCAGACCTAGAGGTACGAGTCTTACTGATTTTATATATGTTGGGCCTGCCTATAGTTGAGAAATATTGCTTGTCGGTGCGACAAAGGAATGGTCTAGACATCCGCAAATAAGTTGTTTACCGCAGGATGCTAGTTTCTAGAGTTCATTTATCTGTATTTCATTTGTGTGTATATTAGAAAGGACACATAAGTAAGATTTGTATCACCCTTTCATCTGCAATAAAAGGTCGATACTTTTGACACTAGAAGCTTTTCTATAGTTGTTTCTGGGCTATGACTCCCTTTAACATGAATCTTTGTCGGAAAAAATGTTTTTACAAAATTTTTATTAGGGAAATAACATGCACAAGATGATCCCCCAACATTCTATACCTGAGTATTTTGAATCTTTGCCCGAGAATTTTCATACATTATTAATATCAAAGAGTGATGATGCATATCCATTTGAGTGTTGGTGATTATAGTTTTAAATTTCTATTGTAACGAACGAAATATTTCCATTTTCACCCCAACAGAAATACATACTAGAAAGAAACACCTACTGAAAACATAACTGTGTGTATTGCTGGTAGATTATATCAATAGATGTTATATTATTATATTTATATAAATTGCATGTAAAACGCAGTGTACGTATTATATATAAATAATGAGTTACATGTGTAATGTGGTGTCTGCTGAATTATCATTAGGTGTACGATGTTGTTAAAATATGTGATGATTTCTAATTGTGTATTTGTGTTTATTCCAGCAGTTTATGAAGTTTCATCTTAAAATTCTATCATTTGCATATGTTCCTGTGATTTTATAGGATTGTCATAGAAATTTCCAACTTAAGCCAAAATGTTTCCATTTCCGTAGCGACCGAAATTTAAAATTTCATTGGTGATCTAACCGGCATGCAATATCTTAATAACTGATTTTGAGCTTTCATTTCACGTGTTTGTTTAATCTTTTCCATATTTTGAACCATCTTAACAAGTTCTAATTGTGTTATATGTGTACTATATATTTACATTGTGTTTTACATGGTCATTTCAGAAGAAAAAAAATGTGTTTTACGTGGTTGTATGTAAGAGTAACCTATGGTACATCATAGCATATTGTAGCATTTTGCATTTCTTCTGTAACCCAAGAGTTATTAAGCCAGAATGTATTACCCACTGTCACCTGCTCCTTATTCGGCAAATAAGTCCCAAAATCTGACTCTTGCATCTTTGTTCCAAGACTATCAATAAACTTTTCCTCGTTCTCATTTCTTCGCGGCCGTCTGTTTCTTCATTTGTCAATTCAGTTCATCAAGTCAACTGCCTATTCCCCTCACCTGTTCCTTTCCCTGCCCGGTTATGGATCCTGAACCTTTAAATTAGATGGCCTTCAATCCACTTTTGGGGCCGAAGAGTTTTATGTCCTTGCACAAGTCTATCAGAACTCTGTTTAACCTCGTCGATTAGTGGTGTAAATAGTCAACAGGGAGAAGGCGAGCATTGGAATTATGTAGAATTTACCCCGTAGAATAGTGATAAGTCGTGTTTAGTTGTCAAAGTGACAAGAGTAGTGGTATGGGGTGTGATTACCAATATAATATGAAAGAAAAGAGGAAGGGAGGCAGTGAGAAAAGAGAGAAACGCATCATTCCCAAGAAATCCAAGCGAAGTTTCACTTGGTTTTTTTTTAGATTTTGGCTTGGATTTCATTAGGGGAGAAGGGTGCCACATCTTAATGGTTAAGCAGGAGACATCCATGATATTACTTCTGAATACACAGAGAGGGAAAATACAGCAAAACTCAAATCAATAAAAGGGTGTTGCCTTTTTCTCTTCCATTTTAGTCCGTATGGGTTACCCGAATCAGGCATTGTAATAAGCATCCTATTCCAATTCCCCCCTAAACAGAAAAAATTAAAAAAATTCCTATAAAAATTTCATTCAGACCTGGGGCGGAATCAGAATACCACCTCTTGGGGAGGGAAACCGATTCTAATATTTCTCCTTTTAATTTTGCCTGATTCGGTTTACTTTTTTGAACCGAATCCCTGAATTGTGTGGGATCGGAATAGGATGCCAATTCCAGCTGATTCCAGCAATCCAAATGCATGCGTGGGAGAAGGGGTTGTAGTGTAATACTAGAGCTCTTACAGGATAATAGAAATAGGAGCATGTAATGAAGAGGGATTGTAGGCATCACCCTTTATAACAGTGGGCCCACATCATTTGATGAATCCGAATCATTCATTTATTGGACCCAAACATGAACAGGCCGTTAGGATAATCCCAACCCTCCGATCTATAAATATTTCTATAATGTGCTGTGCATCTCCAGATCGGAGGGTTTGGATCATCCTATACAGATGATTTTCGAGGTACATCTCATTTACTTTGCAACCCAAAATGAATGGTTAGGATCAACAAATAATGTGGACTCCACTATTTTGTTTTTTAAAAAACACACATGTAATCCATATAAAAATTCCTATCTATACTATGTATAAAGGAAAACTTTTTTTAAAAAAAAATAAATTACACGCAGGTAAACCATATAGAAACTCCTATCTATACTACGTATAAAGGAATATGCCAAAATATTTGAAAAAATATATATTTAAAAATATAGTCAAGAAGTTACAATATCAACATGAGAATTATTTGAACTAGGGGTGCAACTTGGGCGTGCTCAACCTGAACCCGACGGGTTCAACCAGGAAAAAGTCGGGTTGGGTTGAGTTCAGGTCGGGTTTGGGTTTTGGTTGGGTTTTCTCAACCCGGGTTGAGTTCGGGTCGGGTTCGGGTTGAGGGCTTGGGCAACCCGACCTGAGTGAACCCGATTTTTTTAATAATTTTTTTAAAATTTTAAGCTAAAAATCCCAGGTTGGGTCGGGTTTGGGTTGGCAAAAAGGGTTCCTCGGGTCGGGTTGAACCTTGTCGGGTTCGGGTTGGAACTCGGGTCGGGTTTGGGTTGGCCTCAACCCGACCAAACCCGACCCGAGTTGCACCCCTAATTTGAACATCATTGTTTCGTGTGGCATTGGCCCATTGCCACATGAACGGTGGTGATCGAGTACAACTTATTGTACCGTTGACCAAGGTGTGAAGGTTTTAGCGGGGGAAAATCTAAATCGGGTTGTGGTGGAAGGGGATTCTCTCAACGTGATCCGATGGTTAGCCGGCTCTCATCATTTTCCTTGACTATTTGCGGACCTATTTAATGAGATTACAGATATCACGGGAGATTCTAGAATTTTCCGTTGCCATATCAGAAGATTGGTTAATGGGGAGGCTTAATGGGGAGGCGGATAAGCTTAATAAGAGGGGAGTTATCCTACAATCATGCAATGGTTGGAGCAATATGATTTCCTCCCTCGTTGATTTCACTCTACTTTTTCCTTGAGTCTTGTTGTATATATTTTATTTCTTTTTTTTTTGTATCTTTTTTTACCATCTCAGCCTTTTAATGAAATCTTTCATCATTCAAAAAAAAAAATGCCGAATCTTTATTTGAGCAATAAGATGTAAGAGATTATCAGTTCATGGAGCATTGCTTATTAGAGGCCAAACTGTATATTTCAAAAATAGGGATTTGCTAGCGCCCATTGCAATAGGCATTTCATGGATGGGCTGTTGGATTTGAGAGCTGCCACACAATGCCTTTTGCGATAGCAAATCCCTCAAAAATAACATTACCCAGATAATATTAACCATTGGATCATTTTTGACAAGTACAATATAATGATAATATTAACCATTGGATCATTTTTGACAAGTACAATATAATGAATGCTCAACTCAGCTTAACTAAGCCTTTGTTCCAAACTAGTTGGGGTCCGCTAATGAATCCTTTAGAAAATTTTCATGAAGAATAAATGATCTATCCGGCTCAAATTGACTAAGTCTAATCCTGACACTAGTTGGGTTCGTCTACATGGATCATTTTCTTCCATTCTATCCTAACCAAAGTCTTGTTCTCTGTTATATTCCTAGCCCTCAAGTCTTTCCTCGCTGTTTCCACACAAGTTGTTTTCGGTCTGCCCCTACCTCTTTTTACTCCATCAATTTGGCACGAGCCACTTCTTCTCACTAGAGCATCCAAAGGCCGACGTTGGATATGCCCAAATCATCTTAAGCGATGCTCTCTCATCTTCTCCTCAATGGTTCCACCCCCACCTTTTTACGGATCTCTTCATTTTTAATTTGATCTAACCTTGTGTGGCCACACATCCATCTAAGCATTCGAGTTTACCCATTTCGGTTTAAGGAATATCACCGAAAAATCTAAGCTTTATTCATTATTTAATATTATCCTGAAATTTCAGCCAAAATTAGCGAAATTTGTAGGATATAAAATATTACGTTGTTTGATTTCGAGAGGTTTCGTCTAAAATTTTGATTTCAGTGACGACCGAACCGAAAACGAAATTTAAAACCTTGCTTTTAACTGTAGTTGTTACAATACTGAAGCTTATCAACAATACAACATCTTGGAATATGAATGAAACCAAACAGTCCGATTGATCGAAAGATCCGAATGTTCGTGAAGAAGATTAGATTTGGAAACGGTAGTTGGATCCGAACCATGTGTCCATTGAATTCATATCCTTTGGTCCGAAATTATTTTGGATTGTGACCCAGAATTAGCCCCAAAATTTTATGGATCCGAATGGAGAGCGGCAACATACGAAGACATCATATGTTTATTCATTTGTCAATTTATGAAGAGTATTTTCGTAATATTTTAAGCCGTCCTAAACCGACATACAATATTTGATTTTCCTACTTTTCATTTTCTATGACACGTCTCTCACTCTCAAGCTTCTTTCATCTTCCCTCCCTTGGTCCTAAATGTTTACAACTAACGTAGGACCGATTTGAAATGGATTATGACCCAAAAAAAAAAAAAAAGGTAAGATTCCAAATGCACTCCCAAAAAGATTCAATTGGCAAGAAATCCAAATATATTGTGCCCAAGACATAGGTGGATCCTATCCAAAGTGGACCCCTTTAAGCTCTTGTCATTGTGATACAAAGGGAAGTGATGTTTAGGCCCCTTTTGATCACCTATCAATGACTAAAAGGGGGCTAATGTACTTGATGTCAGAAAAATCAAGTGGGTTTGATTGCAACGTACATTGGCGCTAGGTGCCCCTGGTGATCAAAAGGGGCGTAAATATCACTTCCCCAAAAAAAAAAAAAAAAAAAAGGTAAGTAGTGCCATTTTCAAAACATGATAGTGATGATTTTAGCGGCCGGAATTTATTGAGAATAAATGTAAAATTTTGCTAAGAAATTGAGATTTCGAACCCGATGTAAGAAATATTGGTTACATTTATGATTTTTTTTTTTTTTTTCCAAACCTTATGATGGAGAACTAGACCATGGACTTACATCTGCTATGACAGCAATTCTAATTCCATTACCTTTAAATGGTAAATTGGTCCCAATGTGGACAGGACATGAGGCTACTCGACCCTACCACAAACACAGTTAGTTGCCTTAATAGATGAAGAGTATAGGAATCAATGTGCTGCTAACTCATTTGCTCTAATGTTTGTTATCTGTTAGTATTTATAAAGACCTGCCAAAAGGTTATTACAGTTCCCAAAAAGCTATCACAATCCACTTTAAAAAAAGAAAAGAAAAGCTGATGTCATTGCCCAAAAAATATAGGAGCATTAGGTTTATTAGGGTCTAGGGTTTCTTTAGTTTTTTTAGGGTTTAGGATTTAAGATAGGATTTATGGTTTAGGGTTGGTAGGACTATATGATTTCCTGTGTTGTCTTATTCTACTAGATAGGTTTTTTTAATCTCACTTGATTTTTATATGTTTGGAAAATACTTTAATCTTCAAAAGATAACAATCAGTAAATTTTTAGTAGGAATCATACACATTTTCATATTTCCAAGATAAAATTATCTTACATCATGGATAGTTGTGCAACAAACAATGAATAACGCTTATTGTAGAATATGTCTTACGTACGGCAGTTACCTTATCTTTTGTCGATAATAAAATTCCATAATCAGGGTACTATCTCGAAAAGCACGATGCTTGTATTCATTTGGCCTTGATTTTAGTCAAAGGAACCCTAATATCATCTCCAAATCCTTTAGCTTCTTGTCTCCTTCCCAAACTCAGTCAACTTTGCATGGGACTCTCCTCCTTTTGTTTTTGTAGAGGGCTCTTACTTCATATTTATAGGGATAGGGTCAAATAAGCTGAAGGACAAGAACAAATAGCCTAGATTTGAGAGAGAGAGAGAGTGCACATCTGACAAATATTTTTAGGAACTATAGTAGGGTATCAATGGATCCACTTCGGATTAGATCCACCTTTGTCTTGGTCACAATCCATTTAGATTCTTTATCGGCAGGAATATTTTTGGGAGTACTTTTTTATCTTACTTTCTGAATATGGTTCAGTGGGGGTGTCAATGTTTTATCTTACTTTCTGAATATGGTTCAGTGGGGTGTCAATGGATCCGCTTTAGATCGGATCCACCTATGTCTTAGTCCCGATCCATTCAAATATTGATTGCTTCATATTCAGAGTAGTCTTTGGATCCTACTCCCCATCTCGGTCATGATCTATGCATTTCAAAATCGGACCGGCGCGGAACGAACGCATTTTCGAAAACAAAAGTAAAACATGGCTGCATGTACTGCTGGAAGTAAAATTGGCATTAATTATGTGTATCCGTTCTAAAATGGGACTCCCCTATTCGGCGGGGAAAATGCTATGACACTGGTACAATGTTGTTTTGGAGAGAAAGCCTCAACTACGGATCACGCCCGTAGGGATCCCTCCTCCAGAGGGTTGGTTCAAACTCAACTTTGACGGAAGTTCTTTCTGTAATCCGGACGGGCCGTCATTGGTGGTGTCGTCAGAAATGTTGCTGGGCAAATCCTCATGACATATGCTGGAACGGCAGGGGTTTGTGACGCAAACGAGGAGGAAGCGAAGGCGCTCCTATGCGGTCTACAGTGGTTCGAGTGCAACAATCTAGGCCCCCTTATCTTTGAGGGTGATTTGGCAAACACCATCGCTTGGGCTAGTGGTCGCTGTAGTGGCCCATGGAGTTTGTATCAGACCACAAATGCCATTCGTGACTTAATTCACATCATACGTCCTCAAATCTCCCATATATGGAGATCAACGAACGAATTGGCGGACAAGCTTGCGAAGGAAGGGGTTGACATTCCGAATACTCGTGTTATTTTCAACAGTGGGGGTGATGATCTTGGGTGATTTTTGTATCTTTGAACTGGGAATTATGTAGATATCTGGATTGTATTACGATCGGGGGACGGTTCATCGATCCCCTTCTTTGTACTGCTGACCTCTATTTGGAAATAATATTTATATGTTACCTTTCAAAAAAAAAGCATTGGATTTGCCTACCTCGGATAATAGCGGTAAGTAGTATTTGGTTGTGCAGCGTAGACTCGGAGAGTAGGGCAGTATGTAGAGAGTGTCATTCCAATATAGAGAGAGGGAGAAAACACAATTCCCAACACTTTAAAGCCAAATTCCACCTTTTTGTGGAATTTGATATGAAAGTTATGAGGGCAAGAATTCTGCCTTAGGAGACATGCAATAATTACCTATGGAATAATCACACCCTAGGTATTTATTTTAGCCTAAAGTCTCCTAAAATCGCTTTCTCTCATTAAAAACCCGACCCAAAAATCCTTCTACCTAAATTTTAAAGCAGATGAGGCTTCAAGGAGTTTTGATTGGCGAGGGTTAGCCAATGAATAATATTATATGAAAACAGATATAAAATGGGTGGATAAGGAAAAAAAGGGTGTAAATATTACCTTCTTTTGTATATTTACTATTGTTATATAGAGCATTGGCATGACTTGACTCAACCAATGAGTCCTTCATTTACCGTTTGATTCCTATTATTTTTTACGGTCCAAAATCCTGCACACACTGCTTATGCCCACCCTGCGTGAGCACAACTACTGTGAGATGGATGGTCAAGATTTTAATTTCCCTCCATCTTGATTCCACAACGGAGTGCGCGGAAAGAAGGAAGCTCAGCTGATATAATCAACAAGCTGCACTCTTGTTTTGCCCCATTCAAAATGGAAGCATCAGTTGTTAGAAGTGTTTAAAATTTTAAAAAATTAGGTTTACAAAATTACCATTATTTTAGTTAGATCATTTAATTTGATTGTGCAAATGATATCTTTAGATCAGATTGAGTTTGGCTTGGCTGAATCCTAGAGATTGAGTTGTCAGATTTTCTTGTACATGATTTTCTTGTACATTGAAGGCTCCAATTATCTTCAAGAAGAGGCATTGTAATTCTTGTTGGAATTAATTCAGTCGGTGACTAAACTTAGGGGTGGCCAGAACCGAACCAGACCCGAAGAAACGAACCGGAACCGAACTGTTTAAAAATACTTTGGGTCCGGTTCGGTTCCACTGATGGAGAACCGAACTTATTCGGTTCGGTTCCGGGTCTAATATTTTTGGTTCGGTTCTGGAACCGAAGAACCGAACTTTTGAATTTATATATATATATATATATATATATATATATATATATATATATATATATAATATTTTTTATATTTCTATTATACATATACTTATTAATATAAATTACTTATAATATTAATAAGTAATAGTTAATAGACACTATTCTTATAATAAGAAAGTAACTTATATTATAACTTTAATTAAAAGTTTTTTATAAATTATAATTAGTAATTAGTAATTAGCCATTAGAACCGGAGAACCGAACCGGACCGAACCGATTTTGTTCGGTTCGGTCCTACTATGTACTACGGTTCGGTTCGGTTCTTACGGTTCATGGAACCGGAAACCGAGAACCGAAAAAAAAAAAAACTGAGAACCGAGAACCAAACCGGTTGGCCACCCCTAACTAAACTTGTGGAGCTCATCCAAGCCACCAAAGTCTATCTTTAGAACTTGTGAGAGTCCTAATTATTTAGGGTTGGATGTAAAGTTGAGTCGGTTCTCATTGTTGGGTAGGGTTTTTAGATATTTTGTTTTTATCATTATCTTATTATTTTTAGAAGAAGTTAGCCAGTCGAAAGTGCATGTGTGGGTAGGATCAAAAGAGACAGAAACATGTGATTTTTTTGTAACTCATAGCAACATCTATTTAAAGATGCCTATGTCAGTAGTTTTATATGAGATGAATAAAATAAAAAAAGTGACGTTATTTCTTCTTCCAACAGTAAAAGCCTCTTCTATTTTTCTTTGTGTTATTATATTTTGTTCATAAATATTCTACAAAGTGGTATCAAAGCAGAAGGTCTTGGGATTTCTCAATCGAGTAGAGAGTAGAAACACATGCAACAAATTCAAGAAAACAACGTCAAGGGTTCGGTAAGTTCGTAACATGGCAGGTAACACAAATTCTACAAATTTTCAGCAAAGTGTTCCTTTATTTAAAGAAAATTTTCAATTTTGGTCTATATATTAAGATGAAGACGTTGTTTATGTCTTATGAATTGTGGGAATTGGTGGAGAATGGGTATGACAATGTTTCCACTAGTGTTTTCAAAACTAATATTCAATGCTTTTAGTGCATGTAATGATGACTCTATGTTATGGTATAGAAGATATGGACATTTGAGTTTTGGTGAATTATCTTTACTGCAAAAATTGAATATGACTGTTGGTTTCCCTTCTTTGAAATATGGTGGAAAAGTGTGTGAAACTTGTGTTTTGAGAAAACATCATTGTGAGCAATTTCCAAGAGGTAAGTCTTGGAGGGCATATAAGCCTTTGATGCTTATACATGCCGATATTTGTGGCCCTATGCAAACTTTATCTTTGAGTGGGAATAAATATTTCATTCTATTTGTTGATGATTACTCAAGGATGTCATGGGTTTATTTTCTGAAACAAAAAGATGAGGCTTTCTCAATCTTCAAATAGTTCAAGGCACTTGTCGAAAATCAAAATGGTCATTCTATTATTAATCTTCGTACTGATTGTGGTGGTGAATTTATTTCTAAAGAATTTCAGGATTTCTATAAAGAAAGTAGAATCAAAAGACAGTTGACAGCAAGTTATACCCTACAACAGAATGAAGTCGTAGAGTGAAAAAATAGAACCTTTGTTGAGGCGGCAAGGAGCATGCTAAAAGACAAAGGGTTGCCTAATGATTATTGGGCTGAAGCAGTAGCCACGGCGGTATACGTATGCAATCGCGTTCCTACAAAATCAGTTAAAGGAAAAACTCCATATGAAGCTTGGAGTGGAAGAAAATCCAATGTAAATCACTTTAAAAAATTTGGTTCTATAGCCTATGCTTTTGTTCCTTCTGAGAAAAGACAAAAGTTAGATGATAAAAGTAGAAAGTGTATTTTTGTTGGCTATAGTGTGGAGACAAAATGGTACCGACTTTATGATCCTATTTCCAAAAAATTGATCATAAGTCGTAATGTTATTTTTAATGAAAAAGAAGCTTAGAATTGGAAAACTGATGTGGAAGCCCCCTCATGTGTTTTAAATGAAAACACATCATGTTAAACTCCTTCTCTTGACATTTGTTTACCAAATCCTGATGAGTCACCAAGTTCATCTGGTGATTCTACTCCCATGAGAATGATAAGTCTTGCTAACATATATGATTCGTGTGAGGTTGACTGTTTTGCAATGGAGCCTTCTAGTTTTGTTGATGTAGTGAAAAAAAAAGAATGGTGTGAAGCAATGAAGGAGGAGATTGATGCAATTACTAAGAACAATACTTGGACATTGGTAGATTTGCCACCAAACAAAGAAGCAATTGGACTTAAGTGGATCTACAAATCCAAGTTCAATGCCGATGTTTCTCTCCAAAGACACAAAGCTCAGTTAGTTGCAAAGGGTTGTGCCCAAAAGCCAGGTATTGACTACTTTGAAATATTTGCACATGTTGCTAGAATAGATACTATTAGAACTGTTTTGGCTTTAGTAGAGAATTAGCAAGTTTTTCAGCTTGATGTGAAATCAGCTTTTCTAAATGGAGAACTTGAGGAAGAAGTGTATGTGGAACAACCTCAAGGTTTTGAAATCAAAGGCATGGAACATAAAGTGTACAAATTGAAGAAGGCACTCTATGGGCGTAAACAAGCGCCAAGAGCATGGTATAGTAAAATTGACAGGTATTTTCTTAAAAAGCTCATTTCAAAAGAGTGCTAGTGAACCAACTCTTTATGTTAAAATTCAGGGTGATGATATCTTAGTTGTTTGTTTATATGTTGATGATATGATATACACTAGAACTTCTCTTGATATGATTAATAAATTTAAAGAGAGCATGTAGAAAATTTTTGAAATGTCAGATTTGGGTCTATTGTATTATTTTCTTGGAATTGAAGTCATTCAAGGATCTAATTGGATTTTCTTATATCAGAAAAAGTATGCTTTGGATTTATTGAAAAAATTTAGAATGACAATTTGTGCACCTACAAAAACACCAATAAATACTAATGAGAAACTTACTTTGCAAGATGGGGTTGAAAAAGCAGATGAGAAGAATTTTAGAATCATTGTTGGTGGTTTGATTTATTTAACTCATACAAGGCCAGATACTATGTTTGCAGTTAGCATTATTTTCAGGTTTATGCATAGTCCAAGCAAGCATTATCTTGGGGCAGCAAAGAAAATTATGAGATACATTCAAGGCACAGTCAATTTTGGTGTTGTGTACTCAAAAGTCACTAACAATAAATTGATTTGTTTTTCTAATAGTGATTGAGCATGTTTCATTGATGATCGGAAAAGCACAACAGGCTATTGTTTTAGCCTTAGATCGGGTGTCATAGCTTGGGCATCCAAGAAGCAACTTACTACGGCACTCTCAAGCACGGAAGCCGAGTATATTACTGCTACAACTACAGCTTGTCAAGTAATTTGGCTACGAAGGATTTTACTTGATTTGAAGGAAGCACAAGGTGGACCTACGTGGATGTTTTGCGACAACAAATCCACAATTGCCTTGACAAAAAAGCCAGTTCATCAAGGGCAGACGAAACACATTGAGATTCGTCATCATTTCATTAGAGAAATTTCAGCCAAAGGAGAAGTTTATTTGAAGCATTGCAACACCGAAGATCAAGTGACAGATATTTTCATTAAAGCTTTGCCGGAAGACAAGTTCAAGAAATTTCGTGAGATGATGGGAGTACAGCCATTCACCTAGTTTGAATTAAGGGGCGTGTTGGAATTAATTCAATCGGTGACTAAACTTGTGGGGCTCATCCAAGCCACCAAAGTCTATCTTTAGAAATTGTGAGAGTCCTAATTATTTAGGGTTGGATGTAAAGTTGAGCCGGTTCTCATTGTTAGGTAGAGTTTTTAGATATTTTATTTTTATCATTATCTTATTATTTTTAGAAGAAGTTAGCCGGTCGAGAGTCCATGTGTGGGCAGGATCAAAAGAGACAGAAACGTGTGATTTTTTTGTAACTCATAGCAACATCTATTTGAAGATGCCTATGTCAGTAGTTTTATATGAGATGAGTAGAATAAAAAAAGTGAAGTTTTTCTTCTTCGTTTTTTTCTTCTTCCAACAGTAAAAGTCTCTTCTATCTTTCTTTGTGTTATTATATTTTGTTCCTAAATATTATACAATTCTAAGGCACCATTGAATTCAACAGATTACTCAAATCAGTGTGCAATTTGCTTTCCAACGAAAGCAAGCAATGATAAAACACAAGATAGAGAAGGGGAAAGGAGATTAATTTACATTGTGAGCGCGTGAAGTCCGGTATTTCTCCAAAAGTTCAGTGAGGCTCACTTAATAGGATGATTCAAACCGTTCATTTGTTGGGCCACAAGTAAATAAGCCGTACCCTATAGATCATCTCCACATGATTATGATAACCGTCCAATCCATAAATCTTCTATAATGTGTAGTCCCACTACAGGTCAAACAGCTAGCATCATCCTATGGAGATGATCTCTATCGGGTACAACCTAATTAAGTTGTGGCCCAACAAACGAATGGTTTGGATCCTCCTATGAATTAGGTCCCACTATACTTTAAAAAAAAAACTACTAGACTTTACGCGTACACCCTATGACAACCAATGTTTTAAATTTCAGTTTCGGTGGTAATTTTGGTCCTATCCGAAACCGAAATTTTAGCAGAAATCCCAAACTTTAGGCAGAAATTCGGTAACAGGCGCTCGAAATGTCGTGTTTTGGGCTGAAATTTCGATAATTTCGGCTGAAATTTCGATAATTTCGGCTGAAATTTTGTAAAGGAATAAAAAAATTAATATTTTATCTTGAATTTCGCCAAAATTTGGTACGTTTCGAGAATTTCAGTTTCGGTGTTGACCGAAATCCAAATTTCGGTCCTAAATTTCGGATTTCGGTCGAAATTTAAAACCTTGATGACATCCAAGCCTAAAGGAGAAATACAAACCAAGTGATACAAAACTGAACCAAAGAGGATCATTTAATAAGGAATGAGATTCCTCCCAGGTAGGAATCGACAAAGAAAGCTCCCAGAGAGGATCATTCAATAATGGTCTTGTAAATGAATGGTAAAACCACCTTCTTTAGCAATGTTACTGTTTAAACTTTTGCATGTCATATTTTAGTCTTGTAGATAAGATTCATTTGACATTAGACTAATGGAAATGATATTTTCGCCCCCTTTTTTTTACTTGGAACAGCCCCCGCTAGTTTATTTACTAGTACTCTTGTACACTAGAGGGGCTGTCCTAAGTTTTTTTTTTTTAAAAGGCGACCATATCACTTCCGATCAAATCAATAGTCTAGACAAAATATGTACTACATTTGCCATAGGTAATATTTGTCCCCTTGCGGTGGGGACAATACCTATCCTCAACCTTGATTTTTAATTGGAGTTACTGTTTCCATCCCTTTATTTTTTTCTATTGACACCCCTCATCTTCGTTTTTTATACTGGAAGACTTTTCTTTGTAAAAGGACAGAGACAAGAAAAAGGTTAGTGTAAAAAAACTACGGGAAAAGTGTCGGTGTGAAAAAATTAAATATGATTTGCAAATAACATATCCCCTTAAAAAACATAACTTTATTTTAGAGTAAATGATATATTCACCCCCTTTTCTTCCCCGAACCACATGATCATTGCAGTGTGGAAAGAGTAGTCATAACTACATCAGAAGATATTATTTGTTAGGCTTGTTCCAAAGGCTCTGTTTGGTTGCACTTATTCACCTCATATATTAGTGGCATAAGTAGTCAACAGGGAGGTGACAAGCATTGGATTTACTTGGAACTTATTCATAGAATAGTGGTAGTAGCGTTTGGTTGTCAACCTCGTGGACTAGTTGTATGGATTGGTTGCCTTACCAATATAGAGAGAGAAAGGGAGAAAAAGAATCATTCCTACAAAAATCCATGCAAAATTCCACCTTTTTTTGTGTTAGGCATGGATTTCATAGGGAGGGAATTAGTTCTGTATGGGATGTCAGTTCGGTATGGAACAAAGAACATATGAGTTGCCTCATGATGTTCTACAAGATCAACAGTCAACATCGAGGCTTTATTCTTCAACCTAAAGGTCGGAGGTTCAACCCCAGCTTACCTACCAAAAAAAAAGGATCAACAATCTTGATCGCATGTACATGTCCCCATGTGGGATCCTAGAATTGATCATCGTCACTGATCTCGATGGTACTATATGCCTAGTCACTCTAAAAAAAGGGGAGCAGCGGGGGCAGGAATCTTGCTACGAGTGGTCAAGATCCTTTTTTATTGATCTGGTCATTGGGAAAATTTAGGCCGAGCCGGTCCAATGTCCTATTCGTGATGGGCCACACTCAAATCGATAAATTAATCTGTCGTATGGCCGATTTTAGATTCGAAATGTTGTTTATAGCTCCTAGCAAGCTCTATAAATTAAGATTGTACGGCCGATTTTAGATTCTAAATGTTGTTTATAGCTCCTATCAAGCTCTATAAATTAAGATTTCGGTTCAGCCTACGGGGTATCGCCTCACACTCTATACTTAGCATGTGTAGGAGGTGATTAAATTGTTGCTCAATAAGCCATATTTGACTGGCCGGACAGTGTCAATACTACTACAAATAAGGACAAGAAAAAAAATTAGGGAAATGTTATCAGCACAACCATGTTTTGATATTTGCGCTAATGTTTTTTTATCTTCGATCTAGTGTTTAAAGACCTGTCAAAAGGTTATTACAGTTCCCAAAAAACTATCACAAGCCACTTAAAAAAGGAAAGAAAAGCTAGAACAGTGCCTATAACAAAATGTGGTTATGCTGATATCATTGCCCAAAAAAATATAGGAGCATTAGGTTTGTTAGGGTTTAGGGTTTCTTTAGATTTTTTAGGGTTTAGGATTTAAGATAGTATTTATGGTTTAGGATTGGTAAGACTAGATCCTGTTTTGTCTTATTCTACAAGATGTATATGTTTTTTTGTCTCACTTGATTTTTATATGGTTGGAAAATACTTTTATCTTCAAAATATAGCAATCCGCATAGTTCAATTTTTTAGTTGGAATCATATACAGTGTCATATTTCCAAGATAAGATTATCTTTTAGAATATATCTTACATCATGGATAGTTGTACAACAAACAATGAATAACGCTTATTGTAGAATATGTCTTACATACGGCAGTTACCCTATCTTTTTCGATAATAAAATTCCATAATCAGGCCGGTATTATCTCGAAAAGCAAGATGCTTGTATTCATTTGGCCTTGGTTTTAGTCAAAGGAACCCTAACATCTTTTCCAAATCCAGCACGTGTAGAGAAACTAATCAAGGTTTTCAATCACCCAGTCAACTTTGCATGGGACTCTCCTCCTTTTGTTTTTGTAGAGGGCTCTTACTTCATATTTATAGGTTCAAATAAGCTGAAGGACAAGATCAAACAGCATAGATTTGAGAGAGAGAGAGAGATGCACATTTGACAAATATTTTTAGGAACTAGAAGTAGGGTATCAATGGATCCACTTCGGATTAGATCCACCTTTGTCTTAGTCACAATCCATTTATATTCTTTATCGGCAGGGATTTTTTTCTGCGTACTTTTTTTATCTCACTTTCTGAATATGGATCACTGGGGGTGTCAATGGATCCGCTTTAGAAAGGATGCACCTATGTCTAAGTCACAATCCATTCAAATATCGATTGGATCATATTCGGAGTAGTCTTTGGATCCTATCCCCGTCCCGATCATATCTATCCATTTCCAAATCGGACCGGAGTGTCCTATAGTAAGTCCTACTACACATATGTCGAGTTGGGTGTCTTGAATTCATTCCGGTTGGGTCTGAAATATCGTGTGGGACCCAGAAGCGGCCCGTTTATTTTTGCCCCCGGCTGCTCGGCCCGACCCACTATTTAAGTGATTTTGGCCCAATTCGAGTAAGCATATTTTGACACGCTTCATATAAGGGTTTCTAGAGCATGTTTTCGAGTTCTAGTTTTTGGAGAAGAGAGATGAGAGCTCAAAGGTGTGTGCGTGTGTGTGTGTGGGGGGGGGGGGGGGGGGGGGGGGAGGAGAGGAGGGTGTACAAGGGTTTCTTGGCCGGTTTGGCAAGTTATTTAATGTTATTTAATCTTTTATACTTTAACAGGGATATGGATCCAATAGACACAGCTGGATGCAGATGTTGTGCCCAGATCCTGTTCACTAATGTCTGGATCATTTGGATCCATCGGCCCTAGATGGGTCCGTCCACACCCCTAACTAGAAGTTGTAGTTTAATTCACAGAGGAAAATGCAATAACTTTTCTAATGAAATGGCGAAACTGCACCTACTTCATATGCTAATTTTCAAGACAACTGAAAAGCTATCTACAGCGGCTGGGGAAGACCAACGCGGGCCGGACTCTCCTGCCGACCCATATTGGCCAGGCTGGTGGTACATGTTGAAAATAAACCTCTGAGATAGGGGTATGTATGTAATTTTAATCACTATCTATTTTATTGATTTTTCTAATCGTTTCATAGTTCATATATGTGGGCCGGTGGCTCTTTGTCCCTGCCATTTATTTTCTTTGTCGACGACTCACGTACATAAGGAATAGTTTGGATCAAGAGATGCTGTTATAAGAGATGCTTTGGTGCATATACTTAGATTGAAGATTGAAGGAAATGTAGGTGAAGAGAGGACATGGTATTGGTTCGACTCAGCCTCATTAAAAGAATTCTTCTCTTGAGTCCGAGTCGAACCAATATCACTTCTACTCTTCATCTCTCATGCCGATTTTGTTCAGCCTCTGAGTCTTCAGATTTCTTCTTCTTTTACTTCCTCCCTTTTTGTTGTATATTCTCAAAAGACTATTTTGACCTTTTTTTTCCTATGACTCTCTTTTATGTTTATTTTTTTCTCTTTCTCCTCCATTGTTTTAGCCAGTGTTTCACTACATGGAGAGGGATCTACTCCTTTTCAAATCGCCCCACGAAGACGGACGTTCAGAAAGGTTCTCAAGATTCTCAATCAATCATCCGGGCGTGCGGGAGCGAGACCAAGACAAGCCACTAGGAGAGTTAGATACAGGTAAAAATGCGGTCGAAGAAAATCTAGTCGACTCGACACAATGCGGTTGTACTCGGGTTGTACCCGGTTGATCCGGTCATAACTCGGGAGAGTCAAGGAGAGTTTTTATTGACTCTGTATGGTAAAAAGTGGAATGTGATGGCAAAATAGGAAACGCTGCCGAGGAAAAAAGGAGTCGACTCAGGAGGGTCCACGGTGACGCGGGGGAGTTTTATGAGTATGGTTTTAGCCTCTCTATGTTCAAGGTCGAAATCCCATTTTGCAGTTGCGTCATAGATCTTTCTTTCATCCTCCAATCCCAAGGTTGCCAGATATCTCTTCAGAAGTAATTTCCATTATTCAAAAAACTCCCCCAGGTAATCGTCGACTCAGCCTAGTTGACTTGATTTTACCAAGTCAGAATTCCTATTGACCAGGTCAAAGGCTCTTTAATAGATTTCATATGGTGAGTGGGTGTGAGTAGTTTTTAAAAGTACTGTGGGCCTACTTCAAAGGATGATCCAAACTAGGCGTGTAAACGAGCCGAGCCGAGCTTGGCCAGGCTCAGCTCAGCTCGTTAAGCTCAAAAGCTCGGCCCGGTCAGGCTCGGCCAGGCTCACGAGCGGCTCGCGAGCCTTATCGAGCTCGGGTTATATTAAATTCACACCCCTCATCTTCTCCGGACAGCCCTATCTAGTGTAATTTGACTACTCTTTTTACACTACGGGGGGTGGTCCAAGTAACAAATGGGGTTCCAAAAAAGAAGTGGCATATTTTGCCTCCCCTTTCACTCCCTAGACAACCCTTTTAGTGTGTGTGTGTGTCTATATATATATATATATATATATATATATATATATATATATATATATATAGAGAGAGAGAGAGAGAGAGAGAGAGAGAGAATAGAGTTCCTAAGGTGTCACCTCATATAGCTTATATGAGGTGGCGCTTAAAAACATAAGGGGCCTACTTTGTTTGGATGATCCAAAGCATTCATTTGATAGGCCCTCACATAGATAGGGTGTGCCCAAAAAATTAACTTCATAGGATCATCCTAACCCTTCCATTTGTGGAGGTTGAAATGGATGGGTATAAACCTCCATAAATTTGCCTATTTTTAACCTCCATAAATGGAAGGGTTAGGATGATCCTATGGACCTGATTTTTTGTAGGCACCATATCCATCTAAGGGCCTTTCAAATGAGTGGTTTGAATCACCCCAAAAATGTGGGCCCCTTATATTTTTAAGCGCCACCTCATATAAGCTATATGAGGTGACACCTTAGGAACTCTACTCTCATATATATATATATATATATATATATATATATATATATATATATATATATATAGAGAGAGAGAGAGAGACAGAGAGAGAGAGACAGAGAGAGAAAAGAGAAGGTACTCCTTGGAGTAGATAAGTTATCTACTCCTTACCTTAAAAATAACAGTTGGGGCCACATTGTTTGGGTGATCCAAAGCATTCATTTGATGGGCCCTCACATAGATAGGGTGTGCCCAAAAAATCAGCTCGATAGGATCATCCTAACCCTATGAACTATGGAGGCAAAAAATGGACAGATTTGTGCAGGCTTATACACGTCCATTTTTTCCTCCACAATTCATAGAGTTAGGATGATCCTATCGAGCTAATTTTTTGGGCACACCCTATCTATGTGAGGGCCCATCAAATGAATGCTTTGGATCACCCAAACAATATGGCCCCAACTGTTATTTTAAGGTAGGGAGTAGATAAACAATATGGACCATCCTTTGAAGTAGCCCCACCGTACCTTTCAAAAAATACTGGACTTCATGCGTACTCACCATATAAAAGCTCCTTTTAACATGCCCTTGTTGATGAAAAACTGACCGCATCAATTATTCACTGGCCTGAGTTGACTCGGTTTTACCTTCTGTAAATTTTTGTATGAGTCTGAGCTTTTAACCATGAGGAATGCTAAACTGAAAGACTCATTTGTAAAAACCCAATGGAGTTTGAAATTAAGAACAAAAGGAAAACGAGGTTGATTGTAAATAAATCCTTTCTTTTTGCGTGACTAACTCCCATTATGAATGGAGTTAGTCACATCTCAACAAAGTGTAATCTTGTATGGGAGAAAGAAAGAAAATGGAAAAAAATATCAAGGTCATGTTTGGCTGCCATGAAAAAAATTTCCACGTGAGAGAGGCCTAGGAAGGCTAGTGGAGTGGAGGGAGCATGGCAAGAGAAGAAAATATCCCAAAATAAGATTTGCTATGGACCTTCCGCAGAAGGCATTTCGTGGGCCGGCTGTTGCATGAGAGAGCAGCACTCCTCTCATGCAACAGCCGGCCCGCCGCTGCAGGAGAAATTTGTCCGAACTGTTAAAAACTCAGTTAATCGGGCGTATACATATGATATCACACACACGGTTTTTATTTTAATGGGCTTTTTCAATGGGTGTCTTATCGATCCAAAGGGCCTCTTTAAATGGATAAATATTGCTTAAAAAGTAGGAGGAGTTCTCTCTGTTTTTTGACACACCCAAAAATAAAAAAAAATAAAAAGAGTTCTCTCTGATCCAAAGGCCCACTCCATAGGATGATCCAAACTGTCCATAACGTAAATTGGTTGTGCCCCTAAAATACCGTTTACCTAAAGATTATGACAACCAATTGTGAGTACCATATTGATTATTGGACTCAAAATTACTTTTAGGCCTTTTCATTTGAGATTGTGACTGTTAACGGCAACTACAGAATACACTTTCTATGTATGGCTTATTGCCTTGTTCAGTAATGGCAACTACAGTAGTGTACACATTCTATGTGTGGCTTGTTGCCTTGCTTTGTACATACTATGTATTGTTTATTGCTTGTTTAGGTTCTTGTTCCTTAATCAAGGGATTAAACCTTTGTAATATCTATAAATACATGTAGCTCATGGATACAGAGCACAAGATTCACAATACAAAATCTCTTCTTTACTCGGTTAACATGGTATCAGAGCCAGGCTCGATCCATCGTCCTTTCCTTTGGCATTCAACAGTGCTGCTCAATTGATTGTTGCTATTATAGCTATCTGTTATTTTTCGGCAACTCTGCTGAATCCGATCTGTCCCCTTTAAAGAAAAAAATAATTCTATGTTGCCGCCTTGCCGTTACAATTCCCATCTTGCCAACGTTTTCTTCACAAACTAGTGCCTCGATACCGTCTGTTTCTGGTCTTGTAACCATCTGACCATCTTCCATTGAAGACCTTTATCCTCTCTATTCTCTAAGTCTTACTTTGGAGGCAAAAGTCATATCACAGCGTTGACCACCGTTGTATTTCAATCAGCTTTTTTTCCCCTCATATAAGGCTTTATCTTTCACCGGATATTTGCGTTAAATGCTTTTGAAAGCTGATTGACTAGCTTATAGAGGCAAGCTGCTTCCTCTGCCTTAATAAGGCAAGTTGTCTTCAATCCACCAACCCTCATCTGTCATTACTTCTTCTTTTTTTCACATATCCTTACTGTGAGAAATAGGGGTGTCAATGGATCGGACGGTCTGATGGATAGTCCGAATCCGAACGTTAATGAACAGGATCTAAAAATATGAATAGGATCCATGGGCATATTTCGGATCATCAAATCTAGGATCCGAAAAATTATGGATTGTGTATGGGCACGGAACAGATGCCATTTGGATAGTCACGATCCGAAATGGTTTACAAAAATACCCTCTAAGTTTTGTTAATGCTAACCGTTCTATGAAGGGTATTTTGGTCAAAACCTCTCTTATCACTTAATGAATCGAATGGGAATGCGATTTCATTCATTTCAGTCGTTTCATTTCATACTTTGACGAAGGAAAAGAGAGAGGGGTTTTGTTCTTTATGCATAATATTCTTTGATAATAGTTATACATTATATTTGTGTATGTAATTTTGATTAGTTTTATTATTTACAAGCATTATTATACACATAGATTAAACATAGATAAGATTTTAATTTAGTTGAAGAAAATGCATAGAGACACACTAATAGTGTACTGCCATTCTATCACTTTTTAAAAAAATTAATTGTTTACTTAGCTTAGTGGGACATAATAGGACACTCCGATGGACGGTCCGAATTAAAATGGATCGTGATCATGACGTGGAAAGTAGGATCCGAAGACCAATCCGACTCCGACCAGACCAATAAGGAATTTGAATGGATCGTGACTATGACATAGGTGGATCCGACCCGAAGTGGATCCGTTGACACCCCTAGTGAGAAATTATATGGTGGCCGACCGTGAAATCACAAGGAGAGAGAGAGAGAGAGAGAGAGAGAGAGAGAGAGAGAGAGAGAGACCGCTACCTTGATTTTAGATCCAAAGAAAAGTAAAAGAAGGGGGCATTGGATGGATTTAAAATCAAGGGAGGGGGTGTTTTCTCTCTCCGACCTTTACATGTAAAGGTCGGCCACCATATAAATCTCACCTTACTGTAGCCTTTATGAAATAAGGCTATATCAATATACCGAAGGGTATTTGCATGCTACACTTGCTACACTTGGCCTCTCTCAGACATCATCAATTTTGCACACAACATTGCAACACTTGAATCGGTGTAGACATTATTAGCAAATAAGGAGGTCCTACCAGGAGATCCCAGGCTACTTGTGAATCATTCTATCTCAGCTCGCTCCACGTTAATCATCTTTTGCGAAACCCATTTGAGAAATAATGACTTCTGAAATCACTCAACCCATTGTGGTTAAATTGGATGGAACAAATTATAGCCATTGGTCTTTTCTTATGCGGAGTTTTTTGAAGGGAAAAGGCTTTCGAAAATATGTTACGAGCGATATTAAACATCCAAAAAACAGACGATCCCAAATTTGATGATTGGGAAATTAACCACAATAAAATTGTTACCTGGATCGCCAACACTGTCGCTCCATCCATTAGTATGCAATTTGGCAGATTTGAAATCGTCAAAGATGTATGGGATTTCTTATCTCGCCGGTATGTGTAATCTGATTTTGCTCGGAAATATAAGTTGGAACAAGATCTTCGTTCACTGAGACATCAGAAGGACCGATCCATTTCAGAATTTCATTCCCAAATGATTATAATTTGGGATGAATTGGCTCTTATGGAGCCTAAATGGATAACTGATTCAGAATTGCGGTACAACTATCGAGAAGAAATGTTGTTAGTACAATTATGGTGATGTTACTGATTGACGTTCCACAGCAGGATTTTGTATGTTTCTTGGCGATTCTCTTATCTCATGGAAAAGCAAGAAGTAAACATTCGTTGCTCGCTCCAGTGCTGAAGCTGAATATCGTGCTCTTACCCATTCTACTACAAAAATTAATTGGTTACGTTAGCTTCTCCGTGACATGGGTGTTTTGCTTTCTGATCCTACCCCCTTCTTATGCGATAACAAAAGTGCCATTCAGATCACGCACAATGATGTCTTCCATGAACGCACCAAACACATTGAAGTTTACTGTCACTTTATTCGCGATCATGTGTTATGTAAGACGATTTCCTTGCCGTTTATTCCATCCGAACACTAGATTGATGATTTATTCACCAAGTCTCACTCATCCTCCCGTTTGCGTTTTCTTATTTCCAAACTTCAAATGCATTCAAAAGCATCTTGAGTTTGCAGGGGGGTGTTAATGGCAACTACAGAATACACTTTATATGCATGGCTTATTGCCTTGTTCAGTAATGGCAACTGTAGTGTACACATTCTATGTGTGGCTTGTTGCCTTGCTATGTACGTACTATGTATAGTTTATTGCTTTTTTAGGTTCTTGTTATCCTCATTTGTATTCCCTTAATCAAGGGATTATACCTTTGTAATATCTATAAATACATGTAGCTCATGGATACAGAGTACAAGATTCACAATACAAAATCTCTTCTTTACTCGGTTCACAGTGACAACGGATCGAGAGCCCCAAACCGATTATTTGACTAATTTAATTTTGAGTCCAATGAGTTTTATATGGTGTAAGCCCTTAAAGTCCTTTATTTTTCAAAAAGTATTGTACCGACCACACGATAAAATGATCCATACTGTCCATGTGATGGGCCACAACGTAAATAGGTTGTGTCCAAAAAATCATTTCCATAGGATGATCCTAACCCTCCGATCTATAGAGGAACCGCATATTATGGAACCTCTATAGATCGGAGGGCTAGGATCATCCTATGGAAATGATTTTTGGGGCGCAACCTATTTACGTTGTGTTCCATCACATGGACGGTTTGGATCATCCTATAGTGTGGTCCGTAAAGTATTTTTTGAAAAATACGGGACTATAAGGGCTTACACCGTATAAAATCTAGAGTTCAAAAATCTCGGGACAATCTCAAACGAACAGGGCCTTACATTTGAGTCCAATAATCAATTTAGTGCTCACAATCAGCTGTCATAATCTTAAACAAACAGGGCCTATAAAAAGGTTAGAGCATCCCATGGAGTGCTCTAAAAAAAGGTTAGAGCATCCCAAATCAGGGGGGGCAAGTTTTGTCTCTCTCTGCCCTTTATTCTACACGGTCGGCCACCTTATAATATCTCCTAGTAAAATCTCCTTTCAAAATACGTGTATGTACCTGCCCTTTATTCTACAGGGTCGGCCACCATATAATATCTCCTAATAAAATCTCCTTTTAAAATACGTGTATGTACCTGCAGGCACCACATGCCTAATAAGCCCTTGTCCTACCGAATTTTTCGAAAAGTATTGTAATGACCACACGACCACACTATAGGTTGGGCAAACCGTCCATTTGATGAGCCACAACTTAAATAGGTTGATATGTAGAGGTTTCCATAATATGCAGTTCCCCTGATCGGAGGGTTGGGATCATCCTATAGAAATGATTGTTTGAGCATAACCTACTTACGTTGTGGCCCATCAAATGGACGGTCTGGATCATCCTATACTGTGGTCCATACAGTACTTTTTGATAAATAGGGTGATGATAAATTCACACCCCCTATAGGATAATTCGCACCTCTCTTAAAGTGAATTTAGGTTAAAGTCTGGCACAATTCACGTTACAAAACGGGGCAAATTATCCTGCAGGAGATGCGAATTCACCATTGCCCAAATAAGGTGCTGTGAGGGCTTACACCGTATAAAATCTCCTATTTATTAGGCTGTAGGGCATCTGAGAAGAAGCATCCTCATTCAGAGAGAGAGAGAGAGAGAGAGAGATGGCTTGTAATGGTGGATTGAGATCGGGCCTGAAATTGCTCAAGTCCTCCTCAGAAAATGTTGTTTCAAGATCAGGCACGTCTCCTTTCCCCTCTCTTGATTCCATCTCACACTCATGGTTTTATGTTTCTATCTATATCTTGAACGATTTTGTGGGTTGCAATTAGGGTTTTCTTTCTTTAGATTTATCTCTTCATTTTTTTCCTTTTCACTTTTCGCCACATTCACTTGCTCCCTCCATCTCTTTCTGATAATGTAAAAGTTTAAACAGTCACTTGGGCAATCCGATTCCCTTTATGTAGATTCTGTATCTGATCTAGCTCAAGAATGCTATAACTAATAAGAAAACTAATACCTTCAAGCCTTCTTGATTTATGTGGTGATAGAGTTTGTAAAGATGAGTGATTCATGGTAATCTTACTTCATATTGGTGTGATTTTCCCTATTGAATGTTGATCATATGTTCTTATATGATGGATGCACATATTTCCTTAGCCTTGCTATGGATGGGTCATGGAGAAAATCCTCCCCAATTGGATGATTCTAAAACCCTCCAATTTGGGGACGATTTTTTTTTTATTTGATACGAAATGAAATTTCACTGTTTTTATTTATTCTTATGTAAAAAATTTTGTGCCTCAGTTTTTTATTTTTTGTATATCATGGCACCTTGTTTCCATGTTTGATATAAACATGCCTGTTCCTGCCCTTGTGGTTGTTAACGTGTCGAAACAATCATTTGGTGTCTTGTATTGAAGAAAGGGATAGTGCTATTGAACTCATTGGAAAACCGTCTTTGGAACATGGAGTTATCTGGATCAATGGTATATTGATATTCAATGTTTTTTGTTAGTCCCTGAGCTTTTACACCAATGCTAAACGATCTGGTTTATAGTAAGCTCTAATTGTCTATGAACGTATAAGTCAACAAGAAGTGAAGGAATTTGGGTAAAATCATTAATGAAGTTTTTGTACTTTTTCATCGTCTAATTGTATCTAGTTTATAGTAACTGCATCCTTTATCTTATAAATCTCGAATGCTCGTGCTTTGCCGAGAGGCATCAGATGATTTCACTTCATATTAAAGCTCCTAAGTTCCATTGAATTCCCACTGGGCTCTGTGATGTATGGCTGGCCAGCGGATGTGAATATCAGATCCAGCGTTTAAGAATTTGTTAATTGATGGGGTTAATTCCTTTCATCCTCAAGTTATGCATAATGCTTAGACTAAAAATCATCAAAGGGGCTCTTTGGAAGAAAGAAAGTTTTAAAAATCTCGTAAGTAAAATGAAATAGAAGGCAAAATAAGGGAATTAAGTTGCGAGTTTGAAACTAGAGAGACCTTAATCCATATTAGACAAGGAAAGATATGTTTACTCCAAACATTAATGCATTAGAATTTTAGGTCAAGGAGAAACTTATGGCACCAAAGTTAAGGGTGACTTGATTGGTAAAGGGAGGCTTGAGTCAGCTTTCTCATATACAAGGACGACCTTTATAGGCAAGGATTAATTGTTCAAAAGATTAAAGTTTATGGATTCAGTTTTGGAAATGGTAAGGGAATGACAGAGGCTATTGCTAACAGATAACTACTATGTGATTCACTATACGACTGGATGCTGGACTTGCCCATACATTAATGCAGGTATCAACGTGCTCAGGTATAAGGTTTGGTGTAGTCAAATTCTCCCGAAGATTAGAAGAACCAAAAAGCCAATAAACAGAGAGAGGGATCCACCTACAGTTCTCAAAGCGCACACAGTATAATTCTATGGAAGGATAAAACAACAAGCTGAACTTTATCATCCTAGATCCAAACAGAGAGGATGCCCAATGTATCATATAAAATGTCAAAGAAACCCATATATGTTTTGTCTCTTTTTATAGTTCAGGCCACACCCAAAGGCATTACATCCTTAATGCCCATAAAGGTGGTTTTGAGATTCCCCAAGACTTTCCTAGTTTCCATAGAAAGGAGAAATTGCCATTAAGTATATGATGCAGTGCAAATCTTATGTTTTTTTTTTATCAAGTGAAAGACACAAAACAAAAAGAAGCTAGGTTTAACACTCCATCCCAAAAAAACAAGGATTACAATATGAACATCCCGTGCCACACCATCAAATTTGAACAAAAAAACGCCGAAATTTGCTAAGGAATCAGACCTATCATTTCTTTCAAAAAAAAAAAAAACATTTCTTTCTCAATGAATATGAGAAAAGGAACACTCGAACTGTGTAAAGATATCATTTATCTCTCTAAAATACTATTTGAACCTCGATTGGGGGAATGGATTCATTTTTAAGCCATCTGATAGTGCTAAGAGATACGTCTTCAAGCCAAATCTTATTTGGGTCTTGCTTGAGGGCAAGCATGACCCCGCAACATGCCTCCTCTTACTTCTGCTTCGATCCCATCGCTGTCACCACTAGGATCTACATATGCCAGTATCACTTCTATTAGAGTAGAACACCCCCCCTCACACACACGCGCGCGACCCCTCTTCAGCAAAATAATAATAATAATATCTGTGATACTGCTAGTAGTGCTGCTCTCATGAGATACTTTACTACTACCGTGGAAGTTGAGTTTAAGCCACCATGAGAAAAGGGAAGCCCAAATCTCCTAAGGTTTAACCGGAAGAAAATTAGCACCATTAGATATCCCATCATGAATACTGTCTTGAACGGAAATGCATGAAGAGATTGAGGCGCGTTCAGATAGTCAACAATAATCCAATCCAAATCCATATGTTATTCTACTAAGAATTGGATAAAGATTAATTAGTTGAAGAGTTTTCTAGAATATCAATGTAGATTTGTAGTTTGGCATAAACGATCCTTTATTTTTTTAAAGTGATTTAAATCTCATGAAATCCAACCATTTTTGGACCATCAAATGATTTTGTTTTCAATGTTGTGAGGAGATTTCTTGGGATACCAAAACTCGAAGCTGCAATCCAAGGGCATAAAATCCAAGACCTTTTACTGACAGGGCAGCCAAGAGGCTGGTAATTTTATTTTCAATGTTAGAAGTAGCAAAATGCGATTTCATTTTGTTACGTGATGATGTGAGACAAAACTTCAGAACTCTGACACAAAGTTAACTCTGAGGGCCTGGTGGGGTTCGATTGTCACGATGCTTGGTTTTGTATTAAGCAGGTGTCCCTAAAAACCTTTTGTTCTTAGATATTTGGCGAAAACTCTATAATATTTCATCTTTTAAGCAAAGAGCTCCTTGATGATTAAGGAGTGGGGCATTTTGGGGCTGTTTCAATCTAGATTTAAAAAATTATAGGACAAAAAGATTTCAGGGTCCAGCAGAGGACTAGAACTTCTCTAGAAAATAGAAAAAATCTTCAATACTGGAAATAATTCTCCATGGATGTCTAGAATGGGCAGAAGTGTACAAAAAAAAAAGGGCAGTCTTGGTCTGAACAGCTCACTTCCATTCATTCATATGTTGGTTGAGGGAGGCAATGGTGAAACTAGGTTATTCTTTCATGAGGTGCCAATTGATTTGCAATCGGTGTGCGCAGCAGTTTGCAGAGGAGATTGAAGGCTCAATTGAGATTGTCTAAATGGTATATGTGGACAACATCAAACAGTTTTTTTTTTATCAAAAGAAAAAGCTTCTTCTCTATATCCTACTTTCCATGACTACAATTTTTGAGTTTTGGTGGCAGCAAAGGGTGCAAGGAAATTGTTGTAACGACTTTTTTTTTTCTTTCCCTATTTGGTTCACACGTTGAAAGATCTTTAAACCAGAGTCCCAGACAGTGTGCTATACCTAACTTCGTTCGGAAATTGCCTTTAAAGGTTTTCGAAGAATTTATCCCATTATTTGTTGTAACAAACTTGTTTTGTATTTGATATTTTCCTTGAAGACCAAATGCCTGTCCAGAGGTAAATATGCATATTGAGTATTCAGTTGTGGCAAAGTTTTGGCATTAGGCTCATTGAATCTTTCGAACCATTTTGGTGAGGACTGTTCAGCTTGATCTGTGAAAAAGGACTGTTCAGCTGAAGGGTGATCTATCAAAAGCTAATTGGTACCAGCAAACAACAAAAATAATTGTCATATTCATTGCTTTTTAGCTAATGGAATTGTAGGTATTTTCATATGTTTGGGTATATCTTGAAGAAAAAGTATGTTGGGATATTGCTCAGTTCCATAATTTTACTGGTCAATAGAAAGCACAATGGTAATCATTCAAAAATATATATATATTTGAAAAACACAATGGCATGAACTCAATCAACTCATCATTGGTACATTGTATTTCTATAGTAGTTTGATCATCTCTTTACTTGGAAGAGTAATTGAAGAAGCTATTGGTGCATGTTTGCTGAGTATCTTTGATTTCACAGGGGAATAAAGCAGTGGTATTTCCCCTTAATCCTCAAGTCAAAAATCAATTAACCCTAACATATTGTGGTTTTCGTTTTCCTGACACAATATTGGCTTATGTTACAATTGCCCAAGCACATGAGAAATTAAAAAATGGGAAAATGCTCTTTTTTAGTACTATAATAAGCAGAGAAGCACATTAAAAGTGACCTGAATCACTTCTTCCACATCCTTTATTTCGACCGATGATAGCACATTAGTTGACTAGAAAAAAGTCCACGTATAAGTAAAATAATGCACAACTTTTGTTGTCACGCCCCGACCCCACTGTATAGATATTGTCCGGTTCTGGGTCATCTACCCTCCCCGGTTTTGTTTTCCAGCAGAACTAACCATGCCTGACCCACTCCACGGGGCCCGCCCCTTGGAGATGCTGAAAACGTGTCTACATAGGGAGAGGAGAAATCCACATATATAGCCCAATAACTTTTCCTCCTTTTCCGATGTGAGATCTTTCAATCTACCCCCCTTAGGGCCCAGCGTCCTCGCTGGCCATCATACTGGATGGGAGGTCCCGCTTTGATACCATTATATCACGCCCCGACCCCACTGTATAGATATTGTCCGGTTATGGGTCATCTACCCTCTCCGGTTTTGTTTTCCAGCAGCCCTAACTGTGCCCGACCCACTCCGCGGGGCCCGCCCCTTGGAGATGTTGAAAACGTGTCTACATAGGGAGAGGAGAAATCCACATATATAGCCCAGTAACTTTTCCTCCCTTTCCGATGTGGGATCTTTCATTTGTTGTTGTTTTTTTCACATTGTTCAGACTTATAAGATATGATTTGAAACTCTCTAGACTTCCAAGATATGATACTTGGATGGTTTCAATTTCTGAGGTGCAAGTCCTTAACTGAAAGTATTTACGTGTGTAACAGTGTCTCGAGGATTCCACTCAACTGGGGTGAAGAGAATGGGAGGAGGACATGGCCATGATTCAGAGCCCTATTACCTTCATGCAAAGCACATGTATAATTTGGACAGGATGAAATATCAGAAGCTGAAGATGAGTCTTGGAGTGTTAACTGCCTTCAGCATCGGCGTTGCTGTTCCCATCTATGCCGTTATATTCCAGCAAAAGAAGACAGCTTCTGGTTAATTCGTCACCACGTTTTGCAGACAATGAAGCAGACCAACTCTTATATTTGGTATGGTAATTAAACTTCTTTGATATAAGTTTGAGCACCACCTTGAAACAATGGAGTTGGAATGCATTCCAGTTTTTTTTCTTGTTTTTCATTTCTGAATCTGCTTTCTAAACATGTGGGTCTTTAATAAATGCAAATTTTAGTTCTGATGCCATATTAGAGTGGCTTTTAAGTTGCTTTTGGCAGCAGGGGATGGTGAAACAGTTTCATGTTAGGAGTCGCTCTGGAAAACCTCATTTGTTCCAGAGTTTTTCACTCTTCACAATAGAAAACCTGCAGAATCTGTTCTGTTGATGGTTTTTTGCCTAATGGAATCTTAGGGCGTGTTCGGCAAGGCTTTCCATTCTCATCAAAAAATCCGGGTAGAAATGGATTAATGAAAATCTGTGGAGTGACTCCGAGTCGTGTGGAGTGACTCTAGTCGCTCCGTGGAATCTCATCAACCAGTCACGCAAAAAAGAGAAAATGTTGAAAACAGGCTTTGCGAGCCGTAATAAGCTGGATTTTGAAATCATTGGTCTTGGGTTGGGTTGGTTTTCAAGTAGAATAACCCGACCTAATCCATTAAAGAGAGAAAAAAAAAACTGAAATCCGAAGAGGAATGTACTATGATTTTCTTAAATATTTCTTGAATAACATGAAAAATTATTTTTCCTTCTTAAAGTAATGCACTCGATGACTTAATTTAAAAAATTCTGGTGTGTATATTTGTTCTCTAAAATCTTTGAAATTAGTGACTATCCTACCTGATCCAACCCGAGAAACTTAGATACTCAGATTTTTTGTTCTCTAGTAGAGTAGGGTGGTTCTGGAAAGCCCTGAGTTGCAACCCTAGTTGGAGCCGCCCCAGACTAAACTCCCAAAGTACTGAAAACCGTGGTATTTAAAGTTGCCCCCACTCATTCAGATTGGGGATGAGTCGTGGGCCAAAATCCCATCCCAAAATGGAAAACTAAATGACCCCACTTTGTGGTCTTTACACTGAAATGGGAAAGATACAAAAACCATGGACTACATTCTTCAGGAGAACAAGTCTTCCATGTTCTTGGTGAAATCGATAATGAGGCTTAATGAACATCTGCATTTGGCCCTACCAAGACTTTATTCTCCAAACAGATCGACAGATCAGATCACCTCCACATGGCATGGCACACATGACTCCGGCTCTGTTCACTTGTTTTCCCGGGAAAGGAAAAGAAAAGGTTTCTCGGGATTCTGACGTGGCATTAGGAAAAGAAATCCAGGGAAACTGTGTAGGAAAAAGTTTCCCGCGCCTGTTCACGTGCGCAGGATCTATGCAGGAAAATATTTCCCGAGAAACTGCTTGCCCACCTTTTATCACTAGTTTTCCCGGGAAAGCAAATCTGACCAAAATAATGGGAATTGGTTTCCCACACTAGTGAGAAAAGAGACATTTCCAAGTCTTTTTTGGCAATTCCATGTCATTATTTGACATATTCCACCCAGGCTTGTTACTTTATCAGGAAAGCAAGTGAACACCAGAATTATGTCTTGTCAAGAAAAAAGGAGTCTATTTCCAGGGATTTGCTTTCCCGGGAACGCAAGTGAACAGAGCCAAAAGGACTATTAGCGAAGACGAGCCTACGGTTTTTTGGAGAAAATGAATTGCCTGAAATAATTTTTTTAACCTAAGAATAGGTAACACCAACTCACCAAACCTTACGGCCATGTTTGACAACCATGAAATTTTTTTCCATGGGATATTAGCATTTCGAGTGGTGAAAGAGGGGCAATGAGGATGGAGAAATGAGAGGGCAGGAGTGAGGAGAGGGTGAGAAGTCGCTGAAAACAGGGAAAAGAAAACTTTACTATTTTTCAGCACTCGACCCAATCTCCTCACCCCTGCCCTCTCAATTGTCTCTCTCCCACTCTTTCTACCCCTCCCCTACAACTTGGGAAACTCATGTTCCCTGGGAAAAAAATTTCACGGTTGTTTTCCAAGGAAAAGATCCTTGTTGCCGAACATTCCCTTAATGAACACAATTGCATCAATAGAAAATTCCAATTTTATCATATATGAAAGTTTGGATTTGCTAGCGTCCATCGCAGATGGTCTGTTGCATGTTAGACCAACCACATAGGCTCATTTTACAGCAGCTTTTGTTTTCATTCATGACGTGGCTCAGCTACATGCAACAGACCATCTGCGATGGATGCTATGCGATGGACGCTAGCAAATCCCATGAAAGTTACATTGTTCCATTCAATTGAAATTTTCAATATCCCATCCTTTTTAAGCACGGATATCATAATCGGTTAGCTTTGGATCTGGATATGACACGCATAGACACAAAGAGACATGGACCTAAATCTCATCATCTAAATCCAAACATTGGATCATAGCCCTTCTGTTTAGTCTTTGGATATGAATCACGTTTGGTCATAGCTAGAGAAACCAAAAGATCATAATCCTCTTGCTCCCTTGTTGAGTTGCCAGGGTATTAATTAGCCCCATCAAACAGCATTATCTTACACAAAATATGCCAAAGAGATATCTTGCAGTGCCTTCCTCTTGCAGCAAATCACATGTATTATATCTGTCACCACTCTTGTTTACCTCATCATCAAGCACCTTGAGTCCCTGAAAAAACCCAATAGTTTGTATTGTAAGTGTCAAAACTTTTTAGAAGTTTTTCAGATATTAGAAAATCGAGTCAAAGGATGAGACACTCTTCTCCAATCATTATTAACCAGGAAATAAGTAACTGGGAAAAAGTAACCATTTAAAAGAACAGCAAGAAGGGCGATATAAAAGAACAGTAAGGACTTCTGTCCTTCATCTTTTGTTGAACAAATATCATTGTATAGAAAAGAAAAAGATTAGAAATGTTCCCAAAGAGTATGGATTGTGCCTAGTTAAATTTCATTAAAAAGACCGAGGTGGTCAAAAAAATACAGAATAAAGATACAGAGGAAAAACAATGCTATACAACTAGGAAAGAGAACACAACGAAAAAGTCGAGGGGGGAAAAGTCAACGAAAAAGATTAGAAATGTTCCATAACTCCTACTTGCCGAATTCGACACCTCGAATCTATGTCAGATCCTCTGAATTCATGCAACATAGGGAATAAAGGGTAATAAGATATGACAATTAGTGGGTCTTCGAAGGAATTGTTCCACCGCTTTTTTGAAGGACTTGTTCCCGGATCTGTTTGTGGTGTCATCTTCAACAGAGGCCTTAGTCAAAGACCTCTTCAAGAGGAGAGAGGATAGGGTTGTGTGGCTGCCAGCTTTCAGAAGAAACTTTTTGGACAGGGAGCTGTGATCGGTGTCCAGGCTTTTTGAGATTCTTGAGGGATGCTATATAAACAGGAATGGGTCACATTCAAGGGTGAGGGTCACGAACAGTTCGGGGGAATTTTCCGTCAAATCTTTTTACCAGCACCCCGTGTCTTGCCCTGCTGCCCCAGTGTAGCATGGGTTTGGTCTATCCAAGCCCCTCCCAGGGTTGGAGTATTTGATTGGGCTGTTGTTCGCAAGCGTATTCAGGCAGTGGATTTTCTGAGGGAACGAAAAATGATGATTATTGATCATTGTGTTCTATGTATCCAAGATGGGGAATCAATGGACCACTACAAGGTAGCTAAGGAGATATGGAGCGGCATTTTGGAGAGATTCGGCATATCCTAGGTATTCCCTAAGCACTAAATTGATCTATTGGATTGTTGGCAAATGTCTCCTTGGAGGAAAAAGCACAAAATACTTTGGAATACATCCTTCCTTGCAGTTGTGTTGGTTTTGTGGAAAGAGAGTAACGTCAAGATATTCAAGGGGTATGCTAAGAGCCCTTCTTATCTATCTAATAAGGCGGTAGCTCTTACAACCTTTTGGGTGAAAACCCTTCCAACCTTCAAATTTGCTTCTGCTTTTGACTTGTGGAACGGGTGGAGGGAGGTATGCTCCAGTTCAGAGTATATCCTTCCGCCATATCAGAAGATCTGCCAATAGGGTGGTGGATAAGCTTGCCGGGAATGGGGTTCGTTTGGTGACCCTTGAGCAGTTCGATTTTTTACCGACTTGAGTTTTTCTGGTCCTTTTGTAGCCTTATTTTTATTTCCGTGCATCTTTCTTGTCTCTTTTTTCATGCTTGTATTTGACCATCTCGGTCCCTTCTCTTTGAATGAAATTTCGGCCATTCAAAAAAAAAAAAAGATGACAGTTCCGAAGGAAACTTCTTTTAATGAAGCGCAAGGTATGGCTGAGGGAAGGAAGCTGAATAAAGGATAATAAGATATGACAAGGAAATTTCTATTAATGAAGCACAAGGTAGTGAGTGAGACTGAGGGAAGAAAGCATACAGTACTTGCATAATTTATTAATTATTAATTACTGAAAGGTGTAACCAGCAAGAAACACCAGAAACAGGGTTTTCTTCCATAGGTACATCCGTACATTAATTGCTGAATCTGGCTGAAGATTGATGTCAGCATTGACTCTTCAGCTGGATCAGACCCTCAACACTTACCATGAAAAAAAATGATTTACAATGCTATTGATGAGAAGGTCTAGTTAAATACCTGAATTACTGAATGTTATAGTTTACCACATAAATGACCACAAAAATAAAGAACAATATATGTGTGTGTGTGCGCGCGCGCGCATGTTAAGTAAAATCTAATAAAAAAAACTTGTTAGATTTCTTATTGGAAAATGATAAGGAGATGCAAAAATAGTATGCTTTCCCGGCAGGGCCAATGTATTTTGGCCGTGTGTCCATGTTGCTTTAATGAGCAACTGGGTGAACTGTCACTCAGTTGTTCAGTAATGCACAACGGGGACAAGTAGCCAGGAAACAATGACTGTCCCATGGTGCATCCTGGTTTTTTGTAACCCCTAGAATATCCCTTTCTTGTCATATATAAGGCACCAATCTATTCATCTTGCATAATAATGTATTCATTCGGGCTCCACATGTTGAATTCAAACAATGATTCTCTATTGCACTACCATAATCACGAGTGAAATATTGATCAAAATACTATTTGCTCTTCAAAACCATTATTTACAACTAGAAAATGATGGGTAAAGAGACAATTCAAGTACCTCCATGTCGAGAAATGAGAGCTCTCTGATATAGAGCAGCAAGATAGAAGAAAACAATCAACACTATGATGAGATCATCCAACAACCCCAGTATGCCGAACAAGCCTATAGAAACAGCATCACCAGTTGATCTCATACTAATGCATAGTTATAAGGTTGTAACCAATCCAGTAACGAAAAAGAAAAAAAATATCACAACAGAGATCAATGTGATATAAAAGTTACCTTCAGGAATAATGTCTACGGGGCTAACTACATAGATGATGCTTGCTGCCATCTGCATACATAAGACATAATCAGCACTTGCCTGAAAAAATGAATGCCCAGGCCAAAACTCCTCCATTGACTTAAATAGTATTGCAAGAATCCAACTAATTAAAGATTTCAGTAACCTGAACATTTAAGTAGATGATGTATGCCAAACAAGTTGCACAAAAAACTGCTTCTCTATAAGCCTTTAGGCTCATCAAGCATCAGCCATTGTCTAGAATTAGTGAGAAGTGAACCCAACAGTCTCAAGAGCACTGTCACTCTAGTAGTTATAGTTTCCAAATCATTCAGAATTTATGCATTCTCTTGGGATGATTTCCTAATCTCACTAAGATAAAGGACAAACCACCAGTGCAATTAACATCAATTAAAAAAGGGCGGCCCAGTGCATGAGGCTCCCGCCAGTGCGGGGTCTGGGGAGGGCTAGATGTACGCAGCCTTACCCCTGCTTTACTGCGCAATTAACATCAATTAAAAGACCTAATTTTTTGGAAAACAATAAAATGATTAGACCAAGAATTAGCTTATCCGTCACGTTTAATAAACTTCATCCATGCAAGCTGAAAATAGAAAGAAAAGTAGAGGAACAAGGATGAAGGAGAAAGGGGAAGAAAAGAGATGGAGAGAAGAAAGAATGTGTGAGGACTGCCTCCCAACTCTACGAACATAAAATATTTATAATGAGCCTTTAAACAAATTACATGTTTCCTAATTATGACTTAAAAGAGTTTGTATTATAAGGCCCTGTTCGTTTAAGATTATGACAACCGATCGTGAGTGCCAAACCAATTATTGGACTCAAAATTAAGTTTAAATTTGAGTCTAATAGTCGGCTTAGCACTCATAATTGGTTGCATAATCTTAAATGAACAGGGCCTTAGATTGTGACAACTGATTGTGAAACCAAAACCGATTATTGGATTCAAAATTATGTTTAATTTTGAGTTCGATAATCGGTTTGGAGTCCACAATCGGTTGGCACAATCTAAAACGAACAGGGCCTAAGTGAGTGGACCCTGTCTCCCCCTCGAGCAAATGCATAGATGTCATCCATGCCCAGCTTTGAATAAATACTCCCATATTGAATGCATGCAAGAGCCTTTGTAAATGTCTTTCAGTTTATCTTTGGATTTCACATATGGTGTAGCTATCACTTCACTAAAGACCTTTTACAGGCGAAATGACAATACACTTCAATGGGGTTGGCCTTTTCATGAAACACATCGATTGTCATAGTACATCTTCATAGCTTGAGGAAAATTGAAACTCAGTTCTTCCATCGGTGATTCAGTGCCTTTAATCATATTAACTCACGGAGTGTGAGCTATTGCACAGTACAATGCTTTTGCATTAGATCACACATCTACATTTTGTTTCTTGCTGCACCAAGTAACTAGATTTCCTTCCATGAATGTACAATAAACAGTAGTTGATCGTATGTTTCAAGATGATCCTGCTCAATCATCATCTCACAAACATTGAAATAGATTTGGGGACATGTTGAGTCAGAGTCTTTGCTTTCCGACGTGTGTATACTTTTATTGGCTGTCAATGGACACTACTTGGCATAGGTGGGTTGGACAAAGAAGAAGCAAGCTCGGCAATAGAGGACTTTGAAAGAACAAAGAATGGTGTTACCTCGAAGAATGTGACATCATCACAAACATACCTTTTTGTGAAGTCAGATTATACCAACACAAGTTCTTGAGTGCGAGAGTATCCCACAAAACACATATAACGGAACGATGATCCAATTTAACCAATCATGAGGTAAGAGAATAGACGAAGCAGACAATAAAATCTTTAGGAGGATTAAAGAACAATGGTATACCAAGAAATAGAAGAGAATGTGGCGACTTCCCACTTAAGATAAAGGAAGACATCCTATTTATTAAAAAACAAACAGTAAGGATCTCCCTGATATTTCCAAGGAACATGCATACTAATTAAAAGTATGTTAGAAACTTCAAGGAGATGACAGTGTTTACATTCAGCAAATCCAATTTGTTGTGGAGTATGAGAAGAAATGTGTGATGTAGGATGCCAAATTGTGCAAGGTACTCTTGAAATCCCATGGGCACATTCTTTTGCATTATCAGAACTCAAGGTACCTATATTCTGGCCAAACTGATTTTGAATTTCATTATGAATAGGTTCGATAATAGACAACATCTCAGAGTGTTCTTTCATTCAATATAACTATGTCATTTCTGAGTGATCATCCACAAAGGTAACAATATGTTTGACTAAATTAAGTTAGAACGTGTGACGGTCCCCAAACATTAGAATGAGCAAGAGAGAGAGAAAGGACTAATTTCATGGTCCGCAAACATTGGAATGAACAAGAGAGGAAGAAACTAATTTCATGTTATTTTTTCCTAAAGGAAAAGATTACGGCAATGCTTTCCTAACTGACATGCATCACAATCAAAGAGACATACCCAAGACTTAGAACATTTAAAAGTAAACTACACATAGATGGGTGACCGAGACGTTGAAGCCATATTCTGGCAAAACTTTAGTGTGCAAGGCAACACCAGCAAGTCCATGATCCAGATAGTAGAGCCCACCGAACTCAAACCCTCCACCAATTGTCTTCTTTGTCAAAAGATCCTAAAAAACATGGGGGGGGGATAAAAGGTTATGAAGCCAATAAGCAACTTAGTCAATTTTCGGACCGACAGAATTAGATTGAAAGTCAGGCACATGTAAAATAGGCTGCAATGACAGATATTCTGCGTAGCACACTGTCCCTAAACAGTAATGGGCGTGAGAGATCCATCAACAAGGGTGACAGAAGAATAAGAAGAATAGGATCGTAAAAGATCAATGGAGGTGAAGGCATACATATGACTCACCAGTCATATGGTTTGATGCACCCAAATCAATTATCCAAAGAGAAGCACCGTGACAAGCAAGGAATCATTACCTGTATGAGCCAGTGCAGCCGAGGAGAATGGGTAAGGAATGAATGACTGGGAGTTTTTAATAGCATTTCATAATCTTCCCGGGAAAGCACACTTGAATTACAATTTATGAGGAAGAGGTATAGGCGGTTGAGTCTCGACAAAGCCATGATGGGAAGTATCATCTCCATCAGCTGAATGAGGTACTTGATTAGCAGATGCAGGCTTGGTAAATCTGTCCCAACATTTATCAAAATTGTAATTCGTCAATCCACAATAAATACGCTTCCTATCACCTCGTTCGCAACCAGGATTGGGACCTCCCCCTGAGTCACAGCTACGACCACGACCATATCCACAACTGCCACGTCCACTATTACCATGCTCAACATATATTGTAAGGGCAGATTTCTCATAAGAGAAGGCTTGGCGGAGGAGAGAGAAACTCTTTGAAGAAGAGAGCAAACAATGTTCAAGGAAGGTAGTTCAGTGTCTGCCATGATCTGCTTGCACAGCCATATTCAGGGCCAAAACTAGAAAGGAACTTAGACACCTTAAACTCTTCTCTTTGTCACTTCACGATCTCCAAATAAGCAGTCAATGATTGATAGACATCAATGGGTTCTTCCCACATTCCTCGTAAACCATTGTAGTATTGACTAAGACTTGTTTCCTCATAGAAATAAAATGTTCTTGGAAAGTTCATAAATCTAGGATCTATTGACATATGAAGAATATGTCGCTCCAACAAAATCTCAATTTTCATTTGTTGTTTCAAGGAACATGATATTGGCATTGACTTATAGTTCCATTGAATTCCATAGCCAGGTCAAGATTTGATAATTTTCATGAATTCAATAATCATACTTAGAGTTTGTTTTTGTTGGTACTGTGTATGTAAAAATGGGGCCCATGAATAATGAGATCCACAAAGAATGAAAGTGTTTGAAGGTCTAGGGAAGATCTAATGAATGAGGACTTAGATCGAGAGATAGGAAGAGGGTGGGAACAGCTAGATCAATGGCTTGGAAGAGTAGATCTAGGGTTCAAAGTGTAGTCAAGATTTTGGTCCAAATCTAGAATTTTGATCCCCATCAATGGTGAAAGAATAGTCAGATCTTAGTCTTCATCTTGAATACCAAGGCAGAAGACATAAGAAAAGAAAAAAGGTGCCTCAAAGGAGGAAAGAAAGATCAAATCGAATGGAAGGAAAAAAAAAGACAAGATAAAGGATAAAAGACCAGATCTAATGGAAAAGGCCAAAAAAAAAAAAGATAAAGAATCCAAGATCATATCTAATGGAAGAAACCACAAGAAAAGATAAAGAATCCAAGATTATATCCAAAGGAAGAAACCAAAAAAATAAGGGATGAAAGAGAAGGAAAAAGTAAAGTATCTCAAAATCATATCCAAGATCATATCTCATGCTTTGATATCATGTTGCATTTAATAACCTTCATCCATGCAAGCTGAAAAGTGAAGAAAGATGAAAGGGAAGAGAGAAGAGAGATGGAGAATAAAAGAATTAGTGTGGTTTGTCTCCCAAAGCTACAAACATATCATAGATTGTTGTAACATCCTTTGTAATGCTTAGAAGGTCTACCTAATGCTCATCTTGACTCTTGTCACATCGAGCTCCAGTTCAGCACCAAGCCACCCACCAAGCTCCCAACCTAGGTAAAGGGTAGAGGCATCCCCACATCAACACAAACAGTGTCATGGAAGGTGTTCTAAGATCACACTAGAGTTGATTAAGCCTCATTCTGCTCAGCCTGCACCAAATCCTGCTTGGAACCAAATCAAACTGCCTTGTCTTAGCCCTGGAACCCCAAATGCCCTCACAACTTGGAAATTGGTCCATGTGATGGCTCATCTTCGACCCCAACCTGGCACACCAACATGCCCTTTGATATGCCAACTGAATTCGCATTGACAATATGAATTTGCCTGATCCATGGCATACATGGGGTTTCCAATCTCATAGGATTGAATTACATAGCTATTAGTATATTACCCCGGCCTTCTCTGGGCCCATAGGGTAAAAGGATTCAAACAAAGTGCAGGTTAGAGCAGTGCTTCAAGGCATTCGGATCATTGATAGCTCTGATTCGAGTCATCTTATCATAGAAGGTAACTCCCTCAATGTCATCAGCTGGCTCGATGGCTGCCCTCCACCGTAGAGATTCTTTGAGTTTTTTATGAGATTCAAGACTGCTTGGAGGGTTCTCATGTCTGATTTGTTCATGTACGGAAATCAGCTAACAGAGAGGAAGATCGCTTTGCTCATTCCAGAGTTCCGCCCCTGGGATTGGAGATTTTTTATTTTTTTGCCTCCTTGACTTTGGAGTTTGGTTGTTATCTTTCTTATCAGTGTTATGCTACGTTCCCAACCATCTCGGTCGTGGGCTTTTAAGCTTTTCTTGAATTGATTAAATCATCATCCTTTAAAAAAAGAAGTGGACATAATATATAATTAAGAAGCACCTCAGACATACAGATTACATTTTTTGTCTTAAAATTTAGACAGACAAAATGCATTTGTGGCAATAAAAGAATAAAACATTCTAATGAATGGAAAATGCAATGAAGGGCGATTAAAAGACTTGGTCACTGTTATGTAAGGAATCCAAAATTATCAAAATATCCATGGAATTAGAGATAAAAATGCAAAATGTACGTAGCACATAATGAATTAACCAGAGAAGAAAAAAAAGATCTTAGTCATATACTTCAAGGTAAAATATCATAAATATACTTGGGATGTTATAATTGATCGGCACTAGTTTATGACCAAAGGCTGAAACTTCAGCAATGTAAAGCGCATTGGAACTTATAGTGCATAAGTCCACGATCTTGTAGTTGTTGAATGGACTTAACTGCACAAAACATACGAGCCTTGAAAACTAACGGAAGAGATCTTTGAGGATCCACCAGTTCTCCCAACAATCTTCGAAGTAAGAATGGAAGGTCTCTTAACCTCTGTAGAGACAAAAAAAAATCAAGTTTCAAATAATGGTAGAACCATGATTTGTGCAATGTTATGATAATTTCTCTAATTGAGATAATTAAAAGGAAATTTGTACAATCATGCAACAAACAATTAAGCAAAAATTCTCTAGTTTGAGTAAACCCAGAGTAACAAAGAAACTAGGATATAGAGAGAATTGAGGGTTTGGGAGACCTGCAAAGGTCATTGGGAGACAAAAGACAAGTTCAGGAAGCCTGGGAAAACCATATGGTCTGAGGGACGTGATGTGTCTTAAAGCGAAGGGGTAAAATTCAAAGTATATGCAAGGGATAGAGTCAAATTTTGGTGGGACATTTGGTGTACAGATAACCCATTGAAGGATATGTTTCCACAGTTGTTTTTCATAGCTTCAAATAAGGAAGTCATGGTTAAAGAATGTTTCACAAGAATAGAGAACAGGGTGGTATGGAGTCCGGCTCCGGCCTTCGGGATAAACTTTTTTCATAGGGAATTGGAAGACATGGGGAGCTTACTACATACGTTGGAAAGGTGTTCTATAAAGCTAGACGGGGAAGACAAAAGAGTGTGGGACATACAAGCACCACCGATGGTATGTTTGTTTGGATGACCGAAGTCGATCCTCAAAAGAATTCAGACCGCCGACTTCCTTAGAGAGGAATATGTTGATTGTCGATCATTGCACTCTATGTATAGTAGCAGGGGAAACAATGAACCATCTAGTAGTTCATTACAAGTTGGCAACAGAGGTATGGAGCGGAGTATTATGTAGATTGGGATTACATAGGTGTTCCCTGCTACTTTTTTGGAGTTCTTTGAAAGTAGGGCCATGGCACCATGGAAGAGGAAAGGCAAGACTTTATGGTATGTTTCATTCCTAGCCATTATTTGGGTTCTATGGAAAGAGATAAATGCTAGAATCTTTAAAGGTTTTTCGAAGGGAGCCAACTTCCTTTTCAACAAGGTGATTGCTCTAACTATTTCCTGAGTGAAAACATTAGAACCCTTTAGATCTGTATCAGCTTATGATTTGCGGCATGGTTGGAGAGAGATATGTAGCGCTTATAGCAACGATCCTGTAGTGGTCCAATCATGGATCCCTCCTTCTCATGGGATCCTTAAATTGAATTTCGACGGCTCAAGTTTGGGGAATCCGGGACCTTCGGGTATTGGAGGACTGCTTAGAAACGAAGATGGGGTTGTGATTTGGGCTTTTGGTGGGCCAATAGGGGTGACAGACTCTAATGAGGCGGAAGTTCGTGTCATACACCAAGAAATCAAATTGCTACAAAATGAAGACTCGAATAGGGTGGTGATAGAAGGGGATTCTCTCAATGTTATTAGGCGGCTTAGAAACCCTCATGTCGCCCCTTGGAGATTCACAGCTTTCTTTGATGAGATTCAGGATAGAATCGGAGCCTCCTCGATTTCCTTCAATCATATTAGGCGGTCTGCAAACGGAGAGGTCGACAAACTCGCTAAAGAGGCTGTACATAGGGATAGAGTGGAGCTCTTCGATTTCCTCCCACCCTACCTGTTTTTCATTGTGTTGTGTTATTTTTCGGGCTCTCAGTCACGTCATAATTTCTGGGACCTCCTCGGTTTTCATTTGGTTTTAATGAAATTGCTCTTACCATTCAAAAAAAAAGAGATAACTGAGGGTTTGTTTGTGATGATGAAGATAGACCTGTTGATGTTTCCAAGAGGACCAAAAAAACCTCTATAGCCTAGCAAAATGATGGTTGAGGATTCTCACTTCATGTGGTCAGATGGGTGGACAGTGTGTTAGAACATTAGAGATCAGAGGCATCAGAGATCAATGGTACGCGGGCCTTGTCAAAAAATTGATGAGACAATCAACAAGCTCGTCAACTTTAAGGCAATGCATATTCACCAAGAGGTTAACTCAAATGCAGATGAGTCACATCCATGTTGAACTTTATTCTTAGGACTCGATCAATGGTGGTTGCTCAGGTAATTTCATTAAAAACTCTGTTTTGTTTCCATCTCAAGACTCTAAAGTACTGGTTAAAAAAGAAGAGAATGTATGCGAAGTCCAGGGAATAACATAGCTATGTATTTTGCTTTCGCGGTGATAAGCTTTAATGGTGCTTCTTCTCGGTGTTCCATCAAATTTTTTCTTGGAATGTTCGTTTTGTGCTTCGTTTTTGGTAGGAAATCCGGGATGAACCTCCGACCTCAAGGTTGAAGACCAAATCCTAGACCATTGAACTAGAGGCTCAATCCCTTCATTTTATGCTTCTGCTGTAATGTTTCATGTGTAAGTTACATTATCCAGAGTTTTTCAGAGCTTGAACATGAAATCTTACCAATCCAAACATTAGGAATAACAAATGACTTGCCTGTCAAAATTTTACAACGAACTCAAAGAATAACCATATTCTGAAAGTTGGTTAACAAATAATTCAGTAGCTACGAGAAAGCAGACTTTGAAGGCACCCACATTTGAATAAAAAAACACCTACATAAAAATTCAATCGCTTAAGAGGTGCTAGTTGAATGGATGGGAAGATAGCACAAGCACAGATACCTGAATAAGACCATGCGAACCTCCACCAAATAGACGGTTGTACTTTTCAACATTTTCCAGAACTTGACCAGCTTCTGGGTCAGAGCGCTGAGATAGTGCATCTTCGGAAGGTATCAACAAAGTTACCAGACGACGACATATGGGACATTTACATGGCTGAAGTATCGAAGCGTGGTGCCAGACCCGCATAAAACAATTACCTGAAAATCACAAGGAAAATGGCCCAAAAATAACTTCAAGACACATGGGCATATCACTTCGAGAAAATGAAAAATGGGAGATTTCAAACATGCCATTACACTAGTCATGAATTATAGTTGCAACTTGCAAGAAAGAAAATATATAATAGCTGCTTCATAAGCAAACTTTTGCTTTTTACCAAAGCAAGCAACAAGAAGCCTGAGACAATTTTGTAATCAAGCATCATTGACATGCTTCACAGCGACATACAATTCCGAAGCCATCCTACCACGCTCACAAGATCAATGGTGGAGAATTTTAAATAAAAAATCATGATTCTACAGTACAATCAGAGATTACAAGCATAATGAATATAAATCTTACGGAACGATCAAAACGTCCTATTATCCAAACTCTTTATTTTTGAATGGTGTCCTATTATCCAAACTCTTGATTTTTAACTAGAACGTGAAGAAGCCTGATCAAGCATCTTCAATATGATCAATTGGGACCAGCAGTTATTTAGGCTCTTGTTTCACAACATGATTATTGGAAAACATCTCTTATTTTGCGCCTTATAACCATAAATTCAATTACTAAATTCATCCGGATAAACAAACCAGACAAGAAACTCAAATCATATAAAGGAGATACAAACATAAATGATTTTGGGGCAACAGATGAAACGAATCAAGAAAAAAAAAAGAAGCGAAATGAATGTAAAATTGAAATGTTTGCACAACATCTATCGAGAAAGATGCTCAAAGAAACATCCAATAGCCCTAATTTTGCACGATCATATGCTGAATAGAATATACGACACGAGAAACTCAAACAAATAAGGGAGAAACAACGTATTTCCATTTTCTTGATATGATTTGGGTATGGAGAGAGAGAGAGAGAGAGAGAGAGAGAGAGAGAGAGAGAGAGAGAGAGTCGAACCGCAGAACCAGTGAGAGCAATTGGCCTGGCAAGGAAGATTGAAGGGGTCATGGCAGATAGAGCAACAATCGTTATCTGGAGGAGAATCCATCGTGTTTTGGGTTTCTCTTTCTCAGATCAGAGACACAGAAGAAACAAAGGGCTAAAGCCCTCCCAAAGATTTTTATTTTTTTTTGCCATTTGCTCTCCTTTTATTGATTTTATAATCGAGTATAGTAAATTCTTGGCTTTTACATGCTAAACCTAGATCTTATAGACTAAATCTTGGATTGTATGTTTTTAAGGATCGTACAATCCAGGTTTTAGCTTGTAAAATTAAGATTATTTTGGTTCTCTCATGTAAGAATGAGAATAAGAGAAAGGGCAGTGATACATCGACTCTCATGTATCTTAAATCGACCCATGTGTCTTTCTCAGAGGAGAGAGAAAGACACATGGGGTCGATTTAAGATATATGGGAGTCGATTTTGGGAAGTGATATTTACGCCCCTTTTGATCACCAGGACACCCAGCGTCAGTAGTGTATCAATGGCCAAAAAGGGAGCTAATGTACTTTATGTCTGAAAATCCATTGGCTTTGATTGCAAAGTACACTGGCAAATGGGTGTCCTGGTGATAAAAGGGGCGTAAATTTCATTTCCCGTCGATTTATCACTGCACTTGAGAGAAATTATATGATGTGCCCGCATGAAGTCTAGTAGTTTTCAAAAGTACAGTGGAGCCACTTCATCAGATTATTCAGATCATTCATTTGTTGGCCCGCCACATAAATTGAATGTACCTTGTAGATCACGTCCATAGGATGATCCTAACCCTTATATGGGACCCAAAAACTGAATGTTACCTTTGATCTCAACAAGATTTAGGCCATGTTTGTTTTAGATTATGACTGCCTATTGTCAACCAAAACCTATTATTGGAGACAAAATTACATTTAATTTTGAGTCCAATAATCGGTATTCGGTATTGCAGTGTCATAACTCGTAATCTTAAATGGACATGGCCTAGGGATTTTGGAAACCGATTCTGAGTCCAAAACTGATTATTAGACGCAGAATTAATTGTAAATTCAGTCTAATAATCAATTTTGGACTCACATCTATTCTCAAAATCCAAAACAAATATAGGGTCGTAACTGCTTTTCTTCAGAAAACTTGCATTGGAATCCGATTAAGGTTGGGTCAGATGTAGTTCATGTCCTAAGAAACCATCAACTGGGCCCGGCCCAATCTATACTTCACGCCCATTTGGTAGATGGGCCGGCTTGGGAATTACACAGAAAACCCATATATCTCTCGTGCATTTAATCCGATGTAAACTAAACAAGGGCATTTCCGTACTCATACTTCGTTGTCCGGCCCAGGAAAATACCCAGATTAGTCTCTCTCTCTAACGCACACAAAACCCCAAAAACCCTAAACCCACATCCACCTCCTCATATTCCTTTCACAGACCCTCTTTCAAACCCTAAAAACTCCATTCCATTCAAACTCCGTGAGATTTTTCCCGCTCTCCCTCTCTCGTATTCCAAAATTCTTCTCTATTTTCTACTTCATTTACGTAGACTGTTTTCTTCTCCCTCTCTTTCTCTCTCAATTTAAGTTCAAAAAACTTATCTTTCCTTTCCCTTTTTTCTTCTATCACTGTCCTCACATTTCTCCCTCGAATCTGTGACAGAATAATGCAAAGTTATGCAGAATCTGTTGCGCCGAACCCCAAGCTCCATATTTTGCCCTCCTAGGGTTTACAAAAAAATCCCTTCCCCCCAATTCTCTCCCTACCAAATGCCCGCTCTCAATCTTCGCCCCCCTTTTTGTCACGTTCCACCCCCTCCTCTCTCACCTTCACCCACACAACTGAGAGCTTGGGTGGTTTTCAAAGAAAGGGTTTCAGGCCCGGGCCCAGCCCTTCGGTTCGCGTGGCTTCACGGTAGGTCCGAAAGGGGTTTTTGTTCGGTCAGGGGTTTGAGTTATTCGGGGGATTGTGATGGGTCGGATGATTCGGAGGAGGATGAGCCGAGAAGTGTGGATGGTTCTGATGGGCGGCAACGGTTGAGTAGGGTTAGGCGGCAGAGGAGTAGTGGTGGTGGTGGTGGTATGGTGGGTAATCCGGACCTTCTTACGATTCCGGGTGTGGGGCCCAGGAATTTGAGGAAACTGGTGGATAAGGGTATTGGGGGAGTTGCAGAGCTCAAACAATTGTATAGGGACAAGGTAAAACTAACTCTTCCTTTCACTTCTTTATGTAGACAACCGATAAATACCTTCTCTAATAAGGATCAAACATGATTTAGCAAACGAGACAGAGTGACATAGTGTGAGAAGACGAGATTTACTTGGTTCAGCTGTGTGCATACGTGTAAGGGATTTTCGGTTTAGGGTTACAAACTCTTCTTACTTGGCCAAGAAAACATGAAGAAAACCTCACTACCCATAACTCTAACATGTGGCTTGTATATCAATGCCACTACATAGAGAAAATTTCTGAAATACCCATTTAGTGTGAAATTACCGAAATACTTTTGCCCACATTCACGCACATTAGTTCGTCAGGGTCATTTATAACGCCAGAATGCAGGACATCTGCATGACACTTTCCGTTTCTCTCTTATTTGTACATGCTTCTAGAAAGATAAATCTGGTTATGGGACATTCATCATTGCCTGTGGTGTTTTGTGTCCGTAATTTGTAGGGGTATTTGTCAGTTGTGTTGGATTTATATTTCATTGTGTCTGTTTTGTTTGCCATTTTCATCTACCGAGCAAAATTCTTGATTCAGACAGTGTAGGATGAACAATTAGAAAATTGATCATTGTAGGCAGACATTGATGAAGAGATCATTTCTATATAAGCATTCTTAAAGAACACTCCTAACACTAGGGGATGCTCTCAAAACTATGTTAAGAGCCTTATTTTATTTCTTTATTCTTGACAGGCAAAAGAGGGATTGAAAATAGAACATTTAAAGTGTAAGGAAATGCCCAGCAATTACAATACAAAGTAAAAAGCTATTATTTTTACCGGGTGGAAAATGAGGGATGGAGTAATTCAAAGGTACCAAAACTATGTTAAAAATCTAGTTCTTTAATGCTGGTTAGCAAATGAGGGATCAAAAAATTGACACCCAAAACATAAGAAACTAAGGTACCACAATGGAACAATGATGCAAGCCTGATTTCTTTATTACTGATCACCAGATGAGGGACTGAAAACTGCTCTGTTACTGCCGAAACAAGAGGGACCGAAAAAATGAACAAACCAAAAACAAAATGTAAGGCAAAGCCCATAACCTATGTGACAGATCGAATCTCTTATCACTGATCGGAAAATGAGGGGTTGAAAGCTGAATATTGAAAATGCAATGCAAAGTCCCCAAAGTGTTTTTTCACAAATTTGATTTCTTTATTACTGATTGGCAACTGAGGGACTGAAAACTAACACCCAAAACCTAAGCTAAAGCCCTCAAAACTCTGTTCCATAACTATATTATTTTTCCGTGATCACAAAGTGAGGGACTGAGGACTCTAACACCCAAAATGCAAGAGGAAGGCCCAAATTCTGTTACAAGCCTAATTACTTTATTCCTGATCAACAAATAAGGCACTGAAGACCACATTTCAAAGGAGTAACATTGCTGTATTAGGAGTATAATTCATCATCATCTTCCCTTTTCTGAATTCAAGGACCTTATTTCATATTGCTTCTATTACCATCAGTTTTTCTTAGCTTGGATTGGAGTTGTATGATGAATTCTAGTTTATGTATGGTTCCAGTAAAGGATCTCATACCAATGCTGGTTGCCAGTTGCTATAATTCATCTATGGCTATGGGCTATCTGAAGATTTAATTTTAATCTGTTAGTTGTAATGCTCCTCTAATAAGATTTTTGCTTTACGTTCTCTGCAGTTTTTTGGAGATTCCAGTAAGAAGATGGTTGAATTTCTACAGAGTTCAGTAGGAATTATTCACAAAAACCATGCTGAAAGTATAACCTTGTTCATCAAGGAGAGTGTCGATCAAGAGTTAAAAGAGGAGAGTCCTAACTCTGATACGAAACCTACCCAAAAGAAAAGGCTCACATTCTGTGTAGAGGGAAATATCAGCGTTGGAAAGACAACATTCCTTCAGAGAATAGCTAACGAAACACTTGAATTACGTGATCTTGTAGAGATTGTTCCAGAGCCTATTTCCAAGTGGCAGGATGTTGGACCTGATCATTTCAACATACTGGATGCTTTCTATGCTGAGCCACAGAGGTATGCCTACACTTTCCAAAACTATGTGTTTGTAACGAGGGTCATGCAGGAAAGAGAATCTGCTGGTGGAATTAAACCCCTTAGACTCATGGAAAGAAGTGTTTTCAGCGATAGAATGGTAAGTATTAAGCTCTTGCTAATCTTGTTCTGCTATAACTTAGGTATAAGTTTGCTGATGTTATCTTCTTATTGCCATAACTATTTTTCAGTTGGATTAACCATCCATTCAATTCATTGGAAAAATTTATCAACATCATTTTAAAATCTTGGATTTTTACAGAATCTAGGATTGAAGAAAGCTTGATTATTCAATCTATGATTTTAAAATAGACTGTTTGGATAACATTTCCAGGGTTTTGAAAACTAGAGGGGGGGAGGAGGAGGAGGAGACCAGCCATAATTTTTAGAATCCCGGATTTAGAAATCTCGGATTGCGAGAGAGATTTTCAAAACCTGGTTTTTTATGGTTTGTGGATTATAGAATCCAAGATATTAGCTATCCAAACACAAATTTCAAGCTAAAATCTGGATTTTATTATCCTAGATTCTAAAATCCACATATCCAGTTCCAAACGCCCCCTTAAAGGTCTGATTTGTTACATGTTTCATAAAACAGGTCTTTGTGCGAGCCGTTCATGAAGCAAATTGGATGAACGAGATGGAGATCAGCATCTATGATTCATGGTTTGACCCAGTTGTTTCATGCCTCCCGGGGCTTATTCCTGACGGATTCATATATCTCAGAGCTAGCCCCGATACCTGCCACAAGCGATTAAAGCTACGTAAAAGAGTAGAAGAGGGTGGTGTAACCCTGGATTATTTGCGTGGCTTACATGAAAAACATGAGAGCTGGTTATTCCCCTCCCAAAGTGGACATCATGGGGTATTATCTGTCTCTCAGTTGCCGCTCCATGTGGATAGTTCTTTACATCCTGATATAAGGGATCGTGTCTTCTATTTGCAAGGCGATCATATGCATTCAAGTATTCAAAAGGTTACTTTCCTACAAAGATCTTTTTGCACAATCTTTGTTCTCTATGTTCTGCCTTAATGTCATCCCATGGTTTTGGTTTACTTGTGGCCAGGTTCCTGCTTTGGTTCTGGACTGCGAGCCTAACATTGATTTCAGCAAAGATATTGATGCAAAACGCGAGTAAGTGTACAATAATATCACCTAGAAATCTTTCTCATCTATTTTATTGATAGTCGATCAAATTTGCTATTTCCTTAGCATGTTGGCGGCTAACTATTATAGTTTTTTCCTTTCCAAAACAAACAGTGAGTATCATTGCTACTGTGCTGACATTTTTGCACTCATTGGTTTTTTTTTTTTTTTGAATGGCACATTTTTGCACACATAAGGTTGCTTCTTTTTTTTTTAATTTATTTTTGTATTACTAGCTTTATTTGCAATGTTATATCACACAATCCCTTCTTCTGTTGAATTTGATGACTTAATTCTGTATTTTCCTTTCTTTTTCTATAACAAAGTTGTTATTCATTGAAGGACTATTATACTTCAGTTTTTCTGTTTGGATCATGTGAGGGGTGACAGTTATTTTCTTTTTACCGCCCATATGACTTCTAACTTTGCCGTTAATGTACTCAAATTCTTATCCTATAACCATATAAGTTCCCCCCCCCCCTACTCTGCCTCCATTTTCTCTCCTTCCCTTCACCTTCGCTTTCTTCTCCCCCTCTCCCCTCCTTCCGATTACCCTCACGATTGGGTTTATAAGCCGCTCCCTTTACCCCTTTCTTTTTTCTTTTTGAATGGCAGCAAACTTTATTGAAAAAAGACGAAAAAAACCGAGATGGTCAATACAAAGGGCCCTTTACCCCTTTCTCTCCCCTCTCTTGGTTCTGTTTCTCCGCTCTTATCCCGCTCTTGCTTTGGCTGTGATAATCGCCCCCCTCCTTACTCTAGCTTTCTGTCCTTCTCTTCTTGGGCACCTCCTGTATCACGATGACCAAGGCATGGAGCCCAACATGCCGCTCCAGTTACTGATCGTATCACCTCTAGTTTCTGCAACATTTCCCATAATCTTTCCCCCCCTAACCTAATCATTCCCAGCCCTTGTCACTTTATTACCCATCTAGACCCAAAAACCCACCATTACTTCCTTAACCCATCATTATTTGTTTGGGCCATAGTTAGGCATTTTCTTAGATCTGATTTTCCAGGACAGACTGGACTAAGATTTGATATTTATTCATTGGATAGCTGTTTTTTTTTTTTGGATTAATGTATGGAACATGATTGGATGAATTATTTCTTTTGATGGTTGAACTCTAAAGCTTAGAATTTTCTTTGAAAACCGTTGCCAGATTGATTATTTATGCTATGTTTATGCTGATTTGAGAATGCATGTTGCTGTTTTATTGATTAGAGTCCTTTTATTGTTGCTAAATTCCAAGAAAGTCACCTGCGGACACTACGTTTGCAACAAATGAAGAGACTACTTGATGGGGACCATCAATCGAGCAAAGTTATTGCATTTTATGGGTCCCACTTTAGAGCAGAGTTGCACACCACATGGGTTACACAGGAGAGTTTGTTTCTTTATTAGTTCTTAGAGTCGAAATTAGGAGTCCATGCACTTCTTAGGAGTTTCTGTTTTTAAGACTATTGTCTTCAAGTGTTCGAATTGAATAAGGTTTTATTTCTAAAGCCGGCCCTTATTTGGTATCTTAGTGATACGATTATTTGGAGAGCAAATGAGAATTCAAAAGATGTATCATTTTGTCAAATTATAGGGGTATATGATTCTAATGCTTTTGTCCAAATGAATAGCTGTTGGGGTCAAACCATGTACCTTGGATTCTGAGAAGTTTTGCAGTGTGAGGTTGCAGTTTGATCCAGCTTTCTATCCCAAGAAAAAATGGATAAAATGGAAATTTCCTTGTGGCTTTTCCACAGCCATCATGCCGAGTCGGGCATTATGTGTTCGTTTAACATGAAGGTCATTAATAAAATTCAATCAGATATACAATGTAACAATTGGTGGTCTCTAGCCATGATGTGATATGTTGTAAGGATGGTGATTCTAGCTGGACTTTAGATTCAGAGTTTCGGCTTGGCTAGTAGCTTTGCTCGGGTTTAAGTCACTGTAACTTGTATGATATGTTTGACAAAGCCCATTAAAGTAATGCCTTTGATTACTTTTGTGTAGGTATGCCCGTCAAGTTGCGGAGTTTTTTGAATTTGTAAAGAAAAAGAAAGAGGTTCCATCCCCAAATGCTGTTAATGATGGAAAAGGTTCAAGCCAACCAATGATAGTGCCCCATAAAAGTGGACTTTGGGTTCCAGAAGGGAATCATTTCCCAGAGTCAGCACTGAAATCTATGGACTTTAGACGGGCTATGTCGTTCCTCTCGAAATAGCTGCCGATTTCATTTTCAGGTACCAGGTTCTGGTGAATAGACTAAAGATCGGTGTATTGTTAAGCCCCATCTACACTTTCTTTTGTAGGTATGGTTTTGTTGACTCTTTGTGCCTGTATATATGTTTCCAGTTCATGCAGAAAACAGGTACTGGGTCAGTTGTTCACATCCTTGATCTCTTTAACAGTCTCACTAATTTAATTTCATTAGCTTTATTTCCTGATCACTTTTTTTAAGTAATTGTGAGCTTGTGACAGCCAATGATGGAAATTTAAGCTAGGGGGATGGATTTATCAAAATATGGGATTGTCTTAACAGTTTCTACTAATAAACAAGCAGCCTAAATTTTTAGAGATTTCTAAAGCCCATGAGTGGAACTTATGGCTTACAGTAATGGCAATGAAAAATTGATATTCCTTACATTTCAAAAGCATTCTTGTAAATGTCTAATGTACACGTTGGACTTCATGAGGTTTATAAATGAGAAGATTGTAAGTACTTGTGTAAATGGACTTGGGGAGATTGACCGGGCTTCCTGAGGGCAGAAGCTGTCCCAAGGAAGCCTATTGCTACCACCAAAGCCCATGTACTTTTCGGATCAAAACAAACAGGGCCTTCAACTTGGTAGTTCTTTCATTTTCGAAATGCTTCAAACAAACAACCTGGTAGTTTTCCCTTTGGAACCTGATTCTAGTTTTAAGAGGCTTGAATTTGTAAGACTAAAAATGCTAGGAAATGATTAAAACAGAAAATGAGCTTCGCTAGTATATTATATATGAAACAGAAAGTGATTTCTAACGAAGTGAAAAGGGAGGGAGAGATGATATGAGCACTGCCAGGTCCACTCGCCCCACAAAGAATTTTATCTTGATTGCAGACCCAACCAGATTGTTTGATCTAGTCCTACAAAAATCAACAGTCAACATATATTTGGAGACATCTGCGCTTGATTCTTTTAATAATGGCATCGCCTCTCTTTTATTTCAAACGTTTCTAATTACCTGAGGCCCTGTTTAGATTGGAGGAATTTTCCAGAAAACTGAGGAAACATGTTTCTAAAATTTTCTGGGGACCTTCAATTTTTTATGATATTCCTCTAAATTAACCTTGATCATATCATTCCCCTCTAAATTGTGGAAAGGAAATATCTGAGAAAATTTTCCATCAAAAAAGTTTTCTTGCGATCTAGACAAGTACTTGGGTTGATACAATTCTAAGTGTTTTATAAGGTGGGGAGTGTCATTATCAAAACAGGCAAGGGAAGTGTGAGGCACCCCCTATCGAAAAATATAAAAACCCAGTTGGCATCTTGTGAGAACGGGCAGTCTCCTTGTGTTTTTTTGTTTTTTTTTTTTTTTACTACATGTCAGTCAAATGGCTAATTCTTTCCATAGCCGTTAGAGAGATTCACTGCAGTTTTCTGGCTTTACCTGTAATTCTACAGCAATTTGCTTGAGTTTATTGGTGGCAGCAATTCATCACAGATTTCGAACCATCCTTTGGTGAGCATTTTGCAGTAAAAAGAAAGGAAAACAAAAATAAACATCAGCTGAAGAAATAGGCTTATTAGATGTATGAAGGGTCAATATGTTACAATTTGAACTGAAGACCTTCATGTTCTTGACCTGAGAAACACCTAAAATATAAACTATATTATACAATTGATGCACATACACAGCCTCAGTTTATATCGAACTGGCTCGCGCACATATCCTGGTTTCCGAGCCGATCTCTATATCTTAACAAACAACTTCCTTTACATCCCTTTAAGTCACTGCCCATTGTTTCTAATGATAATAGAGCTCCACATATGATCGGTCGCATCCTGTTGGAACATGACTTCTTCCACTATTGTTAACAAAAAAATTCCGATGGGATGCTTCGATATTGATCTCGATATTATCCACAATACAAGGTACCAATTCCTTCAAGGGGTTACTTCTCAAGAAAGATTAGTGAGAAGTATCAAAGTTATCAAATCCCAAGATCAAATGATGGGGAATTCAGGGAAGCTAGAACAATATCTACCTCAATTTGTGCAGAAGGATTTGGAATTTCAACTTGTTTTCTCTGAATTGACAGATTCGTCTTGTACCTCAGAAATTTGGTAGCTTGTGCCTCCATCGCATCAAGATCAAGACCCTCGTAGAATTGGTCATCGTAAAACAAATCATTGTTTATTTCATTATTCATGTCTTCACAATGAAGGGATGCTTTGTCTATAACCTCTGACTGAAACAAATGCTCTTGCCGGAAGCTCATTGCAGGATCAGTTTCAACTTGCTGAAAGCTTAGTTTTCTTTTTCGGCTCTCTGTTTTGGTTTCATTATCTGTTGGCAGGGAACTACTTTCACCTTCAGCATTTATTAGAGTGACCCTCTCTACGTCCAATATGCAGGATACCGAGTTCTTGCCAGTGGATTTATTTGCAAAGAGTAAGCTGCTATGAGGGGTCTGGAGAGAACTGTTGATCTTGTCTGGAGAACAACTTCCCCTTTCGGCAGTTCTGGGTGACGGAGATTCATGACTCGAGTTGGTGGAATACTTTGGCTGACACTCCATAGGTGATTGAGTAAGCAAAGAACGCCTGTTGTAAACATCTGGTCAGTTCCATATAATCACCCTGAACATGGGTTTTCAAGAATAAAAAGCATAACAGATAAAATAACTAATTTGGACGAATCACAAATAAAAAAATGATTATGGTTTTGAAGACTTTTTTTAATGAAGTAAACAAGTGTTTCGAAGTATAAAAAGCATAATAGAGAAAATAACTAATCTGGAAGAATTCAACAACATCAAAGGTAAAAGCACATTTGCGCATTCACTATATTCTAAAAGAAATAAAAAATATATTTTTTCTGCAATGGATTTTGTTATTATACATATTTTCAGGGAAGGTACTCTTGTTCAGACAGCTTGGCCAATCATGCTTGTGATGCCAACATTAATGCACTGTATTGGGATTGGGCTACTCTCCCCAAAAACTCCAGAGGAGCTATTAGATGCGGCCAATTATGTATTCCTTATATTCGCACTAAATAAATATTTCGTGTTTTTTTGTAAAGGTTTATTTTTCCTCCTATTATATCTTGACAGGTTAGAGGTAAAAACTAAAGATAGAAAACGGAAGAAAAAAGCTACTACACCCTGACCTGTAAAATGACATCATATCACCCCCGCTAGTTTCTGCTTGAGCATTCGCCGCCGTTGGATCTACTCTATCGTCTATGAAGCTATCATCATACTCGTTGTCATCCTTGTTATCATCCTCGTCCTCTGACACTTCTGCATCTAACGATACCCTAAGCACAACAAATCAAAAGGCAATAAGCATTTCACAATTGAAATGCGGATATTTGATAATCTTTAAAGTGAATGTTATATCATTTTCTGAGCTGATAATTTAAAACTGGAAGAAAGGAAATCAAGGAGGTTGTGAAATTGCGTGCATGCCCAAATAATCGTCAAATAATAGACTTACTCGGCCTCCTCTTCAATGAAGGCTTCGACATGAGTCTTGAGCTTCTGCTTTCCTGAAAGCCATAAACAACACCTTAGTGATCCTAAACATATCATTGATCCATGCCTATATTCAAAGATAATGGTGATTAGAGGACTCCCAATTCCAACACTATTAGCATTATCATTATTCTGGTCTCAAGCTGTTGAGATACTAGAGGATCAGAGAAACTATCATGATTAAACCATCACTAAAAGACATTGAGAAGATGCAGAGATGCAATTCAAACCATAGAGAATTGCAAATTCACATGAAGAGAAAGAAGTCCAAATTACCTGATATTTGCTTCACTCGGCTCAACTTTATTCCTGCAAAGGATTTGTTGAGGTCTGATCTAGTGCCACTAACTTCTTCCTTCAAAGTATTAAAAGGTAACCTTTTGCCAATGTCTCCATACTTGCGCAGTCTTTTAAACTTGCGTGATTGCTGAATGGATGGTGATATCTCTCCACTACTCATCCGCCAACCTTCACTAGAGCTATTGTTTATTTGATTAATTAATGGAGTATGAATTTCCTTTATGATAGGAGAGCTTGCGATTTTCCCCATTCCTAAGTTATTTTCACCTAATTCAGTTTGCGTCGTGACCATTTCATTCTTCTCAGAATCCAATTTCTTTGAAGATGTACCACCGCAGAACTTCATAATATCAAGTGAAAGATGGGCCGGACCAAGGGAATCATTCTTCTCATGACTATCAATTGACTCTGCAGAATGGTGCATAATAGAAGAATAATGCCGGCTTTCAACTATAGGAGACTCTGGGACAATACCTTTTTCAATGAAATTAGTTAGCCGGGGACTCAGCTCCATCTCTCTCAAATCACCTCTTGACTCACGGGCTAATGATGTTTTTGTTTTCTTTTCCAAATCAGAAGGTGTTTCTTCCACAGTATGGTCTTCTGAATCTATAAACTTGCCTATACAAGTTGGTGTTTGGGGTACAAGTTGTTCAGTTATGTGAAGTGGTTGTTCTTGATTGGCATCGGGGTTAGGCAACTGAGAAGTTATTATACACTCGTTAATGCACATTGCCTCAGTGTAATCTGTTAGTTTCAAATTATCTTTGGACTGCACACTTAGTCTGTCATTACCCACAGGTGATGTCCTACGAGGAGAAGTGACATGCTCCATGGTCTTTGGTAAGTCTTCAATCTTTGCTGGTATACTCGTAAATGTTGGAATTTCTTTCATGAAAGGAAGGACAGGAACAGATGAGATTAAGACCCTTCCAAAGGTATTCACAGACACAAAATCTGCCCCAAAAAGGAAGCAATGAAGAGGTGGCCTTTGGCTTTGGATATCTGGTATACAGCAATCAACTTTACCCCTTGAGGTCTCTGTGGCTGATGCTTCAACATCTGCTATTTTTCTTTCTGAGAATGCTATTTGAGCATCATGGATTGGATCTGCAATGCAGTCATAAGCTTTCAGTTCATTATTGCTTACATTTGAAAATTTGCAACACATTGCATGGGTTGGTGTTCTACCACAGGATTATTTGCAAGTAAAAGAGCGAAAGGAATAACACATAGATGGGATCATTGAGCTCATAAAGGAGTACATTTGAGTATTGTGATGTTGCATGCCTTTTTTCTCTCTCTGAATGATAGAAGTTAAAATGAAAACTTTGTTTAAAAATGTTATAGAAGAAAAATACAGCACATGGTCAAGGTGACTCCCACAACGTCAAATATATTACAGCAGAAAAAGAATACAGTAAACAACATACTTTTTTGTTGTTGTTTTTTTTTTTTTTTTTGGGATGATGTAGGGTATCCCCACGCCAATTTTTAGAGCGGGACTATTCCCTACGGATGCGCAATCACCCGTAAACCACACACATCGGGTAGGCCCCGGGGGATTCGAATCCGCGTCAATGGGGAGCATACCCATGACTTTAGGCCAAAGAGCCACACACCCGTACGGGTTATTAAAAAAAAAAAAGAGCCACACCTGTACAGGTAAACAACATACTTAGCTGCAAGAAAGTGTAGGAATTTCTGATTCGCAGCACCGGATGATAGACTCCAATAGGTAACATATTTGCTACATTGTTTCATGCCATATTATGCTAGAATATACTCACTAGCAGCATTATAACCAGAATCGAATCATAAATAGATAATGCACAGAAGAAAAATAAAACAAAAAGTGGTAATAAACGAAAATACTAGCCAAAACACTGATGCAAGCCAAAACACGACCAAAGTAAATACTAGCCAACTCAGCATGGCGAGGCTGAGTACTCGGCTGACACAACCGAGTTCTCAGTTGACGCAGTCATAATAAGAGAGTGAAAGGAGTTTTGATTGACTTGGTAAGGAAGAACACGGACTCGGACAAGAACTCGGCTACAGGTAAAGGGGTCAACTTGGGCACGTAGACAGTTTTGAAATAGTTTTTTTTTTTTTTTTTGAAAGGTGACAGTTTTGAAATAGTGGTTCAAATAGTTTCCAGTAATTCATTAAAAAATTGTAAACAAAATGCTAATTGAATGGGACCAAACGGGAAAAAAACAGAAGTTAGATACTTAAAATCACTGAACCACAAGTATGGCCCCAACACTTTTAGTATAAAGTCCATACCCATAGTGTTTTATACCCGTATCCAGGTAAAATACTATGGTCCTTTGTTTCACTGACATTTGTGATTGACGATATTGATCCCCTCCCCATGTCATTCAGTGTTTTATGCCATTAAACCTCAGCACATTTTATTGTTCGAGATGTAACAGCTATTTCCTGGCAGAAAAAAAATCCAGTGGTTGGTTAAGTGATACCTTTTGTGCTGTTCTCATCCTGTGCAACAGTCATGGCTTCTGATAATTGATCTGAGGTCATAACCTGAACCCAGGGAAAACTGAGCGTCATCTAATACTCAGATAATATCCAGTGAATTCTGTGGATTTGAAAACGAGTGTACCACAAAAATAAATAAAGCTAACCTTGACCATTAGAGTTTTGTTGGCATTAGAAGATAATCCTTGAAGACATTGTATGGTATCAATCAGCATCCCTGTTGTTCTGAATGAATGCCTTACTTTATGAACTCCAGAAGGAAATGCTTGGAAGTGGGGAAAGGCAATAAGAGATGGCCTCCATGTAACTTCTCTGGAAGGATGAAAGTACTTTGCAATTATATCAGTCTCAGCATCTGACATTTTGTTTCCGCATATTGGTATGTGCATATGATCATCTTTAACTTTCCTTCCACGAGGAACAAATTTTTCAATTGACAATTCAACAAATTGAACTTGCGGTTTGCAAATATGTGGGACCTATAGAGATGAATGGAACCGATCAAATTTGGAAAGGCAAAGAATTATTTAATGCAAGAACTTAAAGACAGTCCTCATTTGATAGTTGTTACCATCCTAGGACTGGGATGGAAATCAAAGCTATTGGTCCCCCCATTATGCATGTGTTTTGTGATAGTCTTGCTGTTAGCTTTCTTTCTCAAGTATCCCTTTAGCTCAGATCCTTCACAAGCTAAAACTAGTACAATCATTTGTCAAGGAAACTGTAAAGCATGAAGTGAACACCAGAGAGAAGTATAAGGTCAAAATAAAAAAATAAATTAGAAGGAAAAAAAGGATATCAACTCGTCCATTGTGCTTCCTTCCTGTCCTCCCCATGCGCTGGATCATTCGCAAAGGTGAGATATTGGCATCAAAGCAGATTACGAGATCAACTTCCATGATATCCAGGCCTTCTTCACCAATTGATGTTGCAACGATGACATTGTGTTCACCAGCACGGAATTTCTATACAAGAGCACTATGAAGAGTGGTAATAAAGATACCTTAACCAATAACCATGAGAAGAAGCTAAATGATTACCTGCAGGACTTCTTGTTGCATTTTCTGGGTCTGACCTTTCAAAGATTTTCCTGTTGCAGTCATCCAAAAATGCCAACAATTACCATCAAATAATCACGCCAACCAACTGGATCTCACAGAAATTAAAAACTACCAACTTGATAACATAACATTTATGCAGAATTTTCAGGATGAGATATTATTGTGCTTTGGCACGCTCTATGTAACGTGTATAAATTGAGAAAAAGCTATATCGTATGGATATTGAAGCTTGATTATTTAACCTTAAGTTCTGTTTAACTTATGAACTGCCACAACTTTCAGAGATCAAATTATATGGGTATCTAATTTCAAATTACTGTCCAATCCTCAAGTTATCACACAACGAATAACTGCAGTATAGGATCTGCAAAAGAATGACATGATACCAAAGTGGCAATTTTAGGTATCTGCTTCATATTTGCTAAAGTTAAAAGAAAGTTAGAATTACCGGGAAGAGGCCACCAAAGTGATGGAGTTATGATTAGAGAGGAAGAGGAAGAAAGGAAAGAAGAAAGGAGAATACAAAATTAGTGGGGGTTGAAATCCAACCCAATGACCTCCCTACGCCTTTGTATAGTAATCACTTAACCCTAATGAAAACCACGCCATTAAGGCATCCATTATGATGGGCCCCATCCTAATATCCACAAATAATAATAAAATTTTGATAGGTAAGCTGGGATTGACCTCTAATTAGGAAACCATGTCCATGAGTTGGTGTAATAGACCAAAAAATAATATGCATGATATTAAATTGCATCCATTAGACAGATCATCCCTCTAGCTTGAGAATACTGCATTATATGACCACCTCTTCCTATACATGTTGTTCACACACAGGGTCATTTACAATTCAATCCATTCGGTCATTGTAAAATTTAATCAATTTTTACGACATTTAGCATTTACTCTATGCAATCTTCAGAATAAGCATCTCACCTTTACAATTCAACTATTGACTTCAAAACAATCTTAATTCACGTGAAAGAAAATATCGCCAAACTACTGACAAAATTAAGTTTAATTAAGACAAATAACATATGGAATGTTACATATACAGAAAATGAAACAAGCTTCTCATAAAAATGTATGCTTGATGTTAGATAAAAAAATGGAGAAAAATCAACAAACCTGAGCTTTGACCAATAAACTGTTCAGCTTTCACTAAATCTTCAATTTTGGATAATGAGTCCATTATGTCTCTGAGTGTCATTTGAGAATTGTCAATATCATTCCATCATTATTTTATTAATAATACTAAGAAAATCGGATATGACACAAAGTCATAAACAATTGATGTAAGCAAAATTAGAAATGAATCAACTGATAAACATTTAATAAATAAGAAACATAGAAAATCAACTATCGGTTACATGTTTGTTTGTAGGTACTCTCGCTACATATTGATTAAACACATTCAAAATTTCTCAGGAAAGGCATGTAAATAGGAATGATCGTAAAGTTTCTGCAATTTAATATGCTTGTTGAGCTTCACCCAAATCCTACACCCGAGTGGAGGTTCTGTTGGGCCAACTCAGATAGAAAATGTGAAAGATAATAGGTGTGCAGAGGAAACTAAGGACATCAATAGTGTTTTGCAGTGTTTTTTTTCTAATTAGTTCACTTAAGTAACTTATGTGAATAAGAGCATGTTAGCCTATGTCACTTGATTAAAGGTTATTTAGTTGATGCTTAGCCACTTAAGTTAGTAGGGATGTTTAGGTCTTTCCATACAAAATTATAGAGAGGTGAAAAAGAAAACATGCCGTTGCTTTTGGCCAAGATTCCTGATTTGAGGATTTTACTTCTTCCTCTTTAAAGTTTCACATGGTATCAAAGCCAAGTTTGCCCAAGCGTTTGAATCAATCTAATCTTACCTTTTCGAATATTTTCACATGTGGAATATGCATCAACTCTTCATCCAACTATCATCAAAGTTTTAGAGTTCCCCACAAGAAACATGACGTTCTGCTGAGATTTCGAACACACACACACACACACACACACACACACACACACACACACACATATTGCACTTTCATACCAATATATAGTTGTATCTTCGTATCTAGAATGCATAGTCACAAATATTTGTCTCAGATATATCTCGAGAAGGGTGTATCTCGGGATATTTTAAATTTTTTGTTATTTTCGGGTTCATATTGGGAAAAACTGGGAAAATAAAATATTTAAAATATGTAAAAATATAAATGTAAGAACAAGATTAGGACGACAAATAATGTCGTGATTACATCTGGATAATTTCGTGATATTTTTGTGATATAAAAAAACCATAAAATATCGCAATATTTTTAAAATATAAGAGATATTTGTGACTGCAAGAATGTTGGATTTTGTAAATCCATATCAGCGGTAAACCATATCCCACACCAACATCCATGCTCTAGTACGATGGAATAACTGTATTTCCTATAAATGCAAATAAAATAATATAAAACAAGAAACTAAGTAAGGCGGTCGACGAATGGAGATGCTGACAAATTGGCTAGAGAAGGAGTCTCTAGGGAGAGAGTTGAGCTTTTCAACTTTCTTCCCCCTCAGCTATACTCAACTTCCTGTACTTTTTCGGTTGATCGGCCCCTATCTCTCTTGTATTCTTTGGGACCCTTGGGGATATAAACTTAGTTTCCTGTAAATTTTTTTGAATGGTAATGGAAATTTCATTAAAGAAAGCATGCACGCACCCGATCCTATGCCTAAATAACATGGAAGTACAAGCTCTAAATGATAATCTTATTTTGATTGAGATTACAGAAATTATCCTTACTTGACGCTTCCCCTAAAATTTGAGAAGATTATCACTCTTGATTCCTTGGGATTTTTTGTTTCTGCATCATCACAAATACCATAATCAAACATGAGCCCAGACATGACAACTAGGATAACCAAAAGGTACAATCTCATTGTTTTACAGATATCTTCTCAATCAAACTTCCTCTGCCTTAAATTAAGAAAAGATGATGAAATTCGTTATGTATAAATGTCAAGCATCTAAGAAAATATCCAAGATATAAAGTCATAGTTACTTTCACTAATGGAACTATTATTTGTTTCCAACTGTATATACATATGAAAATCAGAACCAAGACTAATGTGCATACGAATGTTATTTACCAAGCTAATACGAAAAGACTAGTGCACAATGAGGGGGGAAACCATTAAAAATGATGGGAAAAAAGATGTCACTGACACCCGTAGTGTTAATAGGACAATATATTGAGACATGAAAATCAGAACCAAGACTAATGTGCATACGAATGTTATTTACCAAGCTAATACAAAAAGACTAGTGCACAATGAGGGCGGAAACCATTAAAAATGATGGGAAAAAAGATGTGACTGACACCCGATAGTGTTAATAAACCAATATATTGAGACATGAAAATCAGAACCAAGACTAATGTGCATACGAATGTTATTTACCGAGCTAATACGAAAAGACTAGTGCACAATGAGGGGGGAAACCATTAAAAATGAGGGGGAAAAAGTTTTGACTGACACCCGATAGTTTTAATAGAACAATATATTGAGAAATGCGTAAATATTCCCAAGATCAATCTCAATTTGCGGGATTCAAAAATCCAAGATATGTTACATGACATGGGACATACATACTGTTGCTTTCTGAAAACCCTGAGAAACAGGTTTTGGTCACAAATCATTAAACAGAAAGAAAAAAAAAAGATATAGTGCATGCTTTTCCATTTGGCAAGTGGGATTAAACCTGCAACCTCAAGGTTGGCAGGCATCCTTAAAGACCTTTTGTACAGAAATAGGAAGAGAGACATCAAATTTAACATCTTACCTTTCTCTGTGATTGTTCTTCCAATATCTGAAACTTCTAAGTCTTTGAGGTGTCTAAGCATCCCCGAGAATGTGAGTCATTTGGTCGATATTTGGAATTTGTGCACTAGTCAGAAATTTGTAAATAAAAGACTTTCTTACATATGGAAACTATTATTCTCATCTATTTCCTGGCTGATTTAGTTAGAACTAGGCTATCGTATTTATGAAAGAAAAAGGTAGGGAGTTGTAATTAATAAAATTATGGTTGTAAGTAGCAGAAAGGGTCTCCAAGACCTGCCTCTTTGCTGCAATCTCCCTTCGAGATACTATTAATGACTTGTTTAAGGCTAGTAAGGTTTCTGTGACCCCCCAAAGGCCTGGCATCTGGGTTGCCCTTGAGTGGGGATACTAAAATTAAATTTTGATGATAGCAACAAAGTTACTTATCTTTCTTTTTTTTCGGATGGCAACAAAGTTACTTCTGCTAATGCTGAAATTCTGTGGGTGGGCTTTGGGGAGCCTTATCAGATAGTGACGGTAAAATGAGTGTCTCCCCACCCCCCACCCCAACCCCCACACACACACCACCACACGCACGCACGCACAAATCACGCATATTCATCGTGGAAAAACTTCTAGGCGTGATTCATTGCAATTCACGGGGTATTATCTTCGGACATAATGAAGTAGCCTAAATACCATTATTGTATTTTTTCTTTTATTATAAAATTTGAATAGGTATTGCAATTCACAATTCACTATTGATATATTAATGAAAGTAATAAAGTAATCAACAAATTAAGGTAACAAGTCACGAGAAACAAATCAAAAGTTGCATATGCAGGGAAATAACAGGGGACTGAGTAGGACATGTCACATACTGAAATGATTAGTTAGTATCTCTTTCATTTTCAATAGTTTCGGATTTGGAGCACCATGTGACAAACTTTGCTCCATTAAGAGTTTTGCCTGCCAAATTGGTCCATTGTTACGAACATGTGTCACAAATGGCCTGAAACAAAAACACTGCTCCAATAAATACCTTATATTTCTTCCAAGCAACCTGCCTTAAAGAACTTATAGGAAATCTTTTAAAGAAAGCAAATATGAAAACCCATGTCTGGGAAACCAATGCACGGCTAGAAGATTGTTGAGAATCCGAACTGTTAAATCCATGTTTGTTCAGATAAAATAAGCCCATAAAGTTTCCAAGGGCAAAGAAAAATTAAACAAAGGAAAGCTCAGAATCAACTAGGATAGTGGCCATGCCCAGATTATAGATAATATCAATTTACAATTTTCATTACAGCATAAAATACTTAAATAACCAAAACAACAATCATGGATATTTATATATCTATGATATATACTAAGCAGATTTCTTTCCATTTGTCAGTAGCTTTTTTCCGGGAAACTTTTTTATTGGAAAAGTTTTTCCACCACAAAATCAATTTCGTCATATTAATTTGGGATTGCCACAACGGTAAGGTTGCTCTATTGTGAGCTGGTGGTCACGGGTTCAAGTCACAAAAATAGCCTCCCTGCAAAGCAGGGGTAAGGCTGCATACATCTAGCCCTCCCCAGACCCCGCAATGGCAGGAGCCTCATGCAATGGGCCACCCATTTTTTTAATTTGGGATTGCCGCCTAAGAAATTAAATTTGCCGCAAGGGTTGCCGCCCTCATTCAAAATTGAATTTGTCAATTCATTGTTTTTCACCCCTTTTTTTTCTCTCCTCTTCATCACGATATCCCATGTGGATATGATTAGGAAAGGATTTGTATTTTTATTATTTACTCCCCATAGAATCTCTCGCTACTTCCTAAAATCTCTCTACTCTCCCGGATAATTAAATGAATCTGCTCTCCATCGCCCGCCCTCCCCTCGCCAACAACTATCATGTGGTAGCCGCCACTGCTACCCCCACCGACAGCCACCACCAATTTCTCCTTCCATTGCAGGTCATTCCATCATAGCTCATTCCATCATCTTAGATTAGTCTTTCATTGGCCCAACAAAATCCAATCTACAAGAAAAACTCACAAACGAAACTCTTTCTGTTCTTTCCAGAGTGAGAAGCGAGTGCGAGAAGCGATGTGGGAAGCGAAAGCGGGAAGCGAGGGGTTTAGAAAAGAAAATACAAAAAGTGAAAATCTCTAAAGAAAGTAAAAGAAAATGTGTAGGAAGCTTCATTGAGAGTCAACCATGAAACATGTAAAAAGTCTCAATGGAAGCGAACAAGGAGCACATAGAAAGAGTAGGATTATAGCACTAGGTTAAGGAGGAAGGGTCAATATAGGTAAGGATTACACGTAGAAAAGAACACTTCGTGACTAATTAGAATTATAAGTTTTAGGAATTTATAGTTTCACATGTTTAATTCATTTGTATTTAATGTTAAATTTTAGGAAAAAGATCCACATACGATCAGTTTTTAACTTGTAAATGTGTTCCTTCAATGTTATCAAAATGAGAAAAAAAATTTGTCAGGAAGAAACAATCACCTACCTAAATAGGAAGCGTATACTTAATTAAGAGGAAACACGTAAGAAGCATCTGGGAAGCGCATTTCCCCTAAATTTGGGAAGCAATAAGAACTTGGTTTCTGAAGCGTGTTTCTGAGGAAGCGAGCTTCCCATCTAACTAGGAAGTTTCTGGTAACTATGTATATAACATCTCAATGTGATCATATCCAAATACAATATTGTCTTGAGCTTCTAAGAGAGCCAAGATAATACCAAAGGAAAATTCAAGCATAACAGGTCAATAAGAGGTCAAAACTGATCAAAAAATAAACGCAAGTAACAAAAAAACAATATTGATAACCAAAAGAATAGGAAAGTGAACCCCTTCAGTAAATTAACACATTTTCCCTCAAAGATTTAGAAAAACAAATACATACAGGTCAAAACTAATCTAACAATAAATTTAAGTGACAAAGTGACAAACACAGCAATATTGAGAACCAAAAGAAAAGGAAACTGAACCACTTCCGTAAATTAACACATTTTCTCATAAAGAACTAGAAAAACAACCACATGCATAAGTGCAAGAGTTGATATAAGTAAAATATGTAAATAAAAACAAAAGAAAACCTGATTTTTTAGGAAAGTTGAGAATATCTCCAAATGCATGTAGCAGAAAACTATTGCATCATTAAGAGCAAATTGGTAAAGACATTATCTTAGTGGAAGGAGCAAAACAGCATACCCTGGTTGCAACTTCTCTACGAGCATCTCATATGCAGGCCTTATGCCATGACTGGAAAGTAACTTACGGATATGATAAAGTGTTATGAGAACACCAAAACATTTCTCCACATCTCCATATTTTGCGTGAGGGAGACTTAGAGGGGGTGCTTGACGAAACTTATCCCTCGAATTAAGCAACTCGCATGGGCTCAACTGGGATAATTAAAGACGAACTTCAATGGATTGTAAAGAGAATAGCTCAACTGATGGTAGCCTATTGTTTAAAAGAAAGATACCATATGATACTAGATCCCGAACAACAACAACAGCCAATACATAAAACATAAATATTCTGGCTGTCATAGTATACAAGCATGAGAATAAGCTGAGAAGAAAGTAATCATTCACATAACAAAAAACATTACAGTTATTTAATGCGGTGAGTAAAAAGCAAAAAATCTTGAATCGATGAGCTAAACATATCAGACTTTGTCTGGTCTGTTCCAGACCACCTTTCGCTGAAAAAGTTATATGCCCTTAAAGGCCTATTTGATTACAAAATCATCCCCAATAAAGGAACAAGGGGTTTGTTAATCCTATAAAATCCTCTGTATGTGAATTGTGTGAATGTCACTTAGATTTAGCATATTTTGGATGGATGACATCTTGATACTAATGGATGGTAAATCTATAGCAAAATCTCTGAGTATGTGCTGATTTATGTTTTCTAATGTTTCTCTAAAGCTCTAAGTTAATAGTTTGTTGCATCTTTTTTGAAACCGAAGACCAGAATGGACAAAACGTTGTACTTCTCTGTTCGAGAAGAAAAACAAAAGCCCCGCCTAAATGGAACTGACAACTATGGTAAGCACCAAAGGCACTCAAATAGTACCAAAAAGATAAACATCTTAGTTCGTAAGCACTTCATCTAGTAGCCATAAAATTAACATACAAGAAAACTCGTTAGAGATGCGCTTTCTGAGGAATGCAAATTGTTAATGAGGTAAAGTGGAAATTTAATTTTCAAATATGATGGTTAAACAAACGTAAGACATCCAGGTCCAAACATCATTAAAAAACAAAAGAAGCACACACATAAGGAGCACCATATTTATATGGGTTGGAAACAGTTCTGCAGTGATCATTCAAAAACAAAAGGCAGTTGTCTAGTCTTGTCTGTAGTAATAAAGAATTGAATATCTATTATCACCCTTCATTTTTTTTTAATGGAAAAATAAGTCATTATCACCCATCGTTAACCATTTTAACTTTCAAAAAACCAAAACTTTCCTTCATGAAGTCGAGACGTTATGACATTCTGCATACATTGTTCTCTAAATACCATAATTCTTCAATTTCATCATGTCGCTTGGATCTATGAGATTGTGGACAAGGAAGAAGACTCAAATGCAGATTGTAATGATCAAATTCTGAATAAAGTACCTAACATAGAGGCAAGGAAGTGTAGTATTTGACCCTAACAATGGATATTGCAAATGATACGATAAAGTGGCAAGTGGTTGGGCATTCATCGATAACCATTCACCATTAGCCCACCCTATTACTTGACAACGTATACATGACTAGCAAATATTTCATGCTCCACCAAAATGAAAAGTTATCAAAAGATTCAAAACAACATCAAATAATTGAACAAAATGAAAATGCAAAGGATACCATGCAAGGCAATTTGCATATTCCAAGTGGAGCCCCAATGCCTTTTCCGGTTGCGTGCAAGTCATAATATGGTAACATGTAGGCATTCACATAGGCCAAGCCTTATATCTCCAGTACAGGTCACAGAATAGGAAGGTGATACATGAAATATCACCAGATGAGAAAAGTTGAGTATGATCAAGACTATGATTTTCATGGTTACATTAGAAATGATTAATAAGATGGAAATAAAGATAACATAGACAAACATGCTCAGCTATGCTAGTATAGAAAACCTGAGACACATTGAAGGATAGCAGATACAATATGGCCAGCTATGCTAGTATAGGCAACCTGGGAGGAGTTGACACCAGCTGTAGTGGCAAACTGACATTCAGGGCCTGTTCGTTTGAGACTGTGACGGCCGATTGTGAGCCCAATACCTATTATTGGACTCAAAATTACATTAAAATTTGAGTCCAATAATAGGTTTGGGACTCACAATCGATTGTCACAATCTCAAACGAACAGGGCCTAATCAAGGTCTTGGTTGTTGCTTCATGTGCATTGATGATTGCTATTGATGTCTGTTTGGTAAATTGTTCAGAAGTGACTGGTATATCTTCATCAATAGATATGACTCTATGAACAACAAATTACTTAATTTACTCTTCATGAAAAAATTATAATTCACTGGTTTATTTTCATCAATAGATTTGACTCTATGATCAACAAATTACTTAGTTTATTCTTCAGGAAAAAATTGTAATTAGAATCACAAAGACATACAATGGGTGTTCTAAATGTAAGTAAACCATTTGCTTTGCTAGGCAAACTCATTTTTTGCCTTAAACTCATTTTTTGCCTGTTGCAAAATTTTAACAAGACTTACTGTAAGAATATGAATTCAAGGACAAATGAATTCTATATACTAGATGAAGAGGAAATATTACTCTGCTCGTGGTTGATATCCGAACTTACATAAAAACGATGCAATTCATAATGCAGCCAGCAAGGACTGTTCCAAAATTGATCGCATAAGTAAAATATAAATTGTTTTGGATCATCTACTTTTAGGGTCCCATTGGATACACGGATTTTAGAATCTTGGATTTCTTCAAAATTGTAGATGGGAGACAAGAGAACAAGGAGACCAGCCGTCGTTTTCTGATTTCTTCCCCTTCTTTCCGTCAGCAAGAGAGTAGGAGATCATCTCATGTCTCCAGGCTTTAGGCATCTCAGGGTGGAGGAGAGATTTCAAAACCTGGATTTCTTACTTAAAATCCAAGATTCTAAAGAGACGTGAAACGGGCGGTCTCCTTCTCTTGTCTCCCATCTACAATTTTGAAGAAATCCAAATTCTAAAATCCGTGTATCCAAACGGCCCCTTAGTGTTGATGTGTACCAAAGAATTCAGCTTCCATCCACATAACTCAAAAGAATTAACATTTCAGTGCTTCCATGAAATGAAACATGGAAGCGCTAAAAATAGTGTATCATACAAAAACCCAGTAACAGCAACCAAAGTTCATGGGACTCCTAGAAAAATTGGTTCTGAGCTACGAAATAAATTATAAAACAATAAACAGAAACATACTGTTCCAAAATCTCTTTTCTGGAGAACCCCAACTGCACAAAGCTTAGCCATGAATGGCTGTATAGCTTCCAACAGCAGATTATTTATTTCAGTAGCATCTTTACCCATTGGAACCTGTCATTATTGCAAGTAACAGTTCATAAATGAAAAGACAAAAGTGTATTCAACAATGAAAAAAAGAGCCATCGCCAGAATATACCTCTATTAATTCAAGTTTCCTGTCATGTACATATGGGCTAACATCATGGTCGCTTTCATTACGATATTCAAGTGTTGAAATATGTAAGTTATCAATAACGCTCTGTATGGTCCCCTGTTTTGCTGAGTAATCACAAGCAATTTAAGGATCTCAAGTCTAAAGTAAATTCTAACCATACAAACATCTGTAACAAATAGGGAACTTACATCCTGGTGTTGCTGTCAATGCTAATATCCTTAATTGCACAGGTACAGCCATCAACTACAAATGTGGAACACATATGTTGTCAGGGAGCAATAAAGTGTAGCCTTGTGCCTCAGGATAAGGACACTGTCATAATGCTAAGAAATGCAATATTGAAAGAAATGAAAAGACACACCTCACGAACTGCCACACAGTAAGAATAATTCCCCATTGCTCGATGAGCTTCGTCGATCACCAGACAAATGAGTTTTTTCACCAAACATGTGCCTGAAGTCAACCACAAGATGAGGGATCCAGCGCAAAGTGGATTTATAAAGTTCACTGGCTCAAATGATGAAACCAACAATAAGGGTTGAGCAGTAAGATGAAAGCCATCATAAGGGGAAAATATAGAAACAAATAAAGTTAGATTATGTGGTGTGTTTACATAAACCACAGACTACTGTCATGCGACTGGAATACCTAGATGTGCAGTGCAACTTTAATAGAGTAAAATCAACTGTTAAAGTATAAAAGATTAAATAACGTCAACTCCAACAGCTTAAGCTTTTGGAGTACTTGGTCATTTCACATGGTATCAGAGCAAAGGTCCTGGGTTCAAAACTCCTTGATATTAAAAATCAATATGTAATGGCCAACCCAAAAGGAGGGCCTCATGTGCCACGTGTAGGCCAACCCTACAAAGAGGGGCTACATGTGAGGGGGAGTGTTAAAGTATAAAAGATTAAATAAAGCCATCTCCAACAGCTTAAGCTTTGGGAGTAATTGGTCGTTTCACACAAACCAAGTGCAAGAGACGGTAGATTAGTTCACTTGTTCAAGTATTGCAGATCTTGATTCTTTCCTAATCTGCTCTACAATCTACGGCAAAACAGTGATTTCTTAAATTTGGAACAAGTGACTAGACTGTGTCCTACACCTAAAAAGCTTCCTCATCCCCAAAAATATTTCCTTACTAATGTCAACTATTGTCCTATGCTTTAGTTTTATTCTAGTTTCTTATGGTCTAAGAGTATGCTCCTGACCAGCCCATACTATGTAATGCAAGTTGGGACCTCTGGTCCCCAATGTTATTTTCATAGTATGAATATATTTGTCATCTTTCAAAAAACTAAGTGTTGCCGCTGCACAAGAAGATTAAGAAATGAAGAAGGCCCAAGGATGTGATAGGCTTCCCTTCAACCACCTGATGACATTGAGGGAATCTCCCTCTACGGTCAATCTACCCATATCTCTATTCTTGTGATCTTGATGCCCTGTAGCATCGCTCTGATCTCTATCCCCTTAAAGTCGGTTATCCCAATTGGACCCGAGAAGGCCCTGGTTTCCCTGTTGTCATTTCTGAGAACACCACATATACCTGCTGGCCCTAGATTACCAGTACTAGACCCGTCAAAGTTCAATTTCATTTGACCTAGACCAGGGGTTCGCATCCAGGGTTAGGAGTCTGAACCTGCTCGTTGCTGCTAGCACATATTTCTCTCCAACCACTCTAGAGGTCTTATGCTTAGAGCCTAAGACAAACCGAAAGTTGGGAAGAATCTTTACCCAGGAGATGGTTAAAGCAACAACCTCCGTGTGTATTGTCATCTTTTCCTCGAGCCTTTAAAAACCCGGGCGTTCCTTTCGTTCCATAATACCCATATAGTGCCTAGTAATACCACATTCCATAGGATCCTTCCATTCTTCCGCCAGATAGCTACGACACAGCATCATCCAATCTCTAATTGCTCATTTTTCTTATGGGATTTGTGCTCGAGCATTATTATATCTATCCTCAATGAATTATCTGTCAAGTGTAAACCATTTCTTGTTATCCTCGATGAATTATTTGCCAAAGGTAAATCATCTCTTGTTACATCTCCTACAAAGAACCCTGCAACTAGAGTTTTGGAAGCCACATCTACAACATTCCCAATCATTGAGATCAGTAATCTGCCGCTCTATGGATATTCCTGTCTCTCATCGATTTTTGTCTTTCCCACATCCACTAGGATTCGGCCTTCTGTTGGCATCATGGTTTTAAATTTCGACCGAAACCGAAATTTGGCGAAATTTCGAATTTCGGCCTTTACGGCGAAATTTCGAATTTAGGCCTTTACCAAATTTCGGCCGGAATTTAATTTCAGTCTGAAATTTTGAGAAAATGCAATATTATTTATTTATTTTAAAGAAATGTTACAAAATTTCGGCCAAAATGTCGGAATTTCGGTCCGAATACCAAATTTCGACTAAATTCAAATTTCGAAATTTCAGGGGTCCGAAACCTGTACCGAAACCGAAATTTTAAACCATGGTTGACATATAATCTAAATGCACAGCACTAATAATGTCTACTATCTCTCCAATCTGGTTTTCAATCAACTGAAAGTTTCTCCCTCCCATGCATGTAACGGCACCCCTATCAATGTGTACGAGACTCCAATAAGGGGAGGTGATCTTACCAAACACCTTTGCAGACTTCTCTGAATGGAAATGGTATGGGCTTTCTTTAAATCACAAGATCTACACTTTTGGGTCAGCAATTCAATCAAACAGTGAACAACTCATTTCATAGAGGGCAACTCTATTTTTCTAAAGCCATCAAGCTTTTGTTATTCTCGCTAAATCCTCAAGCAACACCACTCATTCCTCAATGCTAGAGACCGCGAATCTGGTCATATTAATATCAGCTGAAAAAACTTGCCAGAACTAAAGTACCAAACTTGATATAATTCAAACATGGGGTTATCGAGCTCCGATTGACTTGAAACTTATTCCATTAGAAATATATTGAGGACTAATTTCTTTAATTATAAATATTTATCCATACACTCACCAGAACCAAGTTATGATAAAAACATCATATAGGGGTATCTAGGCGTTGTTTGAATCAAGAGATCTACATCTTCTGGATCGATAATTCAATCAGAACAGTTGCTTGGGTCATTTCATAGACTGCAAAGTCAACCCAATCTTTCAAGAGCCACCAAGCTTCTCTTATTCTAACTAAATCCTCAAGCGATCCGTCTCACTCCTCAATGCTAGTGACCACACATCTAGTCATACTCATTGGGAATCTCTTAAACACATCTTCTGGAACAACCGTTGTAACGCTTCGTACCCTATGTAACAAGTTCTTCACAGAAACTCAAATAGTGTCTTGAAAGAACTTTTCTCTTCAATCTAATTCCTTTCTACTAATTTCTCTCTCGAACTGGTAGCTATGACATACCATCATCCCAATCTCTCATTACTCCTTTTTCTTCTGGGATTTGTGCTCGAGCTTTATCGCATATACGCTGGACAATTTATTTGTCAAGTGTAAACCATCACTTGTTACATCACCTAAATAGAATCGTACATCTAAAGTTTTGGTATCCACATCTACAACATTCCAAATCGTTGAGATCCAATCTCAGACGATGCTTTGCTGCTCTATGGATAGTCTTGTTCTTGTCCCTTCAATTTTTTCTTTCCGAATTCCGGCATTCACTGGGATTCGGCTTTCCTTCAACATATAATGTAAATGATCAGAGCTAATAATATCCACTGTCTCCTTTTTTTCAATGGAAACATTTAATTTTTTGAGAAACATTTAATTAAAGTCCACTATCTCTCCAAACTGGTTTTCAATCACCCAAAAGTTTTAAATCACATGCATGTAATGGCAACCCTGTCAGTCTGTCACTGCGTACAATACTCCAATAGGGGCAGGTGATCTTACCAGACATCTTTGCGCACTTCTCTGAATGAAAATTGTGTATGCTTTGTTTGAATCACAAGATCTACATCTTCTGGGTCAGCATTTCAATCAAAACAATGGCTTGGCACATTGAATAGACTGCAACTTTTCAGGAGGCGTTGAGTGTAAATTCTTGCTAAGTCCTCGAGCAATCCCACCCATTCCTCAATGCTTAGTGACCACTCATCTGGTCGTATTTGTCGAGCATCTCCTAAACACGTCTTCTGACACAACAGTCGTAAAGCTTCATACCAGAGGTACCAAGTTCTTCTTCGTAGCTCGAACAGCGTCCCAAAAGAATTTTTCGCTGAAATCTGATTCCTTTCTAGTAATTTCTCTCTCAAATGCGTAGTTATGAGTTATGACACACCATCATCTCAAACTCACATTACTCCTTTTTTCTTTTTGGATTTGTGCTCGAGCTTTATCGTATCTATCCTCAATGAATTATCTGTCAAACGTAAACCATCTCCTACAAAGAACCTTGGATCTGAAGTTTTGGTATCCACATCTACAACATTCCTAAACGTTGAAATCCAATCTGAAACGGTATTTTGCCACTCTATGGATCTTCATGTCTCTCTTTAATTTCGTGTTTCGCCATCCCTCGGCAACAGTATAAACTACTTTTTAATTTTTCTTGGAAAGAAGAACATGCCCCTCCACTTGGTCATAAATCGCATCAGTCAGCTCTACAAACCTCCACGGATGAGGCTGACAATCATGCATCCATCTAATGACGTTGAGGGAATCTCTCTCCACAATTACCCTGTCAATATCACTTCTAAGTCAAGATCACTTCTATCAGTGATCCTAACCCCAATGGGGCTGGAATAAGCCCATCTAGTTGATCCCTCCTCATCTCTAAGTAGGCATCCCTTCTTTTGAGTAAATTAAGACAAGGAATAGTTAGAGGTATAAGGAAAAATAACCATTACACTAAAGAATGAAGTCCATATAGTCACCAGAATGAATATCCTTTTCAAGCACTTGGGGAGTAACGAAGAAAACTCTTTTGGCTTTCCAAAAGTGTGATCGCTTTGAAGGATTCATGAGACCTGTCATATCAATTGTCCATTCCTGCAATCAGTATGGTTCCGATGTTTTCAAAAGAGTCATACAAAACAGAATAATGAAATGTATATCACATTTATCATGAGTAATGCGTGCACACACACTCTCTCACACACATACACATATATGTATACATATAAGAAAGATGAAAATGGTGTTCGTACCTGGGGTATACCCACAATATTATGGCATGCTTCAATTTGTTGCAAGACAAGAGGTCGCGAAGGAGCAGTGAAGACAATTTTGCCTGACATGAAAATTCTAAATGTGCATAATTGACAGAATTTTTTAAAAAAGGCCAGAGGTAGGCCAATAACATTATAAGAATTCCCAAATACACATATATGCATACATTACTAAACCATACAGATATATGCATACGTTATAATCAAGAACTAACTCTAACAGAGAAAACAATCCAAAATTCCAAGAGACCACCATACATCTTTTCAAGTAGATTTGACCAACGTTGTAATAATAAAAAAAGTGTATCCTGGTAGCAAGGGATTGAATCAAATAGTTTCAAGAATATTTTTTTATGGCAGCGATTTATTAGAAGAAAGGGAAAGCCCAATGACCTAGATGGTCACAAACAAGCCCAGGGTCATGTCATGAGATTGAGAAAAAAAAATTAAAAAAAAAGCATAGCATAAGAGTAAACAGGAAACATAACCCCAGTGTCAGAATATAAGAGCATAAATTCAACAATTTCACATAAATGGAAATTTCAAGCATAAAATGTCATGAGAATGTAATGGAGTAGCCTTGACCATGGATATGTTCATGGATCAATGGGAGCTCCAGAAATCATTTCGAAAATGATTACGAGATGCCCGGAAGGTGTACGGAATGTGTATAGAGGGTGTCCGAGAACTTGGTCAACCTCAATAACTGATATTGCCGGCGTCGAGCATATGAATATGGTTGGCTGTCTTGAGTTGGAAGAGAAACTATGGAAATATAAGGTTAGAAGCCTAAGATTGTTCTTCAAGGAATATCATGTTTTTAAGGCTTGCCTGCCTAGAAATTATGTCCTATTTGTTTGAGATCAAAGCTTCTCAGTTTTCAAATTCATGGTCTCCCATTAGTAGGAGACAAATTCAATAGTGGATCTCTAGAAAACTATGAGTTGGGTCACTTGGGTGTCAAAAGGTATGCATTGCATTCCCTGACAGCAGCTAGATACAAGTTGACCAATTCACATCAATATACTATGTACAATTCAAGTATTTTGAAAGCAAAGTTTACATACAGGTCCACCTATCATCTTTTTCTCCATATGGTTGATGTGATAACAGAGAATTCCATGTGACAGGAAACTACATGACGCCAACAAGTTCTGATTTAAAAAAAAAAAAAACACTGCCAAAACGATTGTGACGAAGAAAACGAAGGAAAAAATTACCTTCCGGAAACCATCTAAAGTAGTTATACATCACAACAGCAGCAATAAGGGTCTTTCCAAGTCCCGTTGGCAACGCAACCAATGTATTTGAAAATAGAGCTTTTTCAGCAATAGAAAGCTGATAGTCCCGAAGCGGAACATTAACTGCAAAACATAAAAACTCACACCTTTCAGTAACAAATATGAAAAATATGTAAATATATGCAATGCAATTGTCACTTTCTAGACACAAAGCCAATTAGCCCAAGCATTAGTCAAGCAAAAATAAATACACAGATAGAAGTCTTCATCAAAAATTGAACTGAAAGCGAAGTGGGGGTGACATAACCTGGATAAATCCATGTTTGGGCTGCCTCTAGGTCAATATTATTGCAGATTGTCTCCTCTCCCAGATTATCAATATCACCTCTATGACTAACAGACCCATTTCTATGGGAAGATTCTTGAAAACCCCCACGTTTTTGATCAGTTTGGACAAACCTATCAAGCGTGGATTGCCGCACATTGACAAATTTCTTTAGATTAGGGCAAGATCCATTACCCTCCAGGGACTCGTAAGGGATCAGATTATTATCAAAACCCTCTCGATTAGACGTTGATGCCACGCTCTGGCAAGCAACGTCTATCTCTTTGACAGCTGCTTCCCAATCAAACTCCTGAAAATAAGTAAGAGAGCGAAATTCCATCACTGATAAACGCAATGATAAAAAAAAAAAAAGGAACCCTAACGAGTGCTAAATCCACATGATTTCGAATGAAAACCCTAAAAAAAATCCGATACCGTGTGCGAATTAAAAGGAGTTGGATTGATTTCAAGAGAAAATAAGACCAAAACTTACATCGTCATCGTCTACGGGCTGAGGCAAACATGATGACATCTAGAATCTTCCTGAAGAAGACGAAGTTTGATGTGTAAAGGGTGGTGGAAAATGGGAGGAATCTGGAGCCACAAAACATGAAATTGGAAAACGGAGAGATGGATTGAACAAGAAACCCTAGTTCTTTCTCTTTCCCCACTTTCATCTAGATTGAGAAAACGGGGAAAATGAGGGCGACTCTTCAGTACAGGTCTCGGCGGTAAAAAGGTTTGAAAAAAGCCCTCGTTGGCAAGATTTGATCCTGCAAAGATGAACGGCTTAAATACGTCTTTTGGATTTTCCATCGTGCTTGATCAAAGGTCTATAATCACCCGGTGGCAAACAATTCATAGGAACGGAGATGTATCACCCACCGAGGCGTTGGCTCTTCGGCATAAAGTCACGGGTTTGCTCCCTGTTGACGAGTGTTCGAATCCCGCCCCCGACTTACTCCCGAAGGCGTGGGGACATCCTACGTCATCAATAACAACCAAAAAAACGGAGATGTAACTTTCAAGCTTTTTTTTTTGTGTCTTTTTCCGGAGGAATAATAGATGCAAGGGCTCTCTTTATGCACGCGCCACAGAGGCCCTTAAATAGATCCATGTCATTTTTAAAGTCGGTTGAGAAACTGAATTCGGTTGCACTTAATGGCGTGGATCTATCTAAGGGCCCTTTTTAGCCCTTGTATAAAGAGGGCCATTGCATCTATCACTGCCCTAATTATAATCCTTTGACTCGGAGGACTATGTCGCTCTCTATACAACTGCCCAACGTACAGTCGATCTGAAATAATTGCACGATCAAAGAAATTCGAACAAGAAGAGTGTAGAAAACCATAAAGAGTCTATTTGTTTATGTAAGATTGTTGTTGTTGAAAAGCAAAAACGTTCAGGAACAGAGCAATTATTCGTAAAATAACGGCGATGTTGTTTACCCCAGTAACAACGGCATTCCATTAAGCTAGCTTATCCAGGTAAGCGGGTTACCTAATAACGTTGGTGTTTTGGTAAGCCGGCTTATCCAGGTAAGGCGGCTTACCTGATAATGTCGACATTATTATTGAAGAACGACGGAGGTAAAGGTAAGTTTGACGGACAAAAAATAAAATTTAGGGAAACGGACAAATCTCCGGGAAAAGGTAAGTTTGATGGATAATGAGCCCTCCATTCACGTGAACTGTGGGTAGACTTTAACTTTTTTTACGTCAATCACGTTATGAGTGGGGTGCATTATCCTACAGTGGGGGGCGAAAAAACCACTGTCCTGAAAGAGCTTTCAAAAGATTATTACAGTTCCCAAAAAGCCCTCACAAGCCGGTCAAAAAAAGAAAAACCAGGCTAAGACCGTGCAACTATAAAACATGGCTGTGCAGATATCATCTCCAATATAAAATCGCACCCCCTCTTTCTCAGTCTTGCCCCTCAGACGCCGCGTCAAGATTATTTCTCTCATTCTCACGTCTAAAAAACCCTTCCCCTTCCTAGTCCTCTCTGTTTCTTCTTCTTCTTGTAAATGGAGGCTTCGGGTTTGTGGCAGCCTCGGGGAGAGGGTCTTCGAGAGATATGTGTCCATCAAACATTAATTACACTTATGAACCCTTATAAACCCTTAATACACCCTTATACACCATCATAATAAGAGAGTAATCAAACACATTAAATGATATATTAGAAGTTAAAACCACAAACCCTAAGAGGACAAAAATAAAACTCAACTTTTTCTCCTCCGGGTGGTAGAAAAAGAAGGCAACACTTTTTTTTCTCTCTGTTTTTATTATACCTGGCAAATGGGTAACCCGCGCGGGTACGGGTACAGGTAAGAAATACCGGTGCAGGTATGGGTATACCCGTGGGTAATATGGGTATACCCGTGGGTAACTCGGCAAATTTAAAGAAGAAATTATATATATATATATTTAAGAAAATAGACTATATGATGAATGGGTGTATGAACGCATAAAGGTGGTACGATGGATGCACAAGCCTTGATATTTAATCCAACAGCAGCTTCTTAACAAGTCAGCTGCTGTAGGATCAAATATTAAGGATGGGATGATAGTACATGTTTATACGCCCATTCATCATACAAATTTTCATCTACTTTAACAAATATTTGTTTTGGTACAACCAAAGATACCAGTCACATGGTCTGATTGCTTTGACTTGTTTTGTTAGCCCACCCACATAGTATATTTTTTAGTGTTTAGTGTTTAGGCCTTAAGAATAAAAAGTTGAAAACCAAATGGCGGGTAACCCATGGGCACCAACACCCTACCCAGACCCACCCGCGGGCCACGGGTACGGGTATTGAAATTGGTACCCGTACCCCTGCGGGCCGGGTGTACTCGCAGGTACGGGTCCCATTTTGGCGGGTCTAGTTTTTATGGGTTAACATGTATATTTTGAGGGTGAAGGGTATTTCGGTAAAAAATATTGTTAGAAAAAGCAAAATGGTACCCTTTTCACAGGTTTGAAATTGAAGGGGTCCATCTCATTATATTAGATATTTTGTGGTACCTATTACCAAATTTCCTTTCAGATATTTTGTGGTACTGCTTGACCAAATTTCCACAAAGAAAAACCAGGCTGGGACCGTGCAACTATAATCTCCCATATAAAATCGCGCCCCTTCTTACTCTGTCTCGCCACTCAGACGCCGCGTTAACATTCTTTCCCTCATTGTCACGTCTCAAAAACCCTTCCCCTTCTCAGTCCTCTCTGCTTCTTATTCTTCTTATTCTTCTTCTTCTTCTTCTTCTAAATGGAGGCTTCGGGTCTGTGGCAGCCTCGGGAAGAGGGTCTTCGAGAGATCTGCGGCCTTCTCGAACATCACATATCTCCCAATTCCGATCAGCCGTTGATTTGGCAGCAGCTCCAACACTACAGTCAGTTCCCCGATTTCAACAACTACCTCGCTTTCATTCTCGCACGTGCCGAGGTCACCTTTCTTTATCCAATCTCATTTAGGGTTCTTACTATCTCTCAGTTCTTCGTTTCTCTTCATCTGATTCCCATCCACATGCCTTTTTTTTTTTTGGTCTCTACTCTCTTTTAGGGTTCTTCCTATTTTTCAAATTTTTTTTTTTTTTTTTTGATTCACATGGATACGATCGATCTCTTTTTTTTATTAGTTTTTTTTCTCCAGTGGAGGAGTAACTGCTTGTTGAGTTATGTTTTCTTATTCTATTGCTATTATTTTTAGGGTTTTGCTAACGAGTGCCCATTGGAAACTTGATTTGCAATCATTTTACACATGTTTTGAAACTTTAACACATGTTTTGATTTTATAGAAACAAACAATGAAACACCTCTGATTTGTTTGTGGCGAATCAAACCATGAATCAAAACACGTGTGTTTTAAGTAAAGAGTATGTTTCATTGCTTCAGCATCTGTCATGTTTTAGCAGTTCTTATGGAAATGATGATGACCTAAATGTGTAATTCTGTAAGAACTCTGGAGTCAATCTCTGACTTGCCTCATTTGACTTAGTTTTGCCCCTACCGAGGTCAATTAGAAGTCCTTTGTCTTTCTCGAGTTAGTAAAAATTTAAAAACATGCTGTGTCAATCATCTCTTCGCCTGAGTTGACGTGGTTATACGATCGGCCATTTTTTTATCCAAGTACAACATTTTAATCACTTAACATGTCAATGTTCGTTGTTAGTTGTATCAAGTGATCATTTTTGTATCACCAGGTTGTGGGAATGATTATTTGTAGAAATCCTCATCTCGGTCCTTTTTATTAATATATTTGGCTACCATTTTCAGAAAAAATAAAATAAAATAAAAAATCCTCAAATTTCATCTGCAGTTTTTTCAATGTTATGAATCTCAATTCCATAATAAATTCTATTTACCTCAGTGCTAGCAAATGTTTAGACATCTCTAAGTTGTCTGATATGCTAGTGGAATGTTACTTTCTAATTTTTTGAACTGGAATATTACTTTCTAATTTTTAGTGGAACATTTATTGATTTTCTTATTGATTCTGACACTTTTTCCAGTTTTTCTATATTGATCCTGTCAGCATTTAGATTTTGTCATTTACTTTTCTTTTTGGACATATTCCTTGTTACTGATGAGTAAACTTCTATTTGCTTGTTTCAGGAGATGTTTGAAAATTTCCACACTGTTTACTTAATTTTTCTACTTTAAGAGTTAACATTTTTTCATTTTACCTTTGCTTCTTTAAATAGGGTAAATCGGTGGAAATACGACAGGCAGCTGGCCTGCTTTTGAAAAACAATTTGAGAACTACTTTCAATTCCATTGCTGCTCCCCACCAGCAATATATAAAGTCAGAGTTGTTGCCTTGTTTAGGGGCACCAGATAGGCACATCAGGTCCACTGTTGGAACAATTATCAGTGTTGTCATTCAACAAGGACAGGTTTTTGGTTGGCCGGAGCTGTTGCAAGCCCTTGTTCAATGCTTGGAAAGTAATGACTTAAATCACATGGAAGGTGCTATGGATGCTTTATCCAAGGTAGGTGCCCCCCCCCCACCTGTGTGTGTGTGTGTATATATAATATGGGAAATGATATCAGCACCATAGTTGTCAAACTCTTACGAGTCGTATGAGTCAATTCTCGAGTCGAGTCACCGGGCTTTCGTGTCGAGTCGCCTCTGTCGAAAACTCTTACGAGTCATCTGGTGACTCTCTTACGAGTCGCTCCGAGTCAAGTAAAAGAACTATGACTCTTACGAGTTGTTGGGCCAATGCTTTCTTGCTTTGATGGTTGAAAACTTGGAAGTAGGAACTTAAAACTTAATTATTTTTGTTCATGCAAGTTACAAGCATGTATTTATTTACTAGTAAAATGGTGGGCCCCACGCCATCAAAACATGGGATGTAAAACGGCGGGCTTCAGTCAAATGCATAGGTTTGGGTAGGGACAGTGGACACCACCTTGTTAATAACATTAGGTGTAAAATGGTGGGCCCCACTTTCTGCATTAGTTTGGGTCAAGGTTTAAAATTTTGGTTTCGGTACCGGTTTCGGACCCTGAAATTTTGAAATTTCGGCCAAAATCTGGTACAAAAATCGAAATTGTTATTTTATTCAATATTAAATTTCGGCCGAAATTACCGAAATTTCGGTTAAATGTTAAATTAATTTTTTAAAAAACAAATTTTATGGGTCAAATTTCGGAAAAACCGAAATTTCTGCTGAAATAAATGACCATTTCGGTTTTTAGTGGTTTCAGTGTCGGTGATGATTTCGGTCGAAATTTAAAACCATGGTTTGGGTAGAGACAGTGGGCCCCACCAATCCTAGGCATGGTCATTAAATATTGGGCCCCACCCATCATAGCATGAAGTGTAAAATAATTAGTCCAAACCATTCAGAAAAAAAGTTGGTCCCATGGTGTATGCATGTGTTTGGATAGAGTTGGTGGGCTCACCGGATTAAGGATAAAATAGTGGACCCTACCCATGCTATTCTTGGGTATAGAATATGGGCCCAACCCCACCCCATCAAAAGTTCAAAACATGACGTAGGGGAAAATGCTTTCCAGGAAAAACTTTTTCTGGAAGGTGAATGACATTTGGAAAGTTATGTGCTTAGTATATATTTTAGATGGATATTTTTGGCTTAGTGCTTTATCTATGTGCAATTGGTTCATATTTTTTTTTTACATGCTTCATCGTGTGAGATATAATGATATTTTTTTCAACTACATTTCTACTCTTTTCAAAAACTCTTACGAGTCACTAGTCGAGTCGAGTCACGAGTCATAAAATTAAGAAATCGAGTCACGAGTCGAGTCACGGTTTGACAACACCATATTTTATTTTCACAAACCATCTTGTCTTTTAGTATTTAAAGAGCTTTCAAAACGTTATTACATTTCCCAAAAAGCTCTCAGGAGCCAATTAAAGAAGAAAAGACGGCTGGGTTTGTGCAAATATCCAAATACGGTCGTGCTGATAACATTTCCCTATATATATCATTAGCTTGTTCTGTTAATAATATTTAAGAAACAACTTCAACAGTAATGACTTCGAAGTCAACTGTATGAAAGAACCTATGAATGCTTTATCCAAGTTTGACTTCTCCTGTAACCATATGATTAGCTTGTCAGATAATTGACTTGTTTGATAAATTGTATCTTTTGCCAAGATCCATTGTTATTTACTTCAAAAGCTATTTAATTTGAATTTTGAACACAGACATCATTAGTTTGTTCTGTTAATAATATTCATTGGAAGTAAAAACTTTTAACAGTAATGCCTTCAACTGTATGGAAGAAAATATGAATGCTTTATCCAGGATTGACTTTTTCTATAACTATATCAGTAGCTTTTCCGATAATTGACTTGTTTGATGAATTGTATCTTTTGCCAAGATCCATTGTTATATACTTCAAAAGCTTTTTAACTTGAATATAGACACCCTTATCATTATCATCCAAAAAGGCATGTTAAAAAATACATCTTATATTCATAGTCTTTTTTCATTCATTCATTCATTTATTGTACGTTAATATGCCTATTTCTATATAATTTACATACTTATTTAATTGATCTTTTAGAAAAATCACCATTTAGTGATGAATTTTCGATTCTAACATGCTATTAAGCATCCTTCGGTGTTTTGATCAAGCATCCTTGGGAGTTTCTCCTCCACTATCTCATTTGACACTGAAGAACGAAGCCCTACTTCTTGAAAAGAAAACTTCAATATCTCTCTACTCTCCGATCTATTCATTCCTTGTTGTTGTTTAAAATTCCTCCCAACCCGTCCTACATCATTGGATATGAAGGCTGTTATCGTCAAGTGGGCAGGCCAAAGACAGGAATCTAGGGGCTACTCAGCCAATGATGTTATCCGTGACTGGAAATCAATTGCAATTCAAAAGAGCAGGAAGAATGAAATAGCAACAATATTGAATCCCCCCTCCCATCACGTTATCAAATTAAACTTTGATGGAAGCTCGCGAGGCAACCTGGGTACATTGGGCGTTGGGGTTTTTTTTAGGAACCACTATTGAGAAATGATTGGAGTCTTCTCCCAGGAAATTGGATTCACTAATTTTGTCTAAGCGGAAGGACGGCCTCTTCTTACCTGTCTTTTTCTCTTCTCGGAAAATCTTGCCGGTGATCCCTTAGTAGAAGGGGACTCGTCCAACGCTATTTCTTGGGAAAAGAGGGCAAGTCTAAGTCCCTAGGAACCTAGCTACTATTGTACTTTAAACACTTGGTCTTAGCAATGAGATACATCCATCCTTTAAGCTTGTTACCTGCAGCGCAAAACTGCCGGTATTGACTATTGAGGGAAGGGGTGGTGCACACAAACCTAATCATCGGGGACAATTACCCCCTCTCCTAATGGGCCATCCCCCCTGGTTGGGTGCATTGCTAGTATGTTTATATCTTGACGGGCGTAATGGACACGTTTGCAAGAGATGGAGCTAATCGTAGGATTTTCTGACTGACTGAGGACCTTTTTTCCATTAGATTACAGTATGGAAATTTTATATCTATTTTTTTTACTTAGTTTGATTTTATCGAGCTTTGCACTGATAAAGTTTTTGTTTCCACCTCCCCATGCGTTGTTGTGTTTTGCTTTTATTAATAAACTTTCTGTTTTCTTTCAAAATGAAATATTATTCTATTAGGTGTCTAATATTATTTGGAGGGCCAAGATGGTTCATCGATGGCCTAGTTTATTTTGCTCCTGTTTATATGAAGTGTTATTTTCCCTCAAAACATTTTTACCACTTGTTTCCTAGGATTGATTATAAGTAGGTATGTTATTATCTTATTACTTAGAATTTGACGATCGACGAGGGTTTCCCTTAGCTCAGATTCTTTTTCCTATCGGTCAGAAGGTTGAGTTCCACCAACTGTGAAAAATCCCAGTTTGAAACAGTAAATAGCTCTCGCAGTTAGAGTGAAGTCGGGTTATCACCAAGTGCAAGTGGTGGAAGGCGTTGGAAGACTGCGTTAGAGACAAGGCATGGGTTATATGAATGGATTGTCATCCTAATCGGCCCTCCTCTTCTTTTTTTTTCTCAAGTAAGCTGAGATTGAACCCGTGACACAATCCACCACGTGATTGAGCTACGGGATCAGCCCCTCTGTGAGTTCTATTGAGGACCGAGCAAGTGCAAATTATCCTTGTGTATGCTGCTTGTTATACAATTCTGTGATTTTTTTTTTGTTTTTCAATATTCATAGTTCGTACTCATTCACTAGAGGGGGCGAGCCTTGGCACAACGGTAAGGGTGCTCCATACCTGGTGGTCACGGATTCGAGTCACGGAAACAGCCTCTCAGCAAAGCAGGGGTAAGGCTGCGTACATCTAGCCCTCCCCAGACCCCGCTATGGCGGGAGCCTCTTGCACTGGGCCGCCCCTTTATAGTCCGTACTCATTCACGTGCTAACCTGGTTGTTTTTTTTAGATATTGTATTCTTTACATTCTTCATTTAATTATTTGGATCAATAAGTTCCATTTAGAGGTGACTACCCCTATGGAATACGAGATCGAAGTGTAGACCTCCAAATTGCCTCCCAAGTCCCATTCTTTTTGTATTTGTTTGTCATGCTGTCTTTATTATCTGATCGTAGGAGTGGGCTATAGCATCAGTCATTATCAGTCGAGTCTCAAACATTCTCTCTAACAGGCCATGTTTCTCTGTAACAGAGCATGTCTTGAAGCAAAATGGTAATGCATCGTTATAGAACCGTGCTGTGGCATAATCAAGTAAATTATTGTCATCACTCTTGAATTGAATGCAATTGATATACCTTCGTTACTTTTGGTGAAAACATTCATGCACTTGGCCTTCTTTATTTTGCTTGTGATTGTCTTTTGCGGACCTAATTTGGTTTGTTTGTTTTCTCTATCTATTTTACCGCAAACTTCAGCAGGAATCTCATTTGCTTATCTTCAGCAGATGACTTTGCCTTCTCTTTGTCATTTTGTTTCTTTCAATTTTTTATTGCTTCCATAATGCTCATAAGCTCTATAGACTCATCATTTGAGCATTTGTTGCGTGGTGCAATGTCATTACTAGTTGAAGGTGGTTATGCTAAACATTAATAGAATTCTTACACCGTAGAACTGTTTTATATTTTACCATTCAAAAAAAGAAAGAACTGTTGTATATTTTAGAAGTCGTGAGCCATGCAATGTTATTTATAATAATATCTGATGGATCTGTTATATATTAATTGATCAAGTGGCATACCACAGATTTGTGAGGACATTCCAGAAGAGCTTGATAGAGATGTACCAGGATTAGCTGAACGCCCTATCAATATATTCCTGCCCAGACTATTGCAGGTTAAAGAGTTTTTAATGGCTATAGTTGCATAATTTAGCTTTTAGTTTGGGTTGGTTTGATAGTTGTATTATTGTTTCTCCTGAGATGATGTTTGATTTAAAGCGTTTATTTGCTTTTCTGATACAGTTATTCCAGTCACCACATGCCTCGCTCAGAAAGCTTTCCTTGGGTTCTGTAATTCATTTTATTGTGGTGATGCCCACAGTAAGTTATTTCCATCCTGTTTATTTATTTTTCTTTCCAATTGGACCTTTAAGGTTGTTAAAGTGTTCTATGAGGTAGAAATATTTTCTCTAAGGTCTAAACTGTTATCATGGCGCAGGCTTTACTTTTAGCCATGGATCAATACCTCCAGGGCTTGTTTCTTCTTGCTCATGACCCTGCTGCGGATGTGCGAAAACTGGTTAGTAGATTCTCAGTGACTATTGGAATCCAAGTGCAATATGAGACTGCCATTGTATCACACTGTTGCACACAAATTCTACGTGAATGATATGGGAGATTTCTTAGTACTTTTCATGCTTGTACAAGTTTATGGTGATGCGTGTCTAGTTAGAGGTATCTCTTTGACGTAGCTGGGAAATGTTGACACAGTTCTCAAAAAGTCAACTGGACTCAGAAATTGCTCTTCCTATTTCCTAGTTTGATTTGACCAAGTCAATAAAAGACTTTTTAGTTTTACAAAAAGTGACGAGTTAATCATTCTTGTAACTAGGACTAAGGGAGCCTCATTGCTGAACAAGTCAATTCATCCGAGCTCTGAGTCATTCAGAGTGTTTTTGAACCTTGCTTTCAATATCAATGCGTTCTTATCTCTTTCCAGATATCATTATGTTTGATGCTAATTACTTTAGATAGAGAACTGATATGCTGATGTTCAGTTGCTAAACCCAAAAAATTTTCATAGGTCTGAAAATTTTGGTCTAGTACTTCTGTACTTTTGCACATGGTTTGAAATTTTAGTCCGATTTCGGACTGAAATTTCGGATTTCGGCTGGGACCGACACCGAAGGTACCTTGATTCTGTGTTAGTCCCAAATTTCAGCCAAAATTTTAAATTCCGGTAATTGCGGCTATTTTTTTTTCTCGGAATTTAGAATTTTATCCTAAATTACGGCCAAATATTCGGAAATTTCCTATTTTTTTTATCGAATTTCAGCTGAAATTTCAATTTCGGCTGAGGCCGAAACCGAAATTTCAAACCGTGCTTTTGCAGGTAATCCACCAAAGAAACCAACAACACACCATTCAATAAACTGAAGACATAACTCAACAGCTGCAGATTAAGAGAAAATATGGATATTGACACATATATACATCAAGATATACAGATATGCAACATTTTCTTTGGCGGGATAGGCTGTTGTCTGTGTATAGGTATGCTTTATGCTATATTTGACTATTTGAGCTCATGTGTAAGAGATTAAGGTGCATGTTAACTTACCCAAGGTTTCGAAAATGGAATCGAATCATAAATCGTAAGAGGTTCGAATCGTAAATGCTAAGATTTTTTAGATTTATATATAAAAATGCGAAAAAAGAATTAAAAGATATAAAAAGGTCAAAAATAAGAATAAAATGAATACTTATCTATTCTTCATTCAAGACCATTAAATTAAATATAAAATTCTATGGTTAGTAATCCAAAGCTCAGACTAAATTTATCGTACAATAAATCACTTAACAAAACACAAACTATATTCATCATACAATAAATCATCATATAATTTATCACAACTATAAACAAAGCACATACTCAAATCTATAATCATCACCATACAATTAAACATCATACAAAGAAGTGCCACTAGTAAACAAAGTTTATTAAAATGATTTCCATATTGAAATCACAAACAGCTCTCAAAATCCAAAAGAAACATGCCTAAATCATTGAAATCACAATTACTTATCAAAATCCAAAACAAATTGAACCTGAATCATTGATTACAACATTGGTCTTCCTTCTTCAAAAGCATCATGTCTTAATGAGCTAATTTCATATGAACAATGGTTTTCCTTCTTCTCCTTCTCTTCTTCTGCCTGGAAGAGCAAACCGCCAGCAGAAAAGGGTGTAGAAACCGCGAGTAGGTGCAGTGTAAAACACAATTTATGGGATTTCGGGTTTTCTTTACTTGTTTTTAGGTTATAAGTTGGGGGGGGGGGGGGGGAGGGGGAGGGGAGGGGTTATATACGATTTATTTCTTATCGTAAAGGGCCCACCATAGAAAAATAAGTGAACAAGAACAAAAAAATAAATAAATTAAAAATCGTAAAAATCACACTAAGAATCGTTTGAATCGTGCGCTTTTACAGAAAACGATTCTTCCTTCCGATTTGAACCGTTCAACCATCGATTCGATTTGAGTCATACGATTCAAATCGTAAATTGTACGATTTTAACAACAATTAACTTACCTATCGCTCTTCATTTGGGCGGGTGTATTCACTGTCCACAATTTTCGTTTGTCCTCCTTTTCTCCCTTCTTCCTTCTTTTGTCTTTCTCTCCAATATTTTCTTCTCCTCTGACCATACAAAATGTGTTGGGTTCCATCGTCAACTTTAACATTGTATCAGAGCGCGGGTATTCTAGATCTTGTTCAATATCTAGAAGAGGGATAGGAACAAGAATAGGTCTTGTAGACACTCCATTTTGCTCCTCGTTGCTTATGAAAGCCAGCGACAGTGAACCCAATGATGAAGGCACAGTGAACCCAATGATGAAGGCACATTTCCGAAAGGATTACAGTGTTTTATACACTTGTGGGACGGTAAGAGAATCCGAACCTAAGCATCACTCAAAAACCAATGCCTGAGGACCTTGTCGATGAAGCAATCATACCCATTTCTAGGACCAAAGTATCTTTTTCAAAGCACCCAAGCCCCGAAGCTCATCCCAACCTCCAAAGGCAAGCAAAGTAGCCTTGTACACGGATTGAACCGCGCACGAGCAGACGCATGGCTCCACGTACAAGGTTTCTCCTTTTTTCGAAATTGGCAAAGATGAATAGTCCCACATCGACCAAAATAACGATTACTCCATTCCATGAGCCTATAAATGCATTTAATCCTTCCTAAAATGAGGGAGGATTTTTTGGAGGATTCCCAATAGGAAGATTCCTCAAGAGGGAGGTCCCACAAGTGGAAATCCCCAAGAGAGGAAGCTTCTCTCATGGAACCCACCTAGAGGAGTTTTTCCTTAGCAAATTCCTTTGTGGCCCAACAATGTTGAGATCCAAGCACAATTTTTCCCCAATCTCCCTAGGCGGTTCCACATCGGGGTAGCCCAGTTCGCACCGATTAAGAAGTTGGAGCGTCGGACAGCTTAGACCGCTCGTGGGAACACCGCCACACCCCATTACTGCATCATCCATTCCACGCTACAAGGGTAATCCCTTCACTTAAGCTCTAATTAACTTTTAACTTAAATTAGGGATTAGTGAGACCCTAAATAGGATAATTAATAAGGATCCAAGAGCTTTCGTCCCAGTAGATTGGGGCATAGGGGCCTTTAGACTTGGGCCCACTTGCCCAAATCCCCAGCCCACATCTATTGGGCCCATGATTCATTAATTAGGATTACGGTAAGTAGGCATGAATACTGGCAAATCGACCCTATGATCTAGATTAATTCGAATTAATCAAGGCACAATAGGGCTTTTAGGAAGTAGGCCAACCCATAGTTGCCTGAAACTCCTTGGGCGGGTGGGAAATCCGTTTCCCCAAAAACTCATTTCTCGCGGTTGGGAGACTCGTTTCCCCTAAAATGAGGGAAACACGTTTCGGAAACGTTTCCAAGATATGATACAAAATTGGAGAAATGTTTCTGAAACACAGGGGACGCATATGGAAAACTTATATAAATAATGTGTAAACACGTGATAAATGTATGCAACACATGTAGAAAATGCATATGAAACGTGTAGGAAACATGTGTGGAACTTACGAAAATCATTTTGGAAAAAACACATCATTTCCTAAGACGTTTCTCGTATGATTTTCTATTGTTTCTCGTTTCCCCTGTATTTTTTTTTCATGCGTTTCCCGTTTCCATTTCACGTTTCGTTTCCCGAATTTGTTTCCCACCATGGTAACTATGGGCCAACCCATGGCATGATTCCTTAGTCCCTTAGCCCACACACTCCCCCCTCTCTTCCCCACCTCTATTCTTTAGATTAATTGAAAGATTGCAAGGAACAAGGGGTTAGATAGGATGGATCAGATTTGAGGAAAAGGAAAAAAAGGGAAAGAAGGCTCAGGGACTGCCTAGAACAGAAGGCTGGACTCCTCACCGCACGAGTATTCGGGCAAGGACGCTTACATACCTCTCAACCGTCGGCATTCCCCTTCCTCTTCCTCACTATTCAAATATTGAAAGGAGCCCCCAATTTAGCTTGTAAATAATCCCAACTACATGTAATCCCCTCATTTTTAGTAGAGACCAATGTCAACTTGGGCCGAATTGGTGCCTAACACCTTCCAATTCTGTAATTGGAATACGGACCCAATACTGGGAATGTAGGACGGTGGCGACACAGTCATTGGGGTCCTAGGCCCTATCCTTGGCGGTGGCGACTACCAATTTGCCCGATTGCATGGGAAAATCCGAATTAAGGGCACGTCGGCCCTCAGCAAAGACTTTTAGACCATCAAAGACCCTAATCAGCGAACAAGCAAATGACCTCTCACGTGGTGTGACAAAGCCCCTTGGAAGCCCACCTCCTACACAACGCAACAACAAGCATAGGAGGAGGGAGGCCACCAGTGGGCCGGACCCCACAGTTATGCACATTAACTGAAAATCCTAATTCTTTCTTTTCTACTCTCGATCATCCCACCCTAGATCTACTTGAAACCGTAAATTCTGTTTGAGATTTGTAAATCCTATTTCTTTACTTCTTTCAAAACCATAGTCTCCAATCTATTCGAAATTCTAGCTCTAAGCTTCTGCCCTAGATATGTTCAAAATTTTGTCTATATCTAAATCCTAGTTCTTTAATCCTTGTTCTCTAAATTCCAGTACCAAAAACCTATATCTAAGCCCTGGTTCTCCAAAAGCCCTAGTCGAAAGCCTGCCTATTGGTGTGATTCTTTGACCAAATCCTTTAGATCTAGATTTTTGAAGCCCTAACCCAAGTCTGTTTTGAAATCTTAGTTCTAATTTTTTTTTGTAACCCTAATTCATATGCCCATATTTTTTGAAACCCTAATCTTCTTCTTTCCATCTGCTTCTTGAACCCTAGGCCTTCATCTGTACTCTTTGTGCACAAACAACCCATGGATCTTCTTGGACTCTTGTGCCCTAGAATGTTTGAGTTGGTAAAGGAGGAATATGTGTTATACAGTCTTTCCATGAAGTCATTCTTGTGAAGAGTACCTGCGCTTTCATCAAGTGTGGGTTGTTGTACTTTCTTGGCTATGGATTGTTGTGTATACTTGGGGTTGCAGTCTTCTCACTCTTAGCAGTTGTGCACTTGTGCCTTTGTGTGAGGACTACTACAGCTCGTACGATGCACTGCTACATCCCACGAAGCTTCTCTGTGATGGGTGCTTCAAACTACTATGTTGCTTTGCTTCAAAATTCTTCAAACTCATCAATGAATATCCATATATGGAGACTGCACATGATGCTTTTCTTCGATAATAAGACTTTCTTTGATGTCTATGCTGAAACCGTGCACTCCATAGTTGTTTAATAAATTTCATATACCAATCAGACTAGGTAAGGGGTTGCGTACTTGCTCTGATAATGAAGGTAAATTATGGTTTTGGTTTCCTTCTTATTTCCTTTTCCTTCTTTAATTTGGCACACCAGATGTCGATTGTTCTGGTTGTAGAGTGGTTAATTCCTTGTCGACCAACTTGCATGAAATATTTTGAAATGGTATCGTGACTCTTTCCAGTGATTGTTTAGTATTGGTGGTTGATGGAAAAGCTTATCTTGCTCTTGCCATACTTTTATGATTGCCAAGTGATGTTTTTGACTTTTTTATGAAACAGTTGATTGCTTGATAATTTCCTCGTGATCAAGAAACTTATTGATATTTCTTCCCTTTTGGATGGCTCACTAGATGATATCTAATTTTGTTTTTGACTTTATTTCGAACATTCCTTGATTTTTATCTACATTTTCTGCCATGATGCACAGGTTTGCACAACATTGGTTCAGCTAATTGAAGTTCGGCCTTCTTTCTTGGAGGTGGGCTTGTTAATTGTGTGTGATGTACATTTGATTACTGTTCTTTATTATATAATATTATATTCTTTTTTTGAATTAATTTTTTCTTTTGTAATACTTGCCACCATCTGTTAAGCACATATTATATAGGAAATGATAATGAAATTTTATATTTTATCATTAAACCTAGAATTGAACCATGTAGTTGGACTGCTATCTGCTTATTATTAACTTCTCATGGTGTTATGTCTTATGCTTGTCTATCAATTTTTCCAGTGTTGTTCTCAAAGTGATGTTTAATGTTATGTTGCAGCCACATTTACGAAATGTTATCGAATACATGTTGCAAGCCAGTAAGGACACTGATGGTGAAGTTGCACTTGAAGCTTGTGAATTTTGGTGTGTGGCCCTTCTCACTTTTTTGCAATATTTAAATTATTTTCGGCCTATGGTGTTGGTTGTTAGAACATGGTTGTTATGCTATGTGTAGAAGTACGGTATTCACAAATTTTGTGCTTATGTACCGAAGTGTGGAAGTTTTAATTAAGTACTTTTTCATACATGCTTCCTACGTGCTCTGTATTTTGTAATATAGTATAGGCTATTTTATAAGACTTACAATATCATGTTAATATGCTTGTTCATTCACGAAAGTTTTATGTGAGATTGTGAGAGATATAAAAACTGAAGATCAGCATCTGTGTTTTCATGGTCATATATGGAAATTGAGGTTCAGGTGTCTGTACTTTCCCAATAAGGTTGCAATCTGATTTGTGCTAATTATTTTCATCTTAGAATTGAGAAGAGAAATTTTGGCTTGAATATTGGAGCTTTGCAGCTGGCAACCCATATTTATATCATGTTGATCTACATTGTGCATCCTAACATCTGTTTGTTAAACAGCTTGTTAAGGGAAGTCGGTTCATCACTATGCTCGGCATGAGTGATAAAATAAGGTGTTGTAATGAATAGTTTGAATTGAATTCCTGTTTCATACTGACTTTTGGGATTGATTGATTACAGTTAGACCTCCATCTCAAATATCGAGGAACTTGGGTCTTTTTCTTGAGCTAAAACGTAAAACTTTTTTCCAGCTGGGTTTGGCAGGCCCATACCAGTTTATTAAATACAATTTACAATCTAGAGTAGATAGTCTCATGTCTATCCATAGTTACAATATCTAACAAGGAGGGAGGGACAGTAGGGAGAGAAATATCGTCTCCATTGCAGCGGCAATCATACTTGGACAAGTAGTTAGCTGCCATATTAGCTTCCCGCCATGTGTGGGTTATCTTCCATGATTTGAAGGTTTTGAGGCTGTCCCTTAATTCTGACATTAGCGGTCTCAATTTTCATGGGCAAGTGCAGTCTTCATTGACTATATTGACGCCGATTTGCGAATCCTACTTTATCCAGATGTCTTCAATGCACTTGAGTTTAGCTAGTTTGACCCTTTGGTGAATTGCTTGAACTTCAAGGGCTTATATCACATCTGCCGTGGTATTCACTTTGAAAATCCCCACTTCCGGCCACTTACACTCTTTGCTTTCCTTTCTCATTGCGTAGTAGGGGCATTGCATTGTGGTGGCAAAATGGCCGAATGCTGTTGCCGTCCCCCAAGCTAAGGAACCCTAGGCGGTCTTGAAGTACGGTAAGGATGGTGCGGAGGGTATCCTTTTTATGGGCGAACTTGCCTTCAAATTTCCTTTGGTTTCTTTCCATCCAAATATGGCAAATGGATGCTGAGAAAAAAGTTTTATTGCATTAGCTGTATGCCCCTTTTCATTGAAAGAATTCTGAATCCACTCTTCTTCTTCCCTGGGGGGGCCGTTTGGATACATGGATTTTAGAATCTTGGATTTCCTCAAAATCGTGGATGGAAGACGAGAGAAGAAGGAGACCGTTAGTTGTTTTCTGATTTCTCGCCCTTCTTTCCGGAGAGAGAGAGAGAGAGAGAGAGAGAGAGAGAGAGAGAGAGAGAGAGAGAGAGAGAGAGAGAGAGAGAGAGAGAGAGAGCCCCTGTTTCCAGGTTTTAGAAGTCTCAGGACGGGGGAGAGATTTCTAAAACCTGGATTTCTTACTTTAACCCTTCATCTGCAACCTACTTCCCCCACTTCTGCAACCTACTTCCATTGTAAAATCCAGAATTTTACACTGCTTTCAAACTAAAACCTGGATTCTGAAATCCACATATCCAAACAGGGGGTTAGAGTTTCCCAGGGTTGCGCCTATGATTAAATCTCCATTGAATGGAACGCCAAATCCAGCATGTATAGGAACATGAAAGGAAGAAGTGATCAATTGTTTCACTTGCCAATCTGCATAGGGGACAGGATCGGTCATTGCTATTCGCATCCATGAACGAGAGTTTGTCCATTGTGCTGAGTCTTCCTTTCATCTCTAACCACGCATTAACAGCATGCTCTGGTATATTTCCCGTGAACCAAACTGTTTTGCCCAGCATGTTGAGAAAACCCTACAGTTCCTTGGAGGATGTATGAGAGAAACCTTCTCTCAATGTGATGGTTTCAAAGTTATCTTAGACCCACACGATCAATGCGATTGCATGCAAAACTTTTGGATTTCTGTTTTCTCTGAACATATTTGGAAGTGGTTAGAAAAAAAGGTTTACGATTCTTCATTAGCAGTTTATCTCTGTTGTTCCAAATTAATTATCAGTTTGTCACTCTTGGCACTTTTGTACTGTTGATTGTGATTGCAGGTCAGCATATTGTGAAGCTAACTTACAACCTGAAAGCTTAAGCGAGTTCTTGCCACGTCTAATTCCAGTATTGTTATACCATGCCGATGAAGTTGAATTATTTATATCTACGATTTGTTTATTTTGCCCAAGTATTTAATTATTTTTGCTCTCTCTCAAATCTGTAGGTTTTGTTGTCAAACATGGTTTATGCTGAGGATGACGAGTCACTTGATGATGCTGAGGTAGAATTCGCTTCATTATTCTCATGTTCTCTGAATCATTTTGAACAGGCAGTTTTAGCAATCTTAATCAGGTTTTTTTTTAATGGTGCAATCTTGATCAGTTATTTTCATTAATCTCACATTTCGGCACATACTTGCAGGAGGATGAATCTTTCCCTGACAGGGATCAGGTTCTGGTTCCTATTGCTGAGTTCCTGGGTGCTCTTTAGTTGGTCTTTTTTCCTTCACTGACTGTGTCTCTTTCTTAAAACAAGTTACAAAATTATTTATGAATAATTTTTTGTGTACAGGATCTAAAGCCTCGTTTCCATTCATCACGATTTCATGGAGCAGATAATGCTGAAGAAGATGTATGTTCTCTAGCCCATCATGTTTGTGTTCACTTTTTCTTTTTCTGTTTCATTTTTCACCCTTAAGGCCCCTCTGGATATTGCCAAAATTGTCATTATTTGCAAATAATATTAATAATTGAATCTTACTTGCAAATGGGACATTAAGCCCTCTTTGGAAGGCATGAACTGTACTTTCTAAGACTATTGTAAGAGTTTTTTTTGCAAATAATCATTCTTCAAAGCCATTTGCATATATAATTGTTTGGAAATAATTTTTAGAGGTATGCAGAGAGTTCCTTAATATTTGATTTGTGTGGAACTTGTTTGAGCATGGAATGTTGGTATTATGACGATTTCTTGCCCTTTTAGCGTTTTACTGTGTTATGGTGAAGGCAACTTCCATGTGAGTCACACATTTTTTTCTACTTCTGTTTAAAGATTTGGAGCGTTGTACTTTTACAGGATGATGACATCGTCAATATTTGGAACTTAAGGAAATGTAGTGCTGCTGCCCTAGATATGCTTTCAGGCGTATTTGGGGATGACATTCTTCCTACTCTAATGCCTTTGGTTCAGGTAATTATTCAGTGGTTAATAGGGGTGCAACTCGGGTCGATTTTTCGGAATTCGGGTTGAGCTTTTACCTTAAAATCGTTTCAGGTTCAGGTTGATTCCAATTCATTTTTCAGCAAAAGCTCAACCTGACCCAACCCAAGTTGCACCCCTAGTTTTTAAAGTGCTTTAAACTTTTGACCATGTCCACAGATTTTTTTTGGCCTTTTGCTCTGGTATATCTTTGTTGTTTTCCACTTATTTGATTGTCCTTTTTCATCCTGGCTTATTGATTCTGGAAACATTTAGCTAATTTATGAGTGATAACCTCTGAAATTTTTGCTGTGAAGCTGCTTCTAGCAGAAAAGAATTTGTGGTTTGTGATGAATAGTTCCTTACGTCGCTTAAGTTAGCTTCTATGAGATACATTTTGTAGGAGTCACAAAGAGTTAATCCTTTTCTCATCTTCCTTAAGAATGTAAATTTGCTAATGTCAATGCATGCTTCACCTGACCTAAAAATGATTTAAAGATGGAGTTTGACAAATCATGGATGTGGGCCAAGAAAGGATAGTTGCAGGGTGTGAAGCTTCAGAATAACTCAACTATGTCCAACTCTCTTCTGATGGCATACATTTTTTTATTTTAAACTCATGCGATTTGCAATTTAAAACATTTTTATTTGTTTTAAATCCCATGGAAAATTTTTCACAGTTGAACATGAAATCATGTATCCTATTTAATAAGATCCATAGTCCTTATATGATTCTCACTAAGAGAGATTGAATCATTTCTATCCAAGAAAGGAAGAATTCCCTGGATCATTCTCCTTTCTATAGGTTGTCTCTGTGAGCCATGTTTATGATGCCTCCTTAGGGATAAATTGATATGGAGCTATGCTGCCTTTTCTATTCCCAGACATGCTCTGGTGGAGGAATGACTCTTCGCCTGAATTTCTCTCTCGTGGATAGCCTTGGTTGGACACTTGCTCTCTCCACCCGGCCACTAGCAAGGGATAGCCGAACCACTCGAAGGTGGCTCCTTCCATGCAGGTGGATTAAACACATTCAGGCTATGGGGCTTGATGGTGCTGCTGATCATGATTTTGGTGAATGTCGAGTTGATTATGGTTTGGATTCGTTTGGATCTAATTCTGACCTGGAAAGACTGAGAACTTTTTGAACCTAGTCTCTCAAGGGTCATTCGTTGTCGATAAGTTCTCTTTAATCCAGTATTTATCTAGGAACCCGGTCCGTCACCTTATATTTTATTGATGTAAGAAAATGTTACAAGAGGGGGAACATAGATGATAGTCTGGTGCAAACAGTGAGTAACAACCATTATGGCAAAGGCATCACCAAACAGGTTAACGAGCCGAGCCCGAGTTAGGCCAGGCTCGGCTCGGCTCGGCTTCTTAAGGCTCGTTAAGAAAACCCGTATAAAAGAATAGTATTAAATATAATACAGTAGGAAATAGCTGGAGGCATAATCATCATCATGACGTTGGTGTTGTCAACATCTGGAAGTTTTGTCTTTCTCGGAATGCAGTGAGTATCAAACGGTTAATTCTCGTGAGAAATTAATTTTTTCCGTAATTGTCATAACTTTCTACCTTTTGTTGGTATTTGTTTGGTAATTGTCATAACTTTTTACCTTTTGTTGGTAATTTTTCATTTAAAACTTTATACCTTCAGCTATTTTACTTTTTTTGTAATGATTACTTTTTTTTTCTTATTTTTGCTTTTGCTAGCCACCTTTGCCATGTGCGAATCTTTGCACCAAAGATAGTCACATGCCGAGAAGTGGCATAGGAGAAGTTTGCTAGCAAATTCCTATAAAAAAAAAGAAGGAAATGTTATCAACTACTGTTTTCTTACGAGGGCACTCTCACTGGGATAATCCAAACCGTCCATTTGATAGGTCACGTGTCCAGAATTTTTCCAAAAATGTTGTACTGAATTTAATATAACCCAAGCTCGATAAGGCTCGCGAGCCTAGCCGAGCCTTTGAGCTTAACGAGCCGAGCCGAGCCTGGCCAAGCTCGGCTCGGCTCGGCTCGTTTACACCCCTAGCCACAAATCCGTGGCACTCTTGAGGTCGAACAAGAATGTTCCATCTCTTCCTCGTAGGAAACGGATTGGACGTGATTGGTCAAACATTCCATCTTGTGAAATAGTTGATAAAACCATTGCCTAGTCATGCACTGGTTTAAGTAACTGTTGTTTGTCATAGTTCCTGATGATGAAAGCTTGAAGTTTGCCTCTAACTTCCTTTACCAAACCTAATCTGGAGTTCACTCCGGATATTGTAGGACTAAAATCAGACAGCTTAGTGTGCATGTGGAGAGACTTCATCATCAATAGAATATTTAGGAGGAACCGGGAAATGGCGTTCAATTATCTCAGATCCAATTGGGTCTCTATCCATCATACGTTTGGTGAATTCTTCTTTCTTTTGTTCACATGCTTATTGATTAGTTTTTTATTTGTCCTCCATTGTAATTTAATTATTAAATGGGATTTTTCGTGAATTTTTATGAGCCGGCAGAGGTGTCTTAGGTGTATTGGCGAGCCATGTCATATTGGTGATACGTCTTTGTTTTTTGAGGGTTCAGGGCACCACCAATATCCGAATCATCAAACTGTGGCTACAACTGATATGGAAACTTTTATCTTGATTGTTTTTGTTGGATCTGGTTATGGGATAATTGCATATTATTAATGGATTGTTAATGAGCATTTGTGGGTTGACAATCATGAATTTAGTTAGAACTTATCAGCTGATCTTATTACTGGTCTAGTAGATGGGAAAACCATCTATCAGAGGAGATGTCGCTATTGGGACAAGATGCCCTGTTCCGTTGTAGATTTCTGCCTTGATCATCAACATTCCATTTAAGTATTTTAATATGATTAAAGATATTTTTACCTTGCTTGGCTGATCCACAACGGGACAAAAGTTTAAAGCTATTTATTTGCCGTAACTGGGACCAAGATGCCCTTTTTCATTGTTCACTTCTGCCCCCCATTGAAGTATTTTAAGATGATTAAAGTTAATTTAATTGGCCTGGACGCTCCACAATTGTACAAAATAAAGCTTTTGACTGTCACTCTCATTTTCTAGCATATTCCGTCTAAGTTGTTTCAATTTCTGCAGGCCCAGCTTGCGACTACTGATGATATTGTGTGGAAGGAAAGGGAAGCTGCTGTTTTAGCTTTTGGCGCCATAGCTGAGGGCTGTATTAATGGTCTTTATCCTCATTTGCTAGAGGTATTCATCTGATGCCTAAACTTCCCACTCATAATAAGCAGACTTTTCAGTATTCCTCATCTTTACAGTGAATAGAATTGCACCAATACTTTGCAATTTAAAATGCCCCTGGTTCCACTTCATCCAAGTTTATGTCAAATTACTAACTTTTTGCGACATGCCTGGTTGCTTGAACAATTTAGTTTGCTAGGATATTGTTTTTGTAGGCATTATGGAAAGATCATTGGTATCAATGAAGACTGGATTTCATCCAGTGCACTGGGCATTGGCCCTAGATGATCAACAGGACAGAATTTTTAGCTGATGTTCTGTTTATGGAACTAAATTTAACTATAATCCGGGCTACTGAAATATGATTTGATTATTCAGATATTTTTTGCATTCAATTTTTTTTTCTATGGTAGCAGAGACAACCCTAGGTTTCTGAATATGGATGTCTTCAGTTTGTTGGTTCAAAAACGTCAGATCGAGTGTTGTGATTGCAGCCTTAATATCTAGGGTTGGGGTTTAAGAGTCTCTATGTTTAGTTTCATGTAAATTCTGATGGTACAATTGTTGTCTTAGCATTACCCGATCCTTTCGAACAAGGAAAATATTCCCTTCAAGTAACTCATTATTCTTTGATGCATGTGTCGGCCATGACCCACCTAGTATTGTCATGCTGCAGGGGGGAAGGGAGGGCGAGGGGTGATGCACGTGACCCACCCAAGGGCCCATGTGACCCTTGAGCAATGTTACCAGGGTACCTACCCCCTTATCATCCCACAATCTGGGTCACATGACCCCAAACACAATACGTTCGTGACCTGGATCGCTAAAAATTGGAGATCCTGTCGTCCCAGACTACAATAAAGTCGCATATCCAGCTTTTCAAGAGGGAACACTTCGGTGGACAACGGAAAGACAACTACATACTAGCTTATTAGTTTGATCATTTATCATGTTATGTTGCTATTCCATAACTGGGCAACCAGGGGGTCTCTTCGGCATTTGCGTGGCCTTTGGCAACCAAACGCTGATGGTTGCTGATGCGGCACTCCAAAGCCCCTAGTAAAGACCTAAAAATGGTCAACCAAACGTACACAAAATGCATCCCTCAATCTCCATGAGGATCCATCCAATCGTGCATCAACCTGATCACATTACACGAGTCTCGTTCAATGATCAACAACTCAAGGTTCAAAGACGCCGATTACTTGATGCCACCCTTGAGCGCAATGACCCCCACTTCATCCATGTCCTTGTACATGGTTGGCTCAGAAAAAATCCCATCTCGCCACCCTATCATGATCCTTGATAATATTGACAACATTGGCAAAGACAGGGTTACCAAGGCTTGAGTCATCAAAGTTGAGCTTAAGGACCTTGGAGGCGGAGGATTCCAAAGTGGCCTCGAGGTATCATCACCAATAGAGTTGCATCACTAGAACTCCATGCACGCCTCACCATTAAAAAAAAAAAAAACCCCCCACGCACACGTCAACTTAGATATATAGATGTTAGAAAAGAAGAATTGACCATCTGTATTACATGACTAAATATTGAAGCTTGAAGAGCTACAACTAATCTTGAGTGACCTTGGAATATGCTCCATTTCTGTCTGTCCAAAGCATCCATAGAGTAGCTAGGAGTCCAAGACTTCACAAGCTCAACCAACGAAAGGGGCATAACCCAGGTAATTCCACAAACGGAAAGGACAAGACTCCAACTTATGCATGCAATCTGACAGTGGATTAGACGATGTTCCACAAATACAACATATGCACACTATATGGAGCACCTTTTAATAATGACTCTTGTGATATATCAGATGGTTGACTGTTAGGATCTTATCAAGGCACATTGTCCAACAGAAGGCCATAATCCAAGGAGGATCGGGGATTGGACCTAAGCCTAGACGAGGAGGAGATGCGACTGCCAAAAGTGAGATGAAGATAATAAGATGTAAAATAGAATCTACCTTGCCCTTCAAAAACAAAAAAAAAAATAGAATCTACCTTGCGGGCATCACCTCCATATTTGTCTATTGCTACTACGCTGCCGAATGTAGATGACTCCAACCTTTCCATAAAACCCTTAACCAATCCCATCTAATGCTCAAAGAAGTTCCTACGGAACTGAATGAACTGAGACATCGTGCTACTAGTGGAGGTGTAGGGATCCATTACACTCACCTCCTTGTAAGTAGCAATTGTGAAAAATACATGGATAGGTCTCCATCAATGGCTGCTTATTGCACCTAATACCTTGCCAAAACCTCACCTTTTCACCTTTCATGACTTTGAATCTTATGTCCTTTTTAAATTCGTTAACAATATGGAAGATAGACCACCAAGTGCCAGATCCTGACCCGTTCTTTTTCTTTTCAGTAGACCAGCCTTCCCAATCTTTCTCGTATTTTTAGGCAGTGACAATTCTCCGTAAGTTGTCACCTTTTCTCCAATTCTCCACAACCATCTTGCAAGCAAAGTTGTGTTTCTTTTATGCCCAATCCTCCTTTTCCCTTACAAACCCGGACCCTATCAATCAAATGATATTTCCTACATTATTCCTATTCATTCCACAAAAAAGCTCTATTTTTTTTGTTTTTTTCCAGATTCTATCAAGTTGACCAAGAGCACTCATGGAGCGTTGAAACAAAGCCATAAAATAGAGTGGCATATTTGTGAAAGACGGATTTTATCAAAGCAATCCTACGACCAAGAAAGAGCAATCTTTTGTCCCAAGGGTACCACTTTTTATCAAACCTTTCAACAGTAAGACCCTGGAGTGATTTAGATGGCATGCCAACACACATAGGGAACCGGATGTGGGAATCAGACAACTCTACTGCGTCATCCAATAATCTGAGCTATTGTCTCCAACTTTGTCTCCTCCATGTTAATATCCATCACTATTGAATTGGGCATATTAATCATTTGGCTAGAAATTTCGTCGCAACTTCTAAGAGCAACCCCAAGATTACAAGCTTGCATCTCAAAGGAGCCACAAATAATGGGGATATCATGTAGATTCTGAATTTGCAAAAACTGTAGATTAGATGAATCCAAGCCCTCAATAAGACCACCACTTCTTGCCTTAACCAACATCCTTTCCAAGACCTCCCCCACAATCGTAAATAGCAATCTGAGGAATGACACATTATTTGTCTCCATGATGTTGAAGCACTTTAAGATTTAGAGATAACTATTCTCCACAACGTTGGTGAGCCTAGAGTCCAGGAATTCAACAATGATCATACACACACTACCTATCTATCTATCTATCTATCTATCTATCTATAATATATACTAAGCATGTATCTTTCCAGTGTCAATTCACTTTTTTTCTGTGAAATTTTTTATCGAAAAACTTTTTCTCCTCTAAATTTGGAAACTTTTTTTTATTGGAAAATTGTTGGGAGTAGCAAGCCCCCTCACCCATTCCCCACGATTTGCTACTCACCACGATTTACTCTCTCTCCTCTCTCTCTCTCAATTCAATTTTGCAAACCCACGGTTTACTCTCTCTCATGCATCGCATGGGTGGGCGCGCAATTTTACTCCTCATGTTTTAATATGGCAGGGTCACCATTTTATAACTTGTTTGATGGGGTGGGGCCCACCATATACAACCAAATTCATGCTTATGGTGTGGCCCACCATTTACACCACGTTTTCAAGGGTGTGTCCCTCCTACTTTACTCAATCCCATGGATCGGGTGGGGCCCACCATTTTGCTTCTTATTTTGATGTGGTGGGCCCACTATCTCCGCCCAAGCCCGTGCATTGGTGTGGAGCCCACCATTTTGGTTGGGGTGAGCCCACTATTTTACATCCATGCATAGCATGGGCCAAGAATGCTAGTAAGACAAATAGACTTGTGGTCTTTTCGAGAGTCTGCAACATCCTTTCTAAGAATTTCATTTTTTTTAAAAAAAAAAAAATCCTTTTTAAGAGAAGTGATAAAGGAGGCCCCTAAGCTTCTGTCTTGCCGAACATCCCTACTAAAGTCATGGAAGGCCCCATTAAGTCTTTTCGAGAGTGTGCAACATCCTTTCTAAGAATTTCATTTAAAAAAATAAAAAATAAAATCCTTTTTAAGTGAAGTGATAAAGGAGGCCCCTAAGCTTCTGTCTTGCCGAACACCCCTACTAAAGTCATGGAAGGCCCCATTAAGCCATCTTTGACGTGATCCCAACTTACTTGAAAGAAGTCATGCAAAATCCATTAGCAGGGGTGTCCATCACATTTCAAGCTGATCTTTTAAATGTGATCTTTTAAATGGGACTGCTTTCACAAAAACTGGATCATAAGATGCTCAAAATTCATGTGCATTTTGACTCGTAGCATATCTTCTTACTTCGCATAACTAAATGCCTTTATATTCATGTGTGTATGTATGTACATTTTTTATATGTATACATGTAAAATCATTGTTATAAGGTATGGTCCATGTCACAAAGTATTATCATGATGATGACAATGCCCTCAAATACCGTTCAAAAGAAAGGACAATGCCCTCAAATAATTTTATACATGACTGAAAGGCTATTATCCGTATCTTTCTATCTCAACAATATTAATTAAACGCATAAAGGGTATGCCCTTTTTATGTATGTTTTTTTCTCTAGTTTGTCTTGAAATATCTATCTGGTCTTTTTTTTGAAAATATCTGTCTGGTCTTAATACTTAATATTGTTGATTCCTTTATCTTTTTATTTTTCCTCATGCTTTTGTAAAGTTTGGATTTGTTATATGCTTGTGTGTATATTTTGAATTGTTTCTGATTTTATTTTTGGATTTAATAGATCTGTTATATTTAATTTTGTCACATTCTTTTTTCCCTTTTTTTTTCAGCTTCAGGAGATAGATACTTAATTCTGTGTGTTTTAGGTTTTAATATCTGTTATCTTATCCTGCTCATCTTGTTAACATTGTGGGTCATCAATGATGATTAATGGACATTAGTTCAATATTGTTATGTGCAGATTGTAGCATTCCTCATACCACTTTTAGATGATAAATTCCCTCTAATACGAAGTATTACTTGTTGGACACTTTCACGTTATAGCAAATTTATTGTTCAGGTACATATTCTTTCCTTTGTAACTAGTTACTAAAGAAGATTTAGTTTTTGTTATCTTTGCTCTTTTTTCTGTTCTGTCATATAGTTTGATGTTATTTGTTTAACATATGTGATACCTAGAAAAATGCTTTAAAATATGCACATTCATAATAACACAAAAGCTTGTATGTGGGAGAGAGAGTATTACCTCAAAAAGGATGGTTGATGATGCGTGAGAGCACTGGATCAAACATTGCACAACAAATGCTGGAATCATCCTAGTTGACACACTGTTTTTTTCACTTGTCTTGATTGTAGAGATTGATGTATAGCAAAAGAGTGCGACACTGGATGTATATTGACAGGATGGTGTCTTTTTACTTAGTTTAGTAACCTAATGGGCATAGCGTCCATCAAAGTTTTACCAATATAACCCTGTAGCGTTAATTAACAACCAGAATGCCTATACTTTCTAACCAGAATGCCACTCCTCTTTTAAAAGACCTGTTAGTTTTTTTTTCCCAACCTTCGAACCTTTATGTTCATGGACAATCTGCACGAGTGCTAGCTATCATCATTCCTTTTGAATGATCTATACCCATTTTAAGTATGGATGGACCACCTGTTCGTAATGCAGGGGAGACAATCACCATCGTATGGGTAAATACCTTCCATCGGACTAGTGGATTACCATCATCCTAAGAATGTCCTTCCTGTAACCATGGCTGGACATCACTTCCTAGAAGTTGAAGCCTTGTCATAATGTGAAGATACCCATCAACTCCAACTGATATTTATCTCGTGCTTAGGTCACAATTAGCCCTTTAATTGTAGTTTTGTGCTTGTATTTAATAGGAAGAAGTAACATCGCCTTATTGTGAACATCACCGTAAGATATTATGGACCTTTTCATTCAATATTAGAGAAGGAATTAAGCATCTCAAGTGTCTTATTCGAAGGGGCTCCGTCGTACGTTGTATACAGTCATATAAAAACAACGACCACAACGACAACGACAACAAGCGGGCACACACACATTCACACATGCTCACACTTCTAGATGTACATGCAGCAGCAGATTTTTGGTTTCAATACTCCTTACCACCAACTGCTACTTCTCTCGAGGGACAGTGTGGTAGGTTGAACGTACATCAAAGAAGATGAAAAGTCCCTAAAGGCATTGCTTTTGGTTCATTACATTAGAAACACGTGCCTCAATCCCTAGTGCATGTGTCGTGCTTCCGCTATATATCCATGGTTTCCGTTTTCGATTTCGGATGGAAATTTCGGTGAAAATCCTGTATCATGGGAACATATGGAAACATATGCAATTGATGGACATTTAAGATGAAACTTCTGGAAGTGCTAGAATAAGCACAAATACACACGAAAAGACCGTCACATAAGCAAAAAAATCATCTATAATAGTTTAACAACATTGAACACCTAGTGACATGCGTTGTCACGCATGTCTGATAATCCAGTACATAAGCATTCTGGTTATTTCGTGTCGGGTTCGGTGGAAATTTAAAACCATGTTTATACCATTTGCCAAAGTTAGTACTACCGAGGATTTCATCGGGTTAAAAAGGGTTTCTTTGCAAATTTGATATCAATGTCTTGATCAATGTCGTTGACGCTAGTAGAGTTTGTCATGGATATTTGAAGGAACCACACATCACCCCTTCACACCTGAAAAATAATCTTCTACGGTTTTTAGAAGAACGTGCCGATGGATTTGGATGTTATTTAGCATTTTATAGATTGTACATGGATCAGTTCTTTGTTTTTTTGGGAGACATTCCATAGTTGTCAATATATTGATTTCTCAGTGTTCCATTCACGCCATCTTATACCTTTTACTTAGATGCAGGATGTTGCAAATGTATATTATATTTAAAGCATTGTCGGGTACCTATTTAAGTCTATACATGTGTCTCATCATTCACTACTTTGGAATTTTGTTTTTTCATTCACCCTTTGTTAAATCATTAAATAATGGTGCGTTTTTTTTTTTTTCTAAAGTTGCCTTACATTGTTTTGTTCAATCTTTCAAATGTAGGGAATTGGCCTTCAGAAAGGCCATGGGCAATTTGACAAAGTTCTTATGGGTCTTCTAAGAAGAATATTAGACACCAACAAGCGGGTGCAAGAAGCTGCTTGTTCAGCTTTTGCTACACTTGAAGAGGTTCTTTATGCAGTAATGCCTTGATGGCTATCCTGTCAGCTTTAACTTTGCATGAATTGAACTATGTCTTGATTTCATTACAGGAGGCTGCAGAAGAGTTGGCACCACGCTTGGAAATTATTCTGCAGCATCTCTTGTGTGCTTTTTCAAAATATCAGGTTTTTTGCTGGCTTCCCATGTGCTCTTTCAAATACTTTGTTTTCACTATGTGCTGTACTGCATGATCATGGAAGTTGTATTCATTGATCCAACAAGATGTCAGTATTGATCTATGATTTAGCCGACACTTTGAATTTATTGCCAACACACGTGTCCTGCCGTGTCTGACACGACACACGTCAGACTCAATGTGGGCGCGTGGACATTTTTTTGTACCATGTTAAGTGTGACATTATGCTTTATTATTGAATGTTATGTTTATCTCTTTTATTATTAATTCCTATCTTATTATAAACTCTTATTCTTCTTCTTCTTTTTTGAATGCTTGCAATTTCATTCAATAAGAAAGGGGAGACCGAGATGATCCCCAAGGAGAACTACAAGAGTAAACAAAGAGAAGAAAGAAAACAGAACAAGAGAAAATACAAACAAAGAGAAATCAGCTCAAGGGGGAAGAAAGTCAAACATCTCCAACTCCATCCTCCCCACCCCATCCCTTGCCAATCTACCCGCCACATTATTAGCTGATCTTCGATGTGATTGAAGATAATAGACGATTCGTGCACCCGATCGTCTTCTTTAACTAATATTTTTTGTATATCCCCTCCCCTAAACAAACTCTAGTTCTAATACTATATTCATTGTATCATTTTGGACTCCCTTTCTCGCTGTATATTGGAGATGGAAGAGAACTAGTTTAAATTGATGGATACATTATTATTTGATTATCTCATGTTTGTTTTAGACTATATTTGATTAATTCTAAGATTTATTCGTTTGTTAAATAAATTCCACATTTACATTGTTACAATTATTATTGTAATCACTAATTTTATATGTATGTATGTGTCACCATTTCTAGATTTTTAGATGTTGTCATGTTAGACAACTTGTATCCATGTCGAAACTGGACACACGAATCCGTATCCACAAATCATGATTATATATACTTTATATTTTAGCTGTGTCCCTGTTTCTTAATTTTGGGGGTTTGCCTTGTCCAACACTTTGTGTCTGTATCAACATGCAACACTCGTGTCCGTGTCCACAAATCATAGGTATTGACTGTGCGGTGACTCCTGTTTATCTAACTGAAGGGAAGGGAACCTCTCGGAGTCAGTTCCGTGGCTTCGGCAGCCCCATCCCTATTCTGTAGCTTTTATATGTATGTATGTATGTGTCACCATTTCTAAATTTTTAGATGTTGTCATGTTTGACAACTCGTATCCATGTCAAAACTCAAAACTGGACACTAGAATCCGTATCCACAAATCATGATTAAATGTACTTTCTATTTTTGCCGTGTCCCCGTTTCTAAATTTTGGGGGTTTGCCTTGTCCAATACTCTGTGTCCTTGTCGACACACGGCACCTGTGTCCGTGTCCACAAATCATAGGTATTGATTCTTTTTACATTGTTTTCGTATGTCGATTTCTCCATTGATGTTTGTCCATTCTTTTCTCTTGTATGTAATTGTTTCCAGAGGAGGAACCTCCGGATTGTGTATGATGCTATTGGTACTCTAGCAGATGCGGTTGGGGGAGAGCTTAATCAGGTATTGCCTCATTGGAATATGGTTCATATACATCATATGTACATACAGATGCATACTACATCCTGGGCTTATTGATCTATCACAGTTATCATTTGTTCTCATATTTTGACCTTGTGCAGCCCAAATATCTCGGTATTTTGATGCCTCCACTAATCTCAAAGTGGCAGCAACTTTCAAACTCCGATAAGGACCTATTTCCATTGCTTGAATGCTTTACATCAATAGCACAGGTATGGTTAAGTTTCTTATGTGCCATGTTTAATAAAATTCCCTAAAAACATGCTATCTTTTCAGAAGATACTATTCATATTGTTATTGGATTAGGTTCATGCTTCAATAAAATGATTACTATATGTTGAAGCTCTCATGAATACTGCTTTTAGAAAATCTATTACTCCAAAATTTTCGGAGGAGGCCATAATCAGAACACTCTTCATTTTTATACTACTTTGAAATCAGACATTTCATCTCTTGGAAATGAGTATTTTTTTTTTTTGAATGGTTAAAATGACTATTGTTTATTATTTAAAATCGGACATTTCCTCTTTTTCAAATGACTCGTCCTATTGTAAACTTGGTGAGTAACAAAGAGTGCTCGGTGATACCATGTACTTAGGGAAGACCATATCAGATTTCTTTTGCTACTTTAATTAATCTTGTACTTTGGGATTTTTAAAATTTTGAGTGGAAAAATTACTGTTCTGAGGAGTTCCTTATATGCATTAGCGCCGATGCTCTCAGCAGATGTGGTGTTGGATTGGAGTTAGAGGGGCAACATATTGCCCTTAATTGGACGCCCTAATTGCGTTGCTTAATCTTTTTTTTTTTTCAACCACATATTGTAGTGATAATCATTTATTAATTTTTTTGATCATTAACTTCGATTTTTAGTACTTCTCCTGTTTTAGCCTATATCGGCACAAACTATCCTTACACTATCAGGGTTTTGTAGTACTTAGAAATAGAAAGCATTTATCTTGGACTGGGCATTACATGCTTTCAATTTTTTTTGGTACACTAAAGATGGTTCTTGCCTGATCTGCTTTTGTTCATATCTACCATTTCTCCATGAGTGAAGCACTTAGCCTTCATGGACTTTTTCTCGACAAATGAGCTTTTGATAGAGAAAGGGAGGCATAAATCTTTAATAAACTTAGTTTGGGTTTTGATGCTTTCTTTAGGTACTCATTTAACTTAGGTGATTCTAGGGTCTCTACGTATGCTGTATTTATGATTCATGAATATAAATGTGAAATTGTAGAGGGTGAGCTAATTGTTGAATTGTGGGAAGAAGGAATTTTGGGTGGTCCAATTTAAATGAAAGCGGTTCATTGGATGCTGTATTTGTGATTTGAGAAAATTAAATACGGCCTCGAAATTGCTTTAGCAAGCTTAACAAAATGAAAAACAAAATCAATCAAAAAGAAAAGAAAAGAAAACAAACATTAACTAATTGATTTTTAGACAAGGGTATAAGAATTGGGTACATTATGCTTTACGAAGGGGAATGGAGAGAGGTATTAGGAAATGTGTTTGCGGAAATCTTAAGCAGGAAGTATGATATTAGGAGACATATTATGTGTCTAATGTTTAAAATTTGTTGATAGGAATTCATGGTTATTTCAGTGGGTAGCTGTTTAAAGGAGAGAATTTTCTCCCCATGTTGTAGACTCTCTCCATATCTACTTCGCATAAAATCCCCCACCTTTCTTTGTTATAGGAACAAATACACTCATGTGCAATGAGTACCCCATTTAGTATATGACAACCTCACATAAAGGCCCCATGAAGTCGGGGAATAATTGGGTTTGGCACCCTTGTTCATAGGGAAGCTAATAGTCTAATACATGAGCAAGTATCATGTAAACACTTCTCACTATGCTAGTGACTCTAAATACCGTCTTGTAAACACTAAAAACTCCATTCAATCCGTCCCTTAACACATACTTAAAACTCATCGAAAATGCAACTATGTCTTCCTTCCTAAAGTCCCAAAGCACTTAAAAGAAAGCCCATGCAAACGGCCAGTCCAAAGGTCTTATTTCCTTTGATTTGGAGAACGTTGCTTCAGCTTCCTTCCCCTAAAAGTTACCCTCAGTCTTCTCATGACTAATTGTCTGTAAGACCAGTGTTTAAAAATGTGGCCAAGAAAAATCCTTGCCGACTCGGGAGAGTGCGGAATTCGGTGGCAATAAGCGAAACGTGTCCAAGGGAGTCGACTCGAGGGAGTCCACGATGACTGACGCGGGGGAGTTTTAAAACTATGGGTAAGACACTAAATCTAAACTATCTAGCTTAGGTCGGTACTTCCCATCTGTCGTGTACTCGTGTATAAAAAAATTATAAAAGAAACTCCTCATTGGTGATGTCATCAAGTTCTTTCGATTTGACACCATCAAGTTCTTTCGATTTGACACCATCCACCATCAAGCTATTGATTAAGTAAAACATTGCATTTGCAATATTTTACGTATATGATTGTATCTTATCACTCTTTTTTAACCACTTCATCCTTGAACGTTGTCTCCATTTGATTTCTTCTTAGGCTACCATTTATCCCATCTTTTGTTCCATCTTCTTTTGTCCTCATTAAAGAGGTGCAATCTCCTCTGAGAGGCAAAATGAAGTCTCAGTTGAGTAGGCAAAGAAAATCATTATCCTCATTATTTTTATGCAGGGAATTTTTGGCTCAAAATATTAATGGAAGTGAAAGCCTAATTATTGGAGAAACAGAGATGAATTTCTGATTCGCTAGATTGTTATGTATTTGGATGTGTCATTAAAATAGTCTTTGTGGAGAGGATTGGGTTCTTGTAGTAAAGATATTTTAATTCTATTTTTTATCTTTGAAAAGAAACTATCTTTTCTTCCCAGTGACAAGGAGGGTTTCCCAGTGACAAGGAGGGTATTGATTTGTACTTTGGTGCAGTTAGAAAAAGGTGCTTTTAAATTGATGCAGAACTTTAAGGAGGCATAGATTTTCACGTTTTGCACTTTAAACATTCTATTCCTAGTTTTTACATTTTTTGAGTGTTGTGACTAGTCAACAGCTTACATTTTTTTCTTTACAAAAGTAACCTATAGATATTGCAGGATTTTGTTAATTTTGGCCTCAAAAGTAACCCAAAGTTGTGATGAAAAATATGACAATTTTTTATTAATTTCAGTTAGTTCTAGTAGTTTCTGGAAAGTATCTAGTGTGGAAAGTTTTTGAGAAGAGAAACCATGTATATTGAGTTCTTTTTCTGATTTAGGCGTAATAAGTCTTTATGAAAGCCTTTTTAGGTCTGTTTAGTGGGATTCAAGGGCTAGGATAAAATTTTGGATCAATAGTAGAGATATTGTAGGATGTTTATGTTAGAGTTGAGTCCTATTTATCTCTCTCTCTTTTTTTTTTAATGCTGGGAATTGAGACATTTTACCCTCCAAATTTCTTCATGTCAAATTGGTTGATGCTAGTTCTAATCCTGGGTGTTTTTCTTGTGTGGACCCCATGGTGGACTGAGACAGAGTTAGAGACCAATTGTAGGGGAAGTTGCTGATCATCTCTGGTTTGATGGTTGGGATAGGTATATGTGCGGCAATGACTGTGGAGTAACTTCAGATTTTACAATGAGTTCAAGTTGAAGACCCCTACAAGATCTTTTTTGCATTTGGCAATGCAACCCATAGAAGCAAAGGAGAAATTCTATATGCCTTAATGTGCAACATGATGAAGCAGAGTGGAATGAAAAAGGGAAATCCTAGTTGGATGGCTCGACCTGCAATTTATATCTTAATGACGGGTCAGAATATGATGGAGGAGTCATGTTTGTTGCGTATTCGGATGAGGAAGGTCATTTCTCAGAGAATTCCAACAATCCCATCGATGGTGAATTTCATGTATTCAATGGAAAATATTGCTAATAAAGAAGACTTGGTTGATGTTAATTCAATTTTTTCCTGAAAAACATTGCATGCTTCATTTTGACCTTGTCTCCAAATTTCACTACATCATTTAGGTTTGGGATGCTTTGCTTACCACAAATTACCCAATTTGTGGTCGGCAAAAGGAAACTAAGATAGTGCATTATTGTTCTTGCAGCACAGTAACAAACAAAATTCAGTTATATCTGATCCTGCACAAATTTCATAGGAACCAAACAGCAATCCTCTCTGGATTCTAGGTCAAAGGTATTCTTGGTTCTTACATGAAAACCATGTGGTAATTTTGGTCTCTGCCCTATGGTTGAATCAATTCTGGCTGAACAGTGTTACACTGCTGACCCGATTTTATGCATTAATGAAAATGAAAGATTGTTGTGGTGTGGAACTTCTGGTGAATTTTATGTTTGCCTACTACCGAAACTTCATTCAATTTCAACAGCCTTAATGCTAGAATTTTTGTTTTGCATTTGTTTGACTACTGTTCATTTAAGGCTTGACTAATTTTTGTTTTGTATTTGTTTGTTAAGGATAATGCAACATTAGTTTTTGTTCAAATTCCTTTATCTTTTCTTTCTGCCAATATTGCTTTAGTTTTTAAGTATTTATCTTAATTATTTGTTACAATCATGTTGCTCTCTTCTATCATTTCATTTGTTCGTCATATAAAGCTGCAAAAAACTCTTATAAAATCAATAATTGAATGCATTTTTTTGTGTGTTCCAGGCGTTAGGTCCTGGATTTTCTCAGTTTGCAGAACCTGTATTTCAGAGGTGCATCAACCTCATCAGGACCCAACAATTGGCAAAGGTTTTTCTAGAAGTTTCATTGAGGGTTACTTCATTGCTCTGATTACAAGCTGCAGAAGAACACCAATACCTATGGACTTATATTTTGTTAGACATATTTATATCCCCACAGACCCTATTTTTTTTTTACTGTCTACTAATTACTTTACCAGTACCATAACTAGCTTTGTATGCATAACTTGCTAAACAAAGTTTACGTGGTATCACATATTTTTGGCAATCTTATTATCTAGGTGGCGTACATATTTTGCTTGATGAATAAGTTCTTCTGTAACATCACTTGATGACAATTTATAAGTTCAGTTTACCTTGAAAATTATTGCTTCTTTTCAGGTTGATCCTGTTGCGGCTGGTGTTCAATATGATAAAGAATTTATTGTTTGCTCTTTGGACCTGCTATCTGGGCTTGTGGAAGGTCTTGGCAGTGGGATAGAGAGTTTGGTATTCCCCTTTTCAGAGTTTTCTTAGTCATTGTTTAACATTATATGTGCTTGTTTAGGAGTTTTTGTAGCTTTTGCGACCATTTATACTCCTTCTAAATTGTCTAAATCTGATTTTATGGCCTTAGTTTTTGGTTACGTGCTCAATGCTCTAGATTAATTACATGAACAACCCGAAGAAATGGAAAAGAATCTCAATAACATAAAAGAATTTGTATGGGCTATTATGGAATGGGCTGTTACGAAATTGCTGATCAAGCATGCGTTCAGGACTTATTAGAACACTCAAAAACTCAGCCAAGCAGTGATATAAACAGTTAACATGTAGCTCTTTTTGAGGGGGGTTCCCGAAGCCCAATTTGATACAGTTGTTGCCAAGGTACTTCCCTCATACCAATTCATATGAGGAATTCATTAAGCGACTCTTGTCCCTTCCATTTGGTTGTTTCCCCAATCGGGTCCATACCACTGAACAAAAAATGGAGACTAGCATATGGTAGGTCAATGTTATTGGCGATGATCAAAGACTTCCTAAGACTTTGGGCATTGGAAATAACTACTTAAAAAATTTCTACTCAGATTCACTTATATTTAGGGGGCTGTGTTGATCAATGTATCTTTTGTATCATTGCCAAGGCTTGGTTGGTTTGTTTCAACACTGCTACACAGACAAGCAAAACGGCAAAAGGAAATGCAGTCATTGCCAAAGATGTTGGGGTATTGTTGTTTGTGTGTGTGTGTGGGGGGGGGGGGGGTCGTATGTCAAATTTTGCCAGCTATCCAATTTCCAAAGTCTGTTGCATTTAGGGAAATGATAGAAATGACACTTGTGTCATTTTCCCAAATAGCCCTCTTAATATTGTCACGTGTTTATTTTTTTAACCTGGAATTTATCTAGGAACCCAGGCTGACACCATAAGTTTTATTAATATGTACAAAGAGGGGGACATACCACCTTACCTCCAAATCTACAAAAACTAATTCAAAGAAACTCACCTGCTGGGATCACTTGGAATGCCCATGATGCATGATGATCGAAGGAAGGACTGAAACTTCACTTTGATACCAAATCTGATGCAAGATAGATTTATAGAAGGGACGTTACGGGTGAAAGGATAGGTACGATTAGCGTTTTAGGTCCTAAAATTTGTGATTAAATTTGGGAAATATTTCTAGGAGGTTTAGGATAGGTTTTGAGTGGTGTAGACATATGTCGGGAAGCTGTTGAAGGATGCTGGGAAGGTGGATACATATAATGGGAAGGTCTAAATTTAGTTTTGGGATAAAACAAAAAAGGCGTAGGGTATGGACGGATTTGAAATTTTTTATAACGGGTTTTTTAGGAGTTTTGTTTAGAAGATAAGTGAAAAATAATGCAAGAGAGGTTTTGGGTGAGATTAATTGAGGTTTGGGATTCCTGGGAAGGTTGTTTATGGGAAAAAATAATTTAAAAAAAATGTAAAAGAGATAGCTAGCAAGGTTAGAATCTGACCAACCAAAACCCAAGGCATCACACCAAGGGATTTCTAGGCATCACACCTTAGGAAAGATTAAGGTATCACACCCTTACAAGGAGTAGACATCACATCCAAAGTAGAGAAGAAGTTTTCAAAATCTTTGTTCAATCATCAATCATCATATCTTCAAGAAAAGCGCCATGACGCTTACATATACATAATAAAAGAAAGAGACCTAGAAAAATTCTAAAACCCTAAACAAAAAACTAACACTAGCGGACTAAAATACCTTCTAATGACTTAAAAAGTTGCTCCCCACTTAAAAATCCCGTAATACATGTGTGGTGGCTGTTTAAAACATTCATAACTCAAAATACTTAAGTGATTTTGATGGGATAAGATTATGGTATCCCCTACTTAAGGCACCTAAAAATTAAAATTTGTACCTTAGGATGGTCACCATCATACTCCCCCACTTGAAAAGATTCGACCCCGTTGAATATAATGATTTGCATGACAAATGGGAGTTCTGTAACTGAAATCTTCGCATGTGTTGAATGCGGTTGTCCTTTCCAACGAATTAGGTACTTCCAATGCACAAGTAACTTTGAACAATCATTTCGTTGATTTGAAATAATATAAATACAAGGTGCGCGTTTGATTTACGCTTGGTACCGTGACAACTTAGGCGGAAAGGAACTTGGGCCCTTAACTTGGTTGAGTCTATACACTTCTTTTCGTGTCTCGTCAACTCGTCAAGTAAGTAGTAAAAATTGGCAGGAGTTTAAACATTGTGATCAATGATTTTGTTGGTGTGATCTGAAGCTTTTGTTGACTATGTCGAATGACTCTACTCTTCCAGGCGTGTTGCATGACATGTGTTGCTCCCTTGATCTTCATATAATGTTCACGGACTAAGTTTTGTCGAAACCAACTTTGAAGAAGGTTGACACCTGCTTACTCAATCCCCATGCAACACTTATGACCTACGTATCATTGAAACCAGTTTTGTATCATGATAATGGCTTTGGTCTGATACTCTAGTTATGTTCTCTCCATAGGATGTATCAACAATGATTTTTCCGGCACGAACTCGTGACTCTGTGCAACCTGTAGAGTCTCCAAGGCTAGAAGAGGTGCTTGAAAATCTTGGTGAATGCATTCCATGTGATCCAGATGAGATAGCAACCTGTTCAAATTTGACATTTAGGCCTTCCAATAACTCAACTATTCGATTGGCATTGCATCTAGAATACATGTTTTCAAACTGAGCTCTGATACCAAATCTGTTGCAAAATAATTGCAGGTTGAATTCGCTCTGATACCAAATCTGATGCAGGAAATTTGAAGGAAGGATTGATACTTTGCTTTGATATTAAATTTGATACAGGATAGATCTATAGAAGGGGCATTCGTGGTGAAAAGAGTAAAATTGGGTTTTAGATCTTAAACTTTGTGATTAAATTGGGGAAATATTTGAGGTTTGGAGAGGTGCAGACATATGTCGGGAAGCTGTCAAAGGAGGCTGGGAAGGTGCAAAATCTGACGAGAATGTGTAAAATTAGTTTTGGGACAAAAAAAAGGGCGTGGGGTATGGATGGATTTGAATACTCGGGAAGGTGGTTTATGGGGGAAAAAAAGAAATATGAAAGAGATAGATAGCAAGGTTCGAATCTCACCTACCAAAGCCCAAGTCATCGCACCAAGGGGTTCCTAGGCATCATAACTTAGGAAAGATAAAGGCATCATACCTCGACAAAGAGTAGACATCACATCCACACTAGAGAATAAGTTTTCAAAATTTCAATTATCATTCATCATATCTTTAAGAAAAGTGTCACAAGGGTTACATATATAAAGGAAAGAAAGATAACTAGAAAATTCTAAAACCTTAAACAAAAAACTAACACTTTTGGACTAAAATACTCTCTAATGACTTACAAGCTTGCTCCCCACTTTAAAATCCCGTAATTCATGTGTGGGGCCTATTTAAAACATTCATAATTCAAACTACTAGTGATTTTGATGGGAAAAGACTATGGTACTATAAATTAAGGGACACCTAAAAATTAAAATTTGTACCTCAGGATGGTCCCCATCATCCTATGGATTCACATCTTGCAGCACCCCTAGCCAGCTTTGGATGATATCTCCATTGCTAAAACACCCTATTATTCTTTCACTCACATGCGAAATTAGCAAGATGATCTGCTACGTGGTTTCCTTCTACAAACTGATGCGACAAATTAGGCTTCAAGTGACGGAGAACGGGATTAAGTACTTGTCGGTAGTACTTTATAGACGGGGGGGGGGGGGGGGGGGTTCCTTGCAAGGTTTTAAATTTTCGGTTTCGGTACCTATTTCGGACCCCACCGAAATCCAAAATTTCGGGCCGAAATCTCGTAATAATTAAAAAAAGATTATTTAATTAATTTCGAAATTTCGGACCGAAATTCCGAAATTTTGTAACATTTTTTTTTTTTTAAATAAATAAATATCCTCAAAATTTCGGCCGAAATTCCAAAATTTGGGATTTCGCCAAATTTCGGTTTCGGTCCTTCGGCCGAAATTTCAAACCATGGTTCCTTGTTAGTGGAAATCATATAAAAAAGGATCTTACCATCAGTCTACCCAAATATTCGAGAAACCAAAAACTTTTATACGTTATAGTATCTAAGGCAATCCAGAATGCTTTCTTATTCCCTCTTGAATATTAGTCCCAACTCCATAGTAGTGGAAGAAAACAAAGGTTGTCTTAATTTCAAAATTTCTAATGATTTCACCACCCCTAGATAAACCTGGGTTGCCGTTGCCCCCCTTAGTATTTGACTAGTATGCCGGGCCCATGCTATGCGTGGGTCTAAAATGTTGGGCCCCACCCAAATCAAACATGAGATGTAAAGTGGCTCAAATGAGATCCAGCGCAAAGCTTATCAACTTGACGGTTTAGATCAATCAAGGATGGGATCCCAAATATACTCTCCTCCGTGTCTCCTCGCCCTCTCTCTTTTCTCTGTTGAGTGATATTTATCCTCTCCATAAAATTCTCACATTTTTTTTTTGGGGGGGTTCCTTCCTGCGTTTCTTTCCAATAAACAGGAAAGTGTTCCTTCCTGCATTTCTTTCCAATAAACAGGAAAATCTCTCTCTCTCTCTCTCTCAAACTTGATTTTGGAACGGAAAAACTTTTCCAAAAAATTCTTTCTGGGGAAAGAAGAATGACATCTGGGAAACTTACACGCTTAGTATATATTATAGATAGATGTAAGATATCCTATCTTTGGCTTGTCACAACGCACATGGATAACTGTAAGAGCTTCTAGTGGGATACGAATAATCTCCATGACGCTTAGAGCCATCTCCCAAGAGGAGCAATAAGAATATGGACAAAAAGAAATAGCAATTGCCTTCTCCCAATTAGTTACAACCTTAATTAGGATGCTGATCGCCTTAAAGGGCTCTCCAAACGCCTATTGCATCTCTCGCCTTGCGAAGGAAAGGATGTTAGGAAGCTCCCTGACATGGGCATATCTTCCTAGCAACCCTCATAAATTCATTAGTGGAAGAACTTTATTATCTTAAATTTAGGAAAGCATCCTATATGCCTATGGAGAGGGGTGGCTAACAGTCTAACATAGAATTCTTCGACATCCGTATATTAAAAAAAAAAAATTTATGATCAATATATTTTTGGAATGTTCCCATCAGTCTTTGATTTCTCTGTCCTGTAGAAACAATATATTTTCTTGCCACTATAGATTCTGATTCTACTCGAAAATAGAAGCTTAAATTGAAATTTCTTAAAAGTATACAATGTGAAACCATGAAGGAGGTGCATGCATGACAAGCATCAATGATAAGCAATCCCTCTGGGAAAATGCTCTTGATTGCTCAACGAAAGGCTTAATCTCTCGATTGGTTTTTTTTTTCCTGCCCTAACTGCAATTTCTTCCTCTCATATGAATAAGCTGGATATTCTTCTGGTATGTTCGAGCCTACCGGTGGCAACTGGATAAATGTCTACATCTTATATTTTATATGTGTGACTTTCCATAGATCTTGAAAGTTGAAAGTAAATGTGTTTTTACTTTCTAATGGGTATTCTTCTAGTATGTTCCATTTGCCTTCTCCACTATCTTTCATATAGAATGCAATCAGATAGATGTCTCAAGACTCTCGAGTCACACCTGGCCATATAGTAGGGTTAAAGTGATTTTTAGTCGCTTCCACATGTGTGCAGGCAAAGACAGTCTTGTTTTTTAATGAATATTCCTGTGTAGGTTGCACAAAGCAATTTGAGGGACTTGCTTTTACAATGTTGTGTGGATGATGCTGTTGATGTGCGACAAAGTGCCCTTGCACTTCTTGGCGATCTTGCACGAGTGAGTTGAAAACATTGCAGACTCAAAACTAAAAATAAGGGAAATGATATCAGCACAACCATATGCTGGTATTTTCACAAACCATCTTGTCTTCTAGTATTTAAAGAGCCGTCAAAAGGTTGTTACATTTCCCAAAAAGCTCTCACGAGCCAGTTAAAGAAGAAAAGACAGCTGGGTTTGTGCAAGTATCAAAATATGGTTATGCTGATAACGTTTCGCTAAAAATAATTTTGTGCTTTTGTTGCTGTGTTCTGTCTCTTCCTGTTTGAGATATATCTTGTGATGATTTACATCCAGGTCTGTCCTGTGCATCTTCATCCTCGTTTATCTGAATTTCTTGGTGTTGCCGCCAAACAGCTGGTAAGCTAAGTTCATTTTTCTAATATAAGGAAAAACATAATGTATGGTACTCTTGACTCCTTGCATATATTGTCCTCTGCAGAATACTCCTGACGTAAAGGAAAGTGTTTCAGTGGCAAATAATGCTTGTTGGGCGATTGGAGAATTAGCGGTTAAGGTTAGTTCATCATTCAATACCATTTGTCAAAGTAAACTGGCATCCATGATTTTGGTGCCTAATTCCATAATAACTATCACGGTTCAGACATATGTCAATCTCCCTGAGTTAAGTATCACAGTTTTTGATAGTTAGTACTTAGTACCATATTTGCAGTTATAGGTTTGTGTATTTTACTCTTTTAGATGCTATTTTAAATTTATTATTCATTCTATCTTTCGAGTAAATTTGCTCGAGTTTTATGATACTTTATTTATATTTTGTGTCTTTACTCATGGTATGAGATATATGTATCCGTATGCCTCCTACAATTTTGGGAAAGGCCTAGCCGTATCCTTGTTTCCTTGTCCGTGTTTGTATCCGTATCTGTATCTAGGTACCATTGTTTATGTGTAGGATACCATTTATGTTCAATTATTTGATGCTTTCATTCATATGCTTGTTCTTTTCTTAAACGAAATCTCCATTCCATACCATTAGTTCTTTCAACAGGACATTTCTCTCTTCTATTTACCAATTACCTTCACTTACTCCTATAATCATCAAAATTGTAAAAATTGCAACTTGACAGACTTCCAATATATTTTGGCATGAGGACAGTTATGAAGTTAAATTCTTTTAACCTTTTTCCCTGTTTTGTGTTTTCCTGTAAGTTGAATCACAGTCAATCTCTTGTAGGGTTTAGGTCTTTACACCAAAAGGCCCTAATTTATCAAACTTTGTGCCATTATAGTTTGAGCTTATAGTTCCTGAGCATGATATCTGTTTTGCTTCATATTTTTTTTTCTATTCTGTAAATACTTTCAGTTTATATGTATTTATCCTTATTTCACCAATGCACAGTTATATACTAATCATTTTTTTACAGACTTGGGTTCAGCTACATGCTGTGATCATCCATTTTGAGATTGAACCGTTTGTGCAGTTAATATTTCCAGTGTACCTGATATCATGAAAATTGAGTTTGTGACCGTAGTTTTTATTGTCTAAATTTCAGGTTCATCAAGAAGTTTCTCCCATTGTGTTAACTGTCATCTCATGCCTTGTCCCAATCCTTCGAAATGCAGAGGTGATTTGCCTCTTCATTTGTTGCAATCAGCAATCAATTCATATTTGCTTATTTTTTATTTGCCTCTGCATTATCTTGTTTGTGTTTCCTGATGCTGTACAGGGCCTTAACAAGTCACTGCTAGAAAATAGTGCCATCACTCTTGGAAGACTTGCGTGGGTCTGCCCAGAGCTTGTTTCGCCACATATGGAACATTTCATGCAATCATGGTGTACTGCTTTATGCATGTAAGATAAGTATATGCATCCTATTGAAGATGAATGGCTTTGACTTTTTTATGTTAGCCAAGGATGGGATGATTAGCGAGGCTAGTGTTATATGATTTTCTCCCTCCTTGAGATTGATTTGGTCCTAGCTCCTGTCTTTGAAGGACACTCTTCAAAAAAATTGAGCCTTCATGTCAATCCAATGAATAACAAGTGGTTTTTCTATTATGCATCGTTATTGCTTCAGTGTTAGCCACCACTCTATGTCACGCTAGACCAAAGTTATCCTGGTAATTTAAATCATTTGGTCGTCACCTAAATTATGATGCCATAAATGTGTCTTGCTTCTACTCAGTCAAGACATTCATTTCTTTACTCCATAAAATCCTGGTATGTCTTATGCTCATAGTGTTTTGATATCCATAGGTTCGGATCTTCTTGTCATAATTTGCTATTCCGATAAATCATTCGAACCTGGGCTATGATACCGGGTTGAAATTGGAAGAATATTTTTAGGCTACTGATACTGGAAAAGAATAGTTTTTCCTTTTTAATTAGCTTATGAGAGCTTTTTTTTATAATTGTGACAACCTTTGAAAATTGGTTGCTTAGTAAAAGACAAGGTCAGTTAGTGCAATTATCAAAACATGGTGGGGCAAATATTAGCAGACTATTTTAATCAATTTTATAAATTAATGATTATAAAATAATCAGGTTAGAATGGGAACTTGAGTGTTTTGCTACTATGGTTCTACATTTAACTGAAGTCGTAAAGTTCACTTTGCAAATAATCAAATTCACAAATTTTTTTGTAATATCCAATTAGGATTTGGGGGGAATGGTCAAGCATAAGATTCTTGTTTCCCACTAGATATGATTTGATTTGATTTGATTTATAGTATTCATGTCATAAATTCTTAGATTATAAAACACTGATCATGTCCTCAGTGTCTCACATTCGATTATTGCTTTCTTGATTTTTGTAGGCTTCTCTATCTTTAGTGAGAGGAAATACAAGTCTTGGTAGGACTCACAAACATTACTTGTTGTCGGTCCAGTATTGGTGTCATTTCACGCATCCCTTCTGTGGTTGAGTATCATTTATGGTCTTCTATACAGCAAGAGTTGGACCAGAGAAGGTGCATGTGTTGGTACTTAAAAATCTTTTGTTGTAGGGAACATTGATAAACCTTCGTCCCAGTGAAAAATGAGTTTATTCTTACTCTATATTCCATCTAGTGATCCTGAAGTAATTAGCGAATTCTAATTGGAAAGTTTGATGGACCTTCTAGACAATTTCGAGCAATTGTCTAGCATCTATACCTTAGTTTGATGGACCCTCTGACGACTGAACTTGGCTTTTGGTCGTCTGAACCTGTCTTGGAAGAGGCATTGTATCCAAAGTTTCATTTTTTTTCCTTCTTTTAAATTTCATTTGTTTCTTATTGTTGAAGTTTTAAGCTGGATTTCAGTGAGAAATTATATTAAATTGTCCATGGTGAAGAATCTATCCACTAAATTGGTACTCCTTGTTCCCATATTAGATAAAGGGGCATGACCTTTAGGGGGACTGCTACTCACTATAATTTTTAGAGAGTTGGTAACTAAACAGATCATCAGTGAAAAACTTGGGCAATCTCTTTTGAAGCTCTTGAGCAGCTGAACATTTATGCTACATATTCTGCTGTGTCAACTAATAAATATAAATTATCAATTGGATTTTTTTTGCTTTATGAGCATAGGCTTATTTCGTGAGAAGTTTCTGACTAGTGATTGCATGTGCAGGATACGCGATGATATTGAGAAAGAGGATGCATTTCGGGGTCTTTGTGCAATGGTATGTATACTATGTAACTTGGACACTGCCACAAGGGTCAGTGTCAGACAAGGCCCCCCAAAGTCTGACATGCTGACATGTCTGTGGAGTAAATATGATATTTAAACTTTAAAGCAATATTTATTGGGTGATGATATTTTCACCCCCCCTCGGGTCGTGTCGGGTTGAACCTTGCTGGGTTGGAACTCGGGTCAGGTCGGGTTCGGGTTGACCAAATGGTTGCTTGGGTCGGGTTCGGGTTGGCCTCAACCCGACCGAGTTGCACCCCTACTTTGTATGCCACCAAAATTAGTTCTTATTTGCAAATAAGATTACTATAATTAAATCTTATTCGCGAGTGGGACATTGATGCCTATTTTGGATGTAATTAACTATATCATTTCTAGGACTCTTATGAAGGTTATTTACAAATAATCTTACTTAACTTCAAAATCATTTGCATATAAGATTATATACAAATGACTTTTAGAGGTACCCAAAGAGGCCCCATGTTTTTGTTACTTAGCCATCTTCTCAAGTGGTCCGGCATCCTGTCCGGCACTAGTCTGATAGTGAAAACTTTCTTGGAAATGAAGTCTACTTGTTGCATTATAAGCACATGCTTTAAGCTTCATTTCACCTAGATTGGTAATTTAAATTCTTACAAGATATCCACAACTTTTGCAGGTGAGAACAAACCCGTCAGGTGCACTGAGCTCACTTGTTTACCTCTGCAAAGCAATAGCCAGTTGGCATGTAAGAATTCCATTTCTTCATGCTCAAAACAGTTATAACTGAAAATGGACAGTTATCTTTTTTGCTTTTTGTTTTTTGGGCTGGACCACTGAATTTATGCTGATTTATTAGGAAATAAGGAGTGAGGACCTGCACTATGATGTTTGCGAAGTGTTGAATGGATATAAACAGGTGCAACTATGTTCCCTCTACATCGTCTTTGTCCATGCTTGTGCTATTATGTAAATTTTCTGATAAATGTTAAGAAACTACAATCAAGACTATAAAAGATGACAACGTTGTGGCTGAAACAGATGCTAAGGAATGGAGCGTGGGAACAATGCATGTCTGCTTTGGAGCCAACTGTGAAAGACAAGTTATCAAAGTATCAAGTGTAATCACATCCAATCAAAACAATATCTTCATGTTGTTGTTGGTGCTCAACTCCATTCTAAGTGATTCTTTGGAGCTGTATATTTGTGTCGTGAGTGTTCCCATTTGTCCATCTTGTGGCAAAGGTAGGCAGAGCCATGGTTACTTTGAGCAAAGGCAACAGTCTCAAGCAAGCACTATAGTTGTTCGCTGAGGTTATTGTGAGGCCCGAATGTCTCGCCTTGTTTAGTATTGGTTGATTTATGCTGCCAAAACAACTGAGTTGGAGTGGAGACAGGTATGGGTCAGGGGTGCAGTTTTTTTAGCACAATCAAGCGACACTCTGGATTGAGACTGCGTGACCCCATGGTTATTTGTTTCCTATTCGTAAGAATCATCTTTCTCCTTCTTCATCTGTTTCTTTCTTTGTTTTCTCATTTATAGTGTCAGTGGACTGGTTTTTTGGTCTCTATTTCCACTGAATTTTGTTTTGGGGTTGGGGTGCCATTCTTTTTCTACTGCCATTCTGAGGATGGAGCTATTTTGTTCATGTTGCGAGTCTCTTGAATTTGAGGTGGTGTAGCCATGGATGCTCAAGCAAGCATATAAAAAGTATTTAATTATGTACGAGTTCTTGGATTTTTTTTTTTAATCTCTCATCTATTACAATATTTTCTTTTTGTATCCTGGGGCAGATGAATCTATTCTAGTTCTTACTCACAGTTTGTGGTTTTGAGAGCAGTACTAGTCTTTAACATGTATTCAAGTAATGGATATACCGTTTAGCATATGGCTACATTGATGCACTATGTACATTGATAGGCCCCCCGATTGGTGGATTATCTCACCTTCTCTCTCTCTCTCTCTCTCTCTCTCTCTCTAAAGAGATATTCTAAAGTTAGCTCCATAGAATTTCTCGTTTCTCGGCTTGAGAAGATACAAGTAATATGAAATCTTAAATTCAAAGGATTAGTGTTGAGATCATTGTTAGTCCATTATTTTTCAAAATGTACCGTAGGGATTACACAATAGGATGATCCAAACCGTCCATTTGATGACCCATAATGTAAATAGGTTGTGCCCCAACAATCATTCCCATAGGATGATCCCAACCCTCCGATCTATAGAGGTTAAACATAATGTGCAATTCCTCTATAGATTGAAGGGCTAAGATCATCCTATGGAAATGGTTTTTTTGTACTCACACCACCCCACAGTGGCTTCATAGGAAACATGTGAATAAAAAAATGGTTGGGATCATTGCACAAGTGGCATCCACCTGTATAACAATTCAATATAATATATTATCCACCCCCCTCTTTTTCAACTTATCCTGCTACTCTCTTTATTCACTTTCTCAGTGGATGTTTTACATTTCTCAAATCCCCAAAAACCTCTCACAACAGCCACTAATGGAAAGGCTACTGATATTTCCACTACCATGTTTTGATAATTGCAATAACTCACACTGTCTTTTACCATTTAACTCAGCTGACAAAGTTTATCACAGTTCCCCAAAAAACTCCCACAGCTTTGATAAAAATGGAAAATAGACGTTGGTGGTGTCAAGTCAACATCGTGATGATTTGTAGAGGATTCGGGCTGTGGATATGCTCACCTATAAACAGCCAGTGATGGAAACGCTCCCGATATTCGCACTACCCTGTTTTGATAATTGCACTAACTCACCTTGTCTTATAACAATTCCCCCAAAAACTCTCAGAAGCTGATTAAAATGGAAAAGACATTGGTAGTGCCAATATCATTTGTCATATTTCAAATAAAGAAAGGAAGGGGTGCAATTATCAAAAAAGGCAATACAGAAATAATAGCCATTTAGGAGTGTTAATAGCAAATAATTCCATGAGTTGTAGAGGATTCTAGGCCATAGAGCTGTGGATATACTCGAACAAACGTTCTAAAAGGACGACATAGTTTTTTAAAGAGAAAGACAGGGACAGGTCTGAGATCGAAAGAAATCGAGTCTCCTCTCATCTCTTCATTCATACATATAAAACCCTTGACATTTTTTAATTTTTAGGGCAAAAATCACACGTTGATGCTCATACTAAGCATGGAAGCTGATGTTTTGATCCATAGAATCCACCTTGGTACCTCTTATCTATTCCATTTCCAATATCCTTCTTTCAACTAATAAGTTTCAGGTATTCTAGGGTTTTTTATTTGATTTAGTTTAGGGTTAATTTGTAATTGCCTCTTTGTTTTTTATTGATGTCTGTTTGATTTGATTTAGTTTAAGATTAATCTGTAATTGGCTTTTTCTTGCTGTTTTAGGAATCTCATGATCTGAACATAAGTGGGTTTCTTTTATTTTGATTTAGGGTTAAGGAATAGAGATATAGAGAAGGGATTTTTGATTGCTTAGGGTTTTCACTTTGTAACCTAATGGAGTTATGGGATAATTATCGGATCACTGCGTATCTTTTCATTCTACTTTGTTTTCTGGCTGGGCGGGTGACTGCAACTGTTGTTTTGATTGGGAACAATATATCGTTATCGTTCGATGACATCGAGGCTAACTTTGGTAAGCTTTGTTTCACTTAATTCTATGTGTTTTTTGTATTCAATTTTCTTATCAGATGCGAAATTTCGTTGGTAGATATTACTTACATGCCTATAGGAATGTAGTTTTATGTGCTACTGTTTAAGAACATTTGCTGTTACTCAATTTGTTTGCATAAGAGTGCGTATGCGTGTGATGATGATGTTAATATATTTCTTTTGGGTTTTTTTTTTTTAAGCTCCGGGGATCAAAGAGTCTGGAGAATGTGGGAAGTTATATTTGGCCGAGCCTATTGACGCTTGCACCCCGTTAACTAATAAAGTCGTTCCAAGTGAAGGTGAAAGTTCTCCATTTGTGTTGATTATTAGAGGGGGGTGCACTTTTGACGATAAAGTTAGAAGAGCGCAAAGTGCAGGGTTCAAAGCGGCTATTGTTTTTGACAATGAAGATACTGGTGTTCTGGTTGCAAGTAATTTTTGTTAACTTTGTAATCTCAATTGTTGTGGTGTTCTGGTTGCAAGTAATTTTTGTTAACTTTGTAATCTCAATTGTTGCTTTATCATGCTTGAACGTTCCTTTTCATATGTTTAACTACTAAGGTATCATGTACGGACTGAATGGATTTTTCCTGTCCACCTGTTTAGCATGCATTTTGATAAATAGTATGACGACACAAATACTTTATTTACAATTATGTTTTTGCATCTGGTTTTCTTTAGCTGTGGGTATATCTCTAGTCATGTTTCCTGGTACCTTAATATAAGAAATTACTTATCTTACTTCCATTCATAAGTATGGATTTATGTGTATGTCCTATGCAGTGCCAAAATAATTAATTGCAGGTGGCTTTTTCTCTTGTGAATTCAGTTCTTGGTTGTTCTTTTGTGAATTTAGTGCTCCATGTTTCTCCATTTTCCACTATTTAGAAATAAGAGTATATAGATTCGATTTTTACATAGACAGATTGTTGTTGTCCTTTGTGTGTAGTATTTAGTAATCAATCAGTGCTACAGTGAAAAGATAGCTGAACCACGGGTCCACAGCACACAGAGTTCATCAAACCGAATTCCTACTAATATTGGTGTATTCAGTTTTCCTTATTATAAGCTTTAGCACTATACATGGAGTTTATTACACAGTAAGGCCAGTTATCGCAACAGAAATTTTAATGGCATCAAGTAGTATAAGTTATGTGTATTTGAAGGATCATCATTCATCTGTATGTCAACGTAAATCCGTACAATAGAATGCCACATACCAATCCTAGAGGAAACAATCTCTGCCACCTTGTTATCTATGACACTGCAGATTTGCAGAAAATGTAGTCATGGTCATCGTAAAAGCATGCACATAAGCATTGGAAGACTCAAATTTCATGCCACCGTGGCATTAATTACCAGCTGCAGCCCCCTATAGCAATGCCATAATTCCAGTTTTATTAGGAAATGAAACACACATTAGTGTACATCTGGAATAGTGTTTCTCAAATATTGATATTCGATTTTCTACAGCCAACCCAAGTTTCATGATTGATTATTTCTGAATGATAATCAAGCACTTTATTAAAAGGAAAATGGCCACAAATGGAAAATGCCTCTCTAATCTCTTCGTCCCGTTCGAGGAGGCGATACGCTCTTTCATCGTATCTGAAAATATCCAAGGTATCCTTTTTCCATCTTTCACCCATCGGATAACATTGAGTCACCCCCAATAATCAAGGAATCAAGGAACTCATGCCCAGTGAGATTCTCTTTCTCAGAGAAAGAACTTCCACCTTATTGGATTCGGTCACACCAATGTCCTTTAAGGATCCCACCAATCCCTGTATGATTTGGGTTACCTAAGCTGGATCCATCAAAGTTAAAGCCTAAGGGTCCCAGTAGGCGGCGGAGCCCAACCAAGGGGCAGGCTGATCTCGTGATGAATGACTATTCGTAACTGCTTCTCATGCGGATCGAAGATTGGTATGGAAAAGCTGTTCTACTTCCTTTCATCCATGACCCATCACACCAAAGAAGAGAAATTGACTTGGCGAATACAATACTCTAGTCTAAAGGGTACCTTTGAAAATCCTTCTATTTTCTCCTTCCACACCAGCCATAATGTCACAGCTAAGGGAAGGTTCCAAAGAATCTTATCCCTAGAAGCCATAGGGTGTAGGGTCACGTCTCAAATAAGGCAATAATCTGCTGAGGACATGCCCAACTGGCCTTAATTAAATATGACCGAGACAAACCAACAAATCTCCCTCGTGAAGGAACGATGGATAAATAATTGATCCACGATCTCCCCGGCATGCCCACACATACAACACCGGTTGATGAACCGGTGACATGTAGATGATCAACCGTAAGGATCTCATCGAGGCGACTTGTCCAATAAAAGCAATCACCTAAGGATGAGCCAAAACCCTTTAGACTCTCCTAGTAGGCACACAAACCCCAAGGGTACCAACCAACTAATGAGGAAAGGAACTAACCAAGGAACCATTGTGAGCACCCCTTCCAGATGATCACGAGCAAACTGTCGAATGTGCATTGACTCTGGTCTGTCCCAAAAAGCTATTGCAAAATCCAATTTTCGATCAAAGACGTGTCAGTAGAATCTAATGATCCAAACCAAATTTCCGTCCTCCCATTTAAGTGACTCTCCCATGCTTGACAAGTCTGATAGTTGATGGTTTTCCCCTCCTTGTACAAATAAAACCTATGAGGTTCTGTGTGCTTTCGTGCCTAGGAGTTTGCTATTGAAATATTCCTCTCTCCGTGTCAAATCAAGGAGGATGAGTGACTTGTATGACTGTGCTTCCTTGAATGAGGAAAATAAGTGCTGCTGCCTCATCCGTGGAGTTTTTATGCAATTCGTATATGCTATAGACTGTGTTGCTCATTAGCATGATAGTTGATGGTTTTCGTGTCCTATCTGCTGTTCTCATGACCCGTTTCGTCTCATGCTAGTGTTCACGTGGCTTATATGACCACTTGCTGCCTAATTTATGAAGATCCTAACTGAAATTAAGGTGTTGTGCCCATATATTTTTTTTGCTGCCCTATTTTTTGTCAGTTGTTTCAGTCCCATCATACGAAGGTTCTGCTAACTTGTGTTAGGGCTGTTGTGTGACTGTTAGTGTGCATTGCTGCAAGAGTGTATTTCTTGATATTGGTTTGTCACTTTATTTCTTGATATCGGATATCTGCTGTGTGAACTGTTTTAAGAGTGTGTACTTTTTTATGATGATTGGTAGACTAATCTACTCGACCATTACCAGACTGGATGTCACATTTGCAGTTAGTGTGGTAGACCAGCTTACGCACATTCGTGTTCCAGATTGGAAAGTTATGATTCGTATGTTGATATTCCTCAAAAAGTGCTCTTGGTCTTAGGATATTGCTTAAATCAAATGGGCACATTCACATTGAGGGGTACACTGATGCTAATTGGGTGGGCTTTCCTTTAAATAAGAGATCCTCCACTTTGTTTTGAAAACCTACGAACTTCCACTCCAAATCTTCTTTTCATTTCTCTCGTTTCCTCTCTACTGTTCCTCTTTCTTCTATAGTTTACAAATTGTAATGAATTATTTAGTGTTTATTTATAGTATTCTATTCTCTTATCATTCTAGGAACCACATTCCTACTAATTATTTGTGCTGTTATTGATTATTGTAGTGTTGCATGATATTGTACCCATAAAAACTCTACTTTTTTGCTATGATAATTATATTATAGAATATTTGACTATCTTCTCTTCCTTTTTTTTTGAATGGCATCTCTTCTCTTCCCTTCCTCATCTCTTCAGAAGAATGCCTATTTGGACTCATGATTTTTTGTTGGTAGAATAAAGTTTGAGGCATTAGTGTTCAAACCATAGTTGCCAAGATGGGAAACGAATTCGGGAAACGCATGGAAAAAATAGAGGGGAAACGAGAAACAGGAGAACGATAAAAAATCATATGAGAAACGTGTTTTTTTTAAACAATTCTCGTAAGTTTTGCACATATTTCCCACACGTTTCACATATGTTTTCTACAGGTTTTCCATACGTTTCTCATGTGTTTCACATAAGTTACTTATATGTTTCCCATGTGTTTCGGAAACATTTCCCCAATTTTTTATCACGTTTCAGAAACGTTTTCAAAACCCATTTTAGGGGAAATGAGTTTCCGACCTTTCCAAAATGTGTTTTAGGAGTTTCCGGCTACTATGGTTCAAACCTTGAAACTTGATTGTGAGTATGACAGTAATCAAAAAACAAAAGAAGAAAAACATCCAAGAGGAATGTCATTTATGCAAGTTTTTACATTTGGTCTCATATCTCATATGTATTGACGTGCATGTGCTGTGATGCACATGTTCTTGGACACATACCTCCTTGTCAATGTCAACACATAGTGCAGCATTTTTTGAAATATTTCGTTTATTACTTCTACAATTGCCTTAGCTTTCTTATTTTCAAAACTATGGCCAGTCTATAATAATGTTAAAAATGCAGTGGCAGGAAATCCAGCGGGTATTAAAATTCCTGCGGTGTTTGTTTCCAAAGCCTCGGGCAAGGTACTGAAAAGATATAGTGGATCAACTGATATGGAGCTGTGGATTATCTCAACCTTTGAGAATTCAGCCTGGTCAATCATGGCCATCTCTTTTATATCTCTACTCGCAATGTCTGCCGTGCTTGCTACATGCTTCTTTGTACGCAGACACCGTATAAGACGAGAGCGGCCTCGAGCTCCTCATGTTCGAGAGTTCCATGGAATGAGTAGTCGATTAGTGAAAGCAATGCCTAGTCTGATATTCACATCAGTTTTAGAAGATAATTCTACTTCAAGAACATGTTCTATATGCCTTGAAGACTACAATGTGGGGGAGAAGCTTAGAGTACTACCATGTCGTCACAGTAAGTTCTTTGGCCCTATGCAAAATTTTTGGGCAAAAGAGTTGTACTTTCAGAGTTAATCAAAGGGCTTTTGGGTCAAAAGAAAAGTTCAGTGAATAATATACGTGAAAAAAGTATTGTTTATGGACTTTTTTTCCGAATGATTGTTTGTGGACTTGTTAGAAATATTTTTAAAAAGTTACTTTTTGGCTAAAATTTGACTAAGCAAGTGCATATTTTTCCATTTAAAGATCATTTGTCGGAGTCTAAAACACAAATAGCATGGGTGTGAATTCTAAGTTTCTAACACGAACCGTGTACTTAATTTTTGAAATTTCATAATTTTTATGGGCAGCGATGAGCAGTGATAAATAAAAAAGTATACCATGTAAAAAACAAGAAATTTCATGATTTAAAAAAAAAAATGGAAATTTCATGTTTTTTTATGTGTCATTTTGTGGAAATTATAGCCCACTGCTGCAGTAACCTCTCTGGTCGTCATCTTTTATTGCCCTTTCTTTAATGTTACTTGTTTGGGTTTTTTTTTTTGACAGAATTCCATTCGATTTGTGTGGATGCTTGGCTTACAACTTGGAGGACGTTTTGCCCTGTTTGCAAGCGCGATGCAAGGACTAGCACTGGCATTCCTCCAGCCTCAGAGTCCACACCGTTACTTTCCTCGGGTCCTGCCTCCCCTTCTTCCTCTGTCGGATTATCATCTGCACGTTCTTCATTAGCAACATCTTCGGCAATACATATAGCCCCATCACCATATCAGTCCCCATCAACATCTCGCCCCCACTCTCTTTCTACTATGCATTCTCTTCGATCCTATACCAACTCACCTCCTATAAGTGTAAGCAGAAGCTCCGTAGATCTTAGACAAGCATCATCTCAGAGATCCCAACCCTCTCAATTCATTTCTCCTCACTCCTTTGGCCTCCCTCCTTTATATTCATCTCATAATTCGAGGTACGCATTAGCTTATGTTCCAAGCTCAAGTATCGGGTCGCCAAGTTATGTTGGGTCGTCCAGCCGGCAGACGTTCCTGCGGCATTGCAGTGAATCAGCATCAAGCATGTCCCCTTTCGCTTCTGCACAGTCTTTACCAGGATGTTGATGCAAATTTGATGCTCTCCTAAAGTGGGCTTTCTTTTAATGGGTGGTAAGTGGATGGCCTGAATCTCAAACATAGATGAGAATGACACCCACATCGTGCATTCCTTCTGGTAAGAATTGCATCCAATGCACATCAAAAGCTGGGAAGTGGGTATCCTTTTGTAATATAGTGACCCTCTTTGTTTCAGCGTTGCTGCATTTTCTTGGTGTTTTGGCTCTGTTCAGCTAAACTCTATGTTTTTTCTTCTCATCTCATAGTGAATAATTTTCAGTACGAATATAATGCCCGGCCATGAACCCTGACATTTATTGTGATTGACTTAGTGAAAGAACTGGCACTTATGTCTTGTACAGGGGTGGATCTGTAAAACCCAGATTGGATATATGCCAAATAGTTATGTTGATTTATAAAGCTTAATATACTGAAGTATAAGTTGGTCGAGGCTGTTCAGGTGAGGCATTAACATGAATACATTTTCTGATTTCCGAGATTGAAGAAGCTCGCATACATGTAACAGTCGGTATGCTAGTTTGATTTCCAGGTATTGTTTGAAAACTTGTTAAAGTCAGTTTGGTTGCGCGCAGTTGCCTAGTTGAGTAGTAGCGAATTAGAATTGAAGTAGTCAACATGTGTATTAACAGTGAAGTAGTTTCCTCTTAGAGTAGTGATAATTTGTGTTTGGTTGTCAATTGATGTAGTTTCCTGGTGTGAGTGTGTGTGTGTCGTTGCCAAAATAAGGTGGCAGTAGGGGTGTCATTGCCAATATAGAGAGAGGAGAGGAAAAAAAAAGAGAGGATGAAGGACCCACAACATATTGATATCATGTAGGTTGAATGAAGTCAATGAATACTAGTTTCATTTTAAAAGAAAATTAGGATAATAATAACAGGGATTTGCGAGGGACCATACCAGAAAGACATTTCGCAGCTGGCTGTTGCATCTGGTCCCTAGCAAATCCCTAATAAACAATAGTCAAATTAATAATAAGGCTACTTATATTTGCACCGCGATGTTTTGATAATAACACAAACTCACATTCTCTTTTATTATTTAAGCAATTACAATTCCTAAAAAGCTATCAGCAGCCAATTAAAGAGGAAAAGACAACTTGAGTGTGTCTCATTATCAAAACATGTAGTCCAAATATCAGTAGCCAATAATCATAATAATAATATGGTAAAAGCAGCAAAAGAATATAGTTGGGCCCACATCATCGGGCATCTAAACCATTCTTTTTTTTGGGCCCCGTTCTCGATAGGATGATCCTAACCCTCCAATCTAAAGAAATTCCTCTACAGAACCGTCCATTTTATAGGCTCGATAAATGAATGATTTAGATCATCCAAATATGTAGGCCCCACTCTATTTTTCTCTCCACTGCATGTTCCCTCGATTTATTACAATAACACAATCCTGGCCTCTTCTTCCTAGGAGTGGTGTGACTGTGTGAGCAGGAAAAAAGGGGGTTGGAATATCAGTTCCCTTTTTAAGTTTTAACATTATCGAGAGAGAGAGAAGAGAGAGAGAGAGATGGCTGTGAGGGTTTCAGCATGCTTTTCCTTGCCCAAAACTAACCCCACCCAATTTCTCCATCGTCACCCCCTTCGTTGCAGAAACCAGGTGGTCTCAGCAAAGGCTCTTGTAGCATCATCCCCCACCATTTTGCAGGTAAGTTTCATTTTATTAAATGCATTTCATTGACTCAAATAACCCATTTTTCTTTTTTTTCTTTTCTTTCTTCTATTCAAATTAATATTGGTGGTTTGTGATTTATGGGTTTCCATTCAGTTGAAAAAAGTTGTTATGTTTTATGTTCATAATGTTGTCTAGTCCAGTAATTTGATGGGTTTTGATTAAGAAATTTGTGTGCTGCTTCCCCTTTACGGACCCAACAGATCAAAATTGCTTTGTGCTTTCTTAAATTTTCTGTTATATTGTTTTTGAAACCCTAGTTGGAAACTAAAACCTATGACTCTCTATGTTGGGTTTAATTTTGTTTTTTATATTTATGCTGAGTTCTTTGAAGGGATTGTAATACCCATAATCCTGATGGCATATTACAGTATATTGTGTGTAATTGATTTACTAATAGCTTATGGGAAATGTTATCAGCACTACTGTATTTTGATGAGGGCACTCCTCACTTTATTAAAAGTACGGTATGGCCCGCACCATAGGATGATCCAAACCGTCCATTAGATGGGCCACATCCTAAATAGGTTGTGCCCAAAAAAATATTTCCATAGGTTGATCCTAGCCCTCCGATCTATAGAGGGTTAGGATCAACCCTCTAACATTCAGATCGGAGGGTTAGGAACAGCCTATGGGAATGGTTTTTAGGGCACAACCTATTTAGGCTGTGGCCCATCTAATGGACGGTTTGGATCATCCTATGCTGCGGGCCATACCGTACTTTTAATAAAATGAGGAGTGCCCTCATCAAAATACAGTAGTGCTGATAACATTTCCCTAGCTTATACATTGGTTAGTTAATAAAAAATACAACTACACTTGATATACATGTAGTGAATTATTGGATATGTACATTTCTAAGTATGTTATTGGATATATATACATTTCTAAGTAAAAATAAACTATCTATTGGAATATTTACCTTGAAAAGACTTGTGAAGTAAGTTGGGAAGAATCTTTAGTTCTTGAGCAACCTCCAAACTTGATGGGTTAGGGTTTATTCAACTCAAGAATTGCTCTGATAGTATGCGAGATTTTCAGGAACTTGAGATCACATGAAAACATCAATCACATTACTGAAATATTGTCAAAGTTCCATACTAAAGACCAATGGAAGAGCAAGAGAAACTCAAATGAAACATTATCTAACTAAACCAATTTGCTTAACAGAAGTAAAACTTGAATTTTTAGTTCTTTAGCAGTCTCCAATCTTGAGGGGTTAGGGTTTCTTAACCTCAAGAATTGCTCCGATAGCAGTCTCCAATCTTAGCCTCCATTTTTAAGTGCCGACAATCCGTAACTTTGTATTGTTCTAGCTTGTTAGACAATGGAACTCAGGGAAACATGGTACTATTCTCTATCAACCTTATTTATGCTGGATGAAGCTACCATCCAATCTTTTTGCTACATAATGGTATCATCTACTTGGTGTTGTAGCTGCAAAAGTCTTATAAATAACATTCATTCCAACATCACATCAACATTGGTCATGTCTGTTGAAGTGCTCTTATACTGATGTTTCTTTTTATTTATAAGAATTATCAGATTTTTGTTAGGCTTGTCATACTAGGTGTAATTTCAGATTTGCTTTAAAACGGAAACATGACAGAAATGGAAAATATTGCAGATTTCAGAAGGGAAGTCTCCACTCAGGCGCCAAGAGGAGAGCACTGACCTTTATAATAATGCATCCGGGGGCTTACAAGGAGAATGTGATTGGATTGGTTTGGAAGCGGATCTTCATCACTGGACAAGGCCACTGCGTCCCATGCAGGTACATATAAGGTGTGGCCTTGCATAACTCATTTTTGAGCTATAGATTGCAATATGAATTTCGATTGTTCATTATGAACCGCTACTTCTTGCTATCGCATACTTTGAACTGCTACTTCTTGCTATCGCATACTTTGACTTCCTTCCTCCCTGAGATTTGTCTTTCTTGTTATTGTTGTTTTATTTTCTTGTAATTTTGGTTGAGGCCCACCTCGGTCCCCTTCCTTTTTAATGAATTCATCTTGCCATTTCAAAAAAAAAATAAAAATTTCAGTGGTATCCTGGTCATATTGCGAAAACAGAAAAGGAACTCAAAGAACAACTTAAGCTAATGGATGTTGTCATAGAGGTTCGAGATGCAAGAATTCCCCTATCCACAAGTCATCCACAGGTGGAGTTTTTATATTTTGTGTATATTGGTTAAACCCACCATGAGTTGACTATGCAGAATTCTATAGTTCCTATCTAGGGTTCTGAACTTAACCATTTCAATAAATTTGGATTGAGCAGATGGATTCCTGGCTTGGTAATAGGAAAAGAATTTTAGTGTTGAATAGAGAAGACATGATATCCACTGCAGACAGAAATGCATGGAGTACTTACTTTTCAAGGCAGGGAATAAAGGTTGTTTTCGCCAATGGGCAGCTTGGGATGGTATGTTCATGATGCTCTCAAATTCTGCTGCTTTGATCTTTACACAGCATGTACTAAATTTGTGGATGAATCACAGGGAAGTATGAAGCTAGGAAGGCTGGCGAAGTCGTTAGCAGTTGGTGTGAATGCCAAGCGAAGAGCAAAAGGACTTCTTCCTCGTCCGGTGCGATTTTCCATTTCATGAATTACTGGATACTTTTTATCTTTCTTTCCTATTTGTTACTGAAGTGACAATGGAATTCATTATTGGAAAGTGTGTTAGTAATTTTGCATTTTCTACTGAAAGTGCTAAACGGGCTTAACAATCTTAGAAAATGTGTTACATTATTTATCTAATCCAACTAGATTTACACACGTGGTGGTAATATGGATAATGTATATATGCACATGATTCAAAACATTGGTATCGGTGAACATATTAGCCAAAGGCCAAAACGTTACGTATCGGTCATATCAGCACAAAGCGCGTGATATGAATTCTCTTTGTCTTAGAACTAGAGTGATATGAATTCTCTTGGTCTTAGAACTAGAGTGATATGCGATTTTTTTTTTAATGGTAAGCAATATGCAATGTTTCGACCATGTGTCTATGTTTAGTTCTATTTTTAATGATTTTTGATATCTTTACTTCAGCTAAAAGCAATAATTTGATATTTTAAAAGGAATTTATTAGATTTGGATTATGCTGGCAAGCATATTGGTTTGTGGTCTATTTACTTGTTTGTCAAATTTTTTAGTTATTGATTCAAGCAGAAATTTAGTGTAATAGATAGAATGAATATCTAAAAGGGACATCTATATGTATAAGGTCTTAAATCTTAAATAACCTCAACAACCGTAAGAGTTTTGCCATTATATATAAGTATAGATATATCGAAGGTGATGCATTTGAATTGCAAATGGGCGCGAGTTCTCCTGTGCTTTAGGGAATATTTCTAGCTATGCATTGATCCATTTCTGGAGGGATATGTTTATGATTTCGGAGAGGAATGGCATCCCTAGTCCTAAGTGGACCTTGTCTGATCCCGAATGTTGAAAATCAACTTTGGCGGTTCAAGTTTAGGTAACATGGGTCCATAAGGAATTGGAAGGATCCTTAGAGATGAACATGGTCAAACTAAGTGGGTGTTTTCTAGCCCGATTGGAATTAAGGAGTCTATGATGAGGCAGAGGTGATAAACATTTTACAGGGTATCAAGCTCACAAAAGTGATAAGTGCACAGTGGAAGAAATTCAAGATGGCTCTATCAAGCTTAAATTTTTTGCGAACTCAGTAGGCTTCTAACCTGAGAATCCCTCCCTCGCTTGAACTACACGAGATCACGTCACTCTATCTCTCACTCAATGAAATGACAACAAACAACTGAACTGAGGAATGTTCAATTCCTCAATTATAGTCAAAATCATATGATTTGATGTCATCTGAACTCGTTGAGAGTCGGTTCCCAAGTAAGGAACAAAAAAGAGCTTTCCTTGAAAATGGCATGGTGAAATTTTGTGATTTTCTTCCAAATCAAGCCTCTTGTGTCCTTTCCTTACATTCAGGGTCCACCCCGGCTATGGATTGGCTCACCCTTGCTCTTTAAAAGGCACTGATTCACTTGCTTTGGCTATTACCATGTTCCATGATGCCTATGTGTGGCAAGGATTGCCTCACGGGCTTTCCGATCTCTTTCCCTTCCATTATACGCTTTAATCAAGAACGGCCGTTTTAGGAAACATGCACATTTGGGAGGGGGTATGTGTGTTGGATTTGCAGTGTTTCTTAGTCTGTCACACGTTGAGGAGTTTTCCTTTCTCCTGCCTCTGCTTCGCGAATGATAGAAGGACGAATGCCGAGCCGGTGCACTGTGTTTCCCTAGGTGATGAAGCTTGTACTAGTTTTGACACGTAGCTCCATGCTTATTGACCTCAAGATGTGTCCCTTAATGGGAGATAGATCTCAATATGCTCGCAGGGGCCTACCCCCAAACAAGGTTTTAGGTTTCGGTCGCCACAGAAACGGAAACGCGCTTCGGTTTCGAATAGAAATTTCGGTGGAAAATCTTGTAAAATCACAAAACGTATAGAAACATTTGCAAATGATAGAATGGTATGATAAAACTTCAAGAAATGATAGAATAAATAAAAATTCACATTCAGAAGCCATCACATAAGCTAGGCAGTCATCCATAATGGTTTAATAACATCAAACACCTAGGGATATGCATTGTTAGTGGCATGTGTTTGCTCGCATGTCTGATAATTTACTACATACCATGTTTCCCATGTAATTCATATAATATGTATACATAGTACATCATCACATTTCACATGCAATTCATATAAATATAATTATGTAACATGTACTTATATAATATACCATTAGTGCACTTATGAATTTGGTTTCGGTCTCATTTCAGTGTGGATGCGAGGGAAATATTTCGGTCATTTCTTGTCGGTTTCGGTGGAAATTTAAAGCCATGATCCCAAGCAGCCTTGGCATGACTTTTTGGAGTTGCCAAGGCAGCCATCGGACATCAAATCAATTCACGATAAGGATTCCAAATATAGAATTCACACCCTTAAAGCAATCCTTAAGGATCTGTAAACAAAGGGTGCTACTGGCAATTACTAGCACTCCTGCAAGGCCATAAATGTTTGGGATCACTTTCTTTGAATTACAACATGGAATAATAACATAATGCTAATCCTTGTCCCACATTGTCAAGGAAGCATCATTTTTGAATTCTTGGTGAACCTATTCCAATCCAACTCTTGTATGGTTGAGGGAAAGTGGGTGTAAGAGATAACCAAGGAGAGGTTATCGTTCTTTGGCCCTTTAAGAAATTTAGGTGGATTAGTCATGGCAATTATTCTAAAAGGAGATTTTTCCTAAAACAAAATTATTCTTATGCTAATTCATGTGCCACGGGATGATTTTTTTTTTTTTTTTGAAAATAATGGAGTGCGGATTATTTTTCAGCATAAAAAAAGAAAAAGAAATTCAAGAAATGCAGATTTGTGGAGGCTTCATCAGTTTAGGAGATTGTATACCTCGTATATGGGATAAAAGTCTCCTTGAACTGAGATCCCACCCAATTCTGGACCTATAACATTATTGTAGTGGTTAACTATTAACAGTTACGGACTCAACCAGTGAGAAGAGGTTTCCTGATACTGATATGATGTTAGCTAACAAAGAGTTGTTAGAACAAATCCTATGAAGCTGATCCATCTGATATCATGTATGCATTTCCGAGTCAGCAGCCAACATTTCATTTATGATATCCAACTACTTGTTTCTCAATTCTCAATAGGCTTTCCTTGGGTACAATCCGGAAAACATGTCGGTCATAATCATTTATTCTGAGACCATTAAAAAAAATCATTTTTTTGGTTCTGAGGTTTGTGTCACATCTGTTCTGTTTGGTTGAGGAAATGATGGCAAATTTATTATTTTAGTTACACTCGCATGCTTTTGTTATGGGACAGGTCCGAGCTGGAGTGGTTGGATATCCAAATGTAGGTAAATCATCTTTAATAAACCGTTTGCTGAAGCGCCGAATGTGTCCAGCTGCTCCCAGGCCAGGTGTCACGAGACAGTTGAGGTCAGTAATTTCCAGATGCACTAAGTAGAGCTCAAGAATCAGAACATGTTTGATAATCAATCTATTCTGTATGAGTCGTATGACATTAGTTTCTAATTTGGAGGTTTTGGAAGTTTTTGATTGCGGATTCTGGATGACAAAACAATGTCCTTTGATTATGTTCTTCTGTTCATTTGCTTCTTTTCTGTGTAAAAAAAGATGGGTCCATTTTGGGAAAGATCTGGAGTTGTTGGACTCCCCTGGCATACTGCCAATGCGAATCAGTGACCAAACAGCTGCAATAAAGCTCGCAATATGTGATGACATTGGGGAGAGATCGTATGATGTTGCTGATGTTGCCACAATTCTTGTTCAGATGCTGACGAGGCTTCCATCAGTAGGTATGTTATTTCTGTTAGAAGTTTTATTATTTTGAAAGGGGAAATGATATCAGCACAACCAGGTTTTAGTAATTGCACTGACTCATTTTGTCTTATTATATAAGGAGCTGTCAAAGGTTATTACAGTTCCCAAAAAAACTCTGACAAGCCATTAAAAAAGAAAAGACAAGCTGAGTTTGTGCAATTATTAAAACATGGTTCTGCTGATATCGTATCCCTTTTGAAAGTCCAAATAGATGTAACCTTTTGGAGGAGGTTCAGAGGTGGAGACAAACCTACAATTTGATCCAGATAATTAGAGGCAGGCAGAGACTGGATTCTTTGTCTAATTATACAACTTATATGCTTATGAAAATTCTTACTTTTGACAGGTTCAAAAGCTCTTTACAGGCGTTATAAGATCGACCCAGACAGTTTCTGTGGTAAAATGTATGCTGCAATGAGCTGAACAATAGTTTTTACTTGGAACCTCAATGTTCTGATCAAATAGATAACCAATCTGGTTGATAATAATAATTTTTTTGGTTTGCAGATTTGTTGAGAAACTCGCCCTTCAAGTGTTTGGTGGAGATGTTAGTCAAGCGGCGTTCCGTGTGTTGACCGATTTCCGGAAAGGGAAGTTTGGTTGGACTTCACTAGAGAGGCCTCCCCAGTAAAAGGCTACTTGATGGTTCATTTCGGGGCTTTGATTACTCTGTCTTGTAACTGTAGAGCAGCCACGCCAAGTCAAATTTGTCATCTCTATGTATATCCAAAGTTACTTGATGATCATAATATATGGTACAGGGATTGCGAAAAGTGTTTCGAGAAATCCAAGATCTTTACAGATGTGCATTCAATAAATTGGGTAATGTCTTGAATGCTTGGGACTTTTGTTTCTATTGAAATGCAGATGATTTGATTTTTTTTTTTTGATTGGTTGTGCATGCAGATGATTTTGGGATTTGAAGGACTTGTAGATAGATGGACACATGTGGGGACCTTATTTCTGTTGGGTTTTTTCTAGGAGTATGAAATGGGCAAAGTAGGACAAATTCATGGAGAGTTGGTTGGCTTGCTAGGCCAAAGCACTGTATCAGGAAAGAACCCATTTTAGTCTCACAAATTTACACATTTGGCTTCTTTTAGATTGCAAATCAAACGACAGAACGTTGGTCTACCTCCTTGTCTTGGGCACAGAATGTACAATGTAGTGCTAGCAAATAAATATGGAAGCCTTACACCGTATAATTTTTCATTTCTGAATCATAATATGGTGGTCTTTTAGGTGGGAGCTAATTTTCTTCATATGGATCAACGTTAACATTGTCACAAAACAAAGGATCTACAAATATAGGTATTTAAAAGGAGGAGGAATGCTAGATTCACAGGCGCCTTTTGAAAAAAAAAAGGGGGAAAAGGGTGCCCCTATTGGATAAATTCCATAACCATTAAGGACTTTTCTGTGCCATCTTAAATGGAATTTGACCAATGGGGGCGTCCCTTGCCCCAGCAAGGGCACCTGTGAGTCTAGCATTCCTCTTTGATAATCCCAAGGTTATTTTCGGACCCCCCACCCCCTCCCCTCCCCCCCCCCCCCCCAAAAAAAAAAAGAAGATAAGGGCCTACTGCTAAGTTTTGTCTAGAGACCGCAGTGGCATCTTTTGCTCGCTGTTCAAAAGAAAATTTGCAAGATCGGACGGCTGGATTATCTAGATGAAAAATCGTCCATTCGGCATGGGACCAAGAATATATGGGGTCACCTTGTGATAATGTACAAGATCAATGGTTACAAACTTACAATTATACAAGTCCCTGTGGACAGGGTCACATTGTGATAATCTGAGGAGCCACTTGGCACCATCTCCTCACTCCTGCCCTCTCAGAGTCTCTCCCTCTCCCCACTCAAACTAATATTCCTTTAAAAAAAAAATCATGGTTGCCAAAGATGGCCTTAATGAGCAGTCTAGAAATCATAGTTATTTATTTTATTGTTTTGAAAGGTAGAAATGATGCTAGCACAATTGACAGTTGGGGGTCCTGTAATGAAAGGAGCTGACAATTTCCTTCATGATTCATACATGTACATCCATCACAGAGAGATTTCATGGGTTGTTAAACCCCAAAATGTTCTGTAAAATTTTTCTGCACTTGATAACGATATAAAAGAAAAGCTAATCAGCCTAGTTAATTTAGCTCTCTGCACACTGATGACAATATGAAAGAGAAACTAATCAGCATCTCTTTGTTCAAATAGATAAACTTCTGTTCGAAGTGGTTTGCCTGCATGCAGAGATCATCCATCAAACACTAGAATCGTTCTGCTTCAAATAACATAACTTCAATCAAATACTTCAAATTGTTTGTTGAAGAAAATGAAAATTTGTATTAATCAAATGCTTAAAAGTGTTTCTGTAAGAAGAAAAAAGTATGAAAACACGCTTGAAAACTGTAGATTTTCAGGTATAATCAGTCAGGCAATAAGTGTGCACCTTAAAAAGGTCCAGAATTAATTGCACTGTCCAAATCTGCAATCAGATCTTCAACATCCTCAATGCCAACCGAAATGCGAATAAGATCTTCACTTAAACCCCTGGATTCACGAATCGAAGTGGGTATGCTTGCATGGGACATAAAGCAAGGCAAGCTTATGAGCGACTTCACACTTCCTACAGCACAATATCGCAAAGTGTTGAGAAGAAGCAAAATATTCAGTACACAAACTGTACCTATATCCAGATGTGTGCAGATGTGTATGCTTGCTAATTGAAACAGTATGATGTGGAACTGTATAAAATAAAAGTTATAAAAACATTATGTTGGGGATAAATCCATTGTTCCTTTTTCTTTTCTTTTTTTGCATATGCACGACTAAGAGCAAACAGATGCCAATGAAGAAATAAGTGAATGGTGGTAATTCTGAAAAATATGAATAATTGTGCAACATCAATGACAGAAGAAGCCCATTTTTTGTTGTTTAGTATATCAGTCATTACTCATAAATCTCATCATTCAAAAAAAAGAAGTCATTACTCATAAATCAGCGAAATTTTCAAAAACATGCATCAAAACTACCCAAAAATAAATAAATACGGAAGAAGTATCTCCTGGCTAGTGATTATAAGCATTTAAATTTTGGAAACCAAAAGAGCGCTTTGAAGTCAAAAGAATGATTACCGAAACTAACAGTAATACTGAAGTACTTTGTATTTTCAACTATGTGCTTGGAGAGAGACAGCGACCCCGTAAAAAAACTAAGAACAGAACCAGCGCCTTTTGCCTGCCAATGATTGATATAAGAAAAACTCGCAATTTTCTTTATTAAAGCATTGGTCTCAAGGCCTAAGTACCTGAGTATAGTGTAAAGAGCGTCCAGGATGACCTGGAAGACCAGCATAGTTAACTCTCTTCACCCGAGGATGAGATGAGAGAAATTCAGCAATCTTTTGTGCATTCTCCTGTCAGAAATACATTCCATGGGAAGTAAACCAATCATCTCAAATCAGAGCAATGGGGGATAAATAAATTGAAAAATGAAATTAAAACTGAAACAAAGTAAAATTTATTGAACAGAAGAGGTTTTAAAGGGATGAAAAACATTATGTCCACATAATCCTATACTACTATTCGAAAAAGAAATCACACAAAACATTTATACTTTTAGGACATGATTGGCAGCTATGAAATTTACTTCCATGGAATATTAGTTTAATCAAGTGGTGTGAGAGGGGTGGGGAGGGTGGGGAGAGACTTGAGAGGGCATGAGTGGGCGGCCCAGTGCACGAGGCTCCCGCCATTGTAGGGTCTGGGGAGGGCTAGATGTACGCAGCCTTACCCCTGCTTTGCAGAGAGGCTGCTTATGTGACTCGAGCCTCGAGCCCGTGACCACCAGGTCACAATGGAGCAACCTTACTGTTGCGCCAAGGCTTGCCCTTTAGTGAGAAAAGGGTTAGTGGCTAAACAATAAATCATATTTTGGGTAGAGATTTATTTTTCCTTGTTTTTCAGCATTTTCTTACCCTTTCCTCACACGGTCACTCTCCGGTCTATCTCAACATTGGGTAAGCTAATATTAATGGAAAAAAAATTCATGATTGCCAAACATGGCCTCAAAGAGTTTTTATTTCGGATATACTCAAATAGCAACTTCAAGAACACAACACATTGTCATTTCCATGTTTACTTTTTGCTTGTGCAAATCTTTGTGTTTCATCCATTCATATTTATTTTCCATTTCCAAATTTTCAAGATCTTTTTCATTAATTTCATTTCAAGATACAAGGCTGGATCAAGTCAAGCTGAAGATCTTCATTAAGTCTCTAGTGGAGTTGGACTTGAGCCACCATCAAATCAGAGTTTAAGAGTTAAGAGTTCTGATTTGACTTGAGCCACCATCAAATCAGAGTTAATTTTAAAACTGATCAGTAGGATTAAATCAGTAAGTAGTAATACTAAATCAGAGGTAATTTTGACGTATTTAAACATTAGTAAATAGTAATTAAACATTTATCATTAATGATTCTTTCAAATCCACGGACATAAATATATAAAAGAAAATTACTAAGGAGAAAGGTCGTCAGGTTTCAACCAACAATATCATCCATCATAGTTAGATCATATTAAGGCACCCTATCACGCTTTTATTAGTATGGTGAAAATGAGTCCATTGCCTGCTGGCTGAAAAGCAGAAAGCTTCGCATGAAAAGCAAAGCAAGCCCCCTATTACACCCTTATTAGTATGTTACCTTTACAAATAAGGCTAATGGAGACAATGTTGCGGAGAACAATTTATGACTTGGGAATGATTGTTGGACCATCAAAATGAGCCCCCGGCTTTTGCCAGCATGACAACAAGCACGGACTGGCAGAAAACGAATATTAATTGGATGGTTTAGCCCTCCCTTGGAGTGAGGTTGGCCTACCAAACAAAACAGTCCTTATCGTGCCCTTGTCACATAAGTTCCCTTACCACACCCTTGTTAGGTGCTAACACCCTCACTAATAAGGCTAATACAATATACTAATAGGGGCGTTTAGAGGGCTTTTTTGTTAATATAATACATATATTAACATAATTCAATAACCACAACCATAATGACCAATCATTATAATGCGCAAACGCATCAAAGAGAAAGGAAAAATCCATCAAAGGCAGGAATGATGTTGTACCTGCTGCTTCTCAACTCGTAAAGCCATGGTCTTAATACCTCGCATGCAAAGCCAACAGTCAAATGGAGCCAACCCAGAGCCCTCTGCATTTTGTAGGAAATCTATCTCTTTTGCCAAGCTGATGGGTACCAGAAACAAAGAAACTGTAATTAATAAGCTCTACTCTACACCCAAAAAAATGAAGTGAAAATTCTAGTTGAATAGTTCTATATATTTAAGATGGATTGCAATGAATAAAATAATAGACATGACAGGAAAAAATCAAATAGGTCTTCAAGATTGAAAACAAATGAATTTTTAGAAGCCATCTATAATAGCCGAGCTTCCACTAATGAGGCAATGCATACTTGAATATTTCACATATATTTATTCATATGAAAATATAATGTAATAAAATATATCTAAATATTAGAAAGTTTATTAGAACTATCAAGTAATACATTACACAAACAATAGACTGAAGTTCTGTTCTACTAGCCATGTCAACCAGTTGGGCCTGACGAGTGTCAAACACAACAATCTCACATGCAATGCAAGTTAATTGTTAGTTATATGTGGTAGGAAACATAATGACGAAAGATTCACTTAAGCCCTAGGCAATCCCTATAGTATTTTAAAAGTGGTATCCCTCTCGTCCTTTCTATTCTTTTATCAGCATATGTAGAAGGAACCAGTGTCAGCCTTACCTATACCATTTTTCTCTCCCAGGCCAACTCTCCCTGAACTCACTGGCCGTGAAGACTAAATAGATGGTGTCTTAATCTACAAAGCTAAAAAACCATGGCGTGGAGAAGTCAACCATCATAATCAACTGACAGTTAGTCTTTAAGAACAGACTATTAGTGCCAAGACTAGGTAGAATGATTAGTTGTCATCATTAAAAAAAACGGTAGAATTGATTAGTTTCATGGTATCAGGCAATATTACATTACATGGATTAAGCAAGATGGGTCTTATCAATCACATGAATCCATATATGTGAAGTTCAACTTGTTTTAACTACCATGTGAATTTCAAGTTTTCAACTTGTCAAAAAAATTTCCTTGAATGAAAAAAAAAGGTTTCAACTTTTCAAAAATTGACAAACATATTTCCAGAACATAGTATTTGTAGAATTAGAACATAGAATAGGATAGTGTTTTGTAGAATTAGAACACAAAATAGAATCATGAAAACTTGCACTATGAAGTCAAAAATTAAAAATAAAGAAGACAAAATAGACAAGGACATAGACAATGAAAAGGGCGGCCCAATGCACGAGGCTACCGCCATTGCGGGGTCTGGGGAAGGCTAGATGTACGCAGCCTTACCCCTGCTTTGCAGAGAGGCTGTTTCCGTGACTTGAATCCGTGACCACCAGGTCACAATGGAGCAACCTTACCGTTGCACCAAGGCTCACACTCTACAAGGACATAGGCAATGTAATTCAAAAAAAATAAAATAGAAAAGAACATAGAATATGATAGTATTTTTGTAAAATTAGAACATAGAATAGGATCATGAAAACACAGACTACAAAGTCAAAAAAATAAAAAATAAAAAATAGAAGAACTAACAATAGTTTGAACATAATTGGATTCACAGTAAAGAGTATATAGATGATGTACACAAAAACATAGAAGTACATATATAAACACAATAACAAACAATAAACTACACGTGAAGTAAATGCACATCTATTATATATATAATACTAAGCCTGCAACTTCCCAAAATGTCATTCACCTTTTCCGAGAAAATTTTTTATTAGAAAAAGATTTTCTCTACAACAAAGTGGGTAGTTAAATGACGTGATGGATGGCATGGTGAAGCCTCCCTCCATCTAAATGGCATGGTGACGAATGCTAGGGTGGGGTCCTCCATTTACACCACGTTTTGTGGGCACCACCAGGTTTTTAGATGCATTTGTACATTGATTTGGGGTTTGGAAATTGGGGAAACCCCACAATTTTGAAAAAAAAAAAACTTAGCAACAATACAACTTAGAATCTAAATCTTTGTCATTGGAAGATGCCTGATCTACTAAAGGATGGATTTGGATTTTTTTCCCTTTCCAAAATTAATTATTTTATTTATTTTTATAAGAAAATTCTTTAAATAAATATTTGATAAAAAAAACAATAAAAATACAAATGTGCAAGTATTTGATATATGAAGAGTGGTTGTCTCATCTACATATTGGTATGTTTATTTTATTTTGCAGCTTAGTGGAAGGTCATATATGGGACATATGCTCTCAACATTAGAAAGATAGCTATAAAAGTGTTCTCACATGATGCCTTCCTCAGGCTGTGAGAGGAATTGTCAATCTAATCCACTTGAAGCATCATAACATGCTTGGACATAAGAACCTACAGAAGCTCATCCCCGTCCATTACAAAGCCCATGGACATAAGAACCTACATAGCTCCACCAGTTATGGCCTACATGATTATTTTTTTGAAAGATAAATGGCCTCCATGATTATGGGCCTTATGATACACCTGACGTGGGTATTTGACTACATCACATGGAGAATGGGTATCCATACCTATATGGTAATGCTCACGAACAAGGAAGGAGGGTTCTTCCCTAGGAGTGGGGAACCTCGATTCCCGGGTTCTCAAATCCGAAACGGGAATCTTCTCGAATCCCCAAAATCTGGGAATCCCGGTTCGGATTCCCCGGAAACCAGATTCCCACTTTTGGGAATCGCGGTTCATGATTCCCCGGAAACCCGACTCCTACTTTTAGGAACCACGGTTTAATGTTATGTGAAACACGATTTCCAGGAGATTCTCTGGCGATGCCCAACTCCCCAGCGATTCTCCGGCGACTCCACGATTCCCGCTTCCGACCATCCCGGGAGCCTTCGATTCCCATTCTGATTCCCGCTCTGGAACCTTGCTCACGAAAACATTGAAGAAATTCGAATTCTCCCGGACGGGTATAGGATGTCATATGGCCAATACCGCCGGTACATCACAACAACATGACATGCGTGCCATGTACCCACGTTTGGAATTTCTCATGCACATTGAGCAGCATGTCTATGATCAGTATGTCCAGCAATGATAACAATGATACTAGGTTAGCATGTCATGGCAGGATCACTACCTGTGTATTGAGGACCAGATTTGTCAAGAGATGCACCATGACCAACGTGACAGAGATAGGGATGATGGATTTGAGCCGCCCGTAACTCTACGGTTGGGTTCCTTGGGGATGAGTGGTCATTATATTTTACTCCTTTATGTCGTTGACTCGTTATATACTTGTATCCCACATTTTCACAGCCTTCAGTAGCATTGTGTGTAGACATGAGACCTTTTCTTTATGGAATTAATGATTGGAATGGTATATTTCATACACAGTGTATATATTTGAAGCATATATTTATGGGGTTGTATAGAATTTTGTAGGTGACAACAACACATGTCATGAAACCTTTTCCTTTTATACAAGTTTTACACTTTTTCCATCATTTGCATGGACTTCCATAAACTTCCAAAAAACTAACACTTCCGTAGGGACCGAAATCCATACCGAAACCGATGTTTGAAACCTTGCATGTGGGAGAATCAGCTTCCATTGCATATTCTAACATGGAAAAACTTAATCGGAATCTTAGCTTCCATGTTATGTGTGCCTCCACTAGAACATCTAAGACACCAAGGAGCATCAAATCCCGATTGCAACTACTTAATCGCATTCAATGTGCCTCCTCCTATAAAATATCTCGAAAAAACCTAAGTCAACAACTTCAGCCCGTCTTAGAGCCATCACTTCCACTCCAATTGCATCCTTTATCCTGATTAATCTAGAAAATACCATCTCATGGCCCTTGATAATGCCCCCAATGACTATAGGGCCTGAATTACAAAGGCTTGACCCATCAAGGTTCAGTTTTATCATCCCTGGTTTAAAGGGCGTTCTTAAGAATCATAAGCCTTCAAATTGTCATTAACAAAACATTGCGAAAGGTAAAATGAAGTAATGAACATCCAAAACAATAGAACTATGTTTAGAATTAATGGGTTATTTATTGATAACTCTGAAATATATGAATCAATTCCAAGGTCGGTCAAACATATGGATGTGAAAAGATGAGCAGCTTCCCAACAACCATTGCTCCATTTGCATGGTTTTAACTTTTAAGATCTCCATTGTTCATTTGCATCACTAGGATGAGAATCAATTTTAAGATCTCCACTGTCATTTGCATCACTAGGATGAGAATCAATTAAAACGAAATGGGATTGGCTTTGAGCCCTGAATACATTCTACACAAGTACCTCCTCCCTTCTGAAGAATGATAATATGTTATATATGAAACATAGAACATGATGCCCATTTCCTACCTAGAGAGTTCGTATATCTCTGAAAAGAAATTGACATTCTAAGGTACAGATCTGAAAGGCAAAGTAAAAGTTGTGAACCTCTCCCCCTTTACAGCAAGAACACCGGCCATGACATCACTATGCCCACCAATAAATTTTGTAGCAGAGTGCATCACAATATCTGCAAAAATAAATGGAACAATCAGAACTAAACACTAACTGTTGAAGCGGGGTACAGTTGCAGTTTTAGCAAACCTGTTACTTTACATGCACAACATATATATACATACATACATACTTTACATATATACATACATACCTACTTTACATCCACAACATATATACATACATACCTGCACCAAGTTCTAATGGCTGGGATAGTACAGAAGACATAATGCTGTTATCCACCATCACAAGAGCACCATGTGCATGAGCCATCTCTGATATTTTCTGGAAATGAAAGAAACAAAATGGCAAAAGCATCTCAAAGACAAATGAATATAAACATCAGCAAGGGAAGATAATTCTTAAATCATATCATATACAAAAAGTGTAAAACTTGTATAAAAGGAACACAATTTTAATTAGGTAGACTGGTTCAGTATGGACTAGTAAAGCGGTCATCTATTTCAGAATGAAATAGATGGGAAAAACTACTTCAAAAGCAGCCAAACAACAAAATCAAATGTTATCTGGACCAGCTAGACCAAATTAACAAAAATGTGAGGTTTAAAACTTCTCTATACTAACAGTCAGTGGTTCTCCACAATAAATACCAGGTTCATTAGTGGAAATAAAATATGAACAATTAATAGAGATACAAATACTTGGACATCCCAGAAGCATGCGATTTCAACGTACATCCCAGAATAACGTGGTTTCATCAAACTATCAAAGCATCCAACATACTGAAACAAATAAATATGATGTTGAAGCTTGGCTATGGGACACATAGGGTATTATCTTTGTTAGATTGTTCTTCTTGCAGAATCTTCCTCGTTATGACTTATCTCCGGCCAGCTTGGCATGGTCGCCTCAGATGCCTCCCAGGGTGAGGGACTTTTGCCGGACTACTTGTCTAGACATATTCTACTGGTGGGCCATCTATGTAATAGATTAAAAGATGTCTCCACCCTATGCAGTATGTGTGGTGCTGAATAGACGAATGACCACCAAGTCATCCATTGCAGATTTGTGAGGACAGTTTGGGGTTTCATCTTTGAGCTCTTGGGGATTCTCTGTCTTGCGTAGCCACATGCCAATCTGTTTGAGGCGTGGGCTTTTGCTTCCTCATCTTCCAGAGGGAGATCGCTGTGGAGTCCTATTTCGGTGTTCTTATGGATGATCTGGAAAGAGAGGACCATCAAAGGCCCTAGCACGAACATTGGGCACGTTTAGCAGCTGATTTTCCACTAGCATTCAATGGACAATGAATGTTCCAAATTTCAGAGCTTCAATAGCTAATGTTCACCATTCATGGGGCAGGATTAGATAGAGTTATATTCATGCTGGGCCTTCCCCTCGTTGGGCCACTCTGTCTCTGGAATTTTTCAAAGTCAACTTTGATGGGTCGAGTTGGCACTAGTGGCTTGTTGCATTCTGGGGAGTCCGAGGTCAGATGGGCATATTTAGGCCTGATCAGTGTGGCAGACTCCACCAAGGCTGAATTTCTCGACCTGCTGCACGGCATCTGTCTTATAGATCATTCCTTGCTTGTTGCCTTGATCGTGGAGGGGGGTTCTGTTAATGTTATTAGATGGATCAAGTATAGAAAAGGTTTCTTGTGGCGGTTTGCAGATGAGATTTGAGGAGATTTTGGATACTGTTACGAGTCATGCTATTGCTTTCCATCATGCTTTCCATTCTGCCAACTGTGAAGGAGATGCTCTTGCCCACGATGGAGTTGGGAGAGATAAGTTTGAGGTGTTGGATTTTCTTGCTCCTTGACAAGAGATTGTATTTTTTTTTCCCCTTTCCTCTGGCATTCTTCAGGGCTTTCTTTCTTTTCGCTTCATTTTCTCCTTGACCATCTCGGTCTTGGGCCTTGTTCTTTTGTTTCGTTTAATTGCAGTACCATTCAAAAAAAATGAAGAGCATCGAAGAAAGAAGATGACTCTGCAAGGGGATTTCAATCATGTCTTAAAAAAAGCAACTCGTTGAAATGACTTGTGAAATGAAATTAGCCAAATTAGGCAATAAATAGTTTATCTATAAATCTATAACCACGGAAGCAGTTGCAGCATTCATCTAGAAGCGTAAATTATGCTCCCAGCCTGTACAGGTGTTCTTGTGGATGGCAATAGCCATACATTTTCTCACTCACTCACTCAAGCACTAATTCACTCACTCATGCACGCACGCTAAGTCATCCCTTTGAAAAGATATCGTGTTCAGTGACAGAGTAATGGATTGATGGCACCCTTCCAGGGTGGCAATGTCAGGCAAGGGTCTACATGCGCATACACGACACGTGAGCTACCAACTATTTTCTTTTCAGAAATATGTTTTCACCCCCAACAACTGTTTTTATAAGCAATCAATACTTTTTCTGTCGGCAGAAGAATAAATCAATTCAAGAAAATTCACAAGGACTGATCAAGACAAAAAACGTAATATGTCATACCCGTATGTCAGAGATTTGTTGGCGAGGGTTTGTTGGGCTCTCCAACCACACTAGTCGTGTCCATGGGCTAATTGCAGACTCAACCTCACTCAGATCAGTTGTATTAACTCGCCTGGGACATCAGAGATATAATTTCTAGTCACCAATTACTGCCGAAATTGTGAAAAATAAATAAAAACTAGATAGGGTAGCAGACTTACTTCACCACAATCCCTTTCTTCGGAACCACTTGTGAAAGCAACCGATCAGAACCACCATATATGTCATCTCCAGCAACAATTTCCTCGCCTTAATCAACAGATTTCACCAAACAGTAAGGCAAGTTTTTCCACGAGATCCATCAACAATCAAATTACAGAGATCAAAAGCATTTATAACGACCAGTTCCAACAAGATTTGCAACAGCAGTCAAAGCAGCCATTCCACTAGTGAAGCAAAACGCTCGATCGGCCTTATCCAGCTTTGCAAGGAGCCTGATTGTTTACAAAAAAAATAAAACATGAATGTTTAGAACACCAAGAGACCAAACTAGCTACATACAAAAGTGGTAGATAACTTACAAGCCAGTCCATACAACAATTATTCTGACCTTTCTAATGTGTCCCGAGTAGGGTTTCCACTTCTAGTATAGTCATAAGGCCCATTCTCAGTGGCTGAAGGCTGCAATATGAAAAAGGGAAAAAAGGATTGGACTTGCAAGTGTGTGTGTGTGTGTGTGTGTGTGTGTGTGAGGGGGTTCGATTTATCACGTATATGTATTGAGTATACAAGTTTGTATGAATTACTTGATTGAATAATATCAAAGAACGAAATTCAAAAACTATCAACAAGCTATTATTTTTGTTTCCCAAACGGCCAAACACATATGACAAGCTATTATTTATCCTTGTTTCACAAACATACATACCTGCTTAAATGTAGCTGTTTGGTATAGTGGAGTACTAAGAGCTTCATACGGATCAAAGGAATTGCCGAAATTCGTCAATATCGTTGCAACACTCGGCTCCTTCACATTCAAATCTACTAGTAGCAATGGGAAAAAAAACCCAAAAACAAAACATTTTCGGAGAATTAAAGAAAGAAAAAAAAAAAGAAAAAAAAAGAAGAAAAAATTATCAATGGAAATTTTTTTTACCGACAGCGGGAGGGGAATCATCCAAAGATCCACTGACATCTTCAGCCAAAGCCGAAATACTCATGTCTCTTTCGCTTTCGCTGAGGCAATTCAATTCGAATTTCTTAGAAAGAGAAAGATTTCTATTCTCAGATACCAAAGCCCTACTAAATCCGAAGATATAATGGGAAGATTGATGCTTCAAACCCTAAAAACAAGACGAACATCAATCAGAGAGAGAGAGAGAGAGAGAGAGAGAGAGAGAGAGAGAGATTTTGAAAGATAAAGATGATTGAGACGAAGGTTTACCGGACTGTTGAAGTCTGTAGAGAGAAAGAAGAAAGAAGGGGGTCTGCAGATGGAAGACATGGTGGTATTCTTGCTAGGGTTTTGAATTGAACATAGATTCTTGCTAGGGTTTTAAATTGAACTTAGTTCTGTTTGAATTGAACGTAGTTCTGTTTGTGCCTACAAATGGCCAGAGTGGAATATGTCGACCTGTTATTTATGCCTTCTCTTTTGGTAGATACACTCTCTTTTTTATTTGTGCTAACAAGACGACAAGGGAGACGCGCGAGCCGGGACGGCCACTCCATGTACGCCACGTCAGCGGTGAGCAATCTGTCACAATGAACTGTTCCCCGGTCCGTACATCCTCCGTGGGCGTCATCGTATCATTTGCCTTTCTATTTTGAGATGTGATTTTTTTAGGGCACTGAGAAATTCGCACCCCCTGTAGGATAATTCGCACCACTTGAAACGTTAGAAAGCGTTAAATTCTGCCACATATGACATACCCCCTCGTTTCAAGTGGCGCGTATTATCTTACGTAGCATATCCTCGCCCTTTTTTTGTAATTGAAATTGTATATTTTTTGGGGTCTGATTTGATGTCTAAATGATAGATTCCATTTGCTATTTCACAGTGGATTGAGAATCTTCCCTTGAGATAATCATAATTCTTGAAGGCTCAGTTCACTTGTGTTCTCAGGAAAACGAATCCCGGAAAAACACCCCTTTTTCCCCGAGAAAGCTAAAATAGCAGTGTTCACTTGCTTCACTTGCTTTCCTTGGAAAGTAACAGTGACTGTGGAAAAAGTAAAAAATGACATGGATTTTCAAAAAATGTCGTGGAAAGAGATCTTTTCTCACTCTTGTGGGAAATCAAATCCCACTAATTTGGTGCGATTCGGTTTCCTGAGAAAATAAAGTCGCGTGGTTGGGTTTGGTGAAAGAGTAAAGTTAGTGGGTGGATAAAAAACCCTACATCATCTTCTTCCATAACAAAGCCCTAGAACAACGCCCTACATCGTCTTCTTCCTCCATCCTTCCCTGAAAACTTCATCCTCTTCCATGCATCTGCTTGAAAGAGTTGTAAGTCAATCTCTCTCTCTCTCTCTCTCTCTCTCTCTCTCTCTCATCTCTATGTCGTTTTTTCATCCTCATATCTCATCCCAACATGATAATAAAAACGGAAATCTCTTTTTTGATCGGCCTTTGTATGTGATGCAAATTTTTCCGATTTTTATTTTCATTTTTTATGAAAACAGATTTTGGTTCTTTGGAAAAGTAAATGTGCAGGAGTAGAAAAAATCCCTTTTTGCTCACAAAAATCATTTTTTATAAACCTTGAAGTGATCCCTGTCAAACCCTCTTTTTTTATAAACCTTAAAGTGATCCCTTTTTGCCCACAAAAAGTAAGAAAATCAAAAGACAAAGAGATGTGTGAGACATAATCTCATGGATTTAACAATTTTGAGAAGCTATTATACCTTAGATGGATGCAAAGATAATCTGCTAACTAGTGATAACTCTTTAAATTGGAGTTTAAAATTTGACAGGTGAAGGAATTATCTAAGAATTGGAGTTTAATGTAAATATTTTTTATCGTCCTTTTAAAATTGGTGTTCTGAATTGTCCCTGCTATCCTTCCTTTCCTGTAAATTTGTAAATTGGAGTTCTGAACTAAACATCAAGGCAAATACAACAAATTAGAGGGTGATCATCCAATGGAGATGATTTTTGAGGCATAATATATAAATATTGGGACCAAAACAATTGAATGGTTTGGATCTTCGAACAAGGTGGGCTTCATTGTATTTTTCAAAATATAGGCTCACCTACAAATGGCCGCAATACACATTGAGGCACACCTAAAAATCGTCTAATTAGGAAAGAATTTTGGGATAACATTTCCCTGGTGTGGGCAAACACATGAATAATATAGATTGTAGACACAAATTCCACTTATTGAAGCAAATGACCATTTAACCCTCTCATTGATCAGTTGTGGTTTTTTTTTTTTTTTTTCATCATTTTTAAATTTTTTATTTCATCATCTGAAATTATAAATTTTTCGGGATTTTCAGCGCAAGTGAACAAGCGCGGGAAACCTTTTCCTGCACAGTTTTCCAGGATTTCCTGCGCAAGTGAACAGGCGCGGGAAACCTTTTCCTGCACAATTTCTTGGGATTTCTTTTCCTTTTTGCCACGTCAGATTCCCGGGAAACCTTTTCTTTTCCTTTCCCGGGAAAACAAGTGAACGGAGCCGAAAGGAAAGTGATTTATCCGCCCCTTTTTTTCCTTGGGACAGCCAGCTTCAGGTGTATCTACAACCGCAGAGGGGCTGATTTACTTCACATGGGAAGGATTCAACGGGCCTGATTGCCACTTACACTGGACCTTTCTGTCCCAAGTAGAGAAAAGTGGGTGAATATATCATTTCCCTTGAGTTTATTGTGTGTAATTGGATAGCTAAAAGATAAAACACAATGGCATAGATTATTCGAGGAAAACTTCGCGATCAAAGTGTCTATCATGTTTGTTTGCAGGTAGTGACCTCCTAGAGTAGTGGTGCAAGTAGTCATGTAAGGGAAGGAGACAAGTCTTGTAGTTACCGAGAACTTACCGAATCGTGCTGAGTATGGTTGTCAACCTCATAGAGTTGTATGGATGTCATTACTAGATATTGAGAGAAAAGAGATAGATATAGAAAAAATATTATTTTCAAGAAATCCAAGCGAAAATAACTACTTGGATTTTAGTAGGAGGAGAGAAGAAGCAAGAGACATCTCAGAGAGACTTCCTAGATCGATTTCTTGATGAGGCGGGTACTCAAAACCAAGGTGGCTGTTCTCTCCTACAAAAGTAAACCGGGAATTGGCTTTTTGCAAAACTGCCTACACAATCCCAAATAACGTTATATGGATATAATTTTTAGAAGTATCCAAAGAGACCCTTGAAATTTCAGTCTTCTTCTCAAAATTTTGCTTCATTTTTTGGTGTTAATTCCTTACTAAGGAATTCTAAGCCTATGGTGGGTTACTATTAGACTATACAAGACGATGGGTCTCACCACATGGTAGAGATCATATTGATTCAACCAATGGGTGCAGGTATATCAATCAAACAATTTTGAGAATATTTCGTAAAAAAGCTCCTAAGCTTCTTTATGATCAAGGTGGTTAGATTGTCTGTTCAACATGAGAACATTTAAGCTTATAGGGGCTCACAAAATCAATGGTACACTATGGTGGGATGAGACTCCTTGCAATCACGCAGCTAGGCTTAGGGTTTAGATGAATTTATTGGCCATTCTTTCCACACACAGATCTAGTAAACCTGTGGGACCAGCCTATCCAGCGACATAAGTGCAGTTCCGCTACAAGCTTTTGTTCTGATGAAATATTTTTGATAGAGAAATGCTTAAAGACCATGGTTGTTAGATCCGTTCATAGAACAAACAACCAGGAATCCAACCAGATGCTACTTAGAACACCGCGATCGAAGGAACCTAGGTCTTTGATCCATCAATCCGATTTTGGGGTTTTTCCAAGACGGAAAAGCAATTGATTTTTTATAGTTCTTTATCTTACGCATGTGATCGTCGGTTTGGTATTGGTATGTGATGAAGACCATGTGGGTCAAGCTCACGATGTTCAACGAGATCAACGGTCTTGATTGCACATGCAATTCCCCATTATGGAAACCCTAGAATTGACTCTCAGCATTGGTCTCGAGCCCTGCCTAATCACTCTTATTTATACCTAAAGATTGAACCATAGCTAAAACATCTGTGACAAATGATTGTGGAGAAACACCAAAACTTGCTAGACTTAGCTTGAAGGTTTTACTGTGGCCAAGCTAGAAAACAGTAGAAATACCATCCTGATAATGTCTCGGGATGATGTTTAGGGTTTAGGATTTCTAGTAATCACCCTGTTACATGATTTATATGATAGATAGTGTTTAGGGTTTAGGGTTTTTATTGAAATTTTTATATGTGGTGTGGAAATCTAGTATTTTCAAAAAGTGCATTGGGACCCACTTCATAGGAGCCCTCTACAGATCGTAGGGTTAGGATCAACCTATGTAGGTGAATTATGGGGTAAAGCCTATTTACATGTGACCCAACAAATGAATGGTATGGATCATCCTACGAAGTGAGCCCCGCGGTGTATTTTGAAAATATACTGGACTTCACGCGCACATAACATACAAATTCTTTTTTTTTTTATCATACACACTACATGATAATACTTCGGATTTAGGATTTTTGTTTTTTTTCCCTGATTACATTTCCATATCTCTTTCTATCTGCAAGTTGTTGATGTTGAGAGTGGGCCACTTGGTTGAGTTTGCTTAGGTCTGTAGGAAATGGTGGCTGTAAACTCCGACGAATCTTCCACAGCTGTGGCCTGTGGGTTCCCACAAAAAGAAAAAGAACATTGAAAGCTTAGAAGAAGCTTTGGCCTAATGACAAAAGAAATTGGGGGCCAAAAGTTCATTTGATCAAAGACAAAATACTACCCACTCGACTACTCCACATAAGCTTCCAAAATATGGTTTACCCATGTCGGATAAATGTATTGCATTTATGATATAAGGAAATTTTGTTCACTTTGCATGATACAGGGGGATTTGGATCATTTTCCATGAGATATTCGTGTTTTGTTCATTTTATAAAATATCGAATTTCTATTTTATTTTGCCTAGATAAGAGTATTTTGGTCAATTTTTATTAGTTAGGGTACTTGAGTTATTTTCCTTGGGATAGAGGTATTTTTTTTCCCATGATATAAGGGTTTCTATGGGGCTTTGCTCTAGGGATCGCGTGTGTCCCAAGTCTCATCAATTGCTCAAATCCAGCTTGTGTGTTTCGTTTCTCTTGCTTGTTTTGTGTTTGTCTTCAAGGGTATCATGACGCTAGTTGTTTTGCCTTTTCTTTAGACATTGTTCAGAAGATTGGGCAGTGGTCTTGTTCCTGCTATTGTATCATCTTTCTTTAGCTAATATACTGGTAGGAGTCCGCCTAACGCCAGCTTACCCATTAAAAAAATTACTCAACTGAAGATGGTAAGTCAAATCACCTTATTTGAGGTAAATGTGGAGAGAGAATACTCCCCCCTGCGATCTCCGCCCCGTTTCCTGTCCATCCCAACCGGCAGCTGCTGGGTCTCCCTCCCTCTCCTAAACTTCCCCCGGTTTTCGGCCCGAGCTGTATGAGGCAAAAACTCATCCCACGTACGATTCGGAGGCCGAGCCCCACCCCAGTAGTAAGTGACACTAAATGAATATTTTACCCCCTATTTATACCATGGTTTTAAATTTCGGCCGAAATCCGAAATTTCGGACCGAAACCGAAATTTGGCGAAATCCGGAATTTTGGACTTTACCAAATTTTTGAATTTCGGGAATTTCGGTCGGAAATTTCGAGAAAATGTAATTTTTTTTTAAAAAAAAGAAATGTTTCAAAATTTCGGACCAAAGAATTAAATATTCTTTTTTAATTTTTACCAAATTTCAGATTTCGCTTAAATTTCGGATTTCGGTAGGGTCCGAAATAGGTACAGAAACCGAAATTTAAAACCTTGATTTATAATTATACCCATACTGAATGGACACTCGTGAAATTTTCGAGATTCATGAATGTGGCTATTTATTCTCACGTGAAAAAGCGATATGCATTTGTGGAGCAGTCTTGGAGTACTTGAATTTAGACCGTCTCCCATTTTTCCTGATCAAGTGGTTTGGTATAAGTGAAACTTGCAGGGTGTTTTAAATATGAAAGTGATATGTCAGCCCCCTTTTCTTCACATGCTACCTCCTCTGATGTATTTCCTGACTGCTCTTTCTACACTACAAGGGGGTAGCCTGGGGAAGAAAAGAGGTTAATATATCATTTCCCTTTTAAATAATGTCACATTCATTCATGGACCCTCCAATTAAAAAAGAAAAAGAAGAAAGCAAAACACAATGATGAAGTTCCACACTCGATTTCATTTCTTCTCCACTCAAAAGCTCATGAAAAGAAAATTCATCAAACACAAGAAAATGGAATTTTCCTACCACTTCTCGAATAATTAAAAGCATACATCGTGTTCACGGTTGGGCCCACTAAACGAAAGGACATGGCACATTCTCACACCACTTGAAAGGAGGATATGTGGCCTCTTTTTGACATGATAATTCTACAGTGGGTGCGAATTGATATATCCAAGGAATCCCTATGAGCGTCCGATAAGGCCAGGCTGATCGATCAGCCAAATCATTAGCATCTCCTATTTGGCAAACTGATCTGCCAAATCTAAGGGGTACTGCCTATTCAACAGTTTGGATCATCCTTTGAAGTGAGTCCCCACTCTACTCTTGGAAAAAAAAGACTTCAAGACCACTCTCACCATGTAAAAAACTCGCCAAATATACTAGGAATCTCTCTGCGTGCCTGATTTGGCAGGCCAATCAACCAAATCATAGGCCTAAAACATGAACAAAAGAAAATATTTCTCCCTCTCTACAAGTCCAATATAAACCAGACAATTACAACATACTTGAAAATTCCGAAGTAGCTACAAGCCTACAACTCTACAAGCCAGCGAAACAGTTTATAGAAAAGGGTAGAAGTAACAAACAAAAGAGAGTAGAGTAGGGAAGTAGCAGAGTGCAGAGTGGCCTGTGAGAAAAGCTTGTTTGTCATTTTCGCAAACAGACGGAATTTCGAATTTTCTAAGCCACATGTTCTCTCAATCACATTCAAAGTTTCCTTTTTTTTTTACTCTTTTGACAAGTCAAACACGTGAAATTCATAGCTTGCGAAACCATCAACTGTACAAAAAATAAATAAAAAAAGATACAAGATATATAGTAGAAATAAAAGATAAATATGAAATATGTCCCTCTTGATAGAGTCGAAGCCTTGAGGGAGAGAGATTAGTAGATTACTACAACATAAAATAAAAAAGAAGCAACAGAAACAGATTTTATTGGTATTTACGAACCGGGCGGTTCAGTCAGACCGGCGGTTGAACGGATAGGAAGACGTAGTCCGGCTGGACCGGGGAAGATAGACAATTGATTCAGAAACAGAGCATGTTTTCTTGCAAGAACCGTAGAGATCAACGAACCCGAACCGGTCTGAAGTCGATCTAGACACCTTGGCAGGTTCGAGCCAGGGGTCCTTAGAGCATTCCATGAGGGCAGCAACAAAAGGGTCTATACCGACCGTTGTTGTCACGTGGGTTTTCTTCTTTGATGGAGGCAGAGGGAGCAGATCTATAGAAGGGTTTTGGTTGGGAGATGGGAATTGGGTTTTTTTGGGGATTCCTGGTTGTTTTTCCCATGAGAAGGGGATTCCATAGAATAATAGAGGAGAGTTTGGACTTAGGGGTGATTCTATGTTTGAAGAAAAGGAAGAAGAAGATTGGAAAGAGGGGTAATGGGAGGGAAATGAGCAACAGAAAGATTTGGTGCGTCGAGTAGAGGGTTTTCTTCCGATAGGGAATGAGTTTTCTGAGTGTTTTTGGGGGAGACGAGAGGAATCCATGAGAGTGGATATGAGAGAAGGTAAAAGAGTCTCTCTCTCTCTCTCCCACTACCTCGTGTTGTGTAAATAAATAGGCGAGAAATTATAAGGTGCAAGATCGTGCATGCGCGTTCAGCATAAAAATAGAATGGGGCCCACATTGTTTGGATGATCCAAACCATTCATTTGCTGGGCCTTTACGGGGATAGAGTGTGCTCGGGAAATCTTCTCCGTCGCTCGAGTTGTAGATGTTTAAATAGTGAGGGTTGAGATCATCCTATGGAGAAGAATTTCTGGGATCTCCTATCTATGTCAAGGCCCACCAAATGAATGGTTTGGATCACAGAAACAATGTGAGCCCCACTGTATTCTTGGGATGCAATGCACCCACAGCAATCCACCATATAAAATTTCACAAATAGGCTTCTTGGGGGAACAAAAATGAGAAAAGAAAACTGGGAGATTTTATATGGTGATGAGCACTCGACCGCTCCCCTTGAACGATATTAGACACCGAACAATACGCATGAACTGCCATCAATCACTAGTATTTTTGAGAAACTAGTGTGGGGCCCACTTCGTAGGATGATCGAAACCATTGTTAGTCCAAACCATAAATAAGTTGTGCCTTAAATCATTTTCATAGCTTGATCCTAACCTTCCGATCTATATAGAGAATGCACATAATAGAAAGCTCTATATATCTGATGGTTAGGAACATCCTATAAGAATGATTTTTGGGGCACAACCTATTTACATTGTGGCCCAACAAATGAACGGTTTGGATCACCCCATAACGGAGAGGTTGTGGCCCAACAAATGAACAGTTTGGATCATCCTTTAAAGTGGGCTAGATAATGATTTTTGAAAAATACTGGACCATACGGCCACACTCCATATCTGTCTCTGTCTAACTCTCTCTTGGTGTGTGAATAAATTATAAATAGGCTTAGGGACTTAGAGTAGGTGAAGAGACTAGAAATGTAATAACGGATAAAACAACCTAATAAAGGAAATAATAGAGTGTAGGTTTTAATCGTTTTAGGGAAAGAAAAGTAATGAGGAGATGCGTCCGTACTTCTTTTGAAAATGACGCAATAACCCCCCGCTTGCTTTGTAAGTGGAATGAAGAAGATTGGTGGGGTCCACCTAATGGTGGTTCTATTAAATAATGTGAATGTGTTAGAGTCGGTTGGGTGGCTGTGGGCCGTTGATCTAGTCAGCCTCTAATATTGACCATTCATATTATCGGCTTTGATTGAGTCGGTTGGGCTTTCTTATTCATGTCTAGGAAATTTCAAGTATGTGTGCTAGAGAGAGGGAGATGAAAAGGGGAGTGACATATTCGCCCCTTTTGTTTACTTGGGCAGCCCCTTTTGTGTATTTATAATTATGACTGCTCTTTTACACTAGATGAGGCTGTCCCAAGAGATATAGAAAGGGTCGAAGATATCATTTCCCGATGAAGATTCTTTGCAGTTCAATTGGTCGTAGGTAAAGCACGTGATCAATCGGGGCAGATGCAAATCCCGTATGATTCCAGAGTCTGATTCCAACGTTAGGTTAAAAAAAAATGGAATGGCTGGAATTGACACCAGGGCAGAATTAGAGGGTGAAAGGGAAGTGTTATATTTGCCCTTTTTTCTTCCTTGGGACACCCACTTGTAGTGTAAAAGGGTAGTAATAAATACACTAGAGAGGGCTGACCAAGGAAAAAGGGGGCAAATATATCACTTCTTGGATCTAAAAGACACTTATCAGACAATGTTTAGAGCGAAGAATGGCGATCCTCTACTGTGCCCATATCAAACTATTGTTATAATGAGCTTAATTAGCAAGTGTTAATCTTACGGGAAATTATAGTTCACCCCTTTTTCTTCCCTGGGACAGCCCCTTGTGGTGTAAAAGAGTAGTCATAGGTACACCAGAGGGGGCTGTCCCATAGAGGGCAAATATATCACTTCCCTAATCTTGTTTATACATTCTTAGAGGACCCAACTATAGTATTTCAACTGGGCATTAGGTCCCAACTCTTGGTGGGCTGGGATTGGACCTCTCTTTTCATTCACCAATATGAGTTAAACCGGGCCTTAAGACAAGCTCGTGGGCCACTAGTGCCATGTTGTTATTTGTAAAATGCTAATATAGTCACTTGTACGATCATTTCTAAAAGACACTTATCGCCTTATCGGACCCCACTTTGGCCTTGTTTAAGTGATCAGATCCATTGATATAAATATAAATAGCAACACCTCGAAAACAGCTCGATCAAATTATCCTAGGCTTGTGATCCATCTAGCCTTGTTTGGGGGGGGGGGGGGGGGGGGGGGGGCGCAGCAGGAAAATCTAAATTGTAGATTTTTGTAATCGTTTAGGGCACGTTTGGCAACCATGAATTTTTTTTCATGATAAATCAGTGTCTCCAGGTGGGCACAGAGATTTATGAGGGTGCGATTGAGATGAGCTTGACATGCAGCTAAAAATAAGGAAAAAATTGGATCCTATTTTGAGTAGAGTTTTAGTTTCCTAATATTTAGCCACCTCTCACCAAGACACTACTGAATTTTAGCCACTCCACCGTCATCTCCACTCGAAGACACCAATTCATCATGGAAAAAAAAATCCTTATAGCCAGACATGGTCTTAGGGCACATTTGGCTGCCATGATTTTTTTTATTTTTTATTTTTCATGAGATACTACTTTCTCCAAGTGGTGAGAGAGGCGTAGGGTAGGTGAAGTGGGTAAAAATCACTAAACAAAACCAGTACTAGTGACTCTAAGTGGTGAGAACTGAGAAGGGCTAAAATCTAGGGGAAAAAAAACTCTCCTCAAAATGGAATCAGCTTTTTCTTAATTTTAGCCACTCCTCACCATCATCTCAATCTTTCAATTCTCTCACCTTCTCCGACTCTTCCTACTATTCTCTCACCACTTGGAGACGGTAATTTATCACGAAAAAAAGACAGGAGGCTACCTGACATGGCCTAGGCTGTGTTTCATTGGACGTAAAACAAATTTTATGCTCATTTCTAAGTGTATAAACGGGTGTAAATTTTGTTTTCATGCCCATTTTACGTGGAAAGAAACAGGGTCTTATTGGCACATGGCGTGGGCCTCCTGCATATGCATAGGTTGACATGCAAGGGCCACTATGGATTAGTACTATGACTAGACATTTTGTATTTTTATTTTATTTTTCTGGATGGGCCCCACGTACATCCACCAATAACTAGCAACCACCCATATTTTCTCTGGGAAAAGTACGGAATGTGGGCTAAAGTTTCAAGGAATTATGGATTTCGTGCACCTTTTAAAACTAGCATGAAACACGGGTTATTCTTCAAAATCAAGTGGGGAAAAGACCCAAATACTCTTCGGACATGATAAGAGTCCTCGTACGTTGCTTTTCTTGATGGATGAGATTTGAGAGCGCCCAATCATTCTCTTAAAAGGATGAGAACGTTGGAGAGTGAAAATATCATCCAAAAACGTACCATGACAGGACGATCTTAAAGGATGAGAACGTGGGGAAGTGAAAATATCATCCAAACCGTTCATTTATTGGGCCACAACATATATAAGATGCACCGCATAAATCATCTCCATTGGATGATCCCAACCCTCAGATCTATATAGGTTTCTATAAAGAACAATCCCATTGTAGATAGGACGATTAGGATCATCCAACTTTACGTAATAATAAGAGAGAGAGATTAGAAACTGGTTTAAGAAAAAAAAATCTAAAAATAAAGAGGGCAACTTTACGGAAAAAATAAACTACACAAAGAGAGAGTTAGGAATCGATTTAAGCAAAAAAAATCCGACAATAAAGGGGTAAATTAACGGGAAAAAAAATATCAAAGAGAGACCTATTTAATAAAAAATCCCGAAATTAGGAGGCCAACTTGACGGAAAAAAAAATCAAAATAAATCTATCGTCTTAAGCCTAATAAAAAAAATCATAAATTTTAGGGGGGCAATTGAGTACGCCGCCGGAATATCAAGGGATATGCAGGCGGAAATAAGGTGTAAGCAAAAATAATCTGTAAGCAGCAAATTCTAGAGTACGCCGCCAGAATATCGAGTACGTTGCCAGATTTTCTGGGTTCAAACATGTGTTCGAAACGTATCGAGTACGATGCCGGATTCTAGAGTACGACGTCGGAATATCAAGGGGTACGCCGGTGGAAATAGGGTGTACGCCAGTGAAAATAATGGGTACGCCGGCGGATTCTAGAGTACGCGGCCTGATTTTCTGGGTTCAAAGTTCCAAACGTATCGAGTATGCCGCCAGATTATAGAGTACGCCGCCGGATTATAGAGGGGTACGCCGGTGGAAATATGGTGTAAGCGGAAATAATGGGTACGCCAGTGGCATCTCATACAGAGAGGTCAGAGAGGTGATATTATTAGAGGACACCACCGTTCCATATTGATGTCCACGTCTCGTGGATCCGACCGTCTATGCATATTGGCGATGACCAAGATTTAAACGAACACAGTGGACTCTGGGTTTAAAGAAAGATTTTAAATCCAAACCAAACATGCTGTGTATAAAAGCGTCAGCGTTCCAAAAAGTTTTTCAACACGTATTAAGCATCCATCCGTCTCTAGTTATTTCAGACCACCAAGATAGAAATGAACCCAAGGTTATGTAGGTTTAAATACACATTCAAACGAACTAAAAGATGCCTTGTGATCTGCGCTAATTTAATGGACAGTAATAAAAAAGGAAGCTGAATGACGTTTCTGTTGATGCCAGAAGGTATCAGGGTCTTTTGACCATCCAATTTTGAAGAATAGCCGTGTTTGATTCTTGTTTTAAAAGGTGCCCGAAATTTGTAACTCCTCGAAACTTGAGCCCACATTCCGTACTTTTCTTCTTTTTCTTTCGAGTTATTTTGCATTGCATTTTGGACTCTTGTTCCGTACTTTTCTTTTCGAGTTATACGCAGAAGGCATTCCACGTATAGCTGTTTGTCGTACGACCCTAAATTTAGAGAGATTTTTCCACCAAATGTGGGTCCGTGCCCATTCTATTATTTTACAGTCTGAATATACAACAAATCAAAGGGTTAGAGTCGTTAGACTGCCTTGCAGAGAATCTGTCCACCCATATATATATATAACTAGCCCCAGCAGATGAACGGTTTAGATAATCAAAGCTATGGACCCCACCAGCACTGCTTATTCCGGATTTTTTTCTTTATTTTATTTTAGGGCTACTGATGTTGGCACTACCATGTTTTGATAATTTCACTAACTCGACTTATCTAGCTGGGATTTGCTGGCTTCCATCCGCGAAATGCCTTCTGCGGTGGATGCTAGCAGATCCCTATCTTTTATCATGTAAACAGCGGTCATGGGTTAATTCCAGTTCCCATAAGCTCTCTGAAGCCAATTAAAAAGAAAAGACAAGCTGACTTTGTGCAATTATTAAAACATGGCAGTGCAAATATAAATACCCATTTTTGACAATTAGAAAATGTTAATGATATCGGCACAAACCATGTTTTAATAATTGCACTAGCTCACCTTCTCTTTTCTTTTTTAATTAAGTCTTGCGAGCTTTCTGGAAACTGTAACAACTTTTGACATCTGTAAAAATAATAAAAGACAAGTTGATTCAGTGCAATTATCAAAACATAGTAGTGTCAATATCATTAGCCATCAATTTGATGACGTGTGCATGAAGATTTTCCGTTAAAAGTGCTCCAAATATCTAAGCAGCTTCAGACAAAACTAGATCAGATTTGCATCCCTTTCCCCCTTTCCTAAGCAAGAACCCACCCGCGCACATTAGCGAACACCCCTCTCTTAAAACTTCACTTTCACCACCCTCTGCTTCTCCCTCTCGCCCAAACTCTCACAAAACCCTCGAAATATCAACCATGGAAAAGACAACACAACCCAAAAAGAATCAAACAATCTCTTTCAATTCCACTCCATTTCTTACAATTTTCAACGGCCGTGATGGACCCTTCATGGCGCATCTTAGCAGAGAGGGTTAGAAACAGAGGAGGTGTGCAGAATAACGGGTAATAAAACAATAGGCAAAGTTCCCTTCCTCAATTCTCCTCTTTTAATTTTCTTTTGATGTTGGAATTAAATGTAGGCTTGCAAAAAATACGTTTTTTCCCCTCCCCTGTTTTTCCCCCTATTTTTTTTTTTTTTTTTTGAAATATTTTGATGTCAATTTGTCTATAGAAAGATTGATTTCGAATGATCTGTTACTATTTTCAGATGAATTTCAACTGGGTTTTGATTCGATGGCCAAAGTTTCGGTGTTATGTGCTGATAATTTAAAAGGGTTTATACTAGCTGTTGTTTCGAGTGCTTTTATTGGGGCGAGTTTTATTATCAAGAAGAAGGGTCTTAAGCGAGCTGGTGAAGGTGAGTACAATATAAGTGCTTAGAGTTAATAAGGATTTGAAACCCTAACCCTAATCTCACTTTTTTTTCTTACTTGTGTTTTTTGTGAGATTTGTAAGGTGTTGGTGGTTATGGGTATCTGAAAGAGCCCCTCTGGTGGCTGGGCATGATAACTAGTAAGTTTTGTTTATTGGCAATTGTTGGATTTTGAACTTGAGGGTGAAATTCATGAAATGGGTTTAGTGATTTTAGTTTATGAATTATGATAGTGGTCTTAAACTAGAAATGTAATTCATTAAGTGGGTTCGTTGATTTTAGCTTGTGAATTATGATAGTGGTCTTAAAATAGGAATGAAATTCATGAAATGGGTTGTTTATTTTAGTTTATGAATTATGATAGTGGTCTTAAACTCATGAAATGGGTTTGTTGATTTTAGTTTATGAAGTATGATAGTGGTCTTAAACAGTTAAACTAGAAATGAAATTCATGAAGGGTTTCTTGATTTTAGTTTATGAATTATGATAGTGCTCTTCGGAGAGAGTGCCAATTTTGCAGCTTACATCTTCGCCCCTGCTGTGCTGGTAACGCCCCTAGGCGCATTGAGTATTATTGTGAGGTGAGAATGAATTCTTCATGTTTTAGATAATTTGGAGAGTAGAAAGTAAATGAAATAGTTGTTGGGTGGTGTTTGTGAAAATGGGGCAGTGCTGTTTTAGCCCACTTCATACTGAAGGAGAGATTGCAGAGAATGGGGATGCTGGGTTGTGTTCTTTGCATAGTGGGTTCTACAGTTATTGTGCTTCACGCGCCTGAGGAAAGTACTCTGAATTCAGTGGAAGAAATCTGGGAATTGGCGACCCAACCCGGTATGTTGGAGAATCTCTAAGGCCCCGTTTGTTTTGGGTTTTGAGAACCGATTGTGAGTCCAAAACTGATTATTCTACTCAAATTTACTTTTAATTTTGACTTCAATAATCAGTTTTGGGCTCATTATTGGTTCTCAAAATCCAAAACAAATAGAGCATAAACCTTGTTCATTTACCTTCATTATAGCTTGTGCCTTGACAGCTTAATTTGTTTCATGCAGCATTTCTTTCATATGCGGCTTCAGCTGTCACTATATCATTGGTATTGATGTTTTATTTTGCCCCACGCTATGGGCAGACAAATATAATGGTTTACCTGAGCATCTGCTCTGTAATTGGATCATTGACGGTAATTGTAGAATTTCACCATGTTGTTTTGCTTCCTTCATTAGCTTTGATTTTGATTTTCGTTATGGTTTCTTCCAGATTGTGAGTATAAAAGCTATAGGTATTGCAATAAAACTCACGTTCGAGGGTATAAGCCAGGCTGGTTATTTCCAGACATGGATATTTGTATCGGTCGCAGTCACATGTATCATCTATCAGTTGAATTTTCTAAACAAGGTCAGTTTCCATGTAATTGCTGCAAGTAAGTACCATTTTTTTGCTTTGTTAGATGAAACGATGTGTTACTTAGGGTTCTATGTTAATGGTAACAAGTAGAATATCTTCATCTTTCATGTTTAATCTTGTCATTAGCGATCAGAAGTTTTCAGAAAACTTATATATCTCTAACAACAGTAAAATACTCGTTCCCGAGCACGGCATCAACTTACAGAGTACTTCTGAAAATGTAACATGCTTTGTGGGGTGGCAATATGCAAGGGTGGTATTTCACACCTTTCCAGACTCAAGCTATTTCCACCAATGAGCATCGATTCAAAGTTGTCATTTTTCATCAACCCCCTCAACCCGTTAGGGTGGGAGTGGACTTTGGTCCCTTAGAATTGAACGTCGACCGAAGTTTATAGCTAATATTTCCTTCATTTCTCCATTGGGCCCTTTCTATCTATCTAGGAATCTGTCAGCTGTGTAGTAGGCTCTCTACTCTTATTGGTTGATAGTAGCCTTCTGAATAAACCAAAGCTTGAATCTGATACTGATAGTGTATGTGATATGTTAAGCAAGATGAAGTATTATAGGAAGGTAAGACAGTTATTCTAGGTTAATATCTGACTTACTGAGTATGTCTGAGTCTAGAAGTAGAAAAAAAAGGAACAAGAAGTGGCAGAACTTGAGTCAGCTACAAAAACAGTTAGCATGCATTTACCACATAATAGTTTAAGCCCTAGGGGCGTGTTTCTCATGCCTGTTTTTTGAGTAAGTAGGTGAAATGTTGTAGGGAACAATGGATAACTGGTTGGAGCAGCACATAGCCTTATGGTAACAAAGAGAAAGGAGGGGCGCAAAGTTGCCATTAGTTTGTAAAGGGGTACTGGTGCTGGTACAAGTACATTTGGTTAACAAAATGGTACATTTTACTTGATATGTTTGTATCTATTAGTCAAGAAATATAAAAGAAAAGAAGAAAGAAGTACCAGAACTTGAGGCAGCAACAAAAACCGTTAGCTTCCATATGCCTCATGATACTAATAGTTCTGCGGCCCTACGAGGAGTGTTTCCCATGCTTGCTTTTCAAGTAGGTGAAAACTTGTAGGGAATCAAGGATAACTGGTTAGAGCAGCACATTGCATTAGTGCAAGTAGTCACAAATATTTGCCTTGTGAATTTCTCAGGAGATTTTAATATTTTTTTGTTACTTTCGGATAATTTTTCACGGTAAATGTTAAAAATGAAAATATCATGATAGTTTTTTAAAAATCTCGGGATTATGTTGGGATTCTCGTCGCTTTATCAAGATGCCACAATAAAATCATGATATTTTGAAGAAGTTGAGATATTTGTGACTACAAGGAGAAGGGGGCGAAGTTGCCATGAGTTGGTGAAGGGTCTACTGGTCCATGTACATGTACATTAGGTTAACAAAAGTTCCAGGTACATTTTATTTGATATGCTTATATGTGCTCAATTATAATGTATTACCTGATTCTTATGCATAAAATACTACTATGCCCTGAATATACATTAATTCTGAAACTCCCATGTTTCTATAGTGAATGTCTGGTTGCATGTAATGTTTTCAGGCATTGGCTGCTTTCAACACAGCAGTTGTTTCACCTATCTATTACGCCATGTTCACAACCCTCACACTTTTCGCTAATGCCATAATGTTTAAGGTATTCTTGTGATCCTATGCACCTCAAATTTTTTATTTTACCTTTTTCAAGATATTCCTTTTTTGCACAAGCTCATCTACAACATCACTTTTATCATGTAGGATTTCTCTGGTCAAAGTGCAAGTAGCATAGCATCAGAGATTTGTGGATTGATTACTGTGATTTCTGCGACTACTCTGTTGCATGCTACAAGAGATCCAGATCCGCCCCTCGTTACAGGTATTTATAGATCCATGCATGTTCTCAACCACACCTTATGCCAATGATGATGAAGTTAACCTTAGGGTCTGCTTGTTTGGAAATTTTCTAGGATTTAATAGGTGTTTTGGTTGGTTCTGGAGCGCCACATCATCTACTAGTAGTATTTGGTTGCATGTTTTGATTCACACTACTAGGAGACTACTTACCTTGTCTCTCCATAGTCTACCAATGTGGTATGTTTTGTGCCCCACCATAACAACTTGAAAAAAAAGTTTTTTTTGCTAGTAAGTCTTAGGGTTTATCACTCTTCTCTTTCTCGCTCCTCGCTCTCTCTATTGGTAATCCACCTTATTTTGATAATGACACTACGCACCAGGAAACTACTTGAGTTAACAACCAAAAACTACTTATCACGATTCTACGAGGATACTATATTTGTGTAATCATTATTTTGCGGTGCAGATCTGTACACGCCGCTCTCACCAAAGATGTCATGGCACACGCAAACAAACACGGAAGTATGGAAGCACAAGGATGACGACGTGTTAGCTGCCAATTTCATCACCGTCCTCCGACCAGACTACTTCTCTTTGACGATGGATTGACTGTTCATTTTCTTCTCAAAGGGAAACCTTGAAAAGGCAGGCAGAATTCTTGGGAATCTGCAATCTTGTTGTACATACTTGAGGATGAAATTTTACCAGCTCCAGGATCCTTTCCATATTTGTTCAACCTACATTTGTGTAATTATTGTTTTTTTCCGTCCCATCATTTTCCTATCAACCAAACAGGCCCTAGTTTCCTTTCCTTTTCCTTTTGTTCTTTTCTTTCTTAAGAGCAAGGTTTGCTGTAGCCGATTTCATTGTTTTTCTTGTCCAACTGTAGATGGACTCCATTTTAACTCTGGTCTTGTTAGTGAGTAAAAAAAAAAAAGAAATTTATTTATTTTATTTAATGTTAAAATAGGATGGCTTGGGCCTAAAACAATCAAGTAGAATATGTGGGCAAGATCTCAGCCGTTCATTTGTTGGGTCCTACCTGTTGATCAGACTATGGTTATTGCCCATTTTGTTTTAAGAGTCTTGGATGATTTTTTTCACCGTTCATTTGCAGGCTAATAGTTAACCTCATTGACAGAAGAAATGTTATACTATTCCTCCTCTTCTATGTATCAACTGAGGATCTTTCCTTATTTTATTGTTTTTTATTTCTCAGAGAGGAGACAGCGTAAAGCAAATATTACTCCCATTATTAAGTGCAAAAAAGTTTTATGCCCATTTTAGAGACTGGAGTAACTTCTACAAGGTAAAATTTTTCACTGTATAGTTCTTGTTAATTCATTGCACGCTAGCAAAACGAGATGCAAGTAGTGTTTTCTCCTGTAAACACTTGTGAACTGCAATCTCTTGCCATGCCTACTAATCAACAGTTCTCCATTGAAATAGTTATCTCGTTAAGCTATATTCTGAGAAAACTTGGGACTTTTCACCCACTTTATGTAGAATTCCACAAGCTAGAAGGCAGAAGCACACCTTTCCAAGTTGAATCAGTTCTACATCATCCATGAATCCAATCTAAAAATAGTTTCTCTTACTGATACAAAACGAATAATATCATAACACATACGAACAGACCAGGATTGAAAATAAAGAATAGGGTTAGAAAAAAAATGGAAACCTGGAGGGATCTCCATGAGCAGCCAGCGCAGTATGATCAATGCTGATAAAAGTCGATGGTTTAGCACCTCTTTTGGCAGGCTACTAAAGCTTGAAGGATTTGAACATTTTCAACTGAAACTAGAGGGTCAAAATAAGAATACCAACAACAACAACAAAAAATCCCATCCAACCAATTTTTATAGCAATTTCTTACATGAAGATTTGAAAGCAGATTTCGTCCACCAAAAGATCAAGAGAAATGGAGAAATGAAGACTTTCATTAGAAATTACTGGGAATGGATATCTGCAACATTGTTATAGGAATTCCTAACAACCCAAACAATGATGGCAATCAAGAAAAACTGTGCAGACACCCCTTTTTGCTCATCATTGCAGTAAATGATATGTAAAATTTTCCAATAAAAGCATGAGGTTTAAAAATAGAGAAAAAGGGTTCCTGCGCTCGAGTGCAAGAAACAAGGGTGGGGCCACATTGTTGGGGTGATCCTAAGCATTCATTTGAAAGGCCCCATCATGGATGGGGTGTGTACCAAATATCAGATTCATTGCATCATCATAAGGTGTCCATTTGTGGGGGTGAAAATGGACGGATACTATTTGCCCACTAATCTGCCCATTTTTTCACCCCACAAATGGACACCCTAAGATGACCCTATCCATGAAAGGGCCTTCCAAATGAATGCTTTGGATCACCCCCCTCCCCCCAACAATGTGGGCCCACCCTGCATTTGCACTCGAGCGCAGATAAGCTTATCTGTGCTCGAGCACATAAACCCTTTACTCTTAAAAATAACAGAGAAAAATTCCCATAAAAATTTTCTCATGGAAGAAGTTTTTCAACAAAATAGGAAAAGAAATGAATAACAAAGGAAAGAAACATTTATATTATAGACAGATAGATAGATGATTGTGGTGAGATGGACTAATCCCTGATAATTCATGAGGCCCAGAACTGGTACATAGCATGCAACTGATTCAAACCAGTTGGCTTCAAAGACATCTTGTACAGCTCCCTGAGCTTTCCAACATCTCCAGCTCTATTGGTTGCAGTCACCTGAGCGGCAGCAGAAGATTTGCTCCCATTTCCAGAAATGGCCATTGATAGCATCTTCTTTAGTAGTCCCTGTAACTGATCCCAAAACTTTACCTGAATCTCAGTATGCTCATTGCCAGAAAAATCACAATCTTCTCCAACTACGAGACGACCTTCAAGAAGCTGGGATAGAGCTGATTCCAGCATCTGGAACAAAACAAGCAAAGAGAGTTACACAGATGCAAGAATTTCTCCCTGAATTCTGTGATGTAAGGTGTAACCCGAGAGAGAGAGATTCGATGTCATCCCAAAACTATGCTTTTGGAAACCAGAAAAACATCACTATAATTATTTTTATTGGGCATGCTCTGTCAAAAGTTCCTTCCAGCCGCTGAAACTCCCTCACTCCAATTCTTCCCGAAGAACCATGAGAGTTGTTTACTGCAAGGACCATGATGATGGAGATCAGTGGGACCTCAGATTGGTTCATGAAGTGTACGCAAAGATACTGTGAATTTATGAGAAGTTTGAGGATCAAAAGTTCTTTTAAACAGCTTAGACTAATATTATGAAGAGTAGGTAGAATTTGTATAGTGGTTGCCGATCAAGACGAGATTGAAGTGGCCAAAAATTGGTCGCCCAAGGAATTTTAAAAAACAGAAGGATCTACAGAAAGTTTAGTAGCCCCAAGCAGCCTTTTGTCATGGATTTAGGGGGAACAAAAAAAATTAGAATCATCATTGCATTGTTGCATCCTTGTCAACGGTCTCAAGATGCCCTCTTCCCACCATTGGGGCTTCATGCATCGTGGATCTCTTTCCCCTTTCTGATTTATAATGATGGGGAATGTTCTGAGAAGTAACTCTTGGCCTTCGGATGATTGTTACAGCTACTCAGGGATCACAGCTTGGAGAGATATCATGAGATGTGAGAAGCCTGTCCAGGCAGCCCATAGATTCCATGTGGGCTTAGGGATTGGATTCGATTTGGGTTGGACCAGCAGGGTTGTGAACGGATTGAAGGAGGTGTATGTACATTTGTTCAAAGTGACAGTTCCCAGTGAGGCAAGTGGGGGTGTCATTCAAACGGGAGAACAACAAAAGTAGTGTGGGTCGTCAAATTTCACAGGAACCCCATTGAGAGAGAAGTGGACTTGGTGGAGATGTTATTGGGTAGTTTGAAGACAGTCTTTATTGTCTAGATTAGGCAAAGCAGTAGGGATTCTTTCTATGGAAAGGGTGCTCGGATGGATTATTTTCGATGAGTTCGTTCTCCATAGTTTGGTGGGTTTTCCAATGTGTGTGCTGCCTCTAGGAGGGTGTTCGAAAATTCCAGCTCCATCTTGGGTGCTAACCTTTTGTTGGATGGCATATGCTTGGGTAAGATTCTTACAGCTGATCATTTGAGGAACAGGAACTACGTTACCATTATCCTTTGTATCATGTGTGGAGGATGCTAAGACTATTGATAATCTCCTCATTCAGTGCGACCTTGCCAATCAGGTATGGAGTTTCATTTTCTCTCTACTCGGAGTGACCTGAGTTTAACCAAGCACATTGGTTCCTTAATTGAGGCGTGGGCCTCAGCTCCAAGGCCACCCAGAGGTAAAGCTCTAAGGAACCTATCTTTGTTTATGGTTCTGTGGTTGGTTTGGCAAGAGAGAAACAAGAGGATTTTCAAGGGGGTTTCTAGTTCGATTCAAGTGATCTATCAATCTTCACAACCATGATTAGAGGGGTAGTGGAAACAGGAGTTCCACAATTTTTGAGAATTCACTCTTAAGAGATTTTTTTTTTTTTTTTTTGATAAAATTAAGAACAAACTAAATAATAGATAACTATTGAAGTATCCTATTTTTTTTTGATAAATGGTAACTTCATTAAAACTCGAAAAAGAGTACATATGTCCGAGCTTGCCTACACTCCATATCTATATCAATTCCTCAGAACACCCCCAAGTTGAGGATGGAAAACCTGAAGCCTGGTTTACATATGCAGTAGAATGGACCCAGATGGAGCGTAATTAAATATGTTTTTCAACTGATTTCAACATTCAGTCTTTTATATAACGTTGCGAGTCAACCTAAATATGTTCTGTCTGGTTAAGAAATGAATTGCATTTCTAATTGCTGAGGTGCATGACAACCATTTTTGGAGACATAAAAATCCAAAACAGTTCGAAAAGACACTTTGCTCTTCCGAAAACAAACAACCATATATCATTTAGAAAAGAAAATTAAAAACCAACACTTGCAGCAGAAAAATACTCACATGAAGATTCAACCAGTTATAATAAAAAAACGCAGCAACATCAAACCAGCTTCAAAAGTCAGGAGACGTCTTAGTTGTGAACAGCTAAAATACTCAAAAGAGAGGTTTCAGAGAAACTTACTGTGTTAGAATGGAAACAGTTCGAGAGTCTCAAAGAAAGGGCCGATCGCTCCATTAGAATAGTCAGGTACATGATGGGATGCATCTTAGGACCATAGAAATCACTGGACTTCTGCCAGTTCCTCTCAGCTAGAGAGGCATACTGTTTAACCTTCTGAAGAAGGCTACCCTCACCTCTAGATTGTTTGATTTGCTTGTGATCTGAATCTAAAAACTTCAAACAACAATCCCTATGATAGCAAGCAAGTTGAAAATAAGCATAGGCAGCCTCTTGTCTACGTAGGTCACCCAGTGATTCATATATACACAAAGCCTTCCTAATAGCATCATTGGCAGAGATCTCACGCTTACTCAATTCTTTCTTAGGTCTCTCTCCACTAAGATGAATATGACCTATAGGCAAATCTTCAAGGCTTCCATTTTCATACACCTCTGCGGAAATATCTTCCCTTGCCAAAAGCATTCCAAGCCTCAGATATGTATGAGCAAATTGTGTATACACTTCACTTTGCAAGCTGCTTGGAATTGACTCCCCAACTACATCCAATTCGGAATGAGCTGCACTGTAGTACCTTATGGATTCGCTGTATTCCAATTTTGCTGTCTCTAAAGCTTTGTTGTATGCATTCTGGAAGAATTCACGTGTCTTGTAATTTTCCATCTTGGATACCATTGCTTCGGCCAATGCTCTTCGCCCATGCCCTAAATTACAGTTTATCAATATGATGTTGGTATGGTCAGAGACTTCTTTGAAAGCTTTAATAGCATCTACAAATGCAAGTTCAGCACTTTTTAAGTCTCTGCTGTCAAGTCTATATCGACCAAGTTCATTACATGCCCATCCTTTCTTTTTAACTACAGATTGCAATTCTATTGAACCATTAGGAACTCCACCCATTGCTTTCATAGCTGCATCATAACAGCTGATGGCAACCGAGAGATTGTTCTCAACATCTCCAATAATAGGACCCTCAAGAAATTTGAAGATACCTCCATTTTTCGCCTTGGGTGCATCTTGAATATGAGTTTCAGATCCAACAGACAACCTAGAACCCATACTGTGCATTTCCAAGGTACCCTCAGTTCCTCCAGAATCAACTTCCATACAGGTTACATTAAGCTTATCTGTAGTTGGACAACAAGTATGTGTATGTGTCATACCATTCCCATTTCTCTGCACATATTCACTTTCAGAAAGATTTGCATTTTCCACTTTGCATGGAGAATACGGAGAGTTCTTCATGTTTGATTTTCTGGTATGTTTCTTGCCATAAGTCAAAGGGCGCACATCTCCCATGCTGCTGCTTGCACTGTTACCACTGCTTGCCCTATCACTTTGGCAGCTACAGTTTATTAGAGAACAAATGCTGCAGTTCTGCTTAAACTGTCCCAACTTTTTCTTCAGCCTTTTGACCTCTTTCACAACTTCAGTTGACACCCTTAACTCACTGCCAGAACCTTTTCCTTCTGGGTTTGCCAATATTTCTGCACCCTTTATCCTGTGGTACTCAATGTAAACATCCCCAACAAGTGTCCATGCCTTGGCCCAGAATAAATAATTGGAAGAGATACGATCAATTGTATCGCATTCTTCGATGGAACTGGAATTTGATTTGGCTGAGGCATTTATAACTGAATTTCTCTTGCCACTTGTATCTTTTAACTTTGCCTGGGATGAAGATCTACTGAACATAGACGAGATAAACTGAGCATCTTCGAGATGTTCCGGCATTGACCCATAAAGAGAACATGCTAATTCTACAACTTTCAGAGCTTGCTGTAATTGCTCACCCTCCTTATAAGCTTGTCCAAGAGCCAAATAAGATTCTCCCAGCAAAAGAACAAGTTTCCATAACTTATGATCCATTTTTGATGATGCAAGCCATTCCCTAATATCACAAACTTCAATGCAATCGGCATCACCACAAGCACATACAGAAAAATGGGACGGCGGAGATCTATCCTGAGTTTTGTTTCCAAGATCAATCAGCTCCCCTTCAGTGTTTTGCAGTTGGCGCTTCCATCTGAGAGATTTTATAGCTTGAGAAACATGATGGATAGCAGCCAACTTGGAGGAGATTGGATCCGCAACAGTTTGAACCACGTGCGAAGAAGTTGAAGAGATTTGGCACACTGCAAGGTTGTTGGAACCAGGCATGGTGCCTTCTATAGCGTCCAATTCCTTGTCTCTAGATGCAAGATTGTTTCTGGGTGGGCATAAATTTGAATCTATGATCATCTTCCCAGATGCTTCGGGAAGTGAATTTTGAAGAATTATTCCATCTTTAGGTGAGGGTATATCTTCAGCACCTTCACACGGCATCTTATCTTGGACAATGGGTTCAAACATTCCTACTGAAATCTCCGAGGAACCATCTTCTACGTCAGTAACTGTAACTTCAGTTTCTAAAAGAACAGATTCAGATGTTAAGTCCACTTCCTCGTAACATTTCAAAATGAATCGTGCAAATTGTTCGTGAGCGTATGCACGGACCACCTATTTCAAAATATAATTCATCATAAGCATGTTACTGTTTGTGAATATAAATCAAATGCGAGTGTGGCAAAACAACCAAAATAGCTAATATGAGGAACACAAGCAAGGCATTTTGGTAAAACAAAAAAGCTGTATTAAACTTCGGGAAAATGATATCCCACCCACCCACCCAACGTCATTCGTTAAGTTTTAAAGGCAAAGAAAAATGTTAAAGGGGGTGAATTTATCCTCGGTGAACCATTCTCTCAGAAAACGTTTGTGGGGGGGGGGGGGGGGGGTCATTTCCCTAAACTTAAACCTGGAAATTTACTATACCAGATGGTCTTGCTCATCCAGGAACTCCAAACACTTTTTAAAAAGCTTTGCACACTTGGCCCTATTATTTGGTGCCTGCAGGAAGCACCACAAATCATTAGCTCATCTCAGCATGGTCCAAATGACAACGAAATAAATTACTACAATTTTTGAGTTCCACTACCTTCGAAAGAGATAGCCTGTGAGCGAGACGGTAAAGAAGAGTTCCCAGCGAAAACAAGGAATCACTTCTCCCTCTATGCATCAGAGACGGAAAAGAGCTATCCCTTTTACCATGATCTTCAGATGAATGGTTCTTAGGTATAACAGAAAGATCAAATAGTTGAATTACATCCTCTCCAGCACTCTTGTAGAGCTGAGAATGTAAAATCAGATACAATTATGAATTCATTTGCACAGTGAAATATGTCAATTTAAAAAAAAAAAAAAAAGACCAATGTGTAATAGAACAAAATTCCATCTCAATGAAAAAGAAGATACGTCAAGACCAAAAAAAAAACACTTTTATCAACTATTGGGGTACCCTGGAAAGTTGGGAACCCACACGGACATACCCAATAAGCACCAGGATCTTGCTTGCAGTTATCCTGAAGAAACCTCAACACTGAAAGGCCATTTTGTTGGACAACTTGAGGATGAAATGCAGGTGTGCCATCCTCAGATATGCCCTTGAGTAGAAATATATCATCTGTTTTCAGAAGCTCGTACCCTTGAACAACACCATTTTGATGGTAACAAATGGCCAGCTCGGGCACACTTGCCATGACATTGTCAAGCCAGGCTTCAAGCCATGTTAATGAAGTAACCTGCTAGCAAAAAAAAAAATGAATAAAGAGTAGAAATCATAAAATGAAGGGAAAATGCAAGAAAGACGTTCATCACCTGACGTGCAACATCCCACAAATGTAAGCTCACGGCAACATATTTCTCATTACTGAACATAAGTAAGTCACTGCCCAAGAGCATGCGAAAGTTGTGAAATTGCCAAAATAGAACCCTTAGAAAACCATCATTGCCGACTCTTCGGTACTTGTCAGACTCTTGGATTGGACATCTGGGATTTTCACCAACTTGTGAAGTTTTTTTTAATGCATTGTGCCTGTTTTTTTGCTTATTGCTCCAAAAGAAGTTGTCATCATTCCCTTGCGAATACTCTGCATGACGATTGTATCCTTCATTTCGACTGCCACCGACACTCTTATCAAAATACTGAGACTTACTACCTTGTGTTGAACAGGAAGAAGATGCAAAAGAACCATCACTTGTTTCAAAATGTCCAGGTAAAATGGTGGAGCTTGATTGATCTTCTGATGGCACATAGTGAGCAGGTGGGCAATCACAAGCCTCTGCTCTTACTGAATGCATGGCAAAATTCAAAAAAAGAGATTGATCCACACCCTTAGATTGGCTGCTTTGTCTTCTAACCAGTTTTTCTCCCTCTTCAACATCTGGCCTATTCTTTGTGAAAATTTTAAAGCAGTAAGGAATTGCAGTTATGAATTACGATAGGCTAGACAAGTCAGTGCCAAAGTCAACAACATACCCTGTATTTAGAACGAGTGATTGTCCTATACGATGAACTGCGATAGACAATCGAGCCTTGGAGTAAGGTATCTTAAAAATCTGCTTCAGGATATCAGTGGGAGCAACCACATCTATCTCATCTCCATACTCCGCAAGACCCGAAACAGCAAGCGCCTCACATTTTTTTGCAAGATTTTGACAGACAGGTTCACTTTCCCAGCATAGATCTGTCAAGTTCCAGCAACCAATTCTATAATCAGATGTTGGAATCCCAAGAGAGGATTTAAGGAAAGGAATTCATAGAAGCGTCAAGAAATATATGTTCGAGTGTTGTAGCTAGAGATGTGAATCAATCACCTCCAAACATGTGCAACACGGTGCAACTTAGAAAGTGAAACTTTGGACCATATAAAATACGTCCACTTTGGACCATATAAAATACGTCCAACAAATGCCTTTTTCTTCACTTTTGTTCCAATCACATTTTGTAATGATATAGAGAATCTAGAACGGAAGACCAAAGTACCAAACACTTTTTTTTTTTTTGAATGGCACCAAAGTACCAAACACATGAACATGAATGCTATTGTGTTTGCATTATTTGAAGATACAATGACTTAATCAGCTCCAGTGATTGAGGTTACCTCAAATGCGACGTTGATGCCTACAGATGCATGTGAAGTAGTTGATCAAAAGTTCAAAACTATTAAGTGAAAGACAATTTGGGGAAAAAAGAAACCCACAGCTTGATTGAACTTTAAATTCCAATGTTCAAATCTCTCAACTATAGTTTGTTGATGGTACTGCTATTTTCAGTGGAGCGTGATGGATCAGATAGTTCACTTGAGGGTAATAGTAGGGTAGAGACAACCTTGTTTCGACACTGGAAGATTGGAAAAGGTGTGGTCATGGAGGTAAATATAAGATGTGGATCTGGCTAGAAAATTAAACTTCTACCTAGATGAAGGCCGATTTAGTATTGGGATCTCTGGTTGTATTGGCAAGTCCTCAAAAGCATTGTCGGATCTTATGGTAGAAAGGGCTTAAAAGAAATTGTTGACGTTGAAAGGAAATCATTTATCTATTGGAGGACATATAATGGGGACCATCAAGTATTTAAGGACCAATTTAAAGTAGTGGGGCCCACCAAGTCCTTACTAAGCATAAGGGTGGTTGTGAGGTGCAGGAGAGATAAATGTATTTTGATAATTTGGCTTTGGTCAAATTGTCATAAATTAATTATTCTCCCAAATTGCAATTTTCATAAGTTTGAAAAGGGGGGCAACTAACTTGCTCCAGTTGGATTTTGAGTATTTTAGCAAGTGGAAACTTCAGCATTGTTTTTTTTTTTTTTTTTTGAATGGTATACTTCAGCATTGTTAGGAGGGTTGCTTACTTAGTAAAACTGTAAAAGTTGAGTTGTTTTGGAAGAAGAACGAAGGAGTTTCCTAAATGGTTAGTTCTAGTTTAGGAAGTCTAGATCTAGTAAAGGGAGTTTCTATTTTGGTTTGTTTTCATTTTTAATTCAAACAGGTATCCTTAAGATAGTTACCCTTTCAATTTTTTAGTTACTGTACTTTTTATATTAGCTAGACCCGTAAAAGTAGGAACATGGTTTTAAATTTTAACCAGAACATTTCGTTTCGGCTGAAATATTAAGATTTCGACGGCTACCGAAACGCAATCCATTTGGTTTCGGAAAAATACAAGATTTCACCCGAAAGTTTGGGATTTTATCTGAAAATTCGAGACCGAAATTTTGGGATTCCATCTGAAACATGTAACTTTTCATATAAAAAAGCTAAGTTTCTATCGAAATGTCGACAGTTTGATAGAAATTTTGACAAAAAATAACTCCACCAGCAAAAAAGAGAGAAAACAACGAGACTCCTTTAAGTTATTGCTAAAAAAAGGGAAAAATAAAAAGAAAAAACAACAGTCGAGAATCTTACATGGATTTTGGCCGTGATTTTGAACCGAAATGTTTATGTGATTTTACAAAATTTTAGCCGAATTTTCTTACCGAAACCGAAATGTTTCCGTTTCGCTAATGATCGAAACCGAAACCGAGATTCCCGTTAGAGTTTAGGTTAGTCGTTCTTGTCTGTTAGGACATGCGTCAAAGTTCTCATAAAATAGTTTGCGAACCCTGGGTTTGCGCCAATTTGTTATCAAAGCCCGGAGCTCAGATTCCATGTAGTTCCATAGCCACACGCCATCTAGGTGTTCGATCAAATTCCCATTAGACTCTAGGTTAATCGTTCTTGTTTGTTAGGACATGCTTCACATTTCCCATAAAATAGTCTACGAACCCTAGGTTTGCACCAATTTGGCATCAGAGCTCAGAGCTCATGTTAGTTCCACGCGTCATCTAGGTGTTTGATATACTTCCTGTTAGAGTCTAGGTTAGTTGTTCTTGTCTGTTAGGACATCTTTAGGTAGGAATTGTGCTTCTAGTATTATCCTAGGTCATAGGGTCAATCCCAGATCAGTCAGTTGTCGGTTACGTAATGTAGTGTCAGTCTATTTCCATTTGGATGTCTTGGTACATTTTCAATGTCCATAGGATTGCCTTGTACACACTTTTTCGATTATGGCTAACATGGCCAATGCTCCACATCAAAGGCAAGGCCGAGTCCAATGCCAAGGGGTCTAGCAATAAAGCACTCATGCTACATTGGAGCAACACTCGGACATGTTAGTCGAGACGAAAACACAATCCAATGGAGATTTGCATAAGCTTTAGAGGAGATCCAGGATAGATGGTCATGCCACTGAGGTTTGGCATGTCTGACAATCTGCTAACTAGGAAGCGGGGGCTATGGCTAGCTCAGGTGTTGACAGAGAAGCAATTTTGACTTTTGACTAACGGCTCCGTTGAGGATATTATGATGGCTGTTTTATTCCTGCTTTTATTAATTATTGTATTGCTTTCAGGTATGTATTCTCTTTGACCACGTCGGTCATTGGCTTTTGCCTTAATAAAATTTTCACCATAAAAAAACTCATTTCATGATCCAAAGTTCCCAAAAAGTAGTCTGACAGGATTAGATCCATATTATGGTATGTTCCTTGCCTCTAACATTTAGTCGGTTTGTACCAAAGTGATAGGATTAGACCCACAGTATGCTACGTTCCTTTGCCACTAGCATTTAGTAATCTGTCCAATGGATTGCAAGATGAAGACCCTTAAAGCTGTTGATTTATGATACAGTAGGTGGGAGAGGTGGTTTGGGATATTATGTTTAGAAAGCATTTTAATATTAAAAGATTGATTCCTTAGTGATCTTGGTGAAACTAACGGAAGGAATCTATATTAGTAGGGACTAGGGAGGAGTAAAGAATGTTTTAGCGTAGAGTCCAATTGGGTTCTTTTGGCTTAAGTCTTTTGATTGGTAGGTGGTGGTGGCTCTATAGTCCCCACAAGGAGGTCACATCTATCATGTGACCTCCCAGTGTTATTGTTTTTATGAGATTGAAGTTCTTGACAAGATACTAACAGTGGACCCCCTTACTCGCCACAATGACAGATTCCCAGCATATATTTGTATCTTGTGAGAAATCAAAAGAAGCGGTGGGTTATCTATCTATTCATTTTCAGTTTTCAAAAAGGATTTCACACTTCTTTTGAATCTGTTTAGGGTCTACCAGATGATGTAGTGCTAAATAGCATTACTATTAGAGGAATGTGTCCATCTGGTCCTTTCTTGAGAAGAGGTTGAATTCTGAGGAAGTTGAGCTTGGTGTTTCTTTATGCCTCATCACGCTTCATTATGACAGAGCACAATGGTATGCTCTTTAGGTCTAAGGATGAGCGTTTCATGGTGAGAGGATAAAAACATGCAATATTTACTGAGAATCCATTTGTAAGAAATTCCAAGAGTTATGAAGGCAAGGTATTCACTATGGAGTAAATTGTTCAAACTAGTATAAGGTTTTGAAAGAGTGCACCTGGAAGATGGAAACCTTCTATGAGTAAATTGTTCAAACTTAATTTTGATGGATGTTCCTTTGGTAAACCAGAGCATTAGCACTGGTGGTAGTAAGGGATAATGTAGGCGGTGAATTCACCATACAATTTCCCCCTGAATTGTATAGCACTAAGATAGACACTGTTGAGAAAGCAAAACGATCCAATCGTGCACAAATTAAACGGAGAAGTAAAAGGAACAAACAAGACAAGATGAACTCTGAGATTTTACGTGGTTAGGCCAAGCCTACTCCACGGGCGAGAAACACGATCTTCCACTATGAGAAAAACAAAATACAAGGATTACAATGGATTAATCACAAACCCGCAACCCTTTCCTTACTTCTCAAACCAAGACCGTACAAGAGAAAATCCCAAGAGAAAAACCCAAAAAGAAAACCCCACTTTCTCTCCTTTCTTTCTCCTTTTCTCTCTCCTCTCTCTTTTTCACTCTCTTTCTTTAGCCACACAAAAGAGACTCACGTACTCTCTTTTATAGACTTTGGGTTTTCCTAAAATACCCACTTTCCTTTTCGCAATCTTGCCTTTTGCCTTCCCACCCAAGTAACCCATGTGGGTGGGAAATAAGGCAACTTTCCCAACAATCTCCACCTTGGCTTATTTTCCATTGATGTCACCACCGGTCCGCTATTACCGCAAACCACCATTGGCCTTTCAAAGTACCAGCTACACACCAGCGAATCATCTTGGTTCTGCTTCCTCCCGATTTGATCAATACGACCAAAGCACATGTGTAGCTGCCAACCCGTTGACTCACCTAGTCAACCTTGGAGAGGGATATCGATCCATCCTCCTCAACGCAAGTACTATCACCTTATCATCATCGTCTACAACCTGGAAACTTGTCTTTGCACCAACTGTGAAAGAGACCCTACGTGTGCGCACCCAATTACCCTGTTTCCAACTAACTAGCCATCGAGATCTTAGGAACACTAGTCACCGTGTCCCCAACCGGACGATATAATCTGCCACACTCCTCTCCTTTCATCAGAACCATACAGCCACATTTGATTTTCATAGCTCCACCTGCAGCTGAAAACCTGAAACCTCTGGAGTCCAACCGGCCAAGAGATAGTAGATTTTTCCGTATCTTTAGGACATACGCCACACCACCAAAAGTACGAATCACTCCATCAAACATTTTGATCTTCACTGTTCCAACTCCCGTGACGTCACAAGTAGACTCGTCACCCAAGGACACTACACTCGCCTTTGTCACCTAGAACGTATCAAAATATTCTCTCCTAGAGCATACATGAACAGAGCACCCTGAATCTAAAATCCACTCATCATGATGAGAAGTGTGATCACCTATGCAGACTGTGAGAGAACGTCTCCAAACTCTTCAGCCTGCTCATTCGTTACCGCTACCGCCGTATTCGTAGTACCATTGTCCGCCTGGTCAGCTCGCTTAGGATGATCCCGCTTGATGTAGCCATATTCCTTGCAACGGTAACATTGCACGCCATTTCCGCCGACCCTGGATCATGACCTGCCTTTTCCTTATTCCCTGTCAGACGACCTTCCTCTTTGATTCCCACCATGAACAACCAACCATTGTGGAAGAGGAAGATACGCCTAAATTATGGGAGAAGTTGGAAAAGCTTTATATGTCAAAAGCTTGGCCAACCAGTTGTATTTGAAGCGGCAATTGTACTGGCTGAAGATGCAGGAAGGCGGGGATCTTCCGGAACACATTACGGTTCAAAGGCCTTTTGGATTAACTCCACAAGGTTGATAGAAAGTTGAAGGAAGAAGACAAGGCCCTTTTGTTCTTACTTCACTTCATGATTCATATGAAAACCTGGTGACAACTTTACTGTATGGCAAGGATACGATAAAGTTAGAGGAAGTCATGCCGTCGCTTTTATCGAATGAGATGCGGAAGAAACCTGTTCTTGCATAACATTGTCTGCCAAGGATACGATATGGTAAGGATACGATATGGCAAGGATACGATAAAGTTAGAGGAAGTCATGCCGTCGCTTTTATCGAATGAGATGCGGAAGAAACCTGTTCTTGCATAACATTGTCTGCCAGACATAGTCAAATCGTGCTGATTGCCTTCGACTCAATGTCTTCCCGCTCGGCATCAGTCATCTTCTCCGGCTTCCCATCATTTCCCTTCAACGCCTTAGCCAAGCCCTGTTGAACTAGGATGTCCTTCACCCTCATCTGTCATAGGGTGAAACTACCATTTCCATCAAATATGTCGATGTTGAACTGAGTAGAACTTGATTTTACCGCCATCTCAGATTACTTCGCACTTCTCAGTGTAGCGCTTCACCTCGAACGAGAATCTTTCTTGGAAAATCTTTTTACTCCCAAAGATCGCTCTAGTCGCGATCCAACCACAACACCCACGATCACTCCTCCTGACCTTGACGATCGCTCCAACCACAGCTCTGATACCACTTGTTGAGAAAATCCGCCGGGCAAAACGATCCAATCGTGCACAAATTAAACGGAAAAGTAAAAGTAACAAACAAGCCAAAAAATGAACACCGAGATTTTACGTGTTTCAGCCAAGCCTACTCCACGGGTGAGAACCACTATGAGAAAAACAAATACAAGGATTACAATGGATTAATCACAAACCCGCAACCGTTTCCTTGCTTCTCAAACCAAGACCGTACAAGAGAAAACCCAAGAGAAAACCCAAGAGAAAAACCCAAGAAGAAAACCCCAACAGAAAAACTCAAGAAGAAAAGCCCACTTTCTCTTCTTTTTCGCTCTCCTCTCTTTCTCTTTCTCTCTCTCCTCTCTCTTTTTCACCCTCTTTCTCTAGCCACACAAAAGTGACTCACGTACTCTCTTATATAGACTTTGGGTTTTCCTAAAATACCCACTTTCCTTTTTGCAATCTTGCCTTCTGCCTGTTGCCTATCGCCTTCCCACCCAAGTAACCCACATGGGTGGGAAATAAGACAACTTTCCCAACAGATACAGTGACTGTTCTAATTAAAGGGAAATGATAAATGCGCCCCTTTTCATTACTTGGGACACCCAGCTACAATGTATCTACGACTGAAAAAGGTGCTACTGTATTTCACATTTGAAGGAATGAAGTGACCAGATTGCCACGTACAATGCAGTTGGATGTCCCAAGTGATGAAAAAGGTCGCATTTATCATTTCCCTTAAAGAATGATCATGCTTTGATAGTTGGATTTCAGTTCCAACTTTTAGAGTGTATCCAGAAAAAAGGATGTTCTGTTAATGATAAGGCCAAAGATAGTGCGACCTTGAACATTGAAAGGGTTACTTAGTAATTAGTATGGACCTTGTGTAAGATTAATAAATAAGAAAACAGGGCGAGGATCAAGATGTGGTTGGCAAATCAAGCTAGTTCATGTAAAGAGCTTGCCCCCAAGCCCCTGTTTGGATTGTAGGAATTTCATGGAAAAGTTTGGAAAGGAAAAATATTCCAAAAGGTCCTACTTTTCTCACACACGAAAGAAGATGACTTGAACCAACCCTACTCAATTTTTACCTAGAAGGGTCTTCAATTTATGATAACATCCTTTAAATTAACTATAACAATTATCATTTCCTTCTAAATCGTGGAAAGAAAAAAAAATCCAAGAAAAACTTTCCCAACAGAAAAGTTTAAATTTCAATCCAAACAGGGCTTAAACTAAGGAGATCGCCCATCGAAAAGTCCCCTGAAATTTCCCTCTTTTCAATTTATTTGATACCATGTCCATTTTTTTAGTAATAAAAGGAACATAAGTGCAAAGCAGATTCATTCAAACCGAATCAAAATTCAAGTAGCAAAAGAAAGAAGAAGCGGAAGAAATTTGATACGATTGGGATAGGAAAGTATTAGATATTATTAGATAGTATCTATTAGTAGTTTTTTTATATTTAGAGATTTAGAATGAATCTTTATTATTATTGGCTATTGGTTTATTTAGCTTTATTAGGACTTTTTGTTCAGGAAAGTGCTTATTTATTTTATCATAAAGATAGGGGTGTCAACGGATCCACTTCGGATCGGATCCACCTAAGTCTTAGTTACGATCCATTCAAATCTTTTATCGGTCGGATCGGATTCGGAGTGTTCTTCAGATCCTATTTATTGTGTCCCGGTCACGATCCATTTCAAATCGGTCCATCCATCAGAGTGTCCTAGTAGGTCCTACTTACAAAACAGCAAAAAATCTCAACTTTCTTCATATGAAACAAACCCCAAACCTTCCCCAATTCAGAAAAGAATTAGTCACTTTTTTTTAATAACAACTCATGATTTTGATGAAGAATAGGATTTTATTGCTGAAAAGAACTCCAATGTTCGAGGCTACGTGACGGTAAAACTTTCTAGTGACTAATCCTTGTTGAGTATGAGTGGCAAGTTTACAGAAAGAAAAACCTATTGAGGAGAGAGGAATAGAAAAAAGATGTCTGGAAAAGCGGGAAAGTGGAAAGCCGTAAGCTAAGCGATATTTGCTTCAATTTTATGAAAATGCCCGTCCTTTAAGACTTATTATAAGAAATATTTAGTGGATATTTTAGTAAAAGGACTTCTGATCGTGACTATCCATCGAATTTTTTTTGCCATGTCTTGATCACGATCCGAAATTTAGATTTCAGATTTTATGAAGAGGATCCAAAATATGTCCATGGGTCCTTCTAATGTGCCTAGATCCTGTTTATGAAGGTTCTGATTCGGACTATCCAATGGACCGTCTGAGTCCATTGACACCCCTACATAAAGATTTGTTAGGAAAGTGATGGGTTAGGAAAGAATTGGCTACAATTCTATTACGTTTAGGAAAGTAATGTGAGAGAGGGATTTTGGAGAATAAAAATGATTGTAACTTTCTATTGGAAAATTATCAATGAAAAACATCTTATTCTTCTGCTAATCTTCTATTGCTCTTGAGAATATCTCCCCGGACGTGAGATTAATCAAGTCTCTCTTCCAAGCGCCGTATTAAAATTGAAGAACTCGAATGATCAAGGAACATGACAGAGACTTACCTCCACTGGTTTTAGCAGGCATGGAAGCGATTGGGAAAACCTTCTCTGGTAAATTCGAGAGCAAAGGAGGAGTGTTGAGATCTGTCTCCGTCGGAAGCATCTGATAACGAGGAGCCTTAACCCTAGAAGATAGAGAAAAACACTGATTTCATCTATGCCATTGAAAAAAAGAAGAAAAAAGAAAGAAAGGAAATGCAGAGAGAAGAAAGAAAAATATGTAATTACGTTTGGGCGGAAGGTACAAGAACGAATTGAGAAAGACGAAAGGATTCATCTGTTGGAACTGGTAGTGTTCCGCATATGAATCCCACAGGCTTTGGATTTGCGATCTCTAATCTCCCTACGCACTGGAGCTCTCCCGATCCTGAGCTCTCCATCGGTTCTGGTTCCTCTGATCAAGCTTAGGGTTAGATTTAGGGTTTCGATTCTGCTATTCAATTCTCAAGATAAATCTTAGGGTTTCGATTCTGCTATTTGATGCTCTGGCCTTCTGAACTTTCTGGACGCTCCGCCGGTAAAAGCCACACTTATTTGATTTTGGATGCAAGAACAATTTATCTTGAGAATTGCTTTCCAGGGAAAGTTTTTTCCTGTTTTGTAGGAAAATTACAAGCCAATTAAACTATAGTTAATTTTTATTAGGGAAAATACAGTTACACCCCCCCCCCCCCTCAACTTTACAATTTCAACTCTTAACCTGACTTTTAAAAGTCACAAACTCAATTTCAATTTGTATAAGGTAGACCCCCTCTTTTGAAACACTATCAATGCTAATGAAGACGCCATACCCCCTCCAAACCCCATACCACCAAAAACACATTGGGCCCACATTGTTTGGATGATCCAAAGTGTTCCTTTGATGGGCCCTGACATAGATAGGGTGTGCCCAAAAAATCAGCTCCATAGGATCATCTTAACCCTACGATATATGGATGAAATGTCAACTGAGGGGTCTACCTTATACAAATTGAAACCTCGTGTAGTTGGTGACTTTTAAAAGTCAGGGTTATAGTTGAAAATGTCAGAAAGTTGAGGGGGTGTATCTGTATTTTTCCCTTTTTATTATTCCATAATTCTTTGCTCCCATTGGCCAAATCCCTTTAAAGATGCACTGAAATTTGATATCATAAATGACTTTAGTGGTATTTGACCACTAGGGGCGCCCTTTGCTCTCTCTTTTGCAAAGGCACCTGTGAATCTAGCATTCCTACAATTTTTCCCAATATCTTGAATCTTGTAGGGTCCATTTGGATACGCGGGATTTAGAATCTTGGATCCTCAAAAATCATGAATAGGAGATGAGAGAAGGTGATCGTCCCGTATTCCAGGTTTTAAAATCTCGGGATGGGGGAGAGATTTCCAAAACTTGGATTTCTTACTTAAAATCCAGGATAATGAATCGTAAAATCCAGAATTTTACACCACTTTAAACTAAAACGTGAATTCTAAAATCCACATATCCTAACAGCCTGGTATGATTTTTTTATGTGCTTTTTTTCTGCCACCTTATCAAAATAGCCTGTTTGATTTAAAACTATCATAAGATTATGTAGATTATCTCCTCCCATTCTCCTCATGTGCTTACTTGGCATACCAACAAACTACTAGCAAAATCTAGGAAACATGATTTTTTGCTAGCAAAGTATTGGGATTTAAGCCTTTAATGCACTCTCTCTCTATATCGGTAATGACTTCCTTTACTACTACTCCACGAGGTTGGCGACCACCAAACTCTACTGTACTGTACGTGGTGACTATGGAGAGACTACTTGGCTTATCTCCTTCATGTTGACCATTTAAATTTTAATTCACTGCTACTTTACGAGATAACTATGTGCAACCAAATTGGTCCTAAGGTGTTGTTTGAATTTAGGGAAGACATTTCTTATGGAAATTTTTTTTCCTAAGAACTGTTTTCATTTCCATGATTTAGAGGGACCAAATTGATCCTAAGGTGTTGTTTTAATTGTAGGAAGGACATTTCTTACTGATTTTTTTTTCCTAGAACTTTTTAAATTTCCATGATTTAGAGGGAGATGATATATAAGCATAGCTTATTTAAGGGGATATCATTATAAATAGGTCATGTAAATAAAGTTTCAACTTACTTTTTTCACAGGTAATCAAGTAATGAAAAGGTAAAAAATTCCGAAAGACAGTTTTTTTTTTTCCAAACTTTTCCAAAATATTTTCTTAGGAAAATTCTTTTGCTTCCATAATTTAGACGAAAATGTACCGGTACGCCTTATTTAGAGAAATATGATTATAAATCGAAAGTCCCTGTAAACAAAACGTGAATTGCAGTAGTTCAAGTTACCTTTTTTGTAGTCAAATAACGGAGAAGTAAGAAATTCTAGAAAAAAAAAAATTTACAAACTTTTTTCAAAAAATTCCTGCATCCAAACTAGGCTTAAGAATCAGAAGTTGGACTTAGAGTCCTACAGTCCTAGGTCTTACTGTGATTTTACAATGACTTTTGCATTTAGCAACGAAGATGAGTGATGGATTGCGATCATTAGGGAAAGACGGAAAGTTAATCACACGGCGGAAAATGGAGATGGATCACGTCCATTAATGATCGGTGATCGGCGAATGGAGCCCGCAACTGATGAATGGGTTTTCTTTTAATTAGGTCATGTTTATAAAGTCATCTTTCAACAAAAACAAAAAAAAAAAGTTTGGATTGCACGAATTTCCTGGAAAAGTTTGGAAAAGAAATTTTCTTTCTAAAACAAAATTTTCTATTTTTCTATTGTTTAATTACACATGGACCAAAGTAACTTAAACCACCTGAGCTCAAGTTTTAATTTCAGAAAATAGTGGTATGTAGTGTTTGGTTGCACGGCATAGACTTAGAGAGTAGGTGAATAAGTGGGGGTGTCACTACCAAATAAATAGAAGAGAACGGGAGAGAGAGAGAGAGAGAGAGAGAGAGAGAGAGAGAGAGCATCATTCCTAAGATTTTATCTTTAGCAAAAATTCTATTTTTCTATGGAATTTGATTTGAAAGTTAAAATGAGAGGACAAGAGGACATGCAATAATTACCCAGGAGCATGGTTTTAAATCTCGACCGAAATCCAAAATTTCGGCCCGAAATTTTAGATTTTGGTGAAGACCGAAACGAAATGGTACCGAAACTGAAATTAAAATTTTGAGAATTTCTTCGAAATTTAGTTAAAGAATTTCGATCGAAACTACAGAAATTTCGTCCTAAAAATCCGGCTTTTTGTCAGCCAATACCAAATTTTGCTTTCGAAATTTCAAATTTTAGCCGAAACTAAAATTTAAAACCATGCCCAGGAGATATCTTGGGGAATCTTCAGGGAGTTCAATGCAATATTGGCAACCAAATAAGGAATTGCATCCCAAATACAAACAAAATCCTGAAGGCTGCCAGGATTTTAACCAAATAAGGAATTGCATCCCAAATACAAACAAAATCCTGAAGGCTGCCAGGATTTTAACCAACTAAGGAATTGCATCATCCCAAATACAAACAAAATCCTTAAGGCAGGATTTTGTGCAGCCAAACACAACCAATGTATAGCCGTAATGGGAGGAGGTCCCCACCACTCCCACCATTGGGAACACGCGAACTTCAATTTCCAAAACAGTATCACAGCTCCTGGGGACTACCTGCAGCTGTCACATATTTCACATAGGATACTACTACCTTCCTATCATATAAAATTTCTCTATAATGTGAATGAAGAGAGAAATATTATTGAATGTTAATGGGTTTGGTTTAGCCTTGCGACCCAAATATCAAAAGAAAAAACAACTTAAACAAGAAAGAAGCCTCCAACTAGTCTCAAAAGGAATCCAAAGCTTTTGTGTTTGGGATGAAAAGGATGGATTGCGCTCTTGAAAAGTTATGTGTGTTCTCTAAAGGAAAGACATGCTCTACCGGGAGAGGAAGCTTTGTTCTATCCTAGGCCTGCTGAAATAACACAGGGCAGACCACTGAGTAAACGTGTAGAAGTTCTGCTAGGGATTGTCTGTTAGATATGCTACCATATCTGAAACAACAGATGGGTATTATTTGTCTGTTACAGTACAGAAAGGAAATCTCTGACGGTGTTTTTGTTTTGTTTGTAACGTGAAAATTGCCTTTTCATTTCTTGTACCATTAGTGTTGAGAAGTCGCTCTCTTTTGACTGTAAGTAGGAGATTTTATATGGTGTAGGCCCTTATCGTCCCGTAGTTTTTTAAAAAGTACTGTACGGACCATACTATAGGAAGATTCAAACCGTCCATGTGATGGGCCACAATGTAAATAGGTTGTGACGAAAACATCATTTGTGTAGGATGATCCCAACCCTCTGATCCATAGAGAAACTGCATATTATGAAAACCTCTATAGATCGGAGGGCTAGGATGATCCTATGGGAATGATTTTGGGGCAACAACCTCTTAACTTTGTGTTCAATCGCATGGGCGGTTTTGATAATCCTATAATGTGGTCCGTACAGTACTTTTTGAAAAATACGGGACTATAAGGGCTTACACCTGATAAAAATGACTTAAAATATTTAAAAAGTGGGGAATACATTCATAAAACTATTTAAAAGATACCTAAAATACCAAAAAAATTGTGAATAAAGCATGATTTAGAAAATTTTGGGAAGATGAAGGAGAATAAAAGAGGCATTTTCTATTCTCTTTCGTTACAATACTTTTTCACATCTACATTATTTCCACACATCCAACAATTACCAAAAACTTTCCTACTCTGTCTCTATACCATAGATAAAGATGACAAATAAGACTTCTAGAAGATTTACAAAAAAACACAATCGTCTAACCACTGTCACTTGTATTCCAAACAATAGCCCAACCCAAGGTAGAGTTTCCTCAATCCTAACCTATCCCAACCCGAACCTTGGGTTGAGGTAGGTCAACCCTAACCTAACCCGTCTCATCCGTTTTTTTTCCAAATTGGGCTGGATTGAGTCCGGTTGGGGTCGGGTTGGCCTGGGCAAAAATAGAAAAAAAATACAAAAAAAAGAAAAGAAAACATAATCCTAAGATCTTAAAAACGAGATCAAATTAAAGGACACGCCGGGTCGGGTCGGGTTGGGTTGGGTTGCCCAAAACCTCAACCCCAACCCCAACCCCAACCCCAACCCAATATCAAGTAGGGTTGGCTTTTCCCAATCTTAAACCAACCCAACCTGAGCCAAAATTGGGTTCAACCCGACCCAAGTTGCACCCCTAATTGGATAGAAGGATCCTAAGAAGAAAGTCACTTCTTCACTCAAAGACACCTGTTGGGCCCCGCCCCTACCTGTGATAAGATCCATTGATTCGAACAACAACCATAAGTTGTCTCGCCAGATAGGAACCATAAGACTGACCAAATGCCATTGAAAACACATTGATCGGATGATCTTAGGCGCTTGATTCCTCAAGCATTGTTTAGGGTTCCTTCGAGAAATGGTAAACCGTTGATCTTTAGTCTTTTATCTCACACAGTAGATGTTGTTCGGATGGAACAATTCATTTGAGCCCAAAATTTTGTTGAGTTTTTTTAATTAATTTTTTTTTTAATATTTTTTCCCATTCTGTTTCCAATGTAATCAATCGTCTTAGGATATTGATTCCGATTCATGATTCCGGCAATTCAAACGAGGACTACCTTTATTTACTCTGCTTATTATTTAGAATTTTCTACTCTTTCTTTGTACCCTATTAAGAAGTTTCTAGTCCAATTGTCAATCCTAAGGTTCCTTGCTTTAGTTTTTCCAAATACGGATTCAACAATGCACCAAACCCCACCTGGATAATGTTGTCAAGAGGGGCTTATATTCAAGCAATGAAGTAAGAAAACACCTCTTGTTCTGCCCACAAGAAAAGGAGAGCATAAAAAGGGAAATCTAGAGAAAAACAGATAATTATTTCACATTTTCCACACATCTATATAGTATAATAATTATTTTCCATTTCTTATTCCTTACCCTTTTCAAGATGTGTAGCTTCAAATCTTCAATTCTTCCAAAGGTGGGAGAGCCCCACAAACATGAAACACGGGATGAGAGAACAAATTCAAAACATAGAAAACAAACTATGGGCGCCCAAGTCATTCAAAAATGTGGGTATGGCATGTGCAAAGTTGCTAAGGTCACATGCCTATTGTCTCTCACCAACCCTTCCCACCAAGGTACACAAATAAGAGCAACCCACATTTTCTAGACATCAATGCTCCTAACTGAGACACCTGAATCTGAAAAAAAGAAATGGGGTCGAAAGGGCGAGTAATGTTACCGATGGCATTCTGTCTTCCTTTGGCTACAACTATCATAATTGTTATTATTGGATACCATTGGAAAAAGGACGACCAACCATATAAGGGACAAACAACTATTCATTGGCTTTAGAAAACATCTAAAAATTGCCATATAGAGGGTCAAAAATTCAATTTGAATTCAAAATTTACTATTGATTGTCAATTTTTATCTTGCTCATGTTAGCCATTTTAGGGTGTTGAAAATCTAAATCAGAATTCTCCTGTCAAGGGTTGGTAATGAGTTTCAATAAGTATTGCTATTTTTCTAGTTTAGGAGAAGTTACTACTTTTAAGGCTAGTTTTTAGGTAGAAGATGGTGATTTTCTCCAACATTTCTACTACTTCATTCCCCCTTAAACAATAGCACTAGTGGTATTTAACTAATGTATGGGCAATTTCCATTTGAAACCTTCATTCTTCCACAACCTCCATAGTTCAAACCCCAACAAGGAAAGCCCCATGAACTTGGTCCCACTTCCACATGCTAATAACAGGGCTGTCTGTGACACTGGGTTTGCCCCAACAAAAATTCACATGGGAAACATTAAATGCAAGATCATGGGAAACAATATATGCAGATAGATATCTTGGATGTCTTTCATTCTTACTCTGCCATTTACTGTACATTGTTTTCCTAAGATAACAGGGGAACATATTTTGAATTACAAGAGGGGAGATCAAACAATGAAAGCTAACCTGTCTTGGTGTCAGTGGAAGAAAGCCACTATCCAAAAGAAACAAAGAGCTTCCACCTAAGGTCTCTTGACTGACAGAAACGGACTTTAAACACTGGTCTCTTAACAATTTTTGCTAAGTAGGTGGGGCTGTACCATAATCATGGTTTTAAATTTCGACCCAAATCCGAAATTTTGGATTTCGGTGGGGACCGAAACCGAAATTTCGAAATTTCAGTCCCAAATTTCGAAGCTTAATACCAAATTTCGGAGGGGTCCGAAATAGATACCGAAACTGAAATTTAAAACCTTGACCATAATGTTGTTTTATCAGGAAAAGGAGTGAATGAAAAAATAAAAAAGAAAAAAAAAATTGCTTAAGGTAATGAAGGTTTCAGTCTCAGGCCAAAGCAGCCTAAAAAGAATATACTGTCCTTTCACTCAAATCACTCCTACCCTTTTTTGAGCAAAGGCCAAAAGGACGACACCAACTCCTTTCACTCCCCACTTCATCTACATGGTAAACTGAATAGAAGCTAGAATATAAAAATTTCTAATCACAATGTAATAAATAGCATAAGAATTCCATATAACAGAGAATAACAAAGACAAATTCAATGTACATAGAAAAATTTCAGGGCAAAGACCAAAGGGACATCACCAACTCCTTTTCACTCCCCACTTCATCTAAATGGTAAACTGAATAGAAGCTAGAATATAAAAACTTCTAATCAAAATGTAATAAATAGCATAATAATTCCATATAACAGAGATTATAACAAAGAACAATTCAATGTACATAGAAAAATTACAGGGTAGTAGCAGAGCTCTTTCCCCTTTCTGCCTCAAATCCATCCATATTCTTCAGTAAAATCTTACAAACCAACACCAATTCACTTTAAAGAACATAAATAAAAAACCCAAAATAAGTAACAAAAGAACTAGCAAAAAAATTGAAAGAAATAACCTTTTTTTTCTAATCAAATAAGAAACCCAACTCAAATCCTCATCTTTCAAATACTAATTTCCTTCATATCAGATAATGATGATGATGATGGTAGCGATGTTGATGGTGAAAGAAGTAGGTAGAGCTTCTAGTTTCATGTTTATTTATTTTTCTATAGGGACTCATATGGAATCAGAAATGCTCTTGGTCTTGGTTCTGTAAAGTAGTTTCTTCTTCTTGGAGCTGGTGTTGTCAATAGTGAGCACAATCTTGCCAGGCTCGCCGATCTTGAAGCTGTTTGTCATGAACGGTTCATCGGTGGCAATCATCTTTCTCGTCTTTTGTACGATCACAGTGTAACCGTCTTCAGCGCTGGGAACAAACTCCGTGCAGTAACTGACGTCCCATCCAAGAACTCGAAGCTCCCAAACAAGAAGGCATGCCTGCCAAGAACAACCCAATTCAGAAAAATGCTACCCACAAATGATCCTAAGTTGGCTTTTGTTTATAGCAACAAACCAATCAATCTACCCAGTTAAGAAAACAAGAAACCAGTAAAAAAAAATTATGATAAAATGATAATTGATTGATTAATTGAAAGAAGGAGATGATGAAAAAGACGCACCTCAGAAGCTGGTAATTCAACGGTATGTTTGGTAGCTGGCTTTATGGTAACCTCAGTAACTGCATCAGAAGTGCTGAAATCTGAATCGCCCTCCTTGCTCAAGCCTCCGTATTGAACTGGGACTTGTTCAGGAGCTATGTATCTATACAAACACAGAGCATATGAACAAAACGAGCTATGTATCTATACAAACAGAGAACAAATGAACAAAAGAAAGAGAGATAAAACCTAGAGAAGATGAAAAGTTTCAACTAACTTGAAGAGGGTTTCAGTAGATTTTGATGGCCCTGCGAAAACAAACTTGCTCTTGGTCCTCTGAGTCAGGAATGGACTGATCATCCGGTTGAATGCCAGATACCACCAGGGAACATTGATAAAAACCTACATACCAAAAAAAAAAAAAAAAACAACAACAAATTTCAGGATCAAGCAAACAAGAAAGGTCCGATCGAGCAAGGAAAGAATTCCTGCAGATTGCAGATCAGTTCTGGATCTGAAATTTTACAATCATACCTGAAATTTTCTTGAAAATGTACAGAAAATTCAAGAACTTGTGCAGGAATTCAATTCAGCTGTGATACCAAATTTGATAAGGACTTGAAGGAAGAACTAACCTGTTTGGCGACGAATTCAGGATAGTTATCTTGGAGCAAGGAAAGGGCCTGGTTTGTGGCTTGCCGGAGCTCTTTCTTTCCAGGTCCCGGAGAATTTTTCAGGTCAGTGATCTGAACCATGGTGCAGATCCCCCCAGGGGTAAAATCGAGTTGCTGGATGCCCTTCTCCAAGAACTGAATCCGCCATCGGAGAAACTTCTGCCTCTTCTCCTCATCCGAAAATGTTTTCATATACAATTCCTTATTCTGAAACTCCCCGTAAACATTATAACAGACAGGGTGTCCTTCCTTACCGAATCCGTGCATGTAAACTACCTGTTGAAGTATCAATGATTAAATAACACAAACTCTATAAAAGCTTATGTGTTTGCAGTAATTGGTTGTTTCACATCGTATCAGAGCTCGTGAAGAGAACTGTTCAAGTATTAATGATTAAATAACACACTCTAAGGCCCTGTTCCTTTTAGATTTAGAAAACCAATTATTGGACTCGAAATTAAACCTGAATTTGAGTCTAATAATAGGTTTTGGACTCACAATTGCTTGTCATAATCTAAAAAGAACAGGACCTAAGCACTTAAAACTTGGACTCACAATCGGTTGTCTTAATCTGAAACAGATAGGGCCTAAGCACTTAAAACCTTTAGAGTAACTGGTTGTTTTCAGATGGTATCAAAGAGTGTTATAGTATAAATGATTAAATAAAACTTGAAGTTATTGGTTGTTTTCCCTTTTCAGATGGTATCAAAGCGCGCAGAAAATTAAATAAAACTCGAAATAATTCATTGTTTCACAATACCTTCTCCAAATCATTTCCCAGATCTTCTTCAAGAAGCCCTTCGATCCCAAACTCTTTCCTCCAAATCACAGTGTTCTTGATCATGGTAAAAGCATCCTTCGCCTTAAAATCCCTCGCACGGAGGAATTTCAAAAGCACCACATCGCTCTTCTCATCACCCAAAATCGGAATCCCCCAAATAAAAACCTCCTCCGGTGGCCGCTCCGGTTCCACTTCCGGTGCCGGCTCCGACACCTCCGCCGGAGTTGGGTCAGATTCCGGCACCGGAGTAGAGACTCCGGCTACGGCGACTACAGACTCTTCAATAGCTTCAACCGTCTTGGCCCCGTCCTCATCGACAGCAACCACGACGGTCTCTTCCACCGCCTCCGTAACCACAGGCTCCGCCGGAAGTTTTTCTCCGGATTCCGGCGCTGGGGTTTCTTCGGTAGCCGGAGCGGGTTCTTCCACCTTGGCGGGTTCTTCCACCTTGGTGGGTTCTTCTGATTTCTCTTCTTTAGGTGGCGGTGGTGGTGGTGGTGGGGCTGTAAATTCATGGTTTTTTAGGGCTTGTTCTATTAACTGTTTGAGCTCATCTAGGGCTTTTTTTTCTGGGTCTTCAAGATCAGCAACTTTATTGCTCTCTTCTTCCAAAGATACAGTTTGAGGGATTATTTCTTCCTCTGCAGATTTCTCCTCTGTAACAGTCTCCGATACCGTTACAGTCTCGGGTTTCGATTCCTCCGTTTCGGGTGGTGGTGGTGGGTCCTTCTCTATCTGTTTCTCTACCACCACTACCTCTTCCTTCGCCACCACTACCTCTTCCTCTGCCATCGAAAAAGGGTATGAAATTAGGGTTGGGGGGCGGAAAAGGGAGAAAGAGGGAGGAGATTTTTATGAGGTTTTAGGGAGGAGGAGTAAGGGGGAGGGAAGGAGGTTATAAATGGAGAAATGGGGGAAAGAACAGACTGTCAAGGGGTCAGACAGCCAGCTCAATTTTTAGGGTTTTGTGGGGCCCATGTCCGTTACTTTCTGACGCCGTTTGGTATCATTCGTTGCCGTCGAACGGCCGGCTCAGACGATTTGTGGTGGGTCCCACTCGCCAGCCTAACGGTCGTTTTTCTGTTCTGGATTTTTCCTTTTTTGTCACACAAATTTACTTATTTTGTCACACAGATTTTTCCCTTGATTCTTGGATTTTGTTGAGGATTTCTACTTCATTTTTGGTAAATAGGAAAAGACTATGTTTAGGAACAATCGAGAAGCTTTCTTGCACGTGAGATATGAGTAGGTTTGATGAGAGAGAATGTTCACACGTGACGTGAGAGGAGGGAATTTGATGAGATAGAAGTTTCACACGTGCGATAGAAGTGGGGGGCATGATACCCTTGATATTTGATCCAACAGCAGCCCACCTTTTCAAATGGGGATTTGCTAGCATCCAACTAGAAGGCATTCCGCGGAGTTTCACACCTCAGATGAATTAAATGAATAAGACAAAATCTGAGCCTATGTGGTTCCTCTCTCATGCAACGGACACCTCGTGAAATGCCTTTTGGGATGGACACTAGTAAATCCCTTCGAACTTTTTAAAGGGTCGCTTTTGGATCAAATATTAAGGGCAAATGCCCCGCTAGTGTACATGCCTGAGCGGGCACCATATAATTTCTCAGACACAAGAGAATGATGGCATGTGAGAACCATGGTTTTAAATTTCAGGCCAAAATCTGAAATTTCGGACCGAAATCGACCGACACTGGAATGAGTAAAAACCGAAACGGTCATTTATTTCGACCAAAATTCCAAAATTTCAGTCGAATTTCGGTTTTTCTGAAATTTGACCCAAAAAACCTTTTTTTAATATTAATTTAATATTTCACCGAAATTTAATATTGAATAAAATATTAGTTTCGGGTTTGGTACCAGATTTTGACCGAAATTTTGAAATTTCAAGGTCCGAAACCGGTATCGAAACCGAAATTTTAAACCTCGGTGAGAACGAACTTTGTTTCTATGTAAGATACATCTATTCTGGTTTTGTAAAGTGGGATTTTCTTTACCATTTTTGTAATTTTGGTAGTTAATTTCTTTGGGGGATTTGCTAGCTTTGAATATTCTAATTGGAATTTTTGTTGGGAAATAATATATTCGCCCCACTCTTTTACGTGGGACAGCCGCTATAGTGTATTTATGAGTTATGACTTATGACTACTCTTTTACACTAGAGGGGGCTGTCCCAAGTAAAAAATGGTGCGGATATATCATTTTCCATTTTATTATCTTAGGCCCTGTTTGCATTTCAGGAGTTTTCTGGAAAGTTTGGAAAATGTAATTTTTCCTAGAATCTCATCGTTTTCCATTGTTTGATCAGGTATGAAAATAGTAAGTTTAACCACCAGATTTCAAGCTTTATTTAGTCCATGTTTGTTTTGGATTTTGAGAAACGATTGTGAGTCCAACATTGATTATTCGACTCAATATTAAACGTAAATTTGAGTGCAATGATCAGTTTTAGAGCCAGTCAATTCTCAAAATTTAAAACCATCACGCCTTGATTTATAAGAATTTTTTGGAAAAGTTTGAAAAAGATTTTTTCCCTAGAATTTCATGCTGTTTCATTGTATGATTAGGTCTGAAAAAAGTAACACTTAATCCACCACACTTCAAGCTTTATTTAGAGAACCTTTAACTTGTAATGATATCCATCTAAATAAGGGATAATCCTATAATTTGCTTCTAAATTGTGGAAAGGAAAAACAATCCCAAGATCAATTTTTGGGAGATGATAATTTCGCACCTCCAGTAGGATAATTCACACCCCTTATAACGTGAATTATGGCAGACTTTAACACTTTAAAAGTGATGCGAATTATCCTACAGGAGTGCGAATTTATCATCACCCAAAGTTTTTCACAAGAAATATTTTTCATGCAATCCAAACAAGGCTTTAGTAGTAAAGTTGGGTTGCTAAATTCCCAAAAGACTATCGTCTCCAATTTTACTTGTCGGTCCTCTGCTATTTAAAAACTCTAAACAAGGTAGTAGTAGAATAGTGGCATCTCTCTCTCTCTCTATAAGAAGACTATGAGGGGACTAATAATCCATCCCTGACAACCAACACACTATGAGGTTCACTACTATTCTATCAAGAGATTTTGGATTTTTAAAGTCTTTTGCATAAGACAAAGTCTTGCTAAAAGACAGATGCTTTTGCTAAACTTTAAAAATATGGAGGGAAGATTCAAATTAAAGTCCCTCTTTGTTTTGAAAGCAAAAGTCTTTTGCTTGAATGGGGACTTGAACCCAAGATCTTGAAGTGTGTGTGCTTGTTGTGCTCTCTAAACCAAAGGCAAAACAAATAGTTCCACATTGCTTTGGAAGAAAATGTTTCTCATCCATATAAGATGGAGAGTTAGAGAAATACTTGGGCCTTCAAGGTGCTTTAGAATTTGTTGGATCCTAGGCTTTTAGAAGAGCATAAGCGCATGAGTAAAAAACACGCACCTAGGCTTTTAGAAGAGCACAAGCCCATGAGTGAAAAACACGTGCGCGCGCCGGGCCGAGCCGTGGCCCGGGTTTGGGTTTGACACGCCCCATTAACTGCAAATCCGTTTCAAATCTCCAACGGTCACAAAAGTGACTATTGGGACTTGAGAGAGAAACGTTAATGGCTTTAATTGTGGATTTTCCTCAACAGTCACAACCTACCATTAATGGCGCCTTCAAGGGGCTTTAGAATTTGTTGGATCCTAGGCTTTTAGAAGAGCACAAGCCCATGAGTAAAAAACACGCGCGCGCGCACGTCGGGCCGAGCTGTGGCCGTGGCCCGAGTTTGGGTTTGACACACCCCATTAACTGCAAATCTGTTTCAAATCTCCAACGGTCACAAAAGTGACTGTTGGGAGAGAAACGTTAATGGCTTTAATGGTAGGTTTTCCTCAACAGTCACAACCTATCATTAATGGCGCCTTCGGGTCTATAAAAGGAGACGAGACAGATTGGTTTGGACACACAAAAAATCCACAACATTTTTACAAAGTAAGCAAGAAAGAGTTTCTATTGGATTTTTCTGTTCATCTTCTTCCTCCGTTCCGTTCCCATCTAAGCACAGTTCTACGGTGGTTCTGGGTGGACCAGTCAGCGAGTGCACGTGGACTGGAGCCATATTTGGCGGTTTTATTTTGGAGCGTCGATTCGGGATCCCGGTTGCACCGGTAGGGGGCTGATACGATTCTTAAGGAGAGTGACCAAGTGGCACGACTCAGCCTTCTTCCTTTCAATCCGATTTACAAAAAGGTTTTCCTTCCAAATGTTGGGTATATAATATAACATTTATTATGTCTAATATAAGCCCAATAAGATAATGGCCCGGTGTAGTGGGGTCTACGTGGGCTAGAATCCATTAACCAATCAATAACCCTAGTGTATCTCTATATATAGGGTCTGGAGGCAGGAAACTAGGTATTCCAAACTAGATACCTAGGGTGTAATGCTTCAAGCAACCTTGATTAACTCTAAAAATCTCGAAGCTTTAAAAGAAAACCTTAATTTTGGATCGTCCGAATCTTATCCCCTCTAAAGAGGACGTTTGCCTCTCACGATTTCTCTTGGGTAATTTTTCAAGATCGGGGCTCTCTTTAACGTTCAAAAAAGGAACGACTACTCTCTCTTTAACCTTCGGCAATCGGATTGTACCGATTGCTATTGGTCTGCCTCTCTCTCTCCAGCCGTTGGAACTTTTGGTAGAAACGAATCTTGCTGGTGGGTGTTTCTACTGTTTTTGGTGGGCGTGTGTTTTTTCTTCAAGACTCAAAAAGAGGACGTTGATCTCTCAAACTCGTGTGATTTTTATCACCCCCTCGTATGCCCACAAAACGATTGTTTTGACTAATCAATCCACAACTCTGTTTGGAAACTACTCCCTCGTACACATTTTTCTTGCAAAACTGTGAGATGACACTTGTAAGTCGCAATCTCTTTCTCCATTAGTAATTCAGCAAAACTGTGAGATGAATTTTTGGTGGTTTGTATTGCCGAATTGGTGGCTGATTCTTTGGCGTGAATTACAGCCCCAATCCCCACAGACATTGATAAACGTTACTGTCTCAATCGGGAGGAGAAAAGAAATTGAAGCAATAATTTGAGATCGATTCTGTAAGAAATAAGGAACTGATCAAATTTCCTATTTGCCATAAGTGGTCAGTGAGATTATAGTATCTCGCTCACTACTTGCCAACCTAACCACTCTACTAGGATATGACTTAGGGATTTTTTTTTTCAGAAGTTAATGTCTAAGAGTAGTTGAGATTTTTTTTTTTAAATATGGATATTTTGTTCATTTTTACCAACTATTTACTTACATCTTAGAATATATAATGGAATCTCACAATGCAGGTCGATAGACGTGCATCATATGATGGAATCTCCAGATGACCTCATGTAGATATCATCGGATAAGAAAAGGTAATTCGAATTTTCCCAATGGTTGATTGAAACGGGGCCTATGCGAGCAAAGGTCTGAGGTAGTCAATGGCATTCTCTTTCCTTTCCACAATAATTCTAACTTCCCAAAATGACGAAATTTAGTCAGTGGCAAACGTGAAAAGTTGGAAGCAAAAAAAATTCTATGGAAAAGTAGTGAAAATATATTAGATTGGAATCTCACTCAATAGTGTTGACAAATTTACCGGACACAATCTGATCCGATTGTGCACGAATAAACGGAATAGTAAAAAATAGACAAGCCACAGGATGCACACACTGAGAATTTTACATGGTTTGGCCAAGATGCTAGGTTCACGGGCAAGAACACAATCTTCCACTCAGGGGCGGAGCCAGGAATTTACACTTGGGGGGGCCGGAATGATTTTGGGCGCCGCTTATCATTACCGGTAAAACCCTTTCTTGGTGTGGGATTTTACAAGTCTTTGGGGGACGGGGTCACCCCCACGCTATATGTGGCTCCGCCCCTGCTTCCACTAGCTGTAACAAAACAAAATACAAAGATTACAATGAGATTAACCAGCAACCCACAAACTCGTAAACCGGCCCCGATCCTCATTTTGCCCTCTCAACCAAGAACCACAGAGAAACCAAGATAAAACCCAAGAGAAACTCAAGAAGAAACTCTCTATAAACCCAAGAGAAACCGATGGGTCCCACTCTACGAGTTTGCTTTTAAGGCCATGGTATCTTCATAGTACTAATAACTTTTCCCACATTTTTGAAGTCCAACAGACTGTAATGTCGAATGAGACCCCAAAAAAATATGAAAATGAGATGTGTTTTCGTCTGCACCCATATCTTTGGGGCCCTGGCCCTGCTACATTGAAGACAATTCAAAAAATCACATTGATTGAAGGTAAGGCTGAACAAATATCTTTCAGAATAATGGTTAAAAACAAAAAAAACTGGTTCAACTTTCTCTAATTGGTCATCAATCTAATCATCTAATTAGTGACATCTTTGTTCAGATTCCACCCCAATGAATGAGATGCTACAAACTATTTATAATCTACAATATACATTTACCATGTTTCTTTTCCATGGTAATTACCATGTTTCTTTTCCATGGTAATTAGCTATTTATAATCTCCTCCTTATTAATTCGGTTCTGCGATAAACACAAGCCTGAGGATTTAGGACAGTGATAAATCGACTCCCAAATATCTTAAATCCACCCCCTATGCGTCTTTCTCTCTCCTTGGGTTAGAGAGAGAAAGAGGAGAGAGATAGACACAAAGGGGGCGGCTCTCTTCATTTTGGCAACTCCTCACATTTCCATGCACAGGGCAAGGTCTACCATATGAACCTCATGTTTTTATGGGATGGGCTACCATCAAAGCGGTATCCGTTAACGGCGTTAGTAGTGGCACATAGTTTCCGTTGCGTAGAGAGAACGAAAGGAATCAAACGGGACCCTTGCCGGGGCCCACCAGGTGGGGTTATACAAACATTTGATAATTTACCGGTCAATTGTGTCAGATTCCGGTCGATTTATTCTGACACACGGTAACCCCTTTTGCTTTCACTCTTTTGTTTTCATTTAATTAAAAAATTAAGAGCAATGATTAAGGGGTCGTTGATCTTAGGTAACGTTGCCAAGTAGTTTCCAGCTGTCTCACTGAATTATTAGCCTTATTTTTTGTTTTTTAATTAATTAAAATATTATTATTTATTATAATAATTAATTTAATCATGAAATGAAATCCGGTTTAAATCCACCTGAATCAATCCACAGCGATTTTCCAAGCAGATGTGACTACCACAAACCCACCAAACAAGCCTTGACCTCATCTTTAAGAAAGGGCCATGATATGTTCACAACCCTCTTTTTTTCCCTGGGCCACCCCTTCAAGAGTAAAAAGAGCAGTCGTGACCAAAGTTTTAAATTTCAGTTTCGGGGGTGATTTTGGTCCAGACCGTAACCGTAATTTTATCCGAAATCCTAAAATTTCAGCCGAAATTCAATTAAGGCGCTCGAAATGTCGTTATTTTGGGCCAAAATTTACCGGAATTTGGTAAATTTAGGCAATTTCGGTTTCAGAACGTTTCGGTTTCGGTCCTCACCGAAATCAGAAATTTCGGCCAAAATTTAAAACCTCGGTCATAACTCATAAGTAGACTAATGGGGTGGATGGGAAGAAAAGAGGACGAATATATCACTTTCCCTTATAAAGTTATAAAACGGCTATAGTTGGTCCCACCACAAGATTTTTGAGACTTGGGATTCTTTCTTGAGAATGATTCCTTCCTCTTGCGAGGTAAGAATTTGACGTGTACAAGACAAATAGATGGATGTGGGCCCTATCGTGTGAAAATTGCTCCAATCCTAACCGTCCAATTGTGCCTGCGATGAACCCAAATTGATTAGAACTTCATATCTTAACTTTAGAGCACGCGCACTATCTTGTAGTGGGACCCAACCTTTTCCTTGACGTTGATCTTGGCAGTTTGTAGGAGGGCCTTACATTGCATCTCCAATTACCCACTAAAAATTCATTGCCTCCAAACAAGTCATACCCATGTCATTTCCCTCTGAATTGTGGAAATGAAAAAAATTCCTAAGAAAACTTTTCCATTTGCCATTAAAAAGAGAGAAATTTTTTCCATAAAAAATATTTTTCTTGCAATCCGAACAAGGAGGACAACAGGGCTGGAGCTGCCACCCCTGCATGAGTTGGTTTGGCCCACCACATGCAGGAGAGAGGTGGTCTGGCGCATCCTACTGCCCTGTTCATTTGGGATTATGACAACCGATTGCCACCCCCAATCTGATCATTGGACCCCAAATTACATTACTTCTGAGTCCAATAATCGGATTGGGGGGTGACAATCGGTTGCCACAATCTCAAACTAACACGGCTTACATGTATACCAGTGTGTGTCATCTTTAGATTGCAAGAAAAATATTTCTTCGGGAAAATATTTGTGCTTCCATGATTTAAAGGTCCCAGTAAATAAAACTTGAACTGCTGGTTCTAGTTACTTTTTTCCATTTGAAATAAAACAATAAAAAAGGAAAAACAAAATATTTTCCAGACTTTTCTTGAGAATTCCTGCAATCCAAACAATGAAAGAAGTGTTAAAGTCTGCCACATACTCTCCTTTAAAGGGGTGCAAATTATCCTACAGGGGTGCGAATTTATCATTGCCCTAATTTTATCTTAAACAAACCCTTGGAGTTAGTTATTCTACCCATTGACGTTGTTCGACCTAAATGGAGAATAGAATCCCTATCCAGGGATAAAATAAGGGAAGTAATATATCCGCCCCTCTTTTTTACTTGGGACAGCCAGCTGCAGTGTATCTATGACTGCAGCCTGCTGTGCCATGTAATGAAAAGGGGCGAATTTATCATTTCCCGCTAGATAAAAATTGAATCATGGCAGTTTAAATTACTTTTTTGTGTAATCCAACAATAGAAAAGCATGATGATATCACTCAAATTATCATAATCATATCATTTCCTTCTAAATTGTGGAAAGATTAAAAATTTCCATCAGAAATGTTTTTCTTGCAATCCAAACCGGGCCTTATCCATTAAGCAGACATATCAAAAGCCCCGAAAGCTCGCCTTGAGTTGGAAGTAGAAGTTGAATTTGAAAAAAACTTGAATGGATTGAATGGAGATAGATTAAGAAAGTCCACTAATTAAATTAAGTTTTCTATATTTATCTCTTTCTATCACTATCTTTATCCTTTTAACTACTAGGGGTGCAAGTTGGGTCGGGTCGGGTTGAACTTTTGCTAAAAAATAAATTAGAATCAGCCTGAACCTAGCCCCAATTTATGGTTAAAGCTCAACCAAAATTCCCAAAAATTGACCCCGGGTTGCATTAAAGTGCTTCATATAAGTTCTTGTTAGGATCTCTTATATAATTATATTAAGGCCGCATTTGGTAGACATGAAAGTTTTTTCAGTAGAATATTAGTTTATCAAGTGGTGATAGAGGGACAAGGAGCGTGGGGGAAGGAGAGAATTGAGAGGGCTTACGTGAGGAGAGGGTGAGAAGTGGCTGAAAACAGGGAAAAGAAAAACTGTACTCAAATTTTTTTTTTTTTAAAGAAACTGAATATAGTTTTTGTTTTCCTTATTCTTTAGCCACTTCGCACAATCTCCTCACTCAAACACAATCCACTCTCTCACTCCCCCTACCCTCTACCAACACTTGGAAAGCTAATATTCTATGAAAAAAATTTCATGGTTGCCCAAAATGGCCTAAGAATCAACTAGCTTTAAGCATGTCTAGTTTTCTTCAAGTTTTATCAATGAATTGATTATATATTACTAAGGGATTAGCTAGCGTCCATCGCAGAATGCTTTTCGCGGATGGGCTGCATGTGAGAGCAGCCCTCATGAATGAAGACAAAATCTGCTGAAAAGTGAGCCTGTCTGGCTGCTCTCACATGCAACATCCCATCCACGAAATGCCTTCTGCTATGGACGCTAAATATAAAAAACATCTAAACATGTCTGGCTACACCAAAAAAAATTTCCATGGTGCAGAGGGTAAAATCAGACTACCACCTGCATGTTGACATATGGCAGCGCTCGTGAATACATGAAAGAGCCACTCGATCGGTCACCATTCCTAGTGTCGTTAGCCACGGCCTCCAACGGAGCGATAAGTCAAGCTCTTGACTGGTTAGGAGACACTCGGGTCAGAAGGCATTTGCCCCGAGGGACGCCTTGCGACCCTCGTCCTTAGATGGGCGAACCCTCTGAAGCCCCCTTATAACGTCATTGCATGTTGATTCATTCGCCTTAACTTGAGAGATCGCGTAGCATCCCATCGTGCCACCCATGTGCTTTCCAGCCCCACCAAGCAAGATCCCTGCATCTCCCTGTCGCCATTGGAGGCATCGCCTCTCACCGGGCACATCACATCATCGACTTATAATCACTTTTGGCTCGTCATACCGCGCCGGTGCTGGCGCCCACACAACGATTATTGCGGTGTCACATCACGCCCAAGAACACAAAACCTCCGCCTACAAAAGGGAACCCTCCACTCCACGTCCAACGACTTCTGGATTCTTCCCATCGAGCCATTACCATCAAAGCACAACACACAAATCACCACAGGTGCGCATATCCACCCGGCCCACCTAGAAGTCGTTCACCTACTCTCTCCTTTTGTGTTCAGCTCTCATTCTGGTACCTCTGTATGACTTGAGTGTCAAAGGGTTCCCCCGGACATCCTACTCCGGGTGGTCCTCAACCTTTTGTTTGTGAGCACACATTGTAGGTCGAGGCAACCTCCCTCCCTCAGGAGCAGAACATAAGGCGGGACCCATCGCGTCAGGATCATTTACACACTCGCCTGAAAGAAACAACCCTATACTTGTGTTTCTCTTTCTTGGGAACAAATTATCAAGGGGAAAAAGAATTTCCAAAAAAATAATAATAACAGTAGCCAAACATACGTGAGAGAGAATGGGTGATATAATCGTGATATGATAAAGAAAAGAAGCATAGAAAACTAACAAATTAATCGTTCAAAAATACATTGCAAACTAACAAATTACCCATTCAAAACACAAATACTGAAGAATTTCAAAACCCAAGAACAAGACAGAGTAAAAAAAGTGAGATTAGAACCCAAATGACACCCATTTATACAGATGGAGATAGAGATGATCAAACAGTGAGCTCCTCCTCCTTGTGGGTCTCAATAGTGACATCTCCCTGTGGATAGGCGACGCAAGTAAGAACCCACCCTTGATCCATCTGATCATCATCGAGGAAGCTTCCGTCGGACTGATCAACCTTCCCACCTACAATCTTGCCGGCGCAGGACGAGCAAGAGCCCTCGCGGCATGAGTAAGGAAGGTCAATTCCAAGCTCCTGAGCCTGGTCAAGAATGTAAACATCATCCGGGCACTCAAATTCTTGAGGAGGACCTTCCGGCAGGATCAGCTTTACCTTGTACGCGGCCATGGCCGTTATCTGGCCTTGAGGCCGAAGAGAGCTTGACCCATGTTAGGGAGAGCTTGGAGGCTCCTCATGGGCTGGCTCCTGCGGAAAAAGGGGCTCGCGATGGGGCCGGAGCTGCTGCCATTTTGTTGTGGGTTTCTTATCTCTTTATCGGTTGGGGAGGTTCACTGCTCTACTAGTGGCTGTGATTTGATACTATTTCTTTAATTACAATTTTACCCTTATTTTAAATTTCTGTTCTTGTTTTTTCAGCTTTTTCCTCACCAGTCACCAGTCACCAGTCACCACCCTCTCAAATCTCTCTCACCAGCACTCTCCGATCCTCTCTCGTAAATACTAGATAAATAGGAATTCCTTGAATTTTTTTCCCTCTCTACATTTCAAAATAGAACCAACATAACATAACGATAACAGTATCCTTGCACTAGATGGAAACAGAAGATTAAAAAATAAAGAGTAAGAACTTTCAGGTGGGAGTAAATTGTGGTTTCTAGATACAAAACTATCACTGTCCTAAATAAGTAAGATAAGGTTTTTCACTTACAGCCAAAAAAATGCAAAGCCTCCGAAGTCCAGAGAAAATTACAAGCCCCTCCTTAAAATAGCCCTGTGATTCCAACAAGGGACGTCTCGGCCTCTCATCACAACTAGCTTTTTTCTTCCATCTTGTCACGATGATTGGACTTTAGCAAGCTCTCTTTCTCTCTTAGTCTCTCGTCTTGGCCATTCTCTTTCTCTCTTAGTCACATTTGATGTTCCTGTAAATTCTTCTCACAAACAGAGTAGAGCCCAGATAACCAACAGCCCCTGTACATTCCAGAAGAAGTGGGGGGGAAAATCAAGACTACGTAGTGGATTTATCAATTCCGGGGGGGAGTATTTTTCAGTTGGCTCGGACCAATCTTGTGCAGAGTTCCAAGCATAGTCACACATCTTCAATATTATTTAAAATAGGCCGCTATTTTATGATTAAGGAGTGGATTTATCATTTCCGAGGGGAAAATATTTTTCAGTTGGCTCGGACCAATCTTGTGCAGTGTTTCAAGCATAGTCACACATCTTCAAATATTATTTAAAATATGCCGCTATTTTATGATTGGGAATTGCAGGGCAATTTCATGGAAAGCCATTTCACGGTTCACTTTTGTAGGTGAGAACAGGTACGTCATATGAATTAAATAAATAAGACAAAATCTGCTAAAAAGTGAGCTGCGAAATTGCCTATCAAATCCCTGTTTTTTTTTTTTTTTTTGATTTGATGAAAAAAAATCGCAAAATTTTGCTGACATACCAAAAATTACCGGCATCTTCATATTTTATTTTGGCTACTCATATTGACACTGCTATGTTTTAATAATTGCACAAACTCAGCTTGTCTTTTCTTTTTTAATGGGCTTCTAAGAGCTCTTTGGGAACTGTAATAACCTTTTAACAGACCATTTAAAAAAACCCTTTTAACCGCTTTTTAAATAATGATAGACAAGAAGAGTTAGTGCAATTATCAAAACATGATAGTGCCAATATCAGTAGATTTTATTTTTTACCTAAAAAATATCACGAAAATGTACCAATAAAATCACGATATTATTTGTTGTCCTAATTTCATTTTTAAATTTTATATATTTTATTTTCCCGAGTTTTTCCTGATATAAACCCAAAAATAAAAACTTTTTTTTTAAATATTCCAACATACCCCCTTCCCCAGAAATTCCCGAGACAAATATTTGTGGCTATGATTCCAAGAGACATCACTATTTCTGCTAACACTACAAATAAAGTATAGGTAGAAAACTCACCGCAGAGGATACCCAAACCAAAGCAAAACATGAGTGTGTAGCCAAAATAGAAGCTGGTCTGGAAGAAACCTGACATCTTGGTCTTTACATAGTAGTAGTATATGGAGTAAAAGAACACATATGCAGCAGTCGACGCCGCAGACAAGAACGAGGTCCATTGCCAATGATAGTTCTCAGCATTCAGCAAGCAATATGTGCCCACAATTGTGACACAGATAGTGACAATTACGAGAATTAGGAAAACCAGCAACATAAAACCATACACATAGTACACCTGCATTGCAAGACAAGCAAAGAGTAGCGTAGTCAGGTAAAGTATTCAAGTTATGCCCTGCACATCAAAAGACCAACAGGTAGGGTTTAGGGTTTGAGGTATAGGGTTTAGGGTTTGGGTCGGGTTGAGCTTTTGATAAAAATGAATTGGAATCAACCTGAACCCGACCCGATTTTATGGTAAAAGCTGAAACAGAATTCCAAAAATCGACCAGAGTTGCACCCCTACTAGAAATAGATTGAGAAGGAGGTCTTGATTGAAAAGCCAAAAGATGGTAATGATTAGTATTACCTTGTAATTCCAGAAGGATGTGAAGACAAAATACATCTCAATGAATATGCTGCCAAAGGGAAGAAGCCCTCCCATCAGGGACACAACGGATGGAGTGAGATACCATTTCTTCTCAGGGATAGGACGAGGAATGGTCTTCACACGGCAGGGATTATTTGGAGCACCACTTCTGTTTCTACCGACAATAGTACCGAGAAGTGCCAGAGGGAATGAAATGAATGCCCAAATTATGAACACGACAACAATTGTCCCAAAGGGAATAGCGGCTAAAGACCCATAGAATATAGCAATTGTGTTTAGTATGAACCCAATTCCAAAGCACATAAATGGGAAAAGAGATGCCGTGAGGATCATTGACTTTATCCAGTTTTTACCTGAAAAGATGAGATAGAAGAAAGCCGTCACTAAATTTATGAAAACAACTATGTCCAAACAAATTCATTAGCCCAACAAATAAGCCAGGGCACCCATCTAGTGGGACAGTCCTCGACTAGAGCATACTAGACACATTGAGCAAATAAAATTGGTTGATACAATATTGAACTCTAAATAAAGAAGAGATGAAATAACATGAAAATGGTAAGAAAATCCTTAAAAATATAATAGACAGATTTCAGAGAATTTCAGTCCATGTTTCAAGGTTTGAGTTCAGATGTACATCATTTACATGTGCAAAGTTGTCGGCCTAATATGTCAACTTGGTCACTCAGACAAACTACGAAACTTTTAACTTGACCTATTATTAGCAGAATGATATGAAAATAACTAAAAATGATTATAGCAAAAAAATTAAACTATAAAGATGCTCGAAAAAAGATCAATCAGTCGAGAGATTTTGGAAAAATAATTCAGAATATCTTAAACGATTTATGCACTAAATTTACATGCTCGACACAAAAGGTAATTCCAGTGTGATCGAAACACAGCTTTCTTTGACATGTGGCAGTTTCATGGGAAACTATTCAGCATTTCTTTAGTTAAATATTAATGAGTACCCTTATGAGTTTTTTAATTGTTTTGCTACATCTCAAGCGAGTTAATGTCATGTCATATTTGAAACTTTGCTAGAATTTACACTTAAGTTTATGTTCAAACTATTGTATAATTGAAAATTACTTTTCTTTATGAGAATTCTTCACATCAAGCTGGGGAGGCCAGATCTGTGAAGAAAATCGAGGTTTTTGGCTGTCGGGAGGCGGGAGCTTGTCAAAGGAGACCGGATCTGGCCGGGGAGGCCGTCGACAGGGTTTTCGCCGCCGGGAGGCCGGATCGGGCCGGGAAAGCTGTGAAGAACACTTCAAGCTTGGACAAACCCATTCCTCTCCTCTACCTCTCTCTTTCAGCTGTGAAGAAACTTGAGGACTTTCGCCGTCGGGAGGCTGGATCTGCCCGGAGGAGGCCGTACCTACTTATTGGGAGGCCGAAGGGAAGACGGGAGGCCACTGGGGGGGCTGTCGGGGGGGGCTGATCTGGCCAGAGGCTGTCAGGTAGAGGCCGGATCGGGCCGGAGCCCTGCTAGGTCCAAAGCTGTGGGAGGCAGTGGAGGCCCAGGGGTTGCTGAAAGTGGTGGTCATGGAGGTCGTGGGTTGCCGGATATTGCAATGGAGAGGATGGTGGAAGAAACAGCTTTGTTGCCGGATTGAATGGGGTTCCGCTGAAGCTTGGTGGTGGCACAAGGTGAAAGGCGTCGGAGATCGGGTGGTGAAGATGGCTATCATGCACGGTTAAGGGCGCAAAATTGAAATCGCCAGCTGGAATAAGGGGGAGAAGTCTGTGTGGCATGGTGGACACGTATCATGACTCGGTGGGGACCACAAATATGACACTTTTTGTTGGACTTGATACAAGTTAGGCTATTGGGTAATATATTGGGGAATGAGGATTGGTAGTATATGACGAATACGTAAGCTAATGCTACTCTATGTAGGGGGCGGTACTGTTGTAGCCTGTTAGGGGACATCTTGTCCCTTATTTGGCACTTTTTGGAATAATAAACGTCAATTTTCAATATATATATATATATATGAGGAAACTGTTGGTGCGCTTAAGCTCACCAAGCTTATGGTTCGCTTAAGCGCCCAATCACATGGGTCCCACATTTTCTGTGGTGATCCAAACCATTCATTTGCAAGGCCCTATCGTAGATAGGGGGTGTACCAAAAATCAGCTCCATAGGATCATCCAAACCCTCCATTTGTGGAGGACAAAAATGGGCAGATTTGTGGACAAACAAGGTCTGTCCATTTTGACCTCCACAAATGGATGGGTTAGGATGATTCTATGGAGCTGATTTTTGGTACACCCCCCATCTATGTAAGGGCCTTTCAAATGAATGCTTTGGATCATCCTAACAAAGTGGGCCCCCATGTGATTGGGCGCTTAAGCGCACCATAAGCTTGGTGAGCTTAAGCGCACCAACAGTTTCCTCTCTCTCTCTCTCTCTCTCTCTCTCTCTCTCTCTCTCTCTCTCTCTCTATATATATATATATATATATATATATATATATATATATATATATATAGAGAGAGAGAGAGAGGAAAGTGTTGGTGAGCTTAAGCTCACCAAACTTATGGTGAGCTTAAGCGCCCCAATCACATGGGTCCCACATTTTCTGTGGTGATCCAAACCATTCATTTGCAAGGCCCTATCATAGATAGGGTGTGTACCAAAAATCAACTCCATAGGATCATCCTAACCCCTCCATTTGTGGAGGACAAAAATGGGCAGATTTGTGGACAAATAATGTCTGTCCATTTTGACCTCCACAAATGGATGGGTTAGGATGATCCTATTGAGCTGATTTTTGGTACACACCCCATCTATGTAAGGGCCTTTCAAATGAATGGCTTTGGATCATCCTAACAAAGTAGGCCCCAATGTGATTGGGCGCTTAAGCTCACCATAAGTTTGGTGAGCTTAAGCTCACCAACACTTTCCTCATATATATATATATTCTTCAAATCAAGCTAAATTTTTGAAAGGGCCTTTCCCTTTTTAAATAATTCTCCAAAGTTTCTAATCTTTTAGATACTTTTTTTATTGGTGAGCTGGGATCGAACCTGAGACCTCAAGCTTGAGAAAACAAGCCTCAACCGTTGAGCTACTAATCTTTTAGATACTAAAATACAATCTCAACTGGATTAATGATGGTTTACAGAGAATTGTATGAAGGGGATTGATAAATCGACCCCCATATGGGGCAATGCTTAGAGAGAGAGAGAGAGAGAGAGAGATGGTCAGATGGGGTCGATTTAAGATATTAGGGGGTCAATTTATCACTACCCTTGTATGAATGGCTGAGAAAATGCCTCAAACCAGGGGTGCCAATATCGGTTGAACTGGGAACCCTCCAGCATCAGATCCAATCCAGTTTTTAAATCATCAGATGAGTCAAAACATGACATGTGATGTAAAATTGTAACTTTCTATCTGCATTTTATAATAAACACATAGAAACTGCCAATGAACTAAAAAACACAACCATATATTTCATAGTTCCAGGGTATTAACATCAAAAAAAAAGAAAGAGTTTCAGTGGAAACCCTACCGCCATTGCGAGAGTAAAGTCCACCACTAAAATAACCTGAAATGAATGACGTAAGAGCATAACATACTATGAAAGTAGTGACAATCGCTCCTCGCCTGAACCAATAACATTACAGATGATCTTAGAAGAAACTACTAAGGCCCAATGCATTTAAAAACAAGAAGCAGATATTTATAAAGACAAGACACTCAAAAGGCGGGATGCATGATCACAGCCAAACTAAAGAAAATGCACAACCAACTCGTGACAATGTGACAGGAAGCAGATCAGTTAAGGCACAAACATATCTCCACAAACTCGAACACTAAGGGCATGTTTTTTTCAAGCTTTTCTCATGAGAAACCTTTACCTGAAAAAAATTCTACCAAAAAGAATGGGTTACCAAACGTTAGAAGTGTAAGAATTTGTTGGTGTTTGAACCAAAACTATGTTTGGATGTAAAATTCTATTGATTCCAATGCCACTTGATCCACAAATTGAATTTTGAGATCTCAAAGTAGCATAGCCTCTGGGGTTTTTCTTTTGAGATCAAACAATCAGAGTAAGTTGTAAATAGAAAACAAGCAACAACAAAAAAAACGCGAATGATACGGAGGTCTCCTCCCCTTTTCTCCTTCTTGTTATTTATAACCAAACAACTAACAACATCCAATAGTAAAAAGCCAAATGGCCCATGGGAACTAATGCCCAAACTACATCAAACATCTAGAAAATAAAGAAACAGTAAAACATCTAGAAAATAAAGAAAAAGATTAGCATTATCTTCTAGTATGAACGACTACTTTCTTTTGATAAGTCTTCCCAAATTGGGATGTTTGCTTTTCTTTGTGCCAACCACCATTGAGATAATTGAGATAATGTTTATCTCAAAATAGCTTCAGGATCCTCAACGTTTCCAAGTGAATCTTCTAACAATCTTGCCACATCATCTGCCTCGTCATCAACCCCATGGTAAAAACATGCCACGTCAGCATGGCAAAAAAAACATGCAGGTTCACGGTTTTTGTCGCTAATGGTGGCACCTCCAATTGGGCCCACCACTCCACGATCCACCTGGATCTTTTGGACATTGTTGGGATTCCACACAAGAGCAAATAGTCCCACATCGGATAAGTGAAATGGATGGGGATGGGTTATAAGGGAATGGGCACCCTCTCTCTAACGGCTAGCTTTTAGGGTGAGTTCTACCTGGTTAAATTCCCTAAAAATTTCTACCAAAAAGAATGGGTTACCAAACGTTATGGACTTATGGGTGTAAGAACTTGTTGGTGTTTTTGGAAAAAATTAAGCTGTAAGCTTGAAGTTACCTAATTATTCAAACGTAAGTGTAACGACTGTGATAAGATGGGAAAACTATTTCAAAGGACCAAATCTTTAAATGAACTAAAAGCTTAACCTCATCATCATTGTTGCAAATGAGCCCTCCTCTTGATCAACCACATTCACAAGGAAGCCCATTGCAATACTCCCTCCATTTTGGCCAATTGCTCTTCTATCCCAACCTTCTTTTGTTGGACCATCATGTTCACAAGCTTTTCTTTTTAAGTTTCCATATAGCACATTCACCTACAGATCAGCATGCATGTGCACATGATGGAAGGGACCTAAATCATGTCACAGATATTCGAGACTTCCACTAACGGTTATGCCTACAGGGAAAATGTGTCAACTTGTGACCCTTAGCCAACAAATTAAATTTAGTAAATCCCTTATCTCAATGGAACCTGAAAATGAGGTTAAGTAGGCCTTTCCACCAAGTACGAGTGCTAAAACCTCTATGTTGCTCGAGCCATTGACTATTGTTTATTTTTTAATGATGGAATAAATATATTAAAAAAAGGAGAGACCTAGAAAGTGAACCTAGGAGATCCTGCAAAAATTAAGGGATGTAACAAAGAGAAAAAGCAAATCATCCCTCAAGACCTGGGAGAATCCTCCAAAACGACCAGAGACGGGAACTGGACACCATCTCGAATGCGCATCTGCCTGCTCATCTGTCCTTTCTTCTCATATCATTGACATCTAAATAGATGGCCAGGATTCAAACCTAATTAGAAAACCTTCAACAGATTTATAGTCTGTCGTTCTGCCTATTCGGCCACTCTCCTGAATAATACAAGAAAATCACGATGTCATATGCTTTTTTCTTAATGGTGTCATGATGTCATATGCTATCCAGGCAGGAGCTAGAAAGATGCAAACTCTAGTGCTACAAGACAAGAAAATTGTTTTCTAATACATAACACGTCTCTAGATGATACATTTAGTTCTCCTAGGCATTCTAACTCCTATTCAAACAACCATTAGTCATTCATTTTGCAAATAGGCATAGCAAATGAATATCATGTCATGTCTTTGACCCATTAGAAAAATAAGCTTATTTTACGACACAAGGTTCTGACATAACAAAGGTTAGATATAATAAAATAATGATGAGTTTCAAAATAATAGGGTTGACAGTCCAGAAATTCATGTACTCAAAAGCCCATTGAGTCAATCAATCGATACTCTACTTGAATTAAATGGGCAACCCAGTCATATAAAAGGTAAAAAAGAAAGAAAAAAAAAAGAGCAGATGAGTAATTAAATATCTCAAATAAATTGAATGTTACACCTTGACTCAACAGAGCTTTATGGCTCAACACAATGCTATAAAACTTGAATGACTTGCTCAAGTACTCGACCACTTTTGAATCAACTTACCCTAAGGTTGAGTTTTAAAAAGGCAATTCAATCTTTAGAAAAGAGATCAATGAGTAATCAAATATGTCACATAAATAGAATTTTTGCATCTGTACACTATCAAGTTTTATGGCTCAACTCGGAAAAGTTGAATGACTGTTGAATGGTCCGTTCAAGCAACTCAAACTAAGCACCTCCTACACCTGAATTCATTTTCGAGTTTCAAAAGCTTGTGAGTGTAAGGCCAATAATTAATATGTGATAAAAAAAAAACACATATATGTATAAGTATTTAATCTATAAAAATATTTGTCTAGTTTGTTCAGTCAAAAATTGTTGAATGGAGGCCATGATGAGTAAAACCTAGCAGCTTGTAGCTTATGAAATTAGCTACAATAAAGAACAGATCCATGCATTGTTTTGTTTCATGCCGTGTGAGCAGCCGTCATATCACATTAACACGAGCATGTTGTTTTTGTTTACCATATGCAGAAATAGCTTACATTTGACATAATTCAAAATGCAAGATAATTTTCCACATACAAAAAACATTAATGAAGGACAATAAAAAAAGACCATCAACCACCTATATGGGATACCGCAAACTGGTAATAAGAACTAGTATCTGGTTCTCACATACCCAATGTACAACATCCCAATGATTGCCAATATGATGACAAGAAGAACAAGCATCGCAAGCTGAGCACCTGTACCAACAACTGCTGAAAGTACAGCCAAATTGCGAGGAGGGCGAAATACATCTCCATGCACCAGCTTCCAACCAGACTCTTCATTCACATCTCTTTCCTGGTGATTCAAAAAAAAAGAAAAAAGAAAGAAAGAAACCTAAAAACGGGGATGAAGATTAACAATAGTCACCCAACATTCAAGCTTCTAGAACTTATTAGACATTTTCAACAGACCCAGTTGTCAAAGGAAAACACACAAACATTCAATCAGAACAAAGTTGAGATGGAGTCACCACTCACCAGAGTCTCCAAATCGTCATCTTCCCGAGCATACTTCGCATAATCATTTCTAAGAGTTCGCATTAATATCATCATCGATACCAGACCAGTTAGGAAAATAACCATCATGAAGGAATTGAAGATGGAGAACCAATGAATCTGCACATATCAAAATATCTTTTTTACATTTTCTCAAAAAGATAAATCTTCTTTACATCTGTAAAATGAAAAGGACGAAAATTAAAGTGCAGACAGCAAAAGCATCATAAGAATGTTATGCTTCAGCAGCACACATCTTAACAAGTTCAGCGATAATTTTATCAATGTTAAAATGGCATATAGAGACTGCAGACAACAATCAGAGGATTGACAGCACAAACTATATTCCAAGTAATACGTCTCCAAAAGATTATGTAAGAAAATAGCAAACAGTCTCCAAAAACCCAAAACACAACTATTATGTAAGCTATGAGAGGAAAATTACCTGGTGCTCAAAGAAATGGTAGTCCAAGTAAACATCAAAGCGTCGTCCAAAGGTTATATTTGTTGAAACCCATTTGATAGAATATGTAAGGTCTAATGTTCTCCCAACCTCCAGGGGCTTAGGATAATCTTGAGTAAGATTGACGGTTATAATCTGCAAGGAGTAAAATGTTGCTTAATATTTTTTCAGGAAGTGGTTTCATAAACTACCATCCATGGCCAGCAATTCTTGGAGGGGACACACCTGATCTCCATTGAATTCAACAATAAGACTCATGTGACTGTAAAGCAAATGTTTATTTTCATTGCTTTTATAAGGATGAAATTCACCAACAAAGCCTGGTCATAACGTGAACATGTTAGAACAAACATAAGCATAAGGGTCCAGACTGAATTAACCGGAAAAACTCGGAAAATGAAATATGAGTAACATGAATCCATACCCCATGCAGGCAAGTCATCTGGCACAAGTAGTCAACATATGCCGGGGTTGATGGCGGCCAAACAAAGAAAAGAGAGTAAGCACCCCAACGAAAATTCTATGTAGAAATGAATAAGAGGGGAAGTCCAACTTGAGAAATATTTTATAAAGAGAAAAAAATCTAGTAAAGAATGCAAGGACATAATAAACGACATACCCATGAAGAACTCAAACCAATATGCGTTCTCAATAGCATCCTTGAACTGATTCACCTTTGCCGCATTCAGTTCAAGTGCACAAATAGATTTCCGATCAACATTTTCTGTCAGATAATGATCAGAACCTTGCTTATTTTGGGATGCTGAATTCAATCAACTATAGCAGCTTTATATTATTTGATTCATACACCAATGAAAAAATGATTCATACACCAATGAAAAAATGAAGACTATAACAAGGAGGTCTACATACTCCGAAATCTTATATCAATCTGGCTGTCAATGAGCTCATTTCCACCCAATTCCTCACCAAGTCCACCCCACTTGTGAGCTGGGTTACCAGATGGCTGGCAAAATGGAAGACTGTAATAGTTATATGTTTCTTGAGGATTATTGTAAGGGGCAACCTTGTTTACCCAGAGTGTAACAGGATCATCTGCTTGATACTGCAGATATAAACCATGGAAACTGTTTGTAAAAGACAAAGGAGTGATAACAAAACTAATTCAGAAAAATATTTGTAACAAGAATATCATAATGGCTCGGGTTTACTGAACGGAAAGAAATAGTTGTACTTTGGCCTCCATGCACTGAGTTCTAGAATGGTGACTTCTACTTCGATAACAAGACAAATCGAAGTATGCAAATTGATTCCAACTTAGTATGCAGCATGCATAAAAGATGTTAGGTGGAAAGCCTTACAACAAGAAAGAAACAAACTAAAATGATGAACATGGAGTGCAACACTAAAACATTTTATAAGCAAATGTGCCACTAATGTTGCAAGTCGTACACAAAAGTAGAGTGCAATTGAATGCCGTGAACTTGCCGCTTGCTTCTTCGAATTATATCAACACTTTACTCCTACAACCACTTATTCGTTGAGACAATACCCCACTCCAGGGAAAAAGGCTGATTTGAGGATGAGGAATTAGAAAATCCAGTTGCTTTCTTTCTTTCCATCCTTAATGGAAACCTTTTTTGACTTTTAGGAATTAGGCAATAAGTTGGTTATTTCGACAATTGTAACTTCTTGACTTGAATTTTTCAAATATTTGGGAAGGAATCAGAATAATGAAGAATTCAAAATAATATTTGAGTTTTATATCTTGATTTTATTTATTTATTTGATTATTTCTCCTTCCAAAAGAGATAAGAGCCAGTTAATAGGAAAAATTAATAAGGATCTAAGTTCTGCTTATTATTATGATATTATATACAGATTGGATACAAGAGGAAGATTCAGGATTTAATCTGTTCTCTACGAATGATATAAAGACAGAATAATAAGGAACAGAGCTTACTTTTATTTTGGCACTTCAGTTATTTGATTGATTCAATCGTTTAAAAAATGCAGATAAGTGTTAATAGAATTAGTACATGCGTAGGAGGCATAAGTTGGATTTATTGAGTACACGCAGACATAGCTATCTAGCTATCAACATAACCCCATTATGTCTAATTCTTGTTCCTATTTGAGCATTTCTAATTTCTAGTTTTTAGACACAATTAGTGAAGGACCAAAGAAACTCTCTAGTTAAGACAGTGCACGTGGGATGTATTTTTTAGTGGTAAGGTTAAAATTCCTTTTAGGTTGACCATGTCAAGTGGTGTTATATCAGTGTTTCAAATGGCGGGTCAGAACACAGCCATTGCAAATCCTAGTCAACCCGGCACGACGTGATCGAATACTCGATTGATGCGGTCATAACACGGGAGTAAAAGGAGTTTGATTGACTTTGTAGGGCAAAATGCGGACTTGGACAAGAACATGTCCAATGCAAAAAGGGAGTCAGACTCGTGGGAGTCCATGGGGACACGGGGGAGTTTTGAAACTGTGGTTGTGTAGTTGATGGATTGCGACGATGCATAAGAGGAAAGGGAGTAGGGGAAATTTTGGTTCTGCGAAGAATTAGAGGTGAGGAGATTTGTTTGCTAGATTGTTGGTTACGTTAGGCCGGTTGTATATGTGTAATAGATGTAGGGATTGTCATTTTTGGTTCCATTAAGGGTCTTTCAGTGAGGTAAATCAAAAAGAAAAAAGTCAGAACCCTCAATGTATTAAAATTATGGTTTTGGTTTCGGATTCGGTAGCTACAGAAACAGAAACATTTTGTTTCGGTTGGAAATTTCAGTCAAAATCCTGTAAAATCACGGAAGCGTATGGAAATATATGCAAATGATAGAATTTTAAGATGAAACTTCAAGAAACGCTAGAATAAGTACAAATACACACTTAGAAACCATCACATAAGCAACACAATCATCCATAATGGTTTAACAACATCAAACATCTAGTGACATGCACGAATGTCTGATAATTCAATATATACCACATTTCACATGTAATTTATACAAATATTTATACATAATACTATATTTCACATACAATTCAAATAAATATAATTATGTAATATATACTGATATAGTATAACACTAATACACTTACAATTATGGTTTCAGCATTCATTTCAGTTTCGACATGCATTTAGGCCGGGATGGAAACAAAAAACATTTTGATCGTTTCATGTCAGTTTCGGTGAAAATTTAAAACCATGCCCTGAAAAGGCATATGCTGCCACTTATCCAGGTTTTGATTGTCTATACTAAAACCTACACCTACAGATAATGGCTTTTAAGTTCATGTGGGGGATTACATGGAAATATTCAATAAGTAAGAAGCAATTAATTGGGAATTTCGGGTTAAAAAAACAAGTATTAGATAAAAGACGACAACTAAGATCATTACATAGAGTTGTTGTAGCACTTATATGATGAAACAGATGCAGGAGAGGTACTTGCATAACAAGCCAGATATGCAAAAAGGGCACTTGATGCTACATGCAAGGCAATAATAGCTTAGAAGCTATGATTTGGCCGACACTTCGAATTTATTGCCGACTCATGTGTCCTACCGTGTCCGACACGACACCCGTGTCGACACTCCTTTGGACACTTTTACTTGTATTGTTGGAAGTGTTAAACTTAATGTGGTGTGTGTGGACTTGTTTTTGTACCATGTCAGGTGTGACATTCTGTTTTTTATTGAATATTGTGTTTACCTCATTTAGACAACTCGTATCCATATCGAAACTCGAAACTAAACACACGAATCTATATCCACAAATCATAATTACATATACTTTCTATTTTAGCCGTGTCCCCGTTCTAAATTTTGGGGGTTTGACGTGTCCGTGTCCACAAATCATAGCTTAGAAGTTAAATATGGGGAATTGGTGCAATTTAATTAGCAAATAACTCAATCTATAGCACTTCAATTAGACTCAATATTCTTCTTGGACAGCCTATGTCTCTTAAATTCATAATGACTTGTGGGCTATTTCGTAGGAAGAAGACCGTACTTCATGGCTCTTAGAGACCTCAAACTATTTGCCCTGGAGAATGGGTTTTTTTTCTATTCAAGTTTACAAATCCAGCTGATTGTACCAAGGTGCTGACCGTACTTCATGGCTCTTAGAGACCTCAGACTATTTGCCATGGAGAATGGGTTTTTTCTGTTCAAGTTTACAAATCCAGCTGATTGTACCAAGGTGCTTGAACCCCCAAATCACAATTATAGTGGATGAGCCTTGATCCTACAGAGGTGGACCCCGAAAACACACCTCGAACATCTAAACCTCTCCTCCATCCCAGTTTGGACCTGATTCCCAGGACTCCACTTGAAGTACTGGACCAACCACGGCCTAAACAAGCTTGCCAGCATCATAGGAAAGCCCCTTTACATGGACTCCCAACTAGCGAACTCCTCAAGATTAAGCTATGCTAGAGTCTGCGCTGAAATCACTGCTTTTGAAAGCTTTGCCAGACAGCATTCAAATATGCACACCTCTAGGGGTCCAAATGCAAAGGCTGGGATATGACTAGAAACCCAAGTTCTGTAGTGTTTGCAAAGATAGCCATCCCACTGAGAATTACCAACATACTCCCCAAGCCCATCTAAAGCCTCCAAAGATGGAGTGGCGACAAGGAAGGAAGGAAGTGCTTCTGTACTATAAAACACAGCAAGACAGAAAAACATGAGGCACTAGAAGGGCATGGAATTGGCAACATGTCAAAAGGACAGCCAAAAGGTAATACATAAATCAAGGAGAATAATATCAATAGATACACAGTCCAAGAATCTGAGGTCGATGACATCCCACAGTCTGAGGCTGAAGAAGTATATAGACAAGTCCCGCCAAAGCCCAAGACGCCTCAGAAGACGAATTATTGACGGATCACGACGACTCTGAAGGTGATCCAAAGAAGAAATATCCTCACAATCCCTACTAAAGACGTTCCACGCTCCCAAATATCCCAAGCTACAGATAAGCAAGCCGATTATGTAACTCAGCACTTATCCACTGAGTGCTGAGTTACATTCACAACAAGGTTGAATTCTTCTGGACCAAGAATTGTAGAATTTGGATCATTTGGAATCCATCGTTTCCCCTATTAGTTATTGTTTCCAGGGAGAGTTAGAAGAATTTGAATCATCTAAAATCCTCTGTATTCCCTCATCTTGTAGATATTGTATCTTAGTGCTTTGTACTATCGATTGTAATATCTTTTTATCTTAATACATTTGCAGGGGTCCCGCCTAACGCCGGCTTACCTACCAATAAATAAATAAATCGTATCCCCCCAAACATAAGAAGCCTCTACCCAATGACCACCTCTTTTAATGGCACCTCTACCCATTGACCATTTTAATGCAATTTAAATCTGAATAACTATGGCATATCTATAATTTCTTCAAATATACTTAAGCAAGGCGTTAAAAACAATCACACTTCCAATTCTATTCCAGCTTCTGATGTACAGATATTTAATGCATCTGCTAATACATAATCCCACAGCAATGATAAACTGGAATACAGAAAAATCTAGTATATGTAGAATCCAAAATCATTGGGACTTAAGTCAGGTCACGAGATGATAGAACTGTGTGATATTGAAGTCAACCCAACAGACCAAGAGTAGTACTACTTCTCTGTATCGGTCAAAATGAAAAATGAGCATTCACAAGTCCTCATTCTGTAGCTTTTCAAAAAAATGACATCAAGAATGTTTTCCACGTAAAAACGCTACATTTGCAATACTGAATGGCAAGAACATGCTGATAATTAAGGCAAAGTTCTCGTGTCAGAAAATAAAGGTTAATTGTCAGTGGACACACTTGAACAATCCAAAATGAGCACATCATGTACAACTTCGGATATCGGAGAAGAATGGAACCGATCCGAAAAGAATTCAATTACAATTACAGATAAAAAAAAAAGATGCAAAACAAAAATAGATCAGATCTAACCCTAGCCGTTGTCTTCGCAATGAAAAACACAAAAACATAAGCAACAGCTCTAGAACCAAACAACACTACTTCGTTCGATCATCCAAACTCGTTACCATTCAGAACACAACAAAGATCAAACAGGCACCGTGATCTGAAACATTTTAAGCCACATACTCAAAATTAAACCATCAAGTGCCACGGATCGCTCCATTTTAATCAAATGAAAGAGAGCTCCACATAGCAGCTAAAAAAACGCCATAATCTCAAGCATTCCGGAAAATTAATCTAGATCTGAAGAAAACTAAATCGATTAGGAGAAAGAAACAACACTGAAATCAGAAGATCTGCACACTCGATCGATTTTAGCAGAGAAAAAATCGAGACCTCGGCGATTGAAAAAGCTAGGGCTAGACGTCGAACATATGATCTAAAAACTCGAAATTCGAAGCATTTCGGGAGGAAAAAAAAATCAGAGAGAGAGGGATTAAGAAGCGAGAGGACCTTGTGGTCTGATTCGGAGGCGAATGAGGGCTCGAGGAGGATCACGAAAATGAAAGCTACGAAGAGAGAGAAAGATCTGACGGTGGAAAGCATCTCTCTGCACGAACACTACGTTGAATCTGCCGTGGAACTGGATTTCACGTCCAAAGGCCCTTTTTGCGTGAGGTTTTTCTCCTTTTTTTTTTTGGCCTCGAAAGAGGAAGTAGGAGAGGGAGACAGGAAAATCTTCGATTTCATTAACCTTTTACGTTAGCAAAATACAAAGTGCAATGATAGATTCGCACCCCCTCTTAAACGTGAAAAAGCGTTAAAGTCTGCCGCATAATTCAGGTTTCAGAGTGCGAATTATCCTATAGGGGGTGCGAATTTATCATCTCCCAATACAGAATACAAAATGAATCCATCTCCAAAGTCCAATTTCCCTTATTATGAATAACTAAAGTGAAATGTTATCAGCACTACTGTATTTTGATGAGGCCACTCCTCACTTTATTAAAACTACAGTATGGCCCGCATGGATGATCCAAACCGTCCATTAGATGGGCCACACAGCCCAAATAGCTTGTGCCCTAAAAATCATTTATGTAGATTGATCCTAACTCTCCGATCTGAATGTTAGAGTCTTGATCCTAACCCTCTATAGATCGAAGGGTTAAGATCAACCTATGGAAATAATTTTGGGGGCACAACCTATTTAGGCTATGGCCCATCTAATGGACAGTTTGGATCATCTTACGGTGCGGACCATACCGTACTTTTAATAATGTGAGGAGTGCCCTCATCAAAATACAGCAGTGCTGATAGCATTTTCCACGCCACAATGGCTCACGCATATGTTGACCGTTGATCTAGTGGCCCAGTACCTTGATCATGGGCTGAAAATTGTCAAAATCATTCAACCCTAAAACAACCCGATTGGTATATACTGTTTGATTATTTTTTCCTCCACTTTGGATACAGAGATTTAAAATCCACAAAGGGCTACTGATATTGGTGCTACCATATTTTGATAATTGCACAAACTCGTCTCTTATTCACTGCACATTAGACATATGATACATGTACGATCGAGATGACTGGGACTCGTGTCAATTGAGGAGCATAATAAAACAACTTATGTGCTGATTTGGGAGAATTTGGATTGTAGCCTTGTAGGTGAAAGAATTATGGAGAAAACTCTATTGGGGTGCTTTTGCGTTATATCTATGGAGAAATTTTACAAGTAATTCACATGAAATACATGATTAACATCTGCTTAGCTACGTATAACCGAGGTTTTAAATTTCGGTTTCGGCGGTGATTTCGGTCTTCATCGAAAACCGAAATTTTAGGCCCAAAATTCGAAATTTCAAGTGAAATCCACAAAATCAAATAAAATATTATTTTATTCCATAGAAAATTTCTAATGAAATTTCGGGAAATTATTATTTAATGGAATAAAATCTACTTTTTAGGTGAAATCCCTTAAATTTCAGCCGAAATTTCCAGGAAAACGAAATTTAGATGGAAATTATATACCTAATTTCGATTTCGGTTTCGTTCTCGACCGAAACCCCAAATTTCGGATTTCGGTCAAAATTTAAAATCTTGCATATAACTACTTGTGTTTGAAATTCAAAATATATAACTAAAATAACTTCCTGGTCCACCACTATCATGATCCAACTGTCAACTGGTTTGCACCCGGCAAGAGTAGCGGGTGCGTTGTGTCGGTTGATCCCAGCAAGGGATGTTTGGTCTTGGGAGGAGGCGGGACTGATGTTGTGGTCCCTTTGATTGGGAATGTTGGTGGCTTCCCGTGGTTTGTTCGCACTTTGCTTGTGGCAAGTGCTTATACCAAAAGGGATGTTTGGCCTCAGAAGGAGACGGGACTGATTTGATGATCCCTTTGTTTGGGACTGCTAGTGACTCCTATAGCTGGTTTGCACTTTGCTGGTGGCAAGTGCGGCATTTGGCCGAAAGTGAGGCAGGTGTTGTGCCAGAAGTGGTGGCACATTCAGGGATAAACGAAGGGGTGCAAGTTGGCCATTTCGGAAAACCGCCCCAAAGGAAATTCGAGTGCAGCTGAGGAGAAACTTGAGAGTTGCTTGAGGGAAAGATTCAAGTATGGTCATTCTACCCTTATGGAGTTTGATGGAGTGCTCAGAACCATCGTCAGCATTAGGGATCGACAAAACCTTCATATAGTTTGATGGAGTCCGAGAAAACCATTGTTGTTGAGGATAACTCCATAGATTGATAAGACAGTGGCAGGCAGAAGTTAGGGCAGTGTGATATGAAGGTAAGGAGGTCAGTAAGGGCCAAACTGTTGAAGTACCAATGGGAGCTGTTTTAAAGATTGTGAAGTAGTTGCTATTGTGGAACTGAGCTTCACAGAGTGCTCAATATCGGCGAGGGCATCGACGTTATCAGGTGGGGGAGTGTCACAGGAAAGCAATTTAGGGCAACCTAGTCTTCGCAGCGTGCTTCTTGTCACGGGGATGCAGTTGGCATTCTGGGCTATCAATGTCATGTAAATTTTCAGGAGCACATAGCTAACAACACTTTTGGTGGGCACTCTTGGTTGAGAGGGTTGGTTGCCTATTCCTTTACAAGAGGAGTGGGCCCCGTGACATGCTGACTCCTCTCCCGATAGGCCTAGCAGATGTAGGCAAGAACCTTGGTGGTTTGCTTGTGGGTTGCAAGAGGACTTGCTTGCACATGTGAGGCACATAATAGGAAATCATACCACAACTCATGTGCGTGCCCTAAAGGAGCTTTCGGTGCGGATTGAGAGTTATCCATAGGGATGCTCCAATTTATTTGGTCAAGGACGGGTGTGGACCCCGATCCCGAGGACGAATGTGGCGAGGGACACGAGGTCCCCCGTCGATCCTCTAAGATCTCCACAATGTGAAGGAGAGCTCTACCAAGGAACTCTCGAAATGGTGCCACTCACAGCATGGGTGGCGATATAAGTGAGATACCTCTCGATTCCAGGACCGGCCCGGAACCCAGATGTACCTATAACAAAGAAGAGTCGCCATCCAGGGAAGTAGGCCCTGGATCCCATGAAATGCTCTGTTGCAACGGATAACCAGAGATACAAAAGTCCGTGCCTGGTGACGAATGGGGAAGGTGTTAAGCGCCCCCAATTCGCCCAAGTGCAAGCACCTGGTCTCTTATGCCATTTTTAATTAATTTTGAAGAGTTTTGGGCTAAAATCATGTGAAATGGGAACGAGTATCCCCGAAGAAACGTCTATCTAAGCATGCATGACCTGGGGATGGGCAAAAGAAAATAAACATCCAAATCTTAACTCACCGCATCTACTCCTAACCCATCACATCTAGGAAAGCAGTAACATCCACACGCACAACTACAGCTAAGCAGATAATCAAGATAAGATGAATAAATGCTACAACTAAGCAGGTGAGAGGACAGATAAGCACGGCAGTAAACTATCAACGCAATAGAATAAACACACTAGCATGCGAGCCTATGTAAGAGATAATGCTAAGAAAATAATAATCAATCTCATGCTAGAAAAGTAAGCAAGCTAACAGTAGCACATAAGAAGTCAAAGATAAACACACAATGAGTTAAAAGATACAGAGAAAGAAATGAATCGAAAAATCAACGGTACATGAGGACCGAGGATGCCAGGGAAAAGAAAAAGGGAGCGTACGATAGGCTCAGGGAACGATTCTAATGAATCAAGCTCAGCGATCCTGATCCGCTAAAGATCGGATAAATCTCACGATCGTCATAGCCTATCGTTGGGCTCAGCGAGGACAGTCCCTGTGAAGGGGCCACGCTACGTCATCGCCCGTCCCAAAACCCGATGAAACGTCGGAAAACCGATAACACCGGCAAACCACGATCAAAATCGGAAATGAAAGGAAAAGAAGGCTTCGAGTGACCTGGCAATCACCGTCCTTGCCGATTTTGGTTTTTTGTATTTTTGAGAAAAGCTTGAAAGATATTTTCAGATGCTGAAATGATTTTTTTTTGAAGGGTTTAAAAGATTTTATTGAAAAGTTTGAACGATTTTATTGAAAAGGTTTGACTGAACTTGGGATGATGATCCCAAGCTGCCTACGTACCCTGTGAAAAGGGATCAAGCCAACGTAGTTCGAAACAGCTTTTCGAAATACGCTTTGAGTGTTTTTTGATATTTTTTGGATTTTTGTTATTTGATTTTTATGTATTTTTATCCCTTTTGATCGAAAGGGGGTTTTGGCTCAGGAGGTTGTCGTCCGTCGTCGCCTAAAACCCGACGAGTGTTCCGAAAATCGATAGGGATCCCAAAATGCAAGGAAAATCCCTAAGGAACGTATGAAGAGAAGACCCGAAACTGAGGAAAGGAAAGAAACCCCTAACCCTGTAAGAAGCAATTATCCTGAAGAAGACGGAATCCTAAACCCTCTGGAGAGTCCTAGGACAAGAAAGGGGATAAGAAGGGTAAGGGGCTGGCTCAGGAAACATCCCGTCATCGCCTCCTAAACCTAAGAAAACTCTGGAAATCGACAAAGAACCCTCAAAAAATAAAATTGATAAAATTCTGAACCAGAGAAGAGACCTCAACCAAAGCCAAAGTACATCTTGAAAAGGGAGAAGAAAGGGTATATGCAAAGGAAGTCTTCTACTTTATTTTGTCTGTGAAAAAGATCCCTTAACTTTAACAACTTGCAATTTACAATCCAAGCTAAAAACCTGATGAAAGTATGGATTAAAATGAGCAGTATACATGAAGGCTGTGGTGGCTCAAAATTGGAAACAAAAATCAATTTCATGTAAATGGTTATGGTAAGACATTTGGAAATTTTAAACTTAGAAATTAAGATTCAGATTTCGATAAGCCATTTAAAATTGCAGGCATTAACATTCCATCATGATATAACTACAACCATTCTCTTTTCAATGCAACATCTCATCATGTCTTAGATCCATCAACACTCCATACGAGATTATCATTTTACCTCCAAGATGGATTCTGATGAACCAATTTCTATAAAAAAAGACAAGTTCATTGGTGCTAAAATTGGTTAGTGCTAACACCACAAGTCCAGGGGCATGGATATGAGCACTATAATGCTTTGACACTAAATTCACCATGCCCTTTACGATTAGAGGCCATCAGGAGTCATTAAAACTACTTGGCCCATTCGCATTAGAAACACCAGCTACCATGAAATTGGGAGATGACCAAAAAAAAAAGAAACTTCTTCGGTTGCTAGTATTTGGGTCTAGCTACTCGGATCACAGATGCGATCCATTCCTCTAAATTTAAAAATTAAACAAGATATTAACAGAGAGACCCCATACTGCTGATCATCACAAGGAATTTGCACGAACTAAATTTATCAATTCACCTTGATCTATCCTCTAAATGAAAGCTACAAATGGGGATAGATGTTACCTGAATCGTTGTCCGAGATGGAATCAAGATCCATTCTGCGAAATCCCCTCGCCGTTGCCGCAAGAAATGAATGAACAAATGACAAGAGCTTCAGCTACAGAGGGGTGGTTAGATCCAAGGTAATTGTCGGAGGAAACCAAGTGGCTGGATTGAATGGGGTCTTGAAATGGGTTTTAATGAAATGGATGGGCTCTAGGTTGGGCAGAACTGGGGTTTAGATCTGGGTGAGTCTGAAGTGGGTTTCGTTTTTTTGGAGGTGGGGAAGATGGGTTTCGGCTTTTGGGGGTTGAGGAAGGTGTAGGTGGAGGGCGATGGGGGATTTTCGAAGGGTTGGGTGGTGGTGGAGCTGGAGGTAGAGGACGGTGGTGGTGGTGCCGGATTTTCGAAATACCGAAATGGGTTTCGGTTTTTTAGAAAATGGGTTTTGTGGTTGGGGATTGGTGGGGGTTGGCCGGTTGCAGAGATGGGTTTTTGGTGGGGTTTCGGTGGTGTAGGAGATGGGTGTGGGTTTGTGATGAAATGAGTAGAGGGTTTGATCGAAATGGGTTTAATGGGGGTGGGTTTGGGTGACCAGAGAAAATGAGGGGGAAAGATGAGAGATGGAGGTGCGGTGGTGGTGATGGGGTTGGTTGGATCTCCGGTGGGATCGCCGGAGGAGAAGCCAAAAAATAAAAATAAAAAATCGCTCTCTCTCTGCAACTCGAAAATGGATTTTCTCTCTATTTTCCTCTTCCTTTCTCTCGGCTTGCTCTCTCTTTATCTTCCTCTCTATGTGTATTTTGGCTGGGATTTTTGGTGGTAGTGATGGGGTGGAGTTTCGGTTTGCAGAGATGGTAGAGGTGCAGTGGCCGGCCGGAGTTGTGGCTGTAGCTGGTGGTGGTGGTTTGGGAGATAGTGGCTGTGGGTTTGGGTGGTTGATAGTGGCTGAGGGTGGCGGTGGTAGTTGGTGGCTGGTTTGGGTGGAGAAGAAGATGTAAATGAAATGGGTTTGGGTTTTATAAGTCTGGGTGGCTGTGATGTAGATGGTGATGGTGGAGGATGGGGGTCGTGGTATGGGTGGAGGATGTCGGAGTGAGGCCGGAGAAGATGGCCGGTGGTGGTGGTTTTCGATGGAGGTGGTGGACTTGAGGATGGTGGTGGTGGTCAAGGAAGAGGTTTTTTCTCGCTCAGCTCCCTCTCTGCTTTTTTCTTTAGAAAAATTTCGGCCTCTCCCTTACCCACGAGATTCCTATTTTTTTATAGCTAGGGTTAAAACCCTCCTCCTAATCTGAGCCGTCCATTTCATTCCCTTCTCATCTCAGCCGTCCATCTCTCTCTTTTAGCCTTAATGCCCCCCTAGAAACCCTAAAACCTAGAACATTCTAGATGATCTGAGCCCTACACTTCACCTCTTTGATCTGATGGCCTATGCTTGTGGCTTGTAGAGAAAGAAATGCAAGCTTCCAAAAATGCCCTCCTGAGAGGAGGATTTTACATTTTTATCAACATCCCTATTACCCCCCTTTTTTATTTGCTTTAATGGGCACCCGCGCTCGGCTATCCCACCCCTTTTTTATAAAGAGAAACATATGTTTGCCCTCTCTTTCTTCCATGGACAACCTTTTTTAACGTACTTTCTACGCTTGAAAGGGGGGAATGATATTGACAGAACCATATTTTGATTTTTGCACAAACTCGACTTGTCTTTTCTTCATGATATCCTCTTACAGGGCACCTTGGGAACGGTGATGACCATTGACAAATTTTTTTGAACACCGAGACGAGAATCACGATGGGCTAGCGAAAATGCTATTTGGAGCTTAGTGGTACCAAAAATGGGAGAACGTTAATACCAAAACTCACGGGTATTTTATAACTCTTTCAAATTTTTGCGAAAATGAGATAGAGGATCAGGGCAATTGAACGGAGGATGCCAATGGGGTTCAGAGATCACCCAGGCTTTCAAACGATTTCCAAAATATGGAAATGGGCATTTTTAGGGTTTTCGGGTTTGATTTTTCGAAAATTTTGAGATTCGGTTCCAGGATCTCGACTCAACTTCAGGATTGGGATTTATTCGATTTCGAGAATTTATTCGATTTTAGGGAAAATGGTCTGGTCAAAATGGGGTGTCTACAACGGGGGGCCAGTGACAATGCATGTTGGGTTGGGTTCCCACATGCATTGCGCGTACGGACCGGTGCAGGGGGGCTAACTATACTATTTGCCTTCTGCACCGCGGTACGTCTTGTGGATAGGCCAATCTCTAGGTCTTTCATGAGTTTGTGCCGGAGCGACCTCAGTTGCCCTCGCGAGGTGAACACCTTGCGGATTAGTCCATGAGGCATCTTGGATGACCAAGCCTTAGTGCTTGGCAGATTGGGATGTGGCATAATGCCTCATTTCTTGGTGGGCTTCGACTATCCAGGTGGTCCCTTAATCAGGTGGTGTGAGCGCCTAAATCTTTAGACTTAACGGAGCAAAGCATGGACTTGGCCTTGCTTCAAGAAGGTTGGAGTTGCCTTGTAGGACTTTGGTCATTGCATACTAATTCATGGCATAGGTGCCGGGTCGATGGACGTGGCGGATTTTTGCGTGGCATCGTCATGTCTCACACTGGATGGACTTTGCATTGGGCTTGAAGGCATGATGTTCGATGTACTCATAATGCAGGCTGATCATGAAAGTGGGTTCAGAGTTGGGCACAGCAAGGCCAAGTGTTGTAAGACCTTTAGAGCCTTGCACGAGTTGAAAGTAGGCTTTAGCATATGCGTATGTTGAGGCACCACACCGGTTATTTCGCTGCTTAAACAATAGGCCCGTGACTAAATGACAAGAACATGCTGATAATTAAGGGAAATTTATCACATGGAATAAAATAAAGGTTAAATTTCAATGGACACACTTAACAATCCAAAACCAACACAGCACGTAACACAGCACGTACCACTTCAGATCTCAGAGAAATAATTGAACCGATCCAACGAGATTTCAATATGCAAACAAAAAATTCTTTCTTACAAGTTCTGATCTAAAAAAAGGCACAACAAACATAGATCGGATCTAACCCTAGCTGGTTAAGTATGTGGGGCCCACCAACCGTTAAAGTGGGGGAGAGAGTATCGGTTGTGTAAGTGTTGTCACAACCGGTGGAAGTGTTGTCACAACTCACAAGTACAACCCGTCAAAAAATTCCCCATTTATCGAGCTGGGGTTTCTTTGGCCACCCCGGGCTAGGGTTTCTTTCGTCACCCCGTCTCACCCCGATGCCGCTAGCTCTCTCTGGTGTTAGATTCTGGTTGGTTGAACTCTGTGTATTCTTCTTTCTGCCAATTTTATCTGCCACTAATTTCATGATTCTATATTTTAGAATTCCACTTTGTAGGCTGGAGTTGGGATTGATGTTACTCTTTAAGGATGTTTAGTAGTCTTATTGTTTCTTTGTTCGAGTTTTTTTTTTTTTTTTTGCAGGTACTCTGCACTTATTTTCTTTGGAAATTTGGATTGGAAGCTGAGTAGGGATTAATCCAGGGTAATAATCGATTTCTGATTTATATTATATGTAGAGATGTTTCTTATTAATTTTTAATCGCGTTTTTGTCTGTTCTGTTTATATTGGGAGTTTCTGTGTTAATTTAATTGTGAGCTATTTCATATGAATAATGATTGTCAGGTTTATTTTAGTCACATTATTTGTTGTTTGGGTTCAATGCTTCGTGGCTGCTGTGTTCTTTGTTTTCCAATTTTGGTGTTGCATCTCTTGGTGACGGAGTATACCTTTCATTGGGTTGTTTGTTTGTTTGTTTTTTTTTGAGTTGGGTGTGTTGTCTGTTGAATGTGGAGGGATGATTGAAGGGATTTGTTTTAGTTTCTCATGTTATAGAGCATAAGGCCATGCGTTTTGGTGTTCTCGGAGTCTGGATTTAGGTCATTTCCCCAGTAAATGTATCTAAATCTTGCATATATTGCATTTTATTCTCACATTCCATTGTTATTCCTAAACTTCACCCTTGGATGTCATGCATACCTGCTTATGGGTTCAATAGTTGTTTAGTAAACTGCCCTGTTTGTGTGGTCTAATCACATTGATGAAATTGGATTTATAGGTTCTCATGTTGGAAAGCTTGCATCCTCTAGTACTGACACTTGTTTGTATTCGAGTCAAATGGGTAGCCAGAAAAATGAGATTGTTTTGTTCTGTACATTTTTCTGTTTGTTCGTGAGTCACCCCCCTCGCCTTATGCTTTGACGACATAGGGTATCCCCACCCCATTCTTAAGGTAGGACTGTTCCCTTTTATTTCTAATCAGCCCGAAAATCATGATTATATCTTGCTGTTAAGAAAATGATAGAAAACTGGCTAAGACTGGGAAAAAAACTCAGGATTGTCGGTTTAAAATTTTAAATCCTTCCTTGAAAACTGTAGTTTGAAACCGAGTTTTCTGGATATATAACTTTGTACAAATGATCTCATTTGGACATCAATTTGATAAAATTTTGAAATTTTATTGCTGGCGTTGCTTACTCCTCTCGCTGTATTCAGACTGTCATTTGATCAGCGACTGGATGCAAGAGACACCCCCTCCTGTTTGAGGCCATAGCCATTTGATCAGACATCAGAAAACCAAGGATTTTCAGTAAAAAAAAAAAAACAGAGAACTACAGTTTCAATATTTTGGTGGTACAGATAAATATCGCATTTTGATAACAGAAAAGATAACACATTTGATATTTGTCTAGTTTTCTCTCTCCCAACTTTCGTGGTGTGGAGAATCACATCTATTACCTAGCACGTTTCTTTCTAGCTTTGTAATTAGGTGAAATGCCATTATTTATTTGTGAGAATACCGCATTTTGATAACAGAAAAGATAACACATTTGATATTTGTCTAGTTTTCTCTCTCCCAACCTTCGTGCTGTGGAGAATCACATCTATTACCTAGCACGTTTCTTTCTTTAGCTTTGTAATTAGGTGAAATGCCATTATTTATTTGTGAGACAAGATACAAGTTACAATGCCTGAAATACAGATTGGGTTGCCTCTTCTATTCCACAAAGTTGTCTAATTCTCAAATCTCTACTGCTGATCATTCGATAAGAGTGTTTTTTGATCTAAGATGTGCCCCTCTAGCTTTTCTGATCATTGGGCTTTCAATGTGGGCTCAACCAAACAAATTTCAAGAAAAAAGTTTTCATATCCAGCCTTGGTAAACCAAACAGCAGAATTGTTTTTTTCTGGATTTTTTTCATTTGCAGGCTTGGTAACCGAAACATCTGAAAAGTGTTATTGGAAAGTGGTGGAAAATTGTAGAAAGGAAAATGTTTTCCAAGAAAAAAACTATCTAGCAGAAAAGTTTTTCCGCTCACAAATCCTATTTTTTCTTGGAGTTGCTTTTCCGTTTGCCCCCTTTTGTGATTTTCCTGCAGAAAGAGAAGATCTTATCCAGGTATCTTCTCATTTTCTGCCAACTTGTATCCAACAACGTCCCATCTGCTCTATTTCAATTCAACTTGTACTCTGAATGCGTACATTTTTTTTCCTTAGTTCTTTGAATTTTCTACCTTTGAATATCACGTTTATGCAGAAATATTCAATGGCTTGGTTTATATTTATATTGTCAGTTTTTTTTTTTTTTCAAAGTCCCCAAGTAAAATAGCCCTACTCTAGGCTGGAATTTGGAATCAAGAAGAGGAGTGCAATTTCAATGGTGTCCCGTTTACAGATGCCAATCGATGAGTCGGTCAATCTCCGTGTAACTCATTCCAACTTGAAGAACTTCTCTGCTGATGTCCACTTCTCGCTTCAGGTACTCACTAGTCACGCATCATGAACTAAATAATTTTGTATATTCATTAGCAGCATCTCAATCTCTTTTCAAATGTATCTATTTAACTATGAAAGGGCGAACACATATAATAAGGCCTTTTTGTAATTATAGTAGTGTATTGATCTCAGATGACTGTGGAGTCAGCAAAAGATAAGCTTTGGAAAAAATGCGGCACATCTGTTGATTCGATGTCACTTGAACTCTATGATGATGCAGGAGCTAAAGTTCACGAATTGAAAGACAATTTGAGACCACTTGGATTTTACTCTCCACAAGATGGGTTTGTTTAGCTATTCATATCTTCATTTTGTTTTATGAAAACCTTTAAACTTGAATATAGAAGTGAAGGGTGGAATTTATGGTGACTTGCAATCGGGAAAGTTTTGATTGCAGTCTAAAGGAACTCCCTTTTTTTTAAATGTGATTTTGATAAAAAGAATATGACATTCAGCTCATCTTGGCCACTTGATAATATTTTTGGAAGGCCTTGTTCACACACGCACGCACGCGCACACATACAAACACACATATAGAGAGAGGCTACTGATATTCCCACTACATGTTTTGATAATGAGACGAACTCTAATATATATATAGAGGAAAGTGTCTCTAGTCTCTCCCCTAGATAAGCTTATCTACTCCTCCCTTTAAAAAAACACAGTGGGCCCACGCTGTTTGGATGATCCAAAGCATTCATTTGATAGGTCCTAACATAGATAGGGTGTGCCCAAAAAATCAACACCAAAGAGTCATCCTAGAACTTCATTTTGTTGGGCACACCGTGTCCAAAATGGACGCATATAAACGTGGACGTTTATATGTGTCCAAAATGGGTACCACAAGGCACCACAAAACGAAGTTCTAGGATGACCCTTTGGTGCTGATTTTTTGGGCACACCCTATCTATGTTAGGACCTATCAAATGAATGCTTTGGATCATCCAAACAACGTGGGCCCACTGTGTTTTTTTAAAGGGAGGAGTAGATAAGCTTATCTAGGGGAGAGACTAGAGACACTTTCCTCATATATATATATATATATATATATATATATATATATATATATATATATATATATATATATATATATATAGGAAAGTGAAGCTACACCGCCGGCTTAAAATACAATGGGCCCACATTGTTTTGGTGATCCAAACCATTCATTTGATTGGCCCTCACATAGATAGGGTGTCCACCAAAAATCAGCTCCATAGGATCATCCCAACCCTTCAAACTGTGGAGGCAAAAATGGACAAATTTGTGAAGGTTTTTACACGTTCATTTTTGCCTCCACAAATCGTAGGGTTGGGATGATCCTATGGAGCTGATTTTTGGTGGACACCCTATCTATGTGAGGGCCAATCAAATGAATTCTTTGGATCACCAAAACAATGTGGGCCCATTGTATTTTAAGCCGGCGGTGTAGCTTCACTTTCCTCATATATATATATATATAGGGATTTGCTAAGGTCCATCGCAAAAGGCATTTCGCGGCTGGTCTGTTTCACGTCAGACCAGCCACCTCGTGAATGGAGACAGAAGCTGTTGCATCTGACAGCAGCCACAGAGGCTCACTTTTCAGCAAATTTTGTCTTCATTCACCAGGTGGCTGCTGTCAGATGCAACAGACCATCCGCGAAATGCATTATGCGATGGACCCTAGCAAATCCCTATATATATCTATATAATATCTATTAAGGAGATGATTTTTTCACCCCCCCCTAAGGATTATGCGCCCCCCTTTTAATGTGATTTGACATTAAAGAGCGTTAAGTCTACCACAATTCACATTAAAAGGGGGGCTCATTATCCTAGGAGTGGGGGTGAAAAAATCATCTCCCTATAATACTATGTCAGTATAGTGGGATTTATTTAGCATTTTATCTTTGACGACATGCAAGATATATTGTTTTCAGTTGTTGTTTGGTATGTTTCCCCAATAGGTTGACAAAAATGTTACCGGTCGTCTTGGATTATATTATACTTTTAATTATGGTCTACTGTAGGCACAAAGAGTGGAAGAATTCCCAGCCTAAAACTTTTGCTTGATCCCAAATATCATCCGAACCGAGCACAAGGTTTGACCCAAAATCAGTTTGCAATTATAGCCTTGAGCTTGCATATCTGAGATCCCCGAGATCAAGAAGAAATACTATCAAAACAGCAGAAAGCTAGCCAGTTTCTGAGCCCAGTTGAACATTTGTTGGCATTTTCGTACATTTCTTTGTGTGCGAAAATGTTTTCATACAATTATTTATGTGCGAAAATAATTTCGTACACACAAGATTTGTACGAAATTTCAGAAGTTTGGTGAAATTTATTTTGTACGAAATTTTCATTTGCATGCTCCCAAAGTGGTCCTTCTCGGGATCAATTGGTATGGAGAATTCCAATGAAGCGGAGCTTTGAGCGGTCCTCCAAGGTTTAAGGATATTGGAGCCTGCCCTTCTTGACCAGGTTGTAGTGGAAGGTGACTCCCTTGATGTAATACGATGGTTGAAGGCTAGCTTATCGCCTCTCTAGCATTTTGCACAATGGAAGGACGAGATTATGGACCATACAACAGGGACATCAGTTTCATTTCTCCATGTTAGAAGATTTGCTAATGGTGAGGCCGAGCAAGTTTGGAAATCTTCGACTTTCTTCCACTATAGGGCCATGATTGTTTTTCTTTCTTTCTATCTTTCCTTTCATTTCTCATTGCATTGACCATCTCGGTCACGGGGTCTCCCCCCTTCTTTCTTAATTTAATTCGTTATCATTCAAAAAAATAAAAAACAAGCAATTAAAAGCCATACACATCAATATATTATCAACCAAAGGCCAGGGGTAGCTTCTCAAGTTTGATTGCAACAATTCTAGTGAGTTTTGGCCACCGGGATACAGTAGTAATGGGAGCAACTTGTGACTTACGTGTCTGAACAGAGCCAAAATATATGTATTCTAAAATGCCCCTAAGTAACAAGTAATTTAGATTATAAGCCAGGGTGCGCAATATTTGTCATTTGTGCTCCTCCTTGACCAACCATGGATTAAGGGTGAGAGGTTCATCCATTTCCAACATATTAGGGAACCAAAGCAGGCAATGCGGGCAATCATGGGAAATTGACGCCCAAAAACCTTCAACAGTACTCGAGTTATGCAGCAACTCCATATTATTCCTTGCAATCCAGTACACAGTAGTGCCAACTATTCCGAATGATGGGAATGTTGCAAAGTTAAGCCATAACATCATCAACTAAAGTAGGATATTATATTATCATCTTAAAACAATGGTCTCAAAGACCAATAATGGCATGAAAAGAACCCCACAAGAAATTCCTTTTCTTTACATCTATGATTTAGCCGCCAGTTTGAATTTATTGTCAACACATGTGTCCTACCATGTCCGACACGACACGCGTGCCCACACATGTCGACACTCCTTTAGACACTTTTAGTTTGTTAAATGAATATCATATTTATATTGTTACAAATTATGTATCATATTTATATTATTACAAATTATGATAGTAATCAATAATTTTTTATGTATGTACATGTTACTATTTCTAGATTTTTAGATGTTGCCATGTCAGATAACTTGTATCCGTGTATCTTAAGACTTCCTCTTTTTCCACCCAATCAATGTATGCTAAAAGTTTCATATGATGCAGGAAATAACTTTTGTGTTGATTTGGCCCTCATAAATTGAGTTTTGTTGTCCTCCTAAATGAAGATCTAGTTTTTTTTTTGCAGTTTAGATAGAGAGTGGGATTATGTCAAGTCTTGATGCAGTACCCATTTGCTCACAAAGTTTGCATGTTATATTTTCTCCTTTTTTCTGCTTTTATGTATCATTTGATCGACTTATCGCTGACATATCAAAGGTACCAGCTCCATATCATAGATCTGGACCCCTCATCAGTAACCTCTGGTGGTTGGTTAGAAGACACTTCATTGGTGGAAAAATTCTCAATTTCTGAAGAAGCCTTTGATAAACTTGATGGTAAGTTCATTCTGCTTGAATTTATAAATTAATTTTACATGTTCAACCAGTGCTTATTGTGTCTGTATTGGAGGTTGAAATTCATGTTTGTTAGCATGCTGTAGTAATATGTAAGTGACCTTGCCTAGAAGTTTGACATGCTGCAGGCATATGTATTATGTAATGAAGTTCTTGAAGTATACAACGCAACATGAGTACTTTTGTAATTGTATATGTCTCACTTATTATATAGACAAGAGACAAGTCGTGGGACTTGAATCTCTCATTTCTCCAATTTGTGGGGTTTGCCCTATTCACTTCTATTCCTTATGAAAAGGTGGCGAAGTTTTTTGGGAATGCTTATGAAAAAAGGGTATGGGTATGAACACATACATTATTGGATATTGTTGACTTATTCAGGACTGCTTGGATGTATAGTTACTAAGGTGTTAGGACCAAGCAAGTTGTTTCCTAGGTTTTGCATTATGGAATTTTTTGTATGATAATAATGAGGTCTTTGATTGATTTTTTTACAGTAGATCAATATTACAGTATATTTCGAGCCATTGATTCGGGAACTACTCCTTTGATGGGTGACACAGTGGCTCTGTATTTGTATTCCTATATATTATTTTGGATATTTATATTCACCGAAAGGTTTGTTCCCTATGTTTCAGGCACTTTTAGAAAATTTAAGGAGAAATTGGCATCTAAAAATCCATCGATCCTCGAAAAGAAAGTAAGCCACTCATGTTCTGTTATCCATTTAATGTTAAGATATGTACAGATGACTTACAGTTCAAGATGAGCAAGCCAATTCAATATTTTCTCCCTCTATTATCAAAATGAATTTCCTCTCTGCAAATCAGGGGTAAGGCTGCGTACATCTAGCCCTCCCCAGACCCCGCCGTGGCGGGAGCCTCGTGCACTCGACCACCCTTACCTTACGACTATTTCAAAATGAATTTCAATTCTAATATTTCTTTTTGTTGCATTGAAAAGCAGCGACTATCTATCATCTTCACGATGTCTATTTCCTATTCTATTCAACATTTTGTGCATGCTGACTTCATTTTGTATACAGATACCAGATAACTACATGGAGGACTTTTGTTCAAATATCAAGGTTAGTAAACTTTCAAAAAAAAATAAAAAAAATATCAAGGTTAGTAATGTTCTTTCACATTCTTGCATGTTGTGGAACTATTGGAATCGTTCTTTGTGAAAGTAATGTCTTATTATTAATTAAATAAAAAGGTATTGCATTTTGTAAAACTTAAATTGTCATGGTTAGCCTGCTATTGATACCCATTCATCTTTCATATTGGATATCACATAATTTGATGCCCGTTTACTGTGGTCAAGAGTGAAGTTGATAATAATGGCTCCCCTTGGCGTAGTGTCTTGTCTAAATTGTAAATGAATATTGAGTGTGGAGAAGAAACTGGCAACTTGGTTGACGTGCTACTTCTCTTTTGGTGGAAAAATCATTCTCACTAAAGCATCCCTCACTGATCTTTTGATTTTCTCTATGCCGTTATGCTCCAAAGAAATTTCTTTTAGATGAAAAGGAAATGGGAAGAAGTTAAAGCTTCTCATTGATTAGAAAGAGGTGTCGAAGCTAAAAAAACATGGGGTTCGGTCTTGGTAAATCAAGTTAAGGAAAAGTGCTTTTGGGGAAATGGATTTGGCGATTGGAAGTGGTGAGTATGGGGTACGGGAAGGGGGCGTGGGCGAATATAAGGTCCCTAGTCGTGTAGGATCGGCTGCATGGTGCTCCATTTTGTCCGGTAGTTAACCAATTTGAACAGGCGATTACATTTGGGGTTTTAGGGGTATGATGGTGTGGTGTGTTGAGCGTTAGGTTGTTGTAGTATCTTTGATTATGTGGGGCCCCATTATGCTATGCATACTCGAACCTATATTGGCTATTAGTTTGTAGGTGGAAGAGTATTAAATAGTTTATCTCGAGAGTGGGGGAATGGCTGGTATTGGATTTTGGTTTTTAAGGGAAATCTCATGAATTAAGTGTGAGTGTGTTCTGTCTGTGCTTAAAAGGTTGAGTACACATACATTTTACCCTTTGCAAGTAACCTTTTTATTCATTCAGGTGGCGAACAAGGTGTGCTCTTATCTTCTCAGACGTTTCACTGTATCTTGAGTGTTTCGAGTTCTGATTTTGAATCTCTTTATGGAAAGGTCATATGGAATATCACACATTTTTTGTAGTGTGGGGCTTATGAAACGAAAGGATCTTTTATTGGCACTACCATGTTTTAATAATTGCACAAACTCAGCTTGACTTTTCTTCTTTAATTGGCTTCCGAGAGCTTTTTGGATACTGTGATAACCTTTGACAGCTGTTTACATAATAAAAAGACAAAATGAGTTCGCCTTTGACTGCTGTTTTAATTGGCTTCTTAGAGCTTTTTGTAAACTGTGATAACCTTTGACAGCTGTTTACATAATAAAAAGACAAAATGAGTTCATCTTTGACAGCTGTTTAAAGAAGAAAAGACAAGCTGAGTTTGTGCAATTATTTAAACATGGTAGTGCCGATATCAGTAGCCTTTGGTTATTATTATTATTATTATTATTTTAATATTTACCTTCTAACTTCTCATAGCCTTTGGTTTTTATAAGCTATTGTATTTGTTTATTTTCTTGATAAACAATTTCTAAAGCAACTATTTCCTGATCTAGGTAGGAGATAGATGTGAAGTGGAACCTGGTGGTAAAAGAGGAGTTGTCAAGTTTGTTGGCAGAGCTGAAAACATAGCACCTGGATTTTGGGTTGGAATTCAGTATGATGAACCTTTGGGAAAACATAACGGGATGTATGTATATTTTTGTTCTCCGTAATTATCGATCGATTAGGAACTTTATAATCATTTGTTCTTATGGTTTTCTATTTTTCTCGTTTAAAGTTGTAGAAATCAGTGTTGGAAGGCAAATAATAATCTGTTTGATCCTTTGCCAATATTTTCTTCTTATGTCGTCAAATCACAGTTTGTTGTTTGTTGTCAGATCTATCAAGGAAGCACATATTATTTGAAGGGCCCTAATATGCTATTAATGATACAACTCCTCGAAAATCTGTTACTTTATTGTTCTTTGTCACGTATTTTTAATTGACTTATTTATTTTAAAAAACACTGAGAGAACTCTCTCTCTCTCTCTCTCTCTCTCTCTCTCTCTCTCTCTCTCTCTCTCACCTCCCACACTTTACAGCCATCACCCACTTTCTCGCTGAAGAGAAGTGTCTTCTATACCTAGGTGTTTTTTTTCTTCTAAAACCTAAAAAAAACTTGTTTCTAATTTTGCTTCCCACCAAACCATGAGAAACAAGGCAACTTTCTCAACAATCTCCATGTTGGCTAGTTTTCTGGCCACTTGAAGATTCTCTGTTGAGGTCGCCACCTGTCTACTATTGTTGCAAACCACTATTGGCCTTTCGAAGGACCAGCTACACATCATCGCTTGATTAACACGGCCAATGCACATGTGTACCCCCGCCAACCCGTTGACTCACCCCCATCAACCGTGGAGAGGGATCTTGATCCGTTGTCCCCATCGCAAGTATCATCACCTCCTCGCCATCGTCTACAACTTGGAAACCTCTTTGCACCAACTATGAAAGAGACCTTGTGCATGAATGTGCCACTTCATTTTCAACTAGCCATTGAGATCTTATGAACACTATTCATCGTGCCCCTACCACACAATATAATCCTCTACACTTCTCTCCTTTCATAACCATTCGTCCGCGTGTGATTTTCATGGCTCCAACTGCAGATGAATACCTGCAACCCTTGGAGTCCGACCAGCCAAGCGACACTAGATTCTTCCATATATTTGGGACATACGCCACACTGCTCAAAGTATGAACCATTCCGTCAAATTCAGCAGCATCATTCAAGTCTTCTCCAAACTCTCCTCCAACCCCCACCACAAACCATCTATCTCCCACCTTCATTCTTACTGAAGATTGCAAAAATGCCCAATCTGCAATAAATATTTCTGCCCTTGCATATTCCTAACTCTTTCTCTCCTGTTCCTATCTCCACTTTCAGAATTTTCCTTAATAAACTTCCAAGAGCGCACAGTTGATTCAGCCCAAGCATGAAGTGGAATCCCGTTAAATCTAACCCAAATAGTGTAACTAGAAAAATGAAGAAGCTTTTTCAGATCTTCATTTTAGACGTTTGGCTAATACTACTATACTTTTTTTTCAACTTTTAAGTATGACACTTACTTTTTACTGATTTACTGTAATAAGTTTACTTTAGTAATTGCTTCTGAGTAACAGTGAGAGTTTTGTATGATGCTCATCATTGTCATATTCACAGTCAAAAGTTGTATCTTTAATAGGTAAGTCATGACCTCATTTATATTCATCCATAATTGTTTGTTCTTGGACATGTTACAGAGTGAAAGGAAAGTGCTACTTTGACTGCCCTCCACTTCATGGTGCATTGCTTAGGCCAGATAAAGTCAAGGTCTGTATATAAAGTACCATATTTATGCAATATTAGCAGTAATACTTCTGTATAGCGGTTGGGCATGGTAAAAAACATGGAATTTGTGTATGCTATGCGCCTCTTTTTTCCTCACATATTCAGAAAACTAAAGAAATTGCAGCAAATAATATGAAGCAAGTATAGTTCAGCGACCTCTTCTATTAAAAAATTCAGATAAAGCTACGTCATCCCTTTTGTTCCTCCATATCTCCAAGCTGTCACTGGTGAAGTTATGCTACTTAGACATCACACCAGTGACATATCCATGAGAGCCCAATAGACATTTGAAATGCTTCAATGTTGGTAGAAGAGCTCGCTGTGGGGTGGGGTGGGGTTGTTGGTGGGAGAGAGAGGGGGGGTCTCTTCTCGTGTCTCGTCTCATTGTGTCCTCAGGTTACCATGTAAGAGAGAGAGAGAGAGAGAGAGAGAGAGAGAGAGAGAGAGAGAGACATTTGAAATGCTTCAATGTTGGTAGAATAGCTCGCTGTGGGGTGGGGTGGGGTGGGGTTGTTGGCGGGAGAGGTGGGGGGTGTCTCTTCTCATGTCTCGTCTCATCGTGTCCTCAGGTTACCATGTAAGAGAGAGAGAGAGAGAGAGAGAGAGAGAGAGAGAGACCTCTTCTTCTTCTTTCTCTAGAGACCTCTTCTTCTTCTTCTTCTTCTTCTTTCTCTCTCTTCTTTATTTTTCTTTCCCCTACCTAGGATCTTAGCTCATGGAAACCTGTTCTTTTTTTTTCTTTCCCCTAGGATCTTAGCTCTGACACCATGTTAGAATAGATGAGGATAAGGAATGAAGAAGAAGAAGAGTGAAGGAGAAGATGAGGGATTCTCCACTAAGGAGTCCTCTCATGTAAATGATGTATATATAGGCCCAAAGTAGGGCAACCTTGTACAAAGACTACAATACCCCTCATACTACAAGTAATGACTAAACTACCCTCACACACTTTTTAACAAGTAGAATAAGCATATAATTATCACATGTTTTGAGTTTTATCTATGCTAGTAAGTTTTCTAACATGAAAACAAAACATTATATTTAACCTACCAAAATTTCTAAAAATATAACCATATTATCATGTAAAAGAATTAAAATTAGCTGAATCCACTAATCCCCTTTTTTTCATTTTTCTGAGGTTATCCAAATCCAACAAAATGATACCCTTGTCAGATTCTGATTATCAATACATGTCATAGTTGTTTTGTAATCTTGCGCTTTCTATTATAAGGTTTCTAGTTTGCATTGCACTGACAAACTCTTTGGAAGTTAAATGTTTTTAACCATGTTTAGCTGTTCTCTAGGTTGGTGACTTCCCTGAGTGTGATCCCTTCGAGGAAGACGAGATATGAACCGGTCTCGAAAGTCGATTTCCCATTAACACGTATTACATATCTTTCTTAATGTGAAGGTTCCTCCTACTTCGATATGTTTTTTTTTTTTTCATTTCAAACTCATCATCAATTTTTTCATCACTGAGATCCTACTTTGATATTCATATCTATAAATTGGAGTCTTTTACGCCATGAATACTCAGAGTGGAAATGAAACAGCAATTCAGTATTGTAAGTTTTCTCACTAGAAGTGTTCTCTCTTATTGACCCTTTCCGCCCGACCATAAGCACCACTGGCCACCAATTATCCTCTACTATATTTTCTCTTCTCTTGCCGTGAATCCCTGTTGCAACAGTTACTGGTGACAATCCCTGTTACAATGGTTACTGTTGCAGGAAGAAATCTGCAAGAATTTTCTTGATGGAAATTCTGGTCCGGAATTTTAAGATCAATGATAAAATGCATTTTTGGGGACCTACAGAGAGGCATGGGAGGCAATAGCATGTATGTGAAATCTAGACCATTTATCTTGTAGAACACCACAAGGCGACCCACTTGGTCTCATCCCAAAAAGGACATCACAAGTGTAAGGTAAAAGGACTAGAAAAATCAACACTAAAGCTTTTCTTGGGAGAGCTCAAGTCCCTGTTTGGATTGCAGGAAATTTCTGGAAAAGTTTGGTAAATACGTTTTCAGAATTTCTTGCTTTTCCATTGTTTCATTACACATGAAAAAAGTACCTTAAACCAACCACAGTTCAAGTCCTATTTATAGGGAAATTCAATTTATAATGATACCTTTGCAAATAAACCATAACCATATCATTTCCCTCTAAATTGTGGAAACGAAAAAAAATTCTACAGAAAGAATTTTCCTTGGCTCTGTTTATTTCGACTTTCATTTTAGCAATATTCCTGTCAGCATAAATTAGTCATTTGATGTGGATTTGTTGCATTCTTTGTGTAACAAATGGCCCTTGGCCTCAGCATTCTCTTATTGTCTTGTTGCTATGCTTTGACCCCTCTACTGTTTAGGGTGCAGTGGTTTTTGTTTAGGAACACCTGAAAAGCAGGTGTTTTTGGCTGCTGGCACTGGGAATGAGCTCCATCCATTGTATATTACAAGAACAATGGTACAAAGACATGGGTCCATCTGGTCCCACAATGATCCAATCATCCTAACCCCCTCATGATCAACTTCGCAGATCCGCTTCAGGAAAATCTCATTCTCCTATTTCTGCCCATTTCTTTCACGGAAAATCAGAATGGTTACCAAACATGCCCTTAACTTTTCTCAACAGAACCCTACGCGAGGCTTGATGGATCAACGGCCTAGGATCATCAAGGTGCTCTAAATAGCATTTGGCCAGACCAGTGATCGTGGATTGGATCAACCGGTCTGATCACATACAGGTGGCACAGCATGGTCCGAAAGGACTTTTTCAAAAAGGATCCTAACACCCACATTTTTTAGTTATTTTCCTTTAAGTAAGAATAGATGGTGTACCCACTACTATAACACTAAATTGCAGGTAACGTGTGCTCTCCCTAACCTTTAGCTATCCATTTCATTAACAGATTGTTATATTGGATTAGGTAAGATTAGACCCACACCAGATTTGAATAAAAAATCTAACATATAATCTACTAGAAATCCAGAAGCACCAACAATGGAAGCAACGAGCCAGCGTTCAACTCGAGAGATGTGACACAGGAATCTATTTTTTCATATATAAAAGCGAATGGGGACCCGACCAACAGCTATTGAGCATCTTCAGAGTTTTTGCTTTTCCTTCTTTCTTTTCTCCATGCTTTTTTTTTTTCCTCTTTAGCTTTCTCTGCTTGCCTCAGAGCCCCTTTATTTCCCTCCAAGTACAATCCTTCATCCCTCCTTTTACTCTTTACATAAAAGAAAGGTATCTCTTGTCACATGGGTTCCTCTGTCTCCATGTTTCCCTCTTCTTTTGCTTAGCACCCAATTAGAAGAAGTTGTAGAAGAAGAGATAGTTCCTTCATCTCAATGTTCCCCTCTTCTTTTTCTTAGCACCCAATAGGAAGAATAAAAGTATGGGTTCAACTCAATGTGTTTTCTTTTGAATGGCTAAAGCAGGAGGTGCAACATGAGGACTTCCCAGGAGGTCATCCATCCTGGTACTACTCTCGCCCAAGCATGGTTAACTCCGGAGTGCTGATGGGATCCATGGCATTTGTGCCGGTATGATCGCACCCACTTCTTGTGCTTAGCATCTGAGAAAAAGAAGAGAATGGAGAAATTCTCTTACATAGAGATTGAAGTAGCAACCAAAGGCTTTGCTCTTGAGAGGCTAATTGGAAAAGGCAGCCATGGCTGCGTCTACAAAGGCGTACTCCAAGATGGAAAGCTTGTCGCAGTAAAGAAAGCCTCTTTGGCACTTCAACTCGTTCATGACAACTCCAAACTCGATAACGAGATTGAAATCTTATCAACTCTACAAAGCCCCCACACAGTGAACCTACTCGGAGTGAGTCAGGACTCGGGCCCCAAGCTCCTCGTCATGGAATTCATGCCCAACGGCTCCCTCGACGAATTTCTTCACAACTCTTCAAATCCACCCACCTGGTTCAGACGCACCCTTTTGGCCCTCCAACTCGCCCAAGCCATTCAAACCCTCCACGAAGCGAGTCCACCCGTTATTCACCGAGACATTAAATCGGCCAACATTTTGTTTGACTCGGACTGGAATGCCAGGTTGGCGGATTTCAGCCTTGCAGTGAGAAGACACTACTCTGAATACTCTGCTGATAACTATTCGGAAGTTGATGGATTGACTCTACCAGCAGGAACTATTGGTTATTTAGACCCTTGTTACACTAGGCCGGGGAAATTGAGTACTAAAAATGATGTTTTTAGTTTTGGGATTGTTTTATTAGAGGCAATAAGTGGTAGAAGAGCATTGGATGTTGGGTTTGTGCCTGCTTCTATTGTGGAGTGGGCATTGCCGTTGATCAACAGTGATCGGACGGTGGAGATTTGCGATTCACGGGTCCCATTACCAAAGAATATGAAGAACATGATCACTCGTTTGCTTAGTACTGCGGCTCAGTGTGTGTCCTCTAATGAAGAGAGACGACCGACCATGGGAGAGATTGTTACTGAGTTGGAGAGTGTAGTGGAAAGTTGCCGCCGATCTTCAATCTGGAGTTTTTTAAGAAGCATTTTCTTAAGAAAAAAATATCCATCTTTTAGAGCCAAGAGGAAGAATACGAGAAGGATATTATGCAGGAATGATTTACGTGAAACTCAGGGTGGTTGACTCAGTGAGTGGACTCGTGACTCACTGGAATCATGTTGAGTCAGGAAAAAAATGTTAAAACCTTGCAAGCCATCAATAGGTGGAAAAAGAACAAAAGAGCAGGTGTGTTTTTTATCATTTTTTATGGGTGTTTGCATTATGAGAATCTTTCTTTTTATTATCTTCTCATTCCATGCTTTTTGCTAGGCTTATATTTTAATTCCTTCTGTATCATGTCTTGCAGCAAACGACAATAGGAATAGAAATAGATAGGGATATATGATATGGACGTTAATTTTTTTTTAATTAAGCCACTCTGCTCGTTTGATCTGCGTTAGGTTGGTGCTCATGGTAAGTATGGGGGGGGTATATGTATGGTTATCACAGCCTTTGATCTAGTGGATCACCATGTTTCAAGGGGGAAAAGACCATCCTACTACATATTGGAAATGCTCACCCAACATTTTCTTCCTAAAACCTAATCACACTTCTTTTTTATCTCAGTTCAAGGCCATGTTCGACAACCATGAAACTTTTTTCCTTAGAATGTTAGCATATAAAGTGGTAAAGAGGGTGGGAGAAGGATAGAGGAGGTGAAGGTGGAGTAGAATAATGACTAATTCTATAGGTGATTAATTGAACCTCCATCGTGACAGTGATCCATTGCACTGAAAACAGCCGTTCAAAAATTCGAGAAACAATGAAGATAAAACAAAGGAAACACACCTGATGTCAACTGTTTTTGAATCCTTTGTTTTTAATCCCACCATTTCCAAACTGAAGTTGAAGTTTATCAGTTACCATGGTATACACTTGCACTCTAGTTTGCTGTATAAATTAGGAAAATCATTCTCAAATCTTTAAATGCATGGGAAATGCGAGTGGGGGCGGGCCAAAACAAATCCTATTTAACTTGCGTGGCACGATTGAGTACTCCATTGACACGGCTGGGTGCAACTTGGGTTGGCATATTTTGATAATGGCACTAGTCACTTTATTTTATACTTAAAAAGTGGGTGCAACAGCAGCCCACTTTTTAAGAGATTGTTGTTGGATCAAATATCAAGGGTGGTGCTTATGACGTACAGCCTACAGCCGGACTTCATGCTCGGGCACCATCCCGCTTTTTAAGAGATTGTTGTTGGATCAAATATCAAGGGTGGACTTCATGCTCGGGCATCGTATAAAAGCACTATATGTTTAAGTCTCCGCAATCTGTCACGAGCAATTTTGCAGCGCCTCTTTTTCAGAAGAGAAGAGCCATCTCATATGAATTAAATGAATAAGACAAATTCTAAGAGGTGGCTCTTCTTTCTTAAAACTTGAATTTCTCACTTAAAATCCAAAAAACGCTATCAGGACAGCAAATGGCCCCTGGCCGTTTGGATACGTGGATTTTAAAATCTAAGTTTTTAGTTTGGGAACAGTGTAAAATAGGATTCATGATCAAGCTGCTGTATGCTGTCCTGATAGCGTTTCTTGGATTTTAAGTGAGAAGTTCAGGTTTTAAATATCTCTCTTGCATCCTGAGATTTCTAAAACCTGAAAATATTGGAGGATCTGCTACTCTCTCCTGCTGATAGAAAGAAGGGTAAGAAGTAAAAAACGAGTAAAAAATGATGGCTGCTCAGCTTCTTCTTGTCTCTTGGCTACAATTTTGAAGAAATCCCGGATTCTAAAATCCACGTACCTAAGGCCACGTTTGAATGCCAACAAGATTTAGATTTGGATTTAGATGATATTTTGAACTAGATTAGATCCTTAGATTTCCAAATCAGCTACGTGCAAAAAAGTCTGATTTTCAAATATGTTCTGCGAGACATTATTTGGAAATCAATATTTGTGGCAACTTCTTTCACCATCGCTGCTCCTCGATGTTGCTCCGGCAGCAGCGAGACATCCTTCCCTCTCTTAAAACATGATCATGAAGATGACTGATGTGTTTTGTATCCAAAACTCAAATCCAAATCAAAATACAAATGCATAAGGTATCCAAATGAGCCCTAACTGAATTTCCTGTCAAATGTGTCTGAAAAGCACGATAAGAAGCTTTCAGATTAGATTTAAAAGTGGGTTTCCCTTCAAATTCAATCCCACACTGCCCCAGAATGGAAATTTCAGAATTAAACAAATAAATTGTTGAATTATCATTTATTAGTTTCAAATCCCACATTGGCCTTTCGTTATATTTCCGTCCAGGCAAGCTGTGTATGAACACAATACAATGAAATTTACAACTGCATTTAAAGGGCCTATATATTATTAGCTTTTGCAATCAAATCAGTGAATTCTGGGTTCATGTAGTTACATAGATCTCAGAGATTTAAGCGGATCCAAAAATATTAAAAAAAACTTCAGAACCCCATCACAAAAATATTCAATTCGCCACTACTTCTCAAGCTGTTGTAAGTTAATTCCCCAAGTAGATGCCAACTGCAACATCAGCTGGTGAACCGTCGCCCCTTCCCAATCTTCAGGCGGTTCCATTGTTGAAGCTTCATGTAAACTCCATAGAAGTTCTCTCTTGACTTCAATGGGGATGCCCAAAAAATCGGGGCCATTTTCCATGATCAATTCTGCCAGCTGCAATACTCAAAAACAGAAAAGGGGGTGAGCAGATCATATTGAAGGCAATCCAAAAGTCACAAAGAAATAAAAATACATCACCATAGAGCACATGCAACAGACTATCCACGAAATGCCTTTTGCGATGGACGCTAGCATATCCCTCAAAATAATTATTTAAATTAGTCACAGGTTCATACTCGCTTAAGTTGCGGATTTGACACTGCCTGATGCATCATGTTTTGTACATAAAATCATATTTTCAGCATGTTTCATATATATAGTTTCAATACGATATAAGAAAATTACACCACTCCTAGCAGAGGACCAAATTTAACCTTCTAAACATACAGCATATATTATTATATAGTAATATTGGTTAAAATTGAAGCAATGTGGACAATACCACAGCCAAAATTGAAATGAAATGAAAGAATATAATTGGGTTACCTGTTGAATCCAAGACAAACCAATATCAAACAGTCTTTGATCCAGCAGAAACTGCCCTATTGCATGCAAAACCTCACTTGCTATTTCATTAGAAAGCTGATCCAAAACTGGACCAGATCTATCCATCAGCTTCAGAAGCAATAGGTCGTCCCCTGTAGACAACACTTCAGAATATGAGGAATCCATGTCACCAGCATGAAGTAAATCCATTGCATGGCTCCATGAAGCCCATAGTGGGCCCCTCTCCTGCCCTGGATTATCATCTGCCAACGCCTCAGCCTCGGGTATTGCCTCCCGTGTTGCCGTTCGAGATATTTCACCATCTTCCCCAGCGACCCGGATAGCTTGCAAAGTTGCTTCATCCTTTGAGGCTTGCCAGACACTTCTTGCAGAAGGTCCCTCACCAAGCCTAACAGGCCCAGGTCCCTTATCCCAAACTCTCCTGTTGCCAACTTGATCACCATTGTGATCTGTTCTAGGTAATCTACCATCATTTGAAACACCACCAAGAGCCCTTCTGGAGCTTACATGGCCATTTCTCGAAGGTCCATGTGCATAAGAATCCCATGCTTCAGACGGGTCTGGCCTCCAAGGGGGATCTCTTCCCCTAACTCCTGAGACAAAGCCCTCAGATGAGAGGTATCTTTCTGCAAATGGAATTCGCCCATCACCACCCCTGCCCAACTTGGAGCTAGAGTAGTCGTGAAGGCCATTATACTTGCCTGAAGGCCTACCAGAGGATCCCTCAAATCCCATCATCAAATTACTACCTCTCCTACCTGATGATAGTGCCAAATCATGTGCCATTTCTTCAACAATCCTCTCAAGACCGCGCACTCTGTTTTCTAGAGTTACCATGCTATCATGGGAGCCCTCCATGAAGTCCTGCAATTTGCAAATATCAGTCATCTAACCAATTTATACAACATATAAATCGGTAGCAGAAAAGGCAAACAATAAACTATGTTGACATCAAGATGAAGAATTTCCTTCTTATATTAAGAAAACCTTTGGTAGAATATTTAGTGCACTGGAAGCATAATAGTGTAAAAAGAGTTTGGTCAATGAATCATTTTATTCCGTACTAAGGTCTTGAAAAAGCTAGAATAAGGAAATATATTGAAGAAATAATAGAAATAGTCACAGGTACAAATCTTTCAAATGGTGCCATGCTTTTTTATGGTTCCTGATTTGTTATATCTAAGATCAGTACGGAAAGTTTGAGATTCAACTCTGGTTCAGGAAACTAGTGGCACTAATTCTTTCTATCAAAAGGTGGACCATATTTTAGCGGACACTAGTTCAACCAGGAAATTAGAGTACATATAGCAGGGCGGCCCAGTGCATAAGGCTCCCGCCATTGCGGGGTCTGGGGAGGGCTAGATGTACACAGCATTACCCTGCTTTGCAGAGAGGCTGTTTCCGTGACTCGAGCCAGTGACCACCAGGTCACAATGGAGCAACCTTACCATTGCCCCGACCCGTACATCTAGCCCTCCCCAAAAAGAGTACATATAGCAACAAGAAGAAAATTGAGAAGACCATTAGATTCAACCATAAAGGTGTTACACTGAGAATTAAAATTAAAATAAGTCCAGAAATTTTTCTGACCAATTCCAAAGGGCCAAAGATTCAACCATTTATGAGTTCAGCCTAAAAAGCTTAAGCCTGTTGAAGATTCTGACCAATTACAACAAAAGCCTTAGGTTGTCTCTGAACTGCAACTCTAGAAATATTAACCTAAAAAAAGATTTTTTCTAGAAAAATTGCTCTTGTTGAAAATGTATATATAGATCTTAATGCTAAGGAACAACATTACCTTCTTAAATATCAAAGCATAACAGTCAATGATACCTATGATTTCAATTTTGTGCATAATCCTACTTCATCTTCTTCTAAATTAGAAACAAAGGATCGTTTCTTTCTGTAATAATTTATTTTAGACTAGAAAAATATTTACGGCACCCTCAATCAATATAGCAACCTTGTGAGCTTTCATGATGTGCATCCATTAGTGAAGAAGAACTCATGAGCACAGAACTTCTTCATTTTATTTCACAATAATTTACTGCGTCTTTTATAGCCCTTCTTGTCCAATTCCCAACCAATCTCATCCTCCTATTATAAAACATCTTCCCAAGCTTGTTGCCATCAGGAAATGAAGAAATTGAGATCTTATTTGAATAGCATCTGGGAGCTTGTTGATTTCCCAATGGTAAAAGGATCGATAGACGGTATGGTCTTGATGAATAAAGAGAGGTCATATGCACCATACACATGGCAGACGGGTTTGGAATTAAGAATCGTTAATTAAATGGGCAATGATTGGAGAGTTATTCCTTTGATCTTTAACTTGTGCTACATCAACTAGATACGCTGAATCTTACTGATGCAGGATTGCTTTATTTTTCATTGTCGATGGCTCTCTTTATGGATAATTTTTGTGCAGTTGAGATTGTCTTGAATGGTCTATTTCATGAGAGGATGAAACAGATCCAAGTTAAGTATCATTTCATTCAAGATGTACACACTAGGGGTGTTATCTCTTTGTAGTTTGTCCCAATCCTGAATTCCCGATAAATTAGGGTTCATGAAGTAACTTTTCACCAAGGCTTTGACTTCTCTCTAAGATAAATCCCTCGCTGATAGCACGCTAATTGACGTTAGGAAGAGACGTAGAGTTGGATGGGACACTGACAGTTGTGTTAAAAATTGCGTACTTTATAACCAGGTTGTAGTGGTATTTTTATTTTTACTTTATAACTTTCCATTTTAAAATTAAGAATGTGATTAGGATTTTTTTTTTTCCTTTTTTCCCTTATTTCTTCTAATTTTAGTATTTAAAACATTTTTCACAATTAAGTTGGACGTTGGAGAGTTATTCTTTTAATCTCTAACTGCCTCCCCACCCCCCCCCCCCCCCACCCCCCCCCCCCGCGCTAACAATTACTATCTAGACCAGAGATATTGAGAAACTACAAGAAACATGACTATTTGGCTCCTTACCATGACCTTCCAGGATGAAGCATAAGAAAAACAAAATGGTCTTAAAAAGGAAACTAGAAGAAAACAACCCTTGATAAATCCACTCTTGTACATATAAACATGATGCCTCACAACCAGTTTGTGTAAAACTACACTCCAACCACAAAAGGTGGAACCATCATTATACATCCCTAAACAAAATCAATACTTAACAAAGAGAGGCGATGGAAGAGAAAATGTAAGACAACTAAGATATCTATCATGGAAAAATCAAGTAAATTTTTTTTCGGATTCCAAGTATATTCATTTTCTAAATATCAATTTCATGTTTAAACAAACCTGTAACATTTTTGTGAGATTGGCTTGTTGTCTCTCCAGTTGTGACAATTGCCTTTGAATGGCTAACCAATTTCCTTTACTAAAGGACCCTTCAGAATGACCATCAGATCTGAATAAACCTACACGGGCACCAGAGTCTCCTTGATTAATTTCAACCCTATCATCAGCATCGAAACCTCTTGTTTTCGGGTTTTTGCCCCTTAATACCCTTTGTTCCATCAACTTATCCCGCGCACTGTCATCCAAATCGTGTACCTTATTATACGGCCCTGCTCTTTTCTCGATGTTAATAAAATTAATGCTAGCAGATCCATGAATATCATTTGAATCGTGGCCTGGCATCACACTGTGATTTGATCCACCCCCATAATCACAATCATTCAATTCTGATTCTTCTTCGCTTTGTGAGCGGGAAGAGTGGAGACATCTACGAGGTACTACTACTTCTACAGGCAACTCTCCGGAACCCCTCGTTTCAAGTTTCTGAAAGAATTCTGGATTCAATTCTTTGTCACTCAAGACAGGTGCTTTCTTCCTCAATATGCAAACCGTTTTGTCCGACATGGTGCTACCTTTGACTTTGCAAAGGGAATTAGAAGTAGGGGAAGAAGCACTGGATGCATCCTTCACTAAGGGATCTGATGCTTTGTCACTGGGGTTTGACTTTCTGAGATCCGACTTCTCCACAGACTTAGTCAGTTCAGAATTTTTACCATCTGGGTATTACATAAAACCAAAAATTAATCACCCCAACAAAACAAAATTTGAATGAAGAAACAAAAAATATTGGCACACTAACCATGTGACAGAGTTTTTGGGTCCTCTGAAGCTTTATCTCCTCCCTTTCCGACAGTCTTCTTCCATAGCTGCAGTGCCTCTGTCATGCTATCCCTGACAGGTTTCACCTGAGCAACAGATCATAGAGGTCATATATTTACTTAAGAACTGGTTCTTCAACACAATCAATAATATAAAATGCTTATTCAATTGTGGAACAAATCCGCAAAGTTACCTTATCAAAGCGGCAAGCCTCGAGTGCCGTTATTGTTGAAGCAGCTCCGTCAGTGACCAAATGACTTGAATGAGATGCCAGGACACTTAATGTGTCGGCAGCTGCCTTACGAGTAGCCCAATCACTATTTTCAAGGCATTCGTGAACGCTCTGCATTAAAGATGGAAAACTTTGGGCAGCAATTGCACCTACCTGGAATGAATACAATGGCAGATGATCGTGTGTTAGTCATCTCATCTACATAGAAACTACACCCAAGTACTAAAACGATCTCAGTTTCACTAAACTCATCACAAACACGATCTTTTTTGCTTAATAAACTTAACAGGGGAAACCTAGAAGCCATCATGCTAGAAAAATACAAAGCTACCAGTCATGAGATTCATCCTTTTGTTTCTTTTTTAATTGATCAAAGTTGTGTAATTAAAATTTTGGGCAAGCTCATGTTGCATAGCACATATTCTCTTGAAAATACACCAACCATGACAACCATGTCTATCAGTCATGAGATTCATTTTTTTTATTGATCAATGTTATGATATATAAGTTTTAGGGCGAACCTGCTGTTGCATCATATGTGTGTGCGCGCGCGCGCGCGCTTTTGCGAATACATACTCATTGCAAATACACTAACCACGAAAACCAATGTTGCTCACTCAAAGAAAATAATATGAATGCCAAGATAATCATGCAAATAGCAACAATCCATGCCAAAGGAGAAAAAAAAACAGGTGCCTATCTAAATTATAATGACTACAATATCAAGCAAATTCACTAAAGATTTACATTCCGTTCTTATGTATAAATCAATGAAGTAGGTACCAAAATCACATATTTATCAAACACTGGTTAGATCAAAAGAACGCGAATAAATAAAGTAATACTAATTGGATATTGCTGATAAAGTAATACTAATTTTACCCGCACAAAGACAGAGGAAAACTAGAAAAGGAAAAACTTCAAGTATGCAAACTGGGTATTGCTGATTTTTGTGCGGATTACCTGAAAGCATTCAATCAAGTACTATAACCCACTTGGCAATGCATAAATCCAAACAAATTACAAAAACAAACGCAACATACACAAAACCCACATTGCAAAAAGGATGATTTCACAGCTAAAGAAAATAAATACAAAGGAAACACACATTATCCGAACCTGCGATAGACTAGAGACGACCGACAAGAGAGCAGCCTTTGCAAGGAAATTCTCATTATTAAGAAACTTGCAAACCCTAGGACAGAGCTTCTGAAATGTAGCAATTGGCGGGTCCTTCGCACTCTCCACCATCCTCGCCATACACAACGCGGCCCCCGCCTGTACCACCTTCTTCTGCTCCCCAAACGCCTCCACCAAAGGCTTAACAAACAATGCTACAACCGACCCAAGATTCCCATTCTCAGATTCCCCTCTCAAGTACTGATTTGAAAGGGCTCCAATGGTGTCGCGACAGGAATCACGAACCCCGGAATCGGAATCTTTCAGGCAGCGGATAACGTGGGAGATGATTTTGGTGAGGTGGGTGGAGGTGGAATCGGAATGGGAAGTGGCGAGGAGGGCGAGGAGGCGAAGGGCTTCTTTTTTTACGGCGGGTTTAGGGTCTGAGGAGGCTTCGTAGAGGCAATTGAGGAGCATGGAGGTGGCGTCTACGGTTAGGGTTTGGATGATTTTTTCGAGGTCTTCGATGGCGATTTGGTGAGTGTCTCGGTCGGAGAGTTTGGAGAGGGAGGTGAGGATTCGCTGTTTGAGTTCGATCATGGCGAAGTGAGAAGAGAGGGAGGAGGAGGATTTTGATGAAAGGGTTGTTGAGTAGAGTGGTGGTGATGGTGTTGTGAGTGAGGGTTTTGAGGGCTTGAGAGGGACTGGATTTGTGGTAGACATTGTTTTTTCACAAATGGGATCGATGGAATGAGATCTGGAAAGGGGAATGAAATGAGTACGAGAGAATTACTACTGAGAAAAGAAATTAGAATTAGATCCAGAGAGACATAGAGAGAGAGAGGACGAGAGTTTTGGACTAACCTCAGAGTGAGTGATCTGGGGTCTTCTGGTGCCCCGTTGGTAAATGGGGAGGAAGAGCTAGCAATCCGAATTTACAATGTCCGAAGGATATGATTGACAAAAAGTACACCCTCATCCCATATTTTCCCTTCATTTCTACTAGTAAAAATATGGGATTTTGTAAGCTAGTACACCCTCATCCTAGGACTGTCAATGGGGCCGAACTTGGGCGGGCCTGAGGTGCTCAAGCTCAGCGCAGCGCAGCGCATATCTATACAACGGGCAGCGCATGTCTATACAATGGGCTACGAGCCGAGTTCGGGCTTGTCCAAACTCAGCCCAAACTCCACAACATGCATCGAGCCGAGTTTGGGCTTGCCTATCACCTCTTTTTTTCTGCACGAGAAAAGACTATAAGGCAAGCACAGTGTAAGGAGACCAGGTACCAGCTTAAAGACAAGTTAACAACAAAAAACCTGTTGAACATTCCATCCAAAAAACCCTCGTTGAATGTATTCCTGTTTAAGTGTTGAACTAGAAAACCATTTAATATCATAGAGTAACAAAGAATGTTTAAGTACTTATTTAATTAATATCTACTGTTATTTTTAAGGGCATAAAAAATCATGAAAAACTATATAGTAAATATATTATCGGGCCCAGACCTATAACGGGCTCGACGACCCTTGCTCAAGCTCAGCCCAAATTGGCTTTTAGCAGGCCGAACGGGCGGGCTTCGAGCTTGGCCATCCCGATTGACAGTCCTACCTCATCCCATATAGCTTGCATTGCACTTGCGTGCAACTAAGGTATTTTGTAATGAAATTTAGTATAACATAGAAAACTTCTTTCGAATTTTATAGAAATTTTCCATTTTTCAATTAATTAAAATTAGTTGTCAAGTAATTAAAATAAGGTGGTTGAGACGGAGGGGTGCCAATATCCAATAAGGTGATTTTAATACAAGCTTTCTATAATTTTTTGGAGTCACTACTATTATGCCAAAAAAAAAAAAAAAAAAATCCTGCTGCTCTCTACCAATATAAAACAAGATTAAAATCCTGCTGCTCTCTACCATATATTGGTACCATAGATCCCAATATTCATGAAACTCCTTCTTATAGGGGAAATGATATGTTACATTCTTATATATTGATAATGACACTCCTTAGCTCTCATTATTAATTAAACTATTTTTTTAAGCCGGAATTTATCTTGGAACACAGGGCAGTACCTTTAATTTTATTCATAAGAAAAAATAGTTAGAAGGGGACATAAAACCTTCGCTCTAGTCCAACAAGATACATGAAGAGGGGAAAAGAAAACTTCTTTATCCCTTTACACATTATTTATGAAACTTGCATAATGAAAGGAAAATGATATACTGCAGTGCACTCCCATACTATGACGATTACTATACTTTATTTGTACAGTTCTCTAATTGAAGTAAGCCTAACAGTTGTTAAACTCAACAATCAGATAAGGTTTGATACCATGCAATCCAAACAGGGCCTTGTGTCATTCATATTGATTTTCCAATGAAGTTTTAGTACTTAGAAAAAATTTCATTACAAAATACCTTAGTTTTGATAGTTATACAATTCTTTTTTTTTTTCCATAGGGAGTGTAAGAAATATTTTTTGGTTTGCTAGCTTTGTCACAAAATTCTTGTTGGAATATATCTGGTGTAAGCCCATGTAGTGAAGTATTTTTCATAAGCCAGTAGGGGTCCCCGCAAAACCAGGCTTACCTATCAAAAAAGAAAAAAAAAATGTAGCGAATATTTTACGGCCTACACCATAGGATGATCGAAACTGTCCATTTGATCACTTCCATATGATGATTGCATCCATACAATCTATAGAGGAATGACATATTTTGGAAACCTCGTCACTGTGTTGGGATCATCTTATGGAATGATTTTTGGCATACAACCTATAGTGTAAGTCCGTACAGTGAAGTATTTTTTAAAAGTCGTTTACCATAGGATGAACCAAACCGTCCATTTAATGGGTCACAATATAAATTGGTTGTTCCCAAAAAATCATTTCCATATGATGATCCTAGCCCTACAATCTATAGATGAAGGGCATATTTTGGAAACCTCTATAGATCGAAGGGTTGGGATCATCCTGTGGAAATGATGTTTGGCACACAACCTATTTACATTGTGGCCCATCAAATGGACGGTTTGGATCATCCTATGAGGTAAGCTGTAAAGTACATGTGAGTGGGGGTAGAAACATCTGCTTGTGTGGCTGTTCTCACGTGCCAAACCCAGCCTCAAAATGGCTATCTGCGAAATTACTTAGCAAAGGAGATTGTGCTCTTAATATTAATATTTTATAAAGAACAAGTAGCCTTACAGAGGTTTTTTGGGGAGGGAGAATCTTCTCTGACGTATTTTTAGGGAAGGAAATCGGTGATTTTTGGACGCTTATTGAACACAAGTGCCGGTAATAGAAAGGAGACCTTTGGCATTTTTTTTGTCGTATTTGTAGGGGTAAGAGGGGCATTGAAATGATGAATAAAGAGCAGCAACGAAGGACATTTACGAAAGAATAGTCAACAATCAATAGGCGGGACACGACGGAAATATCACCAAAAGAACGTGCCGAAAAAATTACGATTCTCCCTTTTAGTATAAGGATAAAGATTAGGTGCCTATTTGTAACACTCAAATGAGGAATGCTAAACCCACATGCCCCTTGCAAGAAAAAGGGGTTAAAATGGTACTCCCATTGGTTAATTTCTATTTATATGACAGTTATTATCATAATTTTCTATGCATCTTAAATGGAAATTGACCAATGGGGGCGCCCTTTACTCCCTTTTTTTGCAAGAGCGCCTCTGAGTCTAGCATTCCTTCACTCAAAAACCCTAATCAAATGGCAACGGGCATAAGCTGGGATTGAACCGCCGACCTCAGAGTCAGAGAACAAAGCCTTAACCAGTGAGCTACAGGCCCAACCCCAAATGGGTGCAACTCGGGTTGGGTTCAACCTAAACCCGTTGGGTCGGGTTCAGGTTGAGGGCTTCTAACTTGAGTGAAACCTAACATTTTTAATCATTTTTTCTTTTACTAAGCTTAAAAAGTCAATTTGGATCAGGTTGAACCCGAGTCGGGTCGGTTTCGGGTTGGAAAAAAGGGTTCCGGGTTGCAACTTGGGTCGGGTTCGGGTTGGCCTCAACCCGACTCGAGTTGCACCCCTAGCAAAAAACATTTATAACCTGTCGTTCATATGCTAAACTTCGAACATCTCATCCATGGGATGATCTTAAACCCCTGATCTGTTGAGGCCCACATTAGATCCTGACCCTTCAATCTCTAGAAGGACTGCCTACAAATTGGAGGGATAGGATCATCCTATGGAGATGATCTATAGTATTGCCTATTTACATTGTGGCCCAATAAATGAACGGTTTGGTTCATCCTTTGAAGTAGGCCCACTGTACTTCCCAACAAATATTGGACATCATGCACACTCTGTACCTAAAAACTCATATAAACAAGAGATTTATATGCTGCGTGCATGAAGTCCAGTATTTTTCGAAAAGTACAATGAGTTTCACCCCGTAAATCATCTCCACAGGATGATCCTAACCCTCTATATATTGGAAGCTTAGGATCACCTTGTGGAGATGATTTACTGGGTAATTCCCATTTACACTGTGGCCCAACAAATGAACGGTTTGGATCACCTTATGAAGTGGGCCCACTGTACCTTTTGAAAAATACAAGACTTCACCGGCACACAACATATAAAATCTCTACAGCAGTGGAGAGCTCTCCTGTAATAATCATTTAAAGGATGAGGAATGCTAAACTGAGGAACGTCCTAGCAAAAATAGGATGAGATGGGACTCCCACTGGTGGAAAGTCCCCAAAGTGCATTTATAACATACAGAAGTCAAGGGATTTGCTAGGGTCCATTGCAAAAGGCATTTCTCAGCTGGTCTAATGAAGACAAAAGCTGTTGTCTCACGACGTGGGTGGTCTGACATGCGACAGACCAGCCGCGGAATGCCTTCTGCGATGGACGCTAGCAATTACCAGAAGTCAATGAACATTAAACGCACTTTGTTGACTTTTCACCCATGGGGCGCCCTTCAGTGTAGCATTCCTTTTTCTTTTCTTTTTTGATTGGTAAAGAAATCAGTGTAGCATTCCTCTTCTAGTGTAGTTTGATTGCTACTATCTTTGGACCATGATGTGTCCATCCATCTGATGCAACATTCTGATGCAACATTTTATCCTTTTAGGTATAAGTCACCATTAGCATGAAGCTTAGGTATAAATCCATCTTTTCTTGTTTCCATTTCTCATTTGATTGTCTAATTGACTGGGAGAGAGAGAGAGAGTATTTATTCCTTACTCAAGCTTAGGCCCCACCGTGAAAGGTGCAATTTGGACCAATCTTTCACCTACATAAATTTTGACGACAAGAGGTTCCTTACTCAAGCTTAGGCCCCACCATGTGGGCCATTTTATGTTGAAAGAAACAGAGTCCAAGCAAAAAAAATGCACAATTAATGTCAATTAATTCAATTTCCTTCTGTTATGGTCAGTTCAAGCAGATCGAAATTTGGTTACAACAAGCAACCCAACAGTGACTAGATCAAACAGACTCTCTCACTAAGCGAGTGCTCTTTACAGCTTGGTTGATATGCCTCACAAAAGCGATGTCTCTCTCAAAATCCATCAAACATATAGGTAGTTTGACTCGTGCTACGTAATTGTCTGGGTTCGTGTTCTTCACTGGGCCGGTTGGAACAACGGATTCTACGGAAGCAGCGTGCTCTTTAATACCGTATGAAAATATTTAGGGATCAAATGGAAGACAAGATGGAGGTATAAGGAGATTTTTCAAATGTCTTTTCTTGGGTTCAAGGCATGAACGTTGGACCTTGGAGATTAGCTAAGTTTTTGGATGAAATTAGTTCTACAATGAATGAACGATGGTTTCCTTTCTTTTGTTCATGCCCCTCTAAGTGCCAATGATTTGGCGGATCATTTGGCTAAATCTAGGGGAGGACTCAGTTTACTCTGGGTCCTCTCTCCCCATTGATGTGAATCTGTAATCTATTTTGAACTGAATATACTTACCTTTCTTTGAAAGAAATGTGATGGTTGGGGTCGTTGATCGAGGCCCCCATCTTACCCACCGGAAGAACGAATGTCTCTATGATAAATAATACCGGTGTTGACGATGATGGTAAGATGATATTGTCTTGATTAACTGGCATATGTACTTGGTGACATGGACTATTGATATGATGGTCCATCACAAGTTGACCCGGTGGCTTTAGGTGCAACGCAGAACAGAGATCCCTTTGGCAAGATTGAGGTGTGCAAAGAATCAATTGCTTGAATACATTTAAGGGATGCCTTTTTCATCAAGCTTGGTAAAGTAGCTAGAATCATCCTTGATGGCGGAGCCAAGGGAAATGGGCCAGACTTGTGATGGCCAATACTGTTTAAAGACCTAATTGCTTTACAACTTCCAATTGGTCCATGTCGTATGGTGATTGTTTTTCTTAGGCTCCATTTCTTTTGATCTAAAATGGGCATACCAATTCACATTTTTTGGGGCCCATCAGGATTTTTAAGGCTCATTGCCAATGTGCCATGGACCATATGTGATTTACAACACTGGTGATTTGGTCGTACTTTTTACCCCTCTAAAGAGAACAATCGCAACTAGTGGGGTTCGGCCTGTAGCTCAGTGGTTGAGGCTTTGTATGTCGCTCAAACCAGTCAACCCTGAGGTCGCAGGTTCCATCCCAATAGTTTTGAAATATATAATTAGGCCCTATTTCTGCTTGATCTAAACCATCCGTTGAGTAGGGCCCACTTTATATCTCTCAGGAACCCATTTTGGTTGAAACCCATTTGCACTTGTGGGGACTTTTTTTTTTTTGTGAGATTTTTTTTTGGATGGCGAGCCTTGGCGCAACAATAAGGTTGCTCCATTGTGACCTGAAGGTAACGGGTTCGAGTCACAGAATAGAAGCAGGGGTAAGGTTGCATACATCTAGCCCCTCATAGACCCCATAATGGAGAGAGCCTCATGCATTGGACAGCCCTTTCTATACAGTGCCAGATCGGAACAAGTACACTGGTGGGGCATCCACCCTTGATATTTGATCCAACAATAGCTTACTTTTTCAACTTTTTTAAGGGGTTGTTGTCGGATCAAATATCAAGGGCAGATGTCTTGCCAGTGTACGCGCCCGAGCGGGCACCGCATAATTTCTGCGTGTTTTAAACTTTAAGGGAAATGATATATTTGCCCATTTTTTACCCAGCCACCACCTTTTAGTGAAAAGGAGTATTCTTAAGCATGGTTTGAAATTTCGGTTTCGGAACATATTTCGGACCTAGCTGAAACTGAAATTTCAGTCGAAATTCGGTAAAGAGGTGGGAAATGTCAGTTTTTTGGGCTGAAGTTTCTGCCGAAATTACCAAGCCGAAATCTCGGTAATTTTGGCTGAAATATTGTAAAGCAATAAAAAATTAATATTTCTTTTGAAATTTCGCCGAAATTACCGAAATTTGGTACGTTTCGGGTGTTTCAGATTTTGGCCATTTCGGTGTCCGTCGATTTCGGTCGAAATTTAAAACCATGCTCATAAGTCATGACATAAGACATAACTAACTACACTAGTTGGGGTGGCCCAGGGAAGAAAAGGGGACGAATAGATCATCGCAGCCCTTTAATTAGTTTTATTTTTTCAGTCCACATGTCCTTTATACTTCTAATTCCTAAAGCGCAAAGTGACATGGGAAAAAGTGGAAGCAAGGAAATGGCTTGAACAGGGGAGAAAGTAAAAACTGTAAATCAATTTCCAAATGGGTTTCCGATCTCAAATCATGTGATAAAAGAAAGAGCTAATCAAGGAAAAATCCATTCTGTCATCGAATCAATTTCCTCATCACATGGAAAAATACACCCACCCCATCACATGGAAGAAGACTCTCTACGGTTAACACTCTTTTTCCACTCCCCTTCTTCTGTACTCCAAAAAGTAACCCTTCTTCTTTTCTCCACTCATTAGGGTTTATATAAATAAATCCCTTCTCATCCCCTAAACAATAACCCCATTGTGTTCTGTTTCTTTTACTACAAGGGGTGAGTGTATTTATAATGTCGGGTACAAGCAAGTAGATGTAAAAGATTTTTCGAATCGATTATTAGGGTTCTTTTTTTGGGATCTAGATGGAGGAGAATCGGCTGTTTCAGTGGAGTGTCTTTAGGTCTCTTCTCGCAATCCTACAATGGTGGGGTTTTAATGTTGCTGTGATTATCACGAACAAGTGGATCTTTCAGGTGTGTGATTTATTTGGAGAAATTCGTTTGCTCTTCTCTTTTTTTTATTAATTTTTGGTATATGGGTATTGATTATTTGTGGTTACTCTTTCTGGGTTTCTTTTTGTTTTTCATTTTGTTCTTGTCTGATAGCTGAATTTTGCTTTTCATGTGTTTGGTGGTTCGATTCATATACATTTCTTTTTTTTTCCTTAATTTTTGGTGTATGGGTATTGATTATTTGTGGTTACTCTTTCTGGGTTACTTTTTGTTTTTCATTTTGTTACCGACTGATAGCTGAATTTTGCTTTTTATGTGTTTGGTGGTTCGATTCGTATACGCTTCTCTTTTTCTTTAATTTTTTGTATGGGTATTGATAATTTGTGGTTCCTCTTTCTGGCTTTCGTTTTGTTTTTCATTTGGTTACTGGCTGATAGCCGAATTCTTCTTTTTATGAGTTTGGTGGTTTGATCTTGTTGGGGGTATCTGATCGTGTTTGATTTGATGCGGGCTCTCTCTCTCTCTCTTGAACAGAGATGCGGGTTTTATCTCTCTTTGATATATTTCATTGTGTTGGATTCTTTTCATTATGCTTACTAATGACAGAATGTTGCCACTTGGAGTAGTAGATGGCATTTTTTATAGGAAAGAAGGGTGGTTCTGTACACTGGATTTGAGTCTAGTGAGATGAATGGCCACCTATATGGACGCTAAAAGTTTTGCATGTTCTCATTCTGACCTAGAAATTAGTTTTCTTGAGAATTCTTACTAACTAATGGAATAAAAGTTTATCATCACAAAGCGAATTTACATGAGTTCCAACTGAAAATCAAGCATACCAAATCGTGAATCTGGCATGTATGCTGGGCTCTTCAAGCGCTGTTACCCACTTCAAAATTTGCACTTCATCAGTTGAACAATTCACTGTCTAATGCGTGAGATGGGGGAATGCTGAATTTCCCGGAACTTAGAATGAAACTGCAACAGGAGAGGGTATCTTTCAGGGAGACTCTGGACAATGTTTTGGAATTGTAATAGATCCATAGTATCAATATAGGCTGGGGGTCTGATCTCAACGCACAGTGCTAACCCAACCAGTTTAAGGAGACGGTTTCCTCCAACTGTTTTTTTCCTAACTCCACAATGGAAAGGAGACTGATCAAGTTATGTCCTAGTTAAGGGATGAAAAGTGCAGGCATTAGGCACCATGTGATGTGAAATCTCTACTGAATGTGGTGAATAATTATAAATTTGGCTGAACTAACTACTTCTATGCTTGACCTATCCTCTACAAATGTTAATACCATTACCCTAAAATGTCTAGAAAGAGATAGATAGAGGGAGAAAGATATAGAAGGAGATAAATTGAGTGGAATTTGAAGTTTCAGAATAAAAATGTTAATTGGTAACAGTTAGACATAGTTTACTGAGCTAGAGCTAGTATGCTATAAGCTAACTCTAATGGGAGCGAGGTTAATAAGAGTTGGTCACAAAAACTTAGAGGAGTCGAATTAATGACGGTGAATGTTAGGGTAAGGAAAAGGGAAGGATAGGTGTTTCCCTAGAGAAGACATTGCATATGGTGTCACTTCAATGCTAGGGTAGACAAAGCTTCCCAAACGGCGATTTCTTTCTACTTCCTACTTTTCGGATTGATTGCAGAGTGTTGTATAAGGTTGTAGGAGATTGAGAGTGTGTGAGACTAATAGTTTAGGAACTTAAAGGGTAGGACATAGGAACCTAAGGGTGGGGTGGGATGATGCAAGGGAAGAATTCTTTCTCCAAAGTTCAAACATCATTGGATGCAGCAGCATGCTATATAAGAAGAGCAGGCAAAACTTCCAAAAGGTCTTTCTATCTTCTTCGTCCTTTAGGCCATGTTTGTCAGCCATGAATCTTTTCCATGGAATATTAATTTAACCAGAGGTGGGAGAGGGGAAAGGAGGGTAGGAGAGGAAGAGAATTGATAGGGCATGAGTGAGGAGATCACCTCCTTTCCCCTCTCCCACCACTTGTTAAATTAATGTTCCATGGAAAAAAATTTCTTGGCCGCCAAACATGGCCTTAAGGTTTTATTGTTGGACCTAAAGTTGTAGGAGACTAAGGGTGTATGAGGCTAATTGTATAAGAACTTAAGGGTAGGACTTAGAAACCTAAGGGTGGGCTGGGTAAATACAGGGGGAGGGAATTCTCTCCAAAGTTCAAACTTCTTGTTTGAAAACACAAGTCGAAACATCTTTAAGATGTACAATCATGTTCCTTAATTTTTGATGAATGCTAACAAGTACTTTGTTAAGAAAGAGGGTAACGAATAATGATTGACCGACATGTCCTTGAAAAGGAGAAAAATATATAAGTTGAGTCATCATTAAGCGGGTACACTTATATTCTACTTGCATTATTCTTGCATTTGATTATAATGTCCCATTGAAAGTATGTCCCCAAATTTTGGATTGGGATGTTGGCTTGAGTGTGCTTTTAGTTTTGAAAGGCAATGTTCAAGACACACTGATTGAATTGAAGCTTAAGTGACTTTGACTCTGTTTCGTAAGGTGCTCAGTACATATTTGCAAACTTCATATAAAATTGGAGTTTAGCATTTAATTTAAGTATTTGCTTACGAACATGCAAGTTTCATAGTGTTTTGGGCATAGTTTTAAAACTCTCCTGCGTCATCATGGACTCCCCCGAGTCGAGTCCCTTTTCCCTTGGCTGCGTTCCGCCTCGTGCCACCACGTTCCTTGCTTTGCCCTACAGAGTCAATAAAAACTCGTTTTCTGAGTTACGACTGCGTCAACCGAGTACTTAGCCGCGTCATCCGTGTTCTTGGCCGCATTCGTACCGAGTCGCCAAAAAATTTTCTTGGCCTCATTTTGACACATCCGCGTTTTTAAACACTGCATAAAACATGAGACCTTTTACCTCAAAACGTGAACATTCTGTGGACTTAATCATTATAATGAATCGGCAGTGAGTCTAGTAGTTGAGTTGAACAACAATATTAAGTTATGGTAGAACTGTATTGTGCTCTCCAGTTGTTTACCGAAACTTTTAACAATTTCCAATGTTTCTGAAGTTTTTTATTACGAATAAATTTTTTCCATGTTACAGATTTATCAATTCATCTGCATTCAAGCTTTGGTATCATAATGTATCGTTTTATAAGTTTGTCATTCCACCATTATTGCAACATGATTTTATGATTAAAGCAGAAATTGTTTTCTTTTTTTTGAAAAGGGCAGAATATTATATATATGAAAACAGAACCGAGATGGTCCTGAAGGAACAAAGATAAAACAATGATAAAATTACAATAAATCAAGGAGGGAGATAATCAAAACATTCAAACTCAGTCCTAAAGACCCCTTTCTTGGCGAGATAATCTGCTTCAGCATTGGCTGATCTCCTAACATGGCCGAACGCTATGGAAGAACCCTTAGCCAGGTCCTCGATTTCCTCAAAGAGAGGCAAAAATCTCCAGGGGGGAGTCGCCTCTCCCGAAAGCCATCGAATAACATTTAAGGAATCCCCTTCGATTATAATTTTGTCGAAAGCCAGACGAATCATCAACTTAATCCCGCTATGAACGGCTCTAACCTCTGCTACATTCGAGTCTGCTACTCTGATAGAACCCGAGTAAGCCCAAAGGACTTCCCCCTTGTTATTTCTGCATAGACCCCCTATTCCTGCCTCTCCTGGATTGCCAAGAGACGATCCATCAAAGTTAAGCTTCAAGATCCCCGAAGGAGGAGGAATCCAGGATGGTAAGATTTTCACTTTGCTGACCCTTTCCATGCAGATAATTGCCCAGCCTTCCCAAAGGTCAAAAGCTGAAACAAAACGAAACAAAGGAAGACTTCGGGCCCAAGATATAACCGCGGCGATCAACTGTACAAAAATCCAATTGGGAGATCTAGCCTCTCCTTCAAAGATTCGCGCATTCCTCTCTTTCCACAAGAACCACCACGTGGCCAGAAGGCACATCTTCCAATGGATCCTGCCTTTCTTTCTCCAAGGATTCCATTCCCAACTCCTAATGAAATCAGCCATAGATCTGGAGGGAACCCAGCAGATTCCAAAACGAGTGAAAATGAGGCCCCAAATAACGCTAGCAACCTTACAGTGGATGAAAAGGTGATCAATTGATTCGCCAGCGGATAAACAGAGAGGGCAGTAATCTACCAACCACATTCCTCGTTTCCTCAAAAAATCCATAGTCTGAATGCGACCACAGCTAACAGACCACCCAAAGAAGGCAACTCTCGGAGGGCAAGATAGCTTCCAAACTGAGGAGGATACAGGCTCCGCTAAACTAGGGATCAGATGATGATAAAAGGATTTGACTGAAAATAAACCCGAAGGGCTCCAAATCTAAACCCGTCTATCTGCGCCCGAAGTCTTAATGTAGCAAGATTCTAATAAGGATATGAGCTCGTGAAGAGAATTTAACTCTCTTTCAAAAAAGGCTCTTCGAAACTTAGGATACCAAACCACTTTCGCATGCACTCTTTCAAAGCAATCCGAGACCCATGCCTCTTTCTGAGATGACACCATAAATAAGTCAGGGAACAACTCCTCGAGGGGCTCCGCCGAGCACCAAGGATCCTGCCAGAACCAAATCCGATCCCCCACATATACTTTGAACCGGACTCCAGGTGCAAAGAGAAACTTCAACTTCAAGATGCCCCTCCAAACCGTAATTCCTTTAATTTTAAAATTATCAACAGAGCCCCATTGCCCATTAGAGAAACCGTACTTACTTCCAATAACTCTAACCCACAAAGAGGATCGATCTTCGCCAAACCTCCACAGCCACTTTCCCAGAAGAGCCTGGTTGAAGCTCAGAACCCTTCTAAGACCCAAACCTCCATTTTTAGTAGGCAGGCAGACCGCACTCCATTTAATCAGAGAAAACCCCTTCGAGGACCCCGATCCTCCCCACAGAAATCGTCTCTGAATTTGCTCAATTCGCTGAGCGACACTGACGGGACATTTAAAAAGAGAGAGAAAATATATCGGCATATTTGATAAGACTACCTTTATAAGAACTAGTCTACCACCTTTGGATACCAAAAGGCGCTTCCAGGTGGCCAATCGCCGCTCAATTCTTTGAATAATAGGAAGCCATAAGTTTTTTTTTGGTCGTCCCACTCCTAGAGGAAGACCCAGATAGGATGCTGGAAGAACATCTAAGGCACACCCCAGAATGCCGGCAAAAGAGGATGCATCACACTCGGGAACGTTGATCGCATACAACCGAGATTTCGCAAAATTAGATCTTTGACCCGAGACCATCTCATAACATCGTAACATTGCTTTAAGATTTAGAATCTGGGAAAGTACCGGAGGGCAGAGCAGGAAGGTGTCATCCGCGAATTGAAGGATCGATACTTCTACCTTACTACTGCCAATTAGAAACCCTTCATAGAGCCCCAACTCACTTCCTTTTTTCATCAATCTGCACAGGGATTCGGCGACAATCACAAAAAGAAAAGGAGATAAAGTGTCCCCCTGCCTCAAACCTCTAGTCGATTTGAAGAAGCCTTTGGCTGATCCATTGATGATAACAGAGAACCAAGCGGACGCTAAGCAGGTTCGGATCCACCATCTCCACCGGCCACCAAAGCCCATTCGACCCAGGAGGTAATCTAAAGCTCCCCAATCCACTCTATCATAGGCCTTCTCCATATCAAGCTTGCAAAGGATCCCGCCTTCCCCCTTCCTTCGATAATAATCAATAGCTTCATTAGCTATCAAAGAGCAATCAAGAATTTGCCGGTTGCTTATAAAAGCACTTTGACAGTCCGAGATAATTGATGGTAAAACCACTTTGAGACGATCCGCCAGAACCTTTGCGAGAACTTTGTAGAGGCTACCCACCAAACTAATCGGACGAAAATCCGAAATTTTTGATGCTCCTTCAATCTTTGGAATGAGGGTGATAAAAGTAGCACCTGTCCCTTTGTCAAGGATTGCTCCCTCAAAAGATTCATGGAAGAATTTTAGTAGATCCGATTTTACAGCTTCCCAACAAGTTTGAAAAAAAGCCAAACAGAAACCATCTGGTCCAGGGGCTTTATCTTTTGTTAAAGAAAACAGTGTTTTCCTAATTTCCTCCTCAGAGAAAGGAGTTTCCAACCCGGCTGATTCCTCCGAGCTTAAACTTGCAAACTGAATACCTTGAGGGATTGGGCGAATCATCCCATCGGCAGAGTACAAGGATCTGAAGAAGACAATAATTTCTGCAATAATCTTCTCCCTAACAGTCACACACACCCCCTCCACTTCTAAGGATTCAATTCTGTTCCTTCTTCTGCGAGCGCTGGCCATGGCATGGAAGTAGGCTGTGTTTTTATCTCCCTCAGACAACCACTTGACTCGGGATTTTTTACGCCAAGAAATTTCTTCGAGCATCAACAACCCTTTATGCTCTTGGCTTAACCTTCCGTGGCCTCCGAGGCCAGACCACTCTCTTTAAGGGCATTTAGCTCCATCAGTCTATCCTCTAGAATCCGCTTCCTGCCTAGGACAATCTCTTTCTTCTCCTTTGCCCACTCTTTCAATTTTGCTTTAAGGAATCGTAATTTTTGCCAATGATTACGTCCGCTGGTCCTTCGAATACACAATCAGTCCACGATCTTACTAAGTGAGCCTCCAGAAGGGAGTCTTCCAGCCATGCTAACTCAAATCTAAAGGGGGGCGGGCCCCACGACTCCATTTTAGGAGACAAGAGAATAGGGCAATGATCAGAAACTGAATGAGGTAAAGCTTTCTGGTAGACTTCTGAAAGAATTGCCAGCCAGTCTCCCGATAGTAGAAATCTGTCAAGCCTGCTCCTGGTCGAACCTCTGGCCCAAGTGAAGGAGGCTCCACCCAAAGGTAAGTCCACTAGCTCATTGGTTGCGATGAAATCAGCGAAAGCTCTCATGCCCGCAGTGTCTCGCTGGCACCCTAGACGATCCCTTGTTACTAAAATTTCATTGAAATCCTCTCCAATACACCAAGGGGAGGAGCAGAGAGTTCGCATCTGAGTTAATTCTTCCCATAAAAGGCACTTCTCAGAGGATGACGAAGGACCATAGCCTCCGGAGAATAACCAAACCGAATTGTCATTGGATTTTCGGAAAGCAACGGAGAGAGAGAAAACTCCACGCCAAACATCCTTACTGGCCCACGTGACCGAGTCCCAAGCCACCAAAATGCCCCCTGAAGCTCCTTTTGAAGCTAAGAAAGCAAAATCCCAGTCATTATTGAACCCCATGCTTCTCAATTCGATTCTACTAATTTGCGCCATCTTTGTTTCCTGTAGACACAACCTCAGGACGCCTTAATTTAACTAATTCTTTAATTTGAATTCTTTTCTCCCGAGAGCCCAAGCCATTGATATTCCATGATAAGATTTTCATTATCAACCTTAATCAGATGAATTCTTCCCCGCCCTGACACCGAGAGCTCTTCCTTTTTTCTTGAATTTGATGCCTTTGCTATGCGACCCAAAATCATAATTGATATCCGATTTTAATCTTACCAGTTCTCGTTCCTTTCTTTTCAAATTCACTTCAGAAAGGGTATTTGAGAAGGTCACACCAGCAACCTCCCTGAGTTCTGCCTTATTGATACTAGATCTGTATTCCTCAACGGGTCCCGGAAATACTAAACCCAGGTGAGAACTAAGGTGCAGAGTATGATCCACCATCAATTCAAGCACGTCCTGAGGAGAGACCGACCCAGAGTCATTCCTTGACGAAACAGGAGAGAGCTCCGAAACAAAAGGCAGTAAAGGAAACTCCGCCTTGCTACACCATCTCAGAGAAGAGAGATGAGAGAAACTTCCAAGCGATACCCTTACTAGAGATCGAATGGAGAGCTCCCTTGCTCCACCAGAAAAACAATTCACCAGAAAAATTGTTTTCTAATCATTTATTTAAATGTATGGGATTATAATTGTAGTTTTGACTTTTGAACCTGGAATTCTGATGTCAATATGATCTATTTGCTCTGCACAGAAATTGGATTTTAAGTTTCCTCTGTCGGTATCATGCATTCACTTCATATGCTCTGCTATTGGAGCATACTTAGCAATCAAAGTGCTTAAGCTTAAACCGCTGATAGAAGTTGACCCTGAAGACCGTTGGAGAAGGATATTTCCTATGTCGATTGTGTTCTGTATCAACATAGTGTTGGGAAATGTGAGCTTGCGATACATTCCAGTGTCCTTTATGCAGACAATAAAATCATTTACCCCTGCAACTACAGGTGTGCTTGAGATTTTTCTCTGGAACTTATTCATGCTATTATTTTTATATTTTTCAATGATTGTATATAGCTTCATATTTTCTTATTCCAATGCACTTGGACCAGTCATTCTGCAGTGGCTAGTGTGGAGAAAATACTTTGACTGGCGTATTTGGGCTTCTTTGGTACCGATTGTGGGAGGAATTCTTCTTACATCTGTTACAGAGCTTAGTTTCAATGTTCTTGGATTCTGTGCTGCCTTATTTGGTTGCCTCGCTACATCTACAAAGACTATTCTTGCAGAGTCTCTACTTCACGGATATCAATTTGACAGGTAGTGTTTCTTTTCATATTATTCTATTGTTGCTCAAAAGCCTAATCTTGTTGCATTTTTGGTTCTACAAATAAAGTAATAAGTTCAAGTCTCCGGGATGAAGTTTACTTTTCTTTTGTAAAATTTAGGATTATTACTAATCTTGATATCTTACAATCAAACCAAATGAGTGTATATATAGAATATTCAAAAGGAACATAGAAGCAACCAGATTTAGGAAGATAAACATAGAAAGAGATTTGAGAAGATTTGGGAAGATAATCCTAATCAAGCTAACTTGCCTAAACTAACCAACTACCTAATCCATCACTCAAGCAATCCAACGGCGAGATCTCTCACACTCTAATAGTTTTCTTTCATATCGCTAGGATAGAGTGTCATCTGGTTGTTATTACTACTTGGAAATTAGATCTTTCATTTAATAGGCATCGGGTGTGGTTTACTCGATAACGGGTAATCTTTGTATCCCATGAACCTGTTTATTGTGGATTATTGATGTTGTATATTAGTGTTGGATGCTCTTTAGGAAATGTAATTGCTTCAGTAATTTTAGTGCCCCATGTTTGTGTCCAACCAGAAGCTTGCAGTCGATAAGAATTTTGTTTGAAACCAGCACAAGTTGGTTTCAAACAAAAATGATGTAATAAGCTTGTTACATCATTTTTGTTGTTTATTGAGTTGCATGGTGACTTTAATTGGACCTACATACCCATATTGTGCATGTGAAGCATGTCAATATGGAATGGTACTTTGATTGTCCTGCATAGTTGTATTCTGTCAGGCTGAGTGTCGTGAATGTGGGGAGAAATTTTGGCAAAGGTAACATGCATTCATTTGATCTTTTGGGACAATTTCTGCACAATACAGTCACATGTGATTCAACTGCTTGTTGAAGGAAAAAAGCACCCATATGTATTTCTCTAGCATCAACAGATTGCGATAGCCCATATGATAAATCTTGCGTTTCTCCATAGGGTGTCTGGTGTACTTCACTCATAGCATATCATGAGCCTAAGAAATTCATATCTGTTTGTAGGCAATCATGCATTACGCATCTGAATTAGGCGTGTGTCAGATTTTCTATTACAAGTAAATTTATATTGGCTAGCCTTTTGTGTTCCATTTTTAGTGCTGGCAAAATTTATACGTCCCTGTAAATGTAAGGTTTAATTGTTTGTTAAGCCATTAAGTGTGTTGGTTACAGATCGCATTTTTGGCTGCACTCCATGAGTGCATCATCAAGTGATTTCAATCACCTTTTGTTCTTTGGCTAGTCAATGATGCCCTTGTCTTTTTAGGGATTATGCATTTTAGATGATAAAAGAGTTGTTAACAGGTAGAGGTGTGGTTGTCCCTTTTTGTTGTAACAAGTTAAGCCACAAATATCATTCTCGTGAATTTTTTGGTAAGAGAAAATCTCGGGATATATTAATTTTGTTTTCGTTTTTCGGGTTCATATCAGGAAAAGTGGTAAAAATAAAATTATTTAAACATATATAAATTAATAAAAAATAAAAATAGTGTAAAAGTATCATGATTTTATCGCGATATTATCTTGGTAAATGAAAATATCGCTATATTTTTTAAAATTCTCAGGATTATTTCGGGATTTTGTCGTTTTTTCAAAATGTCGCGATAAAATCTCTATATTTTGAAAATGTCAGATATGTGTGACATTGGTAGCACGCTAGAGGGGATAAACAGTAGCCCCATATGTACTTAAGCTGGTCCCCGGTTAATTATTTGACTTCTACAAACTTAGAGACTTGCTGCCTCAAGTTGTCAAAACAGGAAACGTATTGGTATTATGGCACAGAATGAACGCATGCAGAGGCTTGTTTTTAACTGGCTATGTGTCTTGAATATGCCTTCAGCCATTTGTCTCCTATTTTTCATTGCCATTTGGAACTACTAATCACCCAATAAGTTCCCATGTTGACTTTGTGTCACCTTTGAAGGTCTTTGGTATGTGGTAATGCCTTAGACATTGACTTGGCAGGGGGTGAGAATCTTTTCAGTGATCGATTGAGAATTTAGATTATTACAGGTTTGAGTTGAATAGCACAATGATATAGATAGGAGACATTGATTAGATGGAGTAGGAGATTTCGACGAAAGATGAGGCGTGTAATATTGTAAAATCGAAACAATGACGAAGATTGGAGAAGGTTGAAAGAACCAGATGAGAGGAGAATAGGGGTGGGTGGATTTTCTTGAGGTGTACATACCCTAACTGTACTTAAACTTTTCAAAGTAGATGCAAAGTACACCTTAAGATTTGGTCAAGAAGGGACATGGAAATAAGAAGGACAACAAAGGAAGAAGCAATCCTTTAGTGCAGGCCGAGTACAGTCAACTGACTCCCCAGATTTTTTTTGATGGTTAAGAAGGGTTTTGGATTATCATAGATGGTCACCACAGATTTGGAATGTAAAGAGGATCAATTTAATGGTTGAGAATGAAAATTATTCTCAGCATGCTAGGGTTTTTGCAGTGCACTCGAGGAGACGAGACACCGCGGAAGGACACATGACGAAAGGATATATGGAGAAGAAATAAAAAGGAATTGAAATGTGACAAATGGCAGCAACATCAGGGAGGTAGGTGAGAAGGGTAATGTTAACGAAGATAGAAGGGGAATGTTATCGATGATAACAAAAGCACATTCAGGGAGAGGTAGGTGAGAAAGGGAACTGCTTTTGAAATTTCAGTAACTTCCCACAGGATTTATCCATTGCATAAACTATTAATCTGTCGAAGTTTAAAGAGAAAAATCTTGAATAAAATTACAAATTTTCAAGGTGAACCCCAAAGTTGCCACATAACTCCAAGTAGAGACCATTCAGAAAAAAACTGCAAGTAGAGACCATATGCTCGTGATAAGTGGTGTGGTGTTAGGAACACCTTCCCACTTCATAAGTAAGGTATGCCTCAAATTCTACATAGTGGATTGTCCTATTTTCCTTTTCATCATTACTTTGTCTTGCATTTGCATTTCAGTTGTTTGCTTTCCTATATGGGTGATGCACCATCATTTTTGTATTTTTTATTTTATTTTAACTTGGCACGTCCAAAACCTTGGACATTGTTGTGGCCCTCTCTTATGAAAAAAAAGTGGCATTCACTACTGGCAGGCAGGATGGTGTTTATACCAATCTAATTTGCCTTAAAAGACAAGGCTCCAACAAGGTGGAAGCTCATGCTCTTTTCCCTTCTCTTTGAATATCTAAAAGTGGGCTAGGTGAGAAGGCTCTATGTGGAAGCGGATTCCTCTAGTACCATTGGTTTTGCTACAAACTATATTCTAGGCCCGTGGAGATTCACCCAAGTTGTTGATGAGATCCTTGATCTATGCAGAGGTTTTGATTTTCTTTTTTAGCATGTTTAGATTGGTCTTCCTTCAAAAGAGGGAGTTTCTAGGCTGACTTTGACCATAGGCATGATCCACCCCTCTTTTAATTGGTATACCTTGTATGATAAAATTCTTGTTATTGTCAAAACGAAATAAAGTCAGTAGGACAAGAAAGTCTAAAATGTAGAGGCAAAACTAGTTTCATTAAATGTGGAAATAGAATTCATGGTTTATATAATACATGGAACTCAAACATCAGAGTCCCATGTCAAATTGAAACACTTGAAAGCAAAATGGCTAATTTCACAAGCACTGGAAGATTGATGTAAATGTTACTGATGGATGTCTTCACACTCTCCTCAGTAAACCCAGTCTTAGGGATTTTTCTCTTCAGATACCAAGCTTATCAGTTATCACAATGTTTGTTTTTCCTTCTCATGATTTTTATTTTTTTTCTTTGCTTTCTAGCATAAACACAGTATACTATATGGCACCATTTGCAACTATGATCTTGGCGATACCAGCTTTGTTACTCGAAGGGGCTGGAGTTATGAACTGGCTTTACACACATCAGTCACTTTGCTCGTCGCTTACCATAATTTTCAGCTCTGGGGTGTTGGCCTTCTGTCTCAACTTCTCCATCTTTTACGTGATCCATTCCACAACAGCAGTCACTTTCAATGTTGCCGGTAACCTCAAGGTAATCAGTCCCTTCAATCTCATGTTATAATAATTGCCTGCTTTTTTTTAGTAGTTCACAGGTAAATTTTATTCATAAACAGCCAAAATGCTTACAAAGGTGGGGGACACCTTGTCCCCCACAGTGAAAAACAAAAACAGCCAAGAACAAAAAAACCTTGGATACCCCACTACTGCCTTAAGAACCACAAATCTGCCCTTTCTACCCCTCCTTTCGCTAGACTATCCTCCATAGAGTTTGCCGTCTGCTTCATATGATTAAAACATGGACCCACTATTTGGCAAATATCACAAATCCCTGAGATAATGCCATTCAGATTCCACGGTCCACGCATGTTTTAAATTTCTGCCGAAACTGAAATATTTGGGCTGAAATTTTGGATTTCCACCAGGACCGAAATGAAATTCGCATTCCTTTTTACAAGATTTTCATCAAAATTTCCACTGAAATTTCTACCGAAGTTTTAGAGACACTGAAAATTTTCCATAAAATTTACAAGATTTCAGCCAAAATTTGCACTGAAACCGAAATATTTCGATTTCATTGTGACCGAAACTGAAATTTAAACCTTGGGTCCAGGTGCCTTATAAGCTGCCCACAGTCCAGCCAGATTCTAGTCTGTCTTCTAATCTTTAAACGTTTTGATTCCAGGTTGCAGTTGCCGTCATGGTTTCGTGGCTGATTTTTCGAAACCCAATTCCCGCTTTAAATGCTTTCGGATGCGGGGTGACACTCCTCGGTTGTACATTCTACGGGTACGTGAGGCACAAGCTCTCTCAACAACCGTCAGGAACTCCTCGAACGCCCAGGACACCTCGAAATCTGATGGAAATGCTCCCTCTTGTAAATGATAAATTGGATGATAAGGTTTAATGACAAGATGGTATGGTTTTAATTGCTGTAATTTGTCAGCTAATGTAATGGAACTGCTCTGCTATTATATTTATTGAGAAGGGAAAGCATTTGAGCTTTGGGTTGTTTTCTATTCCCTTACATGGTATTTGATTTGTTGAAAATTTTTAGTCTTGGATAACAAGGCTAAAAAAATTAGTTAATGGAATATTAGTGGGCCACCATATGACGATTGTGTTGTTCTACATGTACTCTGATTGCTCTAGAGCCAAACCAAGAAAACTCTTTTTGGGGACTTTTAATGCTCCCCGCACACACAACCTATCAAATCTCTCTCAACAGCCCATCCACAACAACTGGCCTTGAAATGTTCCATGGAATATTTTTTCACAGTTGCGAGACATGCCATGGGTGTTTAGCAACCATGAAAAATTATTTCATGGAAAATTGTGGGCCCAGTTGAGATAGTGGAGCTAGGGGGGAGGGGAAGATTTGAGAGAGCGAAGGTGGAGAGTGCATGAAAAATCCCTAAAAAACAGTGAAAAAAATACGGATTAAGGATTTTTTTTTTCCCTGTTTTTCATGGCTTTTCTTGCTCTCTACCCAATCAAGTCAGTCCCGCCCTGCCCATCTCTCACAACTGTCCCAACTAATATTCCATGGAATATTTTTCATGGTCGCCAAACATGACCTTAGATGAAAAAAAAATACTGAACAAATTTAGTCACCAAATTAACTAATAGAAGCCAGAAATCTATTTGAAAGGAGGTATTCACTACATTAGAAAGTGAAATACAACTATTGGTTGTCCTGCAGATGAAAGCATATTATACTTAAACGATGGGAAATGATTTCAGCACTCCAACGTTTTGATAAACATGCGCTCTACTTGTTTGTCGTGTAGTATTTAAAGAGCTTTAAGAGCTTTTTGAGAATCGTAAGATTCGTCTGACAGCCCTTTAAATACTACATGACAAAAAAATGGAGCGCGAAAATCACTTCCCCACAAAAATTGGAGCTAATGTTTATCAAAACATTGGGGCGCGGAAGTCATTTCCCTTAAGCAGTTCATCCATCCATCCATTACCCATTTACCCTGGAAGAACAGACCCTGTGGGCCCAAATAAATTCGCAGCTATATAGTATGTTTGAAATTTAAAAAAATAAAAAATTGAAGGTGTAATAGGTTTGAAATTTTCCTTGAAAACGGGAAAAATTTAGATTTTTGGGAAAAAATCTAAATTTCCATGGTGGTAAGGTTCCCCTACCCATGTTTTGATAACCAAACCTCATTCTATTTTAAAATTCTCGCTATGTCTCTACATTTCCCAACAAAATCGTCTCTCTCTACGCAGAAGAGATGTTGCTGATTGAATCTTGAAAAAAATGGCACTTTCTAATTGCGGATTCCTTTCCCCACAACCCCATTCAACCGTTTCTCCACGCACCAAACCTTGCTGGAAATTCACATTCCCGCCAAAATTTAAATTCCGAACTCCAACGTCCATAAATGTTGGCCCTATAGGTAAAACAACAACAAACAAGGTATCAAACCCACAAGCTCTTCTTCCTACAATCCCTAGAAATGTCAGTGATTTTAATCCCATAGAAGGCAAAGAACATATAGATTACTGCCTTTCTCTCTTACAAGACCGCATTTCAAACATAAGATTAATATCTGATCCCAAACAAATCCATGCCCAAGTCACAAAATCTGGGCTTGCTGGCTCTAACAACTTAATTGGAAACAAGGTTGTGGTACTCTATGCGAGGAATTTGGGATTGTTAAATGATGCCCGCCGACTGTTCGATCAAATTACTGAAAGAACAATTCCCGCATATGCCACCTTGATAGGATCCTACTGTCGATCGCAGCTTTGGGTTGATGCTATTTCTGTTTTTGGTTTGATGATCAATGAAGGTCTTCAACCCGATAAATTTCTCTTACCCACAATTCTCAAAGCTTGTTCTGCGCTCGAGGCTTTGAGCATTGGTGCAGTTGTTCATGGATACATAATAAGGAAAAATTTGGAGGTGGACGTTTTTGTGGAGAATTCGCTTATTGATATGTATGCAAATTGTGGGAATTTAAGCTCTTCGCGGAGAATTTTTGATATGATGGGGGAAAGAGATGTGGTTTCTTGGACGGCCCTTGTTTCAGCTTATGTAGATGCAGGGCTTTTAGATGAAGCCGTGGGGGTTTTCGAGTCTATGCAGGCGAATGGAGTTAAGGCAGATTTGATCTGTTGGAACTCATTGATATCGGGCTTTGCTCGGAACGGGGAGATTGGCATGTCCTTTCAGTTCTTAGAAGAGTTGCAAGAGAAAGGTCTGAAGCCAGGGGTTAGTTCTTGGAACGGAATTATTTCGGGCTGTGTAGATAATGGTTACTTTGAAGATTCTTTGGATGTGTTTGGTGAAATGTGTGTGTCTGAGAGTCCTAATGCTGTTACACTAGTTAGCATTCTCCTGGCTTGCTCGGGCTTGAAGGCGTTGAATTTGGGGAAGGAAATACACTCCTATGCTATCAAACGTGATTTTCGAGCGAACATTTTTGTGGGTGGCTCATTGATTAATATGTACTCAAAATGTGGCAGGAGCGATTATGCAGAGAAAGTGTTTGAAGAGGTGAAGGACAAGAATAATGCTGTGTGGAATGAAATGATCACAGCTTATGTCAATCTGGGTCAGACGAAAGAGGCATTGGAGCTTCTTAATTTGATGCGAATTGATGGGTTGAAGCCTGACTTGATCACCTACAATACATTGCTTGCAGGATATGCAAGGAAGGGGCAAAAAGATGAGGCCTTTGAGTTACTTTTAGAGATGAGTCGGATGAATTTGAAGCTTAACATTGTCTCTTTTAATGCATTAATCTCAGGTTTTCAGCAATTTGGGCTTAGTAGCGAGGCACTGAAATTGTTCTGGATCATGCAACTTCCTAACAAAGTTGTCATGAATGATTCAAAATCCATTAGGGATTTTCCACTTGAAGTGCTTAATCTTTCGGTCCAACCAAATGCCGTTACACTTAGCAGTGTTCTCACGGCGTGTAGCAATCTAAATTTGTTGCGTCAAGGGAAGGAAATCCACGGATATGTTCTCAAGAATTGGTTTGAGTCTAATGTTATCATTTCAAGTGCAATGGTTGATATGTATGCAAAATGTCAGGATATGGACTCAGCAGTGAAGGCATTTCATAAGATCAGTGATAAAAATACTATATCTTGGAACATTTTGTTAGCAGGCCACAACCAGAATAAAGAACCAGAAGTCTCCCTAAAACTATTCCTTAACATGCTAGAAAATGGTTTTGTTCCAAGCTCAATCACCCTCATGATTGTTCTTTGTGCTTGCGGCAATCTAGCAGCTCTGAGGTTTGGGAGAGAATTACATGGGTACATTCTGAAAAGTGGGTTTGATGAGTTTATTCTTACTCTTGCGAGTGCTCTGGTCGATATGTATGCAAAATGTGGAAGTATTTTAGAGGCCAGACTAGCATTTAGTTGTACAGTTCAGAAAGATTTAGCATTATGGAATGCCATGATTTCGGGTTATTCAACGCACGGGATGGCCCATGATGCTATAACCTTGTTTGAACAATTGGAATCGTCTGACATCAAGCCAGACAATATCACCTTCACCGCGATTCTTTCGGCTTGTAGCCATGAAGGTTTGGTGGAAGAAGGATGGGAATATTTCAATTCCATGGAGGGTGTTTACGAAATTTCACCTAGTTTGGAACATTATACGTGCATGGTTTGCATAATGGCAGGTGCTGGTTTACTAGAAGAGGCGCTTGACTTTATGAGGAGGATGCCGCATGAACCTGATGCCTGTACTTGGGCTACTCTTCTTCGAGGCTGTAGAGTGCATTCAAATCCCAAGATAGGGGAGCTAGCAGCAAAGGCCCTATTTGAGCTAGAACCAACTAATACTTCAAATTACATTGTCCTGTCTAATATCTATGCCATGGCAGGAATGTGGGATTTTGCTAGGAATGTAAGGATTGCAATGAGGGCCCGTGGGTTGAAGATGATTAAGGCTTGTAGTTGGATAGATGTCAATCATAGAATTTATGCATTTAAAGCAGGAGAGAGTTCACAGCCTGAATTGGAGAAAATTTTAGAGACATGGGATAAATTGGCTGAAGAAATGGAGCATGATGGCTATGTTCCTGATGATGCTGTTCTCCATGATGAAGAAGAGATGGATCCCTTCTCTTGTTGCCACACTGAAAAGCTTGCCATCTGTTTTGGCATCATATCTTTGCATGCTCGCAGTCCAATCCGTATCTCGAAGAATATACGTATGTGTATTGACTGCCACACATCTATGAAATTCATCTCTAAGATTGAGGGAAGGGAAATCTTTGTGAGGGATGGATGCTTCTACCATCATTTCAAGGATGGAGCATGTAGTTGCAGAGACAAGTGGTGATATCTAATGTATAGTTGGTGAACGATAAGTAGGAAGTTGGACCGTCGGGTTAACGATTATTTGGGATGAATTAATCTACGGCCGCAATTAGTTGATACTCAAAGATGATGATGGATTTCTTTCACACTTTAGAAACATAAAGACCACCTGATTCTGTAGCTGGATTGAATTTTGAAAATTAAGGATGCTGGTATACTTCTATTAAAAAAAAAGGATGCTGGTATACTGTCATTGGGACAATTCTACAAATGATAGAAAATACATTATCCATCATTGCCAAATGTGATGGATGAACCAGAGGATGATTGAACAAAAGCACCAAGAGGATACTCTTTTAAGATTGTAAGTTACCTTTTTCATTTCCAATCTGCTTATGCCATGTTGTCAAACTTAATTAATGTGGCTTTCTTGCATATACAATACAGAAGCAGCATACAATGTAAGATCACAACAATGCTACTGTAATGTTTCAATTATGCTCTTTTGTTTTATCACTTCTAGCTGACTAATGTGTCATGGATTACAAAACTCAATTTATTGGCCTTCTGGATCTACTAGGCTAAATTTTTTTTGGAAAGGACATCCCCTAGAAAATTAGTATTTCAGGGTTTGGCTAACTAATTGTTCATGGAACTTTTTTTAGGATAGAAATTTTAGCCTGTTTTCTAGGCAAATTTTTAACCTTGATGGGATTTTTGTTTGGCATTGAACCAGAACCATGTGGCTTATCTCAAGTTGTCACTAGATCAACAATGCTATCCTATTAGAATTATATTTTTGTATGAACCTAGAATCTTGATCGATAAAGTATCTTAGGACCTGCTAGGAATTTTTGTTGATAGGTAAGTTGGCTTGAATCCACATCCGTGTGGTTGTTCCAACTGAGATATAGCTCAACCCAGCTAAGAAAAGCTACTGTTGACTTCTAAGGATCTTAAAAAGATATCTTTTATTTCAAAATTTGAAGGGGGTTTGAAAACTCACCTTTTTTTACTTTTGTTACTTTGTTAGATAACTACATGGTGCACAGAGAGAGAGAGAGAGAGAGAGAGAGAGAGAGAGAGAGAGAGAGAGAGAGAGAGAGAGAGAGAGAGAGAGAGAGAGAGAGAGAGAGAGAGAGAGAGAGAGAGAGAATACGTTCAAAGCATTCTCTCCCCCCATTCGATATATTAATGATAATTATTAACATATTATGACCATAATACCCTTAGTACGTTCAACACTCCCCCTCAAGCTGGAAGGTATATATCATACATTCCAAGCTTGTTACAAGGATCTTTCAGTTTTGCACTACCCAATGGCTTGGTAAACATATCTGCAAGTTGATATACAGATCGAGTAAACATTGTGCATATCTCGCCACTCTGAATTCGATGACGAACGAATTGACAATCAACTTCAATATGTTTAGTCCGTTCATGGAAGACTGAATTTGTTGCAGCTCTATTGTCACAATACAACCGTGCTGGAGATGTAGATGAAAAACCAATCTCTGGTAAGAAGGATCGAAGCCATAATAGCTCCCCACTTGTATATGACATAGCTCTATACTCAGACTCTGCACTTGACTTGGACACAACATCTTGCTTTTTACTTCCCCAAGATACCAAATTACCTCCTACAAATGTGCAATATCCCGTAGTTGATCTCGTGTCAGCAGGAGATCCTGCCCAATCTGCATTACTAAAACCTTCTACCTTTTCATGTCCATACTTTCTGAAGCATAGACTGTTACCTGGAGTACCCTTTAAATATTTGATAATCTGAATGACATCAGTCCAGTGGGAAGTACGTGGAGCACTCACAAAACGACTAACCATACCAACTGCAAACGATATGTCTAGATGGGTGACAATCAAATAGATTAGTTTCCCAACTAGTCTTCTATATCGACCTGGATTATTTAGCAACTCTCCTTGATCAGGAAGAAGTTTAACATTTGGATCCATAGGGGTAGTCGCAGGCTTCACCCCCATTGATCCTATCTCCTCTAAGATGTCCAACACATACTTTCTTTGTGACAAAACTAGTCCATGACGAGACTGTGCTACCTCAATACCAAGGAAATATCTGAGCTGGCCCAAATCTTTAGTGGAAAACTCTCCTTGAAGAAAGGATTTTGGATGCCAGACTTGTCATCTCCTATAATTACAATGTCATCAACATACACTATCAAGAGAATATATCCATAATAAGATTTGTGACTGAACACGGAATTATCAACATCACACTGCTTCAACCCAAAGCGCAAAATGGCAGCACTAAATTGTCCAAACCAAGCCCTAGGCGATTGCTTCAAACCATAAATTGCCTTCTGAAGCGGCATACGGAAGAGCACATCTCCCCCTGAGCAACATACCCAGGAGGTTGCTCCATATAAACTTCCTCTAAAAGATCACCGTGAAGGAAAACATTCTTAACATCAAGCTGATACATAGGCCAACCACGATTAACAGCTAAAGAAATCAGTACTCGTATGGACCGAATTTTGGCCACCGGTGAGGTCTCCTGATAGTCAACGCCAAATGTCTGAGTGTACCCCTTAGCAACAAGGCAAGCTTTGAGACGTTCAATAGACCCATCTAGTAGGTACTTGTTGGCAAAGATCCAACGACAGCCAACATGTTGGGCACCAGAAGGAAGAGAAACCAATTGCCACGTTTTATTGGAGTGAAGTGCAGCCATCTCAGCATCCATAGCAGCCTTCCATCCAGGATGATTGAGAGCATCTGTAACTGACTTAGGCAAAGTAACTGAAGATATGCTACAGACGAAGGACCGAAAAGATGGTAACAGATGCTCATATAAGTAACAAAATTAGAAATAGGATGAGCCACAGTACGTGATCTAGTTCGGGATGCAATGGGTGAATCATGAGTAGGAGAACAAATACCTGGAGGTTGACAATCCAAATAACCAATAATTAACAAGGACCAAGTAAACGACCACCAACAATTCATCCACAAATAACAACAACGCCACCACCAAGCACAATCAACAATAATAAGGAATACTAACCATCAACCAACAAGAGTCAATAATCCAACAAACACCAATAATCATCCACACTCAATAGCCAACAACCAACCAACACCACCAACAATCAACAATAAATCCACAATCATCAGCAATCACGAACAATAATCATAACCACCCAACATTCACAAGGAACCAACATCACTATCAACAATCGTGAACCAATCCATCACCGACAACAACCACAGAGCTTCACTAACAACCAAGTGACGAGGCACAACCGATCACTCTAACCAACAACCAACAAGCACCAATAAATCTACCACAGGGAATCACCAATAAAGTCGCCAACAGTAAACACCCACAACCAACACCACAATCACAACACCACAATCACAACACCAACATACAACTAAATCTGTTAACAAATCACAGTCACAGGCACAAAGGCAATGTTCCGAGATAAATAAAGAGACAAAAAAAACCCCAACAGATAGAAGAAAGAGAGTAGAATCACCAACAAACTTCCCGGAACCCAAAAGAGAATAAAATATGGAGAAGAAACAAGTTTAAACCATGAAGAGAGTAGGATTTATGAACTGATTTGAGAAGAACGAAGAGTTAGGGACTGATTTGAAAAGATAGGGTTAGGTTTGATGATGTGAAGGGAAGAAACAAGGTCGAGTTAGAGTTTAGGGTGGAGGGAAGGGGCGTGAGTGGATTAGGGTTAGGTTTTGAGTGTGAATAGGGGGTGCAAGTGGGTTAGGAGTAGGTTTTAGGGTTGTGTTTACAGTTAGAGTTGAAAGAGAAGGGATTGTGTTCGTCTCGTCTCGTCACGTCTTCAGGGTTAGGGATTTGGGATTGTGTTTGTCTCGTCGCGTCTTCAGGATTAGGGTTTTAGAAGTTCTAGGTTTTAGGTTTCTTTAAGGATGGGTGGTCCGATCTTCAACCTTGAAGCTTTGATACCATGTTAGATAACTACATGGTGGAGAGAGAGAGAGAGAGAGAGAGAGAGAGAGAGAGTCTAGAATGCGTTCAAAGCATTCTCTCCCCTCATTCGATATATTAATGATAATAATTAACATATTATGACCATAATACCCTTAGTACGTTCAACAACTTGCTTGAAATGTTTAGTGCTATATCATTTGGGAACTAAACAATTTCAAATTATTTATATGGGTATGGGTTATATAAGGGTTAGAATCTCTTTAGAATAGGAAGGCCTTTGGAGGGGAAAAAAAAACATTTTCACATGTGCAGTTTGAGGTGTGTGCGTGTGCGTGCGTGTGTGCCTGTGTATCTGATATATTCTTAGTTTCTCCAGGTATTTATTAGGGACTTTCATTTTCATATCACTTTCTTCGGAGAATCATCATCTACATCAACATGCAAGAGGTATATTTGCCACATGAATTGTTACATTGAGATTATACACCTCATCCAAATACTACAGATAGAAGATATAATCTAAAAGAAGAATTTGTTGATCCTTGGTGTGAAAATCCTGTAAAATGTGTTTCAGTCATGACGGAAATGGAAACATGTTGGTTTTGGATAGAAATGTTAGTGAAAATCCTGTAAAATTACGAAAACTTATGAACACATGCAAATAGGGAAAAAGGGAATATAAGAGTTTGCATAGGGAGCTTACCTATGCAAACTCCCCAAAAATACGGTACGGCCAACATCATAGGATGATCCAAACCGTTCATTTGGATCACCTCAACGCAAGTAGGTTGTGCCCCAAAAATCATTTCCATAGGATGATCCTAACCTTCTTCTATCTATTTTTTATGACTACTCTTTTTGAGATTTTATATGATGTGTGGACGTGTAAATCCATATTTTTTGAAAAGTAAGGTACCGCCCACACCATAGGATGATTCAAACCGTCCATTTGATGGGCCACAACATAATTAGGTTGTGCCCAATATCATTTCCATAGGATGATCCCAACCCTCTGATCTATAGAAGTTTCCATAATGTGGAGTCCCCTTATAGATCTCTATAGATTAGAGGGTTAGGATCATCCTATGGAAATGATTTTTGGGAACCACCTACTTACATTGTGGCGATCCAAGTGGACTGTTTGGATAATCCTGTGGTGTAAACTCTTAGATTCCCTTTTCACATATATTATTTATGCAATATAATAGAAGCATCAAAAGAAGAAACAAGAGTCGGCTTCCTATTCATCCCATCTTCGTACTAAACCTTAAATACTTAATCTATGATATGATCAATGCTAAATTGAAGGGCACCATGTAAAATCCCAGCCGTAAGGGCACCCCCATTGGATCCACATCACTCAATCGTATTTATCATTCCTTTTGTTTTGCTCTTTTTTAATGTCTGGCGAATGGAATTGGGTGACATGAATCCAATATGGCCCATGGCACCCTTGCAGTTGGGGTTTTAGCAATGACGCACTTCAGCTAAGCATTCCTCGTATAATATAACAAACTTAGTTGCCATCAATTTTTTCCATGAAAAACTTTTATTGGAATTTTTCCCATTGAAAGTTTTTATATGAAATTTTTTCTATAAAAAAATTCCAGCATTTTGTAAATTATATTACATAGAAATTGTTTTTCAAAATCGAAGATTTTCACTATTTTCAAGGAAAATTGCAAAGCTACCAGACCTTGGATTTTTTTTTCCCACTATTATTTTCCATGGTATTTTCACGCCTATTGCATAACATGTGTGTGGCCCACCATTTTAACCCCATGTTTTGATGGTTTCAGGCCCACCATTTAACACCATGCATGTGGCCTACCATTTCCACCCCATGCATAGGGTGGGGCCACTATTTTACACATCATGTGCTGATGAGGTGGGGCCCACCATCTCAACTAAAACCCATGCATATGGTGGAGCCCACACTATTTTACACCCATGCATAACATGGGCATAGGTGGCTGTTCTTTAAGCAACAAGAATCATATTTCTCTTTTATCTCTTCATAAATTCCATACTGAATTCTTGTAATACTCATCTTGTCCCTGTATATTTATAATATATAAGTTTGAGACATATAAGAATGAGGTGATTTTCAATTGCAATGGTCAGTATTAGAATCCTCTTTGACATACAGCCCGCAATACTAAGAGATCTATCAAAACACAGTCAAATAACATGACAGGTGAATATACAAATTATCTGCCATCATGTACTGCCTTCTATCTTAATATTAACAAATGAAGGCAAAAGAAAATTGATCAATCAGTCATGTTCTAAAAAATCATCAGCAAGTATAGGGTTATTCATTTCTCAAGTGGGTCAGTGTTTCTGGATTCATTACTGGGCAGACAACTGCTACTGATGTCCTACGATCCTTCAACAATGCTTCTCAGAATTCTGCAATTTGGATGTTGCCACTGGGAACAATCCCTTGGAAGACGACTCACAAAAAACAGCAGGACTAGACATTGTGTGACGTAGAATCCATTGTTTTCTTGGCTCCAGCCGAATTTTCCTGCACAAGTTTCATAAAAAGTAGGTGTTTAATCAGGGAAACAAGCCTGAATTACAAACATAAGTTCACTTTGGTCTGATGTTTGCTGTCGGGTTGGTATGGCCTACGTTGCCTGAGGTATGCATATGTGTAGAATTCTGCAAACCAAGGATTCAAAACGTGGATTTGAGCCAAAACACCAGCCTAAATAAATCCTAGTCGACTTGGTGCGGCGCGATTGAGTACTGGGTTGATGCAGTCATAACTCGAGTCTAAAGGAGTTTTAATTGAATTTGTAAGGAAAAATGTACACGCAAACAAGAACATGACCACCAAGGTAAGAGGTGGGACTTAGGTGAGTCAACAATGACCCATGGGAGTTTGAAACTATGCGGCAAACCTGAAAAAGAAAAGAAAAGGAAAGGAAAACACTTCTAAAATGGAGGTCCATGCTGTAAATAAAGACGAGAGTGAAAAAGACCGACGATTTGGTCATTTTCACATTATCTTTTGGCATTTATGGGGATACGTACTCTTCTTTTTGTTTTGTTATGCACGCGTCACAACAGAGGGCATCTTCTTTTTCACTAAACGGGATTCCCATTTTACTAGCAACCCTAAAAAAAAGGGATTTGCGGGTTCGGCAATATCTTTCAATGACTTGTAAAGATTTGCTAAATTTACATAATAATATGATTATAACAGGTTAATATCGGGAATTCAAATGGGCAAGTAAATGTAATCTTTTATTTTCATATAAAAAGCTTACTATTAAGAAGGATAAAACCTAAAAGCTGTGGTGAGTGTAAATTTGTGTTACTAGTATTCAAAACAAAATGGATAAAAGCAGTCTGGAATGTCATACAGAATTCATGACGTGTCGAATCGACTTGTATCTGACATGGGTACTTCGCCCATTCAAAAGAATCCATGTAATATAGCCCATGAAGGTACGCACAGGTGTCCGGTTTTTAGTTTAGGCCATCATGGAAACGAAATCGTTTCGGTTTTGGTTAGAAATTCAGATGGAAATCATGTAAAATTACAGAAACGTATGGAAACATAGGCAAATGATACAATTTTAAGATGAAACTTCGAGACGTACTAGAATAAGTACAAATACACACTTAGAAACCATCGCATAAGCAAGACAAGAATCCATAATGATTTAATAACATCAAACACTTAGTGGCATATGCTGTTTATGCATGTCTGATAATTTAGTACATACCACATTTCACATGAAATTCATATAATATAATCATATAAAACATACCAATATAGTATACCACTAATGCACTTACGATTTTAGTTTTAGTATGCATTTCAATTTCGATATTGTCTCGGCGGGGATTGAAACATTTGGCCGTTTCATGTACGAAACAACATGAAACGGAAACATTTTGGTTGTTTCGTGTCAATTTCGGTGGAAATTTAAAACCGTGCACCGGCGCTTCATGTGCAAGAAGTTTCAGAGAATATGAACTACCTAAATTCCAAAGAAACTTTCTAAATTCAACATTAAAAAATTCTTTCTGAACTCTTAGCACATGGACCAGTGGCCTATATTCAAGATTCAACTCAAGGACATGGGACCATTCTTGATGGTGATTGATCCCAAATTACATCTAATCAAGTGGAAACCCATTCCATAACTTCTCAACTTGAATAAATAACTGACATACAACATTAGCTTGGAAATAAGACATAAAAAAAAATGAAAGGTCTGCAAGTAACAGAAAAATTTGAACATGGTGAAGGCGTATTCGGAGATGGGTTCATCAGCAAAAGGTGCAGGGAAGCCAGAGCTAGTAGCTGCCAATGACTTTCCTATTGTTGATGAGTTGATCTAGATGCTTATTTCCCTTTATATACTACCAGTTAAGTAAGTGATTTTTTTTTTGTTATTTCGGTTTTGTTTCTAATAAATTCGCTGATGCTCTTATTGATTATTTTGTTACTTCGGTTATGTTTTTAATAAATTTGCTAATGTTCAAAATAAATAAATATTTTTAAAATCAAACAGAAAAGCTTGGGGTGAAGATGCTGAAACAGAAAATAAGGTTTCAAGCCATCCAACCATTTCATAGGTGTAGGGAAACAAAAAGAAAGAACTGAAAACCTCTGAAGGTTCTAAACTCCGCACTACAGAAAACCCTCGAAGAAAAACCAATCCAAACCAAGCAGCTCATCCAATTTGAAACATTTTTATATGCAAGAGCTGGCAGAAAACTTACCCTGACCTTATCTGGACCATGTGAATTACAACTCGAAGAAGTTGATTGGCAAGAAGCAGAAATAACATTTGAACCATCTTTAAGGTCTGAAGTCACAGCCTTACATTTAGACACGTGGCCCTCATTACCAGTATCAGAAGGTGATGATTCAGCAGCATTACTTCCCTGTTGACATTTGAAGGTTCCATTTCCATCCTGACGAGATTCTTGCCCACTTGTTGCGCGAGATACAGAAGTTGGCGCTGGATTTTGAGTAGGCTGTAATTGCACAAGATACCCAGGAAAAGGTTGAATAGAAGGATATTGAGCACAAGGTCTCTCGACATGGGACTGTGAAGTAACATGAGGGGCATATGGTGGGTAAGAAAAATACGGGTTTGTCGTGTTTGGAGCAGCAGGACTAAAGAAGGGGAAAGGATGAACGGAAGGAAGCAGAGGGAATGGCATGAAAGGAGGCACAAGAGGAGCCTGGGTATGACCCTGTGTATTACTAGGATGGGAATCTGGCGTCAAAGTGGTTGTAGGGAAGGAAATTGGGGAGGGTCCCAATGAAAGCATGGGATCCATAGCCGTCCATGGAAACATGACCCTCATTCTCTGCTGATATTGGAAATTTAGGCTTTCAATGTCAGAATTCAATGTAGATTTCTCGTCTCTCAATTCATTTTTCTCCTGTATAAGCTGTACAAAAAAATATGATATTTCACTTACTACAAATGCAAAGCAAATTGACGAAATTTGGAAAGATAAAAGATGATAAACAAAAACAGAAGTACATCGCTGGATTCTTCTGAAAGAGATGCATTCTCAGCTTTCAATCTGCTCACTTCAGCACTCAATTCCTTCAACATTTCCACTGCATCGGCAATTATGCTTGCCTTGTCATTTTTTGGCCTATCAGGGTCTGAAATACAGTTATGCAGTAAGTAATAGTTTCCTAGCTGACATATAATATTTCTAAAGGAGATGAAAAAATGCAAGCTTTAAGCTACAATTTGTATGAATAAGTTACGAAGATCCTAGTCATTTTATCTCCACAGGTCAATCAGCATTTCATCAATAATGCTCTTTTTGAGCAACATTCTGCAACCACCCAGATAACCAAATGGAAGCAAGAAATTCAATATGACAAATAAGAGCTCCTTTGTTTACCGGGTCTATCGATATTCTGAAACTTTATACTTCACAGATATAATTATTCCCCACTTCTGAGTGTCTTACTCGTTGCATTTTTTTTTTTTAGATAAGTCTTACTTGTTGCATTATTCCAAGAGTTCTACCTTCTGTTTAAAAACTTCCCGGATCGACTCGCCCTAGTCAACTCGGTTTTACCTTGGCTGGGTTCTCGCCCGAGTCCACTCCTTTTTACCTTGGCCAAGTGCTCGTCTAATTCTTGAGTTCTTAAATAATGGTTCAACCACAAGATTCAATTAGCAATATGTGCAATTTTCTCAATTTCGCATCACCAGAAGGGTGAGAGATCCTATTTAATAGCATCTTGTAGGATCCCATCCTTCACACTTTAATAGTGCCTTGTAGAATTCAATCCTTTACAAGTCTAGGGAAGCATCAAATGTGATCAGCAAGGTGAGAGACATTTTCATGGAAACTTGGTTATCAAACATTATGAAAGGAGAATAAAGCAAGAGTTGAACTTGATACATACTCAAGGCAATTCCCAGTTCGAGGAACTGCTCATTCAGCCGATCCCTCCTCAATTTCTCCCTGTCCGCCTTTTGAAGTTTCCTTGCATTATCTGAGCCCTTTACTTCAACCCTGTCGATATGGCTGAGTAATAAATGTTATTACTAATGAGTAAAAAGGTTGTGAGTACGAGCAATTAATGAACACAAAGACAACGGTGAATGACTCAGGAATTTCTTTGAAAATGGGCATAGAAATAAGTGTCACAATATTAAGGAGTACAATATTTGGTATACTGCCAGTGCAAGTCAGGGTACTGTTTGAAAAATACCCTTTCTGGTAATCCAGGAAATATGTCCCAAAGTAAACTGAATTCAGGGAGAACAAGCTCAACATTTAAAGAAGGGATGAATTCTCAAGGACAACGCTAGGGAAGCTCAACTACCAAGTTAGAGTCTATCAGTCTACTATGGATTTTGCCTCATTAAAAATGTGAAATTTTCACAAAATTGCTCATAGCATTATGAAGTACGGATCTAAACTTTTATAATGATGTCATGCTAAAGCTGAGTCAATTGGCTAGGAGACAATCCAAACATGTAAAATTACGGTGTTACATAGGCATGCCAGTCTGTTTGGGAACTGTAAATGTAAGTACATTTTTCACGGTTTCGGAAAAACATTTCATTATCATTTTAAGTTGCACAGTTGGACCAAGAGATATGCACATCTAGATTCTATAAATAAACAAATTAAAGTTACACTTTTCCCCCACTCCCCACCCCTAGAAAAAAAAAACCCAGCCCTATTGTACTCACATATTCTAAGGTTACATTAGAATCTTCTCCCTCCCCGCATGATAAAGGTGCAAAACACAGCTCCGGCCTTCATACTCACACCCAAGGTCCATGGTAAGAGATGTGCTCCATCCTATGTTGTAAAACTGGGAACCTATTTCTAGGTGGTGGGGACCTTTAAATGGATGTTCTTCAGATTGGGGGAGAAGAACAGCAAGTCCTCTATTGGAACCTTTTTCTTTTTTTTTTGAATGGTATCACAAATTTTTATTTTTTTTTGAATGGTAAAGTGTGTGTGTGTGTGTGTGAAAATGAAAAATGGAATATACAAGGTCGACCGAGTAGGTCCGGACCAAGAAAGGTACAATAAGTGAGGAAAAATCATGAAGCATCATGAAAAGCCAATAAGCTCTAGCGACAGTCTTGCGACTCCATCCCTAGCAAGTCTATCAGCTTCTGAAAATGTAACACAACTTTACTGGCAAAGAGATAAATAGCAGCTAATGGACCAAGGCAAGGAAAAAAACTATGCAATTGGATCAAGGGGGAAGGCACACCAGCCCACATGAAAGAGGCACAACAGTTCACAAGCCAAGGCACAACAGTCCACAAGGAGGGCGCAGCAGTCCACAAGTAGGCATAGCTGTCCACATGAAGAGAAGCACCACAGTTCACATGAAGCAGCGCCACATCAAGATTTTACCACAGTCAACAAGAAGACTGCACAACAGTCCACACGACGGCTCCACAACAATTCAATGTAGACCACATGAAGCAGCCTGCAGCTCCAGGGTCCACACAAGACAGCACAATAGCCCAATCCACACCAAAAATAGGCCAGACACAGTCGCATATTAGGACAGCACATTCAGTATTCCCACAAAGGCAACACGGTCACAAATAAAGGCAGCAAGGTAGTTACTCCATACAAAGACAATCATAAATTAGGGCAGACACTAGCTACTCCACACAAAGGCAGCCCAGTCATAAATTAGGGCATCAAAGTAGCTATTCCACATGAAGGAGCACAGTGATTAATTAGGGAAACACACAAGGTACTCTATGCAAAGGCAACAAGAGGATCGTTCAAGACACACAGACACTATAGAGGCACTATTCAAGCCACAAAAACAGCATGAAGACAATATCCAGGCAACACGAATAGCACATAGGCTATACACTTTTTCAAATTTGATGTATATGGGCTGTACATACTCTATAGCACACACAACTTCGTAGAAATTACACAAACTTGGCAGAAAAACTTGTCATCCTAACATTTATTTCAAAAAAGAAAAAAGAAAAGAAACAAACTTGTCATCCTTGCATAGGACAGAACCCATCCATCTAGGTTACAATTCCTCTTTGATTTAACACAAAAAAGAGGAATTACTTCAATAGCAATCACCCAAGCACAGAAACACAACGAACCACAGTCATTTTGTTTCCCAACATAAGGAAAATCCTAGATCTCGCGGTCCAATCAACACATGACAGATCTCGGGTTTCCAATAGATGCTTCAAGATGAAAGGAAAAAGATGAAGAAAAAAAAAGTGGAAGAAGGCTCTAGTACCAGATCAAACGATACCATATTAAACTAAAAGAAATAAGAGGCGTTTAGGAGAAGATAACATAGAGGGAAGGGGAAAGGAGGAGGAGAAAGCATATAGAGATGTTGTGGTGTTTGGTTGACTCACCCCACCAAATCCATACCTTTATATACATAAAGGGGCCCAATCATACCAACATCATAACCCATAAAACTAATCACTAAAACATAAAATCAACCACTAATATTCTAATCTCAATAGGGGAAAGAAACAAATCAATCCAAAAAGAAGGGTCCAGAAATGTTAAAGAGGATCTCTATGGAGACACAATGAGAGATATTTTGGTACCTCAAAGAGTTACAATGACCGCCCCATAGCCTGCCATTTTCAAACAACGTACACACTAAGAGGCAAGCTTCCCACTCTTTTAGTAGATACAGGAAGTTGTGAAAATATAATTCTCGTGCGATGGTAGAGAAGATGAATCTAGAGCATAAATACCCCCCATCATAGTCAATGGTTTAGAACAAGGGGAAGAACCGAAGAAGTACACTTACAAGTAATTAATTGGCAATTGGCAATTTTCCCATTGGCAAGTGATACAAAGACGAAGTATGGTGCACATTAGCTCTTATGGACGCTTGCCATATTCTTCTTTGTTGGTGCAGTTATTTGATCGGACATGATGTATAAGACGCGGGTAAACACTAAACACCTATTCTTCTATTAAGGATGGTATTAATATCACTTTGCATCCCATAAAAGAGCTTCACATCCCAAATCTTCTAAAGAAAATGGTTGGAAGACTTTTGGTTTGCAGAAACTTGAAGTGAGCAGCAAGGCGATGGGAATATGTATGTGCTGATTCCTAATGAAAAGGTGGAGCTAAAGTTCATTCTGGAACATTTAAATTCTCTTCTCCAAGAATACGAAGATCTTACACCCAAAGAGCTACCATGTGGGCTTCCTGCAGCACTACGATTTGCAAGCAGGTTCGACTCTCACGAACTTGGGGCGTTATAGTATGAGCCCCCTCGTTACGAGAAACTGCACAGACGAGTGCTTGATTTGTTGAAGAAAAACCTTATCAGAGAGAGAATGTCAACTTGATACTATGAAGGATGGAACATGGGGAATGTACATGGAAAGAAGTGGAAATAAATAAAATTTTGACCTCGTACAAATTCCCAACATCAAGATGATTATATGCTGATATGTGACATGGTGCTAGGGTAGTTTCTAAGATCAATGTGAGAAGCAGCTACCACCAAATGCAAATTTAAACTAGGGAAGAATGGAAGCCTGCATTCAAAGGTGGGATGGTCATTAAGAATGGTTGGTTATGCCAGTCAGGCTTCCAAATGCTTCTGGGACCTTCATGAGGCTGATGAAGAAGATAGTATATTCTTTTGTAGGCAACATTTATGGTTACTTGTTTTGAAAATAACTTGATATCCAATGCCAACCATGATGGCCACCTAAACCATTTGAGATAGAGTTTTGATTTACTAAGGCATCCTTGTACGTAAACTTGAAGAAGTGTTCAGTAATGAGTTAATGACAGACTACATGAGGTTTGGGGGTTATTTTATTACTTTTGATGGTATTAAGGTGGATCAAAAGAAGCACAAGCTATATTCGCGTAGCCTACATTTAAGACTGTCGCACAGATTCATTTTTTTCATGGTTTGGCAACTTAAATAATGCTTCATCAAATGTAGGAAAGGTCTAAAGGGAGTATTATATGTTAAAACACTTCACCTTTTATTCGTTTTTTTTTCTTTTGTGATGGTGGTGGTGGTGTTTTTTTTATTTTTTCTGTTTTTTCCTGTTCTTTTCCTTCTTCTTTTTTTTTTTTGGGGGGGGGGGGGTGGGGGGGGTGGGTTATGGGTTATTTAGTTCCTTGATTTTTGGTGAGACAAAGTGCAGAACTGTATGGTCAGGGTATTTACATGCATTTTTTTAAATTTTTTTGCATGTTTTTAATTGAAAATGAGAAGAGAGTTCCAAATCCACAGAGTAGATAACTTATCTACTCTGTGGGCTTAAATTACAGCGGGGGCCACATTGTTTGGGTGATCCAAAGCATTCATTTGATGGGCCCTCACATAGATAGGGTGTGCCCAAAAAATCAGCTCCATAGGATCATCCCAACCCTTTCATTTGTGGAGGCAAAAATGGATGGGTATAAACCTTCACAAATCTGTCCGTTATGGGTATAAGCCAAAAAATCAGCTCCATAGGATCATCCCAACCCTTTGATCATGTGGTAAGATGCTACATGATCAGTGGCCTAGTGTTACCAAATCAAGAACATTTTGCCTTGCATTATTTGACACCTTGTTAAAGAGAATACACCTCCACTCAAATTAAGTCATATATCCCTGTCTACCTTCAAGAGGCAATAGTAGCCTCTACCAATTGATCACTAATGATTCCACCATATCCTATTGGACCTGATGATTCCACCAAATCTTGTTCGACCTAGATTACCAAGTGAATGACATCAAAATTTAGTTTGATCAATCCTTCAAACCATGCAACCCACCTCTATATTAAGTTTGCTTATAGACCTATGCTTGCCATAACTTCCTTCCAACACCAATGAATGCCCTCATCTGATTTCCAGAAGTTTGAAACATATAATCACCCATAAAATGATTTGACTCTGGGTTATGTTACGAGTTCTACCGAGCACTCACCTTATCTTTGAAATTTTGATAATTTGTTTCTTTCGGTGATGACCTAAGAGTAGCCAACTAGGCACAAATTCCAAAAACTTCGCATCTAATAAAAACAAACCACTAGACCAAGATATTAAAAGATCTCAAAGTGATGTCAGCGTCACCCACTCTATACCAAACAACTCAAACATGAAACCTATATTTAATATTTTTACGTGAAAATGGATATGCAATTGACACATTGACTCTTCTGTCACCTGGTACAATGTATTTTTACGGAGTAAATGATCAACTATCAAAAAAAATTTAAGGGACTCGATAAAAAATATCAAAATGTAGACCTGCAGTCAACAAAAGGCATAGACCATAATTTTCGGTGCAAGTCCGGTCCCATATTCAAAGCTTTCTTACCTTACCCCTTCTAGTGTCATAATAAGCATTCAATAAAATGACTAACTGGGGAATTCAATAGGGCTCTGTAAGCCCAATGGTTCTCACCTTGGTAATCTTCTATGTTTTGATAATTCCAAACACAAGTTGAAATGTGTTGTATTTCTAAACGTGTTTGATGTTTAAGTGCATGTATTGAAGATTCAAACATTTCAAACACTTAGATCAAGGAAATCGGCATGGATCGAGGCTTGTACATCCTTGAACACCATTTGAAGCCAAAAGATGATGAAGGCTTGGAGCATTCAAGAAGAGATTTTGAAGAGCCAAAGAAATGAAGGTGATCCATGCAAGAGTTCAAGACTTGAAGATGTGCTTCAAAAGTAGAATATTTGAAGGCTTAAGTCTTGTGTTAGATTGTAAATCTAATCCCTATTAGGTACCCCACCTAGAGGCATAATTGAGTCACCAAACAACTGACCTTAATTGAATACCAATCCCATCTATGTAATTTGGAAAGCCCTTGAAGCCCAAAAATGATCAGCATTAAAAAATATGGAATATTGGCTGATTTAGGCTTCTCGGAACTCCGAAAATATTCTCGTAGCTCCGAGAAATGGTCCAGTAGCTATTTTCCAAATTCTATTTGTATTCCCGGAACTCCGAGAATTTCTCGGAACTCTGAGAAAATCTCTCGGAAGTCCGAGACCACTGTGTCGGGAACAAAATTATGACCGTTTGGGATTTTGCCAGAATTACGACTATGCCCCTGTAACGATCATATTTGGGTTTTCCCTATATATATATATATATATATGTGTGTGTGTGTGTGTGTTCTCTATGCCTTTGAACACATCTCTCTCATTAGAGAGTGGTAATCACCCTTGTGCCTCAATTTGGAATATCTAGAGGGATTAGATCTAGGCTTGAATTTGTATATCATTTCAAAGAGTGGAAATTGTGTGAGCTTGAGAGCTATCTACCCTTCAAGAGAGAGTTGTAATTTTCTATTTTCTTTTATTGTATTTGGGCGAGTGTTCGGAGAAGCGTAGCCCTCTCTCCGTGGTGAGGATTGCCACCAAGGTTAAAGCGATTGTAATCGGCACCGATCTTCGTCGTGGTTAAGAAGATCAACATAGTGAAGCCATCAATGGGTTTGGTTGGTGGAGTGGAGTAGGCCTTGTGTGTTTGAGGACCGAACCACTTTAAATCTCGGGTGCACTCTTTCTTGTCTCTTGCTTTATATTTGCATTGCACTTTAGATTTAACCCACTTGCTTAAATTGTTTTATTCTTTGATCTCTTAATCCTTCATTGGAGAGTTTAAATATTTTAGGTTAAAAAATTTCAAAAGGTAAATATTATTTGTATCAACCTAATCTCCTTTTAGGTTGCTAATTAGGCCCACCCTTGGATTTTCACTTGGTATCAGAGCAGGGGCTCTTGTCAAAAGCCTTAACCGGTAAGAGTTAAAAGATCATAATTTGGCAAAATCCATGGATTTTAAAATTGGTCATGACATCTCTATCCCTCCATCCTTTGATGGAACCAACTATGGGCAATGGAAAACCCGTATGAGGTTCTTTTTAGGATCTTTGGACTTAGAGATTTTAAATCTTGTAGAAAATGGTATTTCTAAAAAAGGGAAAATAGGATCCAAATTGCATGCATTAAACAGTAGAGCTTTGATTGCAATTTGTTGCTCATTGTCTCCCCATGTTTTTGAGAAAATTTCATCATGTAAAGATGTACAAGAGATTTGGATTAAACTTGAAGAAATCTTTAAAAATCATACTTGTCATCTTTCATTAGAAGATTCTAATGTTTCTCATTTACATGATTGTGTTGTGAATCCTTGTTTAAACACTTTTGATATTAAAAAGGATTTCAACTCCTCAATTTCCAAACTACAAAAAGAGATTGATTCTTTGCACTTGGAAATTGATAATTTCTCGCTCAAGAATGAAGCTTTGAATCAAATAAACAATGATTTGATTAATGAAAACAAAGACTTGATTCAAAGATGTAAGTCATTTGCAAAAGAAAATGAGAAATTGGTTTTTGAAAACCAAAATTTGCAAGAAGAGAAGAAAAATGTTGAAAATCTTAAATCTTCTTGTATTGTTACTTGTCCATCTACTTGTTGCACAAAATGTCATTTTTGTGGTAGATTAGGACATTTTAAAAATGAATGTGGGTTTAAATCTTTACCTAAGACTAAGATGATTTGGGTTGAAAAGAACACTTTAGGTAAATCTAAACCATATGGAACCAATTGGATGTGGGTTCCAAAGGCCCCCACCTAATTTTCTATGCTTTTGCACTAGATTAGGGGCTTATGCTTAATTTGACAATCTTTATGAATTTTGGTTCTTATTGCCCAAAAATCTTACTTAGATTGCTATATCTTTATCTTGGGAATTTGATTTGGATGATCCCCATTTATTGTTTAAAGGGGACATTCGATTTAGGGGGAGCATGAAAATGAGTTATCTTTCAAAACCCCATATAAGTTTTCAAAACCCTCCTTGTTTTGAATTTTACTTTTATTAAGGGGGAGCTTTGATTTGATTTATTCCTTGATAAAGGGTGAGCTACGTATTGCATTTTTTTTTTTGCCTTATGTTTAAAACTTTCATCCCTTCTTTTTGTGATGACAAAGGGGGAGAAGTTTTATGGTTAGTGTGCTTAAATGTGGCATTCACCTTGTGTGTTGTCATCCTCAAAAAGGGGGAGATTGTAAGCCCAATGGTTTTCACCTTGGCAATCTTCTATGTTTTGATAATTCCAAACACAAGTTGAAATGTGTTGTATTTCTAAACGTGTTTGATGTTTAAGTGCATGTATTGAAGATTCAAACATTTCAAACACTTAGATCAAGGAAATTGGCATGGATCGAGGCTTGTACATCCTTGAACACCATTTGAAGCCAAAAGATGATGAAGGCTTGGAGCATTCAAGAAGAGATCTTGAAGAACCAAAGAAATGGAGGTGATCCATGCAAGAGTTCAAGACTTGAAGATGTGCTTCAAAAGTAGAAGATTTGAAGGCTTAAGTCTTGTGTTAGATTGTAAATCTAATCCCTATTAGGTACCCCACCTAGAGGCATAATTGAGTCACCAAACAACTGACCTTAATTGAATACCAATCCCATCTATGTAATTTGGAAAGCCCTTGAAGCCCAAAAATGATCAGCATAAAAAAATATGGAATATTGGCTGATTTAGGCTCCGAGCTCGGAACTCCGAGAAATTCCTCGGAGCTCCGAGAAATTGTCAAGTAGCTATTTTCCAAATTCTGTTTGTATTCCCGGAACTCCGAGAAAATCTCTCGGAACTCCGAGACCACTGTGTCGGGAACAAAATTATGATCGTTTGGGATTTTGCCAGAATTATGACTATGCCCATGTAACGGTCATATTTGGGTTTTCCCTATATATATATGTGTTCTCTATGCCTTTGAACACATCTCTCTCATTACTAAACATGTTCTAAACATATTAGAGAGTGGTAATCACCCTTGTGCCTCAATTTGGGATATCTAGAGGGATTAGATCTAGGCTTGAATTTGTATATCATTCCAAAGAGTGAAAATTGTGTGAGCTTGAGAGCTATCTACCCTTCAAGAGGGAGTTGTAATTTTCTATTTTCTTTTATTGTATTTGGGCGAGTGTTCGGAGAAGCGTAGCCCTCTCTCCGTGGTGAGGATTGCCACCAAGGTTAAAGCGATTGTAATCGGCACCGATCTTCGCCGTGGTTAAGAAGATCAACATAGTGAAGCCATTAACGGGTTTGGTTGGTGGAGTGGAGTAGGCCTTGTGTGTTTGAGGACCGAACCACTTTAAATCTCGGGTGCACTCTTTCTTGTCTCTTGCTTTATATTTGCATTGCACTTTAGATTTAACTCACTTGCTTAAATTGTTTTATTCTTTGATCTCTTAATCCTTCATTGGAGAGTTTAAATATTTTAGGTTAAAAAATTTCAAAAGGTAAATATTATTTGTATCAACCTAATCTCCTTTTAGGTTGCTAACTGGGCCCACCTTTGGATTTTCAGGCTCCATGTCCTAGCCTTTCTTACGCTAACCCTTCTACTCCTGGCTATATATTTATTAGTCTTCTATTGTTTCTTGTATATTCCTTAGAGGCATGACGATTGAATCCAATCTTATTGTGTTCTGATTTATTTTGGAAATTCCATGTATGGAGGTACTTGAGGGGGTTGGTGAATCATATGTCTAAGGGCATTTCTCATTGGAGGCACTAAAGCTAAACTCTAATACATATCATTAAAATCGTCCATCGAAATTCCCATTATCAAGTTCCTCATTGAAAAGTCTATGGTAACAATGTCCTAATTCACAAAATAACAACATTTGCCATATAACTAAACAGTATAGCATTGAACTTAGAAGGAACAACATCACTATTCATAAAAAAATGAAAAGAAAAAAAAAAAAAAACACAACAGAAAATGAAAAGAGGAAAGAAAGCAGATAGAATCCATATAAAACAAATTCTTTCAAACAGAATGTAACATGATACAAACCCAGATAGCAAACATCACAAAAAAAAAGGTATTGAAAAATATAAGGAAAAAACCATTAGGGTTGAAAAATCTCCCACTAGTGGATAGAAAGGGGAAATGGGTGGTTGAGAAAACAAAAATGGCATCCAGAAATTGAAAGAGTCTGACCTTTGGGGGAGAAAACCATCGGAGAGTTGTTGAGGAAAAGGATCGGAAGGTGATTGGGAGAGGTCCCGGAGAATAAGGGGAGGGAGAGGGTCCATTGCAGTCCCTTACCAGTTACCACCCACCTTCCTTTCAACTGCAAAGGGAATCTGACCTTAAAATTTCACTTTCGTATGCCAAGTACAATGGATTTCAGTGGGTATTTATTTGGGTGAAGTTATATATTCACCCCTTTGTTTAACTTCGGACAGCCCCTACGAGTCTAAGACTGATCTTTTACACTGTAGGGGACTGTCCCGAGTAAAAGAAAGGGGCTGAATATTTATCACTTTCCTTATTCGTCAAAAATTTGATGCCTGTCATATCGACCGTACACGTTGCATTACTCCCACGTTATTCTATCGTTTTGGACAGGGTACCAGGGAGTGTATGCAGATATGGCCTGATGTACTTCACATGGGAAGGATTCAATGGACCTGATTGCCACGTACACTTCATCTGGAGGTTCTATGTAAAGAAAAGGGGCGGAGTTATCATTTCCCTTTTCAAAATTTAATTTGAGAACAAAATTGATTAAAGAGTGACAGATAATCTAATTCTCTCTCATTTGTATGGCTGGAAACGTGAGAATCAAAATCTACTTAACAAAAATTTGAAAAAATGACCAGAAATATGATTCTCCCATGCTATTTTGATGGGATTTAGAGAGTGAGAGTAAAAAAAAGAGGAGGAATAATCAGGGAAAAAAGATTCGCCCGGAAAAATACAAGACGAGGGGAAAATGATAAGGAAGTGAAAAAAAAAAAAGGAAAATTGATGCCTTGGAAAAAAAAGGGAAAGTTAATTGTAGAAAACTGAGAAATGTCTTCTCAGATTAGGATTAAACAAGATTTGCAACAAGCAACCAAAAGAGTATGCGAGAAACAAAATCACACAAAAGAGAAGGCAAGATTGATGTTGTTCTAATGTTTGCCATCTAGGGCTGCAAATGAACTGAGCCGGAGCATAAACATGTTTGGGTTCGGCTCATTAAAAGTTGGCTTGGGCTCGTTCGTTTATTAAACGAGCCGAACCTGAGCCCAAAAATTAAGTTCGTTAAATAAACGAGCCGAACTCGAGCTTTATAATTCGGCTTGGACAAGCTCGTGAACTTTTTAGACTCTGTTTATAAAGCTGAGCCGAGCTTTAAAACTCGGATTATGTTCATTATATATGTGGCGTGCGTGCGTGCGTGTGTGTGTGCGTGTGTGTGTGTGTGTGTTACTTATTGGTATTGATTTGATGTGTTTACTAATCGAGCTGAACCCAATCAAGCTCGAGCATGGCTTGGCTCGGCTCATTACAGGCTCGGCCTCGTTTGTTTACTAAACGAGCCGAGCTCAAGCTTTGTTGAATTTTGGCGAGCTGAACACAAGCCCATGGTATAAAGTTCGTCATGAACACGAGCCGAATCCGAACACACCAAAGTTTAGCTCCGCTCGGGTCATTTGTAGCACTACCTACCCACAAGAGAAGAGTTTATCTATTTCGATTTTCAAAGTTATGAGCTTTCCTTTTCGGTCAACAAAAACACAATGAAAACCTTGCAAACCGAAACCTGAATAAGTGACTTATATATCAATGTCACTGCATCAACAAAATTATTGAAACATCCTTTTGCAAAAAGCAAAAAATTAAGGTGCTACCTCAGAAAGGTAGAGGTGTGCTACCCCTTTGCACACCCCCAAAAAGCTAACTGTGTTCTTTTACACATGTGTGCATCGTGCACATTAGTTTGTCGGGTGCTGGATAATGCCAAAATGCAAGACATCTATATAACATTGTGTCGTGTTGGAAAAAATTCGGGTCGATCAGAAAAGTTCAGGTGAAGTAGGGAAAAGTCTAAGTCATGTTGAAAAAAGTTTAGGTTTTGCTAGGTAAAGTTAGTGACTCGACACCACCAAAGTTTCCCACATGACCCCAAGTTTCCCTTCTTCTTTCGTCTCCTTCCATTTTTTCCGAAGCTCATTTTTCCTTTTCCTTTCTTATTCTTTTATCTTCTTTTCCATTTTTTTCTCTATAGATTCTACTATTTCCTTTTACCTCGTCTTTTATTCTTCATCTACGTCTTATTCTACCAAGGATGACATTGAAATGGTTATGGCTAGGATTGTGCACAAACTTGGCACCAACCATCGAAAAATGCATTTTGCTGATGGTCTGTTTCATGTGAGAGCAGCCACCCATGCTCACTTTTCAGCAGATTTTGTCTTCATTCATGAGGAATTTCACGAGACGCCTTCTGTGATGGACGCTAGCAAACCCCTTCCGAGAATGAAGAGAGAACATAAAACCCACTTATCTGCTTTATATACTTAGAGCAAAAAAAAATAAAAAATCTACTTGATTTGTGCAACGATTTTCAACCACCGTGGAAATAAAGGGCAAGAGGCAATGATTTCAGCGCTCCTATGTTTTGATAAACATGCGCTCACTTGTCTGTCTTATAGCATTTAAAGGGTTTTAAGAGCTTTTTGAGAACCGTAATATCCTACATCCCACGACAAACAAGTGGAGCGTATGTTTATCAAAACACTGGAGCTAAGAAATCATTTTCTTTTTTTCTTCCCACCACATCCTTTATTCATGTTTTCCAACAGGCTTAAAGACTCATCAATGGTCTAGTGGTATACCCCATAAATCAATGGCCATAGTCATCGCACACGTATCACGTGTACTTAATACTGCAAATGTGCTGAAAAAGGGTTGAAAAAGGCGCCCTACATTTCAGAACTCCTCAAACAAGAAAAATGAAAAAAAGAAGAAGAAAAGAAACTGATGACCGGATGCTTCCGGTCACGATTCTCTCTGCGCCATCCATTCCAGGTCCCAAAATCCCGAAATCCCATCCAGGTGCGTCCACGGCCGACCTACGAAAGTCCTTTACTCAATCAACGGGTTTTATACTTTTATTACGGGCGATGATTTTTTCGCCCCACTTTAGGATTATGCGCCCCACTTTTATCACGTGAAAAGCGTTAAAGTCTGCCCAATAAGTTCACATAAAATTGGCGGCGCATAACATATCCCTTTATTAATTCCACCCTTTTCTGCAAAACAACTTCATCCCCCAAAGCTCAAACAAACGTAGATTTCAAAAGGGTTAGGGTTTATTCCTTCCATGGATGGTCCTCCTTCTCCTTCCTCCCCAACTCCATCCTTCTTCCGATACTGCTACTGCCGATGTCTCAGACACTGTTGCCATTGCTTCTGTTGTTGTTACTGTTGTTCTTCACGTTCCATAATTGTCTAATTCTGCAAATTTTTTAGGTTTTTTTTAATGGCATCCTAGGGTTTTCTTTTTCTTTCATTCTCTTCCTCTGTATTCTCTTTCGCTCTCCACTGTTGATAATTCTCATATGGAATCCAATCTCTCGCTAGGGTTTCATCCCATGCTATTGTTGCAACTGTTGTTTTCGTTCCATAGTTGTCTAATTCTAGGGTTAATTCGGCAAATTTTCTAGGGTTTGTTTTCCCAATTCCCTTATTTTGTGTTATCCCTGGTTCTCCACATGGATCATTCGCATATGCAATCCAATCTCTCGCTAGGGTTTCATCCCCATGCTATCCCAATCGCCGATGACTCGATCCCACTCCAAATTGATTCGCGCTTTCGAAATCCCACACAGCCTGTCCCATCAATTGCGCTGCAATTGCTAGAGCAAAAGCCTGAGATCTGCAGGGAGAATTCTGCGGCGGGTGATGAGAATGAAGAGGAGGATGAACAGAGAGAAGAAGAATTCAGCATTCTAGGTTATCCAATGTGCTTGAAGAGGAGAAGAGATGGAGAATCATCTTTGTCTTCGTCATGTTCTAATCCTCCGAAGACGGTTTTGGCAGAACCAGGGCTTGAGACGAGGAGAGCTTCTGTTCGAGCTTGGGGCAATCAGCCACTCTCTGTTGCAGACCCCGACGTTTACGAAATCATGGAGAAGGAAAAACAGAGGCAATTCAGAGGAATTGAACTGATTGCTTCTGAGAATTTTGTCTGTCGTGCTGTACTAGATGCCCTAGGTAGCCATCTAACGAACAAGTATTCAGAGGGATTGCCAGGCGCGAGATATTACGGTGGAAATCAGTACATTGATCAGATTGAGTTGCTATGTTGCAAGCGAGCTTTGGAGGCTTTTCATCTCAGCTCTGAGAATTGGGGTGTCAATGTCCAGCCCTATTCGTGCACGTCTGCCAATTTTGCGGTTTACACTGGCATTCTGCTTCCCAAGGATCGGATTATGGGTTTGGACACCCCGTCGGGCGGGCATTTGAGTCATGGGTACTATACGCCAAGCGGGAAGAAGGTTTCTGGGGCGTCGATCTTCTTTGAGAGTCTCCCATATAAGGTGAACCCGCATACAGGGTACATTGATTTTGATAAGCTTGAGGAGAAGGCACTTGATTTCAGGCCAAGGATACTGATATGTGGGGGAAGCTCGTATCCGCGAGAGTGGGATTACGCCCGATTCAGACAGATAGCAGATAAGTGTGGTGCGGTGCTGATGTGTGACATGGCTCAAATTAGTGGTCTTGTTGCTGCTAAGGTTTGAGTTCTACACATGTGTTATTTAAATTGAAGGATTTTACTGATACATTTGATGCTGTGTGCTATGAGAATTTGGTTACTTTGTTCTTAGATTCATTTATAAATTTAAGGAATCATTTTGCATACAAGTTTTAGGCAAATTGCTATCGTTGATTGCTCTTTTCAATGGTGCTGCTAATGATAAGCTTGCACAATGTTATTTTGGGAGAACACATTGGTTTGAAATTGCTGTACCATGTATCCTGTTAAAACAGTGGCCTGTATTTAATACCATAGTTTCAAAACTCACTCGCTTCATCGTGGACTCCCTTGAGTCGACTCCCTTTTACCTTGGTCGCGTTCATGTTCGGGTCCGCGTTTTGCCCTACAAAGTCAACCAAAACTCCTTTGACTCTCCCGAGTTATGACCGCGCCAACCAAGTACTCATCCGCGTCAACCAAGTACTTGGCCATGTTGTGCCGTGTCTGCTAGGATTTGCTTTGGCCGCATTCTGATCTGTATCTGCATTTTGAATCATTGGTTAATACCATAGTTATTTGAAGCTCCCTCAAAGGGTCGGAAGCTCGCTTTGGAAGCTAAATTATTCTCACATCCAAAATTTTGCGGAAGCGCTCTCAACACACTTAATTAAAAGTACGTTTATGTTTCCTTTTTAGGTGATTAGTTTATGTTAAATAGTATTTTCTCCTTTTGTTAATGTCAAAGGAGTATATTTCAAACTTGAAATACTCTTTTTAAATCCACTATAATGGAGTGTATTTTAAACTTAAGCTTATATAGTTTTGTAATTTTGGAAGGACAAGGATATTCATAGACCCTTGTTTTAATAATGGCACTCATCTCTTTATTTAACAATTTTCTAATTAGCTGTTGAAGGCTTTTACGATTCTCAAAATGCTATCAATAGCCATTTAGAAAAGTGTTTAAGAAAGTTTGGAGTGCCATTATCAAAACAAGGATAATGATATCATTTTCCTTTAGGAGTAGTCTATTGAAACTTAAATTTGAAATGAAACTTGTAAGATTTTCTTTAATAACTTATTGCAACTCCTAAGGGTAATTTTGGAATAGAGTTTAGCATTAAATTTAAATTATTAAAAAGTCAAAATTATGGAACTATAAACTTCCAATACTCTACCCTCCCTCCTAGAACTGTCGGAACCCACTGACTTACTATACACATTTTATTCACTTACAATGATGTTTCTTACAAAATTCATTTTCACTTCCAAACATGCTTCCTTTTTGCTTTCTGCATCGCTTTTTTAATGCTTCTGGCTATCTGTATCCACATTTTCTCTTTCAATGAGCTTCCGCTCATACTTCTCGCATCACTTCTTGCATTTATTTTCCACTGGATACCATTGTTAATACTTTGGCTCTCATACATGGGAGCTAGTTATTTTTTCCTAAACGAGTAAATAAATTTATTAAAAGAAATCATGGAAAATAAAAAAAGCTTAAAAACTGCCCAGCTAAGCAGGCACACACACCCTTCAAAATCTTAACTCTCTACAATTGACCCCATGGGTTGTTAAACTAGTTGTCCTAGTGTTTCCTTCGTGATGGATATGGGTGAATGAAATCTCAGGGCAGAGAGACAACCAGGCTTTTACACCCCTAAATAATCTTTTCATCCGCGAATTAGGATTGCTTCCTTCTTTGAGACATGCTATCGTATTAAGGGAGTCACCCTCAATCCATACCCTGGTGTTTGTGAATCTTCTCAACTGTTGTTTTCCCATCCATGCAACCATGACTTTTCCCTCTGTCACCTGACTCTCGTCACAGGAGCATACATAAGCCAACAACACGCTATTGGTAGCATCTAAAATTTTGCTCCCAATATCTGCCTTCGGGATTCAACATGATTCACTATAGAGACCTTGCCACTCCAATCAAAATTTTATTTTATCCAACCAGTTGGAGCAGCAACTCATACTTCTTCGAGTTCGTTTGGGAAAGTATAATCCTTACAAAAAGCAATCCAATCATTTTACAACCTTGACAGTAGCATGGTTAGAAAAATGACTGGTTTTAGATGGTCTCTCCGAGTCCTCAACAATCATTTTGTTAATGATTGCCTCAATGCTATTTTTGGCTGTGTTTGGCAACCATTCTGATCTTTCTATTTCTGGTACACCAAAAGCACTTCCGCGGATTCCTCTTTTTTAGGGTGGTTTCAGAAACAAAATCATGTTTGATAACTCACATATTCAAAGTTCCTCGTATTTTTGAAGAATCGTTTGAAGTGTGAAAGTGATTCCATTTTGCTCCAAAAGAGCCTGTCGAAATGCACTTATGAAACTCCATAGCCAGAGAATTGCTCTAGAAAATGGTGTTTAACTAAACATTTTTTTCTCTATGATTTGTGGACACGGATACTAGTGTCGCGTGTTGACAAGGACACGGAGTGTCGGGCACGGAAAACTCCCCAAATTTAGAAATGAGGAACACGGCTAAAATACGAAGTATATATAGTCATGATTGTAGATACAAATTCGTGTGTCGAGTTTCGAGACGGATACGAGTTGTCCGGCATGGCAACATCTAAAAATCTAGAAATAGTGACAAGTACATACACATAAAATTACTGATTACTATCATAATTTGTAACAATATAAATAGAGAAAACTGTTGGTGAGCTTAAGCGCACCATTTTTTTGGTGCGCTTAAGTTGTTATAACGCCTCCCATTGGTGCGCTTAAGCGGGACCTAGCAGGACCCAAACATTTAAACGAATGGGAGACGTTATAACAACTTAAGCGCACCAAAAAATGGTGAGCTTAAGCGCACCAAAAAATGGTGAGCTTAAGCGCACCAACAGTTTCTCATATAAATATGATATTCATTTCACAAACTAAGAGTGTCCAAAGGAGTGTGGACACGTGTGTCGTGTCGGACACGGCAGGACACGTGTGTCGGCAATAAACTCAAAGTGTCGGCTAAATCATAGCTTTTTTTAATTTAAATTTCATTATTTGGAACTCGAGGATTAGAGATCGCTCCAGAAAATGGTTATAATCTCAACCTTATTTCATTCCAAAGAAATGCGACCTTAATTCTCTAGAAAACATAATCATTTCGTTCCTTACATACAAGCCGAGCTTTTGACAATAAGAAAATACCCCAAATACAAGGTAATCTTTTGTTTCCTATTGGTACACTACTCTACTTCTCCACCATATCCATAGATATGTAATAAGGAACCATTGCCTATGAGAGCTAGGAATATTGACTATGCTATTGTACTCTTAATAGAATGGTGATGACTCGAGATGAATATTATGACATTATTTATTTGCTTTTCTTGGCTAGTAGAAGAATGAATTCCTTAATAGGATCGACCAAGCCAGCAGGGCAACCGTTTGGTTTTGCTTTGGTTCATTGTATTTTTTCAGATGAAGAATCTAGCACATGCTCCATTTTCTTTTCTGCATCAAATTTATGATTTTATTATATGGAATAATTGAAGATAGGGAATAAGGGAAAACAACGTTCACTAATAAGCTACTTGTCTTGTCTGAAGAAGGCAGGAAGGATGGTTGCTTTTACAATGGGCCTTCTCCAAAAGGAAAAGGAAGTGAATAGATTGACCCTAGCTACCTATCTGAAAGCCGAAGCCGGGAGGCAAATGCAAGGAAAGCTTACTTGCTACTTTGGGTATGCCATAAGGCATCCATCATAGGAAATATAGTGCTAGGATATCTAGAGTGAGATGAGCGACGTAATTCAAGAGGAGTTTGGTGCAGGTGTAGCCCGCTGTCCTACCTTAGGAGTCGATGTTGGAGGAGATGTTTTACCTCTCACAGAAAGGAATTGATCTGTTAACAGGCTTTGCAATGCAACCGGGAATTCAAAAAAAATATCTTCAAGTAGTGTTTTTTTGGAAAGATACCTTCTTTGAGCCATATAGCTCCAAAGGATCGGTTTTCAGTATTTGGCTTCTCTCTACATTATTGTAATACACAATACTATTATAGAAAAAATTGCATTTCCAGTTATACCATGCCTGTGCTCTACTACTGAACTACGAGATTTCTACTGTACACTTGTGGGTTTATATGTAACCACTGCCCACTGGAGTGCAGAGTAGTGTTGCTGAACATGCTGCTCCTTCTGTGAATGAATTGTGGTTGAGACAGGCCAACATTTAGCCAACAATAATTATCCTCTTGGTTGGTATTACTATTATCACAGTACCACTTAGCTATTTATGTGATACCGATTTTTCCGCCCAGAATATTGGGATCGCTTGAATGATGCAAACACTACTGTATGAACACTCTCCGTATTATGCAACAAGCAAACTGCTTGAGAACGTAGACATGTTAATGTATCCATGAGTGTTGTACCTATTCAAGTGCTGGGTGCATGTGTGAGAGGGGTGCTTTTAAGTACCACTGAAAGATTGGAGCGGATCCTGTGGTTCAAGGGCTTTATATTTTGCGTGGCAATAGTTTTTTTTGGCTAATTGAGGGGATCTCTTGTTGTGATTCATTGGATCAAATTTGTGTGCATGCATTTGTTTTCAATTTGTCATGTCTCATGTGTGGGGAGAAACATGTTTCCTTTGTTGACATGTATTGACATCTATGTTTTCTTCATATTGATTTGTTGATTTCATAGATAATGGTTCTTGGTTTTGAAAGTCTGAAACTGATTTTAGAGTATTATCTTTTTTATTTTAGATGTTACCAGGTTGAGTACCAACCCCCCACTATCATATGGTTGAGTGAAATCATTTGATTGTATTTCAGCTGTTTGAAAGTTTTCTGATTATCAGGTTATAATTTATGATGTCTATTTTACATGCTTTTAAAAATTTCCATTTCATTTCATTTCATCATAGGACTTTTAAGTTTTCTCCAAATAAATAAACATTCTTGGACACTTATTTTTTAAGTTCTTTTCCAGATTAGTTTTGTAACGGCCCTAATGTCTGTTGCTGATTATTTTGTATGCATGGTGACATGAGCAGGAGTGCCTAAGCCCCTTTGATTATTGTGATATTGTTACCTCAACGACCCACAAAAGTCTCCGAGGTCCTAGGGGAGGTATAATCTTTTATAGGAAAGGGACAAAGCCAAGGAAGCGAGGGATGTCACTGTGTCAAGGAGATGAAAATGATCAGTATGACTTTGAGGATAGGATAAACTTTGCTGTTTTTCCGTCATTGCAAGGTGGACCCCACAATAACCACATTGCAGCTTTGGCAGTAGCACTAAAACAAGTTGCTACTCCTGAATACAAAGCTTATATGCAGCAAGTCAAGAAAAATGCTCAGGCTTTAGCATCTGCTTTATTGAGAAGAAAGTGCAGATTGGTCACTGGAGGTACAGATAACCATCTGTTGCTTTGGGATCTACGAACTCTGGGCTTAACAGGTACTCAGCATTTTGATATTTTCCCAATTTCTTTGTATTTATAGTTCGTTGAGAGCAAATTTCAAAGTCTTTTTGCGGCCAAAGAGCATTTCAAGTTATGATAAAAATATCTTTAATCAACTGTTCTTGTTTAAGGGACCCTGTTGTTTCTAGTACAGTGGTCATCTTGGTATAGTTGCCTTTGTTGATTTCCTTCTTTTCTGTACATGGTGGAAACCTTTGCAGTCATGTTTCACAAAGGATGGTGTAACTATAGTACTTTACAGAGACTAGTTTGATTTTTATTTTTATTTTTTTTTAATCTTATTGAACCTACAAAAATTGTAGAGTTAGAGTTGATATTGTTTGACCACGTTTCTATGACTTAAAACAGATCAGATCTTTATATAGAGTAAAAGGATGAAGCTGCAACGGTAGAGAACCTATTGGAAATCACATGCTACAAAACTGAACTGATAGTCAACTACTATTTAGCTCAAATTGTGTAGGTGTGTGCGAGTTTTACTGATGTAGCTCAAATGGTGGCATGTATGTTTTCCTAGCACAATGCAACAAAGTTACTACTCTTTTCTTTATTAGATTTGGGAGTACTTTCTTCCTTTCTAGGCAATAGAACAACCTCAACATTACCCATTTGAAAGGTATATCTGTTCTTGCGACCATCATGTATAACATTTCGATCGAGGACATACATCCATAGGGATGACATCACACTAAACTTCATCTTTATAATTTTTGCCCATTGAAAATGAAACTAAAGACGGTCATCTCCATCACTTCAATTTTATGTATAAATTTTGAACCTCTGCTATACCCATTTCTTACCACAGTGGATTGAAGTGGCTGGAGTTGCGGTCAACCCTGTTCTAGCAAGAAGGTTGTGATAGTCATATCCATCACGTAAATTTTATGTATAAATTCTGAACCTGTGCTATACCCGTTTCTTATGATGGAGCTTGAAGTGGCTGGAGTTGCGGTCAACCCTGTTCAAAAGCATAATTTGGAGCTTTATTTTAAGTATTTGATTGGTATGGGGTAGGAAAGGTATAGATCTGGTCTGTAATTATACCCGTTTCTTATGATGGAGCTTGAAGTGGCTGGAGTTGCGGTCAACCCTGTTCAAAAGCATAATTTGGAGCTTTATTTTAAGTATTTGATTGGTATGGGGTAGGAAAGGTATAGATCTGGTCTGTAATTTGAAAGATAAGTTCGGATTTATCAGTCTGGATTAATGGATAAAAGGGAATGGATTCTTGACTATTGTGGATGCGTAGGCTATGTTCTAGGGTTAAGGGCTAAAGGATGGTTGATGGACTGGTTGCAGGTTTGTAGAACCAAAGAAAATGAAAAAATAACATTGGAGGGGGTGAGAAGAAAATATAGAAAGGATAGCTTACCTTGAGTTACACCAGGTTCTTAAGCATCACACCTGACTAGAGTAAGGCTTCACCCTACACGGGAAGAGGTGTCACACAATTTCAACCAATAGCGATTTCATCCTTCAATAGCATATAATACCCATAGGCCCACAATCTATAGACAAATAAAACCCCACATGAATCTTACTTCTGCCACAATAGCACCCATAAGCTCCAATAGGAACAAGGCATTTGGCAAAGACCCCATTCAACTCGTAAAGACACGAACTCACAATTAGACTTTAAATTTTTTTTTTTTTTTTGCATGGTTCACAATTAGACTTTGTCAAAACCCAGTAACATAATAACATAACTCTAAATAAAAATTAAAATAAAATTCATCTAACCGATAGGATTCTTCCGAAGTAAGTGACTTCAGTGTTTGAAGCACTTGGGTCCATATTTATATTGGCACCCAATGCATTATGTCATTGTCTTTCATGAGGGCACCTGTGGATAATATTGACACCCCTTTACAAATATGGCTAAAATGATAATGGCACCCCCAAATTTGCAGGTTTATGCATGGTCCCCCATCAAACATATGAAGTATGTGCATGTTAAGTGAACAGAAGAACCTTTAGGTTAAATATGAATGCCTTTGGTTAATGTCATAGCAACTTTGATGTCTGAGGAGTTGTTGAACTGCTCCTGAAGTGACAGTCATTGTTCAGTGGCAAGTGCAAAACCCCTCCGGGCCTCCACTCAATGTTCTGCTAGTTTGGATAGTTTGCTATTTCTTCTAAAATTGAGGGTGATTTCAGTTATTTTTATCTCAAAGCTAGGAGCTTTTTCTGGCATCCCTGAATCTGTTTCCATGTTCTTCAAAATATTCGCTGCAATTACTTTATTTAGAGTATGATATTTCAGGCCAAGATTAGTATTTGGGTGCCAAACTCCACTTGGCGCACCTTAGCATGATCCATGTGCCTTACTGTGTTGTTGAGGTGGTTAGTGCAACAGATTAAGCTTAGACAGATAGCTGCTCCATTGTTGTCAATCTTTTCATCCTGTTACAGAATGCCATAGTTGGCTGACTGGCAATCCTTTATCTATGTAGAAAATGAGGTTCTATGGTTCATTTTAGTATTTGGGAGATTTAGTGGACCATGTGTTCGAATAGATAGATGTTCTTATGCTAAATTTTTTTCAGTTCCAATTCTTCGAGATGATAAATCCGCACCCCTTTACCATGAATTGACGTCAAATAACGTAAAAAAGGAGGGCATGTGGCAGACTTTAGTAGTTTAGTGCTTTTTGACGTCAATTCCCGTTAAAGGGGTGTGAATTATCCTATAGGGGGTGCGAATATATCATCGCCCATAATATTTGTACAAGTGCATTTGTGGGGTTTGTCTACTCCCTTTTGGTTTGAAGTTAGAAGTTTTTTTATGTGGCATGTTCTGACCATCCATTCTTACAGGTAAGAACTTTGAGAAGGTTTGTGAGAGGTGCTGCATGACTCTTAATAAAAGTGCTATATGTGGTGATAATGGTGCAATTTCTCCTGGTGGTGTGAGGATTGGTAATGCCTTATGTGCTTTCATTTTCTAACTCTATAAAACTTGCTCATAGTACTTGGAGGGCATGGATAACATGCTGATGGTTTTGCTATCTCCAGGTACCCCTGCTATGACATCAAGAGGTTGCATGGAGGGTGATTTCGAGACAATTTCTGAGTTTCTTTTTAGGGCAGCACAGATTGCAAGTGTTATGCAGAAGGAACATGGGAAGTTGCAGAAAGATTTTCTTAAGGGTCTACAGAACAACAAAGATGTTGTTGAACTTCGAAACCGTGTTGAGACCTTTGCTGCACAGTTTGCAATGCCAGCATTCGACATTTGAACAGGTTGAAAGGTTACTTACTGACAAGGTGGTCATGCTATAACCATATCTACCAGACAGATGGTTGAAAAAAAAAAAGAATCTACCAGACCGATGGCGACAGATCCAAAATCCTCGTTTTCTCTTTTCTTTTTCCTTCCCAAGCCTGTAAATTACAAAAGATCATTATTTCTCAGTAGGCATCAACATAAGTGCATTTTACTGGATGCCATTTAAAGGTTGAAGCTTAGATGTCTACCATGTTACATATGGTAACAACAGAGTACTTGTTGTAATTTTGAGTTTGGATTTTACTCTCATATGATTTTTTTTAAAATTAGTAAAGGCTGTTATTATTATTTTTTGATACCGACGTGAGTACATTTTTTTGAGTTTTCATTAGAATCTTGAAGATTTGAGCAGTTTATGCTTATTCAATGTCAATCTTTAGTTAAAGATTCTTTTGGCAAGAAGTGTAGGTTTTATCTACTGCCGAAAAAGAGTAGTGGACAATCTGGCAGGTACAGGCCCGGCGCACGAAACAGGAGGAAATTGATACCCGCGAGGCTGGCGAAGTCGGCACTATTATGGTAGGCACAAGTTCTTATTGTTCCTAAAGCTCTGGACCTCGATGTCCCTATCACGTATGGCGTTTGATCCTATCTGTGTTTGTTCTAAGAAGTCTCGCAAAATGGATTACCCTTATGTTGAGTAAGGGGCCGGTGAGCTCAAACTTCACATTGATGGTGAGTTCAAACTTAACGTTGATGGGGGCGTTGAGAGGAAATCCCGGTCTTAGCGGAGAAGCATGCTACCGGATCAATTAGGGCTCGGGTCTTAAGGAACTCTTTTTAAGAGGCACTACAGGCCTATAGAGGTCCGAGAGGTAGTCCTCTGCTTTCCCATCTTTGATTCCCAAATTTTTTTTTGAATGGGAAGACAAAGGCCTTTTCAAATTCCTTGATTCGCCTGAACTGCACACTTTCGTGTTCAGAGCATTGTCCGAGTGAGTAGGCAGCTCCTACCGAGCAAAGCTTTCTTGAAGAGGCTGGGCTGGTTGCTTTCCGGCTGTGGATGTAGATAAGAGAGTAATTGAGTCTGAGCTTAGTTTGTTCACTCATGTTTATTACAAAGATATTGTCTTGTATGGAAGGGGACCTGTGGCAAATGATATTAAATTTTTCTTTAAGTGTATGGTAAAATGGCTAAATATCATTCAATTGGGGGGTTGTTGTGTGTGTCAGGTCTTTATTCCATGCTTCTGCTCTAATCAAAGGGGACTATGATAAAGCTGCATGTATAGTAGCATTCCTCATGCAGGGTTAGCAGGTGAAGTGAGATGCAGTGTGAGAACAAATACCTGTGAGGGTTAGTGGGAAGGTGAAGAGACTCTGGGGAGAGGGGAGAACAATAAGATAGTGGAGACCGTGAGTAGATCGATCCCAATATAGATCCTGCGAATTAATCCTAATTCTATGAGTCAAGAAAAATCAGCTTCAAAAAATAATTCTATAAAGCAAGAAAAATCAGCTTCAAAAAATACAGCCTAGAAAACATGATGTATCTTTCGAATGCCTTACGAGGGTAGTTAGAGAAGAAGATTCTTGTAAAATTTTCTTTCCCAGAGCGAAAAATCCAAAAAATTATTCCTAATAATGTTTAAAGAACATTATTAGGAATAAAGATGGAATTGTTTTCTAGAAAAATCATTTCCATAGGATGATCTAGCCGTCTATTAGGAATAAAGATGGAATTGTTTTCTAGAAAAATCATTTCCATAGGATGATCTAGCCGTCCGATCTATAGAGGTTTCCATAACACGCAGTTACTCTATTTTGGTTTTTTAATTGCAGTGTAGAGCACTAGAGCCTCAATTTCCAGGCAGCTATTAGCCTATTATTACTCCTCCCATAAAAACAACAAACGAGGGGCGATCTTTAGCTCTTCCTCCCCTCCAATCAGAGAGAGAGAGGGGCATGGATCCTGTGCTTTTTCAATAGAAAATGGACAACACTTTACTTTTTCAATACCCTCTGCATCTATGTTCTATAAAAACCCACAAGCTTACCAAAAACCCTAAACCCACAAGTTTACCAAAAACCCTAACGCTCTCCCTTCTTCCAAATCTTTTGCTTTTTTAACCGAACCCTAGTCGTGCATCCGGCCGTGCTTACCAAGAAACTTGTAATCTCATCCCTTTTTCCACACTCAATTTTTAGTAGGTCTATAGATCGGAGGGATAGGATGATCCTCTAGAAATGATTTTTTGGGCACAACCTATTTACACTCCAAAACCCTAGCTCTCTCGTCTCTCAAGCGACCTCCCTCAAGCGACTTCACTCCACCAGCGATAGACTTCCCTCATGCGACCTCCCTTTTTCCGGCGACCGTTGAAAACCTCGCCTCTTCAAGCAGGTTCTCTCTCGTTATTGTTTTCATTTTTTGTCTGCAATCGGGGGTTTTCTTCTCACTCTCTCTTCATCTTCAGCTGGAGAAATCACAGGGGAAATCCTCAGGCAACGGTTATTCTTCAAGCAGGTTCTCTCTCTCTCTCAGTTGTTATGGTTCTTCGTTTTTTAATGGCCGATGGATCTGAAAGATTTGCTGAAAGTGTGGGAGCATTGTGGTAACATTTATGATTTTAGTGTGGGGGTAACATACATATATATGAAATGTTCTCTCTCTCACACACACACACACACACATATATATATATATATATATATAGGAAAGTGATTGTGAGAGGTGACCGCTAAAAACATGGTGGGCCCACATTTTTGGGTGATCCCAACCGGTCATTTGATAGGCCCTGATGTAGATAAGGGATGCCCAAAAAATCAGCTACATAGAATCATCCCAACCCTTCGTACTGTGGAGGTGAAAGAGGGGGAAATGGACGGGTAAGTGGGCAAATTTATACCCGCCCATTTTCTCCTCTTTCACCTCTACTGTTCGAAGGGTTGGAATGATCCTTTGGAGCTGATTTTTTGGGCACCCCCTATCTATGTCAGGGCATATCAAATGACCGGTTCAGATCACCCCAAAAAAAATGGGCCCACCATGTTTTTAGCGGTCACCTCGTATAAGCTTATATGAGGGGCCGCTCACAATCACTTTTCCCTATATATATATATATATATATATATATATATATGAGGAAAGTGTTTCTAGTCCGGCCGACTAGAGATCATTCTCTAGTCCGCCACCCAAAAACACATGGGTCCCACATATTTGGGTGATCTAAAGCATTCATTTGATAGGCCTCATCATAGATAGGATGTCCACAAAAATTCAGCTTCATAGGATCTTCTTAACCCTTCGATTTGTGGAGTTAAAAAATGGACAGATTTGTGGCGGTTTATAGCCGTCCATTTTAAGCTCCACAAATCATAGGGTTGGGATGATCCTATGAAGCTAATTTCTTGTGGACACCGTCTCTATGTCAGGGCCCATCAAATGAATGCTTTGCATCACCCAAATATGTGGGACCCATGTGTTTTTGGGTGGCGGACTAGAGAATGATCTCTAGTCGGCCGGACTAGAAACACTTTCCTCATATATATATATATATATATATATATATATATATATAGAGCAAACGGTTCCTACATACATGTGTAGATAAGTTATCTACACACTAGCTTAAAATACAGTGGGGGCCACGTTATTTGGGTGATCCAAACCATTCATTTTAAAGGCCCTCTCATAGATAGGGTGTCCACAAAAAATCAGATCCATAGGATCATCCTAACCATTCGAACTTTGGAGGCAAAAAATGAACTAATTTGTGAAGGTTTAAAGACATCCATTTTACCTCCACAAATCGTAGAGTTGGGATGATCCTATGGATCTGATTTTTTGTAGACACCCTATCTATGTGCGGGTCTTTAAAATGGATGGCTTGGATCACCCAAACAATGTGGGCCCCCACTGTATTTTAAGCTAGTGTGTAGAGAACTCTCTACACATATGTGTAGGAACCGTTTTCTCATATATATATATATATATATATATATATATATATATATATATATCTACTATAATAAGCCGGAAGCCTTTTTTACTGTTTACCCCTGCCGCGTGTCATCGTCCCTTCCTCCCCCAGCCTATTTTTCCCTGCTTCTTTCCGGTTGAACCCTCGAACAATTCGGATTTTTCCTCTTTCTCCACGTGTCCCAGCCATCCCAATTCCTCCCTCAGAGATATTTCTCTTTCGTCTTCTCTGCAGATATTTTTAAAGAGAAGACTTCTCCTGCAGCAGATATTTTGAAAGAGAAGACGAGCTTTAATACTCATTTTCATCTTACCCTCGTTACTATTGTCAGATATTTTTGACTTTTTTTCCGTAATTGTCATATATCAATACATGTTGTTCGTATTTTTTTAGTAGTTTAAAAACTTTGTAACCATTTGTACGTAATTTTTCATTGAAAACTTTATACTTTAGCTAATTTATTTTTCTGTGTAATGATTACTTTTTTTTTTGGTTTGCTAGCAACATTTGCCGTGCCATCTTTTCACCGAGGATGGCTTTGAGAGAGAGAGAGAGAGAGAGAGAGAGAGAGAAAACGGTTCCTACACATATGTGTAGATAAGTTATCTACACACTAGCTTAAAATACAGTGGGGGCCACATTATTTGGGTGAGCCAAACCATTTATTTTTAAGGCCTTCACATAGATAGGGTGTCCATAAAAAATCAGATCCATAAGATCATCCTAACCATTTGAACTGTGGAGGCAAAAAATGGACTAATTTGTGAAGGTTTAAAGACATCCATTTTACCTCCACAAATCGTAGGGTTGGGATGATGCTATGGATCTGATTTTTTGTAGACACCCTATCTATGTGAGGGCCTTTAAAATGGATGGCTTGGATCACCCAAACAATGTGGGCCCCCACTTTATTTTAAGCTAGTGTATAGAGAACTCTCTACACATATGTGTAGGAACTGTTTTCTCATATATATATATATATATATATATATATATATATATATAGAGAGAGAGAGAGAGAGAGAGAGAGAGAGAGAGAGAGAGAGAGAAGTGTAGCTACACATACGTGTAGCTAACTTAGCTACACCGACGGCTTAAAATACAGTGGGCCCCATATTGTTTTGGTGATGCAAACAACGTGGAGCTGATTTTTTGGGCACACCCTATCTATGTGAGGCCCCATCAAATGAATGGTTTGCATCACCAAAACAATGTGGGGCCCACTGTATTTAAAGTCGTCGATGTAGCTAAGTTAGCTACCCGTATGTGTAGCTACACTTTTCTCACACACACATACACACACACACATTTTCTGCATAAATCACATTAGTGCATAGTGTGGGCTGTCTCTATTATGGTACACGTGTTTAGTATACCTGTAAATATAGAACTAGAAAAATTATTAAAAAATTCTAAACAGAAAAGTCACTTTTGGGCACCTTCCTAAAAGACATTTGCTGCGCCTGATCAAGTGTTCTTAGCAACATTGGATGAAACTTATGTTTGCAGTTTGGATAAATGGATCTGATCATGTGAACGAGGTAGGAGCACGAATGGTGCTCTGTAAATGTATTTTAGGAAGGAGCATAAAAGCAACCTTCTTTTTAGCATTGTCCTTATATTGGTATTTAGCCCCCACTTCTACTTCGTTTAAGTGTTCAGATCTTCTTTTTAAAATACACACTATAAGGTTGGATAAATGACATTGAAATCACCTTATTTGGACGAGTCTATGCTTTTGATCCATCAAGTATCGATCTGAGAAAATCTAAACCATTGATTTCTATAATACCTTATTTTGTGCATGTGATTTTCATTCGTGACCAATATCATGTAGGTTGCCTCATAATGTCCTACAAGATTAGAGGTATTAATGGCACACACATGCCCCTATGCCCCCTTTATAAGTTCCAACAATTGCCTTTTACCATTGATCGTAAAAGTGACTTCATGCGTAGTGATTCTCAATATATAATAAGAAAATGCTAACAAGAATGTCATGTTTTATGATATTTTCTAGAAGTAATTTATACGGCCTCACGTTGGCTTCATTTTTTTTTTTTTTTTGAAATAGTGATATATTGAATAAAAGGGAACCGAGATGGTCCACAAGCAATACAGAAGGAAAAAATGCAAGAAAAAGAAAGAAAAAGAAAAATACAAATTACGGCGGGAGGTAATCAAACCACTCCAAACCCAGCCTGCTAACCCCTGATTTGGCTAGAGAATCGGCTTCACCATTAGCTGATCTTCTAACATGCCTAAATATGATAGAGGACCCGGACACCCAGTCTGAAATCTTCTCAAGAAAACTTAGGAATCTCCAAGGCGGAGGCACCAAACACGAAAGCCATCTAACAACATTGGAGGAGTCCCCTTCTACAATCACCTTATCCAAGAGATTTTTATCCAAATGAAGTATACCATTATAAGCTGCCTTGACTTCCGCCTCACTAGAATCACTTCTTCCACTTGGGCCAGAGAAAGCCCACACCACCTCCTCGTCTTCTTTTCTAGAAAGACCTCCAATACCCAACGGACCCGGATTTCCAAAGCAAGCACCATCAAAGTTTAATATGAAGGAACCTGAACGAGGTGGAACCCACTTCTGAACCACCCGAGGTCTTCTTTCCACCTCATTACAAAATATTTGCTAATCCTCCCATAGATCGAAAGCCGAAACAAATCTAAACAGCGGAAGACTTCTCGCCCATTGAATTGATAAAGCAATAATTCTAAGAAACACCCAGTAGGACGATTTGGCTCTCCCTTCAAAGACCCTTTCATTTCTTTCTTTCCAAAGGGACCATCACATTGCCAGAAGACAAATCCTCCATGACACCTTCCCCTTCTTCTTCCAAGGCACAAAATCCCAACATTCAAGAAGTTGCGATATTGAACTAGGGAACACCCACTGAATTCCAAACCTCACTAAAATCAACCCCCAAATTTCTCTCGCTACCCTACAATGAATAAATAAGTGATCAATGGATTCTCCGTCCTCCAAGCATAGAGGGCAATGGTCCACTAACCACATACCCCTTTTTCTCAAGAAATCAATAGTTTGGATTCGCTCGCAACTGACTGCCCACCCAAAGAAACATACTCTCTGAGGACATTCGATTTTCCATACCTTGGTTGATAAAGAATTCTCATTACTAGGCACGGTTCGCGAATATAAAGACTTTACCGAGAAGATACCCGAAGAGTTCCAAATCCAAATTCTTCTATCTTCCCCGCACCTTCAATAAGCTCAAATAATTGCGAAACATAGGTCAATTCTCTATCAAAAAAATTCCTCCTAAATCTCGGACTCCAAATCACCTTATGATCCATTCTATCAAAGCAATCACGCACTGGAGCCTCTTTATCTGCAGCTACCACCAATAAATCTGGAAATAACTTACCCAAAGGCTACATAGTACACCACGCGTCTAACCAAAATCTGATTTGGTCACCTGAGTATGCTTTAAAGCGAATACCCTTGCTGAATCTGTGCCTCATCCCTAAAATGTCTCACCAAGTTGTTAATCCCTTCTTCGCAAAGGAATCATCTGAATCCCACTTACCTGACAAATAACCATACTTGCTACCAATCACCTTCACCCATAAAGAATTGTCCTCCTCCCCAAAGCACCAAAGCCATTTACTTAGGAGAGCATAATTAAAACCTTTGATTTTTCTAATACCCAATCCTCCATTCTTTATCGGCAAGCAAACCTTCTCCCACCTTACCAAAGGGATCCCTTTCATGTCATTTGATCCCCCCCAAAGGAATCTACGCTGAATCTTCTCTATTCTCAAGACCACGCTCACAGGGCACTTGAATAAGGACAAATAGTAAACTGCGATATTTGCAAAACCGACTTAACCAAAGTCAGTCTCCCCCCTTTTGAAACTAGGTTTCTTTTCCAAGTCTCCAATCTTTTCTCATTCCTTTCAACCACGTTGGCTTCATTTACATGACTAGTTTCCTTGATCTGAATGACAACCACATGTCGGGCCAAATATTGTTGAAAACACCTTGATAGAATGATCCTAGGCCCTTGATCTATCAGGTCTCGATCAAGCCTTTTTTACAGTGCAGTCAAATAAAATCTACCTAATAAAATCTACATGTTGGCTTTTGTAGTTCTTTAATCTTAAATGTGAGATGTTTACATGAAATGGGACCAAGATCAGCTGGTTCATCTCATGTAATTCTACAAGATCATCGGTCTTGATCTCACATACGAGCCCACAATCTACTTATAAGACCTACATATTGCTTTTACCGTTGACCCTAAAAGTGACTTTATAGTGACTTTCTCCATTTAATATTATGTAGTGGGGCTAGTTTTTTGTGCTTCATGATGTAGGCCCAAGCCCAACTTGGGCTACTTAGTAGGGATTTTCGTATGTCCCAGTCCACCTCTCAGCTCTACTTAGTGCCGGTTTATAAGTTTATTTTCCTGATTAGGGCTTTTGATTTCGAACGATTTTGGGAAACCTTCGTCTCGTAGTCATGTGGAAGATGAGGTGGAGAAGAGAAGAAAAAAAGGGAGGAGGTTCACTTTCCTCTTTCCCCCTTTATGTCTTTTCTTTGAATAAATGTAGCAAACGTTATTCATAAAACACAAAAAGATTACTGTCATTCTCCTAGTGTTGTTATTTCCATTTTATCCTTTGCTTGTCATTGGAATTTTGATTTTAGGGTTTCTTGTTATTTTATTTCTATGTCTGCTCAGACCCATAATAACTATACGTGTGTGCTCTGTCACTTGCGCCCGGCAATGGCAATTTCTAACTTTCACAAGGTAGTATTTCGAACTATGGGAACTCTAAAACCCTGTTTTGTATTCGAAACACCATATCTCAGAGAGTAAGAATAGACTAGATATAAGAGGGGAAGTGGACGGCGGTAGGTTATCTTTGTTTCAGGATGCCTTTATTTTTCTCGTTTCAACTAGTGGTTTGTTGGGGGTCCACATGAAAGCAAAGACCCCACATAAAAAAGGTGAATGGATGTGGATGGGCCTATAAGGACTTGGGCACCCTCCCCCTTGACGACTAACTTTTAAGGGTGAGTTCCATAGGGGTCCCAACAAGTGGTATGGGGTGTGGCAACTCTTGTGTGCCCCCAAGGAGAAAATATCTATTTCCCACATTGATCCTGTGTGGGTGGATGGGTATTCTCCGAAGGCCCACGCACCCGTGTCGGGTGCGTGTATTGGGTGCGGATGCGTACCAGGTACGCACCCAAACATCATCGGGGAGGATCAGGGCGTACCCGGGCGCACATGTACTCTCCGGAGGCCCAACTTACCCGTATCCTATTTTTGTAAATCCTCACTGTTGATCATCTTCACCATGGAGATAAGATTATTTAGGGGCTGTTTGGACATGCGGATTTTAGAATCTTTGATTTCCTAAAAATCATAGTTGGGAGACGAGAGATGAAAACCGACCGTATCGCTTCTCTGGAGGAGACCGACAAAAGCGTAGTTGGGAGACAAGAGAAGGAGACCGACAATTAAATTTTACTATTTGATTTTTTAATTTTGATAAATATATAATAAAATAGAAAAATATATTATATTCAACGTACCCGTATCCTATTTTTTTTAAAATCATGTATCCACGTACCCGTATCGTGTCGTATTTGCACCCTGTACTCGTATCCGTGCTTCATAGGTGGTTGGGGATATTGTTGGGGGTTCCATCTGAAAGGAAAGATCCCACATCGAAAAGGTTAATGGATGTGGGTGGGCTTATAAGGACTTGGGTACCCTCCCCTTAACGACTAGCTTTTAATGCGGAGTTCTTACCCGGGTTCCAACATGGTTTATGAGGGAGAAAAGTTTATGAGCCATAGAGTGGTTTATGAGTTTGTTTTAACGTACCTCTCTACGAGTCTGTTTAGCTTTCTCTTTTATGTCAATTACCTATTCTATATGGCCTATTATTTGTACGATGATTTATGTTGATTATCAATCCTTTGCTTTTTTTAACATCTTTCTCTCTCTTGCTTTTTGCTCTATATTTATTGTACATCCCTCCCTGTCTCTCTTGCCTTTTGTTTTATTTATTTTTGAAATGGAAACCTTTTGTTTTATTTTGATTGTCTATTTTATTTGGATTGTTCTTTTTTTGCAATGACTATTCTCTTTACGTTGATGCATGTGAATTATATGTTCCTTCTTGTCTTCTTCACACCGCTCTCTCTCTTTTGTATTATGTCGATTATATGTTCTATTTGGGCTAGTTGTTTGTCAGGTTTTAATTTTTTTAGATTATCTCAAACTAGGAAGTTCACAAGATTGTAATATTTTCAATGTTGCAACAAATAGGTACACAAGACCATAGACCAGCTAAGTCATGTGCCAAGAGTGAAGCTGAAGTAAAGTACAATCACTTTATCTATGGAACAGGTGATATAGGAAAAAAATAAAGGTAAATTCCTAAATTATATGGTAATCTAATATTTTGTAATTATTACACATGCTTTGATTTTTATATCATTTTGCAATTATTTTAAGGGAAATGATATCTGCGCCAAGTGTTTTGATAAACGTGCGTTCCACTTGTTTGTCGTGTAGTATTTAAAGGGATGCAGAGGATATTACGGTTCTCAAAATGCACTTAAAACCCTTTAAATGCTAGACGACAAACAAGTGGAGCGCATGTTTATAAAAAACACTTGGCGCAGATATCATTTTCCTTATTTTAAATGTCCTCTCAAAATGGGACATTTAAAATAGTTATGTTGTGGTATTCGACAAAAGATTTGTCCTTAATGATTCTTACCTGAAAAAGTGGTTTTGCATTGCTTGGCTATTTCATTAGATAATTTTCTTACCACTGAATATTTACGGTTCAAGTTGAACCTGGGTTGATCAGCTTATCCGTTCAACCTTTTGTAGCATTGTCATTCCCATCAATCTCTATTGGCCCCATACAGTTTTATTGGTTATGAACGATTTCTTTAGCGAACTGGTCTTCGTCTAAGATTTGTTTTCACGAGCTTTTAAACGGTGTTCGTGCGTTTATGCAAGTAATGTGTGCGCTGCCCTTGATATTTGATCCAACCACAGCTGCCCTTGATAGGTGACCCTCATAGATTTAGTAAGGCTGACACAACCTTGTCCAACTACAATAGATAGGTTACATCCACCGATGTAATAGGTATACAAGATGAAATATTTAATAAGGAAGAAAAGACACTAGAAATACCAGTTCTGCAGTCGAAGGCACCGTTTTTGATAATCCATAGAGTGGGCGGATGAGAGGTAAGGTAAAAATTACTTAACCGAAGAAATGTATGTGAAGAGGTGGATGCCAATGTCAATGTCCATTGGCCTTTAACTAGTCGGGAGTACCCATCACAAGAGATAACAATAGATTCTCTTGAACTGTCAGCTGATGGTGTCTAGGTGTGTGAAGGATGCCGAGTCGGTAGATCCTCTACAGTGGAGGCCTGATTTGCCCATGCAGGCTTGCCATAAGTATCCCAGCATGTGTAGACAAGGTGACTTGTTATGCCACAATGTGTGCATTGACATGATGCATGTCCTCTACCTCCACATGAACCATCCTAACCGCGTCCTCATAAGGAACGTTTCCCCAGGAAACCACCATATCTTGAGGAGATCAAGGCAGAACGTGCAGCAAAATTGGTGGAGATACTACTGCCAATGGATACCTTTCGAATGTGATCATAAACCTACTTAATGGATTGAATGTATCATCCTCCCAATATCTGTGCTCTCATTGGTTCATATATGCTCCAAGCCTAAATAATAACTTGGCAACTTGAAACTTCTCACGTTGTTGACTTTGAACTTCTATATCACGCGTGAGAGGTTAATAGAGATTAAGTTCCTCTCACATTCCTGGTAAGGAAGAGTAATACTCTCCATGAGATTTATCACCATTTTGTAAAGAAAATATTTCTTGAAATAACTGGTATGTTCAAGTAATTCATTTCCGGTAGGGTCTCTAATATTTCCTTCTCTCTCTCTCTCTCTCTCCTACCTGTTTATAGAAAGCTATATTTTCAACATCTATATTCATCAGATTTCAATCAATGTTTACCATTGTAATGGTTGTTGTCAAGTTAGGATTGATAGCAAGTAGTTTCTGGGTAAAGCTCAGGGTGGTTTCCACTTTTCAGTCAGGATCAAATATTTTTAGCTAATGAGTGGTACCTCCTAAACCCACAGTTTTAGTTTGTTAACTCTAAACCCTCATGTTCTACCCTTGCTTGTAAAATATCAGGAAAAACTTTCATCTATCTCAACATCGGCTGAGCTTTTGCACTAGAAAATTTTCTTGTCTAATATGGCAACACAAAGTCCAGCAGATAGATACTTGATCCGTCCCATGTTGCCTTGCAAGTTTTTACACTGATATTCTTCATAAAATTAGGGATCTAATTTGAAACATCGATCTTTAGCTGGGTGTTGTAGTTGTTTGGACCTTGGAGTCTGTCTACTCTTAGTGGTTGTTTGTAGCATTAATTTCAATAGTTTGCTTCAGTTGTTGATGTGAAAAATGAAAGGTTAGTCCTGCCAATGTTTGCACTCATGTTTGAGGAGAATAGCTTTTAGCAGGAAAATGAAATGTTTCTTGCCAATGGTGCTCACCTACGAAGCACGGGTACTCTCTCGGGGGTCCCGTACCCGTACCCCACACGTATGGGGTGCGGGTACGCTCGGGTACGTCCCGGGTACGTCCCGGGTACGCACCCCAGAAATGTTTTTTAAAAAAAGAAACTTTTGTGATTCGGGTGCGTGTCGGGTGCGTTGGGGGTGCGCACCCGACGCACCTGACACGTTTAAAAAAAAAAAACTTTAAGTAAAAGGGGTGTGTGTGGAGTAAAAGGGGGGGGGTTTTAAAACTTTAAAAAAAGTATAAATGCACGGTTTGGGTTTTTTAAAAACCCTAACATATATATATCTCTCTCTCTCTCCCTCTCCCGACGGCTCTCCCTCTCCCTCCGGCTCTCCCTTCGGCCCCGACGGCTCCCTCTCCCTCCGGCCCCTCCGGCTCTCTCTCCCTCCGGCTCTCCCTCCGGCTCCGTCTCCGTCTCCCTCCGGCTCTCCCGACGGTTCCCTCTCCCTCCGGCTCCGGCTCCCTCTCCCTCCGGCTCTCCCTCCGACGGAACCTCCGGTATTTCTCTCTCTCTCTCTCTCTCCCTCTCTACTGCTCTCTCTCTCTCTCTCTCTCTCTCTCTCTCTCCCTCTCTACTGCTCTCTCTCTCTCTCTCTCTCTCTCTCTCCCTCTCTACTGCTCTCTCTCTCTCTCTCTCTATTCCTCCCATTTTTTTTTTCTTTTTCCTTCCTCAGATTATGGCAACCGATTGTGTTCCCCAAACCTATTTCCTCAGATTAATAGGTTTAGGGCTGACAATCAGTTGTCATAATCTCCAAACTTAGGCCCTTTTCGTTTGAGATTTTGCCAACTGATTGTTTTTAAATTTTAATCAAACCTATTTAGGGCTGACAATCAGTTGTCATAATCTCCAAATAGGTTTTGGGCTTTTTCCCTTTTGGGAGCACAATCGGTTGTCAAAATCTGAAACGAACAGGGCCTTAAATCTGTGTATCTCTGTCTCTCTCTCTTTTTTTGGGGATTTTGTGAATCTGTTTTTTTTGGGATTTTGTGAATCGATTTTGAGTCCAAAAACAGATTATTGGGCCCTCTTTCTTTTGGATTTTGAGGACAGATTGTGAGTCCAAAGCAGATTTTTGGACTCAAAGTCCGTTGAATCTAATTTTGAGTCCAAGAATCAGCTTCGGACTCACAATCTGTTCTCAAAATCCAAATCTGATTTTTGGGTGCAATACATGTTGGCTGTTGAGAGTCCAAAACTGAGTTTTGGGTTCAATACCTGTTGGCTGTTGAGAGTCCAAAACTGATTTTTGGGTGCAATACCTATTGGCTGTTGGTTGTTGGCTGTTGGCTGTTGAGAGTCCAAAACTGATTTTTGGGTGCAATACCTGTTGGCTGTTGAGCGTCCAAAACAGATTTTTGGGTGGAATACCTGTTGGCTGTTGAGAGTTCAAAACTTATTTTTGGGTGCAAATACCTGTTGTCTGTTACTCTGTTGAGAGTCCAAAACTGATTTTTGGATGCAATACGCCAGTACCTGTTGAGACTTGAGACTTGAGAGTCTAAAATTGCTTCATTATAAATTTATAATTGCATTGCATTGGATTGCCATTTGCCATTTGCCATTTGCCATTTGCCACTTGCCTTTTGAATTTACATGGGTATGTTTGGTTGTGTAATGTGTATACAATTGTTTAATTTACATGGGTATGTTTGGTTGTGTATACAAATTTACAATTGGTGTTGCCTTGTAACCTTATTTGTTTCAATTTGTGTAATTGAGAATTAGAGTCCCTTGTTTTGTTGGGTTGCAACGTTGCGTACTAAAATTGTTTTTGTTGTTTAATAGATTTTAGAATGTCTTCATCCGGTGCTAGTAGCGCCGCTCAAACCGCACATACGTCTTCTACTGATGAAGATTTGTCGAAGCCTTTATGGAAGCATGTCTCTAGATTTGATAAAGATCCTAAGGGTGGAGGGAATGTGAGGTGGCAATGCAATTTTTGCAGTAAGAGCTTCAGTAGCTCCTACACAAGGGTTAGGGCGCACTTGTTGAAGATAGCGGGACAAGGAATCGGACCATGTTCTAAAGTGAAAGCAAGTGATCTACTTGCAATGCAAAGGTTTGAGGAAGAATGCAAAGAGATTATGAAGCAAAATGCTCCCAAGAAAGTGCCATTGCCGCCATCGTCGAGTACTGGATCATTGGGTTGCACAAGTATGTTTGTGGCTCCAAGTTATGATTTGAAGAAGAGAAAGACAAGTGGAAATGTGAGTGCACTTGAAAAAGCTTTCAACATGGCGGTCCGTGATCAACTATATGCCGAGATTGCTAGGATGTTTTACTCCGGTGGCTTGCCCTTTCACCTAGCAAGAAACCCATACTATGCTAGTTCCTACACTTTTGCCGCCAACAATGCACTTTCGGGGTATTTGCCTCCGGGGTACAACTTGCTTAGGACAACTCTACTTCAAAGAGAGAGGGCTAATATTGATAGGTTGTTGCAACCTATTAGAGACACGTGGAGGGAGAAAGGCGTGAGCATTGTTAGTGATGGATGGAGCGACTCACAGAGGAGGCCTCTCATTAACTTCATGGCGGTATCGGAAGGTAGAGCTATGTTTCTTAAGGCGATAGATTGTTCGGGGGAGACAAAAGACAAGCATTTCACTAACTTATTGAAGGAAGTCATTAATGAGGTTGGACATGATAAGGTTGTCTAGGTAGTTACCGATAATGCTCCAAATTGCAAGGCGGCCGGACAACTTGTTGAAGCTCAATTTCCTTCCATATTTTGGACCCCGTGTGTGGTGCACACACTCAATCTTGCTTTGAAGAACATTTGTGCGGCAAAGAATGTGGAAGTAAATCAAATTGTCTATGGAGAATGTAGTTGGATCTCGGATATTGCGGGAGATGTCATGCTAGTGAAGAATTTCATCATGAATCATTCGATGGGATTGGCCATATTCAACGACTTCAATAGTTTGAAATTGCTTTCCGTTGCCGAGACTCGCTTTGCGAGTGTTATTGTGATGCTTAAGCGATTTAAACTCTTAAAGCAAGGTCTACAATCGATGGTGATTAGTGACAAATGGAATTGCTATCGAGATGATGATGTAGGAAAAGTAAAGTTTGTGAAAGAGAAGGTGTTGGATGACATTTGGTGGGATTCTATCGATTACATACTCTCTTTTATATCTCCTATGTATGACATGCTAAGAGAGTGTGACACGGATAAGCCTTGTCTTCATTTGGTTTATGATATGTGGGACACGATGATTGAGAAAGTGAAGACGGCAATCTATAGGAAGGAAGCAAAGAGAAAAGAAGAAGAGTCTAGCTTTTATGAAGTGGTGCAAGAAATTCTTTTTGATCGTTGGAACAAGAGCAACACTTCGCTTCATTGCTTGGCTCATTCATTGAATCCAAGGTTAGGTGACTTCAAATTTTATTTAGATTAATAGTTATGTTCATTGTGAACTTTATTTCCTACTTTTAACATGAAACTAAATTATTTTTTCTATTCTTGAAGGTATTACAGCGAAGAATGGCTTAGTGCCGGTTCAAATCGTGTTCCTCCACATAAGGATACAGAGATTTATGCAGAGAGGGTAAAGTGCCTCAAAAGGTACTTTCCCAATTCAGCAGATCGCACGAAGGCTAATGTGGAGTTTGCCCACTTCTCTATGAAGTCTGGATTATTCAATGACGTTGATTCTATCAATGACCGAGCTACTTTAGAGCCTCATGATTGGTGGGCTGTCCACGGTACGTGTGCTCCTATGCTTCAAAGCGTAGCTTTGAAGCTTCTTATGCAGCCTTCGTCTTCATCTTGTGCCGAGAGGAATTGGAGCACTTACTCCTTTGTGCATTCTTTGAGAAGGAACAAGATAACTCCACAACGGGCTCAGGACTTGGTTTTTGTTCATAGTAATCTCCGTCTTCTATCAAGACGATCTCCACAGTATGCACAGGGAGAGACGAGGATGTGGGACATAGGTGGAGATTCATTTGACTCTTTTGAGGATGTTGGGGTGCTTGAAGTTGCTAGCCTTTCACTCGATGAGCCGGATTTGGAAGCCGTTGTTTTTACCGATGATGTAGATGATGATATTGGAGATGAGGCGACGGACATTGTATCTAATGAATGATGCGATCGTAACATTTTGTACTTAAAGTTGGAACTTATGAAATATGGAGTAATATTAGATTTTGCTATTTTGCTGATGTTAATTGTAATTTGATTGTTCTTTAATTGTTTTTAATTTTTATAAATATATAATAAAATAATAAAAAATATTATTATATTTAACGTACCCGCACCCGGGTTTTTTGGAAAATCGCGTACCCGTGTCGTGTCGTACCCGTACCCCGCACCCGTACCCGTGCTTCTCAGGTACTCACAACTCTCACCCAGAATTGATCTTGCTCAACCCCGAATCTCCACAACCACTTCTCAAGTAAAGCATGATTAAATTCTCGAATCCTCCTGATCCCAAGACCTCCGAACTTAAAACGTGTACACACCTTCCCCCAAGAGACATACCCTTGGACTCACCTGAAACACCCCCCCCCCCCCCCCCCACCCCCCCCCCAATAAGAATCTTCGCTAAATCTGCTCAATCCTCAACACAACACTAACGGGACATTTAAAAAGAGATAAGAAATACGTGGGAATATTAGCCAATACCGCCTTTACCAACACCAACCTCCCATCTCTAGAAATAAAATTTCTTTTCCACATATCAAGTCTCTTCTCAATTCTTTCAACAATCGGATCCCAGAGATGCTTCCTCGGCCTGCTTAGACCCAAAGGTAACCCCGAATATATAGATGGAAGAGAATCCAACTTACAGCCCAACATCTTGGCAAATCTAGAGGCACTATACGATGGCAAGTTAAGGGCAAACATGCAAGATTTATGAAAATTAACTTTTTGACCAGAGATCAATTCATAACACCTGATAGTCGCCTTCAAATTTAATATAAAAACCTCGTCAAGGCAGCAGAATAACAAAGTATCATCTGCAAACTGCAAATGAGAAACTTCCACCTTATCTCGCCCCACATCAAAACCCCGGAAAAGCCCATAAGCGCTACCAGTCGCAATAAGTCTGCTCAAAGTCTCAGCGACAATGACAAACAGGAAGGGGGATAAAGGATCCCCTTGCCTCAAACTCCTGAAAGATTTGAAGAAACCTTTCGGAGATCCATTGATTAGAACCGAAAAATAGGCAGAATCAACGCACCTTCTAATCCACCCCCTCCACGTGTCCCCAAACCCCATTCGACCCAAAAGATAATCCACCCCCCCCAATTCAACCCGATCGTAAGCTTTCTCCATGTCCAATTTACACAAAATCCCCCCTTCACCTGACTTCACATGCAAATCAATGGCTTCATTAGCAATAAGGGAACAATCCAAGATCTGACGATTAGACATAAAAGCACTTTGAGAATTTGAAATCACCGACGGCATTACCACCTTGATATGATCTGCTAGAATCTTTGCAAGAAGCTTATATAAACACCACACCAAACTAATGGGTCTAAATTCCGAGATTCTAACCGCGCCATTCACTTTCGGAATTAGGGTGATAAAAGTAGCACCAGTGCATTTGTCCAGCACCAACCATTGTAAAAATCCTGGAAAAATCGCATAATATCCCCCTTGACAAAATCCCAGCACGATTGAAAGAACTCGGGACCCGGAGCTTTATCCCTACTCATAGAGAAAATACCTTTTTGAACTTCCTCCTCTTCAAAAGGGGTTCTCCAGCAGCATCCTCTCCCCCATAGATATACTCTTGAATTCAACACCCTCCAAGATGGGTCTAACAACACCCTCAGACGAATACAAGGACCCATAAAAATCCAGAATGGCACTGGTAATGCCCTCCTAATCCTCAATCATTCTTCCGTCAACATTAAGGACATAAATTCTATTGCTTCTTCTACGAGCACTCGCCATGGCGTGAAAATAAGCGGAATTCTTGTCCCCCTCTTTTAACCATTGCACCCTCGATTTTTGCTTCCAGGAAATCTCCTCCCGCAATAGAATTCCCATATGCTCCTCTTTTGCACGACCCATTTCCTCCCTATCAGCCTCAGAAGCGATACCATTCTCATCACTCACCTCAACCTCCCGGATGAAATTTTCCAACCATCTCCTCCTAAGCAATTTAGCCTCTTTACAACCAGCAGCCCAGGCCTTCAATTTTGCTTTAACATACCGTAACTTCATGCAAATAATCACGTCAGCTTGCCCATCCACCTTGATAGAGGCCCACCACTCACCCATCTTCTTTTCCATGTTATGTTCCAAAAGCCAAGCAGTTTCAAATCTAAACGGAATAGGACCCCACGACTCCAACCTAGGATCCAGCAGCAGAGGGCAATGATCCGACACCGAGTGGGGCATAATTTCTTGATAAACCTCAGGAACCAGGTTAATCCACCCAGGGCAAAGAAGGAAACGATCAATGCGACTATGGCTCTCACCTCTAGACCATGTATAACTGCCACTAGAAAGAGGGAGGTCGATCAGATTGAATTTTGCAATAAAATCCGCAGAGGCTACCATATTAGGAGTAGATCTCCGACACCCTGCTCACTCAAACCAGTTTGATTTCATTAAAGTCACCACCAATACACCAAGGAAAAGCCCATTTATCCCTGACACTACCTAATTCTTCCCACAGGAGTTTTTTCTCTCCCCTAATAATTGGACCATAAACCCCCGAAAACAACCACAGAGAAGAATCTTTAACCCTACGGAAAATCACAGATAATGAGAATTTGCCCCTCGATTCATCCATTCTCGGCCATTTAGACTCATCCCACATAATCAGAATCCCCCCAAAAGCACCATTGGACTCAATAAAAGCAAAGTTCCATTCCGATCTACCTCCCAGACTTCTCACCACAACTCTATCAATAGACTCCAATTTAGTCTCTTGAATGCAGACAAGATGCAGTTTAATGTTGAAAACAATGTCTTTAACTTGCACCTTCTTCTCCAGCGAGCCCAACCCGTTAATGTTCCAAGATAGGATCTTCATTAATTCACCGATTTAATACCCCTCCTCCCCTTACGACCAGAGGCCTTCCTCGAGAGACCCCTACCTTTGCACACCCTGACAGAGATCTTCCATAATTAATACCAGATTTTAACCTCTTAAGTTCCCTCTCCTTCCTGGTGAGACAACCCAGAGAAACTACCCCCAAAGAAATGCCTCTATCCCAATCTCTTACCTCTGCTACCCTAATCATGCTTCTAAAATCTCCTTCCAGCCGTGGATAGATTAAACCCAACTTTCTGCTCAACACCACAGTATGGGTAACCAGAAAATCAATAGCGTCCACCTCATGATTTGCTCCAAAGCCCGACAGAATAATCACCTCCTCCAAGGATACCACGGGCTGCGGTTCAAGGCTCAACTCCTTAGCATCCACCACAACATTCTTGGAAGTATGAACAGAAGGATTGTACAACACCATACTCATACTTTCTTCCGAGCAACCCTTAGATAAATTGCCATTCCAGCGCACAATCTGTGCCTCCTCAAAAGATCCATGGACGCATGGGATAGAATCACCTTCATTTTGATAGGATACCATTCTCCCACCACTATCCTCATCATTGGAGTATGTAAGGGGCAAAAACCCAGAGCACTCCTCCGTAACACCCAGAATATTATCCATAAGAGACGTAGAAACATCGTCCTCAAACTCCAGACGCCGAAAAAAAGAAGCAGAGATCTCCAAAGAATCGAGCCTTCCCGGATCAAGGGACCCACTTGCAAAGACCTCCCTTGAGAAAGGTCTGGTACCAGAGAATTTAAAAGCACCAACTGTCTGGGCCCGCTTGGAGCACACCGAAGAAATAAAAGGAAAATGGGTAGGGGATAAAGGAGAATCAAGACTGGGCCCAAGCCTAACCTCAGAGAACAATGGGAATGGGCCATTCGGGAATGGGCCATCCGGGCTTGGGTGAGTTACGTAGTCCACTGGGCCCACTGGCCCATACCCATTCGATGCTACCGATGGGACGCATCGTTGGCTTCTCGGGGAGAGGGCTTCGATAATATCAACGAAACTATGAATTTCCCTAGACGATCCTAGGCGTTGATCACGACAGATGTCATTTGAACTGCAGATACTCCTCCATCTAAAGACAGGTGGTGAGATATTTTGAATTTCAAAACCATCACTAACGTGCAACCCTCTAGGTTCACGACAATCCATAATGCTATCGTGCACCGAGTCTTCTTCTTCCTTCTCACCTGAAGACAGATTACCAGTAGAATCCTCAACCCCAGATTCAGTCTCCGAACGCGAAGACGACTCATAATTATCGGAGCTGCTGCCTAGATCCTCCATCTCCCTTACATTGGACGGGAGTGATCCTCTCTCCGCCCTGATCCACATGATAGAGCCATCGATAGAAGCCGGAATAACCATAGATTTCCCAGTATCCCCATAAGACGCAATCTGGACCATCGCCGAGGAGTACTCGGAACCCTCTTCATAGGACGAATCCAAAACAAGGACTTTCCCTATTTTCTCCCCTAAAGCTCTGAAATTATCAACGGAGCAAAAGCTTCAGGCGGAACACCCGTAAACTTCCACCAGTCCGCCGCCCCTTTCCTCGAAAATTTAGAGGACCAGGGCATAATTTCTACAAAAGGAGAGTTGACAGCCATCTGCCATACCTTTTGGATTCTCGAAAGATCGACGCCCATCGGCTGAAACACCATTACCTCTTCGGAATCAATCATATGAACTGAAACAGAGCTCTTCAAACCTCCTTTGCTAAGAAGCCATGCTTCAAGGGCAGGGACATTACCGGACTAACCAGCGCGGATCCTCCCCCAAAGACTGAGATCAGCATTACAAATAGATTTCAGCGACACAGACTCCATCTTGAAGGAAACTCCCGAAGAGAACTGGTTTGCACAATCAGTACTAGCCTGCGAGTTCTCGATTGCAGCCTCCATCGGTCTAGGGAAACCCCTAGCGATAGCCTTGCTTCCACGAGAAACAATTGGGAAGTTGAAAATTGAAATCCAACCCAGACCAAATCGTATCACAGTTGCCACACACCAGCCTTCTCTGGAAATTTCTCAATTTACACCTAATACATCTCCAATCCCCCCACCCCCTAACGGTTCTCCGAGTCATAACCTTTTCGATTCTAAGATCTCTTACTCCTAACCTTATTCCAAGCAAAAGAATCACCCCCACGCTGAGAAACTCCCAGATTACCCTGGAACACAAAATTTCTTCCCGGAACCCCACCATCTCTAATCGAAACCCTGTTAGCCCCTGTAGCAACCCCCGTAGGGGCCATTTCGATATTATACGCCCTCCTCGTTGAAGGTCAAGGATCCAAAGCCCCCAGCAGCAACTAAGACCTCAAGAAGAAAAAATGTGCAGGGGGAAACACATGCAAGATTTCACCACAACCTCCGACTCTAGCACCGCTTCCTCCACGGAAGAGGGGGTGGACTCAGAAGAAGAGCTTAGAGAGCCAGAAGTGTACTGGGCAGAGGCGACTACCTTATCAGAGGAGACAAACGAGGGATACGGAGAAGAGGAAGAAGAAAGCGATGGAGAAGAGGCTGAAAATGGAGAAGGAAGCAACTCAGATGAAGAGGAACTCTCAGAGGAAATCAAGGAAAAGAGATGGGAAGACGAAGAGGAAGAAGAAGAAGATGAAGGAGATGAAGAACTAGAAACAGAAGAGGACACCAACGAAGAAGACCCAGATTCGCTCCTGAAGAGCTATCGCCGGAAAAGAGACTCATCAACAGGGACAACAAGCTCAGAGGACAAACCAGTCCCCTGGAGAAGGACACTCCCCCTAGCTCACCGGAGCAGAAGCATCCACGTCGGAGAAGAATCGCTATCATGCAAGGTACTGCACCTTGAATATCTACATTACCTCCTCTTTTACCAAAATATCTAGGTTACCTCCTCTAGGTTTCCTTTATGTTATTGAGATTATTTAAAGTAAAATCCTTTATTTCCTTTTATTATTTGGAAGTTGATTCATTAAATTTTGTTTTCCTTCAATCTATGTGGATGCAAATAATCTCATGTAGACCGAAAACAACTTGGGTAGAAACAGTGAGGAAAGACTTGATGGCTAGGAACATAACAAAGAACATGACCACTCTGGATAGGAGAGAATGGAAGAAAATGATCCCATGTAGACGAACCCAACTAGTGTCAGGATTAGACTTAGTCAATTTGAGCCAGGTTTATTCTTTCACCTTCTTCATGAAAATTTTCTAAAGAATTCATCAGTCGACCCGAACTAGTTTGGAACAAAGGCTTAGTTGAGTTGAGTATGTGGATGCAAATCTCAAAAGCATGCTTTAAAAGAATGAGAGATGCTTGCTTTTGCTTCTAATGTGCCAAATTTAGAAGTCTTTTGAATAATTTGCATCCACAATTGTGTGGCTTGAAGATTGATTTTTCCTATGGGGATTTCATTTTTCACTTGTAGGTTGGAACAACCATCTTGTATCCAAAAGACGGTATAGGATGATAATCCCGGCACCATCTGATTGGAATAATGTCGATTCCAATCATTTGCTAAGTTCCAACACATGTTTACTACATGGATTGATTCACAGCAATGGCTTCGGCCATCTACTTTATGTCAACGGTCTATCGCCGCAACTACGTGGAAAAGAGATCATGAATATGTGGGAAAGGATATGCACTTTATTAAAGACAATGTAAGCGAATTTAAAATTACATTATCTTTACAATTATGCAACTGAAATATATGATAAAAAATTTATATCTCCTGTGCACTTACATTTTTTTCTTGCTACAGTTCTAATCAAATTTATTCTACTGTATATAGTTTATATGGCTCTATGATGCGTTTAGAATACCAAGAAATAGTCTGCTGGCATTTTGTGCACTATAAGGGACCTGACACCATCGATCTTTATGGTGTGCTATAGGTTGAGCAATGGTCTGTTTGTGTGGCCAAGCAGCACTACAAATAATATCAATCTCAAACCCATGCTTTTGCCTTTAGGTTTATGGGTTATATTGGGAGACTTGGTGGTTGGAAACGGTTTTCTTTTTCTTTTTTTAATGATTGCAGTTGGTTTTTTTAAGAAAAAATCATTATCTTGAACTTTTCCATTAACCATGTGTAAATACAATCATTATCCCACGTGCATCGCATGAGATTTCTTTTCTAGAAAAAAAATTGAATATAATGGTGTTTTTTTTTCCAGGGAAATCACAGTTTATGATCATTCGATGAGGAGGGGTATGGCGCTTCGAGTGCTCAACATATAGCGGAAAGACAATCATGGTTCGGCAAATGGGGATATAAAGTCCTTAGCAATATTGGGACCAATATATATGACATTTCAATCAATAAACTTCAAGCTGCAAATGTCGAGAAATGCTTAGAAAGATTGACTGATGTATATTTACAGGACAAAATGAGACAGATTCTTGATGATTACGTTAGAATATTAGGAAAGAAAGTGTGTACTTTTCATGATCTGATAAACTATATGATGGGGGTTTTGGACATTCTTGGACCTATTAATGAGTTGGAGGAGCCAGCGCTGAATGCAATCGTATTAACTACAAGGCCTCACGACAATGTACCATCATTATTGACTGATGGCGCAAAGATAATTGCAACTGCATTGAAAAATTATCACAATCAATGGGTGTCCCAAGATACTGTCCTTGCTTTGGTAAGTCAAAAATTTATGAATGCACGCTGGATTCTCTGTACTATACTAAACAAGAGCAATAGTAGAGTTGTGGGAGACTACATACTTAGTCAATCACGAATGCAATACAAGATAAAATCTCGTGAAGCCATTTATGAAGATTTGTTATTATTGTACGGAGTTTTAGAGAAAACATGTCAAAATGATACCAATGTGATTCTTGAATATCGACATTTCATTAAAAAATGGGAACCGGTCAACAATAATCGCACGTTACTATTTCAAGTGACTCCAGGAGGGGCGGAGGCGGAGGCGTTCAAACGAGGACCATTACCCCCAGAACTACTCAAGGTTCCAGCATTTCACTCAGAGGATGAAGTGAAATCAAAAGCTCAAGATTCTCTAAGAAATACCTACATATGCATGGAACATTTTGTAGTGACAGGAGCGAACATGGATGAAGATAACCATTGTGTAGTGCAAATAGAGGGGATTGGGATGGGTACACATTGCAATAGGAAATATGAAGATGGCTTTGATTGTGTATGTAACGACACTGAAGAAAGTCGGGACGGACAGATGTGGATTTGTAGTAAGTGCATGCGCAGGAGCCATCTGGCTTGTCACGAACCAGTGTGGCCAACCCAAGAGTGTGCAAGATGCACAGGTATTCTCTTCTAAAAATTGAATGACACTGTGTTAAACCACATCAAGTGGTATCAGAGAAGAGAAAGCAACTCTCTGGAAGGTAAGAAGTTCGGACTTTTTAAGGATTCTTATAAATTCTGACTCAGGTGGAGTTTTGTGACTTATCCATCTTTGATTACTTTACTATTTTGACAGTTGGTTTCCATGTTTAAGGATTCTTGTAACCTTATCTCTTTTCGTACATGAACAAAGGACATGATTTTTCTCATGAAGCACAAGTTGTTGGTTACCATTGGTACAGATACATGGCATAGGGCATTGGTAAATCAACAATCTCTTGAATCTGTCCGAAAAAATGCCAAGGCCCTGTTCATTTTGGATTTTGAGAATCGATTTCGAGTCCAAAACCGATTATTGGACTTTTAATTTTGAGACCAATAATCAGTTTTCGATTCAAAATCATTTCTCAAAATCCAAAACGAACAGAGCCTAAGCATTAGCATCAGATATCGGTGACCTTGCAATGCAATATTCATATCAACTGATCTGCTATCGCATCAACTGATACTTGGAGGCCCTGTTGGCTACAGGCATTGCTCTAAAAAAAACATATAACAAAGAGTGGATAAGCATGCTTTGTTGCTTTGACATAGTAGGAAAAACCAGCTGCAGATAAGCGAACGAACAAACCCAACTTTAGACAATTTCAATTCTACAATAAAGAAGCCTGCATGAGCGTGCTTTATGTTTTTTCCCTGTCAGATTTTATTTCATTTCGTTCTTGTTTTTCGCAGCACATCAAAGCCTTTTTCCAGAAAAAATAATTTCCTAAATAAACAAGACCATTGGCCCTGTTTGGATTGCAAGAAAAACATTTCTGATAGAAAATATTTTTCAGGAATTTTTGTCCACTATTAAGAGAGAAATGATATGATTATTGTTAATTTAGAAGGATATTATCTTAAATCAAAGGTCCCAAGTAAAAACTGAATAGGTATGGTTCTGGTTATATTTTTCTTGTGTAAAAAAAGTAGGAAATTTTAGAAATATTTGGATAAAAGTAAAAATAAGAGAGAGAAATAATGTAGGCCTATTCGAGTGGCCAAATCTCCTAAAACAGTCCTTGCTTTTCCACTCATACGTTAAAAAGAAAGAGATTACATGCTTATAAAATTAGCATTTCTACTATTTAGGAAACAATCCAAACTTCCCAATTCCTAAGGGATACTTAGGAAACAAGATAAAAATAAGAGGAAACTAATATTAAGGGGAATATCCTAGCTATAGCATGAAATAAGGAAATCTACTACTAAGGAAACCAAGAAGATCTTCCAGCTAATCTTGGGTACATAACATTCCCTTCCTCTTAAGAGTCCTTGTCCTCAAGGACTAAGATCCTTCTACTTGTATTATTTCTTCTACCTCGCTTTCAAATCCAAATCCTTCTAATATCGCCAACTGTCCTCGACATTGATGGAGTGGGCTATACTTCTCACCGCAATTATAGCATAACCCTTTCTTGCACCGCTTGATTAATTCGGTAGGAGTTAATTTTTTTGCTGGTAATGGTCCTTCCTTCATGAGGGCGACAGCCGTAGGAGTAGACATCGATGAATTTGGTAGTTGGGGGGGGTCGAGTTTTGACCACTAGCTAGAGATAATTCCTCATGTAACAAGGCTAGTTGGGAAGCATGCTGGAGAGTAATCGGTTGAAACATTTTAACCCCGGCTCGGATATCGTCACGAAGGCCCGAAATAAACCATTCGATTAAGAATGATTCGGGTAATCGTACAGTTCAGTTGACCAATCGCTCAAACTGCGACTGATATTTCCGAATAGATTCTGTTTGTTGTAATTTTGATAGTGCTCCTCCTGGATCGTCGCTTCCGGGCGGCCCTAACCGAGCACATAAAGCATGCTTGAATTTTGACCATGCCATTACACCCATGGTCTTCTCCATCCAACAAAACCATGGTATTGCATCCCTAGTAAGGTGGATCGATGCCAAATCTACCATACACTCATCGGGTATTTTATCGAACCTTTGAAATTGTTCAGCACTAAAAACCCACCCGGCTGGATCGGATCCGTCAAATTTAGGAAATTCTAGACGGAGGGTACGGAGATGTGTCTGCACATCTTCAAGATTTCCTTGATTTACTTGTAGTGCTACGGGGGCATCATCCACTTTGTCTTGAACCTTTGATGCGACTAAACTTTGGCATGTTGCATCCAAGGCCGTCAATTTCTTTAGAATATCTTCAAGAATACGTCCGTGCGCTATGTTGTAGCCTTCCTTTAAGAGATCAAATCTCTGCCTCCATCCGCTGGTTTCGGGTAGCATGACTTTCATTAGCCATAGCTCTGATACTAGATGATACCCCTTGGATAAAAGTAAAAATAAGAGAGAAAGAAACAATGTAGGCCTATTCGAGATGGCCAAATCTCCTAAAACAGTCATTACTTTTCCATTCATCCGTTAAAAAGAAAGAGATTATATACTTATAGAATTAGCATTTCTACTATTTAGGAAACAATCCAAACTTCCCAAATCCTAAGGGATACTTAGGAAACAAGATAAAAATAAAAGGAAACTAATATTCAGGGGAATATCCTAGCTATAACAAGAAATAAGAAAATTTACTACTAAGAAAACCAAGAAGATCTTCCAGCTAATCTTGGGTACATAACATATTTTTCCTTTCCCAACTTTTCCAGAAAATTCCTGCAATCCAAACAGAGCCGTAAGATATGATTCTTTCTCATGCTTTCTCTTGCTTCAATAGCAGTTAGCTTCAGTAGTAATTTGGTGTTTGTTTTACAATGATGTGAATTTGAGGATCTATGCAATTAGTGCCTAGTCTGGATTGATTTGGATAAGCCGGAGAATCTATTGCTTAAATAGAACTGGCAAATGCAGTGCTAGGAACTTCTGCTTCCTCTTCAAATTATGGGATTTTGCATACCTCGAGTTTGGTGTCATCCTTGGAACAAAACCATAGAAAGGCATCTGCACAAGCATTCCATAGATGAAGCTCTAGAGCACCAAAAATATAGAAGCTGAATGTTCCTCTCTGCCTCAACAGTGGCACATGCATTTGGTTCTCTACCGTCTGAGAAAATCCTTTCCCAACATCTACAGCACCAAAAGTTCTTTGTATAATAAGAGTTTCATCTTTTTATACTCCTGTTCATTTAAATGTTAATAAGCATCCTTAAAATTAATTATAGCCACAATGTCAAATCCTGTTTTTAAATATGAAAATCCAAATATCACATGCTTCTTTTTCTTATGTATATGGATTGCACAATCAAATTGCACTCTTGTGTTATCCACTGGAGACCATCATTTTCTGTTTTGATTTCTGTATTTCATTTGATTGCATCTGTTATTCATTTATTGATGAAACTATTTCATATTGTTGCAGATTTTGCTGAGGGGACTTGAAAGTGATGAATTGAACAAGTTCCAAAGGGCTGTGGCAGATGCCGTATTTATGGCATATCAATTGATGCTTGAAAAATCATTCCTTTGGGATCACAGTTGATGCTTGAAAAACCATTCCTTTTGGATCACAGGCAGATATTTTCAACTTTGTTAGATTTTCATAAAAGGTCTGTCCACTCTGACCCTGATGGAGCATCTTCTTCCAACCAGCAGTCCAATGAAATTATTCTTGAACATCGAAGCATCTTGGTTTCGTTGACCCGCCGATGTGTCTTACAAAAAACTGTTTGTAATGATGCAAAAGAACCTTCTCTAATAAATTACTATGGAAATTCTGACATAACCCTAGGACGATTTTTATGCAAGGAGTTGCTCAATGAGGTATTTATATGTTCAAATAATTTCAGTATTCAATTTCATGTAGAATTGTCACTTTATGTTGCATTTTGCATTACTTGAATGGAAATAACTCATACAAACATACGTGTTAATGACAGGGCCACCAATGTCTAGAATGTAATGAACCGTTAAGAAATCATGTCTATTATTATGTTCACCAGCATGGTAAGCTTATAATACAAATCAATCGGCTTGAGTCTCCTCTACCTGATAAAATAGAAAACAAGATTTGGATGTAGAGATAGTGTTTCAAATGTGAGGAGGAGGACATGATATTAATCCCTGGACATAGAGTGATCTCCAAAGAAGCCCTTCGCTTGTTGTTTGGGAAGTTCCTTGACTTTGGCTTTTCAAATCATTATGCTTATCTTTGCAAGAATTTGCACAAACAATGCATCAATTTCTATGGGTATAGCTTTACAATTAGTCCTATCTCCAATTGTTTTATTGTACTGATTTGCTTAGATTATTATGCATGCCCCCTAATACCTATGGATAATGAACAGATTGGGCTCTATGGTTGCCATGTTTGAATACTCTTCAACTGAGATATACAATACATGCATGCCACCTCCAGTTTTGAAGTTTGGCAATCCAAATGTACAAGTGCCTTTGTCCATGAAGAATGATCAATATCATGGGCTCTAGCTTCATTGGAACATCAAGATAATTTGATTGAAAACTTTGCTGAAATTAGTCTATCTGTTGGAAAGAGCAAATATTCAGTAGCATGCAACTATCTAAGACAATTTTATGAACTTCGAAACAAATGTTGTCCAAGCGAACGTGCATATATTCATTCTCTCATAAGTTGTAACGAGTGAGATCCTTAAGGTGGGAAGAGCAAAGTTTTTTTCGCAAAGACATTAGATGAAAGGTTTATTGCGAAGGAGGTCCAAAAAATTGAATTCAAATCCTTTTTAAAGTTTGTTGAATCGTATATTCAGTACACTTCTAAATCTTTGGCTACAGAGAGCCCAACATGCCTTGCGAAAATTCTAGACATATATCAGGTATATTGTCTTTTAAAGTTTTATCTACTTCTTTGACTATCTAATTCAAATACTTTTTGAACGTGTGGTCATCCTTGTTTGAATTGATTTTTTATTGCAGGTTACAATCCCACAAACTGGTAAGAAAGAATTGAAAAAGAATTTGGTGGTCATGGAGAATATTTTCTTCAGGCGTAATATTTCACGGTTATATGACCTTAAAGAGCGCTCTTCACTCACAACATGTTTTAAATACTAGTGACCCCAAGACTGTTTATTTGGACCAGAACTTTGTCAATGACATGCATATCTCAACTTTTTGTGTCAATCATATATCTAGGAATCTATTGAATACCGCTATTTTGAAGGACACGAAATTCTTGAGCGTGAGTTGCAGTGAATGTTTCTTTTTTAAAGGCACGAGCTGATGAAGCCTGGTAAGCTTGGTTTACATGCACATAGAGTGTAATTAAAGATGTTTTCCAACTGATTTCTCCTATTTCACTCTTGGGTGTATTTGATCATTTGTTGTTTGTCAGTCCCTTATAGTGCTCAACAAATAATGTGGAATTCTGTTGTGGTTAACTCTTTTTTTCATTAGTAGGTGTTTTCTTCCAACCATGAAATTTTATCTGTACATTTCACTTCATCAGTATGATGCTGTTGTTGTTTACTTCTTCCATTTCTTATCACATTGTAACTTTAGATAGTTGAACTGGGTGCCATACCTATGCCTGACACCATTGATAGTATAAAGAACCTTTAAGAATTAAAAATTTTCTGAAGCACTAAGTATGGGACCTTGCTTTTTCTATTGAGTGTAGTACACATTTTAGGAGATTTTTCCAGGATGTTTCTTGTCATTTAAGCCATCTATTCCTGAGAACCTGTTGCTAGATGGCGAGCACACCATTGTTCATTGGAACTTCAATTCAGCACAGTTTCGAATTACAGTCAGCACTGGACTGTCATGTGACTATGTGCCTGGAGTTCTTGTGTAAATTTTTAAGGTTCTGGCCATACTTTGACTCTTGATGGTCCTTATCTTGATTTCTGTTCTTAGTATTGAAGGAATCAAACACAGAATTCAGGCAGAAGTGACTCTTTTGGTAAAGCATTTTTTGACAAATCTCACAAAGTTTATCTATTCTATTTATTTGTGCCAATTTTTTTAGGCATGGGTGAGTAAGTACATAGTAAACCACGTAATCGATGGTTTTTTTTAGAAGTCTCACAAATTTTATAGGGGACCATGTGAAATTTTGTTGTAGGAATGGTGGTGGATAAGATGTTGATGTTTCTTCGATTTATTTTATTTTATTTTATTTATTTATTGTGGGTGCATGATTGCTGTCTTTGAAAATAAAATAAACTCTGTACTTCGATGGGTTTTTGAAAAATGTCACAAATCTTATAGGGGTCTACATTAAATTTTGTTGTATGAGTTGTGTTGGCTAAGATGGTGATGTTTCTTCAATTCTTTAATGGTGTCATGTGATGAGATGACTATTGTTGTCCAATGTTTCTTCTTGTAATTTTAATTTGGTTCTTTGTTTGATGTTTTGTTACTCACGTTTGCTTAAATTTTAGGCACTCCTTGAGGGGAAGGAAAACATGCATAAATGTTTGGGTAGGGCATCCATTGATGATGAAGACATATAGAGGTTGGCCGAGCTGCAAGATACTAGCTAATCAAGGAGCTTCTCTCCATTTTTGTTCTGACATCTTCTTCTTGAAGCAAGAATGATGTAGGACTACCCTCATATTTTAGATGGAACTGGGTGGCTGATGGACGTGTTTTTAGTTAGTCTTTTACATGGATTTTGTAGTTAGTCTTTTATATGGATATGAGTGTTAATGGATTATGGAGCACCAAGCAAGCATTGCCAGGTGATAACAACTTCTCTAAAATGTAACCAAAAGGCGCAGTTGTTTTTTCCCCCATTTATGGCTGTTGGAATGCTCATGGCTTTAAATCTAGCCTTGATGTAGAAATTTGCATGATAGGGGTAGCAAGATTACTAGCAGAATGCTCAAAATGGACTGCTTAATTTCCATGAAGGAGCCATGCGTATGCTTATTTTTTAAAACTCCATATCACTAATTTTGATGGTTGTCCCATTATGACTGATAAGTACCTTTCTTCTTAAAATTGTACGGTTTTTATTCACTTGAAGATGGCCCTGCTCTTGTCGTTTGGGGAAACATGAGACTCTCTCTGCAGATCAGTGACAGATTGGAGTGCAGTATAGATTGGTTAATCTCAACTCAACTCAACAAAGCCTTTGTCCCAAACTAGTTGGGGCCAGCTAAATGAATCCTTTAAAAAAAAATTCATGAAGTAGTTAAAAGGAATCTACCCGGCTCTAATCTTGGTTCTAGTTGGGTTCTTCTACATGGATCATTTTCTTTCATTTTATCTTATCCAAGGTCATGTTCTTTGTTATGTTCCTACTTCCTAGCTATCAAGTTTTTCCTCACTATTTCTACCCAAGTTGTTTTCGGTCTGCCCCTACCTCTTTTTATCCTATTAATTGGGCACGAGTCGCCTCTTCTCATAGGAGCATCCAAAGGCCTACGTTGGATATGTCCAAACCATCTTAAGCGGTGCACTATAGATCGGTTAATGGAAGACGATAATGCTACTTTTTGAAATATCTTGAGATACTTGTCTTGAGAAGTGGTTCAAGAACATTCCTTTTTGTTTTTCTACTTCCTTCAAAATTCTTAATATGATCCATCTTTTTTTGTATGTTTGCTAGCAATTGGGATATACTACTCTTTTTACATGTTTGGTTTGTATATTGCATTCCATTTGTTATGGTGCTAATATACAAATAGGAGATACCCCTGTCTAATATTTCCACCAGGCACGTCTTGGTGTTATCACATTCTAACATTCTCTAAGATCACTTTCTAACATTCTCTAAGCTACATCTAATGGCATATGAAAACATTTTGGTGAACCTCATCTAAAGAATTTTAAATTTGCTTTTTCTTGATAGTTGTTCTTCCTTCCCTTATGATTTTACCTTCTCCAATTTTTCCCTCTACAAATAGAAGGTTTAGTATGATCTAACAACCTGACTTTTAGTACACACCATATCTAAGAAAGAGCCTTTCAAATGAATGCTTTGGATCACCCCCAAAAATGTGGGCCTACATGAGTTTTTGAGCTCGAGCTCAGATAAGAGCTAAGAAACACTTTCCTTCTGATTATTACAGGAGTGATGACTTTGGCCCGAGTTTTCTCTCATGCTGTAAATCGCCTGGAAATTTGTCGGAATCAAGCGGAGAGAGAGAGAGAGAGAGAGAGCCCTTCTATAATAAGGCACGCCCACTAGTAGGTCCTACTTTAGATTGATCTAAATCGTCCATTTTATAAGCCTTATTTTGTATCCCCCAACCGCCTTAAAATCATACCAATAATGTATTTTTAAATTGATCTGAAGCGTAGAATAATGTGCTCTTATTTCGTTGAATATGAACGGTTGCCTAGACATAGATTTTGACCACATATGTTCAAAGACCGAAAAAATATACATTATTGGGCATTATTATTGCAAGATCAACGTGATGTTGCGACACAAGGGGCCCAAACCAGTACCCATAAAATTGACGGTTCAGATCAATCTAAGGTCGGACCCACAATCTCGCTCACTCACCTCATCGGCTCATCCTATAACAGCATATTCAAATTTAGAAATGACAGAGTCTCAGACTCAGAGAGTGAGAGATGGGGGAAGTGACTGCTCTTTTTACCCAATTCCATCGCTCTCCTCTCACTTCCTCCAATATCTCCGACCAACCCTTTTCTTCTCTTCCACGAAGGATAAGAGTGAGGGCCTCTTCCCAGAACACTGTATTTACTGGTGGTGTTGGCGGGGGATTGCCCCATCAAGGAATACAACAACAGAGCAAATCTCACAACAATAACAAAAGGAATGCAAGGCTTTTCTTCTTGGATGTAAATCCTATCTGTTACAACGGAAGCAAACCCAGCTTACGCTCCTTCGCCCACTGGTTATCTCTCTTCTTCTCTCAAGTCACCCATCGTGATCCCATCATCGCGGTAAATTCTTCTTCTTTCTCCATCTTTCACTCTATGCTCCAATCTTAACCCTAAATCCTAAAACCCTAAATCCCAAAACCCTAAACTCTAAACCCTAAGCCCGAAATCCTAAACCCTAAACCCTAACCCCATGCCCTAAACTCCCAAGTGGGCTTTGCTATTTCAATCCATTTTCTACTTCTAGTAAGATTCCACCCATTTACATAAGGCGGGTGCCTTCCAATCTGTTGAATTTTAAATATTCAACAACTTTGAGAATGTAAAATTTGGTTATGAACATATCCTTCCACCATGGATACTTTTAATGAGGTGCCCACTTTGAATCTGCTTTTTATATATGTTCTGCACGTTTCTGTGAGAAAAATTGAGCCATTTGCGATATTGATTTGGTTTATAACAACATAACAGAGTGCATGAATGCATTTGAAGGTTTAACATATCAGTGTGCATGAATGCATGTGAAGGTTTTCAAAAGCTTTATGGCATTGAAATCGATGTAGAAACCTACAAACAATGTAGTCATAATGTATACTGTTTAGGTGTATGTGAAATGTGCATGGACTCATCTCATGTACCTTTCAAGTTTTCCATCATACATCAATTGTATTTTATGAACACTTATGCAACTAACCTTTTCAAAAAAAAAAATTGTATTTTATGCATTCAATTGGGGTCAATGACCACTTCGCTTGGAGGAAGGCAGAATATGGCTCTAGTTTAGTTCTACTGAAGAGAATTCACCTCATCCATCCTGTTGTAATCTTTGTAAATTTTTTCATAGTGGAAAATCAGAGTTTCTCTCCTGTGGGTGCAGGTAACTTTGTGGCACCGCGTAAAACACTCGTTTGCAACTTATGACTTGTTTATTTCTATTGTGCATGTACCGTTTAGATCTTGGTAGGCCCGATAATGGATTACCTTTAATTCCAAAAAAAGATGGTATCAGCGTACAAGGTTAATGGCTTGGGCTGAAGTAGGGCCATGGTTGGAGTTATCATTGACGATATATGATCATGAACAGCGGAGTTTTGAAAGCTTTGATAGAGATTCTAGCGGGACGTAGAGTTTCAGAAAGTTTTGTCACAGGGTAACCTTCGTTTCATATCTCTGTGGTTTAGTTTTGATTTCGGAGGTGTGTGGATCAATCTAAATGAGTTTAGATCGATTGGGAGAGAAAACAAGAGAAACCCGGATAAATTTCTGAAATAGAATTACCTATTTTGATGATTGACGCAACGTACCGATCAAACGTATCCTAACCGATTGACTGATTGATACTCCAATCAGATGACTAGCAACGGACCGGTCGCGCCCTGGCTAAAGTGGACCGCAACAATGGATGAAGAATTTCATGCACTTGAATCACACATGGACTCTTGTTCAACGTACGCTGTCCATGAATGTAGTTGGATGTCGATGGGTATATCAAATCAAACAACATGCATATGTCTCCATCGAATGCTGGTAGGCTCACCTAGTCGCTAAAGGATTCCATCAAAAGTTCATGTTGGATTTGCAAGGCTTTTTCTTCACTCATCAAAGCTACCATGATTCACTCATTCCACTCTTTTGTTGTCTCTCGGTGAGGTTCCATTCGTCAGTTAGACGTCAAAGAAATAAAGAATTCTTTTCTTTCTTTCTTTTTTGAATGGTCATCACAATCTAGCTTTCCAATCTCCTTTGAGATCTTGGCAAACCTATCTCATCCACTTTTATCCTCAGCTGTGAGAACGTGAGTGCTCAACATACAGCCGCTAATCCAGTTTTCCACGCTCAAACCAAACACATGAGATGGATCATCACTTTTGTTTGATATTTGGTTGTTAAAGGCCCTCTCAGGCTACGGCTCATCAACTCAGCCTATCAACTTGTGGATGTCTTCAACAAGGGCCTACTTCCACCCTCCATTCGTTTCAAAAGCAAACTGATGGCCCCATTGTGGCCATATGTTTGAGGGGGGTCTTAAGGGAAACATAGATCTCCACATCTCTCTTCCTTCCATCTTTGTAAGCCTATTTCCATTTTTATCTTTCTACCTACTTTGGGCTTATTGTGATTCAGCCCAGATCCCTTTCTATGTATATCTTTTAATTGCAGGATCTTTCAACCACCACGCTTACAACACAACACTTTTGTTGGGTACTGTCTCGAACCCTAAAACCTCGTGATTTGAGTGTTTTCAAGAAAAAAAAAAACATAATGACTTGAGAAATTCTTAAGAGCAGATCTGATCGCTCATTTCAGTGTAGCATCTGATTTCCTTATTTCCATGCTATGCAGTACTTTGAAGTCGTTTCTCAAACCAATCCAATGGGCACTCAGAGAACTATTTTATTTTAAATCATAGTTAAACTGTAATGACTTTCTTCTAATACCTATAAATTGTTTGAGGTTCTACACTATGCTAAAACTTAAATGATGGTTCGGATTTTGCTTTCCCTTTTGTATTAACTGGAACCTATATCATCAGGTTCTTGATGGGGAAGGAGGAAATGAATATCGGAGACAATTACTGCCTTCATATAAAGCCCATAGGAGGAAGGTCTCGAGCCAGTTATCTGCATCACAACAATTTCCAAGGAAACTTGCTGACAGTTCACCTTATTTTGTGCCACATGTCACAGATGTCCTTCAAAAGTGCAATGTGCCTGTGGGTTCAAATTTCTTGTCTTTTTGTATTACTTATACATTAAACATAACATTTATAGTAAAATCATGAATAGTTGATGTTTTAACGATTTTTGCTCATTTATGTTATAAAAATAGATATTTTATGTCTCCTAATTTGGATCAATTGTGAGGATTCACAGCTGGTGAACATCTAACATGCAGTAAAAGAAACATTAGATTCTCATTTAAGTAATAAATGAATGACTATTGGAATATAATGAATATTCTAGGCTTTAATTGAGAGACAATAAGGGAGAAATACTCGGGACTTTTGCTACTTAGATTTCTGATTTTTACCATTAGCCAAAAAACAAAACAGTAATTTCTAAATAGAAAAGTTCTAGGCTTTAATTCAGAGACAATCAAGGAGAAATACTTAGGACTTTTGCTACCTAGATTTCTGATCTTTACCATTAGCCAAAAAGAAAAACAGCAATTTCTAAGTAGAAAAGTTACTCTATAATCACTGAAGTTGGCGCTTTACAATGACCTGCCTCCTTGATTTCCCATCTATGTTTGAATTGTATTTTTCTTCTTCTTGCTTTCTTTCTTTTCTGTTGTATTGACCATCTCGGTCTTTTCTTTATTAATGAAATTTGGCTACCTTCTTCAACAAAAAAAAAAGGTTACTCTATAATCAATGAAGTATATTTCATGAGTGAGTCGTGATTATTATGACCTATGTTACCCAAATACAGTATGGGCGTGTCATTGGTATAACTTTTACGCAGAGCAACAACCATTTGGAGTGCTTGGATGATATAGAATATGTGACAGGAAACTCATTGTTATGCTGGTAAGATTTCTCTACTGGCATTTCCTACTAAGCGAGATTGGCATTATCTGCCAAGAACCACTGTAAAACAGTTTATAAATGTCTCCACGATGGCCTTGATTTTACCAAAGATGATGGGATCATGGGAACATAAACTTCTAGCCATTTATGCATTTCTTGTTCTCAAGGTTCGAAATTTCAGTTTCCATTTTTTGTCTCCCCAAAAATGGAAATGTTTTGGTTTTGGTTGGAAAATGTTAACAATATCGGACACTATTGACATGCACTGTTGCTCATATCAGATAATTCAGTACACACCACATTTCACATGTCATTCATATAAATATTTATGCATAATACAAACGCCACATTTCATATACAATTAATAAAAATATAATTATGCAATACATACTTATATAGCGTAACACTAATGCGGTTACAGTTTGGTTTCGGTATGCATTTTTGTTTCGATATGTGTTTCGGTGAGGATGGAAACAGAAACATTCTGGTCGTTCGTGTCGATTTCGGTGGAAATTTAAAACTATGCATATACTATGCCTATTCTGTGCCGCCTATTGATAAAGGACATGCCAAAACAGGTGAAATCAGGAGCATTAATAGAATGACTCACTCCAGTACATGCAAAGAAATTATCAAAAGGACTTTATTTGCCGTGAAATTAGTATTTCCTACTATGATGCATGACTACTTAAGAGGAAGATTCTCCGCAAATACTATCACTTCTCATTATTGCTGAAGCTACACCTTGTGACATCCATCTCACACTGCATTCATTTACTGATAGACAAAAGAATCATATACACTTCCATGTACTAGCTTACACGTGATTGGCGTAAATCATATTCACTCTGGTACCATAGTAGGTAAGCTGGAAGGGGATACAAAACTTAGTAAGGGGAGACTTATCCTGAGAACATCCTCATACAAAAACCTTTGTTAAATCCTTCAGCATATCATAAGGCATACATTGTTGTAATCTCCTATAAAGGAACTGCGCATGCCCCATAGTATTATCCCAAAATACTAAGGATGTTTCGTATGCAATGAGTTGCTCAATTAGGTTTTTTGATCTTCAAATGATTTCACGTGGTTTGTCATTCGAGAAGTTCATAGAGCCCGGCTTTTCATATCACTCCTCTTCTGGTAGGATATTCAACTGCAAGAATTTAATGCACAAAGAATGCCTTCATTTATGTGGGTATGAGTATGACGATAATATTGGTTTTTTATTATTTTAATGCCACACTGCGGTACATGCAAAGAAATTATCAAAGAACTTTATTTGCCATGAAATTAGGAGTTCCTAGTATAATGCATAATTCCTTAATAGGAGATTCTCCACAAATACTATCACGTCTCATTATTGCTGAAGCTACACCTCGTAACATCCATCTCACACTGCATTCGTTTACTGTTTACTAATAGAGAAAAGAATCATATTATGCACTGCCATGTACGGGCTTACACGTGATTGGCGTAAATCATATTCACTCCGGTACCATAGTAGGTAAGCTGGAAGGGGATACAAAACTTAGTAAGGGGAGACTTAACCTGAGAACATCCTCATACAAAAACCTTTGTTAAATCCTTGAGCATATCATAAGGCATACATTGTGAATGCTCCGTAGTTTTATCCCAAAACACTAAGGATGTTTTTTATGCAATGAGTTGCTCAATTAGGTTTTTTGATCTTCAAATGATTTCAATTTTCAAATTCATGTAGAATTTTGACTTTCTCTTACATTTTGTTATTGATGAGATAATATTCTACATTGGGTTTTGATTTTTTTTTCTTTTTCTTTTCACTTGTTTTGGGGGCTTAGTCTGACCTCAATCACCGGGCAAGATTTGCCCCTCCTGTAGATTTTATGGTCTCTCTAATAAAATATTTATTAATGTTCCAAATAATAGTAAGAATATTTAAATCTTTATTTTAGTATTTTTTTTGTCTTATGGAGTACAATTTTAATTTGTGTTTTATGGAGTGCAAGAGTAATTTTTGTTTTATGAAGCACATAATTCAATTTTTTTTATCAAATGGAAAGTACATAATTCAATTATCTTTATTTGATTACCTATGGAGCTACTCTCGCATAGATGATGAGATTATGAGAAACTTGATCCATCCATCTTTTCCTCACTTTCATGAGCACACTTGTAGTATCATTAGCTAATAATCTTAGATGAATCTAGTAGATAATGGATATTAGATGCTAAATTTTCGATGGGCTGCAATTGCAGGATCTCTAATCTCTCACCGGTATGATATTGAAAGTATTAAGCAATGCAGGTGCTAAAAATTAAAGGCTATGAAGCAGATGATATCATAGCAACTCTTGTACATCAAGTTCTACAAAGAGGTTTTCGAGTAGTTATTGGATCACCTGATAAAGATTTCAAGCAGTTGGTATCTGAAGATGTGCAAATTGTTATGCCCATGCCAGAGTTTGGTCGTTGGTCCTTTTACACATTGAAGCACTACATAGCTCAAAATAATTGTGATCCGAGCTCTGACTTGAGTCTTCGTAAGTATAAAATATATTTTCTGTAGTCCTTTTACACATTGAAGCACTACATAGCTCCATAGAACTGAATTGAGTTTTCGTAGGTCTAAGATATATTTGTTGTAATCATTCAAAAAAAGGAAGATATATTTGCTGTATTTACTTTTGACTGATGATATTATTCCGATATTCATTGTGATTCATGGTAATAAATTCTGCTCATTCTAAGAATTGATTTGTTCACGTTGCCATGGCACGCCTACTTAGCATATGTGTGCTGTCTTATTATGGAAACCCAAGATGTCATAATCACTTTTCACCTTCTCGATGACTAGAACATAGTGAGGTTCCCCAAGCTAGTTAGTTGTTTCTGTTCATACATTTTTTTCTTTTCTTACCGCCGACTTTGGTTTAGGAAGTAAATCCATGTTTTTTAAATAGCTGCTATCAGAATCCTACTAAATCAGTTCATCTTTATCCGTGCCCACACAAATAAGTGAGATTCCTAAGCCTAATAGACTGTCATCATTGTCTATACCTACTGATAATTTTGAATAATTCTTATTCTTGTACTATTTGCATAAACTTTTGCTATCTATTAAAGACCACTTATTTTCTTATGCCAGAGGAACTGGGTGTAGAAAGATTAAGTACTCCATTGACAGATAGAGAAACTCTACTGCTTTGTTTGCTTTAAATTTGGCTTCTCAGAATTCATAGTTTTGTTTACGGTTGCAATTTAGCTTTGTAAATGAATCAAGAAAGGAGGGAAGGAGAAAAGGAGAAGAGAGGAGCTGAAGGGAGTCTTGGCTTCCAAAAAAAAATGAAGAGCCCTCGCATTATGAGCTATATTAGTATCAACTTTGTTGTCAAATTAAAAGCTTCACGGGCATTTCCACCATCGCTACCAGATCATATAGAAGAATTACTAGCCAAAGTAACTCAGCAGCCCCATGGTCCATAGCCCTATACCCAGCCTTAGCACTTGATCTGCCCGCAACAGGTCGTTTCTTGCTTCTCCAAGAAACTAAATTACCTACGACAAAGGTATAGTAACTTGTAATAAAATGTCTATCATCTATAGAACCTTCCTAATCAGCATCATTAAACGCATACACATGATGATAACGATTAGAAAACAACTCCTCTTTTCTTAGAGAGCCCTTTAGATACCTTGATACCATCTGCTGCCTCTAAATAAGGTACTCATGGAGAATGCCCTTGGTTTTAAATTTCAGCCGGAACGAAACGAAATGTGACCAAACGAGATTTACATGAAGTCGTTTCTTTACAAGATTTCTGTGAAATTTCAGCAAAATTTCACCGAAATTCCGAAATTTAGCCGAAATGTCACTAAAATTTATGTTGAAATTTCGTTTTTAGCCATTTTTACAAAATTTCCACCGAAATTTATGAAATTTCCACCGAAATAGCCGAAATTTCCACCGAAATCGCCGAAATTCACACCGAAATTTTAGACATTTCGGTCGAAATTAAATAAACGATATCATTATCATAACTTTAACATGATTTCGGCTGAAATTTCAGCCGAAACCTAAATATTTCGGGTTCAGTGGGGCCACCAACACCGAAACCATAATTTAAAACCTTGATCATACCTACTAAGAGATAAGCAAAGGAAACCTCCGACCAATCTCTTAAATAACCTTTTTGGGGGTAGGGACTCCCACTCTTTTTCACTTAACGTGTGATTGGTATCAACAGTCATACGTGTCTATGGGTTTGCCCCTAGTTTCCTTGTATCCTTACCATTCAAAAAAAAAAGTTTCCTTGAATCCTTAAGCCCAAAAAGTGCTTCCTTTGTGAAATGAAGATGCACTTCTTGGACCTTGCAACATGAATGCCCAGTAAATATCTAAGCTGTCCCCAAATCCTTGATTTCAAATTCTTTTGCTAAGAATGCCTTCAATTTTCTCACGTCTAGAGGTGAATTCCTTCTTATTAAGTTTATTAAATTAAAGTTTGGGAGTGACTGGTTGGATCTGTAATCTGCAGGCTGCATTGTCGGTGATGATGTTGATGGTGTTCCCGGCATTCAACATTTGGCTCCTGGTTTTGGTCGAAAGACAGCTATTAAGCTCTTAAAGAAGCATGGTTCATTAGAGACTTTACTCAATGCAGCGGCGATTAGAACTGTGGCCAAACCCTATGCACAAGATGCCCTTACCAAGCATGCTGACTATCTGCGAAAAAATTATGAGGTTCTTAGCCTTAGGAGGTACCATGCTCTCCCAACTATTTTCTAATTTTGAGGTCTTTTATTGGCTGGCAGGCCCATTTAAAAATTATAATAGTACTTCATTCTTGTGACTTACCCGCATGCATGCAGGGATATTGAAGTTCATCTTGAGGAGGAATGGTTGTCTGAGAGAGACACCTGCAATGACTCGGCTATCTTATCTAGCTTTTTGAGAAAGTTGGGAGAATCCCAGAAGCTCAGTAATGGAACAGCCCAATATCTTGTGTAAGGCTAACCTCCTACTTGTAAGTGCTTTCTCTTGATTGCTTCAGGAAATCAAGAGAATCTACAAACCATTTCAAAATCAAACCTTTGATTACATCCACTTGGTTACTGTGTATGTATGCCCTTTGGGGGAAATGACAGATCCGCAAATCTTGCTGGAAAAGAAATGTCCTTGTATTCTTGAAGCAATATATAGTAGAAAATGAGAATGGTCAGGTCTCAAACCTTTGATTCTTATCTCAAAAATGTTTCAAATTCATGATTAGTATGCATGTTGCGCCCCAGCTTGTTGCTTTCCTCCATAGCCCAGATACAGGTCAGTGAGCTTCTGACTTTCCAGAAACAAAACAAGGCAAAACCCACAGAAGAAATGTTTGAAAAATCTGACATTGGCACTACAATGTTTTGATAACTGCACTAACTCACGTTGCCTTGTATTACTTGAAGAGCTGTCAAAAGTTATTACAGTTCCCAAAAAGCTCTTAGAAGCCCCTTAAGAGAGAAGACCAGCTGTGTTTGTGCAAATATTAAAAGAAGATAGTGCCAATATCAACAGCCTTTATGATTGTCTGAGCCCCCATAATTAAATGACTGAGACTATCTACTTGTTCCCCCCATAGATCTTCACGGGATGATTCACAGGATGATCATAATCCTTTGATTTGTGGCGGTTTCTATACCATGGTTTTTTCAACTTTATTGGCCGTCCATTTACACTGATTTATTGGCATATAAATCACAAATTCACAAGTAGATATGATCCAATCATGTAAATTGTTGTTGACCGTAACATCACTGACCCCAATCAGAAGCATCGGGCCATGTTTTGGGTGGACCAAAAAAAGACCTGACCCATAGATCAGACGGTTTAGATCAAAGTAAAGGTCCAGCAATTCCAGCAATTGCGCTGGATAAAAGCCAAACTCACTCCATATATTTTATACACGTTAGTCATATGCAAGGTTTTAAATTTTGGCTGAAATCCGAAATTTCGGACTGAAACCGAAATCACAAGCAAAAGCACTTGCCATTCGTTGGTTATTAGGGGCATCCCGAAAATGTCTGGATTGAAATATGATTCTCAAATTAAGTTCCGAATTAGTGGATGCTGCCAAAGGTAGTGGCAATGCCATATGCAAAAAGGAAGAGACTTGTAGAATGGCAGAGGCAAATAGAACTTTTGCACATTTTTGTTAATCCATGAGCAGGATCTATCACATAGATTCACCATAGATCCATACCTCTAGCCTCTATCCTTACTTTGTCTTTGATAGAGGTCTTCTATGTTCCTCAGATGGAACTTAACTTAAAAAAGACATTGTTTTGAACAGGAAGGATCCACATGAAATTCATTGATGCGATGGAGGTTTCCCTAAGCCCTAACTTTCTCTTTGATGATCCTGGTGTGGGTTTCTTTGTCGAAAGACTTAGGAAAAGAATCAATAGAAAAAGAAAGAATCAGAATTGATTGATCTATGGCACAAGCTTAATCACAGAAAATTGGTGAATACAACCATCATTACGAATTTCATCTTTGGACCAAAAACAAGCAAGTGATGGAATACCACAAAGAGAGAGTGTACCTAATAAAAAAAATCATTTTTGTAATTGGTACATATTTTCTTAAACCACCCTTAAGAACCATGTTCTGACTCTTATACGGAGAATATCCAATAATGGATCTGGAGCCTAAAAACGATAATGCTTTGAAATTTCCAAAATTTCAGTAATTTCAGCCAAATTTCAGATAAAATATTAATATTTTAAGGGAAATGTTATCAGCACTACTATCTTTTGATGAGGGCACTTCTCACTTTATTAAAAGTACAGTCTGGCCCATACCATAGGACTATCCAAACCATCCATTAGATGGGCCATAGCCTAAATAGGTTGTGCCCACAAGTCATTTCCACAGGTTGATCCTAACCCTCCGATCTGAATGTTAAACGGTTGATCCTAAGCCTCTATAGATCGGAGGGTTAGGATCAACCTATGGAAATAATTTTTTAGGCACAACCTATTTAGGCTGTGGCCCATCTAATGGACGGTTTGGATAAAGTGAGGAGTGCCCTCATAGGATGGGCCACAACCTATTTAGGCTGTGGCCCATCCTATGGTGAGGGCCATACCTTACTTTTGAATAAAGTGAGGAGTGCCCCCATCAAAATACAGTAGTGCTGATAACATTTCCCTATTTTAATTCTTTACAAAATTTAAGCCGCAATTTCGGCTGCCAAAAAACTGACATTTCGAGTCTTTTTACTGATTTTCAGCCGAAATTTCAGTTTCAGTGAGGGCCGAAATTACCCCCGAAACCGAAATTTAAAACCTTTGTTATATGTACAGGTAGGCAAACAGATACGTGAATGATATATAAACCTTTTAAAATACTCTACCCATGTTTGTTTAGTGTCAATTCATTCAAGGCTGAAAAAAGTTGGCTACCAACCTCAAAAAACAATAGGAAAACAGAGTACAAGCAAAGAAGAATAATACATAAATAGAAAGAATCAGCACCTTACAAGACAAGTAACACATACCATCTTACCTTTATTCCTCATCTTTCATCAAACTGAACTGCAAATCTGATCCATCCCACCATCAACAAATTGCCCTCTCACTCTCTTTCTCCACCCATAATGTCTCTGAGAACACGAACCAGAAACACCAAGGAATCAACAACATCGAACACAGCCCATGAACCCCAAGCCCAAGAAACTAAGCCTCTAACCGAAATCTCTTCTCCACCCACGCTCCTCTCGCAGAGTGCAATCTCTCAGACCTTAGCCGGCGTCGGACACTTGGCTAATCTCCTTCCTACAGGCACCCTCTTGGCTTTCCAGCTCCTCACTCCAATCTTCTCCAACAATGGCACTTGTGACTCCATCACCCGTCTCTTGACACAACAACTCTTACTACTACTCGCCACATCTTGTTTCCCCACATGCTTCACCGACAGTTTCATATCAACTGACGAGCGGTGTTACTATGGCCTTGCTACCACCAAAGGCATGTGGCTCTTTGACTACCCAACGGAAGCTCCGAGCCTTCCTAATCTTAGCAGGTATAGGCTCAGATTCATTGATTTTGTCCATGCAATCCTCTCAGTTCTAGTGTTTCTTGTAGCTGCCCTCAGAGATAAAAATGTGTTGAATTGCTTCTATCCACAGCCAGAGCACGAGATGAAAGAAGTTTTGGACATAGTCCCTGTTGGAATTGGGCTCATCTGCAGTATGTTGTTTGTAATTTTTCCCACCAGACGACATGGTATCGGTTATCCTGTTACATCTAGAAATTGACCAGATCTCTAATTTTATGAAAATAGCAATTGCCTTTCATTCTATTAGTATGGATATTAGCAAAAGAATATCAGGATCAGAAAGTTAACCATACCAGATTAAAGGGGAAAAAACCCAAGAAAAGTAAAATTGTATGAAAATAGAGCTCAGTAGAATCAAACAGATTATGTAACCACCTTCCACAATTTGGACCTGTTTGTAAGGAAAATAATGTTTTGGTATACGTGCTAACAATTTGGCATATCAATATATCATACAGACAAGGAGAACTTTGATGAGCTTCAATCAGGCGTGTCAAGATTGACTGAAGAATCAATTGGCATCCACTATTAGTGACACGAATTGCATCGCAACAAGCTTGCAATTTCGAACTTCAATTTCTACATTACAAAATCTGAAAGTGGAAGGATAGAATAAACAAAATCAAGTACAATGACAACGAACTGGAATGGACACACCTTGTGGTTTTCGCTTCTCGCGAACAATTGCTTCCTTAATCATAGGCAATTTCTGGTAAACCTTTTTCCATATATGATTTACGGCACCATCTGGAGGAACAGGTCCAATTCCACCAGGATGGCCATTATCATACTCAAAAATGGGCTGAACCTGTGCCATTTTCTGGCGAAATGTATCCTTCTGCTCTTTAGAGAAATTTCTCAGGTGAGCCACAAGCCAATTTGGTTGCAAAGCATCGATAGTTGACACAAAAACTGAAAAATCTGAATAGTCAACCATTCCTTCAAATGGGAGCTCAATGCTGTCACTAACGATGACTGGTATACATAGACTAAGGATAGCATCGAAAAGTCGACATGAAGTGGGTGTGTCTCCGGCAGGGTGCAAGCAGAACTCTGAGTTCCGCATCCCTTTTATTGACTGCTCACGACCAGTGGCATTTGGGAAACCGTCTTCCATGACAACACCAGGCTCATTAACCAGCAAATCCCACATTTTTTCTCGAACCAGACCTCCCTGTGAACGAAACACAGAATACTGAGTATTTAATTCTCTAATTACCAAACATAGCGAAAGTTCATTTAGGCTATCAAAGTCCCATAGGGAATACAATATCAAGAGATAAAAATGGTTGTCTTGAAGACATAATTGCATATATTGGCTTTTGCAACGAACCATAACAAGTGAAAAGATTGAGACAGATAAAAAGTATGGCTAAAATAGCCCGAGTACTTTACTGACATGATAGAAATATCTCCATTGCATACAATAAAAGCAAAAAGTTTGTTTGATTACAATGAGATTCTGGTCAGTAAATTGATGAACTTCCTCTTATGTTCATATCTGTGGACTGTGGGTCAGTCAAGCACAATGTACTTTTAAAAATATTATGTTATTTTCTGTTCTTTATATGTTTTCCTACGTTTGCAATTCTTTGTATCATAATAATTCTGCTTGTCATGCTGTGCAATACTTTTAAATACATTCCATGTTTGATTTATACAATTTAAAATTATAATGATTGTACATTTCAGCAGTGATACATGATCTTTGACATCCGAGATGGCAGTCACATAATAATTCTGTTTATTATGCAATACTTTTAAGGGAAGTGATATATCCGCCTCTTTTTTTACTTGGGACAGCCACCTATGGTGCATCTATGAGGGGCGATTTACTTCACATGGGAAGGACTCAACGGCCCTGATTGCCCCACGTACACTGTAGTTGGCTGTCCCATGTAAAGAAAAGGGGCGGATTTATCATTTCTCTATTTTTAAATATATTACATCTTTGATTTAGAAATTTTAAAATTATAATGAATGAACATTTCAGAAGTGATTCATGATCTTTGATGTCAATCCAACACCACATGCCCATGACTGGTTCTAAGGCACATCACTGCACTCAAGTTGCTTAGTATAGAACCATAGAAAGACCTTGTTACTAACCTTTATATAAAAATAGGCTCAAATGAAAACCAAACTTCAGCATAGAAAGAAACATGAATTACTAACCCTGTGCCTATGTTTGGCCCCTTTGAAGTACATAAGGGTCTGCCGATCCTGATCTTCTGATAAGTGCAGTCTACGAAGCAGATGAGTGTAAGGAACAATAACATCTTTGATCAGTGAAACTTGTGTGTGTTGTATCATATTTGAGGAGTTACCATCAGCTGCTTTGGAATCAACCCTGTACCAACCGCCAAAATCAACTACTAGGAGAACTGCTGGCGCGATCTCAGCTCTGACATGCCACATTGCAACTGGGTCTGTCAAAGAATGCTTCAAGATTTAACACAACCTGACAATCCAGAGACAATGATAAGATGCTAAAACTGAATTGATATAAAAAAAATTACTAATAGCAGTTAATAAAATCATCCATTCATATTGACACAAAACTACAAGAAACTTACGCTACCAGCAGTATGTAAAGGTCTATCTTGAAGATCTTATGGTTCTGCATGAGAAAATCAATATTTCCTTTTATTGAACAAGTCACCGGGAATAGATTGTATTTTCCCAAATTTGTGTTCATATGTATAAAAGTAAGGATACACGTTTCATCGGTTCGATACATAGTATGCATGATGCCACTAAGGAAACACTATGTTTAACTAACTGATTACTCGAGAATTTTTCCTTCCTAGAAAGCCTAGTGAAAGCCATAACTCTAAGAAAGGGCCTCATAACAAAAAGTTACATTTGTAAAGAATATCACTTGGGGAGATTAGGAGCGCCAAATAATTCTCAATGAGAAGCTGTCGTAGATGCCAAGAATCCAAATCACATCATAAGAGAGTGCAGGTGATAGATGATGACTCCTTTTGGCTCATACTAAAGAGCCATGAAATCCGCAAGAGCATACCACAGAATCCATCTCTACATATAATCAACCAAACAAGATGCATATGATAGTGATTAATATCTCGCGAGGCTGTCAAATCTCAGGCATGGTCACAAACTTGGAAAGCACCCAGAAAAAAAAAAAGTTAAATATTTCAAATGAAGCATGTAACAGTAACAAGCGAGTGTGACGCAAAACATGTTCAAGCTGCTGTACACATCATACACCAGTTAGAAAGCTAATGATTGTGATTAACAGCATGTGAGGTTGTCAAATCTCACCACATAAAATAACATGAATGCAGGGGTTTAACTCTCTTAAGTCACGCCACCAAAATAAATGATGTACTTCACAGGAAATCCCAACACTTCACATATGGCCTATCATGTGTGGAAAGATTGAGGATTTGTGTACATCTGCTCCTTATAGATGGTTAAATAGCACCCTCATTGGATATTTATAAGGAGCTGCCACACCACCTGACATGGGATCCGCTAGAAACAACCAGATGAACAAGCTATTTTGCGCGGGCTCCCCAATTCTATTATTGAAAGCCAAATGAACCCTTCCTTTTTAATTCTGAAAATCCATGAAAAGTAAACCTATTTAACTCGAATGTCAACCAAAAGAGTCCCATGTCAATTGGCACATTCCATATTTTCTCAATATCCCAACTACCATTTCACAAATATGTATATATCGGCATTCTCTTTCCCTTGATTATGTTCCAAACACTGCAATGAATTATCACAGGCTACACATAAGATCCAAAACAAAAAAGAAACTAAATATCCTACCAGTGCCAGTTACCCACTAAAACAAAGTCCATGGTGATAAAATCAGACAAAAAACCTCTTATTAACATCAATTTGAAGCAACGCAGACAACACAAACATCAATATACCCTAATTCCCACTGAAAATTTCTAATTTGATGCAACAATTGAGTTTCTAGCAACAACAAAAAAAGTCCAACAAATGCCTTAAAACACCGAAAAATCAAGATCCCCAAAACAAGAAAATACAAAAAAAAAAAAAAGGGAAGAAAAATACCCGTCAGAACGAAAATGTGATCACGCCCACCAGATCGTTTCCAAGCCCGACTGCCCTTAACCAAATCCACCACTTCCCTCTGCCTCTCATAATCCTCATTCCCAACCTTCTTTCTAAACATCCCCTTTGCTAACCCTAATTGCATCTCCGCGCTTAGGGTTGCAAAGAATGGCACAAAAACAACATCAGCCTCATCAGAATTCAAAACCCGTCTCGCAAACGATCCACCTCGCGATCCCCGAGCCGTCATCAGATCGCCCAAGATCCAGTACTCTGCGCTGTACTGCTTGATCAAAGGATTTTCAGGATAGGGAGAGAATTTAGGGCTTTGATTTGAAGAATAAAGGAAAGACCTAATTTTCTCGTCAGCATCGCTTCCGAGTCTGGAATCGTTGTTGAGGGACCAGTATTTGTCTAATAGTCCATAGTTGAGTGATCTTGGGAGATCAGCAACGTATACTTTGATGGATTGGTTAGGGTTTTGAGAGAATTTGGAGGAGGAGGAAGAAAAGGTGGAATGAGTAGAATTAGGGTTTGAGGTTTGAGTAGTGGAGAAGATGAAGAAAATAGAGAGGGAGAGAATGGAAAGGATAGCAAAGGAGATAAAGAGAGATGAGAGAGTAATGGTGGTCTTGGGCACCAATGATTTCATGGTTTTCCCTGATTTTTCTAACAGGGAATAGATCGAGATGATTTTGGGAATGCCGATTACTCCTTACTCGAGGTCTGCAAATGTGGGTCGTCATGTATATATGAGGATTTGTACCGATTTTGAAGCCGCACCCAGTAGAAGACTTTTGTAAGTACAACCAACAACCGGTGTTACACGTTTACAAGTTACAACCAGCACTTGGACCCACCTGATTCGAAAATCTAAACCGTTCATTTATCAGGCCCCAACGCGGATAGGCGTTTGCCCTTAAAATCATCTCCTATAGGATGATCCAAACCCTCCAATCAACCTCTGTATATTGGAGATGCACACATTTTTTTAAATAGAATAGGCCCACCTTGTTCAAAGATCTAAACCATTCAGTTGTTAGGCCCAATGTAAATAAGTCTTACCACGAGACATCTAAGTAGTTTATCTATAGATTAGAAGGTTATGATCATCCAGTGGAGCTGATTTTGGGGCATAGTCTATTACCATTAAGGCCCAACAGATAAAAGCATGGGCCCTACAAATGGTTAATGTTGGAGGGAGAGGTGGGTGGGGGAGTGGGGGAGTGATGGTTTGTATAGAAGTGCTGTATCAGAGAGAGAGAGACCGGTCGTACAAAGTGTTTTACTGGTTATGGGCCTTATGGCTTCACAACTTGTAAGGGGGGAATTTATCCTAGAAGGGAGTGGATATAATATTTCCACCTTTTTGGTAAGAACACTCTTTCTCCAATGAATAATATTTCCACGCCATGGCTTTTGTAGGGAAACATTATTTAGAACTTAGAAGGGGTGGTGGCTAGCAAAATAAATGGTACAAATTCCTATCAATTGCATCAATCAATGGAGCTCGAGGATCACATAAACCAGATGTAACGGGCCCACTATCGTCGTACTTGACCCCAACTTTAGCTGATCCAGACCTTCCATTAGGTTGCATTGATCTAATGATCCTAGTTATTGTTTATTTGTTCATGGTTGCTTCGAGTTTAAGGTACCCAAAAAAACGTATTCAATTTTATAATTAGAATTGTCCAATCGGCATGCCTTTTAGTCTTAGACCATTGAAGATCTAAGACAAAGATCACTACCAGGTTGGCGGCCTGGATCAACCAACATAAATAAACCAATAAATGCAAGTGAAATTCTTGAGTAGTTCCCACTGCCGCAATGTGGGTTCTATTTTATCAAGTTACCCTGCTATCAGAGTCCATCGTAACACATGTAATGTCTATTGGTTGCTATCCAGATAGGTACTGTAGAGTCCATCCTATCCAGGCAGCTAGATATTGGTTGCTATCAACTCAGCTCACCCTAAGCCAAAATCGGGTTGAGCACGACCCAGGTTGCACCCCTAAAGTCTCCCTAAGTGTCTTGTAGTGTTGACCCATTATTACATTTGTGACCCTGGCCTACTGTTGGTCCCTCTGCACTCCCTAGGGCACGATTTTTGCTATAATTGTTTTCACAGCTCCAATGTGAAAAAAGAGACAAAAAAGATAAAAAGGGGGGAGGGAGAGACGGGGAAAGCGAGGCTAGGAATGTTCTATCAGAGGTTTTGCCGAAGTCCACGTGGCGTATATGTATGCTGATTTAGTGGGCCCCACATCGATGTGGGGCCCACTGCCGCATAGTGGGTTCTGTTGGCGGAAATAGTTCGTGGGATCTTAGGATCTCCAACTACCGCTATTTTATGAAGTTACCGTGCTATCAGAGTCCATAGGTACTGTATATCCTATCCAGGTAACTAGATATTGGTTGCTATCAAGATCTTGTAAATCTCATATAAAAGAATATATTAGTTGCTATCAAGATCTGGTAAATCTCATATTATATAAGGATGTAGGTGAAAAGAGGAGAGAAAATAATTTGCATCCTAGGTTCCACTTTTATATGAACCGTCCGTCTGCCACTCCTTACTCTCCATTTCGTATGCCACAACAATCGTGAAATCCTAACTTCCAATACCATTGGAATATGTGAGTTGCGACTTACGACTTCTGTTTTATACATGCTCAATAATTTTAAAAAGGCCATGATCTATTTGCCACTTTTTCCCTCTAGGGGCCACTGGGGGCCACTGTCTCTGTAGGGGTACAAGTCGGGTTGGGTTGAGACCAACCCTAGCCCAATCCGAGATAGCTTTCCCTCAATCCTAATCCGACCCTCAGGTTTAGGATAGTCAAACCTAGCCGAACACCGGCCTCTAATCTCTTAACCCTAACTCAATCCATCTAACCCGAATCGGGTCAGGTTAGGTTTGGGTTCACCTAGGCCAAACAGAAAAATACAAGAAAAAATTATAACCCAAAGAAAATAAAGATAAAATTAGAGGACGGTGGTATGAGGAAATGCCAACTCAACCCACCCTGAGCCAAAATCGGGTTGAGCACGACCCAAGTTGCACCCCAAAGTGTCTTGTAGTGTTGACCCATTAACTACATTTGTGACCCTGGCCTACCGTTGGTCCCTCTGCACCCCCGAGAGCACGTTTTTGCATGTATCTAATGCAAGTGAGGCTAGCAATGTTCTATCAGAGGTTTTGCCGAAGTCCACGTGGCGTATATGTATGCTGATGGGTGTGCTGATTTAGTGGGCCCCACATCAATCCAGTCCATTAATATCAAAGGATGATCCCAACCCTTAATCAACGGATGATCGCATAGATTAGAGAACTCCCACGTTGCATTAGAATGACCGAAAATAACTTTTAAAATACGGCAGACAGCACCGTACACCATACGCCTCACCCGCTTCTTATCTTATCTCACACGCGCAGTGCGTATTTTAGCGTTACGCAGTTCGATTAAAGATTTTTAATTATCCCATTAGCTGTTATTCCTTCTCCGATCCAGAAACCTCCAAAACCCCAACCTGTTTTTTTCGCTCTTTCAACCCCTATCTGCAACTTTTGTATCTCTAAAGCTTCCAGATCTTCATAAACTCAGAACTTCTTTCCTTCTCAGCCGTTGATTTCTCGCCGAAGTTCTGTTTGGTGTCTTATTTCGTGGAAAATGGCACTGGATGGGGACTGTAACTGATGAGTCTCCTTAGACATGGATATCGTGAAATGGACGGTGAGGATTTCGTGATTGGTTTCAGATTAGGGTTTCTGCAATGGCTGGGGTTCCTCAGAGTTGGGGATCTTACAAGGGCATGTCCTCTGATAACATCACGGGTTTGATTTTGGCGCTTTCTTCCAGTTTTTTCATTGGCGCTAGTTTTATCGTTAAAAAGAAGGGATTGAAGAAGGCTGGGGCTTCGGGAATTAGGGCAGGTAATGTGATAAAACCCTAGCATGAAGAATTTTTTTTTTCCCGTTGTAATTTGATTTCTTTTCGATAATTAGGGCTGGTAATTGGATAAACCCTAGCATGAATATTCTCTCTTTTTTTTTCCGTTGGAATTTTATTTCTTTTCGGGAATTAGGGCTGGTAATAGGCTAAACCCTAGCATGAAGCATCTCTTGTTTCCGTTGTAATTTTATTTCTTTTGGATGTTGTGAAATTTAGTTTAGTTGGGGGGAATTTCTGAAATTGGTGGTCTTGCTTTTGCGTCTCTGATACGTACATGTTATGGCGTATATGATGTAGTTACAAAGTAATGTAGATATAGTAGATTTTTGTGTGTTAGTAGTTACTTATTATGTGTCATGTGAATGGGTAAATGGGTTGGTGATGCGGCACACCTTTTTTGTTTGTATGTTTGTATTTATGAAGTTGTATCATAATGGAAATGTATGAATTTGCAACCAAAAATAGAATCTTATGTTTCGGAAGAGTTATGGTTCCTCTCAAATTGAACCGTTATGAGGTCCAGTTGCCTTGAATCACCTATCTCCTCTCTTCTTCTATCTTTTTCTTTGTTTATTTGTTCTAAGGCCAATTAGGCATGTAACAGTCTCGATGGGTTTCTCCGGATAGAGCTGTGAATGGGGTTTCCACTTTCCAGTAGTTTTTTTTTTTTTTTTTGGGATCTATTGAGTTGGGGAGATTGACTGATTGATGACTTTGTTAAATAAGCTGCATTTTGTTGAACTGTAATGCCACGAGTGTGGCCTTTTCAATACATGATAGTGTTTTGAAAAGCATGCTTCAATATGTTACCCTGACACTTCCATATGGGTCCTTGTACATTTCTTACACTCCAATCTTTCTGGAAATGCATATACCTCTGTTCTAACTTCTAACTGGATGTGGAGGGAGGGGATTTTATGGTACTGTTTAACACACTGGCTAGAGTGATGAGACACCAAACGACTCCATTGTAGAATGGTCCAGAATCCAGATCTCCTTTAACCCTAAAGTAAAGTTCAGTGCCCCATTTTAATTCTTTTGAACAAACTTGTAAACCACTTCGATTGGGCACTTTTTATCCCTTGTTTGGGTGTCTCGTATTAAGTTGTCATTTGATAGGAGAGTTTCATTCTTCTAGTCTCTCAGTAGCTCTATATTGCATCTAAGGTAGTCTTTAATAAAGTTGTAACAATGAAATTGCTTCTATGGTAAGTTTACAAAAAATAAAGGCTATACACTCTGTGCATGATTCATGCTCAAGTTTGTTCAGTTTCAATTAATATAACATCAATTTAGTGGGATGCCAATTCTCTATGGTAGCATTTGTTTGCATGTAAAAGTCTTGCCAATGAAATAGATTTTCACAGATATCAGGTTGTAAGACATTTCATCAATTTTTGGGGTAAGAGGACTCCGCCCTAAATTGCACGCATCCAAACGGCCCATAAATCACCTACTATTACCTGCATCTATAAAATAAGGGTATGTGCATTTCAACTCATATGCTGCACCCTTGTTGGGGTTCAAGGGAAAGTAACATATTGAATAGTGTATGTATTATTTAGTTGAGCATCTTCTAGTAATTTGTGAGGGCTGTTGGAAAACACAGACTCAGGACTAGAAGTGGATCGATATTTGTTTTTTCTTAGGTGACAGCAATTTGAAGTGGTTTAAGGTAATGCTCACTTGCACATCACATGTGTATTTCCTTTTCGGCATATTTTGTATGGTTCATGTAGTTGTGTATGCTTTTATGTAGAAGGTCACTAAGAATGTGGCTCATTGCATGCTTTCTTTTCTTTGATGTATGCCTAATTGTCTATTCATTTCTGCTTCATTTTAAATTTCTAAGTATTGTTTTCAATCACCAGATATCACTTAAAATAATTGAATTCCTTGTGTTTTCAGGTGTGGGAGGCTATTCTTACTTATATGAGCCACTTTGGTGGGTGGGCATGATAACTAGTAAGTTTGCTCAGTTCTTTCCATTTAAACCAAACACTATTATGTGATCTTTGTGTTGCAACTTGGTTCTTATTTGCAGAATGCTAAATGTTTGTATCTTCGAGTAAGCTGACTGGTTTATATGAAGCTTGACTTGTTTGATCGTTTCGAGTAAGCCCAATTCCCAATTGGTTTATTTGTTTCTTGCATGTGGAAGTTTCAGAGAGAGATGGGTACTGGTGTTGCATGTTTTCTTGGGTGGATCAATGTCCAAGTGACCAAGACAATGATTTTTCTCATTGGTCTAATTGATAATGGTTTCAAATGATCCACCGCGATCTGCATGTCTTAGTAGGGTTTGTGTCTTGTATCATGGGCTGTGTATAAACTGTAAAAAACTGATGTAGAAGAGGTTTTTTTTTGGTCTAATTGGTAATGGTTTCAAATTATCCACCGTGATCTGTATGTATTGGCAGGGTTTTGTGTCCTGTAGGATGGACTGTGTAAAACTATAATAAACTGATGTGTAAGAGGGAGGGAGGGAGGGGAGGGGAGGGGAGGGGAGGGGGAGGAGAGAACCCAACTGGTGGGGTTTGTATTGCCTTTCATTAATTGATTACAATCCTAAACACTAACTTAAATATGAGAGGGTGTTTAGTAATTACAGAACTGCATCTACAATTAATAAACCATAATAAAATATACGTTTTTTTTTTAATGGCTACCATAATAATATGTGTTTGTACCATAATGTCAGTTATGGGATATTTCTATCAAGTACTGGGTCAGTGAGGTTTCACCCCCTTTGTGGCTCAAGTGTCATCATTTTCTCTCTCGGAGACACAGAAAGGTGATGCCAAAAGCCAGAAATTTTCCAACCCCTATTGTGCATTAATCAGCATTGCATGAAAATACAGATTGTCATCCAAACATCATTCACCAGATTACCCACTAGTCTGATAACCTTCTTTTGTATCCCTACCACAACCCAAATAGGCTGAATAAATGCTGGAATCTGTAAGAATGTTCATTTGATGAAGAGATGGTTGGGTAATTTCTATGTTTAAAGCAAATGTTAGCTAGTTGCTCCCTGCCTTAGAGATGATTGAACATGCGTATTTTGTCTGCCACGGTTGTCCAATAAAAAGCTTCCACTTGGTAAGGAATAAATAACCCTACATAATCAACGGTTGAGAGTGTTGGATATGAGCCCTGCATTGTCGATCAGTTATTTGGGATAGAGCTTTCTCGAGTTTCTTTGGGTTTGGTAGGTTCTTAGGCTGATATATTACCTCAAGACTGGTTTTGGGCACAGGGATTTTGGACTTCAGAATTTCGGAGGGTAGAACCATTCTTCTGCTAAAGATCCTTCTATCGTAGTCTTTTGGATCATAGAAATTCTTCCTGTGCCATATGAAGTGATTGTGGGCTTTAGTTGACGTTATTTTTCTTGGCTTGCCATGAAAAATAAAAAACTCAATAGCCACCAATCTTTGCAATAATGCCGCTGTTTAACAGCAGTCTACATTATTCTGTTGTTTTCACGATTTGTTTCTCTTTTAAATATAATTTTCTACTCTAGAAACTTTTGTCACATCTGGTATTATTTGCTGTTGGCCTTATTAAAGAGCTATATGACTTACAAATAGTCTTCAAAGTTTGACAGAGCCTTCTATTGCAAAAGGTGAATGCTAATTTAGTGAATGCCAATCCAACAGTGATCGTCGGAGAAATTGCTAACTTCGCAGCTTATGCATTTGCGCCGGCAATTCTTGTCACTCCTCTTGGTGCACTCAGCATAATTATCAGGCAAGAGGCCGAGTCACATGTAACTTTTCAAAAAAAAAAAAAAAAAACACCTGGCCGAGTCACATGTAGTGTATCTCTATTTTCTCTTATATTTGTATGTGTTTTAACATTCATATTGTGTTGCAGTGCCGCACTCGCACATATAATTTTACGGGAAAAGCTCCATGTTTTCGGTGTTCTAGGATGTGTTCTCTGTGTTGTGGGGTCGACAACAATTGTTCTGCACGCTCCTCAAGAGCGCGAGATTGAGTCGGTGAAGGAAGTATGGGATCTTGCTACGGAGCCAGGTATTGATTTTTTTTTTGCGGGGCACCTAAATCTATTATCAACAACTCATGTAACCAGAATAATTTTCTTAAATAATACCAAATTTACATGTTTAACTCAAATATTCAAAATTTTCTTTTGGGCAGGTTTTAAACATATTGAACTAAGTGGTTCTACATGTCTTCTGCAGCTTTTCTTTTCTATGCAGCTACAATAATAGCAGCAGCTCTTATACTTGTATTCCATTTTATCCCCCAGTATGGGCAGACACATATAATGGTGCCCATTGGTGTTTGTTCACTCGTAGGTTCTCTGTCGGTATGTAATTTATCACTAAGAAGAACTCTATTTTATTTTTATTCCTTGGATGCTAGTAGTTTTTTCCTTTTTAGTAGTAATTTAGCGTACTCTTGACAGGTTATGAGTGTCAAAGCACTTGGAATTGCTTTGAAGTTGACATTTTCTGGAATGAATCAGTTAATATACCCCCAAACATGGGCTTTCGCCATAGTTGTAGCCATCTGCGTGATCACTCAAATGAACTATTTAAACAAGGTAATGGGTATTCTTGTATTTTGCTGCACTTCATTTGCTTTTTTCGTACAAACAAAATATGAGGGTTTCTGATGATTTATTTTGCTGTCTTGAATAGTTGAAAGTAGAGGATGTGTTCCTGTTCCCGTATGTGGATGGTTTTTCTCATAGCTATCAAATACTGTAATTATTTTGTAGCTTCTATTTGCACCTGTACTTATCAAATTGTGATCATAACCAATGTTCTGAAAAATGCGTTTGAATTACTGATCGAATTGAGGTCATAACCAATGTTGTGAAAAATATCTTTGCATTGTAAATCATTGTATTTAATTTGATTCATTAGCCATAAACTTGGTTTTAGTTAGTTTTTTATCATGAGAGAGTTGTTTAGTTCTTTTATTCGAGATTTATTTTTATGTTCAGTCATAATTTTTATTTATCCTAGACATGGGGGCTGTCCACACAACATATGGCCCACATTTCTACCCTTTTATCCAAGCCCACACATTACTAATGCAAAGCACAAACTTACTAATTTTAGTTTGCTTGTGGAGTTTCTATGTTTCATATTTGCATTTTAATTGCAGGCCCTTGATACATTCAACACAGCAGTTGTATCTCCAATATACTACGTGATGTTTACATCCTTAACCATTCTGGCTAGTGTCATCATGTTTAAGGTAATCTTTTCTTCCGAATAAATCTGTGAATGCTCAACTGGTTCTTGCTTGGCTGAGATTTTAAGATTGTGTTTGATTAAGAATGACCTTATTGAATTCTGCATGGTTTGGCTGAATGTATGCCATTATGTGCATAAATATCTATGTTTTCTGTGAATTTACAACTTTAGCCAGAAACTGAGTGTACCTTGGTAGTTCGATCAAAGAACCCAAAAAAGTGCAAATAGAACCAGTGACAGGCCATTTTTTTACTTCTTCAAGTCATTGGTGAAAATATAAAATTATGAATAATCATATAAAGAATGTGCCTTTTTTTCTCGCTCCATTCAAAGTGGGAGTGGATTCAGGTATAGGTGCAGGGAAAGTCTGTGATTAAATAATAATAAATGATTTAAAGCATGTATTTATATTTTCCAACATATAGAGAATTTCTACTAATTTTGTTTATAGAACTATTTAGAGTTTAGATTGAAAATAGTGAAATCTGCAATAAAACAAATGTAATCAAGTTAAGATTGTTCTTGGTGCATCATGATTGAGGTAGTTTCTGGTAGTAGCAGGTGATGTAGAAGGGATCACCAAAATTTCACAGTTATGAAATTTCAGCTACTCACAAAGAAGGTGATTCAATTCCCACAAGCAAAAATCCCACAAGGTCTCAAATCTCACAAATTCAATAACAATTGCACCATGCCTTGGGGTTGGGCATTTGGTTTTCAATTCGGGCGTTTGGTTTTCAAAGAAACTTGGAAATTTGGGTGATTTAGGGTTATTGGGAAATAGATTTGGGAATAGGGGTGAAAAGGATGGGAGTTCCCCTGCATGGTCTTCGGAAAATTTTTGAAGGTTGGAAAGATGATCTGAAACCTTGCATCTCTAGACTACTCCAGCCAAGGATTGAAGAAAGCACATGTGCGAGTTTTGATGTCCCTTTCTGCCCAAACTAAATGAATCTTCCTCTCTCTATTTGGGCTTGAAATCCCCAAAATGTAGGAGAGATGGCTCCGTCTCGGGTGTGGTCGTCATTGTGATAAATAAAAGGCTTCGATACTTAAAAAAAAAAAAGCTTAAGGAATGGATTAAGGATGACAATCGGGAAATGACGACTATGAAGCCAAGACTGCTATCTCAATTGCAGGGAAAAGGAGGGACCGATTGATTAGGGAGAAGTGGAATGTCCATGAACAATTGAGGATGAGTATAATTGTCTCTTAATTCAAGAGGAGATCCAATGGAGGCAAAGTGGCTAAAAGAGAGAGATAAGAACACAACTTGTTGTCATGGTTAGCTCCATTCAAGTAGGTAGACGACATCAGATATGAGGATAAGAAATCCATCATTAAGGAAATTGTAAAATCCTATCAAGAGCTCTACTCGACGCAGAAGAGGGCGTGGGGGTGGGGGTGGGGGGTTTAAGATCTAAAGGTGTGACCTTTAGTTCCATTGATTATTAAGATAGAATTGCCTTAGAAAAGCCTTTTGATGAAGAAGAAATCAGGGGTGCTTTATTTTCATTGAGTAGGGATCGTACTTAAGGGCTGGACGGTCTCTACTTAGCTTTTTTCCAATACTGTTGGGATTTCATTAATAGTGATATCTGTGCATTTTTTAAGGAGTTCTATGAGGGTTTGGTGTTGGACAAAAGTACATGAGCCACTTTCGCAGTTCTTAATACCAAGATTAAAGGGTTTGGTGTTGATATGCTGATTTTAGGTAATTTAGTTGGACCGTGATGAATTGAACAAGATTAGAAGGGTTGCGGCAGACGCCGTATTCATGGCATATCGACTAATACTTGGAAAAATCATTCATTTTAGATCAAAGGGAGATATTTCCAACTTTGTATGTCCGCTCTGTTGGATCATCTTCTTCCAACCAGAGTATTGAAATTCCTCTTGAACACCTTCAAAGCATCCCAGTTTCGTTGTCTCACTGATGTGTCTTAAGAAAGACTGCTTGTAGGCATGCAAATAAAATTCTGATAAATTACAACGAAAATTCCGACATGCCCTTAGGACGATTTTTATGCAAGGAGTTGTTCAATGAGGTATTTAGATGTTCATGTGATTTAAGTTTTCAAATTCATGTTGTATATTTTGCATAATTTAAATAGAAGTAACTCATATAAACATACGTGCTAATAACAGGATCACCACTTTACAGAGTGTCATGAACCGCCAAGAAATCATATCTATTTTAATGTTCACCAGCATGCTAAGCTTATAATACAAATCAATCCGCTCGAGTCTCTTTTATTTGGTGAAATAGAAAATAAGATTTGGATGTGAAGACGGTGTATCAAATGTGAGGAGGGCATGATTTAAATCCCTAGACGTAGAGTGATCTCCAAAGAAGCCCTTCGCTTGTCGTTTGAGAAGTTCCTCGACCTTAGCTTTTCAAACCACTCTTCTTATGTCTGCAAGAATATCCACAAACAATGCATCGATTTCTATGGGTACGATTTTACTATTAGTCGTATCTCCTATTGTTTTATTGTACTGATTTGCTTAGATTATTATGCCCCATAATATCTGTGGATAATGAAAAGATTGGGCTCCATGGTTACCATGTTTGAATATTCTTCAGTTGAGATATACAATGTACGTATGCCACTGTTAGTTTTGGAGTTTGACAATCCAAATGTACAAGAGTCTCTGTCTATAAGGAATAATGGATATACAAGCATAATTGCATGGACTCTAGCTTCATTGGAGCATCAAAATAATTTGATTGAAAACATTGCTGAAATTAGTCTATCTGTTTGAAAGAGTAAATATTCAATAGCATGCAACTGTCCAAAATAATTTTATAATCTTCAAAGCAAATGTTGTCCAAGCGAACGTCATTATATCCATTCTCTTATAAGTTGTAACAAGTGAGATCCTCAAGATGGGAAGAGCAAAGTTTTTTTCGCAAAGAAATTGGATGAAAGATTTATTGCGAAGGAGATTCAAAAAATTGACTCCAGAGAGCCCAACATGCCTTGCGAAAATTCTAGGTATGTATTAGGTATATTGTCTTTTTAAGTTTTATTTACTTCTTTAACTTTGTAATTGAAATACTTTTTGAACTTGTGGTCATCCTTGTTTGAATTTATTTTTACTGTAGGTTATATCCCACAAACTGGTAGGAAAGAATTAAAAAAGAATTTGGTGGTAATGTAGAATCTTTTCTTTGGGCGAGAGTGTTAGGTAGAACAAGAAAATAAAATTGCAGAGGAAATACAACTCGGATGGAACATTTCAATTAAGGACAGAAAGATTGACACAGCTAGCAAGATGAGAGAACAGAATCTGAGGGACTGGGTATGCAGCAGATGTCGATTCCTGAATTTCAGGTTTAGGGTAATCTGCCTCAGATATGGTAGACAGTGGTCCACCGTAGTTAAAGAGGCCAACCCTAACAAGGGCAGGTGTAATTCTATCACCTGAAGTATACAGTAAGGGATATAAAAGGTAATGGGTAGCTTTTTTCGCCTTAAACAATGCCCAGATGCTCAATAATCAAAGAGCTCATTATAATGCTTGGGTATTGAGTATCCAAGCCAAAACGCACATTGCCAACTGCAAAAGATTCTTCATCAACACCAAATTCTTTTTCAATTATTTCCTACCAGTTTGTGGAATTGTAACCTGTAGTAAAAAATCAATTCAAACAAGGATGACCACAAGTTCAAAAAGTATTTCAATTAGAAACTTAAAGAAGTAGATAAAACTTTAAAAGACAATATACCTGATATGCCTAGAATATTCGCAAGGCATTTTGGGCTCTCTAGAGTCAAAGATTTAGAAATGTACTCAATATACGGTTCAACAAACTTCAAAAAAGATTTGAATTCAATTTCCTGGATCTTCTTTGCAATAAACCTTTCATTCAATGTCTTTACGAAAAAAACTTTGCGCTTTCCACCTTGAGGATCCCACTTGTTACAACTTATGAGAGAATGGATACAATGATGTTCGCTTGGACAACATTTACTTCGAAAATTATAAAATTATTTTGGATAATTGCATGCTACTGAATATTTACTCTTTCCAACAGATAGACTAATTTCAGCAATGTTTTCAATCAAATTATTTTGATGCTCCAATGAAGCTAGATCCCATGCAATTATGCTTATATATTCATCATTCTTCATAGACAGAGACTTTTACATTTGGATTGTCAAACTCCAAAACTGGCGGTGGCATACGTGCATTGTATATCTCAACTGAAGAATATTCAAGCATGGCAACCATGGAACCCAATCTGTTAATTATCCATAGATATTAGGGGGCATAATAATCCAGGCAAATCAGTACAAGAAAACAATAGGAGATAGGACTAATAGTATAGTCGTACCCAAAGAAATAGATGCATTGTTTGTGCAAATTCTTGTAGACATAAGGAGAGTGATTTGAAAAGCCAAGGTAGAGGAACTTACCAAATGACAAGCGATGACTTCTTTGGAGACCACTCTACGTCTAGGGATTGAAATCATGCCCTCCTCATCACATTTAATATACCGTCTCTACATCCAAATCTTGTTTTCTATTTCACCAAGTAAAGGAAACTCAAGCCGATTGATTTGTATTATAAGCTTATCATGCCGGTGAATATAACAATAGACATGATTTCTTGGCAGTTCATGACACTCTGTACAGTGGTGACCCTGTCATTAACACTTGGGTTTGTATGAGTTACTTCTATTCAAATTATGCAAAATGTACTACATGAATTTGAAAACTTAAATTACATGAACATCTAAATACCTCATTGAACAACTCCTTGCATAAAAATCGTCCTAGGGGCATGTCGAAATTTTCGTAGTAATTTATCAGAACTTTATTTGCATGCCTTCAAGCAGTCTTTTTTAAGACACTTTGGTGCGACAACAAAACTGGGATGCTTTGAAGTTCAAGAGGAATTTCAATACTCTGGTTGGAAGAAAATGATCCAACAGGGCGGGCAGACAAAGTTGAAAATATATCCCTTTGATAAAAATTGAATGATTTTTTCAAGTATTAGTTGATATGCTATGAATACAGCGTCTGCCTCAACCCTTCTGATCTTGTTCAATTAATCACTGTCCAACTAAATTACCTAAAGTCAGCATATCAACACCAAACCCTTTAATCTTGGTATTAAGAATTGTGAAAGTGGCTCATGTACTTTTGTCCAACACCAAACCCTCGTAGATCTCCTTAAAGAAGGCACAGATGTCACCATTAATGAAATCCCAACAGTATTGGAAGTATTGGAAAGTTAAGGTTTTAGGCAATAAGAAGGAATATTTTAGGCTCTCGAGCATATTGTTTTAGTAGAGGAAACCAAGAAAAGTAGTGAAAAAGTAGGAGAAGTGCAGATTGTTAGTAAGAAAGAAACAAGATACTTGTCTCAAGCATCTCACCAATGTAGTTTTTCTTGGCATGTCTCTGCCATCTCACCATAAAAGAAGAAGATTATGCTAGAATCATACTAGCAATCCCAAGGCGTCATACCAAAGCGATCAAGGCATCACATCTTGAAGAACAAACACAACATCCACACAAGAGAAAGCAAAACTTCAAATCTTTATTCGTTCCATCATAGCATTGCACAAAGACTCCTAAATCATTCCCGAGCATTTGCTTCCACCTTTCCTCTCTAATCCTTGATCAAACTTGCATTCCCCAGATGCTATGAAATGGGGCCCGATTCCTTTGTAAAAAAATTCTGACAAAAGAATTGCTAACTTTTGGTATCAAATATTTGACATTGATAATGTGCTTTTTTGTGCCAAGCTTCTGGCACATAGTTGACTGCTGTTGCATTGCTTAAATATTAATAAACTATGCCGTATTCTTATTAGCGTATGCATCATTTTGATTTATAATCACCGATCAGTAGTTTATTGCATGGGCTTACAAGCGTCAAATTTAAAAAACAAATAAAAATAAGAATCTGGACTAAAATCATGAGAAATATGCTATGATCACCAAAATGCTATGGGCACGTTTGGCCATCATGATTTTTGTCCTGGAATATTAGCTTACGCAATGGTGAGGGAGGCTAGGAGAGAGATAGACTGAGAAGAGGGTAAGAAAAGCCTGAAAAACTAGGAAATAAAAAACTCTACCCAAAATATGATCGATTTTTCCTTGTTTTTAGCCACTTCTCACCCCTTACTCATTCGTGCCCTCTCAAGTCTCTCTTCCCACCTGCACTACGCTCTCTCACCACTTGGAGAAACTAATTTATCATGAAAAAACTTTCATGGTTGCTCGACATGGCCTAAGAGTGTGCATTACTACAGCTCAATGAACCTATCAAACTCTGGCAAATTTCCTGTGTTAAAATCACATGGTTAAACATCCAAAAATTCTCCCTAAATCATTGAAAAGAATTTGTGATATTCTTCCATGCAGTGGACCAGTGACTGATCTAAAGGGTGGCTAGCTAGTTATATATTTTCTTTCAGCAGATTAACAACTCTTGATTTGCCTCACCGTGTCATTCTACCTTCCTGATCAGGACTGGGACAGACAAAGTCCTTCTCAAATTGTCACGGAGATGTGTGGGTTTGTGACAATCCTTTCTGGTACTTTTCTTCTCCACAAAACCAAGGACTTGAGTGATGGTATGTTGTGCTGCTACTTGTTTTATTTCATTTCTCTAGTTTTGAATGGCGGATCAAGATTGCTGTTGCACCCTTGTGTAGGTCTTTCACCATCTCAATCCATGCGTCTACCTAAGCACGCAAATGAGAACGGCTTTTCCCACGAAGACATTCCTCTGAAGTGCCAAGAATCCTCTCGGTCGCCATGACGTCTTCTTTGTTCATCAAATTCATGCTTTGGGGAGCCTCTGCCATCATCATGCATTTCTTATTCCTTTTGGATGGAACAAAAAAAAGAGGGTTTTTTGGCTGCCCATATGAAGCAATTGCTTATCCCCTCTACTAGACATCAGAAAATGTAAGTGGATCACATTGGCCATATACTGTATATCTGAGCTTCAATTGCCAAGAAAGCAAGAACAGAGCTCTTTCTTTTTAGGGCGTTTCACACTCTGTGGGGTTGAACTTTGATTTATTATATAGTGTGCAGTTCATTTGTCGAGGGGAAGATCCTTTGTAAGATGCTGGAAAGACGAGTTATTTAGCAAAGTAAATCAAGTTATATTATGTGTTAACCATGAGTCTATTTTTCTCACTAAGCAATCAAGCAGCAAGAATTATCAGAGTAAAAGAGGTGATCTGAAATCTGTTGTGCCGGTGCTGATTTTCGCTGCAGCGGGGATCCGGCAGGAAGGAGCTTTAGAATACCTCACAAGATATCTCTGTTTTTTTTGGTGAGACAGAACTATTTTATTCTAAACAACTCCTCTACGGTGGTCTCTTTTTAACTCCTTAAAACATTTGGACTATTTCTCGATCTGTGCGTGCTATCATTAGGCAGGGGCCATGCCAGTCTTCTGTGTATCCTAATTTTATGGGATGTTTCCAAGAGATTAAAGCCATGTTTGGCAGGCAAGAAAGTTTTTTCCATTGAATTTTAGTTTTTCAAGTGGTGGAAGAGAGAGGGGGCAAGGGAGTGGGAGAGGGAGGTATTAAGAGGCTATGATTGAAGAGATTAAGGCCATGTTTGGCAGGCATGAAAATTTTTTCCATTGAATTCTAGTTTATCAAGTGGTGGAAGAGGGGCAAGGGAGAGGGAGGGATTGAGAGGCTATGATTGAGGAGAGCGTGAAAAGTGGCTGAAAAACAGGAAAAAGAAAAACTCATACTCAAAATGAAGTTTTTTGTCTTCCTTATTTTTCCACCATCTTCTCACTCATACCCAATCAATTCTCTCCCTCTCCCACTTTTCTATCCCTCTCTTAACATTTCTTAATCTAATATTCTATGAAAAAAAAATTCATGGTTGCCAAACATGGCCCAAGGGTCTCTTTGGATGCCCACCATCACCGTATCTCATCTGCAAATAGGATTATTTACAAATGGGACATTAAGGCCTCTTTGGAAGCCACAAACTACATTATTTCTAAAACTATTATAATAATTATTGGGATTTGCTAGGGAGCATTGCAGTCAAATGATTAAGTCAAAATCTGAGCCAGTGTGTCTCCTCTCACATGCAACATCCCATCATCGAAATGCCTTCTGTGACGGTCCCTAGCAAATGCCATCATTATTTGCATATAATCATATTTAACTTCAAAATCATTTGCATATAAGAATATTATATAAATAATATTTAGAGCTATATGTGCAAGGTTCATGTAGCCAGGAAGCATAGCAATATGATCCGCCAAATGAGTTGTTCTTTTTGGATAAAGCACCACTCCAGCCTAATTACTCACAAAACGTTCCTCATTAATCTAAGTTGTTGAGTGTCCACTTATGGTTTCTTTTCTGAATTACTTTCTTTGAAAAGATTGCTGGACATACCATGCTAATGAGTTCTGTTGATCCTCTTTGAAAAGGACCACTGTAATTAGGAGTGGACCCACCCAATATAGAGTTCTTCCACTTCATTCCTTCTGAACTTTTGTTTTGTTTTCGTTTTTTTTTTTAATGTTTAGCTGGTCATAGCTTTTGATCCTTGCAATCACCATCTTGGTATCTCTCCTTCTTTCAATCTAATAAAATCTACCATTATTCAAAAAAGAAAAAAGGAACACCAGAATTAGCGAGGGACCACGGAGGTTGAACCTTTTTCTAGCCCATGCCACCTTTTGGAACAGTTGTGAAGAATATCCATCATAGGCAGCAAGGACTGTTAGGGACTTATCCAAGTCTACAGCCTTTTTTATATGGTTTCTGAGCAATTAAAAATCCAATCAATAGTCTTCAGATTCTCTATCATATGATGTCTATGATATGAGATCTCAATCACCTTCTCATTTTCTTATCTGTCGAGAAAGGAGGACCATCTGTGTCCTACCAAGACACCTGACTTTGTGAATATAGTTGAAAATTGTCTACTACTCCATTGAGATATGCTAATCCAAATTAATTTCAAGAGACATTCACTATCAAAGGTCCAAGTCTTATGGTCCACATTAGAATAGATTTTTTATCTTGATTTTTCTATTGGAGGAAGATGGGTTAGGCAGAAGTCCAACCTCCTCTTAAATACCTTCTAGTGAATACCATGGAAGGGAAATGATATTTCCGCCCCATTTTGTTTGTTCGGTTTTTACTGAAATTTTTTATCTTGATTTTGCTATTGGAGAAGTTGGGTTAGGCAGAAGTGTTTTACTTTTTTTCCTAAAAATGAAATCATTTTGGGGAAAAAAAGACAAACAAAAGGGTGTGGAAATGCTGTTTATGGAAAGACATACAAAAGGGGGTTGAAATGCTGGAAAAGTGGGTGGAAATGTCATTTCCCACTATCTAATTAGTTTTGTCATTAACTTTGGATCGAAGCGATCCGAGCCCTTGAACGTGACGTAAAAGCATTATCAAAAGTCATGGATGATCTGATCCAAAGGCTCAGATAGTCCATTCAGACATCTCCCTTATTAATGATACAAATGACAATAGTTTGCCCAAAGAATGATCTCCCCCTAATTATAGCCGTTGTTTGTGTGTTTGGGTTGGGAAGGAATTCATAATCCAACGGATTATTCACACCTACCACTTTAGGATGTCTTTTTCAAAATCAATTGTGTAAGACACTCTCTATTGCCCCGGGAATCCAGTGGTAGATGAGATGTCCCAACTGCCATGAAAGTGAAAATTTTGAGAACCATGGAAACCCAATTCCCCACACCTCCATATTTTATAAAACCCAACAAGCTAGGAAAAAACTATCATATGAAGAAGTAATGACACCAACCTGTTTTCTCAATTCTTAACACCCCTTTGTAGATCAATAAGCAACACTTACAGGTTGAGATGATGAGGGAAGAAGGCGTAAATTCAGATGATTTTACCTTCCCAGTAATCGCAGACCATAATTCAGCTTTCGCTTCACAGGTTTCACCACTTCTTTCTGGTATGTATCTTACTACAGTTTCAGATTGTCAACAATATGGAGATGCAAAAACTGTATCTAGAGGAGGTCTATTCATAACAGAAATAACCCATCAAGGAAAAGATTTTTCAAAACCAATAACTGGTACTTCATTTAGAGGGCTTGAATTGTCCCACAACAGGCAAGAGAATTCTGTCAATAATGAAGAGACAATGGATATGTTGTGGGAAGATTTCAATAATGGTGATTTGGGTCTGGCTACTTTTGATAAAAGAGAAATGGACGGTTCGATTTGTGCTCTCTCAGATTCGGCGATCTGTTCGGAATCTGATATTGATGCTGAGATGGGTGAGATGTGTTGTGTACAAGCCTTGAAGGTATCCAAAAGAAATAGTATGCTTCCCAATAGAAGAACAAGTTGGGTTGTGATTTTGAAGGTTTTGAAGAAGCTTTTCTTGCTTCACAACTCTCACTATTCTAAAAAAACATGAGAGATGCATTGTTAGAAAGCTAATTAGATTACTTCTTCTAAGAAGAAGACATGATATACTTTATTGTAATATAGATATGTATAGATAAATCAAAAGCTTTAGAGCTCTAGTCTTTGAAAAGTATCAATTTATACATCTGCATCGACTCTGTTTTTATGGAATTCTTGATGTGAACTTGATTTTTTTTATTCATATCCTAGACAACACAGTTCAATTAAAGTAAAGCATCTTCACATTCATATCATTGGAATTTTAATGAGAGGATTTTAAGGAGATTAGCTTCAGGTGGCCAAAAGTTAGCTTTAGAGATTGGTCGTGAATTTGGTTAAGAGATTGGGAAATATTAAAAGATTCAGAAGCTGATGAAAATTGGAGGGCTTAGAGTTTTTGGAAAAATGTTGCTATGGTCAGTAAGGCTGCAAACGAGCTGAGCTTTGGGGGTTCGTGCTCGGCTTGCTTAGTTTGAACAAAAGGCTCGAGTTCGCCTCGGTCATGACGAGCTTAATATCATAGGGCTCGAGCTCGGCTCGCAAAATATTTAACCAAGCTCGAGCCTGGCTCTGCTCGGCTCATCAAATGGAATGAACCGAGCTTGAGCTCCTTATCAAGTTCGGCCTCGGGAATTTACAACTCCAAACGCATTCCAAGAACATGATATCAAACAAATGCCATTTTCCACTCTAACTTTGATTGGGTTAGGATGATCCTATAGGGCTGATTTTTGGCACACACCCTATCCATGGAAAGGGCTGATTTTTGGCACACACCCTATCCATGGAAGGGCCTTCCAAATGACCGTTTTGGATCCCCAAAAATTGTGAGCAACATGTGTTTTTGAGCATGTGCTTAGATAAAAGATAAGTTTATCTAAGCACGTGCTTAGAAACACTTCTCTCTCTCTCATATATATATATATATATATATATATATATATATATATGAGAGAGAGAGAGAGGGGGAGGAAATGGGTGTGCGGTCGACCGCATATAAGGTTATATGCGGTCGACCGCATATAAAGTTATATGCGGTCGAGGACCCAAACACATGAGTCCCACATTTTTGTGGTGATCAAAACCATTCATTTGCAAGGCCCCATCATAGATAGGGTGTGGACAAAAAATCAGCTCCATTGGATCATCCTAACCCCTCCAAAAAGTGGAGGGCAAAAATGGGCAGATTTGTGGCAAACGGTGTTTGTCCATTTTGCCCTCCACTTTTGGATGGGTTAGGATGATTCTATGGAGCTGATTTTTTGTGCACACCCTATCTATGTAAGGGCCTTGTAAATAAATGATTTGAATCATCCTAACAATGTGGGCCCACATGGGCTTTGGGCCCTCGACCGCACCTAAGCTTGATGTGGTCGAGCGCACAATCTTATTCCTCATATATATATATATAAGGAAAACGTTAGTGCGCGCTCACCATTTTTTGTGCGCTTAAGTGGTTATAACGCCTCTCATCAACTCCTGTATGTGGGACCCAAACATTTAAGCAAATGAGATGCATTAGAACCACTTAAGCGCACCAAAAAAATGATGCGCTTAAGCGTAACAACACTTCTCTCTCTCTCTCTCTCTCTCTCTCTCTCTCTCTCTCTCTCTCTCTCTCTCTCTCTCTAATATATGAGCATGCATTTGCTGCGCTCAAGCACAGAAACAGGGTGGGGCCACATTTTGGGTGGGATCCAAAGCATTCATTTGATGGGCCCTTTCATGGGTAGAGTGTCCACCAAAAATCAGCTCCATTGGATCACCTTAGGGTGTCCATTTGTGGGACAAAAAATTGACAGATTTGTGGACAAACAGTATTTGTCCATTTTTGGCGCCACAAATGGACACCCATTGGATAGCTGATTTTTGGTAGGCCCCCCATCCATGATGAGGCCTTCCAAATGAATGCTTAGGATCACCCCCCCCCCCCCCAATGGCCCCACCCCCTGTTTCTGTGCTCGAGTGCAGCTAAGCCTAGCTGCGCTCGAGCGCAGCAACCCTTTTCTCATATATATATATATATATATATATATATATATATATATAACGAACATAATCCGAGCTTTAAAGCTCGGATTGGCTCGGGTTGTTTATGAACAGAGCCTAAAAAGTTCATGAGCTTGTCCAAGCCGAACTATACAAAGCTCGAGTTCGGCTCGTTTCTTTGACGAGCCTAATTTTTAGGCTCGAGTTTAGCTCGTTTAGTAAACGAACGAGCCCGAACCGAGCTTTTAATGAGCCGAACCCAAACACTTTCGTGATTTGGCTCAGTTCGTTTGCTGCCCTAACTCGGTTTAAAGGGATTGGGTAGCATGGACAGATTTTTGGAGTTGGCTTGTGGAAAGTGGAGTTTAGGAGGATATACTTGGAGAGGATTTTAATTAGAAAGACATATTCGAATGGGTAATGGAGGAATGCTAGTCTTTAGGATTATTAAAGGTATAGCCTAGTTGCCATTTTAAGGGAATTTCTTGGAATTCCTAATAAAGCTAGCCAATTGCTTTCTTCAAATATTAGGAATCTATCCTAATAGGGAAATGAGTATGGGACGTCCAACCACTCGCAAAATTTCTAAAATTTCTCACGTTTGTGAAACTTTAGAATTTGGTTGTAAATAATTCCTCTACTTTTCCATTCTCATTAGACTAGGAGTAGGAGTTGTACTCACTCCAAGAGTAGTGTTCGTCTAGCCTTCTCCAATATTAAGGCTTGTTGTTACAATTAGAGGAACCTAGTGGTGAAATCTTAAGATTCCCCTTGTTGAGATAGTGAAAATCGTGAGTTAATGGAATTGCAACTGGACAGTAACAAAAGCAATAAGAAGGGGTTTTGTGTTTTTCTCTTTTCCGTCGGATTTGGGTTAGCTTTCTATTGGGTGGATGGATTTCAACCATCTTCAGGTTAAAGTGACCGGATGCATAAAAAAATAAAATTCTTAAGCTTTTTGGTTTCCAAAAATTCCTTGGGATTTTCTATTCTGTTGAAAATAGAAAAGAAAGCAGTGACATGTTTTTGGTTTCCAAATTCGGGAATTTAAATTATTCTCTCAACCTTCTTCATCAAGCAATACATTAACCGATTGTGGGCTAGCTTTCGATTGATTGACGAAGAAGGTTGAGGCTTAAGCCATACATATACAGAATGGCAAAGAAGCTAACTAACTATATAGGGACCATGTTGAGAACAAGCTTCATCTCTTCGATCCACATTTGTCACGGCTGCTGATCTCCATGGATTTATTTTCTAGAATGATTTGGCCATCATAACATCTTGCTCTTCAATAATGGTGGCTTTGTCAAGAAACCTACAAACAAAATGTACAATTAGGAAGGATTGGATGGATAGGGAAGATTTCTCTTTGAAATGTCTGCAATTAAAACTTGCAACATGGGTGTTAAGGGGCTCCCTTTGGGTACTCTGTATCTGTAAAATGGCTTACCAAGAAGACAGACGACTAGGCTAAGCGCCATAAGGGAAGTAATAAGGATGATATCTGCAATTCCCCAGCTGACATTGTCTTGTACGTATACAACCACCGTAAACTAGGGGTGCAACTCGAGTCGAGTTCAACCCGAACTCGACGGGTTGAACCCGAAAAAAGGTCGGGTCGGGTTGAGTTTGAGTCCGGTTCGGGTTGACTTTTCCCAACCCAGGTTGATTCGGGTCGGGTTCGGGTTGAGGGTTTGGCAACCCGACCCAAGTGAAATCCGACATTTTTTATGATTTTTTTTAATTTTTAAGCTAAAAACTTGGGTTAAACTCGGGTCGGGTTCGGGTTGGAAAAATGGGTTCCTTGGGTTGGATAACCCGACCGGAGTTGCACCCCTACCGTAAACCCGAGCATGAGTCCAGAACAAAGTGCGAAATTCCAACAATTGCAGTAAGACATCTTCTTCTTCCTCTCTTTTATGTGATCATCATCGAATTGATCAGCTCCAAAGCTCTCCAGTGATGGTTAATGACCTCCTGTTCCTACAGATATCAAGTACATTGCGACGAAGAAGACTACTTTGCGCACCTTTGGTGAGTTGCTACACTTGTCTGCGTTGCAGGGTTTTAGGCTTTGGACGAATTCAGACATTGTCAAGAGGCTCAGACCATGTTTTCCAAACAAACATTAGACATTTGTGTTGGGGTTCCACGCGAAAAGCAAAGATCCCCAAATGGATGCGGAAGGGCTTATAAGGACTTGCCCCCCCCCCCCCCCCCCCCCCCCTCCCTCCCTCTTAATGGCTAGCTTTAAAGAGCGAGTTCTAACTGGGTCCCAATAAGTGGTACCAGGGCTGGGGCGTGGTAACCCCAGTGCCCTTGAGAACAGTGAAATTCCCTTGGGGAAGATCTCATAGTTTCCACGTGGAGGGGGAGATTGTTGGGGGTTCCAGAAGAAAAGCAAAGATACCACATCGGAAAAGAGAATGGATGTGGAAGGGCTTATTAGGACTTGGCACCCTCCCCTTGACAACTAGCTTTTAAGGGTGAATTCTACTGGGCCCCAACAATTTGTTTTAGTTAATCAGCTTGGTTAAGTGTCCTTAGAGTTTTAGTAGAGTTCACCCCACTAGTCTGTTATCGGGTGAACTGTTCTGCATAGTTTGAAGTTTGCTTAGTAAATGGAAAGATAATGAAAAAAATAGAGGAGATGGGATTACAAAAAGATACATTATAGTAGAGAGAAGAACTGTTTTGAAACTGCCCATGTAAGCATCAGCCACAAATCCTCCTATTAGCGGTATCATTGTTGTTATGCCTGACCAATTTTAAGTTCTTTGCAGCGGTTTTGAGATCTTCATGGAGGACTTTAGTAAGGTATTAGGTATGTGATGAGATTTGTGGCTATGCCAAAGTAACTCAGCCTCTCGCTGAACTCGATTGCTAGCAAAAAGAACAGAAATTTAGAAATTAAAGATACAAAACATCGTCATCATGCAGAAAAAATCAGAAAAATCAAGGAATTAGGGAAGAAACAGTTCTAGTAGTCCAATGAGCCAGCCGAGTTCACTCTATGGTCAGTGGAGTCTGACTCAGTTTAGGCATGTTGCGCGCTTGGAGCTGTAATAATAAGTTATCAAAATGTCATCTGGGTTGGCTGAACATTGACAAAGTGCATGGTGATTGAAGTTGTTGATCAGGTGGGCCACCATGTCTACAAAATGGGGTCATGGTAGAGACATTGATCGGTCGATCTTAGCCATTCGATCATGGGCCAAAAGCCCATTGATCAAAGTCAGTAGAAAGAATCCCAAAATGCTCTTTCTCATTCGGCAACCACGGTACTCGTTGGTGCTTCTCTCAATTTTGGCTTGTGAAGAATGAGAAAATCTAATAAGCAACCCAGGACCGTTTCTCCTGGTCCCCGCAAAACAGTGTTAGGTCTAACCAATATGCCAAAAGCTCCCCTGCTCGGACCGTAACAAACAGGAACCAGAGAATGAGCTGTCACCCAATTGGGCGATTCTCATTCTCCTTTTTGGCTTTTAGAGCAAGAGAATAAGAATCATTGCAGAACACGCCCTCATCAAAAACTGAAAATCCCTAATACAGAGGTGCAATGGAAATAAAATTCTATGGAAAAAGAATAAATCCTTAATTCTAAATAACATGGAAAATAAAAGTCCTAAAAAATAGAAACATGGAAATACAAATCCTATAAACTAAAATACCATTGAAATAAATCCCTAAAAGTCCTAATGGGCAAATACGGCACTTATTGGGTCTACAATCCGCATCACATGTTCTTTTGTGGTCTTGCAAGCCCTGTTACCTTAGCCGAGATAAAGATAATTCACTCAAATTTGGAGGACATCAATCAAGGAATTGATTCAGTGAACTTATCCTCAGATTCATGTTATCTCCAAAGTTGTCGATTCGGATCAGTTTGGATATCTCATTGATATCTTTTGAGACCTGAGATTTTAAATGAAATGGGTCTTGCATAAAGGATTGAAAAAAAAAAATGAAACCTTACTTCATCCATTCCAAAATTCTGTCTGATAAATCACAAGAAAAGGTTATGGTATTCCTCTATTAAGGAACGGAAAGAGAAACAAAAGTACAAACTGTTTGATGAGATTAGACTGTGCAAAGAAGGCACAAACCATGGTTTGATAAGGCTCATGATAATAAACTGATGCAACGTAGTGGGTCAGGTACAAGATAATATATAAAGTTTCAAAAGACTTGCTCATCTCAACTCTCTCTCAACTGAGCCTTTGTCCCAAACTAGTTGAGGCCGGCTAAAAGACTTGCTCATCAAAGCAACAAATTCAAGTTTTCTTATTGAACGAGAATTACAAGGTCAATCAATCTGTAAGAAGTAGCACATACCATTTGAAGAAAATCCAGCCAAATACAATCCAGGTAGCAAAGTAAGCCTGTGATGGCATATTATACAACAGAATCATACATGACAGAATGATTTTCAATAAGATCCTATTTCACAATCTAATTCAATGATTAGCTTTATCGAAAGGCAAAAGAAAAAAAAAAAAAAAAACATGTAACATGTTTCAAATTCACATAAAAGTGTCACATCTAATTCACCTATGTCACAATACCAGCACTAAACATTTCCAGTAGCTTATTCCTTCCTTTGATCACCTCATCAAACACCTCAGTCACAGAAGTATCAAACATCTCTAGACCCTCCTTTAGACCAACACAACTTTTCTTCAACGAATCAACACTCCTCAAGAGCTTCTCTCCATCCTCACCCCTCCCTTCTTCCACCTGAGCTTTAAGCTCTGCAACTGCCCTTTCTACCATCTCATGCTCAACCAAACCCAAACTCGAATTTTTCTCGGGTCGCTGAATCCTCTCACGAAAACGATAAATCAGTGTCCTAAGCGAAGCGGTGAGTGATTGCACTTGAGGAATTTCACACCCGATGTCCCCCTCCATGTCGATCGAGACCGAAGAAATGATCGTGGAACCAATGAACAAAGATATGATAATCATAGTACTTTTAACAGCAAATATGACGGGATCCATACTCTTTTTACATTTTGTATATTGACTATATTCAGACATGACTGTGTCTAACCTTAAACCTCTCCAATTATTGATGTCATGGTGCTTCATAGTCTCCCTTTCCAGTCCCTCAATTTCTATCTTATTCTTTGTAATCAACGAACCATCAACCATTTTTGTAGTCGTAAAATCGACTTCCATTCGATACCTTTCAATTCTAGAAATTGCAGATTTTAATAAATTGCAGAAATCTAACAAGATTACAGTTTCTTGCATGTATTGATCCAACCAATATTCACCTTCAAAAGAAAAGGGTAGTTGTGATTTTTCGACAAGGAGAAGAAAATCAACCTGCATCTTTTTTAGAAGATTCATGGCTTGTGTAGCCCATTGAAAAGAGAGAGGACTGTTAATTAGTGACTGTCCAAGCTTCTCAAGATCCTCTGAGAGAGATGAACAAAACCAACTAGCATCATCTTTCAAAGAAGGATATGGGTTCTTTCCCTTGAGCAAGAAAGTGGGAAAACAAGTCAAAAATACCCTTCCCATCCCTTTGAAGGTTTGAAATTCAAGAGCAGAGTTAGACCCTCTCAGCACAATCTTGAATTGGTGATGAGATATTCACCCATTTTGGATCAACACCCATATGAGATTTTCTACAGAAATGAAGATCAAATGAAGAATGTGGTTTTTGAGTTGGATTTATCATGCTTTGTAGCATGAAAATAGTTTCTCTATATTTTTTGTTTTTATCTTTGATTATCAACGGAGAGACAAGTATACGTAATGCTCAAGAACTTGGGAAAGAAAAGATTAAAGAAAGAAAGAGAAGACGAGAAGTCACGCAATTGGATTCTTCCCTGGAAAAGAAATGCAGTAAAGAAGCTTTTTTTTTTAATATTCTATTTCTGCCCATTCTGCGAGAGATACTACGAGATTGTTAAAGACTCGGCTGGTTTGGGTGGCTGGGACTAGAGCTAGTCAACTCGGTCTACTCTGTGGTTCAAAGTATCACAAATTTTTCTATGACACTCTCATTTTTGCAGGAGAAAACATTAATTAATAAAACATGGAGTGATTCGGACCTTACCATGGTCTGTTCATCTAGTGGGTCCCACAATGACAGTGTAAAATTCAAATTAATAATGATCGCCCTGCGAATTGGGCAAATGAAATAAGTTTGCGTAATAGGCAACATGGAAGCCTTGAATCCGGTGTCAAGGCGCGGCACGGCACGGCAAGGCACGGCACGATTGCTACAGTGATGTGGGCCTTGCCAGCACGGCGAAGACGTGGGCCGTGTCGGGCTGAGGTTTAGGCACGTTGCACGAAACGGCACCGCACGAGAAGTAGCACGGCATGCCCGGCACGACAAAAATCAGTGTAAAAGGGACTTTACGTGGTTGTTTTCTCGTGCCGGCACGACACGGGCTGTCGGGCCGTGCCGTGCCTAACCTCGTGCTGGCACGGCACGGCCCGTGGCCAAATCGTGCCGTGCCTGGCCCATGGGCCGTGTGGGCCGTCAATTTTCACAACACGGCCCGTTTGCCACCTTGAATCCGGTGGTCAGGATTGTTTGATGAGCAGAAATTTTGTGTTGAAGCCCTCAAACTGGATGGTGAGGATCACTTGATGAGTAGAAGTTTTAGAGTTGCATTCCAATGACTCGTCCAAACAAAGGGTCGACATCAATGTTGATGTCATAAGAGTTGAAATCATGGACTCAGAACGATTCCTGTTGCACACAAGAAGAACGTGCTGAGTGACTCGTGCTCGAACTCTAGGGGCAAATGCTTGCCCTGGCGCATGTTAGTGAGAACCAATTGAGGAAAAGTAATTGAGAGTGGTAGTTGACTGAGAGCGACTGGTCAAATTTTCTCTGTTTTAGAGTGCAAGATAGCTCATAACTTTGGTTCAAAGGGAAGCTGGGGTTAGGAAAATGCTAATGACTAGGCATTTTTTTTTCTCATTTAATGATAACAAGACGTGTTTAAGAGGGTTTAAGGGGAGACTAATCTTTGTTTAGAGTCAGGGAGGTATCAACTGATCCACTCCGGGTAGGATCCACTTATGTCTTGGTCATGATCCGTTCCGTTCAGATTCCTTATCAATCATTAGGATATGGATCCAATGGACACGGTTTGGATCAAACTGTTGTGCCTAAATCCTATCCATCAACATGTGGATCCTTTGGATCTATCGGACTGTCTGGGTCCATTGAGAACCCTACATGTGATTGTGTAATCATTTGAATTTTTTTTAATTGAATTTAGACCTTTTGGTATGATTTCTTTTAGACATCCATTGTTATGACGATAATCACATATTCATAGGTTTTACGGTTGGCTTTCATTAACCCTAGTCACCAGAAGCAGAAGCAGAGATGGGGACGAGTACGAGCTCCGAATGAAAGTTTTCGATATTTCATTAGTTTCAAGTTATTTCTTCTTTTTTTAAGAGAAGAGCATAACTTCATACACAATATTTTACAAAAATTATAAAATGTATAGATTTTATACGGGGAAATGCTATCCCGCCCCCAACGGTTTATGTGAGAATGGTTGAGGATAAATTCATCCCCTTCAGGGACCGTTTGGATACGCGGATTTTAGAATCCGGGATTTCTTCAAAATTATAGCTAAGAGACAAGAGAAGAAGTGGACCGGCCGTCGTTTTTTACTTCTCACCCTTCTTTCCGTCAGTAAGAGAGTATCAGATCCTCCCATATTTCCAGGTTTTAGAAATCTTAGGATGCAGCTTGATCATGAACCCTCTTTTACACTGTTTTCAAACTAAAAACCTAGATTCTAAAATCCGCATATCCAAAAGGCCCCATAAAGTTTTGGAACTCTCTAGCGAGAGTCTAAATTAGTCCGGAGTTTCGGATTTTTCTTAGTTATGACTCTAGCAAGCCAATCTTGTCCTCATGTATAGGGTATGCATTCTTGGAGGTCCTACAAAGTTAATGCATCATTCAGTAAAGGGAACATGAATCAACATAAACTGACACATTTGAAGGGAGAATGCAAGATCAAAATTAAACAAAATGGAAAACACTTTGAAAACAGGCTTCCGTTTCGGAAATAAAAAGGGGCTTGACATGACCATTGATTTGACCATTTTCAAAGTGTATTTATTGCGTTATGAGGATTTGTGCCAAATTAATTGGTCTTCTAGTGGCATGGCTTCATATGCCCGGTTTTTTCCCCAAAACGGAATCCCATTTTCAAACATAATTTTGAGTCCAATAATCAGTTTTGGACTCAATCAGTTCTCAAAATCCAAAACAAACAGGGCCTTATAGTATCCCAAAATTGATTACACATAGAAAAAAACACAGGCACTAGTGTAAGAACATGACAACAGAATGAGAAACCAGAGTATTGTTCTATTCACTGTGCGTTAGAATGATCATTGAGTACTGTATTATACAAGAGTGTCAAAGAGCTGAAAATTTTCCACAGAGGACACCTGGTTACCATGGGAACAAAATCTCCAATAATGGAAGCCAATTGGAAAAAAAAGCCATTATGGAACACACAATTTAGTTCAGGAAACTAGGAGCTTGCAGGCCTTCCAAAAGAAACACGAAAACACATAGAAAATCAATGCCAAATACCACATGTGATGGGATGGAAAGACAAAAGAAATATAAAGAATGCAGACCTTTGGCCTGACCTGGTTTGTTGACGCCAAACACAAATGACATATCCCTTGTAACCTTTTCCCATGCCTGAACAGCATTATACGTGTGATACTGGCAAAAAAAGGTTCATTATCTCCAGATAATAGCCGGATTGCGTTGCACGTATAAATGTGGCCAAGCTCAAAACAAAAACAAGTAGAACGAGAACAAGCTTTCAATCTGAACCCACAATTCACCCTGTTGCTTGAATAGGAATCTGACGCTTCTCCTCTGACCTGTGATGGAATAGTTTCGCTATGGATCGCCTTTCACAGTCCTGCAATACAAAGAAAGGAGAACAAAAGAGTAGTTAAACAATAAACTTCTTGCTGTTTAGTTATTCACTACTTTTATTGTCGTCTCTATATCATCAAAGGCATTGTTTTAAATTTCGGCCGAAATCTGAAATTTGGTCAATCTAAACCGAAATTGTAAAAAATTCTGCCAAAATGTCCAAAATTTGAAAAAAAAAAATCGGGGGGTAGGGTCCAAAACCGAAACCGAAATTTAAATCCATGATCATCAGCACCTTGAACATACTGAGACGAAATTTTTTCCCAGGATTCATCCTTCTAAGCTTCAGGTATGTATAGGCAAAACTCAGCTGGTCACGAGGGGTAAACCGGTCAACCTCGTTGAACCAAAGACAAGAGAACAAGTTTGACATTGGAGTGTGTGCTCTCACAATGAAAGACCCTTCTGGAACATCTGTTCACAACATAACAGAATTCGAGGCATAAATAAATGTTAAGGCTATGAGAATCACATGATATTAGAAATTCCTAGTAAAATCTCTATCTTTTCCATTCAAAAAAAAAAATCCTAGTAAGATTCGTACAGCTAGGCAGAAGTTTGTTAGGATCAGAGGCATTGAATCTTTTCAGTCCATCTGCCTGGTAGAATGCAAACTGTTGGTCTATAATGGTATGGTTGAACTTGTTCAGCTTCTTGTTTTGCATCACCTCTTCCCACACACAATGTCGATCATAGTGATTGGAGATTGCATACTCAGAACCACGGCGCCACAGGAAGTATTCTAAGATGAGGAGAGGGTCACTTTGGAGTCGCAATTTGCTATCCAACCAGATTGAATACCTGAAAAGAATTTTATTTGGTAATCATTTCAGAATACAGAGGATGTTTGCATGGAACATTCAGCTACCTACTGAAAGAATAACAGATATTTGCTTGGGAGCAACTTAGAAGATTTACACATCCTATTTTAGTCAAATCTGGAATTGCAGTGCATGAAACAAAAACCAAGCATAGATCAAATGGTAAAAACCCCTTTGCATCTTTTGACTAATTGCTCCTTGGCCAAGTTAAAAAAAAAATCACCAAGCTTTACAGAGTAGTTTGGTTTCTGTTGAAGTATAAAAGATTAAATAACACATCTAATGGCCAACCCAAAAGAGGGGCCACATTTGCCGCATGTAGGCCAACCCTAAAAAGAGGTGCCACGCGTGAGGGAGAGTGTTAAAGATTAAATAACACCATCTCTAACAGCTTAAGTTTTTGGAGTGATTGGCTGTTTCACAGTTTGTAACATATTCAGATTAATGTGATCGATCTACATTTTTTACCATTAAAAAAAAACATATTCTGATTAGCAGTCATGCCTAACAGCAATAAAAGATCTAGATGCTTGAGTAATCTCTTTTTACATTCTCAGGGGAATCTATAGATAGTGAAATGGAAGGATATTCTTATTGTACAAAGACAACCCTAACCCTTCATTGTTTTGCATATGTGGGATCATGTTCACAAAATAAATCTCTCAAAACCTACAATTGGTCTGAAGAAGTCGTTAGACCAAGAGATGGGTGAATGAAGATAGAGAAAAAAGCTGCACATTATTTCCCTAAATTTATCGTGCTTACCATATAGCTCACCTCATTTATTGTTGAGGATTAATTTAAACCTTTACTGGAGACATCTACAATTGTAAAAATATTTCCTTATTAGACAAATGAATCATGTGAGCATTTACATCACTCTAGGATTACCGTTAATCTTTCTTAACTGCAGAATTTTCATGTTCTAAGAGTGGGCTCTGACGTTTGTTTTCTTGGACCATGAAAAAATCATGAGTTTTTAAGCCCTCGTTTTGTTGCTACATATCAGCAAGATCACTGTTAATGTAAAAAAAATTATGGATGAAATAGACTTAGGGAAAGAACCAAGTCATGGGACACACTTCTCAAGGTGGAGCATTTAAAAAATTCAGGCCAAGCTTGGAACAAATAACATGGAACTTCTCATGAGCAAATGCATTGGCAAAGATGTCCATTAACTGATCCTTGGAGTTCAAATACCCATGTTACATGAATTCTTCTGGATGGAGGAAATACCAGGGTCATCTGAATGGGGGACGTAACCAGGTCAGACAGTCAGATACTGATTGGAATAATGAAAATAGCAGAAAGATAAATAAACACAAAATCTCACAACATTTAAATCCAACTAGGAGATTGTCTCACCAGTCTAGAAAGGTTCTTGATGGAGTCTCACCACCAAACAAAAGAGTCACTTTCCAAACGAAAACTCGTGAGTCCTCACAACGGGACTAGTTCTATACTTGGATTCCTAAACATAAAGTTTCTATTCAATAAGAAGTCATAACGACAACTTTTAACATAGAGAGAGAGATTCCTGAAATTCGATCGAAATTTCCGAAATTCTACCGAAATGGTTGAAAAGACAAAAAATAGAAAGATGTTATGATTTGTATTTCATTTCATAAATGTAGAGAATGATATTCAGTAGGCAACATCATTGAACTGCACAACAAAGTAACCGCATCTTATGCATAAGATGTAAAATCAAAATGAGACAAATAATACTTCACAACTCTATGTGGTATTGACATAGAGTTGGGGTCCTTAGAGGGGGACTGGTCATTGTACTTTCTTATACTTCATTACATTGTACCTTTTTATTGACTTACTGTTCAAGACATGTGCGCCAATGCATGTCACTAGGTGTTCGATGTGATTAAGCCATTATGGATGTGGCTTTCTTGCTTATGTGATGGTTTGTAAGTATGTATTTGTGCTTATTCTAGCATTTCCTAAAGTTTCGTCTTAAAATTCCATCATTTGCATATGTTTCCATACGTTTTTATAATTTTACAAGATTTCCACCAAAACCAAAATGTTTCCGTTTCCGTGCCGACCGAAACCGAAACCGAAATTAAAACCTTGGTCATAGCATTTTTTCCGGAATGGAACAACAGAACGTCTGAAACACTGAAAAATTCCAATCCAGTGAGCAAAAAAACACCCACCAAAATGGAATTAATAACTAAGATCTGTATTGAGCTTGCAAGAAATTTAGTAGATCCATGGCATACTATAATACAAGGAAAAGGAGATCTTTTGCATCACGCAAGCACCTATATCACATTATAAATCTTCACTAGAAAGAAAAAAAAAAAACCATTGTTACCAGTTATAAAATCTGCAACTAGAACACATAGCGTTGATGATCCTATGTTTTCAAGTACAAAACTAAAAACACCATTTTACGCATCAGTATCACTTTGTCCTTACCTCGCTGAAGGAAAAAGTCGATGTGTCAAAAACTTTGGCACTTTCCCCACTCTCCGCATGTCAGTATAAGGTAAATTCTTTACTACAACAATTTTCCATAGACCAATGTATCCCATTCTATCCGGTTTTTTGCCTTCTAATGACAATGTTTGCACTGTATTCTCGTCCATAAACATAACAAAGCAGACATTTTTCCTTGACATACGTGTGACCTGCAATTAATAGAATACTAAAAAATCAGGCACCACGTAAGATTTTTGTGTCAAACTTACTACATAAATATGCATCCAAACATTTTTCAAAATCCACTTTTTCCATTCATGAAGATGAAATATGTTTCTTAAATATTGAATAATGATTAATCAAACAAAATGGATTGTTCTAATCAACTTCCATGAAACATCAAAACCTTCAAAGGACAAGAAATTTTGTTATGCATACGTCAAGGCTTCTCCATGAGAGATCTTCAACACAGGCAATAGAGAATAAGGTCTCTTAATTGAAATATGTTCACATGTGAGTCTATGCATGAGGGTACACCTATTGCCTATATTGTAAAAAGCATGACATCAAAGATCCAATTGAAAAAGGGCTTGAATATTAAATAATTATAAATGGGAAAAGCAAATTTTTTATTAAAATAAAACTAAGTTTAATCCTAATGTAGAATACACATGTGTGTGTGTACAAAGCATCATCCAAGCTCCACATGTGCCCTCCATAGTAGCTAGAGGCCTAGAGTGTGGACCATCAAAGCACCGGTTAGGATTTCAGCTTTTAGGTGGGCCGCATTCCTAGACAGGATCTAGACAGTTGATCACCTGCGCGATCGTCATATGTTGATCGTTGATCATTGTGCTCTTTGCATAGAGGATGGGGAATCAGTTGATCATATCTTCTTGCATTGCAAGACGGCTAGGGCAATTCAGAGTGGCATTCTGGGCAGGTTTTGGAAGGCCTGGGACTTCCTTAAGAAGCTAATAGACTTGCTGGAAGGTTGGCAAGGGGCCACATGGAAGAAAAAAGAAATATCATATGGAACGTTTCGATGATTGCAACAATTTGGGTCCTATGGAAGAAACAGAACGCACAGATATTTAAAGGGTATGTCAAGGGCCCATCATACCTATATTTTAAGCGGTTGCTCTCACGATCTCATGGTGAAAGCCACTCCAACTTTTAAGTTTGTGTCGGCCTTTGACCTTTGGAATGGATGTAGGGAGGTTTGCCTTAGCTCCGATCGAAGGCCTATCAACGTACACGAACGGGAGCCTCCAGCTCAAGGCTTCTTAAAACTTAACTTTGACAACTCCAGTTTGTGAAACCTGGGTCCAGCCAGGATCGGCGGCTTACTAAGAGATGATATGGGGCTAGCTAAACGGTCGTTCTCGGGTCCTGGGAGGATCACAGATGAGTCTGAGGTGGAGATGTGGGCAGTACACCAAGGCATCAAATTATTGGAAAGGAGCATCTTGGACAAAGTGGTGGTGGAGGGAGATTCACTGAATGTGATACGATGGCTAAGGGGAAACCACGTCTACCCATGGAGATTTACAGCTCTCTTTGATGAAATTCAAGATCAAGTTTGAGACTCGGCCGTTTCTATTATCCATGTCAAAAGATTTGCTGACGGGGAGGCGGATTGGCTTGCTAGGGAAAGGGCCTCTAAGGAGGGTTTAGAGTTATACGACTTTTTCCCCCCTTGAATAGTCATTGTGGGTCAGATAGGTTTGATTTGTATTCACTTCTTTCCAAGCATCATCATTTGTATTGACCATCTCGGTCACTTCCTTTCTTTAATAAAACTTTGAGCCATTAAAAAAATGCAGAGCATTACTATAAGAAGCTCTTCGCATGAGGAAATGTAAAAATGACCAAATTAATGCCTCAATACTTTGCACCTACAAGTATAACTACCCTCCAAGCAAACAGATCAAAGGGAATGCTTCTTTGCATGCTTTCACGGTAGTGGTGGTTATTAAAGGACACATGTCGAGTGTTACCATAAAAAGCAAAAAAGGACCAAATGCCCTTAGCATGTGTCAATGTAGATATGACCAATCTAATGTCAACATTTTGCATAACACACGCTTTACTACCCTCCAAGCAAATGAATCTATGGGAGAGCCTCTTTGCATGTTATTATCATCAAAAGGTAAAGCACAATCTATTGGAAAAGACGGTAGTGGTGGTTCATACTCGGTTGTTGCGCATGTGTGTCTCCCTTTGTGCGAGAGAGAGAGAGAGAGAAAGAGAGAGAGAGAGATGATGGAAGTGAAGTTCATAAACAACCCTATAGTCAAACAACAAATGTTTGGAAGAAGAAGGTCGATAGAAACCTAAAAGTAGGCCCCGAGGAGACTGAAACATCATTCTAATGTCATTTGTCAAGAAAATTGGTGGGATGGGTTATAATTAGTGTATTAAAACTCGTCGACTTGGCCAAGTTGTTCAAGAATGAAATCTTATTAGAACTATCCATATCCGTCTCATCCTTCGGAACCAAAGCACATCTCGGAACCCGGATCTAAAGAGAGGAGAGGAAGGGAGAAGCAAACTCGACTTTTTTTAATTTTATTTCCTTCGACCTCATTCCGGTCAGGTCTGGTATGGAATGAACTTATAATCACAAACTATTCAATGTTACAAACTCCTACTTTGTGGATTCTTTCTTAGAGTGTCTAGGTTGGGCCATGAGGGTCTCTTAACGCCTTCTTTTTCTTCTCATCGGAGTTATGTCACAAAGACTTGCCATGGTAAGGAGTGAGGAAGAAGGGGTAACAAGCACACTTGGAGAGCGAACCCTTCGATGAGAGATATGAGCAAGAGGCTTTCTAAGCCAAGTCGACATGAAATGAGGGTGTTCACATTTTGCGTCCAAGAGTTGACTCGATCGAGTTTTGGCGAATTAAAAATACCTCTTTTTTTATTTTATTTCTTTGAATGGTAAACAGACCTCTTTATTCTTCTTTTTATTCTTCAAGCCAAGAGAAAAATATAAAAAAAGGAGAATAAAATAAATGAAAAAGCAAAAAAATAGAAAAGAATCTCTCTCATCCATTTGCTTAGCGAACTTTATGAATTAATGAAAAGATTTCTTGCTTGAGAAAAATCATGGAGAATTTATTTATTTTTTTATTAGAATTTTCTTCGAAGCATTTTGGTGTGATGCCATTGTGATGCCGTGATGCCCAAGGATGCTTTGATGTGATGCCCTCGAGATTCTATTCTTCTTCTATCTAAAAGTATTGTTCATCTTTCCACCACTTCTTGCCAGAAACTTGAAATCCACATTGTTTTTGTTTTTTGAGATTCAAAAGTTCTCATGGAATATTGTTTGACTTAGAACATGCTAAAGATTCAAATGATCGAATATGATCTTGAACCCCATGAATAGATTTGACCAACCCCAATCGTCGGATTTATAGATTGGCTCGATTTTAAATCCAAAGGACAGATCTGAGTGAATTTTCTCTTGGAATAAAGTGCTTAATATCAATGGTTAGATTTTAGTCTATTTGTGAACATTATTCCAATCTACAGTTTTGCATCGTAGGATCATTCTCAAAATCTCAAGTTGAAGCTGGAGCAGGCCTTTTGAGTGGTTGATGATCCTTGGGAATCTTAAGAAAATAGAACTTGGAACTAAATGGATGAAGTGAATAGCATGGTGCATCTCAACCGTCCACTTCTCCATTCTCTTGAATGGTAACCAAATTGAACATTTCTTTTCTTCCACGTGTCTCAGACAAGGAGACCCTTTATCCTCTTTCTTATTGACCCTTGCTTCTGAAAATATTGGATATATCTTAACCAAACCAGCTGAGAATGGCTTTCTAAATGACATCGAAGACACATCCCCAATATGTGGATGGCCCCATCATCATGGCTAAAGCCTAAAAAGCTCATATTTCCAATCTTAACATCCTCTGGGCTAATCATTTTCAAAAAAAAAAAAAATCCTCTGGGCTATTATTCAGGATATCTCCAGTATGGTTATCAACAAATACAAAACTCTTGTCTGTGGCATCAATCTGGAGGAGTCGAAGATGATGTATATTGCGAATTATCTGGGCTTCCCCTCGTCCTTCCTCCCAATTAAGCACCTTGGCCTTCCCCTAAAGGAAGTCAATGTTCCAACCCACTTCCTCCTCCGTTTACTGCATCCCTCCTCTAGTTGCGGACTGCATTCAGAAACTCCAATAAAATCTCTGGAATGATGTTGCCCTCTCGGAGGGGTTCATCTTATCAATTGCCAGCAGGTGTGCAGCCAAAGTGGGTGGGGGTTCAGGAATCAAAAACATTAGGCCCAAAATCATGCTCTCCTAAAGAAATGGTGGTGGAGATTATTCCACTTCAAAGACAAATTGTGGGCTCAAGTATTTTTTTTTTCAAAATAACCAGAAGGTGGCAATCTTCAGTTGAGAAAGTGGAGACCAAGTGGATCCCATGTATGGAAATCTTGGATAAAGGAATTTTCTACCTTCTCTAAGAACATATCAAATCCGATGGGCAATGGTATGGATACCCTCTTTTGGTTGGACAAGTGGTGTGGTGATTCTACTTTGGTTGCAGATTTTCCTAACCTTTTTGTTAAGGCATTTAATCCCATAGCTACGTTAACTGTGATGGGAAATCTTTCACGCCTATCATTAGGCTTGGGGATTCATATAGAGCCTTGTGCGAGTTCCTTGAGATGGATAGAAAGCTATATCCATTTTACCTATAAACTCAGAACTGTCCCAATGAGCCTGTTTGGCACCCCAATCAATCTGGCACTTAACGTGTTCCTGACCTCTGCATCTTCTTCCCAACGTTTTCCAAATAATGGAATCTAGAGCCCGACCTAGGGAGCTATTTCTTTGGTCTATTAAAAAAAACCAACTGTTTGATTCCATTACTGATTTTTGGCAATGGTGGGTCGTCCAGTTGGCAATAAGAGGCTTCAATGTTTGTGGAAAAATCTTTTCCCTTCTTGCATCTGGATAATATGGAAGGAAAGAAAGAAATTAGCGCATCCTTAATGGAAAAGCTAAAAATCTTGATTAGCTAATTAATTCTATTATAGTTGAGGCTTTTGAGCAGGCATCCATGACAGAAAATTTCTCAAATATTAGTCTTCAATACATTATCAATTATTGGATTTCAGTCAGCGGGAGCTACTCTCCTCCTGCCTTCCTGATGCTTAGGGGGGGTTGATGCAGCACCGTGAAGAGAAATTGAGGAAAGGGGAAAGAAATAGACGAAAGGGGATAGATATAGACGAAAGGGAAGAGAGAGAAGAATAGGGGAAGAAAAGAATAGAAGAAGGAGAATAGAAGAAAAGACGAATAGGGGAAGAAGAGAATAGAAGAAGAATAGAAGAGAAGACGAATAGGGGAAGAAGAGAATAGAAGAAGAAGAATAGAAGAGAAGACGAATAGGGGAAGAGAATAGAAGAAAATAAAAAAGAAGAGACGAAATTAGAGGGAGGAGAAGAAACCTTTAGGGGGAGAAGCCAATCAATCTTTATTAATCATCCAAGTTTACAATAAAGCTGTAAAGAGGCCTATAAACAGGCAATTAACAACCTAAAAGATAGAAACCTACTAAAATAAGAATTCCTAAAAATAACATGAAAAATAAAATCCTAGAAACTAATAACATGAAAATAAGATACTAAAAACTAAATAATGCGGAAATAAATCCTAATATCTGCATCAACTTGTAATCCTGAGTCAGCATTTCACACAATGAAATACACATGAAGCAACAATTTATCACGAGCAAAAAATCTAAAACTCAAGATAGGAACACCAATGATGCTTCAGAGGGGAAATAGCAGTCTCTATGCGCTTATAGAGATCATTTGACACCATCTCCTTATTCAACAGGATATTGTTGTAGACATATATTGACTATTAAATTATATCCTAAGGAAATTCAATTGGCAGGATCAACAATATTTAATGCTAATCAAGTACACAAATTGTACCCACTGTAAATTATTGAAGGGTGGTTAATAATTGTTAAGAACTCTATGAAATTAGATGAAAACTAATAATGATACCCCTTACCACTTTGTTAGTAGGTGTTCTCAAGTTATCTGAGTTCCCAAATATACAAGAAGATACAACTATGTGGCAACTACGCATAAATCTTGCATCATCTTCTGCCAGATCAAATCCAGTACTTGGGTATCCCTTGGGACCTTTGATAAAGGCACAATTTATTTTTTGATCACGAGCATAAAATGACTCTTCCCTTTCTTGGAGACTCTGATGCCCAGCAAATCTGGGTTCCCAATTTTCTAGTCCGTTGGGCCTGTATTCTACTTCTGTATACTGCAAGGAGAACCTTGAAAATTTTCGGCTCTCTAAAGGCTCTACAAGTTGTGTTGTAGAATTTAAGAACTTCATCTCACAAGATGAACCTGAATAAATTTAAACATTCCAAGAGTTTCAGGCAAGTAAACCATACTAGCGACGGTAAAATAACTAACACACACCATTCAAAATAATAATAATAATAATAACTAACACACACATGTGTATATATAAAGAGCCTGAGGGAGTACATAGCAACACACCCAATATTAGTAAATACCTAAACCTAGCAAAGTTGTTAGCCCATTATCCAAGAATAAAAAAGCATTAATTCTCAACATAAATGAAGCAATTAATTTTTTTTTTCTTAAAAGTTAAAAGAATAAATTCATTGATATATTAGAATGAAAGAATTGAATACAGTTCTTAATGGTCAACTATGTTACCTACATGGATTCATCTGAATGGGCGACGTACTCGTGTCGGACACATGTCGGATTCCAATACTTTAGGATTCACTGTGACACTTCTAGATCTATTTTTTCTATTTTTTCTAAATATTAGTACAACAAAGTTAATATTCACATTTTTGAGTTTTAGTAATTCTAATCGTACGTTTTTATATCGAAGTATTACATTATATTTACTTAACCTACCAAAATTGCCAATATATTGCCTGTTATAACCACATTATCATGTAAAAGAAATAAAATTAGAATTGATAAAAAAAATATGAATCCTTTTTTCTACGGTTGGCCGAATCCAACACTTAGTACCCATATTAGATTCCAACACTCGTACCCATAACCATGCAACATAGCTGGCCAAGATACTATAGTAGACTGTTCAAAGTACTATTGCAGACTTATGACTAAGTTCCCAACAAAATTGTGGGTACTTCAAGTTATAGTTAGCGAATCAAGAACAGGTGCTGGTATAAAGAGGTCAGAGTTTGAAGAAAGTTCTTTTAGAAAATGCCATAAAATGCTGGAGCCACTTTCATTGCATTAATAGTTTAATACCCAAAGTGAAAGGAGCCACGTCGGCTTCAGATTTTCACCCTATTAGTTTGGTGTGGTGACTTTACAAAGTCCTAGCAAAGGTTCTGGCTGAACGACTGAAACCTGTCCTTCCATTCTTGATATCCGATAGTCAAAGTGCCTTTGTGAATGAAAGGCAAATCATGGATTGTTCTCTAATTGCTAATGAGGTAGTGGATTTTTATCAAATGACTGCAAGCCGGGGTCTAGTTAGTAAATTGGATATAGAAAAAACATATGATAGAGTAGAGTGGGCGTGCTTGGATTACTTGATGGACCGAATGGGCTTTGGCCAAATGGAGGATGTGGTTCAATAATTGTATATCATCAACATGGTTCTCTGTCATTATTAATGGAGTGCCTAAAGGCTTTTTCAAGTCATCTAGAGAGGTTGCGGCAGGGTGACCCCCTATCCCCCTTTCTCTTTGTTATCATTGCGGAGACCCTTAGCCGTCTAGTGGAAAAAGAGAGATCGTCTGGCCTAATTGATGGTTTCAAAATTGGCCAGAATCATATTGTGGTGTCACACCTCCAGTTTGTTGATGACAGACACTTTGTTGTTTAGTAGTTAGCATGCCTAATGTGGTCCATGTTATGAATCTGAAAGCAATCCTCAGCTGCTACGAAGCTATAACGGGTCAGAGGTCCAACTTTCACAAGTCAAGAGTATTTGGTATTCATCGAGAACTTGAGATTATTCAACTCTTGTCTGGGATTTTGGGGTGCAAGATTGATACTTTACCAACCACACCTCGGTCTCCCATTGGGGGCAGGGAAAGCTAAGAAATTTGCTTGGGACCATATTGTTGACAAAATGGAAAAAAGGTTGGACACTTGGAAAAGAAATTTGGCTTTTAGTGGTGGTAGAGTAACGCTTACAAGAGCAATGATAGATACAAGGGAGCCCTTGCATAAAGAGCCGCAAAAGGGGTCTTCGTTGGATCCACGTCATTTTCAGTTACATTTTTAAATTGGTTGAAAAAGTAAAATCACTTACATTTGATGATGTGGATCCAATCAAGAGCCCCTTTTTGGCTCTTTATGCAAGGGCTCCCCTTGTATCTATCATTCCTCCACTTATAAAAGCAGTCATTGCGAACAAACCGATCTATCAACTTCCTCTCTTCAAGTGCCCTACAAGGCGGGGGGAGGGGGGTTCTGATGACATAAGAGACATGGCTTTGATGAAATGGGAGATGGTATGCAAACCATTAAAAAGTGGGGGTCTTGGTATCAGTAGGGTGAAGGAGGTTAACATTGCCCTCCTTGGTAAATGGTTATGGAGATTTGGTGTTGAGGACTTGAGGGGTCTGATGACAGATTTACCTGCTCGGGAGTATGGAGCTTCTCCCGGCCTATGGGAATCTGATGACAGATTTACCTACTCGGGAGTTTCTGTTTGGAGAGACATAATGAAGTTCCGTTCTAAATTCATGGGAGGTATTCGTTTAAGTGTTTCCTCGGGGCAAAGGATTAGGTTCTGGTTTGATAAGTGGTGTTTTAACCGTCCCTTGAAAGATATATTCTCTGGTTTGTTTTTATGACAGTGTCCAAGGAAGCCTTCATGTCTAATTACAAGGTTTTTGGAGCTTCTGGAATCGGTTTACATCATGCAACATGGGGTGGATAACAAGGTTTGGATCTGGGACTCATCAGGTGAGTTTTCAATCAAATCTTTTTATTTGTTCCTTCTGGCTAGCCCTATGTCCTCCAATGTATTTAGAGTTTGGTCAATCCATGCTCCCCCGAGGGTAGGTACCTTTGGTTGGGCGGCACTTCTTGGGCGGATCCACTGTGGACTTCTTGCGCAAGAGAAAGATGTGGATCATCGACCATTGCTCTTTGTGCATGGAGAAAGGCGAATCTATTGACCATATCTGTATTCATTGTAAGATGGCTCGGGCAATTTGGTGGAAGCTACTCTGTAGATTTGGCATTGAATGGGCCTTCCCTGAAAAGCTTTATGACTTATTCCTTAGTTGGTCGTCGGTACCATGGAGGAAAAAGGGAATTAGATTGTGGTATATTGCCTTCTTAGGTATGGTATGGGTCATATGGAAAGAAAGGAATGCTCGATTTTTTTATGGAGTCGCTAAAGGCCATCATTATCTTTAAGGTAAGGTAGTAGCTTTGACTATCACATAGGTGAAAACACTCTCCTCTTTTAGATTCATTTCATCATATGATCTCTGGCAGGGGTGGAAGCATATTTGCTTTAGTGTAGAAAGAAAACATAAAGTTTTGCCGAAGTGGGAGCCTCCACAGGGGGAGGCTTAAGCTTAACTTTGATGGCTCTTGCCTTGGAAACCGCAGCCCATCAGGGATAGGCGGGGTGTTGAAAAATGAGAAGGGTAAGGTCTTATGGGCCTTTGTCGGTCCTATTGGGAATACGGATGCTTCGGAGGCGAAGGTTCGGTCATCGCATAAAGGCATTTTGTTGGTGGATAAAGAGTTGTTAGCTAATTTAGTGGTGGAAGGAGACTCATTAAATGTCATTCGATGGATCAAGGGAGAGTCTAAGTATCCTTGGAGGTTTGACAGATATTTCGATGAAATAAAGAAGCATATAGGATCTTCTGCTATCATCTTTCGGCATGTTCGCAGATCTGCAAATGATGCTGCGGATCGGCCTGCGAGAGAGGGGGTCGCTAAGTGCTCTCGCCCTATTCGACAATCTCCCTCCTTGATTAGCCTTTGTTTGTCTTTCCTTATTTTTCATTGTTGTTGTTTTTTTCCGCTTCTGTCATTCTTCACATTGTAATTGACCATCTCGGTCTTCTTTTAATATAATTGACTGCTATTCAACAACAAAAAAAAGGACAGATATATGTCATGTTGAGACTGAAAGGTTGTTAGCTGCTGTGAGATTGTGGCATTATGGAATATGTGAGGGTTTTGCTCCTATGTTAACGAGCCTTTGTCAAGGCAACTTCCTTCCATCCCATTTTACTTTAACAATGGAAGGTATATGTGTCAGTGACGGTAAGTATGTATGCTTTACTAGGTGGACAAGACTTTGATGTAATCTACATTTCTGTTGTTGCCTGATCTCCCTTGGTAGGTATATTAATGCCATTTCAATCTATTAAAAGGATTTCTCTTCAACCCTCCAATAGACCAGTATTTCTAGCCTCTCAAATTCATCTTGAAGACCTAACTGCTTTACTAGGTGGACAAGACCTTGATGTAATCTACATTTCTGTTGTTGCTTGATCTCCCTTGGTAGGTATATTAATGCCATTTCAATCTATTAAAAGGATTTCTCTTCAAACTTCCAATAGACCAGTATTTCTAGCCTCTCAAATACATCTTGAAGACCTATGACCATTTCAATCTATTAAAAGGATTTCTCTTCAAACTTCCAATAGACCAGTATTTCTAGCCTCTCAAATACATCTTGAAGACCTAACTGCACAAGTAAGGCCAAAGGCACTTTTCAGCATCAGGAATAAGGTGGAGAGCAACCTTGACAATTCCTATGGCCCTTTCTTACTAAATACGGTAAAAACAGTTATCACTCAACTCAAATCAAGAGATGCTTATTCATTCTCCCCAATATTGTCATTCAGCTTATTGGTAGCTTGCTTATTGGCTGTAATATATTTTGCCTCAATAACAATTCTCTAAATTATTCTTTATGGACTGTACATATAAGTCGTTTAAGGGTCCTATTTATTGAAGCATATAACTAGGGAGTAGGGATCAAGGAGTTCTCCTCGCTCCGGGATTCACAAACCAAAGTAACCAAACTAGATATACACAAGTAAAAGTCACCCATATAGATAATGAAATAGAAAACTCACTGGAAAATTTGTGGCGCCTAACTCCTCTTCTCGATTCTAACTTCTTCTTAGGGCTTGACCTTTTCTTCAATTTATTAGTTAAAGATTTATCAGGATTCTCATCATCCCCAATGGAACTGGAGGAGTCTCTGATCTGACCATCAAGGGTATATGAAGATTCTCCAACAACAACATCATCATCATGACCTTTTCTTACATCTGAGTTGTCTACATTTTCATCATTTTCATCGTCAAATTCTTCCATATGAGCATCTTGAGAGTCGATCCCATCATCATACTCGTCATCGGAATCAGCTTCTTCATTTTGCAAGCCCATATCCACACCATCACGCAGGCCATGTTTGTCGCTATTTTCTTGTCTCGATTGCCCACCATTCTTCAGAGAGGCCTCATACTCAGCTTCATAATGTGTAAGTTCATCACGCCCAGCTTCATTATACAATCCTATGCTTCTTTTGCTCACTCCCTGCTTCCCAAGGAATCTTTCATGACTATCCTTGAAAGGAAATGGTTTGTTTCCACTCCTCTCATTTTCCAACAAAAGATCCTTATCAGTAGATCCAGAGATTTTGTCAACATTGGTAAGCTCAGAGGCATCTTCATTGTATTCCTCATCCCTTCTCCTATCATCCCTGTCCCAATACCTCGAATCCCTACCAAGTGATACAGAACCCTTACCAAACTTGAGTACATTAGATTTCTTAGTCCGAGTACCATTAGATAGAAGATCCATTTCACTCTTCAAATCACCCTCCTGCCCACGAAACTTTCCGTACCCTGCACATTCAGTCAATTTAATCATTTAGCAATTATTAAAATCTACTATTACACTCCCCAGATGCAGGTTAGAGTAGAAAATGAATAAAACATAATGAGAAATCACATCTAATTGCAAGGGACGGATTAATCTATTAGGAACTTTGAAGGTCCTCGCAGGATAAATCAAAAAATTTGCAACTCGAAAGTCACTCAATTTTAATATAGGTAGCACGATCAAAATCAACCTTTTCATAAAATTACATAAATATGAATCGAGATTCCTTTACCAAACAAAAGGCGATTTGTCCATTCTATCAACCTTTTTGTAAAATTACATAAATATGAATCAAGATTCCCTTATCTAACAAAAGCCAGGTTTTCCATTTTAAACAGAAAATGTTATCAAGTTATTATAACAGCAAATAAGTACAGGAACATCTTCTCCCGCTGATCAGGTAGAAAAAAGATAGAAATTTCATGAAAATGCTGGCGGAGAAAAAAAGAAAAAGAAAGAAAATCGCATGCAAATGCATGTTACCTTTCTTTTTGCCATCAGATCTAAACAAAAATTCCTAAAACAACCTAGTTCCCTCCATAACCATCTCAATTCCGAAAAAAGAAAAAGATCAATGCCACAAAAAAAGAAGTCCAGAACAATTCAAATTACACTCAATTAAATCAAGAGAAAACCTACTGTTTCCAGAGAGGTAATTGAAGGCGAAAACTGTGACAACGAGAACGAGAGCAAGAAAAACGATGACTGTACTGATCGAGATCTTCCGATTCTTCTCAGAACGACCAGATCTTCGGAATTTCCCCTGCTTGTGAGGAATCCGAATGCTGACTGAACCGATCTGGTCTGAACTTCCATTACCGTACTGAAAATCATGGCCTCGTGTTACGAATCTCTCCATGCCTGCTTGCCTGTACTGAGCCATTCCAACATTGTTTTTCTCCCGCAAAGAAATCGAAACGGCGGAACGAAAACGAACCTCGAGATCAAGTACTCGCAAAGATTTGGAAGGCCAGAGAACGGAACTTCGATTTATGGACTAAGGTTTCTGGTTTTTCTTTCACAGGTTCTTTGTTATAGACCTGGTTTTAGGGTTTCTAGGGTTTTTGTTCCGCTGTAGAAGGAGATCCCTTTTCTGTTGTCCTGTTTCTGTTTTATACGTTTATAACTATCGCTATGCTTCAGTTTTATACTTGTTTCCTAATAAAAGGCGTGGGAGAAGAGAGAGAAGCGACCCGAGAACGCGAGGCAACGAGAAACGGCGATTTTATCGGCGATTTGATCCCGATGCTGTAGGAGGATAAGGAGATGGCCTGTTTACACGTGTAGAAATGTAGAATTACCAAATTATCCTTTTTATAAGTGCGTTGGAACTTATATGCCATATCACGGTCTTCCACGTGGCACACGTGTTCGGAGCTGTTGATCAGATAATCCACGGTTAGTACATGCCCGTTTTGGGCTGATGATAATCGGTCCACAATCGGTTGGTTGTCATAATCTCAAACAAACAGGGCCTAAATGTAAATTTGAGTATTTTGGACTCACAATTGGGAGATTTTATATGGCCTAAGCCCTTATAATCCCGTATTTTTTTAAAGGGTACTGTACGGACAACATGATAGGATGATCCAAACCGTCCACGTGATGGAACACAAATTAAAAAGGTTGTGCCTCAAAAATCATTTCCATAGGATGATCCTAGCCCTCTGATCTATGATGGTTGGAAACTCATAGATCAGAGGGTTGGGATCATCCTATAGAAATAATTTTTTGGGCACAACCTATTTACTTTATGGCCCATATCATGGACAGTTTGGATCATCCTATAGTATGGTCCGTACAATACTTTTTGAAAAATACAGGACTATAAGGGCTTACACCGTATAAAATCTCCACAATCGGTTATCAATATCCAAAACATACGGGGCCATTGTCTATGATGTGTGCATGTGAAGTCAAGTGTTTTAGTATTTTTCAAAATGTAAAATGGGGCCCACTTCTTAGGATGATCCAAAGTTCCAAACCATTCATTTGATGGGCCACAATGTAAAGAGGCTGTACCCAATAAATCATCTCCATCGGATATAGATCTGAGGGTTACGCTAATCCTATGGAGATGATTTTATTTATACGTGTTGGGACCTAAAAAATTAGACCCACTATATTTGTCCCAAAAAAATTCATATACACACGAACATCATATAGAACACAATAAAAAAAAGGGAAATGTTATCAGCACTACTGTATTTTGATGAGGATACTCCTCACTTTATTAAAAGTACGGTATCCCAGGGTTAGGATCAACCTATGGTAATAATTTTTGGGGCACAACCTATTTAGGCTGTGGTCCATCTAATGGACAGCTGGATCATCCTATGGTGAGGGCCTTACCGCTCCCTAAAAAAACTCGGTGTTCTTGTACGACAAATGAAGAAAAATATGAGCTGCTAAAACATATGTATAATGTATTCATATGCCATATATATTACCTAGAAGAGTAAACTTGCATCAAATAGTAACTATGTTGGTAAAATCCGGTTTTCAATTCATTTAAGTGACAAGAAATTTAAAACTTGGTTAAAAAGACAAAGAAAAAAGGACTATGTTTCCCTTAACAAATCAAGGCAATATAGTGGGTAAGACGTGTTTAGGGGTAACAAGGAAAAGCGTTTTAGGGAAGACAAGAGCTCTTAACTTGTCACACCTAATATTCTAGAATTTAATAGTATGACCAAAATATCGGGGAAATGATATTTACGCCCCTTTTATCATAGGGACACCCATTTGCCAGTGTACTTTGCAATCAAAGCCTCTGAATTTTTCTGACATAAAGTACATGAGCCCCCTTTTTGCCATTGATACACTGACGCTGGGTGTCCCTGGTGATGAAAAGGGGCGTAAATATCACTTTCCAAATATCAGGGGTAAATTTTCAAAATAATGGCTAATAATGAGTTTGTCACAATTTAAAACTAACATGGCCTTATTATTAAACTTGAAGCTCATCATAAAAGCATTTGTGAAAGAAAAATAAACTTCTAATGACAGTTATTGGAACCATAACAATATAAATAAGAGTCTGTTTTAGCCAAGTTTTGTTCTTAAGTTAGGACACAACAAATGAATTGTTTGGATCTTCATACAGTATGGGCCCACTATATTTTTTTTAAAAAGGGAAGTGATGTAAGTGATTGGCTGTTAAAATGTGCCACGTGTCTATTTCAATAATTTTAAATTTCACCAAATATTGACAAATAATAGATGAGAATTTGAGAAAGTATTCATCATTTTCATACTTAATTCAGAAATTTTGGGTTTAACAAAAAAATTACCTTTAATTAAAAATGCAAGATCTTTCAATTACTTGGGATCATTTAAGGTTTAAAAAAAGGGATAAGAAGTTTATGTTTTTTTTTCAAAAATTTTTCATTTTTCTTTTGAAATGGTGAGATTCTTTAGAAAGCTCACTCCCAAGAGAGTCAATGCTGCAAAGATTATAGGGAATGAGAGGGGAAAACAAACAATAATACAAATCTCAAAGTGGGAGGGAATCAAAAATCTCTCCACAGATCTGCCCATTTTTTCCCTCCACAAATGGAAGGTTTAGGATGATCCTATGGACCTGATTTTTTGTAGGCACCCTATCCATGTAACGGCCTTTCAAATGACTGCTTTGAATCACCTCAAAAATGTGTGCCAATATGAGTTTCTGAGCTCGAGCTCATAAACACTTTACTCATATTCTTAGATCCATCTAGACACACCCGTGCGGGCAAGCCGATCTGCCTCTCCATTTGTCGAACTCCTGACATGGAGAAAAAGGACTGAGTGACCCTCCACACGATTGCAGATCTCATCAAATAACACTAAAATTCGCTGAGGAGAATAAGTTCTCCCGTCCAGCCATATGATGACATTGAGGGAGTCTCCTTCCTCAATGAGGTTGTCGTAGTATCTATCCCCCGCCAATCTAATACCCTAAAGAGCCGGCCCGACTTCCGCCTCATTAGAATCCTTAGTATTGATTGGCTCATAATTTTTTTTTCATTTACTAACATAATTTGATAACTGTCATCCTAATTGTTAACCTAATTATGGGCCTTAATTAATTACTATGAAGAGGCCATGACTAATATCTTCATTCGAACAATTTCAAGCTTTGGCATGTAGCGCCCACACGTTGAACGGTCTAGATAATGCTGATCAGTTCATACGGGTGGGTCCAACGATGAGTTTCTGTTATGGCACTCACTAAAACGCTTTCAGTATGCTTCTAGGACTATTACAAATTTACAATTGTCAAAGTTGGTTCAACAGACAATCAAAAAATAATTAATAAAGTATGGAGACCTATTAACAGAACAAGGGAGTATGGATATGATTTGTAGATTTGGGCCTATGGCTTTTTTGGCTCAACATGAGAGAGTTGCATACCCAACGGCCAACGCCAAAATTTCATGCATGAGTAACTTTGAAGTGTGTTTTGGTAGAAGAGGGGGCCAGGTTCAAGACACAACCATATGGTGGTTCATCTAACAAACTGAAGTGCCCCATAGCCTTTTATGTAATGACAAACAAGAAGACGTGAATTAGCTATTTTGGGGAAGAGACAAGTAAGCTGAGGCAAATAAGAGCGGGTGGAAAGCTGGAAAAGGGGGTGGAAATATCATGTCACCAAGGACGAATATATGTCCAAAAGTGCCATGCAACATGCTCTCGGTGGGGACTGGTGACCATGCATGTCGCTTAATCTATATATATAAATGCTGTGTTATTGGTGCACTCAATGGGTCCCATGACTTGACATGTCAATGGTAGGAAATGATATATTTGCCTCCTCCTCTTCCCCGGGCCACCCCCTTGTTGTGGAAAAAGAGTAGTCATAAATACAATACAGAAGGTTTGCACAAGGAAAAAAAAGGGGTGAAAATAGCACTTCTCTTCAATGACTATTAGGTTTCATGCAATCATGCTGCCACCATTGCTTACGCCAATGATACGAGAGTGGATAATCGTTTGCCATGTCTGGTGAAGATATTAGGTCATATTTGTTTTTGAAATTTGAGAATTGAATTGGAGTCCAAAACTGATTCTTGGCAAATTTGGGTATTAGTTCACAGTTGGAGAAACGATTTTCAGAATCGATTATGCACTCCCAATGAAACACCCAATTCTGCGAAGAATCCGTTTTTTACTCTAATTTATTCTCAAAATACTCCCAAAAAAGGCACCATTTCTCCTGATTTTACTATTTTACTCATGTGGTGATGTGATGGTGTTACCTACACCACGGGTGAAGATTATTAGCACGATTCGAGTGTAGTGAACATATGTGTGTGGAAAAAAAAAACCATGCCATAGCTCTTTTTCTTTTTCACTCATTATAAAATATTTCATTAAAAAACTTCTTTGCTAATTAGACTTCATTAAGTAATAGAGAGAAAGAAAAAAAAAGTCTCAATTGAGATGATTAGTGAGATATTGTTACAACATGCGGTCTAATCTTAGAACTATTATAATATATGATCTCTAATTACTAGATTTCTAGTAGTATCTCCTTCATTTGCTAATTTATTTGCCTCCTCATTGGCCTCTCTCTAAATGAATTATACTTCTCTAATTTATCCAGCACTTCTGCAAAAGCATTTGCAAGGCTCCATGGATATCCCAACCCTGCTCCGGTCTATTTGATATTGTTTTGTGAGTCTCCTTCGAAATATGTCTCGATTAGAGACGGGATTAGTAGTCTAACTCCGTACCCAAGACCAAACACTTTCACTTCAGGAGACCCCTCCTCTCATCTCTAATGATTCCTCCAATGCCTGCTTACCCTGGATTCCCCCAATTTGAATCGTGGAAATTCAATTTGATACTCCCCGTGGGAGGTGGTTTCTATCAAAGAACTATTTTCAACGTTGTACATAAAATAATTCCGTTTTTTTTTTCTTTTCTTTTCTTTTTTTTTAGGTAAGCTAGGATTGAACCTCTGACCTAAGGTTGCAGAACAAAGCCTTAACCAACATAGCTAAATAATTCCATTCTTATGAATCATAAACAACTTGTGCGCCTTTGAATATATTTGTTATAAGTACCCACTCTATTGAACTACCTATCATCAAAGTAAAAATAATAATAATAAAGCTTCAGTATTTTTTTATTTTTTATTTTGCATTCTAGCTAAGCATGCCCTAAAGTGCTTCACTAATTCATTTAATAAAAGAAAATTGATATCCGCACGTATCATTTTGGTAAGATCACGAGCACTTTCTTAATAAAAAAGATTAGGAGCTTTAATCATAAGAGGTTGAACGCCATCATATTTGTCTTCTAAGAAATTTTTATAGTGGCAATGACATGAGAAATGGACCCCACTTGTGTTGCACCATCTAAAAGGCCAAAAAAGCAAGTGGGACCCTTTTTCTCGTGGTCCAACCTTAATCGAAAGTTGATTAGGTTCACCCACACAAAACTTTGGCCATAGGTGCTAACACCACACCATTTCCTTTCTCTTTGAAATTGTAATAAAAAAAACAAGATGAATCCCAGTCATGTCATACTAGTGATGGTTATTCCTAGCCAATGCAATGTATGGGTGTAAAAAAGTGGGGCACCCCATCAAAACATTAGGAGCAAAATGTTGGGCCCCACCCTGTGCATGCGTTTAGAGGAAGATGCGGTGGCGCCCACCCTTCAAAACATGATCTATTCAATAGAATGAGTTTGTGTGGAGATGGTGGCCCCACCTATACATGTAAAATGGTTGGCCTCGGCCACGCGTTTGGTTGGAGATTTTGGAACATCCTATGGTGTGGCCGTACAGTTCATTTTGAAAAATATGGGTGGGCCTACCTTGTTCAAAGATTTCAACAAATTAATAGTTGGGCCCACCAACGTTCATGCCGCGGGAAGGGAGAGAGAGAGAGAGAGACCGGTTTAGTAGTGTTGTACCGGTTGTAGAGTCGGTTGTAATTTTATAATCGTATTTTGAGAGAGAGTTTCTATAAATGTAGAGATTTTAGGAGTGTTTGTCAGTTTTTGGAAACTAATGGGAAGTGGGGATCGAGGCGAATGGTGTTTGGAGTTTGAATTTAAAGGGAATTGGAGTAACACTATAACTCCATTCCTCTTTATATATTAAGATAAATAAAATAATAAATACAAAAGAAAAACTCCTCCCTACAGTTCTTTTCAGGCATTTTTTTTTGGGAGATGATATTTTCACTCCCCTGCATTATGCATGCGCTCTCCTTATGATGTGATTTGACTTGAAAAGTGGGCAACTTTTAACGCTTCTTGACGTCAAATCACGTTATAAGGGGAGCACATGCTGTGGTACCCTGATCCCGCGAGAGGGGTGTGGGGCGCGAGCCGCCGCTCTCTCTCTCTTGGTCTCTCGTATCCACGCGATTGGCGTGTGCATTTTATTATTGATTTGAATTAATCTTTCCTGTGAACTTGGGATCACTAAGGCAATCCGAATTCCACACGAAAGAGACTGACAGAGTCGCCACCTAGATGTGGGATCTAGGACCCGTAATTAACCAGAAATCTAGACTCGCTACCTGGTTACGAGAATGGAAGGTATGGGGAGTTATCCACCACATGCACCATTCTTGCCCGATAATCGGTCTTCGATTCCAAAAGCTAACTCTTTTAAATTTATTTTAAATGGCTCATTCAACTCTATGTTAATGTGCGAACTAAGTGACATGCATCCTATGATCTAATTTCAATGAGAATCCTAAATGTGTATCTTGATTTATTAATTTGTCTGGATTCAATCTAAGTGAAAGTTCTCCTAGAATTCTAATTTCATGGAAAGTCCTAAGTGATTTGATTAAGTATTTACAAGAAAATTAATATACAAAACACCACAATTTGTTGTGGTGCCGACTCGCGGGTGGTATGCCATCAGACATCCAAGCTGCCTACGTACCCAAGCCTCACTGGGATCAGAGTCGACGTAGTTCGGTGCACCTAAGCTAAGCTACTTATGCCTAACTCAACTAGGACACCGACCTAGACGGGATTGACTGTTTCAACAGTTTTAGGAGAAGTTATTTAATTCAAGTTGAGGATTTTATTATCTTAGGATTTCATCTAAGATGCTATATGATTCTCATCTAAATGCAAATGGTCCCTTAGACTAATGCAGGTTTGCCTACATCCTAGTTTACTAGGCTTGTCCTAGGGATAGATTGGGTGACTAGTGTAACTAGACCTATGGCACGGTTGCTATACATAGCAAACGTCCGTGATGAGGCTGGACTCCTAACTCTAGGACTCCCTAAAACCTAAGACTCCCTAAAACTTAGGACACGACACGACACCGGTGTTCCTAAATTGGGCTCTAAGGGTCCTTACGACGGAAACCGTAATCCAACGGTTCCGAGAGACACGAGGTGAATCGATTTCAGTTCTTGAGGTTAGTGAAAAAAGGGATGGAAGAGATGATGAAATAGTGTGAGGGAATGAGAAAGATAGAGAAAGGTGCGACTGAACTTGGGAGTGCCAAATTGCCTACGTACCCCGCGATGGGGATCAAGCCACACGTAATTCCGCTGGGGAGGTTACTTGGATTTTGGAAAACAGAATTGGTATTTGGATCAGGAATCGGGTTTGTATTTGAGCATTGGACTTGAGATTCAGAAACATTGATTTATCAATGGGATTTTGGAATTGGGAATTTGCATCAAAGAATTGAGCATATAGGAATCATCAAGGGTTTGAATTTTGGGAATTCAAAATGGGCGGGCTTATGAGATTCGGCCAAATGGATTCAGACATGCGACTCAGATTGTGTTGGGATATGACTTGGTTAGGCAAAAGGGAGGAAGTTCTATTAGGTGTAAACGGGCATTAGTAGAATAGGGGAATGACTCGGTTGTGACATGGAAGGCCGCCACTTGGTCGAATGCGACTCGGTTGCATTGGGATGGGTTGATTAAGGAATTGGATTGAGTCAACTAAGGGGAGAGTCCAATCGGTTAAAGAGGTTGAGCATACTCGACTAGAGAGTTGGGTCAACTCGACTAGGGAGGTTGGCTAGAGTTGACTCAGTTGAGCTGGGTTGGGATCCCACTTGGTTGGATTGTATTGGGGCGATTTGACTTAAGCTGCAGGTGGCCTGGCTGGGTTAGATTTAATGTAACCAGATTTATGGATAAATGGTGTGCCTCAGTGAGTGGACAAAGGTATGGCTTGGGTTGATGTGACTCGGTTATAGGGTTTAAGGCTTATGGGTATGGGGTTTAGTGAGTTGGGTCTAAGTTAGGAGCAAATCCGAGACTAGCCATGGTCTAACCAGGAGGAAGCAGGGTACAAACCAGGGTGCGGACCAGGGTGCACCAGGGTGCGAACCAGCAGGGAACCAGGGTGCGAACCAGCAGGGGAACCAGGGTGCAACCAGCAGGGAACCTGGGTGCAACCAGCAGCGAACCTGGGTGCAACCAGGGTCTAACCAGAGTGCAAACCAGCAGGGAACCAGGGTGCGAACCAGTATCGAACCTGGGTGCAACCAGCAACGAACCTGGGTGCAACCAGGGTCTAACCAGAGGCTAACCAGGGGGAACCAGGGTGTGAACCAGGGTACGAACCAGAGTACAACCAGGGGCTGGCCAGGGTGCGAACCAGGGTGCGAATTAGTAGGGAACCAGAGTGCGAACCAGCAGGGAACCAGGGTGCGAACCAGCAGGGAACCAGGGTGCAACCAGTATCGAACCTGGGTGCAACCAGCAGCGAACCTGGGTGCAACCAGGAGCTAACCAGAGGCTAACCAGGGGGAACCAGGGTGTGAACCATTAGGGAAAAATAAAAATGAAGATCAGATGGGTTAAGAGAAGAGGGAAACATGTATAACTTCAAAGTCTACCATCAAGAAGAATATGAGTAAAGATTGATCCTAGATGCTTCCTAACATGGTTTTTCTTTTAAAGTAAAAGATATGCATGAAAACAGACCCTACATAAAATTGAAATAAATGCCTACCTCTTTGAAAACCCACTTTGTGTTTGATTTTTCTTTGATGTTAATTCCTTGAAGATGATTCCTTGCTTGATAATGACCGCTTTTGATATATATCACCCAACGTATAAAATCACCCGATCCGGCAAGGATGGCCGAACCCTTGAAGAGATGAGGGAGAGGGATGAGTTTTCTAAGAGAGGGGTTCTTTTTTTTCTTCTCTTCTTCCTTCTTTTGGATGGTGGGATGAGAGGGTATTTATAGGAGAATGGGATAGGAGGTTAGGTGAGGTTAGGTGAGGTTAGGTGAGGTTAGGTAAGGTTAGGTGAGGTTAGGTGGTTAGGTGAGGTTAGGTGAGGTTAGGTGAGGTTTGGATGGTTAGGATGAGAGGAGAGGTTAGGTGAGGTTAGGTGAGGTTTGGATGGTTAGGATGAGAGGAGAGGTTAGGTGATTTTGGATGGTTAGACCCAGGTCAAGATCTGCCATTGATCTAACGATTTACGGAAATCGGGTCTCGGAATGGAATCAGGGTCCGGGCTATGAAGTGACCCTAGCTTATTTTGTCCCGATTGATGATCCGTAAAGTCAGATCAAGATATTAATGACCTAAAACATATAAATCAATGATAGAGGGGGTTCTCACATGGATTTAACACACTAAATTCACCAATCAGGGTATTTTTCAATTTTTCGGATCTAATCATCTCACCAGGTACATCTCTTTATCATTTTGTTTTTTCAAAAAATTTGAGGATGCATACTTTACCAATGAAATTCTACGGATCAATATATTAGGTTATTGTTGGTTAAAGTAAGGCAAAATGTGGGTGTCTACAGATGCCCCTCTTTGGTAGAGACGACGTAGTCATCGAATACCAAAGTCAAAATGACAGAACCATTTTGCGTAGCTTTAATCGACAAAGAACCCCCTAAACACAATGCAACCTAATATAATGCAAGACCTTAGATGAAATCCTAGAATTGGAATGCAATAAAACAAACCCGCTGCGGTGCCGCTGGCAACGAGAGAAATGGGATACCATTTTCAAATGGATTTTCGGAGGGCAAGGAATATCGCTTTTGAACAGCTTCAGAGGAAGTGAGACGTCATTTTCAAATGGTCTCAGAGAGAATAATGGATGACTTTTGAAAGATTCTTAATGAAAACGCAGCATCATTTTTGAATGGGCTTGGGCAAGATGAAATACCGTATTTATACGGATTCGAAGGAAATGAGACATCATAGTTGTATGATGTTCAAAGGGTATAAGAGACCATAGTTGTATGGACTCGAAGAGAATGAAATACCGTATTTGTACGGATTCCAAGGAAATGAGACATCATAGTTGTATGATGTTCAAAGGGGATAAGAGATCATAGTTGTATGGACTCGAAGAGAATGAAATACCGTATTTGTACGGATTCCAAGGAAATGAGACATCATAGTTGTATGATGTTCAAAGAGGATAAGAGACTATAGTTGTATGGACTCGAAGAGAATGAAATACCGTATTTGTACGGATTCCAAGGAAATGAGACATCATAGTTGTATGATGTTCAAAGGGGATAAGAGACCATAGTTGTATGGACTTGAAGAGAATGAAATACCGTATTTGTACGGATTCCAAGGAAATGAGACATCATAGATGTATGATGTTCAAAGAGGATAAGAGACCATAGTTGTATGGTCTCGAAGAAAAGAGGCACCGTTCTCAAACGGGCTCGAAGAATTTAGAGATTTTTCATAGGATTGGATTTATTATTATTTTTTTGAATCGGGGATTGGATTTGATGAATTTTTTTTTAATTTATTTTTTTTTAATTTTATTTTTGGGAAATGAAACATCATAGTTGTATGATGTTCAAAGGGGATAAGAGACCATAGTTGTATGGACTCGAAGAGAATGAAATACCATATTTGTACGGATTCCAAGGAAATGAGACATCATAGTTGTATGATGTTCAAAGGGGATAAGAGACCATAGTTGTATGAACTCGGAGAGAATGAAATACCGTATTTGTACGGATTCCAAGGGAATGGGACATCATAGTTGTATGATGTTCAAAAGGGGATAAGAGACCATAGTTGTATGGACTCGAAGAGAATGAAATACCGTATTTGTACAGATTCCAAGGGAATGAGACATCATAGTTGTATGATGTTCAGAGAGTATAAGAGACCATAGTTGTATGGACTCGAAGAGAATGAAATACCGTATTTGTACGGATTCCAAGGAAATGAGACATCATAGATGTATGATGTTCAAAGAGGATAAGAGACCATAGTTGTATGGACTCGAAGAAAAGAGGCACCGTTCACAAACGGGCTCAAGGAGAAGACGAGACCATTCACAAATGGATTCGAGAAATGAGGCACCGTTCACAAACGGGCTCAAAGAGGACACGAGACCATTCACAAATGGACTCAGAAAATGAGGCACCGTTCACAAACGGGCTCAAAGAGGACACGAGACCATTCACAAATGGACTCAGAAAATGAGGCACCGTTCACAAACGGGCTCAAGGAGAAGATGAGACCATTCACAACTGGACTCAGAGAATGAGACACCGTTCACAAACGGGTTCAAGGAGAAGACGAGACCATTCACAAATGGACTCGAGAAATGAGGCCCCGTTCAAAAACGGGCTCGAAGAATTTAGATATTTTTTATGAACTTGAATTTGACGTAGGATTGGATTTTTTTTTTTTTAATTAAGGATTTGGATTTGATAAATTTTTTTATTTTTGGAAAATGAGGTACCGTCCGCAAACGGGCTCAAGGAGAAGATGAGACCATTCACAAATGGACTCGAGAAATGAGGCACCCTTCACAAACGGGCTCAAAGAGGACACGAGACCATTCACAAATGGACTCAGAAAATGAGGCACCGTTCACAAACGGGCTCAAGGAGAAGATGAGATCATTCACAAATGAACTCGAGAAATGAGGCGCCGTTCACAAACGGGCTCAAGGAGAACACGAGACCATTCACAAATGAACTCGAGAAATGAGGCGCCGTTCACAAACGGGCTCAAGGAGAACACGAGACCATTCACAAATGAACTCGAGAAATGAGGCGCCGTTCACAAACGGGCTCAAGGAGAACACGAGACCATTCACAAATGGACTCAGAAAATGGGACACCGTTTACAAACGGGTTCAAGGAGAAGACGAGACCATTCACAAATGAACTCGAGAAATGAGGCGCCGTTCACAAACGGGCTCAAGGAGAACACGAGACCATTCACAAATGGACTCGAGAAATGAGGCACCGTTCACAAACAGGCTCAAGGAGAACACGAGACCATTCACAAATGGACTCAGAAAATGGGACACCGTTTACAAACGGGTTCAAGGAGAAGACGAGACCATTCACAAATGAACTCGAGAAATGAGGCGCCGTTCACAAACGGGCTCAAGGAGAACATGAGACCATTCACAAATGGACTCGGAAAAAGGAGACACCGTTCACAAACGGGTTCAAGGAGAAGACGAGACCATTTACAAATGGACTCGAGAAAAGAGGCACCGTTCACAAACGGGCTCAAAGAAACAAGAGAATTTTTATGAACTTGAATTTGTCGTAGGATTGGATTTTTTTGAATTAAGGATTTGGATTTGATAAATTTTTTATTTTTGGGAAATGAGGTACCGTCCGTAAACGGGCTCAAGGAGAAGACGAGACCATTCACAAATGGACTCGAGAAATGGGGCACCTTTCACAAAAGGGCTCAAAGAGGACATGAGATTTTTCGTAGGATTGGATTTTTTTTTGAAGTAAGGATTTGGATTTGCTAAATTTTTTATTTTTGGGAAATGAGGTACCGTCCGCAAACGGGCTCAAGGAGAAGACGAGACCATTCACAAATGGCCTCGAGAAAAGAGGCACCGTTCACAAACGGACTCAAAGAGGACATGAGATTTTTCGTAGGATTGGATTTTTTTTTAGTTAAGGATTTGGATTTGATAATTTTTTATTTTTGGGAGATGAGGTACCGTCCGCAAACGGGCTCACGGAGAAGACGAGACCATTCACAAATGGCCTCGAGAAAAGAGGCGTCGTTCACAAACGGGCTCAAAGAGGACATGAGATTTTTCGTAGGATTTGAATTTGACGTAAGATTGGATTTGTTTTTTTTTTTTTTTTGAATTGGGATTTGATTTGATGAATTTTTATTATTTTTATTTTTATTTTTGTATTTTTGGGAAATGTGGCACCGTCCGCAAACGGGCTCATGGAGAAGATGAGACCATTCACAAATGGCCTCGAGAAAAGAGGCACCGTTCACAAATGGGCTCGAAGAATTTAGAGGTTTTCATGAATTTGAATTTGACGTAGAATTGGATTTGATGAATTTTAGATTTTTTTTTTTTTGAACTCAATGAAATCGGGGACATTATAGATCGTGCCCAGTAAAGATATTGGAAACCAAGACTTTGACGAATGATGAGACGACCAACCTTATGAACGAAGAACCATTAGTAACAAGAATGGATTAGGAACACTTTTATGAAACTTCAACAAGATTTTTCTCAATGAGACTGTTGGTCTTGTCTTCTGGGGATTTTGATAACTGAAACCTTGAACAAGACAGTTGAGATTGGTAATTTAGAACAATGGCTCTCTTGGATATAATCATGGAAAAGTGGGATTTGCCTCTTGACAGGTGTTTAGATAAACATTTCTTGACCAGGATAGTATTTAACAACTGGAAGGAGATTCCGAATTTTAATGGTTCATCTTTCTGAGAAATTGGCTCAACCACCATTGCATCTGGGGCTCTTCCAAGCTTAAGGTGCCTTCCTGGGGTATGATCTTTTTACGAAAGTTGGGCTTTCTGATGTTTCTACTTCTGAACTCTTCTGAGTTGATCTTCTTTGAAATGTAGCTGTTTGACTAGATTCTCGAACTCCTTCATACGATCGCAGGGAGCTGACGAGGCTGGGCCTTCTTCACCGAGACAGTTGCATCATTTGGACACCAGGACGACGATTGACTCTTTCTAAAGAGAAAACTTAGATAAAATGCACTACTCAAAAGATTGAGCAGCTCTGAAGGAGTGAACATAGAATGAAAAAGATTGACTGACTACACTGACAGACACAGTAATACTTCTGACTTAGTTAATATTTTATTTGGTAAGTCTATCCTTTCAAGGAATGTTTTTTTTCAATTGGTGCACATGGGACTTCTTCCTTGAAACAGTAATGCCTCAAGGATTTAATTACGCCCCTTAAGATTGCTTAGCTTCAATGCCTCCAGTTTTGAGGATGTCACTTGAATTTGCTTGAACTTCAGTTGATCTTCAGTCTTGATACCGGCTGTAGCCTTCTTATACTGATTCTCTTACCGTGACCAAGTCACCTTTTTGGGGTTTTTAACTTGGCGGACCGTGCTAGCCTTAACTTTTGCCTGAATCGCCTTTCTAGGTTTTCGATTCAGCAGGCTGTCCCCTTAGCTTTTGCCTAAGCCGTCCTTTCGGGTTTTCAACTTAGCAGGGGAATGATCTTAAATTTTGCCTAAACCGCCTTTTCAGGTTTTCAGTCTAGCAGATCTTCAAACTCCGTTCTTTTTCTTATTCATCATTTTTTTTTCTTATCGTGTCTCGAGACCTAGATCATTAGTTCTGAACATCGGGAGGACTTCATAGGTAGGATAGGGCTTTACAAAGAATGGCTTAAGGCTCGACAAAGATTTCGACCGAACCTATGAACAGGTTGCCTACATATCCCCATGTAGGAATCAGGTCGTGTGTAATTCAGGGCGAATGCCCCTAGTTTGAAGATAAATTGTTTGAAGGTTAATTGATTTTTCCTTTTTTTCGTTCTTTCTGGAATGATTGACTTCTCTTCTGTTGGAACTTGTCCCTCTTCTTTTTTTCTGAAACGATTGAATTTCTTTTCTTTTTTTCTTTGAATCGTCCGAACTCGGTTTAACCGAGCTGCCTACGTACCCCAGTGTAGGGATCAGGTCTCGCGTAGTTCGGGGAAATGCCCCTGGTTTGATGGGTTTTCAAGAAAATTTTATTCAGGCTCGAAGGGTTTGCAAACCGGTATTCTTTTGACATTGGTTCTGATTTTGGGATTTATTCGGCCAAAGGGGGCCTTCCGATGTTCAGATTGGCTAGAGTCCGTCTGGTACTGATTATTTTTTTCTTTTTTGTTTTGTTTTGTTTTTTTTTTTACGGAGTTTGACGGCATTTCCAGGTAAGAGATAATGGATCTTCTTCTTCCAAGATTCTAAAGTGTGCTTTCGACTTTCATAGAGCGAAACTTGTTCTTTGACATCCTCCATCTATGGATTCGTTCTGATGATCACTTTTCAATGCTTGCTCTTGAACTTCTTATCTTGAATTTGTTGGCTTTATGTTATGAATTTGAGAACCAAGGTCATTAATTGGAAATATGAAAGTTGTTTCCACTCTATGCCCCTTGTATAGCATATATCTTCTCACTTTCTTCATTTTCTTTGAGCTTTCCAACTATGTCTTGCCCCTGGTATCGGTTGTAGCTTTTCTAGACAATCATCTTATTCTTGAAATAATTTTATCAATTCTTCACACTCTTCAGAGGGTAATGTATTTTCAATCGGCATTTACTGAATCAAAGTTTCAGTGCCAGCGTTTACCACTTCAATTTCATTTTTGAAAAGCTGGGATTGGCGCTCCTCCTCTTGTTCAAGTAATTGCTGTGACTCAAGTGGAGTTTCGTCAATTTTGTCCTCATTTGAGGAGGGAGTCTTATTTTAAGATCAGAAGCACACTTAAGAAACAAACACAAGTGAATTATTGGACACGACCTATCCTGAACATGCTCAGGATTCACAACTCTAAATAAAAAAGAGAGATGACTTGCCTGGACTAGGCATTGACCTTGAAATGTAAGACCGGACTCAACAATTGTACTGACCATGATGACTGATTCGCATAGGGGAATGCCCCTAGTTCAAGGATTATGATAGTGAACTCTGAAGGACTTAGCAAAATATTCTTGAAAAAGGTTGCCCTTAGAGTAAGAAAGGACTAAGGGTACAAGTAAGATTGGATCATCTGGACCAGGCATGATCAGATCATGAGATTGCATAATCGAAAGATTGTGAGATTCTGCTCCTGCCAGTTAGGGGATGGCATGAAGATACGATCGAATTGTATGACAGAAGAATGAAAGACGCACGATCAAGAGATTAGATGAGATAGGATAAGATTGCTTTCAACGGATAGATCATGAATGACTAATCCTATGAGATCTTTGGAAATGATGGGATTTATATCCTAACCCCAAAGGGAAAGTTTTTAATCTTCACACATTTTAACAGTGTTACCTGAGGGAATCAACCCTAATCCTAGTCTAGCGGAGTGGAGAGAGGATCTCGACTCATGACTTTGTTCGTGTATCTAAGGACCGATCGTAGCCATTGGAAGATGGACTACGGCCTAATCTAGACACAAATAGGTAGGATATCCTAAACTAGGCTCACACACGTGATGCACATGTGTTCGTATACTACATGCATGTGTGGGTTAATCTAGGGGTAAGGCCAAGAGTTCCCTTAGCGCGAATCCATGTTCGATATACTGTACCAGTGTCCGGCGTATCAGTACGTGAACAAGAGATCCGTTTACGTACCATAAAGGTACTAGGCTAAGGGTGGAATGCTTCTCTAGCACAGAGGCACCAGGTGATGAAATCCCAGTCAACCATGCTAGATAACACTCCGGGTTCCTAAAATAGGATGTGTGTGCACGTGAGATGCAAGGGTTTAGATGCAAGTGATTTAAGTGTATGCAATATGTTTGCGCAATCTACGATGCCTTCAGGTTTTGTTAGATTAAGTTCAAGTAAAATGTGATGAGAAAATAAAACAAGACAAACTAATCTAACAAGTATAGAGTTTTTATGAGCCAGTTAAATTAAATTCAAATGAATTATCTTTTGAAATTTTAATGAAGTTAGGTGATCCCCAGCAGAGTCGCCAGACTGTGGTACCCTGATCCCGCGAGAGGGGTGTGGGGCGCGAGCCGCCGCTCTCTCTCTCTTGGTCTCTCGTATCCACGCGATTGGCGTGTGCATTTTATTATTGATTTGAATTAATCTTTCCTGTGAACTTGGGATCACTAAGGCAATCCGAATTCCACACGAAAGAGACTGACAGAGTCGCCACCTAGATGTGGGATCTAGGACCCGTAATTAACCAGAAATCTAGACTCGCTACCTGGTTACGAGAATGGAAGGTATGGGGAGTTATCCACCACATGCACCATTCTTGCCCGATAATCGGTCTTCGATTCCAAAAGCTAACTCTTTTAAATTTATTTTAAATGGCTCATTCAACTCTATGTTAATGTGCGAACTAAGTGACATGCATCCTATGATCTAATTTCAATGAGAATCCTAAATGTGTATCTTGATTTATTAATTTGTCTGGATTCAATCTAAGTGAAAGTTCTCCTAGAATTCTAATTTCATGGAAAGTCCTAAGTGATTTGATTAAGTATTTACAAGAAAATTAATATACAAAACACCACAATTTGTTGTGGTGCCGACTCGCGGGTGGTATGCCATCAGACATCCAAGCTGCCTACGTACCCAAGCCTCACTGGGATCAGAGTCGACGTAGTTCGGTGCACCTAAGCTAAGCTACTTATGCCTAACTCAACTAGGACACCGACCTAGACGGGATTGACTGTTTCAACAGTTTTAGGAGAAGTTATTTAATTCAAGTTGAGGATTTTATTATCTTAGGATTTCATCTAAGATGCTATATGATTCTCATCTAAATGCAAATGGTCCCTTAGACTAATGCAGGTTTGCCTACATCCTAGTTTACTAGGCTTGTCCTAGGGAAAGATTGGGTGACTAGTGTAACTAGACCTATGGCACGGTTGCTATACATAGCAAACGTCCGTGATGAGGCTGGACTCCTAACTCTAGGACTCCCTAAAACCTAAGACTCCCTAAAACTTAGGACACGACACGACACCGGTGTTCCTAAATTGGGCTCTAAGGGTCCTTACGACGGAAACCGTAATCCAACGGTTCCGAGAGACACGAGGTGAATCGATTTCAGTTCTTGAGGTTAGTGAAAAAAGGGATGGAAGAGATGATGAAATAGTGTGAGGGAATGAGAAAGATAGAGAAAGGTGCGACTGAACTTGGGAGTGCCAAATTGCCTACGTACCCCGCGATGGGGATCAAGCCACACGTAGTTCCGCTGGGGAGGTTACTTGGATTTTGGAAAACAGAATTGGTATTTGGATCAGGAATCGGGTTTGTATTTGAGCATTGGACTTGAGATTCAGAAACATTGATTTATCAATGGGATTTTGGAATTGGGAATTTGCATCAAAGAATTGAGCATATAGGAATCATCAAGGGTTTGAATTTTGGGAATTCAAAATGGGCGGGCTTATGAGATTCGGCCAAATGGATTCAGACATGCGACTCAGATTGTGTTGGGATATGACTTGGTTAGGCAAAAGGGAGGAAGTTCTATTAGGTGTAAACGGGCATTAGTAGAATAGGGGAATGACTCGGTTGTGACATGGAAGGCCGCCACTTGGTCGAATGCGACTCGGTTGCATTGGGATGGGTTGATTAAGGAATTGGATTGAGTCAACTAAGGGGAGAGTCCAATCGGTTAAAGAGGTTGAGCATACTCGACTAGAGAGTTGGGTCAACTCGACTAGGGAGGTTGGCTAGAGTTGACTCAGTTGAGCTGGGTTGGGATCCCACTTGGTTGGATTGTATTGGGGCGATTTGACTTAAGCTGCAGGTGGCCTGGCTGGGTTAGATTTAATGTAACCAGATTTATGGATAAATGGTGTGCCTCAGTGAGTGGACAAAGGTATGGCTTGGGTTGATGTGACTCGGTTATAGGGTTTAAGGCTTATGGGTATGGGGTTTAGTGAGTTGGGTCTAAGTTAGGAGCAAATCCGAGACTAGCCATGGTCTAACCAGGAGGAAGCAGGGTACAAACCAGGGTGCGGACCAGGGTGCACCAGGGTGCGAACCAGCAGGGAACCAGGGTGCGAACCAGCAGGGGAACCAGGGTGCAACCAGCAGGGAACCTGGGTGCAACCAGCAGCGAACCTGGGTGCAACCAGGGTCTAACCAGAGTGCAAACCAGCAGGGAACCAGGGTGCGAACCAGTATCGAACCTGGGTGCAACCAGCAACGAACCTGGGTGCAACCAGGGTCTAACCAGAGGCTAACCAGGGGGAACCAGGGTGTGAACCAGGGTACGAACCAGAGTACAACCAGGGGCTGGCCAGGGTGCGAACCAGGGTGCGAATTAGTAGGGAACCAGAGTGCGAACCAGCAGGGAACCAGGGTGCGAACCAGCAGGGAACCAGGGTGCAACCAGTATCGAACCTGGGTGCAACCAGCAGCGAACCTGGGTGCAACCAGGAGCTAACCAGAGGCTAACCAGGGGGAACCAGGGTGTGAACCATTAGGGAAAAATAAAAATGAAGATCAGATGGGTTAAGAGAAGAGGGAAACATGTATAACTTCAAAGTCTACCATCAAGAAGAATATGAGTAAAGATTGATCCTAGATGCTTCCTAACATGGTTTTTCTTTTAAAGTAAAAGATATGCATGAAAACAGACCCTACATAAAATTGAAATAAATGCCTACCTCTTTGAAAACCCACTTTGTGTTTGATTTTTCTTTGATGTTAATTCCTTGAAGATGATTCCTTGCTTGATAATGACCGCTTTTGATATATATCACCCAACGTATAAAATCACCCGATCCGGCAAGGATGGCCGAACCCTTGAAGAGATGAGGGAGAGGGATGAGTTTTCTAAGAGAGGGGTTCTTTTTTTTCTTCTCTTCTTCCTTCTTTTGGATGGTGGGATGAGAGGGTATTTATAGGAGAATGGGATAGGAGGTTAGGTGAGGTTAGGTGAGGTTAGGTGAGGTTAGGTAAGGTTAGGTGAGGTTAGGTGGTTAGGTGAGGTTAGGTGAGGTTAGGTGAGGTTTGGATGGTTAGGATGAGAGGAGAGGTTAGGTGAGGTTAGGTGAGGTTTGGATGGTTAGGATGAGAGGAGAGGTTAGGTGATTTTGGATGGTTAGACCCAGGTCAAGATCTGCCATTGATCTAACGATTTACGGAAATCGGGTCTCGGAATGGAATCAGGGTCCGGGCTATGAAGTGACCCTAGCTTATTTTGTCCCGATTGATGATCCGTAAAGTCAGATCAAGATATTAATGACCTAAAACATATAAATCAATGATAGAGGGGGTTCTCACATGGATTTAACACACTAAATTCACCAATCAGGGTATTTTTCAATTTTTCGGATCTAATCATCTCACCAGGTACATCTCTTTATCATTTTGTTTTTTCAAAAAATTTGAGGATGCATACTTTACCAATGAAATTCTACGGATCAATATATTAGGTTATTGTTGGTTAAAGTAAGGCAAAATGTGGGTGTCTACACATGCATAATGTAAGGAGGGTGAAAATATCATCGCCCTTCTTTTTTCGGTACAGATTGCGCTTTCTAATTTTTCTTACACCCGGTCACTTTATCAGAGATACATAAATTATATTTAAAATAATTTAATCAAGAGGAAAGTGTTTTTGAGCTCGCGATAAAAAAAAAAACTCATGTGACCCCAAAAATTTTTGGGGTCATCCAAAGCATTCATTTTAAAAGCCCTTACATGGATAGGGTGCCTGCAAAAACTCAAGTCCATAGGACCATCCTAGCCCTTCCATTTGTGGAGGGAAAAAATGGGCAGATCTGTAGAGAAACAATATATGTCCATTTTCCCCTCCAATTTTGAATGGGTTAGGATGATCCTATGGTCCTAATTTTTGGCACACACCCTATCCATGTAAGAGCCTTTCAAATGAATGATTTGGATAACCTAATTTTTGGTACACACCCACATGAGTTTTAAAGATATTTGACTGTTTACCTCCTTGACTTTGATTATTTTCTTCCCTTTCTCATCTTGTAGTTGTTTCTTTGCTTTCTTGACTTCCTTTGTTGTGTCCCCTTTTTACTCTTTAATAAAATTTCATCATTTAAAAAAATATTCTTGGGGAAAAAATTCAAGGTCAAGTCAATTTGTAATTTTCTTTTAAGACATGGAAAACTTTCGATTTTGGAAAATAACTTTTATGCAAAAATGAATTTTCAAAATTCTGAAAATTTTATTTTTTAGGCTCTGTTTCTTTGAACATAAAATGAGCATAAAACAAATTTTACACCTAGTTTTTAGTGGAAAAAAATTAACATAATAATTGCTTCACACCCATTTTATACAAAAGGAAACAAGGCCTTGAGGAAAAAAATTTCAATAAAAATTCCTTATAGATAAAACTTTCCATAGAGAGAATTTCACCTCACCACCACCAACGGCATGTTTGGCTACCATGAATTTTATTTTATTTTTTTTGTAGGAATATTAGCTTACCCAATGGTGAGGGAGGGTCAGGGTGGGAAGGGATGACTGAGAAGGGGAGCCTCAAAAATAAGGAAACAAACAACTCAACCCAAAATGTGATTGATTTTTCCTTGTCTTTCAGCCACTTTTTACCCTCTACTCATTCGTGCCCTCTGAAATCTCTCGAACTCGTACCCGCCCTACCGCTCCGTCCCCCCTTTGAGAAACTAATTTATCATGAAAAAAATTCAAGGTTGCCAAACACGGCCTAAGACTATGTTTGTTTGATATTATGTCAACTGATTGTGAGTCCAAAACCAATTATTGGACTCGAGATTAAACATAAATTTGAGTCCAATAATTGGTTTTGGACTCGCAATCGGTTGGCATAATCGTAAACGGACAGGGCCTAATGTGTCCAAAACTGATTATTGAACTCAAAATTAAAGGTCAATTATGAGTCCAGTAATCAGTTTGATTCTCAATCAATTCTTAAAATCCAAAGGCCCTGTTCGTTTTAGATTGTGAGATAAAGGACTATAAAAATTAAAAGTTTAGCTTCTTTAGCAGAGCTCTTGATCGGGTGTTCTCAACAGCATCTGTCTGGGCTTATCGCTGCCAATCAAATCAACAGTTTTGATCACTTACACAGAGAAGTGATATATTCACTCCCTTTAATTCCCCGGGCCACTCCCTCTAGCATATTTAAGACCAAGATTTTCAGTTTCGGAGGTAATTTCGAGGGTAACCGAAACCGAAACCGAAATTTTCGCCAAAATTCAGTAAAGGCGCTCGCTCAAAATGTCGTCCTTTTGGGCCAAAATTTCGGCTGAAATTCTGTAAAGGGATCAAAATTTCGCCGAATTTAATATTTCGACCAAAATTTGGTCCACTTCGGAAATTTCGGTTTCGGAGCGTTTCAGTTTCGGTCCTCACCGAAATCCAAAATTTCAGTCCGAAATTTCGGATTTCAACTAAAATTTAAAACCTTGTTTAAGACTACTCTTTTTACACTAAAAGAAGTGGCCCAGAAAAATGGGGTGAATATATCATTTCCCCTTGAATATGTCAGAAGCTAGACCAAATAAGTGTCGTTTAGGAAGGAACATAATTACATAAAAGTGAGTTTCTTCACAAGATTTTTCTTATCTTATATGCAACATAAAAATGCATGGGAAATCTATTCACTTCCTTCCAAGCAAGTAAAGTCCAAAACTTCAACTAAAGAGGGTGCCATAATTATCACTTACAAAACCAAATCAAACTCTGGGATCTGCTTGATCATTTTCATTCATGAAATTTGGAAGTCTGCATAAAGGAAAAGAAATCAAAATTGACTGAAAATTGATGCTTATATCTAAATAAATTAATAAGCACAAGGAGTTCTGCTGACAATCTGCATCCAAGAAGCAATATGGGCAAAAAATTCCAGCAATGTCATTAATTATTTATCGATCTCCCAAATGATACCACCATCCTCTGCAATGCCAAGAAAGATAGCTTAAAACTTTGCCCCTAAGAACTGCAAGAATATATAACTAAATGCAACAGAGAATTAACAATCCTGTTGCGAAACAACCAATTACTCCAAAAGCTTAAGCTGTTAGAGTTGTGTTATTTAATCATTTATACTCCAACACTACGCCTCACGTGAGGCCCCTCCTTTTCTGGGTTGGCTGTACACGTGGATATTTTATCAAGGGGATTTTGGGTTTTGAACCCAAGATCTGCCGTGAGGCAATAGCTCTGATACCATGTGAAACAACCAATTACTCCAAAAGCATAAGCTGTTAGAGTTGGTGTTATTTAATCATTTATACTTTAACACCTATGTAATCCATGAATGCTCCACTTTTTTTTATTTTGTTAATTTCAGTTATCAGTCAGTTAGTAAACAAAAAGTACATATGCTAGTGACGATATGCAACACACCTCGGATTTTTTTGTTAATCCAAACTTCAACTAGCATCCCAGCGCCAACTCCTGCAGCACAGATTGCCCCATAGATGGCGATGGTGGAGGGTAGGGATCTTCGAGGAAGAAAATAGTAATCTGGGACTTGCCTAACCTTTCTTGGAAGCCGCTTTTTAGGGATTACTCCACTAGATTCATCGGCTACATGATTGCCCAAGGTTTTCCAATCCATGCCTTTTAACATGTCTTTAGAGTCCTCAGTTCCCATGGCAAAAAGCCACTAGGTATTGGATCCTACAAAGGAAGATGCAAATTTGAAGTGAAAGTAGTATTAACAAATTCACAAAAAAGGAGGAACAATATAGTTTAAGATAAACATATGAAAGGATGATACGCAAAGAACAGAAAACTGTATTTTGATTATTTTAAAAGGATGAAGCACATAGGCACTTATGGGGGTGACCTCCATTTGGCTGTCATGGCCCAGACTTGAGCCAGACTGTCAGAGCTAGGTTGTGTCTTGGTCATGATCCCACTAAGGGCCTATTTGGTTGGCAGGAAAGATTTTGACAACCCATATGTATAATAATCATGTGTCTCGGACCCCATATGTCTACTAATTATGGATCTATTAATAAGGCCAAGAACCAACCGTTAGCGGGGCTAAGATGGACAATCCAACTACCTAAAACCAATTGGCCACACATCTATAGTAGTGAGTTATATACTATTGAGGCCGAGGCTTACATAGAAGGCCTAATAGCAAAAAAAATGGACCCACATGTATAATAATCAGTGATCTGTTAGTGGGGCTAAGATGGAGGGCCCAATGCCCAAAATCCAGTAGGACCACTTGTAAACTAATGAGTGCTCTAGTAGTGGATAACAAGCATAGCATTACTAAGAAAATGTCAACCAAAAAAATTTAACTTCAATACTTTCCTGAAATTTTTATCACATCGGACCCCCCATTCATTACAAGTTACAAGATAAAAATATAATATGATAATATAACAAGTTATTAGAAATAAGCATAACATCATGCACATTTTTGAAGCTCCTCTAGCATCATTACTGCTTTGGAATCCTTTTTTCATGAAGGGCAGTGCATTAATAAAATATAGAGGGAAGTGTACAAACTGACCGAGAAGGTTAGCAAAGAAGAAACTAAGAGCTACGAAATAACAAGGAAATCAACAAACAAAGCCTTCACGGGTGGGGGGGAGAGAATAAAAAAGTTCAAGCTCCCTCCCTTCTAGAAACTCCTCCTCTAGCCAATCTATCGGCATCCGAATTAGCCGATCTTTTCACGTGTTGGAAGGATACTTCTAACCCCTCAACACGATCCATGATCTAATCAATCCAGCAGGAAAACCCTCCATGGGAACGAGCAGCTCCCCTTCCCCCATCAGATCACATTGAGGGAGTCTCCCTCCACAATCACTCTAGCCGTGGCGGACGACTCCATAAACCTAATGCCTTGAAGAACAGCACTGATCTCCGCTTCATTTGAGTCTGCAATCCCGATAGGACCTGAGAAGGCCCACAATGTTGCACCTTCCTCATCTCATAGAAGGCCACCCACACCTGCGGGGCCGGGGTTTCCCAAGCTAGATCCGTCGAAGTTTAGCTTGAAGAAACCCCACAGAGGAGGAGCCCATCTTGCAGTCACGTGCTCTATATGGTCTCCACCTGAGCACACTATTTTCAGACCATGCCATAGGTCATACGCAAAAACAAATAACTGGGGAGGGCCCTAATCCAAGATACGGTCAACGCAAATTACGCAATGACCTTCGTAAAGATAAATTGAGAACTTTTAGCCACAACACTATCGCATTTCTTTCTTTCCACAATACCCAGATTGTCGCCAGTAATGGCACCTGCATAGTAGGTGTCAACGCAACGATTGCTTTGGAATCTTAGAAACCGATCATCCCCCATAATCACCAACTATTTGTTGCAGTGGCCATTGTTTCCTCAATACCTACAGCATAGGGCTCTGTAGCATAGCAATGAGACTATTAGTAAGAGAGGACAATAGTCTGCCACCCTTTTGAGGTGTTTGGGCCTCCAATATAGGCTTCAAAAGCCTGACTGTGTAGTGGTCACACATAGGAGTGCTTGATGCAGTAATATTATGGAGTGTATGTAGACAGTAGACTCCACATTGTGGATTACACCAAATATGGATGACGGATGGGCCCACTGCAGTGTTGAAACTCATGGGTTTATAGGCATTCAACTTAAAACAGCAGGGAAAATAATGACAGAAGAGAGGTTTTACAGGGCACACTGTGTGTTAAGAAAGGACTATGGACAGTCGGACACAGTCATTTCATGTGGATGATGTCCATAGTTAGATCTGTTGTTGGGTAGAGGCCCAAGTCAAGAGGGTGATTCATCTACAATAAGGGGGATTTACCCAAGAAGAGGCACTTAGAGTCTCACTGCACTTGACAATGTAAGAGTTTATGCTCCTCTGTAGTGGATTGAAATCCACATAATAGAGAGGTATAGCACCCCTGAATATAAACTTGTAGAGTTCTGCTTAGATGAGTAAAACCCATATATAGAGAGAGAAGCTTAGAGTACACACTACACTAGATTGTGCAAGACAGACACTCATCTTAATGGATGACAAATCACGAGTTTAGAGGGAAATTCCTATTTTCTGTCAACATGTTGGTTTCTGCATGGAAAAGTGAGGTTTTTACCATGTCAAGGAGGATCTTGTCCTCACCGTTCAAAAAAAAAAAAAACACTTAGTCCTCATTTTGGGAGCTAAACCCCTCTAACACTTGCGAGGAACAAGTAACCCCAGAGGGTTGCGAAGAAGCTATTAGTCACAGATTCCATCCAGACGAGCTCATTTCATTGGTTTATGCTTTTTAAACACCACAAGCACTAGTTTTGGAAATGGAACCAGAGGCGCATTTACATCAAAAAAAAAAGAAGGAAGCTACCATTTCACCAATAGATCCCGCGGCTAATGCATGGACAGGAGCAACCAAGGCGGGAAAGCCAGTGGTTGTCCTATAATCAGTGTACGAAAGGGCCAAGACCTCACCCCATGAAGGACTTCTCAGCCATGAAAGAAGAGCCCAAAGAGTCTTGCAATGGTGGGCATTTCCCACTTTTACAGAGATAAAAGTGATCTAACTGACCAGTGGGCATGTAGCAAAAATATAAGAGAAAATACACATTAGCATGAGATAATCCTTTACCTATCTACAGCTGAAACTAAACCTAAACATATGTACTTTCACCAATCACATGAGGTTGCTGAAAATGGAGCAAAAAACGTTACCGAACATCAGGGTATCTTAACAACAGGTCCATTCTGAAACCTCATCCCATGAAGGACTTCTCAGCCATGAAAGAAGAGCCCAAAGGGTCTTGCAATGGTGGGCATTTCCCACTTTTACAGAGATAAAAGTGATCTAACTGACCAGTGGGCATGTAGCACAAATATAAGAGAAAATACACATTAGCATGAGATAATCCTTAACCTATCTACAGCTGAAACTAAACCTAAACATATGTACTTTCACCAATCACATGAGGTTGCTGAAAATGGAGCAAAAAACATTACCGAACATCAGGGTATCTTAACAACAGGTCCATTCTGAAATAGACATTGCAGACATAACATGATGTAGCACAAATTAAGAAGTCGTTCACACCAGAAATTGGGTAAGGATGGCCATTGAAGAAAAGAATTTATTATGAATTGTGGTGCTTTAATCTGAATTTAGGAATATTTTTATTGGTTTTAGAAAGTCCAAGGTAGATAATAGGCAAACTTCTCCATACTAGATCCCAAAATTTATGCATATGGTGTCATCAGTGGTTACTCCACATTCATACTTACCACAATGCTTTTTCCAAAGTTACCTATCAACCTGAAAAGGTTTCAAACCATCTAAAGAGTAGTCTGAGACATTTCATCCCTCTTCCTTAGGGGTGCAATCACCATCCAACCTAATCGTTTTACGTAATGGAATCAAGAGACACGCAGATGCCGTCCTCTTTTTCTCTAATTAGAATATTGTGCATGTTAATCATGAATCAAATGTATTGTCATAATTACCAACTTCTTGTGTGAAATGTTTTAAACTAATACTTTGTTGTTACAAGGAAAACGTGTAGGGTGTGCTTGGGTGTCACTTTGAAATAGTTATTGATTATTTGTAAAACTTCTCTAGCTCAAAACAAATAAATAAAATGAAGATGAAATTGGCAAATGAATCCATTTGGACACTCCTCATTTGTTACCCATTTACTTCCCATTTATTACCCATCTTCTATAAACCCCTTTGAATCCCATTTTTCTTAACTCCCCAGCAATTCCCACTTCTCGATTCCTGGTTTGGAGAATTTAATGCTTTCCCCACACTTTTCCTTCACAACCAAACAGCCCATGGAAAGTGAACTTTCCATCCAATTCACGACCACTTCACTCGTGCTACTTCACTCCAGTCCCCTTTCCAGGGGGTGTTTACAACCAAATGAACCTAGTGTCCGTCTGATTGGAATTCCATTGGAAAATGGCACAAACTACACCTGATGGAATGGACTCCCTCATTTGGTTACATGTTTTGAAAAAAAAGAAGCAAACCCTCTGTCTTGCTTGCCGTCTGACATGGAACCCGTTTCCTCCACCTAAGAGAAAAGTAGTACTTGGAAATTTCTCTCCTCTCTCTGTCTCATTCTCTTTGTCCTCCGCCAAGACAAAGAAAGAAATAATAGAGAATAAATTACCCAAAAAAAAAAAATTCATTATCAATATTGCAAGAAGCCTCTTAGAGGTCCAAGGCAACTTTGTTAGTCGATGAAGATAAGAACACTCTGAGACTCATCCATCGTCCATATACTATCAAATGGACAAAGAAATTATTACAATATTTGATGGTTGGAAGCTCAATATATCAACTTTCAGAAATGTGAGGGATGAGTATTATCAATATTTTATTAAAGAATATGTTTGAATTGGATGATTCCCAGTGCGTGACAGATAAGGATTCTCCCAGTGCGTGACAGATAAGGATTCCCCTGGTTGGAAGAGGATTTGAGATCGGATCTGGAAGCTCCTTTCTCTAAAGTTGAGTGAGCAATCTTTTCTTTCCAAAGAAATACAACCCTCCTTTTTTTTCTTTTTTGAATGGCTCTATCCATGCCTCTGTAATTGCTTTTATTCCTATAGCCAAGAATTCAACTGACATGGGAGCCAACCCATTGGCCTTGTTAGCATGTTTACAAGATAATGGCTAGATTATGGCTAGATTGCTGCTTCCTGGGCTGTGTCATGGGTCACTTAGTTGAGCCCAACCAGAGTTTCATTATGAGAGATCTAATCTGAGACACGGTGTTGATGGCTAATACGGTAATGGATGCAGCATACAAACCTGGTTTTGAGAGTATGCTCATTAGGATTGACCTGGAGAAAGACAAAGCTTATGATTGTATTGAATGGCTGGTCCTTGTGTTGGCACTAGGAAGTATGGGTATGGTATGAAACCAAAATGGATATAGTGGTGTATATCTACCTTATTTTCTATAATAAACAGTGGCAGGCAGGGTGGTAATCTTAATGTGAAACAGGGAATATGACAAAGTCTACTTAGGACAAGGATGTGATCAGATGGACTTAGGGAGGATCTTTTTCTTTATGAGCAATAATAGAGAACATTATTGATCATGGTTATTGATCATGGGAAAAATACATGAAAAGTCTGCTTGGGACAAGGTTTCCCGGCACAGCCCTTAGAAAAAAAATATGAAGAACCCAAAATCTGAGGTCTGCTCATCGAGATCAAGGACTGCCTCAACCTCGAAATGGCTTCAAACCATCTAAAAACCATTCTTAGACACTTCATCTCTACTTCCTAGTCGTTTTTTTTCCATGAGATCAACAGACTCAAAGATGTCTTCTTCTTTTTTCTGATTAGACGATTTTACATGTTATTCCCAAATCAAATGTATTGGCATAATAACCAACTTCAGGTGTGGAATGTTGTATATTAATAGTGTGTTGTTATATGGAAAACTTGTAGGGTGTGCTTAAGTGCAAACCCAAATTACATGTTGGTCCTTCTTTTGACTGTTTATCTAAAAAAGGCCTTGGTTGCAATATTGTTGCACATCCAAAAGCGTCAGTAACAAGCTAGCTTACCAACAGTCACTGTGAAATAATGATTGATTATTTGTAAAACTTCTCTCACTCAAAAAATAAATGAAATAAAGATGAGCTTGGCAAATGAACATGACATATGAATCCACTATGTCACTCTTCTGAAGGAATAAATTAACGAATAATTCGATAAATTAAAACTATTAAATAGAGATATAGTCAAACTGATATGATCTATGGATAAAGAACAGGAAACTCAAATGATACTGAGTTGTTTCACCAAAATTTTCAGTACTCCAATGGAAAAATCAACCAAGGTTAAAGGGAGTCGACATGGGCGAGTTAACGATTGACGAAGTACATGTTTCATTAACTTGGGCCAATCAAAGGAGGTTTGATTGATTTGGTAGGGGCACAGGGCAAAACTCGGACTTGGACAAGAACATGGCCAAGGTAAAGAGAGTCAACTCATGCAAGTCGACAATTAACTCGGGGAGGTTTTAAACAGTGGGTTAACCCCATTTACAAATGAGGACCAAAGGTGGAAGAAAAAATAACATCAAGAATGGAAGAACCCCAACTCATAGCTAGCAGATATCACGTACTTTACAGCCAATCTTCTCTTCATTGAATGTGATTTCTCATTGAAATATTCGAAATTTCTATGTGGAATTTTTTGGGTTTCCATGGGATCTCCCCTGATTTTGTTGGGTTGATGCATCAGAGATTAAAACAAGTTTCTCCTCTGCAATAAACCTCAAAAGAAAGCTTCCTCATTCCTGCTTGGTTGGCATTCTTATGTTTCATGGAATTGTAATTTCTGTCGTTTGGTAGACGTTGATTACCATTTTGATTGAAGACAAAATCTCTTTGAGGCATTTTACCGAACACTCTTCGTGCATCAATAATAGAATCAATGTACAAATATATTTTTAATCAAAGAACTACGCACAAATACATTCATCTCTAAAGAAAGCTTCCTTGTTCTCCCTTGGTTGAAATCCTTATGTTTCCTGGAATTCTAAATTCTGTTGTTTGATTGATGTTGATTACCATTTTGATAGAAGACAAAATCTCTTTAACGCATTTTATCAAACACTCTTCGTACATCAATAATATACTCAGTGTGTTAATACATTTTTAATCAAGGGACTACCTACAAATGAAATCATCTCAAAACCATTCAACCGACGTGTCTCATGAATCAATCTACCCAATGTTACACCAGATAAAACAAAACACAAACACGAATATGAACCAACCCATCACGAATTTACCACAAATCTTTTAATCGTCCAATTCCAGGGCAGAGAATATAACCTTTCAGACCAATAGCATGTTTGTTATATCTAATATCCTAATTCCTGTAAGACCAATGCGTATAAAAAAACGCACAGAATAAAAGACAGAATAAAAAAAAAACGCACCGAGGTAAAACTTTCCTACAAATAAAAAAAGATTCTCTATCAGCAACTAGTAATAAGTGGGAACTTCTTTACTAGAATGTAACTATGTCATATACAATGTACCTGGAATAAGTGGAATCTTCTCAGCTCTTGTTAATGCATCCGCTAACACTCTCGAATCGGAAGTCGAACCCTCCCATCCGGCTAGGATATATGTGAATTTTAAGTCAAAGTCACAGGCCGCCAAAACATTTTGAGCAAAATGCTTACGACAAAAGTAGGCAGGTTTGTCTTCAATACGTACTTTAGCACGTATGTATGTCCCGTCTATTGCACCGATGCAATCCTTGAAATATGGCATCCACCTTGGATTCCCCTCAATCTGCGATGGTGTCTCACCTGTCGGTGGTTTGATGAAGAAATCTTGCATACCCAAAATTGCCTTTAGTACTTTGTTGAAATACGTAGAAACAGTTGCCCCTGAACGTCTAGCACATGCTCTAATAGTCCTAACCCTCTGATTATGTGCCACAATATGCAAGAAGATGGCAACTTGCTCCTCCACCTTACAATGGATTGTATCTTGTAGAGTTCTCGCCCGTTTAAATATTTCAACAAATTGACGAAAGCAGCTGACGTTCATCCGTAGCAAGTTATGACAATGTTCATCTGAATCGATGACAAAAGAAATGAACGTACGACGCGTTAAGTAATTGCTTTCATAGGGAGCTCTGAGAAGATACTTTTCGTAGTACTCTTTCCAAAGTACTAACATAGCAGCAGCAGCAGCCATTAGTAGTGCGACTGCTTGCCCAACTAGCTTATTCCTACGCTTCAACTCATCTCTTCGCATCAACTCTTTCTTCCTCCTCCTTATAGGACGACGGGGCATCTTACTCTAAATAAGAAGTTAATAAGTCAATGGAAATGACAACACAATAAAAAACAAGGCATCTTAAACACAACCACAAACAATCACACATCCATAAACCCTCCCTCCATAAAACCATCCATAAACCCCCTCCCTCCATAAAACTCTCCACAAATCACACATCCTTCCATAAACAACCACTCCATAAACCATCCATCCATAACCTATCCTTCCATAAACAACCCCTCAATAAACCATCCATCCATCCATCCAAGCACATCCAAACAACACACGCACAACCCCATTCATAAACCCTCCCTCCGTAAACAATCCATCCCTCCAAAACCATCCATAACACAATCACAAACAAGACACGCACAAATAATCCATCCATCCATAAACCCTCCCTCCATAAACAATCCATCCCTCTAAAACCATCCATATCCATCCATAACACAATCACAAACAAGACACACACAAACAATCCATCCATTCATAAACCCTCCCTCCATAAACATTCCATGCATCCACAACCCATCCCTCCAAAACCATCCATGACACAATCACAAATAAGAGACACAAACAATCCATCCATCCATAAACCCTCCCTCCATAAACAACCCATCCATCCATAACACAATCACAAACAAAACACACACAAACAATCCATCCATCCATCCATCCATATACTTCCATAACCATCCTCCAAACACATACAAGCACATCTACGTAAATACATTTATAATAGAAATGAAAGGGAAGAAATTAAGTGTGAGTGTTGATTACCTTGCAAAAAATGGAAAAGTTCTTGAAAAGGAAGCTCAGATGAGGACACGAACAACCTGCAAGACAGAGAAGAGCAAAAATGAATGAAAGGATTAACAGGAAGCCATCCCTCCACAATCTTACATTAACATCCATTCACAAACCATCCCTCCACCACATCCATCATTACAATACCAAGATCAAAATCATATGCAAAACCCTAGTTTTAAATTCCATACCAATACACTATAAATCTGATTTTCTATCGGATCCAACAAAACATGTCTTCTAATATCCAAAAACAGAAAACATGTCTTCTAAGCCCCAGCACAAAATGATGTGGTAGTATCCAAGCCCCTGGAAAAAACAGAAAAACAGACGTGATAGTATCTAAGCCCCAAAAAAATTAGGAAAAACTTAAATCTACAAATATCCGAAAACCACAAGGATAACCCTGGCTTTAGGGTAAAAAAATTAGCAAAGGATAACCCAAAATCACGCCCAAAAAATAAAGATTCAAGCCCACGAAGGATCCAAGCCCCAAAAAAAATCCCTCAAAAAATCGATAGATTGAAGCAAAAAAACAAAAAATAAAAAATAAACAAAGATTGAAGAACAAAAAAACATAGACCAAGGCATAAGAACAGAGTATATAGCCCCAAAAATATTTTAAAAAAAAAAAGAGGGGTAGAGGAGAAAGAGATGAGGCATACCTGTTTCTTGCCGAGGAAGAGCGCGAGGAGTGGAGTTTCCGCCGACGAGAGGTAGAAGATGAAGTTGTATGGGTCTGTTCAGTTGCGCATGCGATTCAGCCAATTGAGACACCAAAAATCCAAATCTCCGAAGAAAAAGGAATAAAATAAACAGGTTCTGCTGAAAAAATCGAAAAAAAATAACACAGAAAATAAAGAAAACGCAGAAAAATGGAGAAGAAATGGAAAAGGGGTTAGATCGAAAGATTCCAAATAAAAATATATCTATCCATACCTTAAAATCACAGATCTTAGCATATCCAACAAGAAGTCAAAAAAAAAAAAAAAAAAAATGCAAAACGAGGGAAAGAGGAGAAGGAGACAACGCCTACCTGTGCTACCCGAAGGGAGGAGGTGATAGCAGAAGGGAGGAGGTGGTAGCCGACGCGAGGAGTGGAGATCGCACCTCGATCTTGAAGTTGCAGACGAAGGAGAAGGAGAAGGAGAAGAAGGGTTTTAGGGCTTCGTTCGTAGTGTCTTCAAACAAAAGTTAATTTGGCGCTTTTTGTGACGGAAGTCGCGGAAAATAAAATGGAATCCGACTATATTTCACGGATTCAAAACGGCGGAAAATGCATTGCCACCCGAGATTAATCGGATTCCAGGTGGACGCGAGAAATCCGACCGCTTTCGGCTTTCCGCTGTCTGACTTTTGCCAACAAAACGACCATTTAAGTTCATTTCCACGGAAAAGGCCCTCCATTTCCGTTTCTTTTCCGTTTCACGGCACAACTGAACAGGCCCTAACAATCTTTATAAGGGAAATGATTTCACCGCTCCAATGTTTTGATAAACATGAGCTCCCATGTTTGTCGTGGGAGCGCTGAAATCATTTCCCTTATAAGGATTGTGAAAGTGTATATACACGACAAACATGGGAGCTCATGTTTATCAAAACATTGGAGCGCTGAAATCATTTCCCTTATAAGTGCTAACAAAGGCAAGAATGCAGTTAAGGCCACGTTTGGATACCTTATGTTTTTGTATTTGTATTTGGATTTGAGTTTTGGATACAAAATAAATCAATCATCTTCGTGCTCATGTTGTACAAGAGCTAGACCTGGCATACGGGTAACCCGTGCGTGTACGGTTATGACCCGCGCGGGTGCGTACCCAGCAGGTACGGGTAAAAAATACCCATGGTTTTACGGGTAGGTTTTTCACTAGCCCAGACCCAACTTGCTGGTAACCTAGCAAATATATATTTAATTTTTTTTTTTAAAAAAAAAAAACCTTTTGCGGCAATGACGATTTAATTTTCTATGGACCATAATCCCATAAAAAATCAACGGCAGATATTGTACTCATAATCCCATTTTCTATTGTATTAAGTTTAGCACCCCTTTCTTGAATCGTAAGTTTAGCACCCATTAGGTAAATATTATGGTCAATTGAGAAAAGGGGATTTGCTATGGATCATCGCAAAAGGCATTTCGCGGGTGGGCTGTTACATGAGAGAGCAACCACATAGAGCACTCATTTTGTCTTATTCATTCAATTCATGACAGGTGGCTGCTCTCTCATGCAACAGTCCGTCCGTTCACTAAGAAAAGATAGTGATAGTGCAATGAAAGGGGGAAGGGAGACGCTCATAAGCTATGTATTATTGATGTATTATTGCAGTATACTAATATTTTCCCTAAAAAATACACAGATTTACATAGTAAAGTATACTAATATTATTGGATCATATGTTTTTTTACACAAATTAGTATACTACATTAATACATAGATTTACATAGCTGAGAAATTACACAGATCTACTTCGGTGTCAAACTAAAATTACACATGTGATCCATTCCTTACTTTAAGAAAGCTAAGAAATTTATCTATATTTCTGAACTACATCAGTGTCAAAAGCTAACCCTAGTTTTGACAGGTAATCCAAGGGCACGAGGGCCCGACCCAGACCCACCCGTTGGTCATGGGTGCGGGTCTTCTTCTTTTTTTTACGGGTAACAAAATTGGTACCCGTACCTGCAAATTTTGCTACGGGCCGGGTGTACCCGCCGGTACGGGTGCCATTTTGCCGGGTCTAACGAGAGCAAGAGGGAGGGACGTCTTGCTGCTGCTGAGAAAGGTCGAGGAGCAGCGAGGAAGAAGGTAATTGCCACAAATATTGATTTCCAAACAATGTCTTGCAACAGATTTGAAAATCAGATCTTTTTTCACTATTGTGGCTGATTTGGAAATTTAAGGATTTGATCCATGACCAAATCTCAACTGCCAAATGTGAGAAATTAAAATCTAAATCTTGTGGGTATCCAAACATGGCCTTAGGGTTGCCATCTCCTACGTTCATGTGGCAAGCATTTGAACCATTATAATGATGGGCCTTGCGTGGAAACCCATATGTCTCTAAAAGCTTACGCGTGTGTGCGGTGTGTTCAAAAGCTCATCGAGCCTAATGGGTGGCCCATGCGCGTAGAACCTCATTTCTCCTCTTCTCATTCACAAGACAAGAAGAAGTGGATCTACTCAAACTTCCCATGTGGAACTAAGGGTTTTTCACTTAGAGATCTGGAGGGAACTTCAAATTTTGGCTATACAGACCACTAAAAAAAAAAAAAAAAGTGGTTCACAGAGAGATAAAACCATAAGAAGATAAAAGGGTCAATCATTTGTAATTTTGAATTACAAATGACTTTTTCCAAAAAGAAAGGTCAGAGAGAGATAGAGAGGGGACAAAAGTGTTGTCATGATGAGAAATCCCTAAAAATTGTGAAAAAATATGCTTACTTAAAATTAAGTTTCCCCCCCCCCCTATTTTCATGGGCTTTGCATGCTCCCCTCACACTGACGCTCTCAAATCTTTTCCTCTCCTAGACTCCCACCCTTCTCTCATGGACTCACCCATCAAATATTTCATGTAATATTTTTTCATGGTTGTCAAACATGTCCTTAGCAAAAAAATCTCCCCGATTCAAAGATTAGGATCATCAAATGAAGGGGATTTTGGCAAAAAGATCCATCCCTAGTGGGGCCTGGTAGTTGATTGTCTTGAACAAATGTAAATATTCATACAAGAGGGTGTCTGGCAACAAAACATGGGGTGCATGATGTCAGCTTCCTTGCAAATTTTGGGAAATTGTAGGTATGTTTTTGTAAAGCGAAACTAAATTAAGGGACCGTTTGGATACCTCATATTTTATATTAGGATTTAGAATTGAGTTTTCAGTACAAATGAATAGATCTCTGCCAGCTCATGTTAAAGGAGACAGAGAGGGAACGGGGCAATTCCTGCTGCAGGGGAGAGGTTGAGGAGCCAAGAGGGTGAAGGAGAAACTACCAGATTTGTGGATTTTCAATTTCTCATTTCCACAGCTTTTTGGAAATCTGATTTTTTTCACTGTGAGTCGCTGAATTGGAAATTTAAGGATTTGATCGGGGATCCCAATGTCAACGCAAAAAGGGCTGCAAATGTGAGAGTTCCAAATCAAAATCTTTTCGGCATCCAAACGGGCCCTAAAGGTATCTGACATTCAACTATTTAAGAGTGGGCCCAGTTAGCTTGGTTTAATAGAGATGGGAAAACCTTTAACTATTATCTTCACAAAATAAGGTAGTACACTAGTACGGTCGTCCGAGCGGGAAAAGAGTGAAAGCCGCTTTCGAAGTATTCCAGCCAAAGGGGGAAATGGAGAAAAAATAATAAAGCAAAGACTGTTGCGATTTTTGAAAATCTCATTTGCATAGATATCTTCACCCCTCTCCAGAATGCATCCGCCCACTTATAACTTGAACAGTAGGAACCTTGAACGCTTTTTGACGTCAAATCACGTTAACAGGGGGGCGAATGCGTACTGCAGAGGGTGAAAAATATCATCTCCCTATCTCAACTACGGGAAAGTACCTGACTTTTAAAGGAAAATGAGAAAAAGTGATTTCTATAATTCTATGTAGATGCATCCTTTTTAGGGGAAAGAGTTGCTAGGAAGACACACCTGTGTCACTGAGCTTCCTAACAGCCCTCACAACTATACCACTTAATAATATTTCACCAACTTGCTCACGACTCCAGAACTATTTTTTGTCTTTCCAAGAAAATAAAGCTATTTTCAAGTAGGAAAATCACTTTCAACCTCTAGCTCAATTGGTTAAGGCCTTTGGGAAACTAATCCGAAACATACATTGTATTAGAGAAAAATTCCGAGGAAATTTATAGGGATTCGCTAGGCAATTTCGAGGAAACCCAAATTCTCAGGTCACTTGTGCATTAGAGAAAAATCACCTCAGATGAATTACATGAATAAGACAAAATCGGCTTTCTACGAAATTGCCTCGCAAATCCCATATTTATAACATGGGATTTGCTAGGCCCATTAGTCCATTACATTGCGGACCAGCTGTTGCATGACAAAGCAGCCACATAGGACAAATTAACTGAATAAGACAAAAGGTGAGCGTATTAGGCTGCCCCCTCTCATGCCGGTCCTCAAAATGCCTTTTGCGATGGTCTTAGTAAATCCCTTATAACATATTCTTAATAATAAGTTAGTGTGATATTTATGCGCCCACTCAGTTATTTCTACCTTTCACAGACAAAAGGTGCCTCATAATCATATTTTCCTATATCTTTGCTTGATAAGTGTGATATGACCCAAGGTTACCTCTCCTCATCTCCCGGTTTATGGCAATCGGTTTGCTGCTCTCGATGTCCCTGACTCTGATCCGCCTCCCTCTATTGATGGCTTTCAGCATCAAGTTGTTCATGATGAAAGCTCTCCAAATTCATATCAGGGACCATGGCAAAATGTTCGTAGGAAGAAAGGCAAGTCGCCCTTCCTTGCCTTCCTCTCCCCTCCAACCTATGGCATTCCTTCCCTCTCCAAACTATCCCTTGGGAGGAGCTTGTGATTAGGCTGATCAATCTCTCTGTGATTAGAGCGCTGATTTCTTTTCATGAGTTCAGTTGTATGGTGTTGTTGTTTCTGTTTTCCGTTTTCTAGGGGGGTCTTATGTTTGTTTTGGCGTGTATTTCCTTTGTTTTCCCCTACATGTTCATGGGTTTGTTCTCGAGCTTCATGTAATCTCTTTTGTTGTTTTTATTAATATATCTGGTCGGGTCCTGCTTAACCCCATCTTACCTATCAAAAAAAAAAGTGTGATATGACCCCTAACATGATATGGGACACCCCTCTTGAAATAAATATTTCCCATTTATCTCAATTTCCTTCTAGTGTCACCTTCCAACGCTCTATTTAATTATTATTTTTAACATGCTTGTAAAAGGGTTGGAGATATCAAATCCTCCAATCGTTTTGTCAGAATAACCATTTCTGCCTGACTTTTGAAATTTCAGACCTGAAAAGAGGGGTTGAAAAGAAAAAGGTGAAAATTTTTCACCCCGCATGTGTGGTATTTTCCATTACTAAATCCCGCATAATCATGACCACACCCTCCTCACGGGGCGCTGATGTCATGTCATCTTTACCCTTCTCCACGTTCTCATTTTACCATTTCACCGCCCACCGTACGTACCTTCAACTGTTAGTATTCTAACCCCACGTACGGGTAATTATGCGGTACTTTCTTTTTCTTTTTTACCCTTTTCTGCTTTTACCCTTTTAAGACCTGTACCATTTCTGTTGGTGGAAAGACGGTAAAAAAAGAAGAAGAAATGAATTCATATTCAAATTTTTTTACGAGAATATTATTTACATTCTTGAACTGAGTTGATATTAGCACCCCTTTTGACAGCATTTACACACCTTTGTTTGTCTTATGCTAAAAATGAGTTCATTTTCAAGAAAGACAATAAAAAAAGGATTCTTAATTAGAGCGACTTGGAAAGCCATTCTCCGTAGTGTTGGGACGAATTTTGTATAATGAATGATCAAGAGTGAAGACACAACTAATCAAAGTGAGAAATACAAAAGGAAAAAAGAATAAGGTATAGAAATGAGAGACAGAAAATTTTAGGACAAGTAGAGCTACTAGGAAGTAAAGATCTAGATGCCTGTGCTATGATTGAGGGCTGCACCCAAGTTCAATAGCAACCACTATGCTCATAATAGAGAAAGAAAAAAGAAGTGTAGTATAAAAAAAATTGGAAGTAAAACCACAATTCAAAAAAGATTATAATGAAATGAGAGCCTAAGCCTTCTTATATAGAGAATAAAAAGACATGAAGGTACTACTTCGATTGAACCAGATAGCCGTTAACAGCAAAAGTGTCTTCTGAATAGAAATATCACATCACAAAAGGTGTCCCCTTGAATAAATTAAAAGTAAACCTTGGACCGGATCAAGTTTGGGCAATCCTGGACCGACGGGAATTGGCGAAAATCCTTCGGGTAGCCAATTCAAATGAGGCGGAGATGCGGGCGGCGCACAATGGAATATTGATGTTGAAGCAATGCCGGTGAAACAAGGTTGTAGTGGAGGGTGATTCTTTAAATGTGATTAAGCAGTTGGAAGTTCATCATCTCCTCCTTGGAGGTTTGCTCGATGGATGGATGAAATATCCGACCGAGTGGTGGGTCTTGCTATATCATTTTACTGTGTTAGGAGATCAGCTAACACTGAGGCCGCCATGTTAGCTAGCGAAGGGTGCTCTAGGTCGGAGCTGGTATTATTTGATTTCCTCCTCCCTTGAGTTGTATCCTCGTGATAGTTTGATCTTGTTTCGTTTTCCTTTGATCATCTCGATCGCTGGGTTTCCCCTTGTTTTTTAGTATCATTAATATAATTCTTTGCCATTAAAATAATAATAATAAATAAATCAAAAGTAAAAATATTTTGAAAATATCAAACACGCACGGCTTCTCTCTTTTTCACATTGCAAAGAATGAGAAAGAATACAAGAAAAGGGAACTTCCATTCAATAAACCCCCTCATTTCCACACATTTCCCCATATCCCTACAAAATCGGGATTTTTTTTTTGCCTGCTGTTTTGAAGCACTTCATTCTCTAGCTTCCACCGTTTCACCGTTTTGTCCTCTCTCCAAGTATTAAGTACCTAACCAATACGCCAAAAGCTCCAAAGCTATTGGAACACGCTAGATTAGACCATTTAAACCTATCCTATACCAGGCTTGTTCCACCTAGTCAAATACCTAAGTAGGCCTCCACTCAGGACTAGGGGTGGACATGGTTAGAGTTGGTTCGGTTCTGGGGTACTGGGAGTACCCAGGACTGAACCAATCACCTATTTTTGGAACCCAACCAAAGAGGGCGGTTAATTTGGTTCGGTTCTTCGGGTTGGACCCGAACCATGCCCGCCCGTACTCAGGACTGAAACACCAAGCGGAAGAAAAAAGGATGAACGCATCCTATTTGGATTGCAAGAAAAACATTTTTGATAGAAAAATTTCTCTTGGGAAAATTATTTATCGCCATGATGTAATGGGAAATAATGTGATTATGATTAATTTAGAGGGATGTTATCATAAATTGAAGGTCCCTCTGAGTAAAATTGAATAGGGTTGGCTCAAGTTATCTTTTTCATGTGTTAAAATAAGTAGTGAAATTTAGAAAAAAAATCTTCCTTTCCCTAAAAATTCATGCAATCCAAACAGAGCCTTTTAGACGATGGATGCAAAGAAAAGTCTGAAGGGACAAAGGCGTAAGGAAGCATTTGCTCAATAATTCATGAATTCCATTCACACTGGGCAGTTCTAAATGGTTTGGATCATTCAACAAGTGACCCTTATCAGTACTTTTTGTCAGCTCTTCTCTTTCCTTCCAAGATATATGCAGTTATTTTTAGGAAAAGTTAAACAGAGGGGTGAAAATATCATCTCCCTATTTTTAATTGATTGAATTGATGTGATTTTTGTTGGTTGGCATAAGGTTGAAAAGGAAAAGGGTGAAGGAGGGGGGGTCGTTTTCAAGAATCCTAACATGTAGAAACTAACAAATGAGTGTGTGATGTATATGCAGTAATTATACTGTCTTTCGCGACAAGACAATGCAATAAATAGATTATTTATTTGTATAACCCTATGCAACAAGGAAAAATCTGGGGTTGCTTGCTACCTAAGTCAAGAAGAATGAGAGGGAGAGAGACTGAGTCATTGTTAAGGAGAGAGACTGGGTCATTGTTTGAATTTTGAAACACAACTCGGTGACTCGGGTTTATTATTAATAAAATTTAATGTGCCACCCCGGGTTCCTATATAAATTCCGGGTTAAAAAAAATAAACTTTGTGTCTGACTCGTTAGGAAATAAAATTAATATAGACCTGAGACAAGGAAATTCTATGGGAAATGATAAATGCACCCCTTTTCATCACTTGGGAAAGTGTATCTATGACTGAAAAGGTGCTGATGTACTTCACATTTCAAGGAATGAAGTGACCTGATTGCCAGGTAGAATGCAGTTGGGTGTCCCGAGCGATGAAAAGGGGCGCATTTATCATTTTCCAATTCCATGTAGGCCCGGTTTGTTTTGCATATTGAGAATTGATTGTGGGTTCAGAACTGGTTATTTGACTCAAAGTTTACATTTAATTTTGACGAAGGCGGTTTCTTATTAATAAAATATAGGGAAAATTCTCAAAAAAATATGATTTCTATCTGAAATTCTCAAAAAAGGGTTAAGTTGGCTAATTTCTAAAAAATGGATGAAACGCATCCCAATGAGTGTTTTTGGACAAAAATGCCCTTGTGTTGGTTTCCCTCCGAGAAAGTAAGCAACAAATCCCAATGCATTTCACCTAACATTTTGACCTTTTTACTTTTTTCTTCCCCATTCCAAAATCAAACTCTATTGTCTTTGTAAAAAACCCAAACGAAATTCCATTGCAGAGGGGTAAAACTCCCCTCTCCTAAAATGTAGATTTTATTGGATCTTTTATTTTTCTTTGACTATCAAACCTAAGCTTCACAAGTAGGTCCATTGTGATACATTTGAATAGGTTTAACATGTTCCTTACAATGCTATGGTGTAATGTCATCATCTTGTTTATTTGTTATGGATTTGTTATGGTTTTGTTAGGCATTTGTTATTATCATCATCCTCTTTACAATGCTATGGTATATTGTTTAGATGGCCTAATACTTGGATGTATGGTGTATTGTCACTCGGATGTTATGGTGGTTTATAGTTTAGATGGCCTAATACTTGTGAGAATGGCTGTATTTATAGGGTTTTAAACACTCAGAAGCACTCATTATACATAGGAACCACTAATTATACCTAGGAACCACTATTTACCATTATGTAGTGGTTCGAAGCTATAAATAGTGGTTCTAATGTATAAATAGTGGTTCCAGAGTAGAAATATTGCTTCACACAATCTAATAGTACTTGATTGGGTGTCAATGTTGCAATGAATTTATGAACAATGGGTCAAAAAGTTTTCTAAACACTAGGATGTTATGGTGGTTCATAATTTAGATGGCCTAATACCTATGAGAATGACTGTATTTATAGGGTTTTAAACACTCAAAATCACTCATTATACCTAGGAATCACTATTTACCATTATGTAGTGGTTCCAAGGAATAAATAGTGGTTCCAAGTTATAAATAGTGGTTCCAAAGTAGAAATATTGCTTCACACAATCTAATAGTGCTTCATTGGGTGCCGATGTTACAATGAATTTATGAACAATGGGTTAAATAGTTTTCTAAACATTCGGATGTTATTGTGGTTCATAGTTTAGATGGCCTAATACTTGTGAGAATGACTGTATTTATAGGGTTTTAAACACTCAGAAGTACTCATTATACCTACGAACCACTAATTATACTTAGGAACTACTAATTATACGTATGAACCACTATTTATCATTAAGTAGTGGTTCCAAGGTATAAATAGTGGTTCCAAGGTATACATAGTGGTTCCAGGATGTTATGGTGGTTCATAGTTTATATTGCCTAATACCTATGAGAATGACTGTATTTATAGGGTTTTAAACACTCAGAAGCACTCAGTATACCGATGAACCACTAATTAAACTTATGAACCACTAATTATACCTAGGAACCACTAATTATACCTAGGAACCACATAAGGAACCACTATTTACCATTATGTGGTTCCAAACTATAAATAGTGGTTCCAAGGTATAAATAGTGATTCCATAGTAAAAATATTACTTCACACAATCTAATAGTACTTCATTGGGTGTCAATGTTGTAATGAATTTATGAACATCTGTATGACGGAATGGTGGAAAGGTCGACATTTTCACACGTTTTACACCTTTTTGACGGAATGGTGGAAAGGTCAACTTGTAATTGGTCTTCCTACCTGTTTGGTCAAATTGTGAAAAGGTCGACCTGTAGGTCGACCTATCAAAGCAAATTCCCACATGTTTGTACATATGCTATAAAGGTTGACCTGCAGGTCGACCTATTATGGCAAATTCGCACATGTTTGCGAAGAATGTAAAAACGTCGACCTTCAGTTGTGACCCGTACAATATTATTTGCATTGTATTTCATTAGATCACCCTGTGTAAATGATGTTTTAGGCACAACCTATTTGCATTGTGGCTCATCTAATGGACGGTTTGGATCATCCTATGGTGTGACCCGTACAATACTTTTTTGAAAAATGCTGGAGTATATGGGTTTACACCATATAAAAACTTTTTTTCATGAAGAAACAATATAGGTCTTCCCTACCACTAAGTCAAAAGCCAAAAGTACTTATGTAATTGAACACAATTTGGAGAAGGGAAGTGAAAAATTCACCTCGTATTTTTCAAAATGGACTATACAGCCCACACCATAGGATGATCCAAACCGCCCAATTGATGGGCCACAACATAAATAGGTTCTGCCCCAAAAATTATTTCCATAGATGATCCCAACCGTCCAATCTATAAAAGTTTCCATAATCTAAGTCCCTCTTTAGATTGGATGGTTAGAATCATCCTATGGAAATGATTTTTGGAGCACAACCTATTAACATTGTGGCCCATCAATTGGGCGGTTTGGATCATCCTATGGTATGGGCTGTATAGCATATTTTGAAACATATGGGCTGAATTCATCCTAAAAGGGGGTTGTACAATGGAGTTTTACCAAATGCAAGACTTTCAACACTTGGCAGGGGGAAGAAGAATATAAAAAAGGTGAATAGGGTTTGTGAAATGCATTGGGATCCGTTTCTAAAAAAGGTGGAGGGAAAAGGAACTCAAGGACATTCAACATGCCTTAGGATGCGTTTAACCCCTTTTTTAGAATTTAGCCAACTCAACCCCTTTTTGAGATTTTCAGTTAAAAATCACATTTTTTTAGAATTTTCCCTAAAATATAAGGTGCTACCCTGGGTTCCTATATTATTTCCAGGTTAAAAAAATAAACTTGAGTCTGACTCATTAGGTAATAAAATTAAGATAGACCCGAGACAATGAAATTCCATTTAGGCCCTGTTTGTTTTGGATTTTGAGAATTGATTGTGGGTTCAGAACTGGTTAATGACTCAAAAATTACTGTTAATTTTAACTAAGGCTGAGACCATGTTTGTTTTGGATTTTCAGAACCAACTGGGAGTCCAAAACTGATTACTGGACTCAAAATTAAGTCCCTGTTGAGTCCAAAACAGATTATTGGACTCGAAATGAATACCTGGTTCATTTTGGATTTTGAGAATCGAATTTGACTACAAAACTGATCATTGGACCCAAAATTGCATTTAATTTTGGGTGTAATAATCAATTTCAGACTAAAATCCAAAACAAGAAATTTTAGGACAGATAATCAATTTTGGACTAAAATTCCAAAAGAAGCAATGCCCAAATGTAATTTTGAATCAAATAATCAGTTTTGTACTCACAATCTATTCTCAAAATCCAAAGCAAATAGGGCCTAAAAGTTTTCTTGTGAACTTGTATTTACATCCTATCTTTCTATTTTTAGTAGTATGTTTTAGTTACGGCATTCTTTCTATTTTTAGTTGTACTTTTTAGTTTTGACATCGAAACTACTTTTACAGATGTTATATAGTGAGCGTGGATGTAAATATTTCTCAAGAAATATAATAATAAATACAGCGAAAGTGAGGGCTATTTTTTAAAAGATTCAGAAAATTATTTCAGTGTTTCCAAACAAGCTCGCGTCTGTCTTTGCTAGATTATGATGTAAGTTTATTAAAATTCGGAAAATTTGCATCTAACATGAAAAACAATGAATTTTTAATAATGAAAAGTTTTTATAAGTTTAAACCACACAAGAATTTTATAACTAAAATTTTACAATACAAATAGTTCCGTAGTGACCAGACTAAAAAAGAATAAGAAGAAAGTTAAAACTTAAAATAGGGTTCCCCTTAAATTTGAAAAGTTACAGAATGTAGGCAAATGCAGTTCTCAAAGTCACCCATATTTAAACTTAAATTTGTCTTCCTTATTTTTCCTTGTGAGTGCTTTGTTTAACCTTTTATACTTGAACACTCCCCTTCACGTGTGACCCTCTTTTTAGGGTTGGCCTAAGTGTGGTGCAGGGAATTTGACCGGGTACCGTAGAACTCACCCCTAAAAGCTAGTTGTTAGAGGGAGGGTGCCCATTACCTTATAACCCATCCCCATCGATTTCACTTATCCCACGTGTGACTATTTGCTTCGGCGTGAAACCCCAACAATCTCCCCCTTCATGCGGAAGCAACGTGGACAATCTTGCCCCTCCATGTGGCGGGAATGTGGGAACCCAACAATCTCCCCCTCCACACGGAAGTCACATGGACAATCTTGCCCCTCTATGCGGGGGCAATGTGTGAACCACAAGATCTTCTCCAAGGGACTTTCCCATCCTTGGAGGTACACCGGGGTTACCGAGATCTTCCTCTCCCCCCAAAGATTTGTAAAATTGTTAATTTAAAAGCCGTTACTTCATACTTTCCAATATGATTTATCAATTTTATCGGGGATTCATCCCTATAAAATAGGGATATTATTAGAGGGAAGTGATAATCCCCCTGAACCGATAAAATCTCCCATTACTTGCTCGAGGATAAATTCACCCCCTTAAACGCTTTTCGATTTTCATTGCCTTTAAAATTTAACCATAACTGCTGAGCATAAATTCACTCTCGTCGAATATCATTGCCCTTTATTAAATGTAAATGTTATCGGCACTACTATATTTTGATGATCCCACTCCTCACTTTATTAAAAGTACGGTTGCCCGCACCATAGGATGATCCAAACCGTCCATTATATCGGCCACTCCTCACTTTATTAAAAGTACGGTATGGCCCTCACCATAGGATGAGCCAAACCGTCCATTATATCGGCCATACCATGAATAGGTTGTGCGCCCAAAATTATTTCCAAAGCTTGACCCTCCGAACTATAGAGGGTTAGGATTTTTCGGTCCCAAAAATTTACTTATTTTCTTTTGTTAATTGAATTCGTATTTTTAGGGTTTCTCGGTATTTTTGTTATTGGGAACTCTTCACTTCCCTTTTCTTTTTCCTACCTGTATTTATAAGGTTTTTGTATTTCTAAGGTTTCTGATTCTTTTCTGTTCTTTTTATTTCATTTTTTTCTAGGGTTTATCAGTTTATGCTTCTACTTTTTCTAGGGTTCATTACTCTTCTGATTTCCCTTTTCTTTTCTTTTTTGAGAGGGAGAAGGGGATTAAGAGGGGTTTGGACTCTGGACCACTAACACCATATTTGGTAGTATGAATTTTTTTTACCCCCCCCCCCAAGTGTAAATTCCTGGCTCCGCCCCTGCCCAACATGTGGCCCCACGTTTTGGGTTTGCCATTACATGTCGATTTTTTAATATCAAAGAGTTTATCGTGAAACAACCATTTACTCCAAAAGTTTAAGCTGATAGAAATGGCCCCTCTTTAACACTCCCCTTCACGTGTGGCCCCTCTTTGCAGGGTTGGTCTACGCATGGCACATGTGGACCCACTTTATGGGTTGGCAATTACATGTGGATTTTTAATGTTGAGTTTTGAACCCATGGCAAATGCACTGATACCATGTGAAACCAAACAACCAATTACTGCAAAAATTTAAGCTGTTGGAGATGGCGTTATTTAGCCTTTTATACTTGAACAATCCCAAATCATCAGTTTTGTCTTTGTAATTTTCCTCTCTCCATCCAATATTAAGCAGAAAAAAAAGAGGGTTATTGAGATGTTTATCCTAAGATCATTGTTCATGACAAGAGATATGAGGGATATCTGATTAAATTATTTTATTATTGGAAGATAAAGCTGTGGGTGGGGGAAGATTTGTTTTTAAGAAAATAATTTAAGAGAAAGTGGGGCTAGGTGGAGTTGACTGGCAGATGAATATTGAATTATTATTATTTTTTAATATCTTAAATTGTTGTGTTGGGATGAGCTGTACTCTGCATTAGATGCTTATCTAAAGCTCACCTGCAATCTGGGTTCTGCCTGAGAGAAAAATTACCATGCTGTGTTATTATCTTTACTCTTTAATATTACTGGTTCTGAAATTTCAGAAAGAGAGGTGAAAAAGAGACTATGGTTCTGCCACTTTCTTTATGGTTTTTTTTTTTTTTTCTTCTTTGTAAGCTTTTCTGATTGCTGATATAAGTTGGGAAATTAAGGTTTAAAGCTTCTATAAAAGAAAAGGTTGGAAAACAAGGAGACCAGTGAGTTTCAGAGGAGAAAATTAAGGGATTTTCTCTTCTTTTTTTTTTGTCTGGCTATTTTTACTAGTACTGACGACAGAGAGAGATGTGTGGTTGTGTTTGATTGAGGTCATCGTTGTTAACTTGTTATCAAGGAAAGGGAAATTGAAAGTGAAAGGGGGTGAGAACAAGGTAGGGGTGTTAAAAAAGGCTGCTGATTTTGGTACTGCCATGTTTTTATAATTGCACAAAGTCACCGTGTCTTTTCTTATGTAATTGCTTTGTTAGAGCTTTTTGGTAAGGGAGATGAAAAACCTCCCTTTTGGTAATTGTAATAACTTTTGAATGGTTAAATAATAAAAAACAAGGGGAGTTTGTGCAATTATCAAAAAATGGCAGTACCAATATCAGCAGCCAAAAAAAAACACAAGGGTGAAAAGGGGTGAAATGTAAGGGAGGTGATTTTATATTTGTTTTTGAAAAGTCCATTTTAACATTCCTTCCAAGGGCCCACGAACGGGCTTAGTGCTCTTTCGGACCATAGAGAGAGAGAGAGAGAGAGAGAGAGAGAGGGGGGGGAGGGAGCAAAAAAGGAAAGAAAAACCCTATTTTGGGCTCTGATTAACCTAGACACCATCTCCCTCTGGATTCCTTTTTCTTCCCCACTCAACTCTTAACAATCAATAAGACCTGAAACTACAGCTCAGTTCTGCACGTGTGTAGACGAAATCAAAAGGGTTGGGAACTTGTTCTTATATTTTTATTTCTGGGTATTGGGTTTTCAATTTTTCTAGGGTTTGTTAAGATGGGGTGATGAGAAGAAGAAGAAAAAAAGGGGGTTGTGAAATATTTCAACAAGAGGAAGAAAAATGGCTTCAAATAGCAGCAGTAGCACAAGTAATAATTCAGAACAACAACAACAACAAAGAGTCAGCACCAATAATCCATCATCTTCCCAACTAGTCCCTTTCGAACCAGGCCAAATTCCTGGGCCATCCCACAAAGAAGGTCAAGGTACAGGCCCAGGCCCATTCATGGGCTCCATCGATTCAGCTTTAGCTATCTCTACCTCCACTGATCCATCTTCCAAAAAACTCTCCCTCCCTCAAAAACGCTCTTCCAAAGACAGACACACCAAAGTCGACGGCCGTGGCCGGAGAATCCGCATGCCGGCCGCCTGTGCCGCTAGGGTTTTCCAACTGACTAGAGAATTAGGGCACAAATCTGACGGAGAGACCATCGAATGGCTCTTACAGCAGGCGGAGCCTGCAATCATCGCTGCCACCGGAACCGGCACGATTCCGGCCAATTTCTCCACCCTCAACGTCTCCCTGCGTAGCTCCGGCTCTAATATTTCTGCTCCGGTGTCAAAATCCGGTACTCATCCCTTTCATGGTGCCCTAGCTTTAGTCCCTCGGTCAGATTATGATGATGGGTCTGAACGGAGGTTGATTGACGGCCATGATTCGTCCATGTTAGGGTTTCATCAAGCTCAACATCAACACCATCTCCATCATAATAATAATCCAACTCAGCTTATGTTATCCACAGATCAGATGGGTGAAGGATTAGGCGGAGGTGGTGGTGGTGGTGGAGATTCTTCAGAATCTTATTTGAGAAAACGCTTCAGAGAAGATCTCTTCAAAGAAGAGAATCCACCTCAGCATCAGACAGATGGGGGCGGAGGAGGTAATAAGAAGGGCTATTTTTATTTACATTGTTAAAAAATCATTCCTCATTCCATGAATTTTTTTATTTACTTTTTTCAAGATAAATTAGTGCCTAAAATTCAGCAAAAAGTGAGACACTAAAATTTCCTGATTTTTTTGCCACTTCTCAATTAGTTGGAGATAATAGTTTCCTGATTTTCCCTGATTTTTTGCCACTTCTGAATGACTTGGAGACACTAGTTTCCTGATTTTTGTTTCCTGATTACCCGCTTTGCCCCTAGTTTATTATGAAAAAAAATTCATGATACCCAAACATGTCCTTATAAAACGCGTAATTGTAGGATTTCTAATTACCCAGAAGTATTTACAAATCTCAATTTCTGCATCTTTCTTAACAGGAGGCTCTACTTCATCACCACCAGTGACTAAATCCTTAAGACAACAACAACAACAAGAACCTGTGGGCTTAGTTAGAGCTTCCAACGTTATGCCAGCAGCAGCATTATGGACAATGGCACCGGCGCAAGCCACCGGAGGTGGTGGCGCCTTCTGGATGCTTCCGGTGACCGCGGGCGGCACCACCACTCCAACAGTGGCTGCCGCAGCGGGCCCATCTGAACAGCAGATCTGGACCTTCCCTTCAGCGGGACAGTACCGAACCTCGATCCAGACCGCAGGCGGGACCACCGTCCAAGCGCCTCTACAATTCATGCCGAGGATAAATATTTCCGGTGGTGGCGTCGAGTTTCAGGGTGGTCGGATGGGGGCTTTGCCGCTTGGATCAATGCTGGTTCAGCAGCCGGTGGGGGCCGCGGCGCAACATCTAGGGTTAGGGATTTCGGAGACGAATTTGGGTATGTTGGCTGCCATGAATGCTTACAATCAACACCAGCCGTTTATTCATCAGACACAAGTTCATCACTCTCATCAGAACCAGGGTCAGGGTGGTACTGGTGAAGATCGTCAAACAAATTCTCAGTAGAAATCGATCCAGATGAAAAAGGTAGTTTCTTACCTCCAATTTCTTCCTTCTTCTCCCCGGATTTTTCGATTGTTCTTGCCGCAATCGAGATTATTATTATTATTATGATTATTATTCAATAGGGTTTTGCTTTTCATTTCCTTTTCAGTAGTCGAGTGTGTTGTTTCCTTCTGTTCTTTTTTTTTTCATTTTTAAAGATGAAAGAGTTGAGAAAGAGAGTTTTTTTAGTGCCTAAAATCCAAGCTTCTACTGTTACTTACTTTTTACAGTTTTTTTTCTGTGTTCATTTCATGAATTGGGAGTTTAAGCTTTTTATTTATTGGTCTTAAAGGACCAAAGGGGACAGAGATTCTTTGTATAGGGAATTTGTTTGTAGTAGTAATAATTCTTTGTTTGTATGGAGAGCAAAAACCAACACACACACAAAAAAAAGAACCCAGATAATTTGTTCTGCCATTTATGCTGGATTTCTTATGCTGAAACAAAAAAAAGAAAAGGTGTGGCCTTCTTCGTCTTCAATCATAGACAGACCACCCCCTCTCCAATCTCCATCCTCTCATTTATCTTCCTATTCACTTAAAAAGCTTATCCCTGGATTCTTGAATGTTGCAAAACTTATCTATATTATGTGTTTTGTGTGTGTTCTCATGTCTGGTTTTGTTGCTTCTTGCATTGGGCATGCCTTAAAACTCGTTGTCAAGCCAAAAATCTAGTGAACCAAGATTCTCGTAAATGATATTTCCACCCCATTTCAAAGCCTTTCCACTTTCCATCCCCACTTGTTTGCTTATTTTCAGGAAATGTGATACAAAAGGGGAAGGACATCCTGGGAAAAGGTTGGAAATGTCAATTCGCCAATATTCAACATGGATCATTATTACATATGCTTCTGCACCTGATATTGTGGCTAGTTTTGCTGGATTTCTTCAACTTCTTCTTGCTTTCAACCTCATAAAACTCTCTCTCTCTCTCATGTCCGAATTTGGAAAACATCCCCTACCCTTCTTGCATGGGTAAAGTGAAAATGGACTCAGATTACTATGTTTTGGGGAATCTCTGAGTCCAATGTCTATCCATGAATTAATTGTGCTATCCCTGTTTTTCTTTTATTACTATCTATGAGCGATGAAATTAACTCTGCTTCAAGTAAAATGACCAAATTATCCCTGTTATTGGGGTAAAATTTCAAAATATTACCTACCTAACCACCTCCCCGCAGCTGTCAGACAAAATCAACATCAGTCTCCCCGATTGGAGTTTTGTCTCAAACGGCTGCCAATGACTGCTTTAGTAATAAGGGTAGTGATTTGAAAAATTAACACTTAAAGAGGGGTAATTTGGTCAGTTTTGCTTTTGTTTTTAATTTTCTTGGTATACTTTCACATTTTAGTTGTCAACATATTTTTGTTTCTTAGCTTGAATTAATCTTTATTTTCACATTAAAACTAATGAAAGGTGATAGTATTTTTGCATGTAATTTTGTACACTTCATCGTACTGCGAGGAGCCGATCTTTTAGACCTCGTATTTTGATAGGTGGGGCTACTATTTTGCAGTGCATCGGTGGGGCCCACTATTTTATTTCGCATATAGAGCCCACCATTTAACACTTTTTGTTTTGATCGCCGGGGGGGGCCCACCGAATTCATTGCATAGGGTGGGGCCTGCCATTTTACACACCACATGTTTAGCGTGGGGTGTACCATTATACACCTCATATCTTGATGGAGTGGGTTCTACCATCTCCACGCAAAACAATGCATAGAGTAGGGCCTACTATTTTTTTATTTTTTCTAGGTAAGCTGGGGGAATCTGGAATTGAACCTCGGACCTCAGGTTTGAGGAACATAAGAGTCTTTACCATTGAGTCTTTTACACCTCAATAGTTAGGGACAGCTCCATCTTGTCTATTTATGAAAACTCTTTTACGAGGCTGTCCAAAGTAAAAAAGGGCAAATATATAACTTCCCAATATTTATGGGTTGGTCGCCACCATTTTATATCCTAACATGGGAGATGAATGCCAGCCCCCTCGACTGTACCCTTTTACACTACAAGGGGCGTGGTGCGAGGAAGAGTAGGGTGCGGATATATCATTTTCCTTAAAATAACTAATAAGGAACTTTCCTTCTTTTTTTTTGGGGGAAACGACCGGAGAAAAGGCCTTGGCTATTGAGGGGCAACGATGGACAAAAGAGGGGGGAGAGATGGAGAGAGTAATTTTCCTCCATTTGGGAGTGATAAATTGACCCCATATATCCTAAATTGGAGTTTTTATATGGTGTAAGCCCTTATAGTCCCTTATTTTTTTAAAAGAACTGTACAGACCATATCATAGGATGATCCAAACCGTCCATAGGATGGAACAACATGTAATTATGTAAATAGGTTGTTCCCCAAAAATCATTTCCATAGGATGATCACAACCCTCCGATCTATAGAGGTTAAATCGACCCCTGTGTCTTTCTCTCTCCACTTCTCTCTCTAACCCTGAGGAGAGAGAAAGACACATAGGGGGTCGATTTATCACTGCCCCTTGTATATTAGCAAGGTGATTTCCGTCTTTTCACTTCTCATTTTAAAATAACTAACTAATAAGAAAATTTCCTAGTCGGGAAACGACAAGAAAAGAATCGGTTTTTATTGAATGGGCCACATGGAAAATGATTTCTCTATTTCACGTAGCTGTCTTGCACTTCGACACATGGCGTGTTTCCATTGGGTAATAGTCACCCTGTCGAAAAGAATGTGGAATATGGATTCCGGCAGCCTTGCAGGTCAAAATATTCGTATTTATTTAAGATTTCTTTTCCTTTTCCTTTTCACCCAGCCGGAGAGGGAGAGAGACTTTTCCCAAGTGAGATCTCAGCCGTACACGTCGACCACCATAAGATTCTCCTTTCTTTCTCTTGATTTTTTTCCGGTTGGTTGGTTTGTTGGTTGGTGATGGAGGGAAGGCAGAATTTCAACGATCTAATAAACCATTCAGGAAGTCATATATTCGCCCCGTTTTCTTCCTCGGGCCACTCCTCTCTAGTGTATTTATTACTCCTCTTTTTATGCTACAAGCCTACAACTACAAGGGGTGGCTCGAGGAAGAATAGGGGGCAAATATATCATTTCCCTTCAAATTATAAATTATAATGGTGTCCGCTCGAGCATGCTCGTGTACGCGAAAGAAGTACCGCCCTTTATATTTGATCCAAAAGCACCACCTTGAAAATTGTGTTTCTGTTGGATCAAATATCAAGGGCAGTGCCCCTTACACGATCATGCCCGCTCGGGCACCGTGTAAAATCTCTCATAAGATAAGGTGTAAAAGAGGAGAAATTATATAGTGGCCGATGGACGGTGAAGTCCCGTCAAGGTGGCACGTCAAATGTACCACCCTTGATATTTAATCCAACACAGCATCTTAAAAAGTGCGCTGCTCTTGGATCAAATATCAAGGGTGGTACAGTTTCTCCCATAAGATAAGGTGTAAAAGTGGCCGACGGTGAAGTCCCGTCAAGGTGGCATGTCAAATGTACCACCCTTGATATTTAATCCAACACAGCATCTTAAAAAGTTCGCTGCTCTTGGATCAAATATCAAGGGTGGTATAGTTTTGAAGGTATTTGACGGTCGGACACCATATAAAAACTTGTAAAAGAGAGAAGTCCAAAAATTTAGAAAGGTAAACATAATCACATCTAAAATCGGAGGGATTGGATTGCTGGGTGCGAAAGAATTTTGTATCTACCGCATATACACTATAGGATGAAGTCAACAAATAGAAGGTTTGAATCCACCACCTAGAAGGGGCCGGCAGCTGTAGTAAATGTGGAGCTTTCTGACCACATTGTAACCAAGAGGGGTCATGTGAGTAGACAAGGGATATAATGCGAGGTCAAGTTGCACTTTCCATCTAACTTGTAGATTTTGAATTGGGTAGAACTTAATTTTACCACCATCTCAAATCACCCTTGGTGCGAAGCTCCACCTCGAACGAGAACTTCTCAGATAATCTTTCTACACTTTGACGATCACTGTAACCGTGATCTAATCACAACACCCACGATCGCGCCAATCATGACCTGACAATGATCGCTCAATCTAAGCTCCGTTACTACTTGTCGAGAAAAATCTATCGGGCAAATCCGATTCGACCGCGTGTGCACAATTAATTGGAAAAGTAAAGAAGAAAACACAAGTCACAAGATGAACACCGAGATTTAAGTGGTTTGCCAAAGATGCATACATCCATGGGTGAGAACATGATCTTCCACTCTTAGAATACAAAACACTCTTAGAATACAAAACACAAGGATTAAAATTGTTTCAACCCTATAGCTACAAACCCACAACCCTATAAAAGGATTACAATGGATTCTCTACTTGATGAATGACTCCTATTCTACCTCAAAGGTCGACGGTATTTTTCAGTTTTACAATCTAACTTTCAAATTAGCATTTTGACATTTTTCATTTAGTTCTATGAATCCTACAAACCTCTTTGGACACCACCAGAACGCTTTGCTTTAAAAACTTTCTTAAGTCAACCTTAATACTTTTCAAATTATAACTATTATTTGTAAATAACCATGTTTAGCTTCAAAGTCATTTGAATATAAGATTATATGCAAATATTTTTCAAGGTATCCCAAGAAGCTTGAAAGTGTCATTGTCTAATGTAGGGCATTATTATTTGTGTTGTTGTACCATTCTGCGACTCTGCACATGGCTCACTGCACACCAACTCATGCAAGATACACCACATTTCGCATTTTTCTATGCATGATTTCATACTCTTTTGAATGTCGCCAAAGATACACATAAGTTTTTCTTAATAAAGAATATAAGTATGTTAATGATGACAATTGACAAGGGCCTCTTTTGATACCTCTAAAAATTATTTGTATATAATCTTGTGCGCAATGGGATTGAAGTTAAAGGTGATCGATAGCTTTAGAAATGATATAGTCAATGGCTTTGCCTTGGGCCCTGTTCGTTTTAGATTGTGACAACCGATATGAGTTCAATAATTGGTTTGGGGCTCAGCTAAGTCAGATAAAATGGATTGAATCCACACTCCGGCCCACAAGAATCTCTACCAAGGTGGTTAGAGGAAAACAAGCAACCAACTTAATAAAAAAGGGATTTTTTTATTGCGTACTCAAAAGATTACAATACGTATTTCAAAGTACATCAATACTCCTTCAAATTTGCCCTTAAATACTTAGAGAGAGGATCTACCAACTGCTACTAGCCTTTTTCTTCAATGCCCTCAAATTGAAACTGTAGGGCTTTAGCTGCAAGAAGGGGTTTCAACATCAATTCTAAGACTCAGGGAATTTGTGAAGATATCTTGTATCATATCAGTGATTCATCACCCTTGAGAACTAATCTGCACGACGCACATCCGGGTTGAGCTGAGGGGTCATATTGCAAAAGGTGCAGAGGCAAAGTGCTCGTGATGGGATTTTCGGGGCAAAATCCCCTGCGTTATAAGGATATTTTGGTAAATTTTTGTGATTATTGCCTGGGAGGAAAGGAAAGAGAGAGTTTGTAAACCCAACCGAAGTAATGACCCTCTTCTAGGTACACTAAAACATGTAATTTTTGCTTTGTGTATTTGTGTTTCTCGCTTCCCATCTTGTCCTTGACTGCATATTGTGTTTGATCATGTTTAAAGATACTTGGGGTACAACTGAATTGCTGGAATTGGGAATCATTATTAGTATTTGATTCCAATTTAAGCAATTGCAACATTTGGTTTCGTTTACAAAATGGAATGGGAAACAATAATTTAACTCCAGATGGAAAAACAAGCGAACATTTGGTGTTTTTTGTTTCTCGCCCAGGCGCGGTAACCTAATTCTTGGAATGGAGAGAAAAAAAAGGCGTTAAATCTCCTCCCAAACTGTACTACCAAATTGATGTTAATTCCAAATTAATTAAGTCAGTATAAAATTTCTGATTTATGAATTCCTTTATAAATCTAAATTCGACCAGTAAGGGATTAAAAATGACCAAAATATCCTCAAGGCGTGGAAAATGACTAAAATTCCCACATGATATAGAGAGGAAATGATATCAGCGCTCCATTTTTTTTTTATATTTTCTCATTACTTTCTTGTCTTTTAGTATTTAAAAGGCTGTCAAAAGGTTATTACAGTTCCCAAAAAGCTCTCACAGGCATTTTAAATACCAAAATACAAGGAAGTGGAGTGTTATTATCAAAATATTGGAGCACTGATATCATTTCCCTATAAAAATGGTCAAATTTCGTCATATCAAGTAAAAATTAACAGAATACCCCTCTCATGAAAAATGACAAAAATGCCTTAGGACATAAAAAATGATCAAAATATGTCAATAGGATAAAATGACCATAATACCCCTCTGTCATTGAAAATGGTTGAAATACCCCTATATCAGGCGAAACGACCAAAATGCCCCTAAGTTGTGAAAAATGACTAAAATAAACCTATGACATAAATTGACTAAAATACCCCCAATACAGGGTAAAATGACTAGAATATACCCCTGAGTAATGAAAAATAAATGAAATATCCCTATATCGGGTGGAAATGACCAAAATACCACCAAGTTATGCTAAATAAATAAAATCCCCCCATGATATAAAAGTGATCAAAATAACCAATGTCGTGTAAAAATGACCATACTACTCCTAAGTCATGACAAATGGCCGAGACACCCCTAGTCATGGAAAATGACTAAAACAACCCCATGATATAAAAAATGATCTAGATACCACGTATCAGGTAAAAATGACCAGAATAACCTTGAGTTGTTGAAAATGTCAGAAATACTATCGGGTAAAATTGAGCGGGATACCCTTTAGTCATGAAAAAATGACCAAAATACCACTTGTCATGAAAATAGTGATGATCAAGCATGTTTTTGTTCATTTGACATGTGTTTTAATGCCTGGTCATTTGTATAGTCTTTAAATTTCCATTAGAGTGAAATTACTATAATGATTTTGATTTTGTTATTGGTGCAGCCCAAATACCAAGATAAAAAAAAAACCAAGAAAGAACAAGTAACAAGAAAAACTCGTACGAAATGTCACATATGCCGTGAAGATAAAATTTCATTCAATCTCAAAAACTCCCCCAACTCCAATCATCCATCTCTTTTATTACGTCTCTAAAAGATTTTCAAAAGATTTATAAAATCTAAAAAGTAGCTAAAATGGTATTGGCATATCTATCTAAAATATTAAAGTTTTCTTACCTGAAAACTAGCTATAAATAAGAAAAGCAACTAGAGCCTATCAACTCTAGTAAATAGCTAAATTAGGAAAAATGATAACCTTTTAGGAAATAAAATACGAAGGGAATACGAGATCATATTTTCCAATTCTTGAAACTTGCTATATCTCAAAGCTTGTAATCTTGCAAGCTTTCCAGGAATGTAAGTTTCCCTTATCTCAAATTCATGAAGCGTAGCAAGTTTCCATTCTGCCGAAGCACCTCCTTATTCACGAAAACTTTATGTATTTTTCACTTGTGAAACTTCCACTTATGAATCTTCCTAAAATAGCCATCCTCAAAATTTATTGCTAATTTCTGGATTGCATAAGATATAATGAAATATTTATTGAAAATTTGATTCCATTCTGACGTTAGTATGGACCGTACCAAACGCTAGAATTGAAATCACATTCCCTAGATGAATTCCAATGCTTAAACAAACTCTAGAATTGGAATATGATTGGAATGTGATACTGATACTAATTTTCGATTCCTACAATCCAAACGCACACTAGAAGTCTCCCGCGCTTTAAAAAAAAATGAAGAGTGAAGGGGCTAGATTTTCTCTTATAGCAGCCTTCTTTCATCTTTTAACAATAAAATGGGCATTTTGGTCATTCTACGGTTAAAAATCACATGCGATGAAGCATCCCTTGGAGACTACGGCACAACCCAACTAGAAAAAATAGAGTGCTGCTATGGAGACCGATTTGGTGACCTAGAGTGGAACTGAAAAATCCCTACATGCCACATGGGATAGGAGGGTTAGTTTTGCCATTTAAGGGGGGGGGGGGGGGGAAGGCAAAAAATGAACTAACTTGTGAAGAGGCTATTAGTTCGGTTCCACTTAAAATCGGTCTCCATAAAAGTACCACCAAAATGGTCCAAATCTAATGAATTTTTTACAAATCTTATTTGGATTTGGAAGGCATTTCTGCTAAATCTTATAATATGTGCTTATTAGCAACACTGAAAGTGCCCTTAAAGCAAGATAGGACAATTATAAAACACTAATAAAGCATCACGGAATAGTCAATCCAAATTAAGTATCTATATATATAGAAACCGTAACTCAAATGGATACTGTTAGACAATTGGTAGCCTGCAAACAGAAACTTAGAAAACAATATTATTTAGAGAGAAGAGAAGGTACTCCCTGGAGTAGATAACTTATCTACTCCCTAGCTTAAAATAACAGTTGGGGCCACACTATCTGAGTGATCCAAAGCATTCATTTGATGGGCCCTCACATAGATAGGGTGTGCCCAAAAAATCAATTCGATAGGATCATCCTTACCCTATGAATTGCGGAGGCAAAAAATATACACGTCCATTTTTGCCTCCACAGTTCATGTGGTTAGGATGATCCTATCGAGTTGATTCTTTGGGCACACCCTATCTATGTGAGAGCCCATCAATTGAATGTTTTGGATCACCTAAACAATGTGGCCCCAACTGTTATTTTAAGGTAGGGAGTATATAAGTTATCTACTCTAGGGAGTACCTTCTTTTTTCTCTATTATTTAATGGTGCAAATAGAAACTTAAAATAAAATAAAATAATTAATGGTTAAGATCATCCAATCGTAACAGATTTAGGGTCATGGCAATCCAAGGTAAGAGCCTGAAATTTTTGAAGAGATACAATTGAATTCGAGCTTTTGGTAGAAGCTCCAAAGACTTTCTCTTTCGTATGGGTTAGGGTTTGGGTTGAAAAGAAGAGATTAAGAGGAAGATGAGCAGAAGGAGCTCGCGGTTAGAGGTCGAGATCGATGTCGGTGATTTTCGGGCCTAAAAATTTCGGCTTACCTTTTTTACATTACTTGTTACCGATATTAACAAGGTGCGTTCCGGTTTAATCTTGACCGCTCAAGGTATCGGATGGCTACAATTGGGCGACTAACGCAGTTGCGCTATGTCGCGACGCATGTGAATCGGCCCTAAACAAACCCGCTAAAGAAAAAAAAGTGAAAGGAGAAGCGTTTGTTTTTACATATATGGCGCTTACTTCCAACGCTATTCGCCTCACAACCTTTGCGTCCTTTCATCTTCCCTCCTTTCCCCAAATCAAATCCCTAACCCTCGTTCCCACGAAGAAATTAGGGTTTTTCCGAACCTTCTCTCACAGAACCATGACGGCCTCTATGCCCGTTCAGGTGAAAGAAAAGATCGATCTCACTGATAAGGAGAAGAAAATCTTCGACCGTTTGCTCCATGTAATTCGCCATTTCAAACTCGATACTCAGCTCCGAGTCGCTGGAGGTTGGGTTCGCGATAAGGTTGATAATCTCCCTCTCTTTTCTTTTGCTTTTTCTTCTCTCATTATCTTCTCAATAGCTGATTTAATTCTCCCAGTTTCGTTTTTTTGTGTGTGTTTGTGTGTCTGAATTCGCCGTGAGTTTGGTAATTGAATATCCTGTCTTTCTTCATTCTCTCCTCCCTCTGAATTCGCTTTTGCATATGCTTTTATTATTACTGTTGATTTGATAAGACCCCACTCGAATATCTCGTCTTTCTTCAAGGGGAACGATTCCTCCAATTCAGCTTTCCGTTTTACAAAGATTTCTCATGATAGACCAGGGTGAGTCTATGCAAAGGGTTTAGTTAAGAACTTAAGATATGCCACTTTTCACCGAGTATACAAATGGAACCTAACCATACATGTCCTCTAATTATATCTTCTAAATCGTCCACACTAACAATCCATCCTTCTCCTCCAGAGGGAAATTTTAGTAAATAACCAAATATAACACTTGGTCTGAGGGTCAAGTTGGTAATTTTTCTTACATATCCCCACGGGAGCCCAGGTATCATATATACCCCCAAAGTAAAGAGCCTTGAGTACTAGAAGGAAAACACCTATACCTAACAAGATTAAGTGAATACCCAAAATTGTGGTAATTTTTTCTCTCCCAGCTTCCTATTTATCCTTTCATAATTCAAATTCAAATTAACTAGTAGAGAGATTCTCTCTTAATCTACCTCCTAATTGAAATCCATTATTCACATTCAAATTAGATTTTCTCTCAATGACCCTCCTAATCTTATCAACATCCAATTCTTATCAATTATTCAAATTCAAAAGATTTATGGTTGGATTGTGGAAATATGGATGGCTAGGATTAATCATGCGTGGATCCTGCCTGTGTTCGTATCATGAATGTTTCTATGTTTATTTCTTTCAGTTATTGGGCAAAGACTGTTCTGACATTGATATCGCGTTGGATGATATGCTGGGTCGAGAGTTCTGCGAAAAGGTCAATGAGTACTTATCGCATGTTGGGGAAGAAAAGCAAGGAGTTGGTGTTATCCAGTGGTAAAAAAAATACTCTATTCGCTTATGAAAGTTTGAAGTGGATTTCTGTTTCTTTTTTCTTTCCATAATGCTTTTCATGTGAGATTTATCTATGGTACATAGATTCACTATATTTTCTTTCCTGGCACTATGTGTATCTAATAGCTTTTTTTTTTTTTCAGCAATCCGGATCAGTCCAAACACTTGGAAACTGCAAGGATGCGGATATTAGATACATGGATTGATTTTGTCAACTTGAGATCTGAAACTTATGTCCAGAACAGCCGTATTCCTACAATGGTATCGATGTTTTAAGTAGATAAACATTTGTGGCAGTTGATTACTTAATTTTAAGTAATTGAGTAGGTATAGTACATGCATGATTGCTATTAGATCATATTTTTTAAACAACGTGTTCAATAATTCAGATGCGAGCTACAATCAGATCTAGATGTTTTCAAGCTTAATCTGCCATTTATTTCTGATTCTACTGGTAACTGAAACTATCAGGCAGTTGTTCTCTACTTCGCAATAGGAAGCCATGATTGGCAATTGCTTCTCCAATTTGCAATGATGCAATGGAGAACTTTCAAAACTTCTTTTCTTGTCATCTTCAGTGGTAGTTATTCAATTGGATGAGCAAATCATGATTGGTAGTTGCTCTTCCAATTTGGACTGCAGCCAAAACATCTTTTCCCATAACCTAAACAGGAATTTAAATCTAACTTCTACCGAAATGTTTCTGTCTCTATCGATATGGAAAAATAGTGCTTAACACTACTTAATGAATCCACCTTCTTTCTAAACATGTATCTAAATCCAAGGAATTAAACTCGGTCTCGTCCGGACTTTGGACCCCGCGGAAGTAGTACTCTGTGGAAGCTTTCAAACTTCATGGAAATCTTGTAACAGTCATGGAAGTTTATGAAAGTCTATGGAAACAATGGAAGAAGTTTAAAATGAAACTTTAGGAGATATTAGAATATGCACAAATACAAACTTTGAAACCATGACATGAGCAGAGATTAAGGTCGGGATTTTCTCCTTGAGTAGAAAGCACACTCTTGGGGCCGTATGGTTTCAATCTCGCTTTTTACCAGTGCCATTGGGAGGTGGTAAAAGCTGACATCCTCGCACTCTTTAATGGCTTTTATGAGGTCTTGTCTCTTGGTAAGAGTACCTGGGTTACTTTCATCGCTTTGACCCCGAAGATTGAAGGAGCGGCTAATGTTTCAGACTTCTGACCCTTTTTTCTGGTGGCCGGCACTTATAAATTGTTATTTAAAGTCCTGGTGGAAAGGGTAAAGAAGGTGTTGTATACGGTAATATCTAATAATCAATTGGCCTTTGTATGGGGTGCCAAATCTTGGATGGTGCATTTTTTTCTAATGAAACAATAGAATATTATTTCAGGCAATAAATAAAAGCGGTAGTGTGTAAAGTTGGATATGGAAAAAGCGTATGATCGGGTGGAATGTGACTACCTTGACTATTTACTGAACCGAATGGGTTTTAGAGTAAGGTGGCGAGCTTGGATGATGAGGTCGATTTCTTCAGCATGATTCTTTGTATAGGGAAATGGTTCTCCCAAAGGCTTTTTTCAAGTCTTCTCGAGGGCTGAGAGAAGGAGATCCTCTCTCCTTTTTCATGGTCATAGCGAAAGAATTGAGGAGAATGATCCTCTCTACGTATTTGCTTTACATAAAAACTATTGCACTATCAATATCTTGGGCGAGATGTCATTCGTCTTTCCGTTTTGTATCGGCCTTTGACCTATGGGAGGGGTGGAGGGAAGTTTGTTTTAGTAGGGATGATAGGCCTCGGATTGTTCACGGTGGGAGCCTCCTTCTTGTGGAATTCTTAAAATGGATTTTGATGGTTTGAGTCTTGGAAACCCGGGACCGGCCGGGGTTGGAGATGTGTTTCGTAATGATTGTGGTGGAGTTGTGTGGGCCGATTCTGGCCCTCTGGGGATATGTGATGCTTCAGAGGCCGAAGTGAAGGCGGTTTATCAAGGTATCAAAAGGATTGATAGAGAGAGCATGGATAAAACTATTGTGGAGGGTGATTCACTCAATGTGATTCGGTGGTTAAGTAGGGCGGTGTTTCCTCCATGGAGATTCTCTTCTATTGTTGATGAAATAGAAGATTTAATCTCGGGTTCGAGTATTGTGTTTAATCATGTGCGGAGGTCCGCTAATGGGGAGGCAGATGGTTTGGCTAGGGGTGGAGTTAGTCGCTCGGAGTTGGAGTGGTTTGATTTTCTCCCTCCGTGAGAATTATTTTGAAATTTTTCTTTCTTTTTTTGATTCCTGTATATTCGGGTGTGTTCCATCTCGGTCCCCCCTCTTCTTTTAATGATATATTTTCGCCATTTCAAAAAAAGAAGAAGATTGATATGTGCAAAGAATCGGTCTTATTGAGGGATTTCACATTTGATCTAGGGGGTGGAAGTCTCCCACATACAGTTTGCCGTTGACACTTATTTTCAGTGTAGCGGATGAAGTTACGGTGCTGAAATTATGAGAAGCATGAAGTTGTATAGGTCAGAGATCAAAATTTCAGAAATCTATGTTGTTGGGTATCCATTTGGAGGACGAGAGATAGGCTGGTGGCATTGCTTGGGTGCTCTGTGGAATAGTTCTCGACTACTTATTTGGGATTACCTTTTTGTGAAGGCAGACCTAAGAAGAGGATGTGGCATCCGATCATTGAGAGGATGGATACAAGACTTTCATCATTGAAGAGAAATCTGGTTTCTCTTGGGGTCAGGATTACCTTGATAAAAACTATGCTACCCATAGTTTCAAAGCCCTCCCGCATCATCATGGACCCCCCCCCGAGTCGAATCCCTTTTGCCTTGGCTGCGTTCTGCATTCTGCCTTGGCTGCATTATGCATTTTTCCTTACAAAGTTAATAGAAACTCCTTTAACTCTCCTGAGTTATGACGGCATCAAACCGAGAACTCAGCCCGTCAATCGAGTACTTGACCGCGTCGTGCCGAGTTGGCTAGTATTTTCTTCGGTCGCGTTTTAACCCGCATCCGCGTTTTGAAACAATAGCTAGTATCGCGGTTTACTTTTCATTGTTTAGATGCTTGATTGGTGTGATTACACGTCTCCCGAGTTATGACTGCATCAAAACTCAGCCACGTCAATCGAGTACTCGACCGCATCGTGCCGAGTTGGCTAGTATTTTCTTCGGTCGCGTTTTAACCCGCATCCGCATTTTGAAACAATAGCGAGTATCCCCGTTTACTTTTCATTGTTTAGATGCCTGATTGGTGTGATTACACGCATGGAGAAAATACACCACAATTTTCTTTTGCTAGACTTTGAGGAGAAGAGAGAGTTTCATCTTGTAAACTGGGAAGATGTCTGCAAGCCAATAAGAGAGGGAGGGCTAGGCTCCAGTCCAGAAGACTTAGGTTCAACAATAAAACACTTATTGGAAAATGGCTATGGAGGTTTGGGGAGGAAAGGCCTCAATTGCAGGTGAAGGTGTAGGGAGCAAATATGGGGAGGGCCAATGATATTGGATCTTTGATGATAAATAGAGGCAATAGGCTGATGGTGTGGCATGACATCTTGAGACAAAAACACTTCGTCCAAGATGGAATTAGACTCAGAGCATGTAAAGGTGATCAGATCAGATTATAAAAGGATAAGTGGTGTGTGGGGAGCCAATTATGGATAGATTTCCTGACCTATTTGTTTTGGAGTGGCGAACGACAAGGACGCCTTGGTTCAAGAATGTGTGGAGTGGAATGAGGGGCAACGATCTTGGAAGGTTAACTTTAGAAGGTAATTCTTTGATCAAGAGTAAGATCGGATAGCAATGTTTCTGGGGGCTCTGGATTCTGTGTACTGGAAGAAGTGATGCAAAGACAAGATGGTTTGTATCTGGGACTCGACTAGAACCTTCAACGTCAAATCCTTTTAACGTCACATTGTTCCTAATTCTCCTCCTTCGCTTGTATACATGGTGTGGTGCATTCTTGCACTTCCCAGAGTTTGTACCTTTGGATGGACTGCATGTCAGGATAAGATCCTGACTATTGACTACTTGAGAAGTTGTAAGGTTTTTATTGTAGATAATTACACTGTGTGGAGGCGGGGGAGTCAGTTGATCATATCTTCCTCCACTGTCGGTTTGCTGGAGCGGTATGGAGATGCATTTTAAGGAGATTTGGGATGTTTTGGGTGTTCCTCGCTAGACTCTCTGGGTTACTGCAGGGCTGGTTCTATGTGCAATGGCCTAGTAGAGGGCGGATCCTTTGGAGACCGGTATTCCATGTTACCCTTTTGGTCATTTTGAAGAAGAGAAATGCATGGACCTTCAACCTTTGGTGGAAATTTAAAACCATAGGCCCACTTCATGTGACAATGAACTTTTTTCAATGTCAATTTTTGTTGACTATTCAATTGTCTTACTCTTAAGCTGAAGCTTCTCACTTGTGTGCTTCTTTAGGAGATATGTATCAGTTCTCACATGGGGCCCACCAGTCACTACTTCCAAGGATAGTTATGAATATAATCATGTATGGGCAATAGTTACCAGGAAACTCCTTCCTGCCATTGTGCTTGCTTATTATATGGGCATGTCATGTGACAACAAAATAATAAAATGAGAATGTAAGAAATAATGAATAGAATGGTAACTGAATGAAATGGCTTATCACTTAGTAGGTAACAATTGATAGCTCATCAAGGCCTTCAACGAGGTCTTCAGTCAAGTTTGGTTTCCAAACTAAGCATTCGGATGAAACTGTGGAAGTTTTGACTTAGAAAATGAAACTTATACAATGGGTGCTAAAAGCTAAAGCTTGCAGGACATGCATTTTGTTGCCACACCAAAACTTCCGTACTTTCCTTTTTCCCAATTGTAGATCATTTTCCTCTTTAGAAATTGTGGAAAATATGTCACTTGAGTTCTTCCTTAATTTTTTCAATCAGCATAGTTTGTCTGAAATAAATATCAGTATGCATCGATTGGCATCGGCATATGCCAACACTGTGTTTGATATTCCGCAGAAATTTGGCACTGCTGAAGAGGATGCATATCGTAGGGATCTAACTATTAACAGGTAATGTGATGTGCAACAGACAATGCAATTGCTTTGTTTTGATAGTTAAACTGTACACTCTGTCTTTAATTAATGCCTCTAAGCTTATTGATAAGTTGCATATTAATGTTCTCTAGAGCTAAATTTTAATTTTGAAGTAACTACTTTGTTTGTTCAATAGTTTCTCTTGTTGGATAGTTTTTTATCACATTTGTATTTGTGGATTGTTTGTATCCATTAGGCCACATTTGGATACCCAGAAGATTTATATTTGGACTTCTCACATTTGCTGTTGAGATTTGGAACTGGATCAGATCCTTAGATTTCCAAATCAGCTACAACAGTGAAAAAAAATCCTATTTCAAATCTGTTCTGCAAGACATTATTTGGAAATCAATATTTGTGGCAATTACCTTCACCCTCGCTGCTCCTCGACCTTGCTGCTGCAGCAGCGAGACGCCCGTCCGTCCGTCCGTCCCTCTCCCTCTCCCTCTCTCTCTCTCTCTCTCTCTCTCTCTCTCTCGTACAACATGAGGATGATTGATGTGTTTTGTATCCAAAACTCAAATCCAATTCCAAATACAAAAGCATGAGGCATCCAAACGTGGCCTTACTTCATTGCTTGTGTTGACGAGGTTCCACTTTATATCCTTCCATTTTATGCTGCTATGTATTTGTATTTATGTTGCCTTAGATATTATTTTATTCTCATTTTGGTCCAACTAAGTATAGATTGTCAGTTTGTGTTTGAATCTGATTCTAGATGATTTGATAAATTAAATGCTTTTTTTTTCTGATTGATTCTAAGTATGTATTTGATTTCAGGGTACATAAATTCTATAATTATGATTTATGTCTCAAAAAACAAAAATTCTAAGATTATTTCATTTCTGAATTGTCAATCACTTGGACCAACTCGGTACGTTTATTTAAATTTCTTCTCTTTGATAGCATGTTCTACAATATCAACAATGATTCGGTTGAAGATTTAACTGGAAGAGGTAAGACCTGGTTGATGGTAAACTTTCTTATTGTTCTTTTGGCCTTTCTTTGCTGCAATTATTTTCTGTTGTCTTTACATTATTCTTCTGTAATTCAGGTATGTCAGATTTGAAATCTGGAATCATTGTTACTCCTTTGCCTCCAAAGACTACTTTTCTGGATGATCCACTCCGGGTTCTTCGAGCCATTCGTTTTGGTATGTGTCATGTTCTTTGTCAGTTCTATTCTAACCACACTGAAGATGTCATCAACTGTATTTATTATTATTATTATTATTTGTTGCATTCATGATTTTAATGATGTGTCATATTTCTCAGTTTTTGCCCGATCTTTGCTTGTAACTAGAAATAACTCAACTCAACTCAACTCAACTAAGCCTTTGTCCCAAACTAGTTGGCGTCGGCTAACTAGAAATAAGTTAGTAAAAAATAATACTCTATTTCATCCTCTAAAATTGTATGCCTGTAGAACAAATGGAAGAACAAAATTTATTCAAGTAAACTCTGAAATTAAGCCCTTGCTCCATTTTTTGTTTACGGGTCATCATATGGGATAACTCTCGACTTTTCCGAAAATGAACTTAATAACTTATTGCATCCGATTTACTCAGAGTTTCTCTCATAGCCTGAATTACTGCATGTGAGGCTTAGGACCCTTACAGTAAAAGCTTCCAACTTTTGTATCTTTTATTCAAAGCAGATCCACCAATCGGCTAGTTGACGTTTTATTAGAATCAGATAACACATAATAGATTAAGAAATCAAGACAAGACATCAAATTAACTTAGAATTGATCTTCAACTGCTCCCAATCCCAGTCAATCATGTCAATACAAGTGGAAGATCATCTGAACCGAATGGGAATGGTTTGGACAACAGTGATACCGAACATCATGTGACTATCATTCAACTTACTAGGTTCAGTAGGAAGAGCAGGGTTTTCCCTCTCCACGATCCACTCGTCGTCAGAATCTATATGATCCACCAGAATCGAATTAATATTTCTGTTTATCTAGCTTCTCTCACGCGACTTTGTGTTATGCATAACATAGACTAGAGCATTCAACTTCTGTTGGTTTGGTTTTTCAATTTTTTTGTATGGACCTATAATCAAAATTCAAAGCCATTTTTTTTGAATGGTTCAAAATTCAAAGCCATTCTAAAGTAAACATTTAATCATAAATTAAAAGTTTGCAAAAATGACAAGTTGACACCTAAAATGAACTTAATAACTTACTGCATCAAACGTACTCGAGTTTCTCTCATAGCCTGAAGCACTGCATGTGAGGATTAGGACCCTAATTTAAAAGCTTCCTACTCTGGTATCTTGGATTCAAAGCAGATCTACCAATCAGCTAAGTTGATGTTTTATTAGAATTAGATAACACATAATAGATAAAGAAATCAAGATAAGATATCAAATTAACTGACTACTAAATATGTAAACACTTCAATTAAAAAGTAGCTAGAGAACACTTGTTCCTCGTCTTGCCATGTGGGTTCCAAAATAACTTTGAATAGAGGTATACAGAAAAAAAACCCAGTAAATTAGGATTTCTTACTCACCAAGTGTTCAGTAAATGAAGGAGTGCCCAATCACAAAATAATCCAACACCATTAGCTTGTTTTTGATGAGTGAAAGCCACTGAAAGCAACAACTTTTGATTCTATTCAATAATTGGGGAGAAATCACAAAAAACAAGATGTCGGGAAAAAACTCCGTAAAACCCCAAAACTCTTGAGACTCTAAATAAATAATTATTAGATCTTCAAATGGGTCTTATAAGACTACACACACCTTAAATTTGCAAAAAAAAAAAAGAGACTACACACACCGTAACTTAAACCTTAGTAGGTGTTTAGGAAAATAAAAGACAAATGAAAAGCGTGAAAATCCAAAGTTCGGGCAGTTTGACTCGTGAAATTGATGTCTTCTGTACACAGGTCTGAAAGCCATATGCCTTTCGTTGTAGGCATATGCCTTGAGTTAAAGGCGTATGCCTTTCCCCCCAAGGCTTGTGTCTTTATAGCATAACACACCAATTTCTTCACGCCTTGTAGCATTTTTGGAACGCATGGTCTTGAGGTGTGTACGTCTCTGGCGCCTTTCAAAACACTTTTCACAAACATGTACACACACGTGCCTTTTTACATGAGCTTCTCTTTAACTATGTTTTGTTTTTATGTAATTGTTAGTCCCTACACGCCTACAACCCGCTTTTTCAATTGCTTTTTACGCAGTTGGCCTTCTTTCTTATATCTAATTGTAAAACATGATCTCATTTTTTTCTTTTGAACGATGATCCTGGTTTTAAATTTCTGTTATTCACTTAGGTGCAAGGTTTGGATTTGTGCTAGATGAAGAATTAAAAACGGCTGCTGCTGATGAGGAAGTGAAAGCTGCGATTGCAGATAAAATTAGCAGGGAGCGCATTGGTCATGAAGTATGCACACCCTGTAACCCATATTTAATATGTGCTGGTGTCAGCTAATCACATTTTATCACTGATGATTCATCTCTGCATTTTCTGATGGGTAACTTACTCTGTTAAGTACTTCAGTATATATGCTGAAATTGTGGTATTCGTTGATTTGGTTGCTTCCTACTTCTGTGCAGATCGATCTCATGCTATCTGGCAATCAACCAGTTAAAGCAGTGACCTATATATGTGATTTGCAGTTATTTTGTGTTGTCTTTTGCCTTCCTCATATCTCTGAGCCCGCTGTAACTGAAGGATATGACAGGTTTTTTCTACATCTTATATTATTTGTAGTATCTTACTTTTGATACTTTAAGTCATATCTATAAATGATTGTACTGAGAGCATTGGTTATGTTTTAAGATCTCTATCTGAGGTTTCTATGGTTGCGTAAGTAAAATTCTTTGTGCTTGTAATTCCTTTGTGTGGTATGAATGTTCATCGGGCCAAAAAATTTGGTGGAGGCCTTCACAAGCATCTTCAATTAATAGGTTGTTATTCACCCCAACCCCATCCCTTGGGATGGAAAATGTTGCCCCGAAGAAAAGAAAGAGCGAGATGTTGGTTTTTTTGTTCTCACAAAGTGAAGATAATTATCTCGGCGAATGAATTTGGCCAACCACTTTTTGGCTTTAGCCAAACACTCTTCTCTCTGGTCAAGCTTTCTACAAAAAACTGATGCGAGTGCAAATTCTTTTATCAAGGCTTCCTCCCTGTTCCTTCATTCTCTTTCTGTATTTGAAGGGGTCGTTTTGAGTTTTATATTCCGAAATCTTTGCTGATACATGCATTTATTCTAGTTCTTAATCAAGCTGTGACTCTCACCAATAAAAAATTATGATTTGGAATTACTGACCAACCAAAATGATAGTGGTTTGCTCCTTTAGGTAGAAACCGAATCTTAGGTATTTGTATTCATTATTGAATTTAGCGTTTTTTCCGTGGTTATTTTATGTTTGAATTGTCAGAAAGATGATGATGATAGAACATAGCAGGATGTAGCACTGAATTAAACTGAGCCAAGAACCCTCCACAATTATGGTTTGCAAAGATAACATTACTTGAAGAATGATAGACATAGATACTTGGCTTAAATTCTACGGATAAGACAAAAATTTATTCATTGGCCTGCATTGGTGTACATTCGATTTCATGGGCGGTACTTGATAAGAAAGCCAACACTAAGGACATTCATTTTTTATATATTAGTTTCTAAGGAACACAAATACATTTAATTAATTAATTATTTTTTCTTGTATATCACTGTACCCTATGATAGATATGAATACAGATAGAGACATAAATTTGAGAAGGATAGATATGACTTGTCAACTGAGTTGTTTTTCTTCTACTCCCCCTGTTTCTTCTTGGTTCTCTTCTCTTCTCTTCTTTCCTCTTCTATGTATCTACATGTAAAGTCGTTTAAGCAATGACTTAAGATTTACATGTAAATAAGGGAATATCCCCCATTTGGATCTATTAAAAATAGTTTCAAGACCCAAATCTAAAAGGATAAAAAGTCAACTTGGGGGAAGAGGGTTTCAGAGACAGTGAAAGAAGGGAGAAAGAATTCGGCCACCATCTATTTTAATTTTTAAAAAAGTCAACTTTCCAGGGGTCGGGTCAAAATCTTAACTTCCGAACGATGGGTTATTTTTCCAATGTTAAAAATTCATAAATTCTACTAGGTCCAAACATTATTAAATCCCAAAAGTCCGGTAAAATAAATCTCATTATTTGGTCTCTAAATTTTTTTCATCTTGTCAGGCACTGGTTAACACACTGGTCAACACAAGCATTTCGGATGATAGTGATTTTTCTTTAAGTAAATGTTGGATCTTTTACATATTTGGTTCATTTAATTGTTTGAACAATGTCTGTTCTTTTATATATATTTTTATTTTTTCTTATATATTTAACTATTAAAAATTTTTTCCCTCGTCGTAGCGGAGCGAAAAGTTTCGAACGAAATCGGAACGAAATGACCGAAACGTTCCATTCCGGTGCCAAAATGAAATGGCGAATGAAACGAAATTTACAACTAAGTCATGTAGATTGTTGGAGGAACCGATGGCCATTTATTCATCCATTGTTCCTTGCATACGTGTAGAATGATATATTTTCTCTCTTCCATTGGGTTATCGCGGGTTCAACTACGGAGTTTATTGAGACATGGTCATTTATTTCATTCTATTGAGTGGTTGGATTCTTTGGGAACTATTGTTTAGTGGCAACACTGTCACTGATGTGGAAACAACTGAATAATACAATGTCGAGATGAGTTCATTTGTGGTTCAGAAAAATTTCAGTAATTGTCTTTGCATGCTGATTTTAGGCATTCTTGGAACATTGTGATAATGATTAAGGAGTCATTTTTTTTGACTTAGTAACAATTAAAGAGTCATATATTCAAGGAATTAGTGATCGGTAGGTGGCGATTTATTCATTTATTGTTCCTTGCATACATGTTGTGGAATAATATCTCTCATCTCTTTGGCATCCATTGCTTTATTTTGAGTTTGACTACAAGGCTATTTGGGGCATGGTCATTTATTCCCTTCCATTGAGTGGTCAGAACATTTGGGATGTTTAATAGAAACAATTTGGCTAATCTGGAAAGAACACAATTACACAATATCCAGATATAAGAAATTCATATGCGGTTGAAATAACGATATTGATGCAGATTTATTTAGCTGCTAATTTTATAAGAAGTTTTTTAGAAATTTTATTTTATTGTTTTAATGTCGGTTTTAGGCATTCTTGGAATGTTGTGATAATGACTAAAGAGTCATATATATGAGGATAGTCATCGAGAGGTGGAAGCTGCCATCCTTAGGTCATCTTAAGCTTTTATGAATAAGGTTGTGGCCACTCATGTTAAGTGTGTTTTGGTTTTATCATTCGAGATCACATGTGCGAGATAAGGTTGGCTTTATTGGGGCCTTTGGAAATCGAGGAATCTAGTGAAGTGGAGGTGCTTGCGTCAAGAGAAGGCTTGAAGTTACTCGCTTTCAACTTTGAAGCTCCATTAGTTGTTGGAGGCAACTCTATGAATATCATCTATTGGATTTCAGAGAGCAACAGTTTTCCATGAAGCCTAACGAATTCCATAGATGGGATAATAAATATGGTTTTGGCTATTCAAGTTACATTTTCCATGTTCATTGTGAAGCAAACTGTCGATGGGGCATAGAGGAGTTAGTCATAGATATGTACTTTCCAATGTGATAATTCTTTTGGATGTTCTTTCCTATTGTGATATAGCTTTTATTTTTCTATTATTCTTTCCTTTCTATCATTTACATAACTATTCTTTTCTTTTTCTTTACCAGCTCTGTTATACTTGGATTTTCTTTCCTTTTTTAAATTGTTGTTGTTATTGTTAAGCAAATAGAATGTAATTATGAAGTTCCCGGGTTAAATAAAGATGATTGCAAATCAGAGTATAATGTTTTTATTTATTTGAAATTTTGAATACCCCCCTTCCCAAATTCTAATTTGTTAAATACAACTATTCTGTAAGGTATTGTTGGTGAACCAGATTATTCATCCACAAATTTTATGTGAAATAACCAATAATTAATATGTTTGTGCGTGACCCATCATTGAAATAAAATTTGTTTTGAATGCTTACACATATTTTGTGATTGTATAAAAGATTAATCTTTGTATTGTTTGAGTTTTTATATGGTGTAAGGCCTTATTGTTATATGGTAGAGGATCCACCCTTGATATTTGATCCATTCTAGCTGCTTTTTGAGAAGCTGCTGTTGGATCAGATATCAAGGATGGTACCTCCACCGTACAAAGGCCTTATTGTTGTAGGGCCTTGCACCATATAATTTCTCGTATTGTTTTATCATGATTGTAAGCATCTTTATTTGTGGCATGCTCAAACCTTATTCTATACCTCATATAAACCCACTCTCATCAGGCTGTGTGTTTCATACATGGATGCTGCATGGAACGTTTTACAACTAGTTGGGTTCTCGATACTCACTGTGAGTTATTTCTTTTCCATATGGCTACTTTTTCGATAGTTATATTTTGAAAGTAGTTTCACTTTCGTTCTTCATATGTAGTCCATATAATCTCTTCCTTTTTTGGTAAATTTTTTTTTCAGTACTAGCTTAAAGAGCCGCCTAATGTGTGAGAGATCATTTTGGGCTTGTTTATATACTCTCAAAACAGTTTTGGTATGCATTTGTATTGCAGCTACATCATTGACACCATGTTTATCTTATACAATCGTGGATGCGGCTCCTCTGATAGATTGATCATATTGGTCATTTCTTTAGATACAAGTTCTGACACTTATCTCATCCAATTGAGAATGTGTTTTCTTAAATGTGACATCTTGTGAAGTTTTTAGTCATATCCCTCCAACAATGATTTTTGAATTACAGGATCCCCTTGGGAAGGTAGTAAACTAAGTACGTGTGTGCTTGGGAGTTGGGTTGGGTGTACAAAGAAGAGTAAAATATAAAAATTCCCCTAGCAAATAAGATATTAACACCTATTCTCTTAACACCCCTCAAGCTAGAACATAGATATTTATCATGCCCAGCTTGTTATATATAAAATGCAATGAGGCAAACCCCAATGCCTTGTAATTACACCCTTAATGCTCTGTTTGGTTGCTGGGTTTTTTTTGTTCCCAGGATTTATGTGGGTAAAGGTTTAGTGGTCACATCAGCTTTTTCTTGCTGACATCAGCAAAATCTTGTCTTGAAAAGGGTGTTCTCTCTTTCTCTCTCTACCCTCTCTCTCCACTCATCATAATATCTTTCTCTAATTAATGCTTGTCCTCTCTTTTGTCTCCTACCTTTACCCACATAAATCCCAGGAAAAAAAAAAAACCCGGCATCCAAACAGAGCATAAGTTGTTCTGTAGACTATAGGGGTGCAAATCGGATCAATTTTTGGGAATTTGGGTTCAGCTTTTACCATAAAATTGGGTCGGATTCAGGTTGATTCCAATTCATATTTAAGCAAAAGCTCGACCCGACCCGACCCAAATGGCACCTCTAGTAGACTTCAAATATGGAGTCACAATTTTCTTGGTCATAACCATCTCTCGAATGAAGTGACAATCCACCTCAATATGCTTTGTTCTCTAATAGAAGACTGGATTACTTTCAATATATATTGTAATGCGATTATTACACTTCGTCCTCATTGGAGTAGTAGTAAAAAACCCGAGCTCCTCCAGAATAGATTTTACCTACATTAAATCACATTTTGTGTGAGCCATTGCTCTGTATTTAGCCTCAACACTTGATCTTTCTACCACATTCTGCTTCTTGCTTTTTCTTGTGTCTAAGACTTACAAATGTGCAAAAACCAGAGTTGATCTTCTATCAGTCTTGTTACTTGTCTACTTAGCATCTGAAAATCCCACAATACCCAACTTCTTGGAGGTTTAAGCATAATTCTCGCGCCTTTCAAGTACCTCAGTATCCTATGTACCACATATAGGTGAGGTTGTCGAGGTGCATGCATAATCTAGCTTACCGCCCCAACTACAAATGTAATATCGTGCCTCGTGACCGTGAGATATATCAATTTGCCTAAGTCTTCTATATCTCCTCGGGTCACTCAGTAGTTCTCATTGTTCTTGATCAAGCTTGAAATTAGGATCCATAGGAATATCCACTGGTCTGGTTCCTAACATCCCAATTTCTTCCAACGATTCTATGAAATATTTCCTTTGTTGGAGATGTATTCCATCCGTTGATAACTGCCCCAGGTCTTTCATCTGAAAATGTCTGTTCAAATGAGTCTTCATGTTGCCAATCCCAGCACGATCATTACCAGTGATAATACTGTTATCTACACACTACTAAAACTGTCACACCACTTCTCTGATTTTCCACAAACATAGGATGATTAGATGATGTCCTCCTCATACCGTACATTACAAGTACCTGTTTGAATTTATCGAACCAAGCTGTAGGAGCCTGTTTAAGGGCATAAATTGCCTTATTTGACTTGCATAAATTGCTTAGTTTAGGCTGCACACTTTATTTGATTCCGCTTGAGCAACATATCCTCGAAGAGATCCTATTAAAAAAAAATCAACCGAATAGAATGTGAGAGCAGCTTCAACAAAAGAAATCTTACTGAAATCGAAGCTGAACAAAATGTGGAGTACAACATGCATTCAGGCATCGATTCCTGAAACAACACAAATACAATCCATCGCCTCCTCTGGGCACACCATTTCAACCTCCCAACCAATTCCTAGAGCTGATGTCAGTTGCGCAGTGAAAACAGTTTGTTTTTTATTCTTTATTCGGTTTTGAGATAGAAGAAGATCAAGAAGCGGAAGAAGATGGGAAGATGGATCAAGAACCCTAGGGCTCTGATCTAATTATAACATGAGAGAAGAGGGGGAAGTTGTGAAAGGGATAAGAGAATGTTAAATGGATCAAGAACCCTAGGGCTCACCGTTCAGGAACACATTCTTCACATCTAGCTGGAACATCTTCAAATTCATCTTCGCAGTAAAGGCAATCGCAACTTTGACGGAAGTTTAGCTACAAGACAGCACGGTTAAGTGGAAGTGCCTACCATCCTGTTTCGAGAATGAGATGATTGACTGAGAGCTACAATCTCTGACCTGAGGAAGAGAAGGCCAGAGTGCCGGTCAAGATGGGAGAGGAATAAACATGCATTAAAATATGACAGAATGCGCTCATTGTGCTGTAACATTCGATACATAGCAATGGCTAACAAAATCCTTTAGTTGAGTGACTACTAGAAGTTTTTGATAGAAAAAATCAGTAGGTAATAAATTATCCATGAGATCTGAGGAAATGTAGTAGAGATCCAGTAGGTGTTCCTCAAAGGGAAAAAGACAAATGACAAATATCTCTATCATTCTGCTGTTTTATCATATTGGAGATCGAAAATGAAGAAATGTCTTTATCAGAGTGATGCAAAATTGTTCATTTATGTTCATGCATGCACGATGTTATATGCTTAAATACACTTATGTAAACGTATCTAATTTTCTTCTAAATTTGCACCATTAGTAATGTAGAAGGTTTTAAATTCCGGTTTCGGAATGCATTTCAGTCCTCGCTGAAACCGAAATTTCAAAACTTTGGACAAAATCTATCGAAATCAAATAACGTAATATTTTATCCCGTACAAAATTTTGGCGAAATTACCGAAATTTCGGGATAATATTAAATAATGAATAAAATCCAGATTTTTTGGTGATATTCCGTAAATTTCAGGGAAAACGAAATTTCGATCGAAATTTAGGTCAAAATTTTGTAACTTTTCAAGTTTACCCAATTTCGGTTTCGGTCTCGACTGAAACCCGAAATTTCGGACCAAAATTTCTGATTTCGGTTCAAATTTAAAGCCTTGGTAATGTGGATACCATGTATAGCATCTATCAACCCAGTATTGCTATGAACCTCCGTGTTTTCAACATTGCACATTTTGGAACTGAAGCCAATCTGTTGTTGATGCCCTTTCTGGTCAAGTACTCTTATTAGTTTGAGATAAGAGGTCGAGGTTTTAAATTTCGGTTTCGGTTGCCATGGAAATGGAAACGTTTTGGTTTCGGTTGGAAATTTCGGTAGAAATACTGCAAAATCAAGGAAACATATGCAAATGATAGAATTTAAAGATGAAATTTCAGGAAACACCAGAATAAGTACAAATACATACTTAGAAACCATCACATAAGCAAAACAACCATCCATAATCATTTAAAAACATTGAACACCTAGTAACTGTTGCACATGTCTGATAATTTAGTATATATCAAATTTCACATTTAATTCATATAAATATTTATACAGAATATACCCACTTGGTATTGCTTTGCAGATTGATTCAGCTTCGATTGAAGTTCTTCAATTGCCGCCATTGCTTATTCTCTTAACTAGAAATAAATGTCGTGACGCTCGTGCTTCTTTCGAGGAAACCTTACACTTTGTAAGCTTAATGAATAGGTGGTCATGTGATGAGATTGGCAGTCCAACATTCATGCTTTGAAAACAAGAAGTGAGCGGAGCGTTCAGCAGTGTGGGCAAGATCTGGAGAGATTTGTTCATGAAAACATCCGCTTTTCGGGGGCATAGGCTCTCAATCGGCGAGGACTCACAGCCAATGATGAAAGAGACAGAAGCAATATAAATATAATTATATAATATAGACTAATTTAATATACCATTCTTACACTTATGATTTTGGTTTATGCATGTCGGTCGTTTTAGTTTCGGTTTTGGTGGGGATGGAAACAAAAACATTTCGATTGTTTTGTGTCGGTTTAGGTGGAAATTGAAAACCATGTAAGAGTTTGACAGGATAATACTTACTTTCTGATTCTTTGCTTTTTCTTTTTTTGGTGGCAACTAGGCCATCATGTAATCTGTAATTCTTTTTCATGAATGAAGTTTACTTTTCTGAAGCTTTATATCCTTCAAAAGAACTTTTTCATGTTATTTGCATTTTCTTTTTGTTTTTGTTGCAGCTTGCAACCAGATCATCATGTAATCTGTAGTTCCTTTTCATGAATGAACTTTACTTTTCTGAAGCTTTATGTCCTTTAAAAGAAATTTTTTCATGAAATTTTATTCTATTCCTAAAAGAAATCTCATTTTGATTTTAATATTTAGGTTTTGAGTTCTAAATGTTAACTTTCAGGATGAACAGCGGAGGCTTTACTTGTATGGGTCGTTATTTCTTCCACTTAGAAATTCAGTGTATATAGATAATAAATCCAAAAAGGTAAATGTTATTAAGCTCCTTGTCATCATGTTGTTCTTTTTTTAATTAAATTTCAAGAATTAGTGGACTGAAATACTTGACTTTAGTGTGTGTCAAAATGGATACTCAAATTGCAATTTGACTGCATTTTAGCTTTTCTTAAATTACAATATAAAACCACCAAAATCTACTCAAATTGATGGATTCTGAAAACCCTCAAATTACACTCAAATTGCAATTTGGGTGTACATCCGAAATCACCTTTATTCATAAATGTCATGGTACAAATTTAGTCTCTGCTTACCCTCAAAATTATGGTTGATTCCACAGATTCCCGTTGTCAGCAGTATCTTTCGAAATTCTCTCAAGCTGAAAGCCAGTGATGCTGACACAGTTAGTTCACATTATTCTCCTAATACTCCGCATTTCATTTGTTTATTAGCATTCCCATGTTTGCATTTTTGCTTATCCATATAGTGCATCGTCTTCTGAAAATTAATACTGGTTTTCTTGTATTTTGCAGTTTTATGTCTATGTTAAGAATTTAGGATGTTTTATATTGCAATTATGAGATCTGGTTGAATGTAACTTCTTTCTTACTAGGTTATAAACTTACACGGTGCATCGGAAAGATTTATTTCCTTGATTCCTTTCATGACATCAAATGGGGACACCAAAATTGTTCAAACAGATCTGGTGGAAGAAAATCTTGATGTACCACTCCCCTCAAGAAGACGAATATTGGCAGGTTAAGATTGTTCAATTTCTTATTTTTCTGATATTTATAGGCCATATATAATCGCTTATTTTTTTTGAGTAATAATAGAGTTTTCTATTAATTACTCATGAAAATAACATGGGTAGAAGCAGTGAGGAAAGACTTGATAGCTAGGAACATAACAGAGAACATAACCTTGGATATGATAGAATGGAAGAAAATGATCCACGTAGAAGAACCCAACTAGAACCAGGATTAGAGCCGGGTAGATCCCTTTTACCTTCTTCATGATTTTTTCTTCTTCTATAGGATTCATTTAGCCAACAATTTAGAAGTTCTGTTTACTTCTGATGCTCTCTCTCTCTCTCTCTCATCACAGTCTAGGGTATGAGGCTTGTTTTGTTCCCAAGCCTCTCTCAGATTCTTAGTATATTTTCTTTTTGGTTTTGACAATTCAAATATTCGATATGGGATCTTCAACATGATGAACATGTAGTGATGGCACTATCACATATATTATATGTTGTAGTCATGGATTGTTTTTGTCATCTTATTACTCAATTTTCAGCTGTCCATTTCAAATAAAAAAAATCCTCAATTATCAGCTTCTGTATTTGAGGAACCTGAAAATTTTCTATCTTGTTTTGTGCTTTGTTGCTGATGCCTTGGATTTACTTATCTAGGATTGCTTCTACGACAAATTAAAGAATTTTGGCGTGTTGCCTTGTTGATTTCAACTTTGTTATACCCGAAAGTTGATAATGAGGAAGTACTTCTGGGAAGGCACTTTGATTTGGACCAGCGAATTGACTTGTTCCGGAAAGTAGAAAGTTTTATTATTGATCTGGGTATGTTTATATTTTCCTTTTCTTTGATTCATTTTCCATTTTTGTGGTCTATTTTGCTTTCATGATCGATACAGTTTGACCGCCTAGCGTCCTCTGAGCATTTTTCTCATGTTTAATGCAATTAAACCTTTAATTTTTTATTGATGGATAACATGTTTGAACTTGTGCGCTCAGTATTGCAGCCCTTATGTACCTACCACTGGCAACAAATTGTTGACCCCAAAAGTAGAACTTATAAACAACTAATACTCTCCATATGAGTGATGGATAAATTCATTTGTACTATATTTAACCAAAGAAAAAAGAAATCTTAACCATTGAGAGACACCTGCTTTTACTGCTTCCCATCTCTCTCTCTCTCTCTCTCTCTCAGTTATTTATTTTTGTTTTTTTTTTCACTAAGAATCAACTCTGGACCAATATGCACCTTTTGTACATGATTGGTCCTTTGATTTGGTGGACAAATGTACCTACAAGTCCCGCTCATCGCCATTGGTTGCACCATCATCTGATGATCTTAGCCTCTTGATTGGCATTAATCTTACGAGTCAGATGGTTATTCTGCTTGGGACTTGGACAATGTGGTTAACGTATTTTTGAATTTTTTGTTTCCACTTCAGGCACTGATACAACCTGCTGATTGTTTCAGATAAGTGTGCTTAATGTCTTGCTGAATGTTTAAATTGTGATATATAATACAGGTCTTGACAACGTGTGGGAAATGAAGCCATTGCTCGATGGGAAAGCTATCATGAACATTGTACAACTTAAAACTGGAGGGCCTCAAGTCAGGGAATGGGTAAGACTAATCAACCCTCTACCAGAATTTGATACTCTGCCAATTTGTTTTTTTTTTTGAAAGATAAAAATCTTATTATCGCAAATCATCAATAGAAACACAAGTGTCTTGGGAACAAGACTCCCCCAATGACTAGTACAACAGCACCATAAAAAAGAGAAGGAAAAATCAACAGTTACAGTTCCTTAACAGCGACCTCCCAGCCCAAAACACATCCTCACTTCCGCCAACCCCTAAGACATCTCTCTCAATCTCATGATCTGAAAAAGAAAAAAAAAACGATCATCTCCTCCTCGGTCTCCGCTCTTATCTTTAGCCAGTTTATCGGCATCCTCATTCACAGATCTCTTCCTATGTCGGAAAGCAGGCTTGCTTAACTAAACCAAATCCTTAATTTGATCAATTATGTCTGCCAGCTTCCATGGTCCAGATGATTTGTTGCTGGCCCAAGCAATGGCATTTGAAGAACTAAATATCAAATATTAACGATTACCTCCTTTTGCAGCAACAAAAAGTGCTTAAATGGCAGCTTGCCCATCCTTGTGGCACCGCAGACGAATGCCTTGATTGGATTAGGGAATCACAAGCAAAACGGGCAAAGCTGGTATGATTGTTGAACTCAAACCACAATCGCTCAATCGGGTTACAGGAAAAAAAAAACAAAAAAGTGGTATCACTCCAAGGATCTACATGAACGGCGATCCATGCTTGATACCAGAGGGCGGCTTGAAAATGACTGCCAAGCAGCTCCAGTGAAGGTGATGAAGAATAAGGTGGTCCGTTCTGTGCTTTCTGAATATTACACACCACCATATGGAAGTCACCTTTTCCTCTTCTTGGGCAGTACTTTCCAGCAAGATTGATCTGTTTGGACTTGTCTCTGGTGGAAGATAGGTCTAAGGTGCTGCTACCAAATTGAGAAAGCAAGCGCAAACTCATTGTCTTATACCAAGATCAAATTGACAACATAGCCATCTGCCCCCCTTACGAGACTTAGAATACTTGCTGACAATCATCCTTAGTTTATTCATGTGATTTTTAAATATCAAAGTTTTAAATTTCTGTCTCCATTTTGATTTCCGTTACCACGGAAACAAAAAACTTTCAGTTTTGTTGGAAATTTTGGTAGAAATGCTATAAAACCACAAAAAATGTATAGAAACATGATATTGATAGAATTTTAAGATGAAAATTTAGAAAATATTAGAATAAACACAAACACACGCTCAGAATATTTAAGATACTCATCTATAATAGTTTAATAACATCAAACAACTTGTGACTTGCGTTTTACACATTTGTTTGATAATTCAGTACATACCCCAATTTACATATATTTTTACATGCAATTCATATAAATATGTGTACATGACGCACATAATCACATTTCACTTGCAATTCATATAGTATAACACTAATACACTTACGATTTTTATTTTGATGAGTTTCAGTTTCGGTATCATGAAGGTGAATGAAAATAGAATTATTTAGGTGTTTTGTGTCAATTTAGGTAGAATTTTAAAACTATGCACATGATGTGCGCAGACAATGCGTCAATGCATGACTCAGGCTAGTGGTTTGAATAGTTAGGCTTATATTCTATCATTTTGGGCCCGATCGACCATGTGTTGAATAATTGAAATAACCTTAGAAAATCGAAGTTGTCTTTTTTTATTCCTATATTGTAAGATATGTTTGGTGATCATGAAGAAATTTACATGTAGCATTTGTGGGGCCAGTTGGTAGAGATGGGCAGGAGATGGAGAGGCTTGAAAACATGGGATGGGATTAGAATGCAGGGAATACAAAAATACAATTTTATAGGGGGATTATTTTTTACACTGTTTATCAACCCCATCACAGGCTCTCCCTCTCCCTCTCCCACGCTCCTTGCCCCTATACCAAAACTGGGTAATATTCCATGGGATGTGAAACGACCAGTTATTTAATAGTGTAGCTTAAGCTTTTGAAGAAAGGCGTTATTTAATCTTTTATACTTTAACACTCCCCCTCACGTGTGGCCCCTCTTTCTAGGGGTGGCCTACACGTGGCACATGAGGCCCTCCTCTTTTTTGGGTTTGGCCATTGCATGTGGATTTTTGCTATCTATGAGGCTTGAACCCAACATTTGCTCTGATACCATGAGAAACTACCGGTTACTCCATAAGCTTAAGCTTTTGAAGAAAGGCGTTATTTAATCTTTTATACTTTAACACTAGTAAGAGGCCCGTACGATGCAGGGATAACCGAAAAAGCAAGGAAATTCAAAGGAATAAAATTTTATGGGATTTGCTAGGCAATTTCCCAGAAAGCCATTCGGGGCCGACTTTTGCAGGAGAGAAAAGACATCAGCTGAACTCAATGAATTAGACAAAATTTGCTAAGTATACAGTTTGCAACCACCGAAGGTGGTGGGACCCGGTGAGCCTAGGCAAGCCTCATTGAATTGCAAAGAGGACGCTCCCTCAAGAACGATCCCTCCTCTTCTTGGTATTCCCAAGTCTTATGTAATGCCAAACCCATCATATGCTCACGGCCATCTCAAATCTCTCTCCCACCACCCCTCTTTACCCTTCTCTCACCTTGGGTAAACAAATATTCCATGAATATTTAACATGTTAATAACTTTTTGCATGGTATTATTTACACAGATGTTGAACTAGTGCTTGTTCATGCATTCTTCACCAAGCACTAGTTCTTGTTGAATAATTCCAGTCCCACAAGTTTTTACATGTTTGGATTGCAGTAATTTCCTAGAAAAGTTTGGAAAGGATCAATATTTCTAAAATTTCCTACTTTTGTACACTTAAAATATGATAACTTTAACCAACCCGATTCAATATTCAGAGGGTCCTTCAATCTACAATAATATCCCTCTAAATTAACCATAACCATATTATTTCCCTCTAAATCATGGAAAGTAAAATCTAGTCCAAGAAAAAAATTTCCATCAGAAATGTTTTTCTTGCAATCCAAACACAAACAGCGCCTACACACAATTTATTCCTACACATAATTTACAGATCTAGATAGCCCAGGAAAAAAAAAGCAGCATTCTTCAAGAAAAAATAAAATGCAACGGTCTTCAAGATCTTATCTAGCAAGAATTCTAGACTAGAGCACAAATAACATCACAGAGTATTTCCGGCCATCACAGTTACTAATAAAAGACAGATCTTCCACGTGAAGTTTACAGAGTTTCGTGTTGTTCTTGGCCCTGGACAGTGAGGAATGGCAGTAACATATAACAAAGACTTATGAAAGGCATCTATCTAGACCAGACTCAGATCCATCTAACAAGTTCAAGAAAGTCTTCTTCCTACCATCTTAACTCTCAACCAGAACTTCATCGAAGTTCCAGTCTCTCACAATGTCCCTTCTCACAGCACGGCTTCGAACTAGCCGTGGGGTTCCCGTAATACCTTGAGTGTTTGCCATAATGGGCTGTGGAGTCACTTTGGATGTCATTGTGGTGTTTGCGGTGGTCGCCTTCCTGTTCAAACAATTGACAATTCCGGAGCACCAACCATCGTTGTCTGAACTTGATCCCGAGTAACTTCTAAAAGATTGTGTAGGGCTGTCTACATTGTGACAAACGAGACATGCCGGACTCATGGTTCTGGAGCAACCCACCCACAAAACTGGCTGCAATCTACAGCAATACAGAGGGAAATCATTATCAGCAAATAGAATTTATACCGTATGAACTTGTCAATAGCTAGCTATAAACATTTCTACACAAAGAATCCCATTTCAAGCACAATTCTGTTTTGTTTCATCATCTGAAATCCTGTTTAAAGATGACATTAAAGATGACAAGTCAACAGAATGCCAAGAAATTTACTTCATTAATCAAGAAACTTTGAGGTGACAAGTTCTAATGGTTAGGGAAAGAATTAAGAGAAGTAAGAATAAGGTACTCTTTGGATACCTCTAGGACTATATGTATATAATCTTATATGAAAATAGTTTTAAAGTTAATCATGATATGATTATAAAGTTTTAGAAATGATATTAGTTAATGACTTCCAAAGAGGCCTTGCTTCCCATTTAAAAATAATATTTAATTGAAAGCCTTTATTTGCAAATAAGAACCAATTTTGGTGGTTTTCAAAGAGGAAATGATTAATTCAGGCTTTCATAGCCAAGTTCTGATAGAACATGGGGAAACTAAATGTGCTCACAAGTGCCAAATAACGGAAATTATTCCAGTGCTATGTAGCTATCTCAGGCATTACAAAATCACAGCCGGCATTCAGTCTAAACCTTAAACAACTTATAGCACCTTCCAATAAGGATTTTTTTTTTTTTTTGAAAATAATCCAAGTGTAACATAGAAGACTAAGCTACACCGGTTCTACTGACAAATATGAGGCCAAGATTTACCCACAACTTCATGCTGGGATGATTATGAGTGAACAGAGAAGCTCACCAACCATATTATTTTGAGCACATGCATGCCCCTACATAAAGATGGAAAATGTACTAAACATCTTAATGAACCACCAACTTTATTCTGCCCCTCTGATACCAAATGGTGTAAATGAGTGGATAGACACTCTCTTCTCCTCGAGAAAGAGAAGAATATAAAGCCTCATCTCCAAAGAGTTTCTAAAGCTATCTACATTAAGAAGAAACACTGCCAAAACATGTTGTATCTCATCCATAAAAACAATCCAATTAAAAGACCTATAAAAGAGATGCTACCAAAGCAAAAGGGCACACTTTCCAAACACTAATTATTTTCTATCCCATCCAAAAAACAGTAGATAGGAACCTATTTACAATACCAACCTATCAAAATGACCAAGAAAGCACTAACACAAACATAGTCATAATACATAAAAACGTCTTTGTAAATTCCATGCATTCGGAGTTTTGAGATTAGATAGATGAACCATCTATTTGACTAGACCAGAAAGATCAAAGTTAACTTAACCATACATCTCTGCCAGTTAAGTCCCGACGTCACACCCTAAATAACCTCAAAGCGAGCGTGCTCAGGTCGTGGTGATCACAAGATCACCCACCCCTGAAGGTTTTGACCCCTCCAATGGTGCTGATGATACAAGAGGTTCAAAGTAATCATAAGGTAAAAAATCTATGAAAGTGCTCCTTATCATTTTTTAAGACAAAAAATGGAAAAAGGCCAAATCTATATGACCCTCCCATTGTCAATTTGTCATATGCTGCTTAGGCTTTACTTTTTCTCCGTTCTTCCCGGTCCAATATTGGTTCTTGAAGGTCTTCATTTCTATGTACAAGTAAACTCTCCAAATTTATGACAAACCTTTCCTTCAATGGTCTAACAATGAACATGAATTTTTCAATCGTAAATTCATACATGAATTTTTCAATCGTAAATTCATACAGAGAAATTAACGAATTTCGGCAAAATAGAAGATCTACAAAATAGAAGATCTACGAGACCAAATTTTCCTATTAAAAAGCTTCTGCGGGATAGATTCCTAATTAGGCTTTGACCATGTTTCCCAAACAAACTCAGTACATATGGTGCAAGACAATTCCACATATCGAGGTTGGAATGGCATCCGATGCTTTCCCTTTCTTCTCATACCATACTTGTATCCAAGGTTTTAAATTTTGGTTTTGGTCACCATGGAAATGGAAACATTTCAGTTTCGGTTGGAAATTTCGGTGGAAATCCAGTAAAATCACAAAACATATGCAACTGGTATAATTTAAGGATAAAACTTCAGGAAATTCTAGAATAGGCACAAATAGACACTAAAAAACCATCACATAAGCAAGACAATCATTCATAATGGTTTAAAAACATCTAATAGCTAGTGACATGCATTGTCGCGCATGTATGATAATTTAGTATATACCAAATTTCACATGTAATTCATATAAATATTTTTACATAATACATGTACCATATTTTGCATGCAATTCATATAAATGTAATTATATAATACATACATATATTGTATACCACTATTACACTTACGATTTTGGCTTATGCATTTTGGATTCGGTTTCAATGGGGATGGAAATAGAAATATTTCGATTGTTTCGTGTTGGTTTCGGTGGAAATTTAAAACCATGCTTCTATCACTCTTTCCTGCTCCACATTCCTCATCTGTAGGGCACTACGCTTACGAGAGAGAGAGAGAGAGAGAGAGAGAGAGAGAGAGAGAGAGAGAGAGAGAGAGAGAGAGAGAGAGAGAGAGAGAGAGAGATCCATTTAAGTCATGTTCTACTCTTGGAATATTGACACCATGAGATCACGTTGTTTCAATAATGAGCACCTTTTAGTAGAAAATGCTTATTGCCGCCAAGCACGACACACCAATGATTTTACCAACAAGAGAGAAAAGACAATTGACTTTCCCACCACCAGAGTGACAACACAAACTAACAACACAACACTGCCCTTACTGTAAATAAAGTCAGCTTCTTTTGAGAGAAAAAGGGGAGAGGGATAGAAAGAGAGATTTTACAATTAATCCTACAGTGAAGACCAAGCATGACACATTACTCAAAAGGGCTATACTGTGTTGTTCTTAAGAATAAAAAAGTTTGCAAAGAAAAAAAGAAATATACAGGTCAATCATTAAAACAGATCTAGACACATTTAGTGCAACTGCATGTAAGTCTAGTTTGGTGGCGAAAGCATCTTTTTTTGGATACCGTTCAAAAAAGCATCTTTTTGGATGTTTAGCTTGTGTGTTCCATAAAGTGCATTTAAGTGAATAGTGATAGTATATTATATAGTCCACTTAAGTGAAAGGAATTTAATCAGTAACCATATGATACCCCTTTTTTCGGACTGGTGCACTTGGGAATGGGCCTTTAAGTAAATAGTGCTAGTATATTATATAGTCCACTTAAGTGAAAGGAACTTAGTTAGTAGCATATGATACCCCTGATTCGGTCAGGTGCACTTCGGCATGGACCTTTAAGTAAATAGTGCTAGTATATTATATAGTCCAGCTAAAGTGAAAGGATTAAAAGAACTTAGTCAGTTGAATATGATACCCTTAATTCGGTCTGGTGCACTTGGGCATCTACTGATTTGCAGATAGTTAAGATAATACAGAAGCAACAATAAGGTCCAGGGAATCAATGAAAACTTTAGGACAAAAATAAAGATTTCAGATAATTAACAGATTTTGAAGAGGCTCAGACTGTTTAATGCATCAAGCTTTTTGAGGTTGCAGTTTTTGTATAAAACATTATGGATATTTTACAAGAAAGAAGTAAAGCTGTAGGGAATTGACGAAAAATTTAAGGACAAAAATAAATATTTCGGATCATTTACAGATTTTGAAGAGGCTCACACTGTTTAGTGCATCAAGCTTTTTGAGGTTGCAGCTTTTGCACAAAACATTATGGATATTTTACAAGAAAGAAGTAAAGCTGTTTTTCATGCTGGACAAGCTGTTTAAAGTCTGTTTAAAAATATATATAATTAAAAAAATCAATCATTATATGCTGATTTTATATGCAGCTTTTTCCTAACTGATGTGTGGATTGCACTCGAAAAACTTTTGAAGTTTCAAGAATTTGTCGATGTGTGTTCAACCTTTTCTATGCATTTGTTGTCTGTAAGTAAAGTTTGAGAAGTATGACTGATGTAATTTGATTCTTTTGACAGATACCACTGAACCATAGTTTTGAAATTATGCCACTTATGTTTTTACAATGTTCTGTTTTCTGAATCACTGCTTGTTTTCATAATTGAAGCGATGTTGAGTTTAATTATTGGAACCAGCTAGAAGTTTGTTATTTCCTTTTTCTTTAAAGAAAAAAATAACATTAAGGCCTGAAGTGCCTAGGAATCACGAGTAACCAAGTGGTAGGGCCACCACATGTGGAAGCTAGGGCTAATTATACCAGTGAGTAAAACTCTGCTTGAATGCTTGGTGGATTGTCAAAAAACGTCTGGTTCTAAAGTTGGAAAATCTAATTTGACAGCATATAAAATCCCTAAGCTTTTCAATTCATTCAACTTAACCCTTGAGACTATGGACGAAATCAAACCCATGAAATACAGGGCAAACCCGGATGTTCCACAATACACGCTACAAATTTTCTCAAAATATCATTAAGATAAAAAGCATGCTGTTAAAAAAGAAGGAAAAAAAGAAAGATCACTCCCTCCTGCTATAACTTAAGGCTGTTCCACAAAAAAATTAAGCCATTTCATTTCCTACAGGATGCTAGGATATAGTAATTTGGCTTTTCTTTCCCTTTAGTAATTGATTGTTGGTGTGAATCTCATGTGAAAACCAATATTGAAGAAACTCAGAGAAATAACTGAGGCCATATTGAAACAGCAAAGCTAGAAAAGTTTTCGCTGAGAATCCCGAACTAAACCAACCTAACAAGAAAACTAACAAACTCTAGCCATATGATTTTTTTTTATTATAGCCAAGAGTCCTATGATTATAGCCAAAAGTTTCTTTTAGACACAAGTAATTATACAAGTTCTCCTCCCTTAATTCCCACCCACCTTAAGGTTCAAGAAATACTTGGTCTGTCCCAACCACATACATTACCAATGTGTAAAGTGATTTTTCTAACACCTTTCATTTCTTTCTAGTTTTTCTTCAAATGGGAAGTGGAGTCCAATCCATCACATGCTAATAACAAGTTTAGAAACTCTAGCATGATAGACACACCAAGAGTGGGAAACATATCTGTTCGAAACTTCCAGAGGGGCACAAACAACCAGCAAAGAAATGCTAGCAGTTCAGGTTCCAGTGGTTTGCTCAACTACCTCAATTAATATGATGCCAATAAGGTTAATGATAGTGACCTTCCTTCCTTCTTTTTTTTTGGGACTTCAGACAAGGACAAATAGATTTCTAATACGAAGTTGGTCATAGTTCATGACTCCCACAATAATAGAAAATCTTCAGCAAGATTGACTGCACAGACCAGAAGAGAAGCAGCAGAGTCCAAACGGACCAAAAATAATATATACAGATAAAACTAATAAAAAAAAATAAGATCAGAATTTGTTACTGAAACAAATTCTGAAAACCATAGGAATTTGTTACTGTAATAAATCAGATTTATGTAACATTGTGAAGATAGGAGAATTAGAAAATAAAATCAGAATTTGTTACTGTTATATTTATGCCCACAATCCTATCCCACGTATATTCCTATGGACTCCTACAACTACAAAGCAAAAAATTCCCTCTTCTAATGTGTTGGAAGGTCACTTTCCTCATGTGAAAATCATATAGTGTCCACTGATGGGAGAAACTGTTGTCCTGGGATTAGGATTTGGGATTCTATACAAGGTCATAGTTGTAGAACTTTTTGGTATCTTGTATTTTGTAATCTTCCTTTATAGTGGAAGCTCTTGGATTGCCTTTGACTGTGGATGTTGTCACACAACGAGACGAACGACGTAAATCCTTAGGTTCCATGATTGTTTTTCTGTCAAATTTCACTGTATGTTTTGCTTTTGCATTTCCATCGAACCTTAGATCGGCAGTTTTCGCAACACTTATTATCCTTAGTAAGCTAAGATACATAAGGGCATCAAAACTACTTGCCATTAGCCCAAAATCACATCGCTATAACCACAAACATAAACAGAAGTATTAAAATTATTTTTGAGGAGAAAAGCAAAAAAAAGAATAACAAAGAATCTGTGTTTAATTATGATTAATTTTCAATAATTATGTCAGGTTCAGAAATCAAAACAGATCTGCACAACTTTGTTGCTCCTACAGGGATTCATATAATATCATCCAATTCTTCTATAAATTCAGACAGTTTTAGAGATATCTAACACATCAAATAAAGAAACAGAGATTCAAATTACATAATTCAACCTATAAAAAAAACTACATAATTCATCACCACAAGTATTAAAAAACATAGATTATTGTACGCCAAATCAATAAAACCTGATTCATTCACTAGATCTAAAACAACTAACAGATAACTAAAAATTCCTATCAATAAAATGATAAAAGAAAAAAAAAAGATCAGAAAAGAATTCACAGAAAAAAAAAAAAAACCTAATTGCATAAGCTGTACGGACTTCAGATCTCAGAAAAAACAACGATAGAAAGGAATTTCATAAATTCAATCAGAGAAACAGAGAAAAGAATCGCTCACATCATAAAAAAATCTTTCATTAGGGTTAAAGTTGAGCAGAAAATTCTAAAAAAGATAAAATACGTATTTTTCATGAATTCAAACTTTGAAGACCCTAAAAAGAGAAGGGGGGCGGAGAAGAAACATACCTTTCAGACTGAAACTGTTTAGAGAAGGATTAAAGGGAGGTAGATTTTCTAATTTATACATAAATTTCATACGTAGGAGGAGCGTATGAGGATACGAGTATATATGTATACGGTATTCTACGTTGAATTGTACGACTGTGTTTAAAAAGAGAACCACTAGGCAGACGGTAATAAATGGTGACTATCAATTTTAGGGTCCTACACGGCGCCTGTACGTGCAATATAGACCGTCGATCTTATATAAATCATGAGGGGATGAAGAGATCTGATCAAATAGATGTGACAAAAGCGGGTCCTACTGAATGAGAAATAGTACGAAGACAAACTCGTGAGCTTTTGCCACGTGTCAAATGTATTTGGAAGTGCTTCTAAGTGAAATGACCATTTACCCTCAATTGGAAATTTTTTTTTTTTTATAGTTTCCTGTGGACTGATATCCGCACTACATAGTGACACTGCCCTCTTCATTAGACGCTTTGTACAAGCTGCAATTGGGGTGCAACTCGGCTCGCTTTTTGGGATTTTGGATTGAGCTTTTACCATAAATTCCTGAATAAGTTAATAACCTCTCATTCTTAATAGAAATAAATGATACCAATTATGCCTTATTAAATTAATAATCTATATAAGTTATTATTTAATAACATTTTCTAAATATTTCTCATGTTTCAATGTTTTTAATTATTAATAGAAAGTTTACTTATATAAGAAGATTAGCCTATTTATGGTACTCTGAATGGATACTTTTAATGAGTAGAGTAGTAGGTTAACGAATAATGATTAGTAGACTGTCTTGTTTAATTGAAAGATATTACAAGCTATGCATTAAACTTTTATTTGAAAGGTCTCTTATACCTTTAGAAGTTTCTCTTAATTGGAATAAGTTTTTTCCAAAAATGATGTTGCATTAGTAGAGTGTCTTGTTTAATCGGGCAAACCTCCCTCCAATAATGCCTTACATTGATAGCCAAGTACATGTAGAAGAATCCTAGAGCAAGAGATGACCAAAGTTAATATTCTCATATGAAGTTAATAACTTGTTTACATTAATCTGGTCCAGTCAATAGGATATCAACTACAAAGGGATGCTAAACCGAATGGTGTCCTTGTAAAAACCCGACGGCGAGGGGTGTCAATGGATCTAGACCGTCCGATGGATCCTCCGAATCCGAACGTTAATGAACCGGATCTAAATATATCAAAAGGATCCATGGGTTATTTTGGATCATCAAATGTGGGATCCGAAAATTTTTGGATTGGATATGGGCTTGCAACAAATATCTATTGGATAGTCACGATCCGAACTGTTTAACCAAAATACCCTCCAAATTTTCATAGTGTTTATAATTCTTTGAAGGGTATTTTTATCAAAACCTCTACTTAATGAAGTGGAGTGCGATTTCAAGACTCAAAAGCGACTTCTCGCCTGTCGTTTTTTAGGGTTTTTCCCCTTTTACTGTGAGATTTCAGGAAGAGAGGAGGGAGAAGAAATTTCGAGCTCCTCCTCCAGCCACAGATCCCCTCCACCATCTCCCCCCATACGCCACTTCCACCACCTCTTGTAAGTCCCGACCGCCATAATCACCTCAAAATCGCAGCACCCCAATTATGCTAGTCTATTGAACATATATGCTGTCGTGAATATATTATTAGTTTATCATTTTGTTATCACTTAATGTTATTGTTATACATCATATTCTTTGATAATAGTTTAGATAAGAATTCATGGGAGGTAGATTTTCTAATTTATACATAAATTTCATACATAGGAGAAGCGTATGAGGATACGAGTATATGTATACGGTACTCTACGTTGAATTCTACGACTGTTTTAAAAGAGAACCACTTGGCGGACGGTAATAAATGGTGACTATCAATTTTAGGGTCCTACACGGCGCCTGTACGTGCAATATAGACCGTTGATATTGTTTAAATCATGAGGGGGTGAAGAGATCTGATCAAATAGACGTGGCACAAGCGGGTCCCAGTGACTAGAAATAATTCGAGGACAAACTCGTGTCAAAGAGGCTTCTTTCTTTTCTTTATATCGCCAAGTGCCCAAAGTGTCTGAAGTGGGAATATGTTTGGTATTTGATGGAATGGTAAGGGTACTTTTATTTTAATTTAGGAAGATTATTTTTTCACCCCTGTAGGATTATGCGGTTCCCTTTCACGGAAATGGGGGCAGACTTTAACGCTTTTAGACGTCAAATCACGTTAATAAAAGTTGCGCATAATCCTAAAGGGGGGTTTGAAAAAATAATCTCCACGAATAAAAGAAAGCTGGGTGGATCGTGACCTTTTGCCACGTGTAAATTTCAAAGTGAAATTGATGGCCGACATGACCAAGAGACTCTGTTAATTGTGAAATGACCATTTACCCTCAATTGAATTTTCTTAGATAGTTTCCTGTGGACTGATATCTGCACTACATAATGACACTGCCCTCTTCATTATACACTTTGTAGTTTGTACCAGCTGCAATTGGGGTGCAAATCGGGTCGATTTTTAATTTTTTGGGATTTTGGATTGAGCTTTTACCATAATAATTCATGAGGAGTGATAAATCGACTCCCCATGTGTCTATCTCTCTCCTCTCTCCCCCTCTCTCTCTCTCTAACCGAGAGGAGAGAGAGAGAGGAGAGAGATAGACACATGGGGAGTCGATTTATTAATTTGGGGAGTCGATTTATAACTGACCTAATTCATTCTACTAGCAGAGCTCAACGCAACCCGACCCAAGTTGCACCCATGTCAAAAAGTCTACTACATTCCCTAAAAAGCCTCGGCAGCCAATCAAAACAGTGTAAAACTAAATAATTAGTTTCGTTATCAAAATACGGTAGTGCGGGCATCCATCAACTCTCTTTTTTGCTTTTTGCAAAAGAAAATGGAAAAATAATGTAACTTTTTACCACTAATTGAAATGGCTGAATTGCCCGAACAAGAGTTTTGTCAAATAGAAAAGGTGATGCCCTAATTGTAATCATGCACCTTTATTCATGGGCAAGATAGGGTTTGGTGGACCACAACCAGATATATTAATGAAGAAGAAAATATGATTTACATTCTTACATGCTCCCTCCTCACACTATCACAATGTAGGGAAAAATATGAGTTGCACACTCTTACATGCTCCTTCCTCATGCTATCACAATGTACTTACATTATCAAACATACATCATGGGCATGAGAAACATTTAAGGAGGTGTGACATGTCACCTGCATTTTATCATTTCTCTTATTATTATTAAAATTTAATCATAAGATGACACTTGTCACACTCTCATATGTCGTGTGGGTGCGGAGTTACACTTGGATTTAAGATTACAATTAAGAATAGCGTGCCATGCATGCAAAGTTTGAATATATGACAACATCAAATTTCCTAAATTAACTTATCTAAGTTGATCCTCACTAAGTTAACAACCTCTATATACTCTCTATAAGTTATTAATTAATACCAACCACTACTTCGGACTTATGTTTTATTTAATTAGTACTCTCTATAAGTTATTATTTAATAACATTTTCTAAATATTTGTCCGGTTTCAATGTTTTTAAATATTAATAAAAAAATTTACTTATATAAGAAGATGAACCTATTTATGGTACTCTGAATGGATCCTTTTAATGAGTAAAGTACTAGGTCAAAAAAATAATCATTAGTATAATTAAAAGATATTACACGATATGCATTAAACTTTTATTTGAAAGGTCTCTTATACCTTTAGAAGTTTCTCTTAATTAGACTAAGTTTTTTCCAAAAATGATGTTGAATTTTATTAAAAAGAGTTAAGGGGGCCTCAGATGGAGAACAAATTAAGAGAGCACAAAGATGAACAATAATCTATAAGAACAACAGTAGCCAAGGGGGTATGAAGTTAGAAGATTTCTACCGACGAGCTATTCACTCCGTCATTTGTAAGATGGTTCACTTCCTTGTTAGTCGATCTCCAAATTAACATGTTGGAATACGATCGGGGTGACCCAACACATGATCCAAAACCTCGTCTCTCAACTTTGAGAATCTCCAAGCGTGAGGGTGCCTTCCATCACTATCTGACAACGTTGAGGGAATCACCCTCCACTATAAGATTATCTAGATCTCTTGTGGCCATTAATATGATGCGTAGCTCTCACTTCCACCTCATTAGAGTCTTTGACTCCAAAATGGCCAATTTGTCAAGGCAGTTTCGTCTCTAAGAAGACCTCCAATTCCAGCTGGGCTAGGGTTCCCCATTCTAGAACCATCAAAATTAAGCTTGGGCGACCCTCCAATAATGACCTCTCCCTCCTTACTCAGGCAAACCTCCCTCCAATAATGCCTTATATTGATTGCTAAGTACATGTGGAAGAATCCTAGCGCAAGAGATGATAAAAGTTAATATTCTCACATAAAGTTAATAACTTGTCTACACTAATCTGGTCCAGTCAATAGGATATCAACTACAAAGGAATGCTAAACCGAACGGTATCCTTGTAAAAACCCAAGGGCAAGGTTATAAATGCGCACAGTTAGCTGATGTGGATCCAATGGAACGCCCATGTACTGTACATTGAGGAGGCTTAAATAGACAGCACCAGAGTAAGTGATGACACTGATATCAATCTGCCTCTACCTAAAAAAGTAAAAGCGAATTAAATAAGACAAACTAAGGTGGTGTAAATTGCCTAAAATTTATGGGTGCATGCCAGTTATGATCCGATGATTACAATCATCCGATGTTACATGGTGGATATGCAAAATGAACCGTCAATATCAACCTACATATTTCAATCGGAAGGTTATGATCATTGGATTGGTTCATCTTGATGGTTAACAAGATTAACAGGCATAATCACTGTATATGTGGCGGTGGGTCCATGTTGTACAATAGCTGCTCAAAAGATCTTCTGTTAAATAGGACAACTCCGTTTATTGCCTTAGAAAAATAATGGAAAATGATATCTCCCCTCTCTCACTGATAAAATCCCCTATTTAACGTTATTCGTTAAGTTTTGAAGGTATTGAAGGTAGAGAAAAACGTTAAAAAGGGGGTGAATTTATCCTCAAGCAGTGAACCATCCTCACAGGGCGGGGCGGGTGGGGGCGTGGAATATCATTTCCCAAAAATAATATGTATTATTAAAAGGAATCAACTACCCTAACGACGGTCATTAGGACTTAGGACTACAAACCTTGGTCCCAAACGGCCATGTGTGTAATTAAGGCCATTGATCTGAGGCAACCCACATGAGTCCTGTCCCCATGCCGAATAGACATCCCTTTTTGTACGTATGCAAAATCAACGGTTTAGATTCTCATGCAAGGTTGCACCCTAAAAGTCACATTATAGATTAGTGGGCTAGTATTGCCAATCAAGGTGGGACCAACAGCAGCAACAGGTCGAGCTGTGAGTCGCCCAATTTATCAACGGACCCGATCACGTACATGTGGAGCCAGATGCTGATCATTTAGAAAGAAAAAAAATTACATTTCTGTTACCCGCATAAAAATTAAAAAAAAAAAAAGTAAGAAATTTTAGAAATATTTTTCCTTTCCAATATTTTCCAGAAAACTCTTGAAATCCAAACAGGGAGAAAGTGGTCAGAGACTCCATATGCCAACGATCACAAGAAAGTCAGAGTGAAGACCAAAAACGCAACTTAAAGAAAAGTAAAAGACAGAGATAGCTTCCCCTTTTCAATTTTCTTTGATCAAAGGTTTTGACTGGTTTCATGCTTCTCACACGCAAAGTGCTTGTAGATGAAGCAATGATGAATAAGATACCAACATTATTACTTACTTATTCCATATAGATCATGTACATCTAATCTATGTTACAATCATAGGAGATTTTATACTTTTCGTGGCTGTATAGTCAAGTATTTTTCAAAAAGTAGTGTACGACCTACTTTATAGTATGATCCAAACCGTTCATTTGTTGGGCCACACCGCACATCGGTTGTGGCCCAAAAAGCATTTCCACCGGATAATCTTAACCCTACGATCTACAGAGTTTTTCATAATGTGCAGTCGCTTTATAGATTTGAGCGTTAGGATTATCATATGGAAATGATTTTTAGGGAACAATCTATTTACGTTGTGGCCCAACAAACGAATGGTTTGGACCATCCTATAAAGTTGGCCGTATAGGACTTCCTAAAAAAATACAAAAGTACACGGCTACACACATAAGATGTCATTATCTTAGTAATCAATTCCGTTCCATTGAACGTTTTATTTTTCTCCTAGATTGGAATGTTGTGGTATTCTAGTCAGTGTTCCATTCCATCGAACTTACTAGGGTCATGTGAATTGTTTTTGGAGTGTTTTCAAACGACCAACTATCATGTATGCTCTGTTTGGTTGCTGGGTTTTTTTTTGTTCCCAGGATTTATGTGGATAAAGGTTTAGTGGTCACATCAGCTTTTTCTTGCTGACATCAATAAAATTTTGTCTTGAAAAGGGTGTTCTCTCTTTCTCTCTACCCTCTCTCCACTCATCATAATATCTTTCTCTAATTAATGCTTGTCCCCTCTTTTGTCTCCTACCTTTACCCACATAAATCCCAGGAAAAAAAAAAACCCGGCATCCAAACAGAGCAGTAACGAATTCTTAAATGACCACCCTCTCCTTCATTTCGTTGTACGGAAAGTAGGTGTAATTTTTATTTTTTACAGCCATTTTCAACTTAAAGATGGACACAAGAGGGTCTGTTCCAGTGAGGAAAACACGTGGTAAAATATTCCTATACCACTTAACCGAAAACTATGCATCTTCCAGTTAGGGTAAACACACTTACTACTTTTTACTCGGTGAATGAGTTGCCCTCCTATCCTTCATTTACCTCCAAATGCTGGAAATAAGTACCAAGGGGTAAGCAATATACTCCAAGGGAATGACCACAATACCCTTATCATATACAAAATATTCAAAATATCCAGATTTCATAGAAGATAAGCAAAGATCCTTGATCTCATAGAAAATATAACAAAAAACCTGTATCCCATTGAAATGGCCAAAATATCCTTATCTTATAGAAAATGACCAAGATACCATTATTTCATGAAAATGACCAAAGTACCTTGATCTTATAGAAAATGGCCAAAATTGCCCTTGGTCATGAAAATTACCAAAATACTCCAATTTCACTGGAAATTACCATAGTATCTCTATCTCGTAGGAAATGACTAGAGCACCCTTATCTCATGATTAAATGACCCAAATGCACGTATCTCGTAGAAAATGACCAAAATACTCTATTTCATGGGATATGAGCATTTTTGGCATTTTCTTTGAGGTAGGCCTACTTTGGTAATTTTATTAGATATGGATATTTTGTTTATTTTTGTGAAATATGGATGTTTTTGTCATTTTTTGATTAGGTAGAGGTACTTTGGTCATTTTATGAGATAAGGGCATTTGATCATTTTCTATAAGATAAATAGCATTTGGCGATTTCTATAGAACTTGCCATTTTAAAGATTTTTTTTCCATTTTTATTATTTTACTTATTTGATGAAAATGCATTCATTTTGGTAATAAATACTACAATGAAATGGACCATATAGTGTAGCTCACTTTTTCCGATGATCCAAACCATCAATTTAAAATGATCCTGACCATCTGATATCCAAAACATTAATTTAGTTCGACATACGAACGTTTGAGAAAAGTTATATGCATTTACTATCTACAACTTGTGGTCACTGAACACTGGAAATAGAATACGTGCCTTATTTTACTCTGAACATTGGAATATCATTGTAATAAGGGATTTTTGCTGATTAGTCCCTACATGGCAAAATAATTGCTTATTAGTCCCTAAGAAAAGCAGATTATCTTAGCAGTCCTACTTTTAGAAAATATTTGCTAAAAAGTCCCTAAAACTCACCTACGTCAATTTTCTCCGTTAAAAATTCTAAAATGGCAAATTTACCCCCAACCCCTTTAATCCTTTTTGGCGTATTTTGATTTCCCTTCCAATATTTTGGGAGAAAATAAGAAAAAGTAGTATCTTTTCCAATATTCCCTTCAAAAATCTTGTAAAATCCTTCAAAGCTGTTAACGTTTTATCCCATTTTGACTTTCCCTTTGACATTGTCCCTCTAAATCAATAGAAATAATTCCCCTCCTAAATCATTGAAAAAAATTTCCATAGAAATAATTTTCCATCAGAGATATTCTTGCAATCCAACCAAGATAGGAATTTCTTGGAAAAGTTTGAAATGAAAAATATTCATAAAATTTCTTACTTTATTAATCCATGCTCAAACTGACCCTATTTAATTTATTTTAGAGGGATTTTCAATTTATTTAAAATGGTTTTTTTGTTGAAGGATTTTTGACGAGAATATTCGAAGAGATAATATTTTTGCTTATTTCCTAGTTATTTTCCAAAAATAGTTGAAGCGAAATCTAAAAACGCTAAAACGGATTAAATGAGTTGGGGGGTAAATTTGCTATTTTAAAATTTTTAACGAAGAAAATTAACATTTGTGAGTTTTAGAGACCTTTTAGCAAATATTTTCTAAAAGTATTAGGGACTAATAAGCAATTATTTTGGCATGTAGGGACTAATCAGCAAAAATCCCTTGTAATAATATTAGAAATCACTTCAAGAGTGAACCACTTCGGAGGGAAGTGACATCCCTCTGAAATGGTTTACCCTGGCTGTTTTCACTGCCCATTTTACACTTGTAATACGAATGATAGACCAATTGAGATAATATTTGGGGCATGCCCTATGTACAATGAGGAGTACAAATGAATATTTTGAAGCCTGGAAACTACATCTTTTCAATATATATATATATATATATATATGAGGAAAGTGTTTCTAGTCCGGCCGACTAGAGATCATTCTCTAGTCCGCCACCCAAAAACACATGGGTCCCACATATTTGGGTGATGCAAAGCATTCATTTGATGGGCCCTGACATAGAGACGGTGTCCACAAGAAATTAGCTTCATAGGATCATCCCAACCCTATGATTTGTAGAGCTTAAAATGGACGGCTATAAACCGCCACAAATCTGTCCATTTTTTAACTCCACAAATCGAAGGGTTAAGAAGATCCTATGAAGCTGAATTTTTGTGGACATCCTATCTATGATGAGGCCTATCAAATGAATGCTTTAGATCACCCAAATATGTGGGACCCATATGTTTTTGGGTGGCGGACTAGAAACACTTTTCTCTCTCTCTCTCTCTCTCTCTCTATATATATATATATATATATATATATATATATCTCAAATTTATTCAAACTGTATAAATTTTCTCCCAACTATAAGTTTTATATCACTCCCTAAAATTTCTCCTGACTACATGTTCTCTTCCTCTGTCTCATTAATACAGTTGGTAAATAAAAGGCTTTCCTCGTTTTCCTCTTTCCCGTCACTCTCCTAAAATTTCTCTCTATTCACTCGCTCTCTTTCCACAAGATATAGAATTTACCCCTAAAATCTCTCCTTAAAACTCATTATCTATTTCTCTAGCTCGCTATCATATGAAAAACGCACGAGGGCAAGCTACTATCTGGACCACCTGGGAGAGTTAGAACCTGTGAATTTGTTGTTGAAAGCATGAGAATTAAAGGTATGTTTCTACTATCAAACTCATCTATTAAGAGCTAATTATTTTTTTCTTCTATGATTTTATTGGCCTTTTTCTTTGGCAATTGCCTCTCTTTCTTGCCTTAAACACATTCCCGTTTTCCGTCGTTAAGGTTTGTTTTCTTTTGTTACATTTTTGAGAGACAAAGATGTCCTCAATAAACCAACAAGTTTTCAAAATCTACCACATTGGTCAGCAATTTGTTTTCAGCCCATTAATAGCCTGACCTTTTTTCAGTATTCCTCTTCACAAAGTTTAAATTCGCCAAAACGCATTTAGTTTATCTTTATCTCATATGATGTGGCTTCTCATAAATTTGCAGGAATCAAGTGACATGTGGGTGGATAAATCATCTGAAATACACAGTAACACCCCACGTATTATTTTCTTCAATACTTGTCAAAAGTTCTACGTACATTAAATCCAAAATCCATATCTTTTGAATCGAGACTCGCATGTGGGCCATCCCCAATCCGTTAATAAAAGGGTAGTCTGAGAGATAGAGATAGAGAGCTGTGTTTTTTCTTTCTGTTTGTTTTTGGGGTAATTTGTCAATGGCTTCTAAGCAGAACGCAAAGCAAGAAGGAGGTGTGGGAAATGCAAATCAATTGAAGATAGCTCTAGTGGCCTCCATAGCGGCTGGGGTCCAGTTCGGGTGGGCCCTACAACTCTCTCTCCTGACCCCATACGTTCAACTTTTGGGTATCCCACACCGTTATGCTGCCTTCATATGGCTTTGTGGGCCAGTCTCGGGAATGCTCGTACAACCCCTAGTTGGCTACTATAGTGATGGTTGCCGTTCCCGGTGGGGCCGACGGAAACCCTTTATAATAAGTGGGGCCCTCCTCGTCGCGGTTGCCGTCATTCTCATTGCCTTCGCCGCCGATATGGGCCGAGCTGTTGGAGATCCTCTCGGTGCCGGAAAAAAGAAATCTAAGGCCATTATCATTTTTGTGGTGGGGTTTTGGATTCTTGATGTTGCTAATAACATGCTCCAGGGTCCTTGTCGGGCTTTTCTCGCCGATCTTTCTGGTAAGTTGCTCTCTGTTACCCAAAAAGAAAAAAAAATCAGCTTATAAGTGGTGCGAATTATCGTACGGGGGTGCGAATTTATCATTTCGCAAAAAGTCATTTAGCGGCTGGTCTCTCGTATGTCAGACCAGCCACCTCGTGAATGAAGACAACGGCTTTTGTCTCCATTCATGAGACATGCGACAGACTACCCGCAAAATGCGTTTTGTGATGGACGCTAGCAATTCCCCCAAAATATATCACAACTCCGATTTGTAAGTTTCTCTGCGTTGATCATATCGACCCACCAGCGAAAGGCAGATGTCATCCGTAAGATAAAATCCCAGAAAAATCAACAGTGTATTTTTCTTGGAGGTTTGGTCAACGGAATTGCAGTCGTCTTGTGGCTCATAAATGAGATCGTCTCCACGTGGATTAATTAGGCCCGAAAGGTGGCTGTTACAAAAGAGCCAAACATCTCCCTGTTATTAGCCTTTTATGAAGACACGCCCGTGTCTCGGAAGAAGACACGTTCCTGTCTCCTGTTTTGATTCATTTCCAAAGTCTACATTTTATGACAAAAATACCCTTATGATATAATAAAATAATAAAATATATGACTTTGCTACGGTCCATCGCAGAAGGCATTTCACTTTTCATCAGCTTTTGATGTGGCTGCTGTCAGATGCAACATGCCATCTGCGAAATGCCTTCTGCGATGGACGCTAGCAAATCCTTAAAATATTTCCCTACTTTCTTGTACTTGGCGAGGCGGTCTTTACCGGTCTTGACTGGACCCGGCAAAAAGTGACCCAAACCAGCGGGTCCACCCCGGCCCGCTCCTAATTTGCGGGGTCCACCTGCGGGACCCGTTTGAAATTTGACTGGGCCCGTATGAAGTCACGTCAAAACTTGTCCGGGTCGGGTGCCCATAAAATCCCAAATGATTTAAATTTTATATGGTGTAAGCCCTTATATTCCTTTATTTTTTCAGAAAATACTGTACCGACCACATCATAGAACGATCTGAACCGTCCATGTGATGGAACACAACTTAAATAGGTTGTGCGCCAAAAATCATTTCCATTGGATGATCCTAGCCCTCCGATCTATTGAAGTTTCCATAAATAATAACATGGAATTCCTCTATAGATCAGAGGGCTTGGATCATACTATGAAAATGATTTTTTGGGCACAACCTATTTACGTTATGGCCCATCATATGGACAGTTTGGATCATCCTATTTTAGTGTGGGAATAAAAACAGCAAAAAAAAAAGAAAAAAACCGGGTGACCCGCAGGTCCACCCGGCCTGTAAGGGTGGGGTCCGGGTTCACCAAATTGTGACCCTTAAAATTCTAGGTGATTTATGACCTGGCCTATAAGACCTTGACCCGTACAGGTTGGGTGGAACCCGGCCCGGCCCTCATATGTTATATTTGGAATATTTTTGGGGCGATGATAAATTCGCACCCCATGTAGGATAATTCGCACCCTTTAAAGGAAGATGGGATTCGTGGCAGACTGCAGACATAACAATTTTTGGAGTTAAAGGGGTGTGAGTTATCCTACAGGGTTGCGAGTTTATCATCGAGATGATATTTTCACCCCGTCTGCAGTACGCCGCATTCACCCACATTATAACGTGAACTGTGGTGGTAAAAGGGGGCGAATGAGCACTACAGGGGGGTGAAAATATCATCGCCCTATTTTTATTACGCTTTAAATATTACGTCAGCTGCTAGACATCACCCGGAAATATCGCCACCCTACACGTGTACAATGATGTCACGTGTCAGTTGGTACTTCCGCATGTGAGCCATACATTGGATGGACGACTAATGTGTTGGACTGTGGGACCCAAGAAATGCCAAATGTCAAACTAATCACGCAATCCTGATCGTTGGATCATTGATCAAACAATCTCACCCGCTGGATTAGTGATCTACAAACTTTGTTTTGGTTGACGAGGATGAGATTTGAAACTTCCATTAGTTTACTCTCAATCCGAAACTCAAACTCCATTGATCCGACGGTTATTAGGGATTATCCGTTTGATGTGATTCTTGGCTAGCCGGTAAATCAATGTGGTCACTCCCAATGTTAAGCGTATAAAACACTAACCCTATTACAAGAAAAGAGATACAAACCAAGAGAGCAAAGATAAGATCTATTCTTAAAGCAAATCGCAGCAAACTCCTTGATGTTCAAGTCTATTTATCATTCTCTGACTCAACTTCCGGTCTCCCTCCGTAGCTCTCCTCATGTTCTAGTGGTTTTTTCTCAGAGTTTTGTTCCCACTGTTACAAGAAAAGAGATACAAACCAAGAGAGCAAAGATAAGATCTATCCTTAAAGCAAATCGCAGCAAGCTTCTTGATGTTCAAGTCTATCTATCATTCTCTGACTCAACTTCCGGTCTCCCTCCGTAGCTCTCCTCATGTTCTAGTGGTTTTTTCTCAGAGTTTTGTTCCCACTGTTTGACTATTTGAGGAGGTCCTTATTGGTCACCTAATAAACCTAATAAGTGTTTTTGAGAGGGAAAGAAAATGATATTTCCACTCCCCTTTTTGTTTGTGTTTCCAGAGAAAGACCAAAGAAGGACAAGAAGCGCAAACGCATTCTTCTCATTCTTCATGGCTGTGGGCAACGTTCTAGGCTACGCAGCGGGATCCCTCACATACCTCCATAAACTCCTTCCCTTCACCACAACCCCAGCTTGTGACGTATACTGTGCAAACCTCAAAACCTGTTTCTTCATCTCAATCCTCTTCCTCCTCACACTCACAACCATTGCCTTCACCTTCGTCGAAGATAAACAACTAAAACCCGATTCCACCGACCCCACCTCTGCTACCATTGCATCCGAGCCATTTGTCGGTGAGATAATCTCCGCCCTAAAAGACCTTCCAAAACCCATGAGAAACTTGTTACTGGTCACGTGCCTCAACTGGTTGGCCTGGTTTCCCTTCATGCTCTTTGATACGGATTGGATGGGAAAAGAGGTTTATGGGGGTGAAGTTGGAGAAGGAAAGTTGTATAGTTTGGGTGTTCGAGCGGGGTCACTTGGTTTGATGTTTAATTCTATTGTGTTGGGTTTTGCGTCTTTGTGGATTGATTTTCTTGCGAGGAAGCTAGGTGGGGTGAAGAAAATGTGGGGCTCTGTTAATATTTTGCTGGCGATCTGTCTTGGCCTTACTGTGCTCATAACGAAGATGTCTGAAGCATCTGGAAACAAAGAGCAGGGGATTCCGCCTCCGGCCAGTATTAGGATCTCGACGATGGTGCTGTTCGCCGTCTTGGGAATACCGTTGGCGGTAAGTTTGATTTTTATCATCTCTTGTACCTGTTTGCATTACAGGAATTTTATTGAAAACTTTCCAAATGAAAAGTCCGGGCTATTTATAATTGCACAGATTCAACTTAACTTATCTTTAATCTCTTGTTCGTTTCAGATAGTGCAATGTAACTATCAAAACATTGTAGTTCCAATATCAATTGCCAACATTTTTGGAAAATTTCCTACGTTTCTTGCACACAAAAAAGATTTCTTGAACCAACCGATTCAATTTTCACTAAGAGTGACCTTCGATTTATGATAAAATCCATCTAAATTGACTGTAATCATATCATTTCCCTCTAAATCATGGAAAGAAAATATTTCCCAAAGAAAATGTTTTCCTTCACAAATGTTTTTCTACTCATCCAAACAGAGTGGGAAATGAGATTCCCACTCCCTTTCCTAAAAATGACTGTATTTCCACTATGTACCGGTGTCACCGGCCCGGGCCAGATATGGATCGAATCCACCCATGCCCAGAGCCTGTTTTTCCCACCCATGTCCAACCCATGATCTTCTTAGATCCGTTCTTAATAGGAAAATTCCTCAAAGTCTACCTTCAGTTCTTCAGTCAGAATCTAACCCTGGTCGGATTCGGAGTCGGACTGTTGCCAACAACAAATTAAAAAACTGATTGACAACCATTAATCAAGTGTTTATATATTTAATCAAGGTGATTAAATATTTCAAAATAAAAAAAATGTAAGCATTTAATGAGTAATTTTGAGCATTTTTTTCTTGATTGTTTTTCCTGATTTCTTCAATTTTTCAGGTGACATATAGCATTCCCTTTGCTCTAGCTTCAATCTTCTCAAATTCAACCGGAGCTGGTCAAGGTATATTAAGCTGAATCTAATCTAAACAAAATTTACAAATTATTACATATTTTCTATAACCATTCTCTATTTGTTGGAATTAATAGGACTTTCAATGGGAGTTCTAAATCTTGGAATAGTCTTACCACAGGTTAGCTACTCAACTATCTTTATTACCTCTCTTTTTTTTGAGGTAGTTTAGAAGAAATTTGCTTTCAATAGTCAAGTAAAAGCTTAATTTACTAGAAATTATAAATTATTTTTTAATTATCAATTAGGCATTAATACTCAATTATCATAAAAATTCCTTGAAACTAAATTAGTTAATGAAGAATCAACGTCTGGGGCCGCATTGTGAACAAACTCAATGAGGCCCAAAAAATGTTAGATGGAAATATATCTATCAGATATTTATGGGTTGCATATGGGCATGTTATAGAAATTTGTCACACCCTTTCCTCCCATGCTTTAATGTTCTGATGTTTTACTTTGCAATCAGGCCCTGTTTGGGTTGCATTTTTTTTTTTTTTGGAAAATTCTGAACAGGAAAATTTCCCCCCAAAATTTCTTGACTTTCAAGTGTTTGATTACAGATAAAAAAATAACTTGAATCCCCATGGTTCAAGATTTATTTAAAGGGAAATAACTATTGTCGCTAATTGTTGCAAAATGGCGATGAAAATAAAATCGGTTGCTATAAAGCATCTATAGAGAGGGTTAATTTTCCGTCAGCTATTAGGATTTTTATTGTAGAAGGAAACAAAAATTTCTTGGTTCTGCCAAAAGTGTTTTTTGTGCTAGAGAGGTGCATTTGATTTTTCTATATTTTGACTTATTTTTTTGGAGGGTGGAACAGATTGTGGTTTCTGTGACGGCGGGGCCGTGGGATACACTCTTTGGAGGTGGTAACCTGCCGGCGTTTTTGGCCGGAGCCGTTGCGGCCCTCGTAAGTGGAATTTTGGCCTTCACAATGCTCCCCTCTCCACCAGCAGATATGATCCCCACTACTCACGCATTTTCCAGGACAAGCAGTGGAAAATCAGTACAGCTTTCTTCAATCTAATACATATTTCAAACTAGCTTAGTGAATGCGTGTTCAGTACTTTTTGTAATGGATGTTAGAGAATACTCTCATAGTTAAGAGTAGTCTAGCTGAAATTTTCAATACCAAAAATGGCAAGTAATAAACCTGAAGAGTTTGCCTTAGAGGGTCTCATCAATGCAGAGGAAATTGTAATTTCGTATTGGTCATTGAATGTTGCATTTGTTCTGTAGGCTCTCTTTCTTTCGATGTAAAATGGGCATAAAACTAATTTTACGTCTATTTTCACTTATGAAGAATGTCTCTAATTGATTCCCTATTTGGTTCTGATGGAGAACTCATGGCGTTGAACAAGTTTTTTATTTTTTATTTCCCATTTTTGTCATTTTATTTGTTGCATAGTTTCAAGGGATTTTATGATAGTATTAATGTCTAATTGATATTTAAAAAAACAATTTATACTTTCCAGTAAATTAAGCTATTACTTGTCTATTGAAAGCAAAATTCTTTTAAACTACCTCAAAAAAAAAGCAAAAAAAGAAAACAAAAAAAGAAACAAAAAGAGGTGTTTGGATTGCTTAAGAAAAGAAAAAATAGAAGTAATAAAGAGGAAGCTAACCTGCCGTAAGACTATTCCCAGATTTAGAACTCCTATTGAAAGTCCTATTAATTCCAACAAAGAGAAAATCATTATAGAAAATATCGTAATAATTTAAAAGATTGTCTAAATTAGATTGAGGTTACCTTGACCAGCTTCAGTGGAATTTGAGAAGATAGAAGCTAGAGCATAGGTGATGCAATGAAGTCGCGCGAGGAGGCAGTTGATGCAGCCGAGTACTCAGTTGATGTGATCATAACTTTACTACTTTTGCCCTCACCTACTTGCATCTTTGAAGAAGATGAAGAGATCAATGAAGATAAAAAATACTGATTCTGAGGAAGATGATGAGGATGACGAAGATGATGAAGCTGTGCAAACAAACTCTTTTGAAGTGCTAAAATCTGATGGGCTGGGTAAGAATCAATCAGAGAAGTGTGATGCTCTGCTCCACATTGGTGCTCAAGATTCCCCATTTTTAGATGACCTCTCCTTCAACCAGATTCTATCTCAAAAATTAGATGATGCCACCTTCCTTACTGAGAGACTGGCAACACTCAAATCAATGATCTCATAAAGAAACTCTGAGGGGCTAGAAATCCAAACCAAAATAGAGATTCTAAGAGAAGTTGAGGAGTTAGCAATCGCTCCAAACGAGAAAAGCACGTCCTCCCAGGCGGGGATAGTTCAAAAGAAAATATGGCCAAAACGCCCTCAAAGAGCCCAACATATCCCTTCCAAATTAGCCGATTATGTAATTCATAAGTATTGAGCATTTTGATCTCTTAGGCTTAATGTTTGTCGCTCATATGTGTCTTCCTCACATGTTTCCAAGTTAGAGCTGGTTTTGAGCTTTTATTGTTCCACCTTTATTTATGAAATGAATCGGTAGGGGTCCTCGCTAAACCCTAGCTTACCCATAAAAAAAAAACTTTACTACTTTAGAGAGTCAAACAAATTTTAATTGACTTCATTGGGCAAAACATGGACTAGGAAAGGAACATGGGCACATGTAGGGGTGTAAATGGATATTCAAAAATTCGATTACCGTCTGCATCCGAATCCGTTTAAAGTGAATATTATTCGGATCCGTTTCAAGCGGATATTATCCGAATCCGTTTATGAGATATCTGGCTCTTAGCGGATGCGAATCTGGTAAATGGTATATCCGATCCGTTTAACATCTGAATCCGAGAAGTAAATCCTTTTTATTTATTAATAATAATATCATTAATATTTAATTTTAGTAATGACAAACTATCTTTTGTTTCTAAAAGAAAAGTGAATTTTCTTTTTAGAAAAAAACAAAAACAAAAAGTGTTTTGGGTAGGAAATGAAGTAATCTCTCATTTTAAGGGCATTCTTGGAGTTTGACATGGCTTCTTTATGAAGCAACAAATGTGGGTTGTAGGATGAAAGAGACAAATGGATGATGATGATTGAAAGAAGATGTCACAATTTCTAGAGAATTCTAAAGCAAAAATGCCATCTAGGTCATTGATGGTAAATGGATGGCTCAGATCAAATTTTCAACTTAGGGTTATGTAAAAACCCAAAATGCAATTAAAAGATGGTACTTCTAAAGTTTGCAAGGAGAAGCAAGAGAGGAGAGAAAGGAAAAAGCTGAGACACCATCTTCAGCATTCCTTGGTGCCTCCAACCCCACCAAAATCCATTGCCGCCCCTCTCCTCCTTCTCACAACCACCTCCATCACCGCCAGACACCTCCATCTCTAACCAAATCCCCATCTCCATACCAATTTCTCTTCATCTTCCACAATCTGCACTCCCACTGCCCCTAGTCAAAATAGCCCAAACCAATTCCACCATATACACACAAAAAAGAAAGAAAAAGCTCAAAGACCACTACCAACACCATCATCCATCCCCAACGCCTCTCTCTCTCTCTCTCTCTGCCTTTGTTTTAAAATGAAGAAGAGGATCTCATATATTTTAGGGTTTGAGAGTTAATTTTGTGAGGAAAAGGTAGATGTCTGGTTTTAGGGTTTCGAAAATTCATTTGAGCAGTAAGAAGAAGAAAGATAAAGTGCTTAAATAAAATGTTCGAATTTACAGGATAAACGGATACGGATAATATCCGAATTCGAACAATATCCGGCGGATACGAATTTGGTAATAGATATTAAATATCTGTCTAATTTGAATCCGAATCCGAATTCGGATAATGTATACTGTAATCGAATTCGGATATAGCCATATCCGATTCGAATTCGATCCGTTTACACCCCTAGGCACATGGCCAAGGTAAAAGCGAGTTGACGCAGGGAGTCCATGATGTCAGAGCGGAGTTTGAAACTATGGGATTTATAGATAGGTCACACAATTTGTTTGTTAGGGCCTAACAAATTACAAAAATTACGTAACATGTTAATTAGGGTCTGACAAATTTGATTAGGGTCTAACACGGGTTTGTAATAATTATTGTCATTTTAGATAGTGTTTTTGTGGTTTTTTTTTGAAAAATATATAAATGCTGAAGTAATGGTAGAAAAATAGTTTTTAATTTTGTTGTTGGCTTATGCGAGTAGAATTTGATGAATTTTCCGAAACTATCGGAGCAAAGCATGGCTTGGACGTGGGTGAATTCGATCCATATCAGGCCCGGCCCGGCCCAGTGACACGCTAGTGGAATTGTAGTCATTACTAGGAAATGTGGTGGAAATATCATTTCCCAAACAGATAATTTAGTTTTTATATGCCCAGTATTTTTCAAAAGATACTGTATGACCACACCACAGGATGATCCAAACCGTCCATTTGATGGGTCCCCACGTAAATAGTTTGTGCTCAAAAAATCATTTCCATAGGATGATCCTCGTCCTCCATTCTTTAGAAGAGCTTCATATTATGGAAACCTCGATCTTTAGATCGGAGGGTTGGATCATCCTATATATGGTGTGGGCCTTCCCGTACTTGTTGATTTTTTTTTGAAATTGTTGTTGAAAAATAATGGACTTATACGGGCTTACACCATATAATTAGGGGGTTTGCTAGGGTCCATCGCAATAGGAATATGGTGGACCGATTTGTTGTATGAGAGAGCAGTCACCTCATAAATAATAACAAAATCTGTTGAAAAGTGAGCCAAGGTGTGGCGGCTCTCATATATGCAACACACTTTCTGCGAAATGCCTTTTGTGATGGATCTTAGCAAGCAAATCCCTATAATTAGATAAGAGATGATCGAGGAAAGGCTTCCGATACTGGCACTACAATGTTTTGATAATTGCACTGACTCACCTTATATTTTCTTTCTTAATTCGCTTCTGAGATTTTTTTTAGGAAATTGTGATAACCTTTAACAGCCGGATAAACAGTAAAAGACATGGTGAGTTAGTGCAATTATCAAATAATGGTACTGCTATGTCATTAATTTTAAAAAAAAACTTACCGCTAGCGGTATTCCCAAGTGATATTTTTTGGAATTCTTGGAAATAATCTCAAGGTGTGCTTATATAGAGCACATACAAAATAAACATAGAATAAAATCAAAATAACTATGGAAGGAAACAATCCTAATCAAATTTACTTTCCTAGTTTATAGAATGAAATCAAATCAAATCTACTTTCCTAATCTGTAAGGTTACCTCTTCTAATCTACTTGCCTAATCCACCACCACAATGATCCGACGGTGATATCTCAACCTAATCCAGGGGTGAAATCTCATATATTCTAACATATGTTAGAATATGTGAGATCCACCGTTGGATTAAGTGTAGATCTCACCGTTAGATCTTCTTGTGGGAGATTAGGCAAGTTGGTTAATGAGGCAACCCACTAGAATAAGCAGCTAGATTTAATTAGTAAGTAGATTCGATTAGAATATTCCATCATTATCTCTTTCCATAGTCTGCTTGATCTCTTTCTATGTTTATCATGTATGTGCTCAATATAAGCACACCTTGAGCTCTATTGTAAATCATCCAAGATTAATATAATTCTCTCAAATTTTACATGGTATGGAAGGAAACAATCCTAATCAAATTTACATTCCTAGTCTATAGAATGAAATCAAATCAAATCTACTTTCCTAATCTGTAAGGTTACCTCTTCTAATCTACTTGCCTAATCCACCACCACAATGATCCGACAGTAATATCTCAACCTAATCCAGCGGTGAGATCTCATATATTCTAACACCAAGACCGCGAACAACACCATTGCCGAGATCTTGATACGCAAAAAAATCAATCCACAAAGATGCAAAACGCAACACAATTGAATGAAACATCAAACCAAGTGACCCCACTCTAACCCCCAATCTAATATAACTTCCCCTCTCCAACTTCACCCTCATTAACCTCTTTACCCATCCAATCCGTATCAAAGAGCATGAACGAAAACCAGGCCAACCATTTCTCCTGGGTTTTGGAAGGTGACCGGTAACAAATTTCTCATGGGTTTTGGAAGGTGTTTTAGAGCGGAGATTATCTCACCGAGAAATGGTTCGGATGCCACACTGGCAGTGGTGGGGTCGGGGGTATTGGATTTTAGTGGTTTATCTTTGATGAAGGTGAGACCGATGATTGTGAGGGTGAGAAGCAAGAGGATTGAGATAAAGAAACAAGTTTTGAGGTTGGCGCAGTATACGTCACAAGCTGGGGTTGTGGTGAAGGGGAGGAGTTCGTGGAGGGATCTATGGAATCCCGCTGCGTAGCCCAGGATGTTGCCCATGGCCGTGAAGAATGAGTAGAATCATTGTTCAAAAACATGGATTTGACGTAGAACGCGGCCATGAAAAAACCTTGTCGACTCGGTGCGGACGCGGCCAAGAACGTTGTTGACGAGGTTGACGTGGTCATAACTTGGGAGAGTTGAAGGAGTTTAATGACCACATAGAGAAAAACGTGGAATACAGATGTGATGCAATGCGGAATGCGGCCAAGGCAAAAAGTAGTCGACTCGGGGGGAGTGCCTTGTTGAGTCAAGTAGTTTTTAAACACCGAGTAGAATGCGTTTGCGTCTGAAACACAGACAAGATGGGTGGAAACATCATTAATATTCCGTCTCAAAATATATGTAAAGTAAATTGCATTTCTGGCCCATGCTGTGCATAGTTGTAAAATATGGTCCCCACCCTATAAGTGCAGATGGTGGACCCACTCATGGGTATAAAATGGTGGGCACTACCATATCAAAACATGAGATGTAAAATGGTGGACCCGTGCACACTATGCATGGGCGTAAAATGTTAGACATCACGTTCTCAAATGTCAAATGATGGACCCCACCTATACTCTGGGTAATGTGTAAAAAAACAACCCGTAGAAAATATTTCATTAAAATATCTGGATGGAAAAGGTTTTCCAATAAAAAACTTTCTTTGAAAGAAAACGAATCACAATGGAAAGAAACATAATTAGTTATTATAGATAGATAGATAGATATAGATGAATAAGGGCTTGGGCTTTGATTGATGGCAACCATCCATCTGGGTGGGACCTCCACTTTGGATGTTGTAAGTCATTTGTGCCATTGGAAATCCAATGTAGGATGTGCGATGTGGGGCCCACCATAATAACATTGAGGGTGAATTCCTTGATTTTGTGGAAAGATCATAATGCCACACCTAACATTCTTTAAATAAAGAGTGATTTTGTCCTTTTTCAAATTTATAATCATCTTCCGTTTGAATTCCTTGCCTCATTTGCGAAAGATGATCAAACCCCATTACTCTTTTTGCAAAATCGCAAACTGAGTTCCTCTATTTGCAAATATTGCATAGTGGGATACTCTTTTGGCAAAAACTTCCGTATGAAATAATAGAACGCTATAATTTTGGGTTTAAAATGGGAGGAATGTTCAACTGAGGGGTGCCCCTTGCAAAAAAACAGGTGAAAGGGCACCCCCATTAGTTGTATGTCACCAACTCATCATCATGCAATTAATGATAAATTGACTATTACATTTTATATGGCGTTTTCTGTTTTTTTAGGGCGACAATATTTTCACCCCCTTGCATTACGCATGCGCCCCCCTTATATAACGCGATTTGACGTCAAAGAGAGTTAAAGTTGCCCACTTTTCACGTCAAATCACGTTATAAGGGAGCGCATGCGTAATGGAGGGGGGATGAAAATATCATCTCCCTTTTTTTAATGAAAAAAAGAAATTCATGAATATGACTTAATTCATAATTTATGTTCTTGCTGGAATTGGGATTTTTCACACATTCAGATTTTTTTGAAGTTAGTAACTCTAGTATTTTCCTTAAAGTGCTATAATTTCACAGATTTGAAACAAATGAATATTTGGATGAAATCCATGTGATTTGAGTATTATTCCCTCTCCACTATTGTGCAAATTACGTTAATCTAAATCGTGTAATAAATTTAGATCTGTGTGACATGCCAGAATTTCGAGCGTAAAATTTGAATTAGTTCATACTCTAATAAGTCACACTTAAACAACCAATTGTGCTAATGCCAGTGGATTTTAAGAACAGATGTTGGTTGTATAATGATCCTTGCTAGCTCTTGTATTTGTGTTAAATTGGGGAGCTATAAGAGCCATGGAGCACCAGAAAAGGTGGTGACTTTTTTAATTTTCAGTTGTTTTTGTGATATTCATGTGATGGAGATTATTGATATATCAAACTTAATTATAAATTATTGGGCAAATGCAACCTGCTTCTTATTGTCTTCAGTTCTTTTTATTTTATTTTATCGGTAAGCTGGGGTTAGGCTGACCCCTAACAATATATTAATTAAAGAAAGATGATACCATAAAAGAAACAAGACCACTCCCCAATCCTTAGAACAGTGACTAAGGAAGGGAGCATAACAACCAAGGATATGAAACCGTTGGAAATCAAAACTTAAAACACACAAAAGAAGAGAGAATTTCAGTTCTTTTCTTGTCCCATCCTAGGTAGTTTCCCAACGCAAATGCCCATCAAGTCTATTCATTAACACATTCATCTCATATTATTCGACCTTTTAATTTTCTCATTCCTAAGTACCCTTAGGGCCGTTTGAATACCTCAGATTTTGTATTTGGATTTGGAATTGAGTTTTCAGTACAAAATGAATAGATCTGCCAGCTCATGTTGAAGGAGACAGAGAGGGAACGGGATTATTCCTGGTGCAGGGTAGAGGTTGAGGAGCCAAGAGGGTGAAGGAAACTGCCAAATCTGTGGATTTCCAATTTCTTATTTCCACAGCTTAACGCTGAATTGGAAATTCAAGAGTTTGATCGGGATCCAAATGTCAACACAAAAAGGGTTGCAAATGTGAGAATTCCAAATCAAAATCTTCTCAGCATCCAAACGGGACCTTATTTTCTTTTTGAACCTGTTTAACCATGTCTCATACATGTCTTCTTGCACCACATGTCGTGCAAACGAAGGATTTCGTGGGTTCTTTAAGGAGATTTTTGGCGCATCAAAGTGCTTATTCTTCAATAAAATAAGTGCTAACGGTCCATGAACAGATTAAGCATCCAAGAAATAGTAAAATCACAGCTAGGGGTTTTTGCATGTTGTTGGCATTAAAGTCAATTCATCAGCGAGATAATTCAAGCAAGCAAAGTATGCAACAATAGGTCACACCAAATAAACCAAATCTAAAAATAAGGGATAATATTAAATAAAGGTCTGCCTATAATATGAAACGGTACAAATTATAATCAACACTAGAGCCCCAATAAAATAAAATAAATAAATAAACGAGTAGGATAATCATGGTAAAAGATAAGGTGAAAAGAAAATATGAATGATGTCACCAATCATACCTTCCTCTGCCTCAAACCCCGAAGTGTAGGAGATCCCAAGAAGATACGTAGCAAGTAGCAGTAGCAGTAGCAGTAGCTATGGTCTATAAAGGAGTTGTAACTAACCGATGGTGGTGAGTGGAACGATGGGGATCGAAATTGAATGGTAGCGTGTGATGGCAGCATATTAATTTTGTAATAGTAAATGCCTATGTAGTTCATGGGCATGCATTCGTCATACAAACGTGAGAAAGTAAGCATGGAACTATGGAAGTAACAATGAAATTCTAATTTTATAGTAATCTTAGCCAAAGAAGCGGGCATGCAGTCTCCACCTACTTCTAGTCTCAACAAAAAAGGGTGACATTTAGTCTCTACCTATTTCTATTATCAGCCAAAGGTGACTTGCAGTTCCCGCCTACTCCTAATCTCATCCAAAGAAGGTAACATGCAGTCCCCACCTTCTTCTAATAGCAGCCAAAGATGAAAAAACAAATAAACAATTTACCCACTTTCAGCAGTGAGTTGCTTCAAGCGGAAGACGACACCAATCACCAAGCAAGTTCTCTTTCTGCTTTATCTTCGCATTCTTGTTCTTGTTTTTTTGGGAAAAATACAGATACACCCTATCTAGTTTTTGACACATTCAACTCTAATCTTGACTTTCAAAACGTGACAAGTACACCCCCCTGAAGTTTTTAACGTGATGGAGTAGACTGCGAGGCGGAAATGACCAAAATGCCCTCGTCTTCCCCAACTGAAAGTTAGGGTTTTTAGACTTGAAAGCTGAAACTTAGGGTTTGATTCAAACCCTTGTTTATTTATCAACATAAGCCCTTGATTTAGGAGTTTTATTTGTCTTCATTCATACCATTATCATGATTTGCACATAAACCCTAATGTTTTAGGGCTTTTTTTGTGTTGTTTTTATCAATGTTATTTTCTTGAAATGTGGGTTTGATGTAGCCATGGGTGGGGTTTCATTGTCTGTGGTGGACGTGACGGCAGTGGTCGGAGATGGCGACGGATGGCAGTGGTCGGAGGTGCAGCGGCGGCGGTGGAAAATGGCGTAACCCTAACCCCTCTGCAAATTAGGGTATTTTTGTCCTCAAAATATTAACCATGGTTAGTTTCATTCTTTCCGTCAGATTAACTTGACGGACCGTTGACGGAGGGGGTGTACTTGTCCCATTTTGAAACCTAGGGGTTGTAGGGTTAGAGTTGAATGTGTCAAAAACTAGAGTGGAGGGGGGGGGGGGAGGGTAAATGTAATTTTCCCTCTTTTTTTTAATAGCAATGAAACATTATTAACAGAAAGAAACAACAAGACTGGGGGGGGGGGGGGGTCTCGAACTGCAAACACCAAAAATAAAAACAAAAGAGGAACAAAGATAAAAAAAAAAAAACAATGGTTTGTGAAAAAACAAATTACTCCAAAAGCTTAAGTCGTTGGAAAAGGCGTTATTTAATCTTTTATACTTAAACACTCCCCCCTCATGTCTGGCCCCTCTTTTTATGGTTGGCCAACAGTGGCACAATCGCTCCTGATGCAAGACCCACGCACGATTGATAATGGCGACGACAATTCGAGCAAAAATTACAAAAGATAATTGTGGTGAAGCTAACCCACGTTGGAGGGAAACTCCAAGAAAGAAGTGTAAAAAACACTTTTCTCCACAAGAAAAGAACACTTTTCATTCAATATTTTAATTTTCAAAAAACCATCTCTCTTCTTTCCATTCCATTTATCTTATAAATAGAAAATTCTCTCATTACAAGTGACAATTTAAATAGAAATTGTTGGAAAACGTAAGAAGAAACTTCCCATCAATTCGTTTAACTAGTTGCTGCTACTTTAGAAATAATAAAAAAGATATCAAAGCACCTTCTATTCTTATCAAGTTGCTACAATCCTGGTTTAGGTGGAAATTGAAATTTGCTATAGTACTACTAGGACTTACTAAATAGAAATAGGAAATGAACTTTGGAAGTTTGCATTAACCCATCCAACTAATTCAAGTGTCTAATATGGGGAAGGATAGTTATGATATTTCCGAAGGGAAAAAGGAAATTACTAAATAGCCAATAAGACTAGTTGATATTCGTAATGACTCCTAAAATATAAACTAACCCAAATTAGAATCTTGAAAAAAAAATAGAAAAATCCAAAATACTAAGATGGGCAATGGGAATTTCCAAATTTGGAAAGTGGCTGGAATCAACGGAGACCGTTGGCGATCTGTTGCACCCCTTTTGGATTGGCCATTAGATGTGAATTTTTATTACCAAGGAGTTTTGAACCCAGGGCCTTTGCTCTAATACCACTGCAACAACCAATTACTCCAAAAGCTTAATCTGTTGGAAAAGGTGTTATTTAATCTTTTTTACTTTGACATGGTTTAGTGCCAGTTTAACTTCCATAAATGATTGGATTAGGTTTATGTACATGGAAGTTGGCATTACGAGTTTGTGCCATCACAGCCAGCAGAGCAAAATAGTGAACCTAAGGTGTAAGCCATGAAAGCGATACCAAAGGAAAGATAAATGCACAACAGCAAGAGAGAATCTATGCTTTTCATCAAATTAATCTAATGATGTATTGAAATCCTTCATTTCTCCACAATCATACTCATTCTTCATTTAACCGTCGCGTTCCTAGGTATTTATGACTGGATATTGGTAAGACTCGTTTTACTTTGAATCTGATATGGGCTTAGCCAAGTCAAATTTGATGGGCTTGCTTTCCCCCCTTCGTCTATGGGCCGACCTATCAAAGAAAAAGCCCACCCAGAAGATGGGCATGAGCATAACTTTCCAGTTTAATCTCATTAGTGAGCCTAGGTTTCATGATTAAGCAAAAGCTTGCAACTTGGGTCGGGTCGAGCATTTGCTAAAAAATGAATTGAATCAACAAGAACCGGACCCAATGCAACTTGAATTGCACCCTGGGCGAAAACGAGGGAATGGGAATTTGCTTCAATCAAATCTGTGTGGCTTTAAAAAAATGGTGGAAAACTCATTCTTCCGCACCTTTTGTGGGTATCAAAAGAAAAGGATGGAAACGGATTTGCTTGTTGAATGTGGGATTCTTTCCAATTTTTCATCACTATTCACTCTCCGCGCGAGAGAGAGGGAGAGAGAGAGAGAGGTTATCAAACGCACTGGAAGTCTTCAAAGTCGTAAACCAGCTTAGGCATTTTTTTCAAGGCCTACAATTACCATTTGTGTAAACAGTCCACTAGACCCACCCCAGGCCCAGCTAGGCCCATTGACAGCCTTACATGGATATCTGGCACATGGGTTTGGTTTAGACAGCTAAAATTTCCCATCTAAATGACATTCGCATTAACCACCTTGGGCATTTTTGTATAATCACACATTCACACTAACCAAATACAAAACTAGTGTATTAAATTAGTAGGGACCCAACCAAAAACAAAAGATTAGATACATCATTCAATCTCTTTTGGCCTTTAGCCTTTCACTTAGCATTATTTAAACCTTACAGCTAATCATCGTCAAATATTATAACCTAAAAAGAACTCTTTAAATTCCACACCACAGCCTCCTTTGATCTCCCCTTCACCTCCCTCTACACCTCCTAATCAACATGGGTTTTGTGTTAGATTACCCCAGCACAGTTATTCTACAATTTTTCAGAAAAATTTCCTTTCTTTTATCTATATTTAGAAGCCTATTAGGTTTGGACATTTTTTTTTACGCGGTATGGCCGGAATCGTCGAAGTCCGATGGGTCTTCGGCAACAAGGGAGCTGATAAAGAGAAGCCTCTCAGTGGTGAAATACAGTGAAGGGGTTATGGAGAATTTGTCCCTTTGTATAGTTTGTTTGAGTGAGTTCAAGGAAGGAGATTGGATAGCAGAGGTGAGGTCATGTACACATGTTTTTCACAAAGATTGTATAGAGAAATGGGTGGAGAATGAGAGGAAGACATGTCCCTTGTGCCGAAGTCCTTTGTTGATGGATGAAGAAGTTAGACCAAGAGATATGAACGAGTACAGTTTGGTTGTGGAAAATCTAGCTTACCTATTTGGAGAAGATCTTTGAAGTAGAATTTCATTAGCATGTTGCTTCTTTTCTAGGTTCTGTGATTTTCCCCACTTTGGCAGTTTGGTTATCTAAGGATGGATGATTCCTTTTTAATATTTGCTTGGTTTTAGTTATACAAGGAGAGATTTTGCTGGTCATATTCTACAGTTGTTGAAGCCATCTTCTTAAAATATATAGGCAATTTATCTAGGAGAAGATATTTTCAACCCCCCCTGCATTTACATGCACGCTCCCCTTATAACCTGATTTGACATGAAAGTAGGCAACTTTATGTCAAATCCCATTATAAGGAGGGGGGTTGTTGAAAATATCATCACCCTTTATTTATACCCATGGTGTTGTAGTAGAATTACTGATATTAAATAAAGGAAAATCATATCAGCACAACCGTGTTTTAATAATTGCACAAACTCAGCTTGTCTTTTATTTTTTTAATTGGCTTGACAGAGGTTTATGGGAACTGCTCTTTAAATAATAAAGACAAGGTGATTAAATAAAGGAAAATCATATCAGCACAACCATGTTTTAATAACTGCACAAACTCAACTTGTCTTTTATCTTTTAATTGGCATGCGAGAGCTTATTGGGAATTGCTCTTTAAATAATAGAAGACAAGATGAGTAAGTACAACTATTAAAACATGGCTGTGCTGATATAATTTCCCTTTAATAATTTCTTATTCATTACCCGGAGTCAGACGCGTCTGACCAGAAAACAAATTTTAGGGATCTGATGTTTTTAGCCCCCCCCCCCCTCCCTGTAGGATAATACACCCCACTGTTAACTTGATTTGACGTCAAAAAGCGTTAAATTCTCCCACCATTTCACGTTAAAAGGGGGTTCAATTATCCTACAGTGGGGCGAAAAAATCATCTCCCAGTTTTTGCGTTTAGTTTATGCCGTGCCCCCAAAGCTAACAAAGACGCGTCTATTTCTTACTTTCTGTTAGAGCTTGCTCACTCTAGAACTCTCTCTTCAAAGTTCAAAGTTTCAAAAAACACTGAATAATTATCGAAGATTCGTAGCAGATTTCAAAACGCGTCTATTATTTTTGCTTTTGGTCTCATTTCCTTCAATCGATTTTCCGCCATGGAGGATCTAAGATCTGCAATAAACGATCAGATGGATCAAATGACAGATCTCCTCCAGAAATTGACCGCCGAATTTCGAAGCGGGATTCAACCTGCTTACGATAATTTCATTGGATTCTTCCACGCCATTGATTGGAAGGTTCGTTTCATCTTTATATTCTTCTTCTTTTTTCCTTAATTAGTTTCTTCCTTCTCTGTTTCTAGGTTTTCAGATTCCGTTCTTTTCTTTTTCAAAATGTCTTTTTTCCCCCTTTCTTATATAGATCAGACTTCCATTTTGTTCATGGAGTCTTGAGTTCCACTGATTATCTTGAATATTGAATAGGCTACTGATGTTGGAACTGCCATGTTTTGATAATTGCACTAACTCAGCTTGTCTTTTCTTTCTTAATTGGTTTTTGAGAGCTTTTGGGAATTGCTAGTGCAATTATTAAAACATGGCAGTGCTAATATCACTAGCCTATTGAATACAGTGGTGGGTTGATCTTGTAATTTTCTGCTTCTAGAGAAATCATTGATGATGGGTGTATGGTCCAGATCAGAGATTGAAATCATTTATCTTATTCTCATTTTTCCAACAATAAAGGAAAAAAAATTGCTTAACACTACTCATTCATATTCGTCGTTCTATGGAAAAAATGGAATTATGTCGACTTTTATTAGGTGAATGTGTTAGAATGATCCAGTGTTGAACACCGATTATGAGATTTGAGTATTAGTTTATCAACCTCTGATAAAGATTTGATGGTGAATTAGTGATGTAAGTAGGGCCAGCTTGCTCCTACCACCTCTTAAAAGTCAATGCAAGTGGGCTTCTACATCTATTCTTAATCTATCAGTCTATTAAAAAATGATTAGATAAGGTCAATTGAGTGTTGAACAATGCAGTTAAGTCACCTAGGAACCATTGTTTCAAAACTCCCCGCACTAATCGTCGACTCACCCGAGTCAACTCCCTTTTACCCTATCCAAGTTCTTTTCCAACTCTGCGTTTTGCCCCTACTGAGTCAATCAAAACTCCTTTGACTCTCCCAAGTTATGACCAAAGCTTTAAATTTCAGTTTCGGTCGCCACAGAAACAAAAACATTTTGGTTTCGGCTGGAAATTTCAGTGGAAATCCTGGAAAAGCATGGAAACATATGGAAATGAAAGAATTTAAAGATGAAACTTTGAGAAATGCTAGAATAAGCGCGTGCGCGCACGCACACACACACTTAGGGGCCGTTTGGATACGCATATTTTAGAATATAGGTTTTTAGTTTGAAAACAGTGTGAAGGAGAGTTCATGATCAAGCGGTTGTATGCTGTCCTGACAACGTTTCTTGGATTTTACGTGAGAAATTTAGGTTTTAAAAATCTCTCTTGCATCCTGAGATTTCTAAAACCTGGAAATATGAGAGGATCTGCTACTCTCTTGCTGATGGAAAGAAGGATGGGAAGTCAAAAACGACGGCTGGTCCGCTTCTTCTCTTGTCTCTAAGTTACAATTTTGAAGAAATCCTGGATTCTAAAATCCGAGTATCCAAACGGCCCCTTGGATACGTAGATTTTAGAATCCAGGTTTTTAGTTTGAAAACAGTGTAAAAGTGGGTTCATGATCAAGCAGATGTATGCTGTCCTGACAGCATTTTTTGGATTTTAAGTGAGAAATTCAGGTTTTAAGAATCTCTCCTGCATCCTGAGACTTCTAGAACCTGGAAATATGGGAGGATCTGCTACTCTCTTGTTGACGGAAAAAAGGCTCCAGAGTGTCTATACAACGCCCTTCTCTTCTTCACTTAAAGAGGCAATGCACCCTTTGAATGGTACTTGATTCATAAAGAATGAATCTATTGGTTCTGTTTCGGCCATTTCCGGGCAGGATTTCTAGTCCCTTGGAATTCTAGTTATCTAGATTTAGTAAAGCACTACGACCATCCTAGAAGAGGAATTCCTCCTCACGCGCTGTACCTTTCGTACCTCGAAGAATGCTCAGGCTTGTCAAAAATGACGGCTGGTCCGCCTCTTCTCTTGTCTCTTAGCTACAATTTTGAAGAAATCCCATATTCTAAAATCCACGTATCCAAACGGCCCCTTAGGGTGTGTTTGCTTGCACAAAGCCTGGATGGCTTGGGGGTTTTGCTTGGCATTTGGGTGACATGTCAGCAAAACTCCTTGTTTGGTTGCCAATTTAGGATTGACATCTCAGGAGACTACCATGGATGTCTCTCGGTTAATCATTCCATGTCTGGTGATACATCACCCTTGTCCCCTTCATATGAAATTCAAGCCAAAATCCCCCCAAAAGGGGGAATTTTGCTTAGATTTCCAGGGAATGATGCCTCTCTCTCTCTCTCTCTCTCTCTCTCTCTCTCTGTATACACACACACACATTGGTAATTGTACCCCATCCCACTACTCTATGACTATTCGACCAGGTAATTTTCAGGTAAATTCAATACTTGTCTCCTCCTTGTTGACTACATACACCACTAATCTACGAGGTAAATACTTGCAACCAAATAGAGCCTTACAAACTATCACATAAGCAAGACAACCATCCACAAGGTAAATATAATTGTAACACATACTGATATAATATACAACCATCACACTTACGATTTTGGTGTATGCATTTCGGTCGTTTTGGTTTCGGTTTCAGTGGAGATGGAAACATAAACATTTCGGTCATGTCATGTCGGTTATGGTGGAAATTTAAATCAATGGTTATGACTGTATTAACTAAGACTCAGCTGCACTAGCCGAGTCGACTGGGATTTGCTTTGACCGCATTTTGGCCCTCATCTTTGTTTTGAAACATATTTAGAAACTTCCATTATGGTTGATATTAGGAAATTATACCCAACACAACTAGCAGAGTTATTAGGAAATTATACCCAACATAAATAGCAGAGTTCTCCTTTTCTCCTTTGGTTACTAGAGTGGCTATCCAACTTGAGGTTATTTTATGGCCTTTTTCAAACATCGTACTTATCTGGGAAAACCTTGTATCTGATTTATTATGATTAGGGAGTATCATGCTGCTTTTCAGTGGAAATTTGTAGTTGATAATCATGTTCTTGGTATATGTTCCTCTACAGTTGCTTGCACTTATCTTTTAAGAGTATATACTATTTCTGATTTCTTCTTTGGCCATGTACAAGTCTCATGTTTGTGACCCACATTCTCTCATCTCAGGGAAATTGGATTGGGTGGCTAAAGTTATGTTCTTTTAAAATGGGGTTCTTATTAACATATCTTGAAGTTTCTTTGCATCATCTTCATTAGCATATGAACTGGAATTTTGCATTTCATAAGAACACATAGATCACAAGTTAGATTTTGATTTTGAATAGTTTGTTAGCTAAGATAGCATGTGGTCTATGTGATAGCAGGCTGTAGAAGCTCTGTACTACATAGAATTTCTTGGACATGTCTAAATCTTCATTGATACATGTGTCGTACTTCTTTTTCCAGGTGACCTTGTTTTCTTTATCTGTTTTTGGCAGCCAATATGTTGTTCGGCATGTTGTCTGATAGCCATGCCACCTGTGTTGTTCAGCATATTATATGTGATAACTTTTATCACCAATATGTTCTCTCACTCATGAAGCGGTAGGAAACTATTATGCATATCAACTTTGTGTAACTCAAACAAAATTAAAAAGCCGTTGATTTTTTACCATTTTTGCGTTAGCCAGTCCAATATTACTTTTGGCACAACGCTCAATTGTGTTCTACCATTTCCATCGTGCCTATCATAGCAACCATTACATCTTTTTGTAAAATCTGTGGGAAATGAAAAATCAAAATCATCACATTCAGCATGTGATGCATGTGTAATGCGTTAACATCCAAATATTCCCAGAAAAGGGCAATCAGACATGACAAAGCATGTATGATGTGTGGGGTTCGGTTCATAACCTACATCAGCAATCTATAAGGAATGCTATCAGTGGCCCATGTGGCACTTGCTGCAATAACAGCTGGTGAGGATGGACAGGGTGGGTTTGGGAAGTGTGCACTGTCCCCAAAGTGGATACTACTTCCCGTGTGCAAACATCCAAATTAAAGAAAATATTATATAAGAAAAACTTGCAAAAACAAATCCATACTTCTGCTCTTATTTATTTATTTCTTCTCGCTTTGGATGGCACTCATGATGTGATTGACTTGGCACGGGTGGAAAAGATTCCCTTAAGTGTAGATTTAAGGCAATTTTTACATTGTTTCCCTTTTAAGTGTATATTTAATACACTTTTGACATTGATTTCAGTCTTTCGGTCCAAACTTGCTATGACTGACAACAGTGCAACTTTTGCACTAGGCATGATGCTTAAAAGGAACTCTGCATCTAAATTGTAGTTACTTAGATAGAGTTTTAACTATCTCAATCAGAATGAGGTCTGGAGTGCAATGGAGAATGCTCTAATTAAATTGTAGTTTTGATCAATATTTCTTGCTCACCACGTTTTGTCATTTCTGCTTAGAATTTGCATTAAGGGCAAACTTGTGGGAGTCTCAACTACCTAGGACATCCTATTGTTGCAACCCCAGTTAATTCTATAAGTATTTTGTGATTAAAAATGATTTTAAATGTCTTATTGACGTTGAAGCAATTCAATATACAATTAGCATGTAAAAATACATAACTACATACACATAAGCATGCACGTTGTTCAATAAGAAAGATGTTAAACATGTATCTTAACTAAAACATTGAGATATTGTATGATATTGAAGGGTTGCAATAATTAACGTGCACATAGATTTCCTCGTCAAAGATCTAATCCAAAATTATGCATCTAATCTACAGTTAATATGCTAAACACCTGGTATTCTGTTTTCTGTTTGGCTACTCTAGTTCATCCTATTGGTTTCGCATATTATAGCTCATGTTCTATGCGTCTCTCTTACTATTCATGTGTATCATTTATTCATGACTTGTGTCAACGAACTATATAGGCCATTCTTTGCCCATAAAACCTGTTTATGATACGATACTATTCCTAAGTGATTTTCTCTCTTCTTTTTTGTTGCTTTTACAGGAACCTTGGCTGATCTGCTTAGTATCGTTTCATGTTGTTGTGTTGCTAACAGTCATCATTTCAAGGAGGAATATCAACTTCCAGATGTGCTTATTCCTTATGGCTTGTATGCTTCTAAATTTCCTTTTCCTTGGATGCCAGTATATGAGTTTGATCGAGCAAGTAAAAATTATTGATTTCTATTATAAAGAGTCAAGTATTACTACCGTGGGTTACTGAGAGAAGAAGTGTGTGTGAGGGAGAAAGAATAGGGAGAAGGAGAAAAAGGAGAACTGTCAGACTTGACGTACTGACAGACTCTCTCTTAATATGTATAAACATGAATAGGGTTACAATATATGAGAAAAGACTAGACTACCATACTCTTAACATTGAGACAAATATATTTTCACATGGGTTCCAGTTCTCAATGAACTACAAATGGTTCTGTCGTTTGTCATTTTTTGTTTCACCAAATCATGGTACGCTTATTTAGGCAAGAGATTGATGAAGGTTGGGAAGTGATGAGTAGTGTTTTTCCATAAGAAGAAAAGCAGCTTACCTTCAAGTTTAGGTAAAGACTCGAGGTAAAGCTTGCAAAATTGATCCAAACTGGTTGCTCACTAGTTGAACAAAAGAGAAAATTTCATTAAAAGATGTCACACAATTCTCTTTTCCCACCTTTCAATTTCTATATCATAACTCAACTCAACTCAACTCAACAAAGCCTTTGTCCCAAACTAGTTGGGGTCTGCTATTTCTATATCATAACTATTCTTTGAATATTTTAACAAGTGCATAATTGTATATATACATATGCCTCCACAGGTGGTTGACCAAGAGTCACAACATCCTACACTTATAATTTATTAGAGTCCAAAACCGCATGTACTTTCTAACTGGACCTTAGCATGGACTTCTACGACTTTCTAACTATCTGTAGGCAAAATAGAATTGACTTTTGAGACACTCTTTTTTTTTTGAAAGGTGACTTTTAAGACACTCTTAATTGTCAAATAAGAGAACTGACAAAGTAGGAAACTAAAAAACCTTACAAACTTGATCAGCATGCATTATGCTGCATCTGAATCTGGTTCTTTTTTTTTGAAAGTGGTAACGTTTTATTAATCAAAAGGGACGAGGAGTCCCAGGGTACAATGCAGCCTCATCCAGCCGGGGTCAGGTGATAGAGCGGTTACAACTAAGATAAAGAAAATCCGGCTACATTGATAATTGTATCATCCCTATCTACACCCGCCTGGCAAGAGAATCGGCCAAATCGTTTGCCGTTCTTCTCCTATGATGGAGGGACGGTCGAAGGATAGCCACCAGGTCCCTGATATGGTCTAGTTTTGACGCCAACCGCCAAGGTCCGCAGTTCTTGTTAGTTGCCCATGCTATCATGTTGAAGGAATCACCTTCGACTATTAGGGGAACCAAATTATGAGTCACGAACCACTGTAAACTGAAGAGAAGTGCCGAAACCTCGGCCTCATTTGAGTCACAAATCCCGATCGGACCCGAAAAGGACATAATGAGGTGTCCCAAGAAGTCTCGAAATACTCCTCCAATGCCAGCTAAGCCATGATTTCCGCGGGAACTCCCGTCAAAGTTAAACTTTAACCAGCCTTCAGGGGGAGGAATCCACTGCGGTGTGATGGAAGATCGAGGTTTCATTTCGGACAGCACCATGGAGAGGTTTCTGAGGATCATTCCCACGGAGTAGGGTATTCCGCACTTAGCTTTCGCCCATCTAATAATAGATAGCTTGACATCAAGAGTGACATATGCCGTGCTTCGTTCCTTCCCCCCGAAAATCCTGTTGTTTCTTTCCAGCCATATATGCCAAACAATCGCAAACAGAATAGAGAGCCATATTACTTCACCGACAAGTCCAGCGAAGAAATTGCGCCAAAACATTATCACATTCTTCACATCCTTCTCGCTTAACCATGACAACCCAAAGAATTTAAGGATATTCATCCATACCTGAAAGGAGAAAGGGCATAGGAGGAATAGATGGTTAATCGATTCTTCCGCATTTTTGCACAATGTGCACCACTGAGCCATCCTAAAACCCCGACGTTTCAGCCTATCACATGTATTGAGTCCATTGAGAAGCAAGGTCCATGTAAAGCCCGCACTCGAGGGAGAACCAGAACCATCTGAATCTGGTTCTGGTTCGAGCAGCAGTCTTCTTCCCTTTGTGTTCATAATAGACCTTTTTGAGTGTTGGTCATTCCATCCTCTACATGTATCGATCAATTTTATCTTCAGTTTAGGATGTTTTACTTCATCATTCACGATGACACGGGTGAACTTGAATTAGGCGCCTTCATGCATGCTCGAACCAGAACCATTTTTGTAAGGTTCATTCCATACTCGATTTTTTTGTTTTTTCTGCCTTTTCAATTTCTAGAGCAAAAAATAACTCTAGGGATTGGTTAAATAATGTGCCCTAAGCTTCTGGACTCCCGTAAAGAACACCTCAAACAAACACCACAAAGATCTGCCCAACAGCCACCTATGGGCCATGAGTTTGTATCTCTATTAGAGCAACCATTCAGCCGATGAAAACTTTCAAGCCATGAGTTTGTGCCTTTAGGCTCTTTTGTATGCAGCTCAAATGGAATGCTTGTGAAGACACTGGTTTTCATAGCCCATAACAACGTACATAATAACATCAGTTACAACTTCAGGACATGCTTATCTGTACACTCTGTAGGCAATGTATTAAATCTTCATCTTGTCAGTAGTATAAAGTATAAAATATGAAGTGTTCAGAATAGTCATGCAGTTCAGGTAACCATATTTGGCAATTCTTTTACCAGGATATCCAGTAGCCACATTTTTTTATTGGTATCCAGGAACCATATTTGGCAACCTTTTATCAGGATTCATCCATAAATATATTGAACTACTGTAAGCCTCGGTAATCTAATATCTGTTTAACTCCTGTTCGATGATGTGCAGTGACTGGTGTATATCTTGCTCAGAATATCAATAGTTTTCTTGGGAAGAACTGGAAAAGCTTTGCGGGCCAGAATTATTTTGATCCCCATGGCATTTTCCTGTCAACAGTCTGGTCTGGTCCTCTCCTTGTCATTGCAATCATAATCCTGGTAAGTAATTTCTGTTTCAGAAAAAAATCCTGGTCACTAACCATTGAATTGCTCTATTTCATCTCTCCTTTGCAAAGTTGTTACTCCATGAGCCCGATTTCTCCTCCTCGCAGGTAAACACCCTTATTTCATTGTGCCATCTTATCATCAAATGGAAAAGGGCAGAACTCAGACACCGAGCTAGGCTTTCCCGTGGCAAGCAGGATTGATTTCTACTCAAATTTCTCTCTGCCATTCATGAAAGGGTTCTTCTCTTGTAGTTTAGAGATTTAAGGCATGCCTTTCAAATCAGTGGCTTTTGAAAAGATTGTGTGTGTGTGTGTGTGTGTGTGGGTGGTGGGTGGGGGGGGGGGATTAATTATGTTTTGTGGGGTATTGATGGGGTTGATCATGAATTAAGTCTCATGATTGATGGGCTCTAAATATCTAATCTTTAAAGAATCTATTTACCTTTCCACTTTTAAATGCTCCCAGTGAAAAATTCCAACATTCTGTGATAATAAACTGCGACGATCTCACCATTTCGATCGGTCTGAACAATTTGAGCCCTTCCCATTTCAAGAAGAACCCACCCCCAAACCCCCCCCCCCCCCTAATTAGGATGCGGACACCCCCTACCACCGGGTGGGACAATGATAAATTTGTCCGATGTAGCAATGTCAATGAAAAATTTGCCCCATTATTTTGGAGGTGAAAGTGGAGTAAATGAGGGGGAAAAAACCATTTACTCCAAAAGCTTTTGTTAGAGTAGGTGTTATTTAATCATTTATACTTGAACATCAACTGCATGGAGAAAGTATGAACATCCATGGCTAATCTCTTGTTTCACAACTATTTTCCTTCATTATGTTATGAGTGATGTTTATGATGAGTTGGTGTTAAGAGTGATGGGTATAATCTTTCTATAATGTCGTAATGATAAGGTTATGCAGGCAGGCCAAAAATCACCATTGGATTTCTGATGGTATGACTTAGAATACGAAATTCTAATGGAGGAAATATAATTTTGATTTGGAATTATATACTACGAAAATATCAGAAAATGATAAATTCACCCCTTTTCTTTGCACGTGACTACGGGTGCAACTCTGGTTGTATCGGGTTGAGGCCAACCCAAACCCGACCCGTGTTCCACCCTGATGAGGTTCATCCCGATCCAGCCCAAGGAACCATTTTTTCCAACCGGAACCCGACCAAAGTTCCAACCTGACCTTTTATGCTTACTACCTAATCCGGACCCGAAAGACACCCAACCTGACCCGACCTTTTTTCGGGTTGAACCCGACAGGTTCAGGTTGTATCCGACCCGAGTTCAACCCTACACGTAACAGCTAGATCCAGTGTACATGGCAATTTGGCACGTTGAATCCTTCCCACGTGAAGTACATCGGACCCTCTGCAGTCATAGATACACTAGAGCTGTGTGTCCCAAGTGAAAAAAAAGGGGGGTGGATATTTCACTTCCCAAAATATCCTTTATATATGAGTATCCTCTCATTTACAATATGAAGGACCATTAGGCACATTAGCACTCTCTAATCGGATCTAAGATGATGATCCGATGGATTTTGTGCGACTGAGTCCAATCCTAAATAAAACGGCAGGATGTGGATATGAATTGTGTGTGACAAATTCAGACGCTGTGCCCAAGTCTTATCTAATCAAGTTCGGACCCATTGGATTAAACGCATCTTCTGTCTAGGTCCATTGACACCCTCCGTGTTCATTAAAGTTGGAGAGTTGCTAGCAAAACGTGAAACCATTTTGTTGAAAACATTGAGTTTCTGTTTTGCCCCACATGCCAGAAAAAAAAAGAAGAAAAAAACAAAGAAAAAAAACAAAGAGAATTAACCATGGGAAAAATTGTACAGTTGGGTCCTCTATCTAATAATTAATATTGTTGGTAGCTGCATTTTATACGAGATATTAGAGAGTATTACTGATGAGATATGTATTGTCTATCACCAAATCCCCAACCCCTAATCACATGGCACTTCATCTAACTCTTGTCCGTGCCCTATGTCACGGGGACATAGTTGGAGTTATGACTCGAAAGTGGGCTCGTCTCATTGCGTCTTCAATAGTATGTTGGTAGAGGACGTTTGGTAGGCACTCCTGTCTAAGAGGGCTGGTTGGCCTAATCCTTTGGCACATCGGGAAATCGACTTAAAGTTTGTAGGCGACTAGGTGTGCTCTAAGGGAGCTTTGGGTGCGGACTGTAAGTTTTTCAGATAGATGCTCCAGTTTCTTTGGTTGAGGACTGGGGCCAAAGACATTACATGTTGATTTGGGTTCCCACTTGCCTTGCATGTACACCGTACAGACCGATGATGAGGTTGAACTTTATCAATGCCTCGGCACCGCTGTACATCTTATATGATTAGGCCGATCTCTAGGCTTTTCATGAGTTCGTGTTGAGGTGGCTTCGGCTGCCCTCGCGTGATGCAAGTCTCGCGGATTAGTCCATGGGACATGCTTGCTCCTTAAATGACCAAGCCTTTCGATCTTAGCGGATCGCAATGTGGCACACTCATTGACCTGTTTCGTGATGGGCTTCAGCTATCCGAGCAGGGGAATGGACTCATGCCACCATCTTGCAAATGGTCCCTTGATGCGGTGGTATGAGCGCAGCGTGACTGGATCTAGCCTCGCCTCTAGATGGTTGTTGTTGCCTTGCAGGAGTTCATTCCAACTGATTGGTTCATGGCATAGGCCTATGCCTTGAGTTGTCGGGTCGTAAAGACTTGGCGGATTAGTGCATGGCATCGCATGCCTCGTTCTACATGAACTTGCACTTGGCTTGAGGGCCTTGTGTTCAATGAACTCATGATGCGGGCAGATCACGAAAGTGAGTTAAAGTTGTGCATGGCAAGAGCATGGTTAGTAGCTTGGTGAAAGGCTTAAAGACCTTGAGAATTTGCAAAGCATCAAGAGGTGTTGGGCTTGTAACGCCTTCATGGCCTTGAACTGATAAAGGTTGGCTTTAGCATATGAAATTTTCGTAGGCCCTAGATGGCAACCCAAAGTGGGGGGTATATAGAGTTTTAAAAACTTTTGCAAAATACAGAATGCGGAAGCTTAAAAAAAAATTAATGGCAATTAAAACTCAAGCACAACGGAAGATAAAAAATCATAAGTGCAATAAAATGTAAAGGAGACAATGAAAGAGTGCACCATAGATTTTTAAGTGGTTCGGTCCAAACCAATGACCTACTCCACTCCACCAAGAACTCTTGATGGCTTCACTAGTCTGATTCCCTTAACAGAGGGGAATCAACCAAAATACACTGAGGATAGCTCTGCGTCCTCGGCACTCGCTCTATGGAGATGGCTACGCGTTTCCACCAACACTTGCCCTCTTACAATGATTGAAGAAAAGAAAAAACAATGTCCCTCACAAGGGTTTACAAACTTAAAGAAGATGAACAAATGAGAGCCTATAATCCAAATCCTTAATCTAGAGGTTGAGAGGCATAAAATAAGTTCGAATCACTCTTAGGATGTTCCAATAATATTTTAGAGTGTAAGGATTGAAGATTGGTGAAGTTTAGGACCCATATAAATAGGAAAGAACCAAATATGACCGTTACAGGGGCATAGTGGTAATTTCGCAGAAGTCCCAATGGCTATTTTTTTTTGCTTTCAGACCATTCTCGGACTTCCGAGAGAATGTCTCGGAGTTCAGAGACAATTTCTTAGAGTTCCGAGAATACAAGTAGGGATTGAATATTTGATCCTTGGACCATTTCTCGGAGCTCCGAGAAGCCTATTTTCAGCAGATTTTTCAGATTTTGTGCTGATTTAATTTTAGCCTTTTGGATTTCCTATTCACACAGAGATGGGATTGTCATGAGAGTTCCAAAGTTTTGGAACATCACAAAGGCAATCACTCTACCATTATAAGTCTATTTAGGGGTGTGTGATTTACTCCATTTTGTGCTTCTCAGAACCTAAACTAGGATTGGATTTATACAATCTAAAAAGACTTAAATTAAAACGATCTTCACTTTGCACCACTTCAAGTCTTCTTGCATCTTAGATCTCCAGCGTCTTTGGCCTTCCGAATGTGGTTCAATGAGAACTTCTTGGCCTTGATCCAAGCAACCTTGATATCAAACTATTATGATCTGCAACTAAGACATTCAAAGACATTAGTGAAATAAAATCACTTGTGTTTTGGAATCATCAAAAGAATATGGGAATGCCAAGGTGGGAACCATTGGGCTTACAGTATATACATATGTTGAGGCGCTGCATGGGTTTGTCTGCTCAAAAAAGAAAAAGACCTGTGACTCCTGCCATGTTCTTGAGCATAATGTTATATAAAAATTTGTTTGGCAAGAAAGAAAACTCAAGGGCCTCCCACTAACATCGTATTGCCCCCGCCAGGCGGGTGTCTTGTGTTGTTGTCTTCCTTGCATCTGCCATTGGTGTCACTGCTATAATCAAACCAAAGTCTGGCCGCTGCGACCACCATAACAAATTCTACTAAAAAGCCAAATTAGCATTAGCATTTGTTACTGGTTTTCTCTACATGGGCCATCTCAAGTCCCCACCCCTGTTTCCTCTTCTTTCACAATTGGGCTCATGCTTATTCCATGGAATATTTGTGAATGACGAAAGAGGTCGTAATTAAAGTTGGTGGACAGTCATCATCAACAACAGTGATTAGAATTGAAAATAAAAATGCTAAGAAACTCTAATAAGTGACTAAAAGGATCCATCAATAGGGGGACATCTACTAACCTACTCTTTTGCAGAGGTGTCCTCAACAGCTTATACTGCCAAAAAGTTAGGACCTACATTATTTTTAATGAGTTAGACTAGATAAAGTTTTCTTTACTGGTTCAGATAAAAAGAATGGAATGAGAATTTCAAACAAGAAGGATTTATTACTCAACCAAATTACATGACTAAAGAAAATATTCAGACAGTGGTGCTGTCCACGGCTTACTGCCAAAAGGGTAGAGGAAATAGTCAGATGAGAACAATCAACAATCAAGAAGGATTTGTGACTTCGGTAATCTACTGTATTACTAAAGAGAGGGAGCCAGTAATTGCATTAGGTGGACAATCATTCATCAATAATGATGATTAGAATAGAATAGAGGAATGAACTCTAATGGAATGACTAAGACAAAAAGATACATCCACTAATCTTTCTTTTTTAACCAGGAAAAAAGGCCCCGGGGAAGGCCGGAAGATGGTATATATCAATGCAAAACAAGAGGAGGACATGTCGCCTAGCCTCAGAAAAAACGTGGGAAAACCCACTAAAAAGGCACAACAAAAAAGCACCTAATCCAGTACTAAGACATCAATCTTAACAAACCAAGCACAGAAACCGCATTGTCCACAGCTTACTGCCAAAATGTTATAAGGAACTGCATTATTTTTTTAACGAGTAAGCATGAGAAAGAATTGAGAATTAGTAAGAGGTGGTCTAAGCTACCCTGTGCTGAAGTTCAATTCACTTCATGCGAATGGCTGAGAGTAATAACTATATATAAATAGGGCGATTATAAATTTGCACCCCTTTAGGATAATCCGCACCACTTTAACGTGAATTAATATAAAAAAGCGTTAAAGTCTGCCACATAAAAACCTTTCAAGGGGTGCGAATAATCCTGCACGGAGTGCTAATTTATCATCGCCCAATAAGTATGGCTGATGTCAGTCATAGAAAATCTTACTATTTGCTCGACTAACATTGTCGCGTGGATTTCAGATCACCTCAGTTAGGATGTGCTGTATGAACTGTGCCTGAGCTGTGTTGCAGCAGAATCAGCCATTCACCTGGGCCAAAGATTTTGCTCATTAATTGGGGCGGAAATGACAACCTGCAGCTTAAGGAAGAAATGATGGTCTAAGACCCTGTTTGGATTGCAAGAAAAAACATTTCTTAGAAAAGAAATTCCTAGGAAATTTCATACTTTCTACAATTTTAAGGGAAAGGACATGAGCATGGTTCATTTATAGGGATATTATCATAAATTGAAGGTCTCTCTGAGTAAAGAATGAAGAGAGCGGGTTCAAGTCATCTAAACAGGGCCTAAGGGAAGAGATAAAAACTTCAAGGGGGGAAAATAATATATGTTGGGGGTTTTCCACCTGTCAAAGTTACTAGACCTCTTTCTGCGTTTCTTTTCCTTTTTTTTTTTTTTTTTGATGAAGATAACAATTTTATTAAACAAGAGCAAATTACAGGTGCAATCCGGCGTAAGTATAGCCCCATACACAAGGATTTGCTAGAAGCACGTGATTTTGCTAAACGACCAGCCAAATCGTTGGCACTTCTAGGAATAAGAGAAAAAGAGCAAAAACCAAACAAATACATATCTTTTATTTCATCCATAAGATGAGCACGCGTCCATTGACGGATAGTAATAGCTTGAGCCCAAAGACTGTTAGAGGAGTCACTTCCCACTTCCAATCTACCTTCCATTTATCTGATTGAAAATTGTCAATCCTTAGCGAAGTGCTCAGACATCAACTTCTGTGGGGCAATAGTACATATAGGGCTTGCGAAGAAAAAGTTGATACAGCCTGTGCTATTCCTAAAAATGCCTCCAATGCTTGCGTTGCCTGGGTTGCCAAGAGAGCAACCATCGGCATTAAGGTTGATGGCGTTCGTAGGAGATATATTACCTCTCAAAATTGTATCCCAAATTCTAATGACGATATCGATTATGTTTCCTGAACCTCTTCCTCTTCTGTAGATCAATTGGGTAAATCGCATTGAATTCGCCATTAAACATTTTGCTTTACCAATATTCTCCATTTTATTTTCTCATCTTCGATGTTTAACTAGATCAGATCTGGATATCCATCCTTCCACACTTGCATTCATTAGGCTTAACATCAAAATCACTATTTTTCAATACCCAGAAAACTATCTAATGGGCCGAGGACTTGCCCGAGTTGATTTGGTCTCGACCTTCACGAATCTCTAGACCTTCAAATCAAAGATAACTTAATACCAGACTGCCATTTTGTCAAAGACATGAGCCATTAGTATGAGTTTAAATTGTTACCCCGGGCATAGCAACAATGTTTCTTTACTCACTGATCTGAAGATAAAACGCACAATCCAAATATAAAAGAAAAAATGAAAAAGAAAACAAAAAATGAAAAAGAAAACAAAAAGAGCATGAACCAAATATAATCAAAACATGATTAAAGATTCAGAATAACATATAAATCACAATACACTGGAACTCGATTCCTCCCCAGTTTTCTGAATGAGATTACAAGACCTAGATGGTATGAAAGAAAATGAACTTTCAGAAACTTCAAATGCTGGTGGAGGGAACTCACGAATTACACCAAAGGTAGAGGCATTAAAGTTCATTGGTGAGAAATAAGTATTATCATCATCGCATTTCACGTTCAAAACATGGGCTCCACTAGAAGTACCAAATCCAAAATCAAATCCCTTACATCTTAAACTAGTGGTTGCTTCATTGTTCTGTCCTTGATCTGATGCTCCCGAGCCTTTGAAATCGTCTGTGGAAAGAACAGGAGTATGACCTTGGAACAGAGCGACATGCCCGGATAATTTGTCCTTTCTCGAGAAGGTTGTACCACAGGAACACAGCCACTTATCGCGGCCACAATGCTTTTCATGAGTTTTCAGGTCAGCGATAACAGAAAACTTCTTGCAATTGCACCGACTGCACGTATAGCTTTTATCACAATGGGTTCTCTTATAATGGTTTTTCACACAAAGGATGGTCTTAAGAGGCTGAAATTTCTTGTGATCCTTGTTTCGCTTGCAACCCACACAAGGACATGAATATCTTTTAATAAGCACAGGCTCTACATTCGATTCCTTACTAGGCTTCGCAAGGGCGGCGGGGGTCTTGTACTCATCACCATGACCTCGCATATGCATACGTAAATTAGCATCTCTTTTGAATCCCTTTCCACATATTGAACAAAAGTGGGTGTGTGGTGCTAGAATTTCCTCTTTTTCAAGTTGTAACACCTCATATGAACCAGGTGGGAGGTTTTCTCCTTCGGCAGCATCTTCGTAGTCCTTCATATCATATTCTTCGCCGGTACCAAGAGGCTCGGATCCTTTAACAATGAAACTACACTGTTCGGATTGATCAACGTCTTTCTGTTCGTCCCCACAATTACTCATAGCTTTGATTTGATCAACATAACCCATAACCATACTCATGTTTTGATGAAAACTTATGTTCTTGCCTAGACTAGTCTGACCTCCAAAGATGCTACCCAATTGCCCAACAAATGGATTAGTTGCCGAGGGTGTATTCTTCGCGGATGAAAGCAAAGTACCCGCGGTTGACATTAACTGAATTATGATAGAGGTGAGATCGGCAGATACAAGATGCTGCTTAGCAACGAGTTCACTAGATCGACCCAAAAACCGACCTTCTTGACCGACAATCGAATGTATTACATCTTGAAGTTGGTGGACCTTCTGCTCCAGGAAAGAAAGGTTACTTAACATCAATCTCGGGTCCCAATCTGGAGTAGTATTGTTGTTAATTTGGGTTGTTGAGTCTAATTGATCAGATCTTTTGATCTTGATTTCAGGATCAAATGGTTGAGAGGGTGGTGGGTCTGAAGGCGAGCGCAATTCAGGAAAGGGTTGTTCAATCCTAATCCCATAACTTGTACTTGCGGAGGCGTCCCATTTCTGAGGTTTATGTGGATCAAAATGATTCGACGATTGACCCGAGATGAAATTTTTCGAGGAATCATTTCCCAAAGAAGATCTTGTCAAAGTGTCAGAAGAGTGCCTCTGTTTAAGATCCATTTTGAACTCGGTTCCTAAGCAAACAAAGATCAATGACGATGATCAAAGCCGAAAAATAAAATTAAATAAAAGATAAAAAGAGCGAGAAACCTCGAGTTATAGTAGACATAATTCAGATTTCAAATACAAAAGAAAAGATGCATCATCAACAGATATACCCATCCCAATATCCAATATTTCATTCCATTCCCCCTCAAATAGTATAATTCATTTCATAAATACCATCAAACCCTATCTTTCACTCCAAAAATCCCCAAATCATACCTTTCCACTCTCGGTTCTTCCCAGAAATCCTAGATTCCAGTCAAAACCATCTTCCAATTTCTAAATCAAGAATAACCCTAAAATGATATTCTTCACCCCTAAATCAACCCAAACCCCCAAATTTCATTCCAAAAACACCCCAAAATCCTATCTTTACCTACAATAAACACCCTCAAGATCCAATTTTAAATAATATAACACAAAAAAACTAAAAAGGAAAAAAAAAATTTGGAGAGAAAAGAAAAGCCCAAAACCCAACCTTTCCGTCAATACCCACATGCTAAAACCGAAACGGAACCAAAAGAAAATGACATTTCCGAAATGGGTTAGCTTTAGAAGTACTGATTGAACAATTCAGAGATCAAATTTCAAAAGAAATAGAAAGAAACTTACAGACTCGGAGCAGTTGGTTTGTGTTGTGAACTGAGTCTTAGGAAACTAGAGAAACTGGCAAAAGAAGAGCTTAACCCAAATTAGTCAAAGGCGTTGATAAATTCACCCCCTTTAGCACCAATCTCACCGCAGCATCTCTCTGCTTAAACAAAGTCGAATGTTTCGTCCGGGATCGATCTTTGCCGGCCGGAATCTTCCAGGGGAGTGCCAATATCAAAATTGCTGGAAGCAATGTTCTCACAATTACCCTCAAGATCCGGCCATCGGGTTAATCACAAGCTGATTATCAGAACAGGAGGAATTTTTATACAAACCCCTGACCTGATTCTTTGCACCAAAACCCACATTCATATTGCTTTCATCTGTGACATTTTCTATTGCTTTCTAAAGAAGGAAAGCGAAACATAAAAGAGAGAACCAAAAACAGAGAGACTAGGAGATGGGGAACATAAATTTTAGCGAGTGCAAAATCTGGAAGAGGTGTGGTTTCCACCCACAAGGGCCACACGTGTGCTTAGGGTTCTTAACCAGAGGAACATCAGTTGCTTCATCCTCTCAGCCTCCATTTTTTTATTTTTTTTAACAGACCCAGATCGAAGGAGATTTGTATCAGACCCAGATTATATTTTTATCTCCATTACATCAGGAAGGATAAGAGGGAAAAAGATGGGGAAGGAAGAAGAAGGGGTGGCTTTTATTAACAAAGGTAGGTGGATGGGAAGATTTAGGAGAGGAATATAGGGAAAAGGGGAGAGAGATATCGGTGCTAAAGGGGGTGAATTTATCGTACAAGAGGTGAATTTATCACTGCCCAGAATGTTATGAGAAATTTATTTTTTTTAAAAAGAGAATGGTTCATTTCTTATTTTCTTTTGACTTTGCTTTGAGGGCACTGATAAATTCACCCCTCCTGAAAGAATAATACACCACACTTTGAAAGAAGAATACACCCACTTAAACAGAAATAAGGGGGGTGTATTCTTCTTTAAAGGGGGTGAATTTATCTTTGGCCTGCTTTAATTTATCTTTAAAATTTCAAGAAAACAGGCTGTCCATGAATCTACGCAACGTGAGCTCCACTATTCTCGCATCCGCGTATTGGATATCACACCCTACAATCCTGACCTTACACGTGGCTTGTGATACACACGTACCAAAAAGGCACACCTGCAGATGTGGAGCCATGTCTGGACATGTAAACCATGGGAAATCTTGCGTGTCAATGGGCTCCCAATGGTTGGATGGATCCGAACATTAGGGTTCATTTAATAGATGGGATCTGGGCGAGATATTGGGATCCAAACTTAGCCATTGGATTCATATCCTATGGTCCGAAATTATTTTAAATTGTGACCCAAACTTAGCCACAATCAGGTCGAGTGTCCAAGATCCGAATGGAGGGTGTCAATATGGTGTCAATGGACCCAGACAGTCTAATGTATCCTCTGAATCCGAACTTTAATAGACGGGATATGGGCATACTAGAAAGATCTTTTTACAAAAATACCCTTATAAAGAATGTAATAACATAATTTATTGGCGTGTTTTTGTAAAAACGAATGAATTTCACATTTCTGCCCTTTACTGATTCACTTTCAAGTTTCCTCCCTTTTCGTCGATTGTCCTTTTCCTCCATCATTTTCTTCCCACAACCCTAATCCACTCGGCCATTCCATTCACACCATCGCTAGACACTCGCCCTTATCCTAATCCACTTGGCCATTCCATTCCATTGATGGTCACAATATCTTTTGGGCAGTGATAAATCGACTCCCAAATATCTTATCTCTCTCTCTCAACAGTAATTTTGCTAATTTTCGTCAGTAACTTTGTGAAAATCATTTGATTTTTGTTGATGGGTTTTGGGAAAAGTTCCATTGATTATTCAGGCTCTTAGGATGGGTGTGAAGATGACTTGGTTTTGGGTGTTTTATGTCCATGTAATTGACAAATTCCATAACTGATATATCCATGGCGATCATACTTTTTGTACTATTTGTATTTAAATCATGATTACATAGGCCTTGTAGTATTCAGAGTATCTGTTGTATCTCATAGGCCATTCTGATGATTTATAGTCTTTATAGTTTCATTACATTGCCTTCTCGTTTTTTTTTTCAGTTTCAATCTCCGATGTTTATTTGTAAAAGCTTCATTCTATAAGTAGGTGTGGTTATGATTATTGAGTTGTTATATTACTTGAAGTGTGCAGATAATTAGCTCACTTTCTATTTGCAATCTCCGAGTTTCAGTCAAGATAAAACATAATCACATTTTTATTCATTTGTGTATTCAAAAGACCTGTTAGAATATGTGGGATCCAACGGTTGGATTGGGTTAAGATCCCACTGTCTGATCGTCTTGGAGGTAGATTAGGTAAGTTGGCTAAATGAAGCAACCGGATAAATTAGGCAATGGATAGAAGAGGCAAGCAAGAGAGATTAGAAAGTAGATTTGATTAGGATTCTTCCCCTCCATAACTATCTTGTTTTGATTCTGTGTTTATCATGTAAGATATAAGCACACAATGATCCTCTTGTAATAGCATCCAAGAATTAGTGAAATCCTACATTTATCAAGACCTATTTGGATTTCATTTGGTGAGAATATCTGTTCATGGGTTTCCATCATTGCACAAGTACAGGGGCACTGAATACAATGTAATTAGGACCTATTAGGACTCTCCGAGGGATGGTCAATTCGAAGAACACTCTAAATCTGATCCGACTGATGAGGGATTTGAATGGATCCTGACTAAGACATAGGGGGATCTGATCCTAACACTTTTTTATGGAATTCAGTGAACGGTTATTCGATCCTAACACCATAATCCATACACGACGAGAAGTTCCATTTCTGATGTTTCTGTGAATCAAAATGATTAAGCGATTGACCCATAATGAAATTTTTCGAGGAGTCATTTGCCAAAGAAGATCTTGTCAAAGTTTCAGAAGTGACTTAGGACAAAAAGAGAAGTGACATGTTGTCAAACAGTTGAACAATGAAAATAGATGGCGAGTGCCTGATCGAATTGATCGGGTCAAATTTTCAGAAGAGTGCATCTGTTTAAGATCCATTTTGAACTCGTTTCCTAAGCAAACAAAGAGCAATGAAGATTATCAAAGCCGAAAAAATTAAATAAAAATAAAAATAAAAAGAGCAAGATAACTCCAGTTATAGTAGATATATTTCAGAGTTCCAAACTTCCAATACAAAAGATCATCCACCCCAAAATCCAATATTTCAATCCATTCTCACCCGAATATGATATTTCATCTCACAAATACCATCAAATCCTATCTTTCACTCCAAAAACACCCCCAAATCACACGATTCAATAACATCAAATCTTATCTTTCACTCCAAAAACATCCCCAAATCATACTTTTCTAGTCTCAGTTCATCCCAGAAATCCTAGATTTTAGTCCAAACCATCTTCCAAATTCTAAATAAAAAATCACCCTAAAATCCTATTCTTCATCAATAAATCACCCCCAATCCCCATATTTTATTTCAAAAACACACCAAAATCCTATCTTTGCCCACAACAAACGCCCGCAAGATCCTATTTTTCATAATATAACACAAAAACTAAAAAAGGAAAAAAATGGAGAGAAAAGAAAAGCCCAAAACCCAACGTCCATGCCAATACCCACATGATAAAGCCAAAACGGGGCCAAACGAAAATGAAACTACCGACATGGGTTATCTTGAGAAACTCTGATTATTAACATTTCAAAGAGAAATTTTCAAAAGAAATGGAAGAAACTTACAGATTGAATTGTAGTTGGTGTGTGTGGTGAGCTGGGTCTTAATAAACTAGAGAAACTGAAACAGATGAACTGAACCCAATAAGTCAATTATATCATCAGCCAAAAGCCAAAAGCCAAATGCCAAAAAAGAATAGTGTCACATTTCTGGCTAAACTTTCCCATTGACTTGCTTTGTTTATTTTAAATTTCAAAGAAAACTGTTTACCCATAAATATAAGAAATGTGAGCTTCCACAATTCTCGCATCCGCGTATTGGATATCACCCCCTACAATCCTAACCGTACACGTGGGTCGTGAAACACACTCACACCAAAAAAGGCCCACCAGGTGCATATGAACTGTGGAAAACCTAGCGTGTCAATGGCCCCCAACGGTCGGATGGATCCGAATATTAGGGTTGATTTAATAAGACAGGATTTGGGCGCCGGATCCAACCATTCGATACATAGTTCCAAAACATATGGTCCGAAATTATTTTACATGGTGACCCAAACTAGCCACAATCAGGTGGTTTGTTCAAGATCCAAATGGAGGGTGTCAATTTATAAAAATACTTTTGACTTTTTTATTCATTTATGTCTATTCACGAGGGACATTCTCTCAAAGAGATGCTAAGCTCAAGGGCGCCCTTGGAAAAATCAGATGAAAGGGTGCCCCCATTGGTTGCACATCAGATGCACTTTGGTGCACCAATGGGTGCCCTTTCAGCTGATTTTTGGAAGGGCTCCCCATGAGTTTCGCATAATAATAAAAAAAAGGCAGTGATAGACCGACTCCCAAATATCTTAAATCGACTCCCATGTGTCTATCTCTCTCCTCTTTTTCTCTCTAACCCAGAGGAGAGAGAAAGACACATGGGGAGTCGATTTAAGATATATGGGAGTTGATTTATCTCCCCAAAAAAATTCTTCTCAAATTGACAAATAACATTTCTTTTCCTTTTCTCATATATTTCTCTTAGGCTCTGTTTGGTTGCAAGAAGTAGGGAAGACGGCTGAGCATTTCTAGGAATATGAAATACCAAATGTTGTTTGGTTGTCATTTTTTAGCTCAAATCCCATTGGACTACTAGACATGGAAGAGACATCATTATTAGCTTTTTGCTTAGGTGGCGCCTATGTGGCGGGATTGTCCCCTCCCCTACTTTTCCAATGCCAAACCTTGTTTTTGGTAAATATTAGAGAGGAGAAGAGTAGAATATGAAATGCCATGTGTAATCATTACTTTTTTCTCTCTTTCTCTCTCCTCTTTCTCTCTCTCCTAGTATTTATTTTGTTAATGACACCCCTCCATTCTCCCACATGCTTTGACATCTAACCAAACACACTACCAAAATTCTCCAAAATTCCCTCTAATCTTCTCTAGACAAGTCTACACATATCCCACCCTTGTCACCTCCTTGTTGACTACTACTTCCACTAAAATCTCATCTAACCAAACAGAGCCTTAGGGGTGTTAATGGACTCACACGGTCCTATGGATAGTCTGAATCCAAATCTTAATAGACATGATCTAAGCACATTAGAAGGATCCATGGACATATTTTGAATCCTCTTCGCAAGATCCGAAAAATTTTAGATCGTCATCAAGAAGTGGCAAAAAAAATCTGATAGGTAGTCAATATCCAAAGTCTTTTTACTAAAATACTCTCAAAATATTTCTTATATTAAATCTTAAAGTAGTGGTATTTTCATAAAAATGAACTAAATATTGCTTAGCTTATGGCTTTACACTTCCCTTTTTCCAAACATATTTTTCTCTTCCTTTCCTCAATCTGTTTTTCTTCTTGTAAACTTGCCACTCACCCTCAACAATGATTAGTTACTAGAAAGTTTTATCGTTTCTTTTCAACAATAAATCATTTTCTTCATCAAAATCATGGGTTGTTATTAGATATAGCGACCGATTCCTTTCTGAATTGAAGAAGTTTTGAAGTTCATTTCAATTGAAGAAAGCTGAGATGTTTTGTTGTTTTTGTAAGTAGGACATGCTAGGACACTCCGATGGACGGTCTGATTTGAAATGGATCGTGACCGGGACACAAGAAGTAGGATCCAAAGAACACTTCGAATCCGATCCGACCGGTCAAGGATTTGAATGGATCGTGAATGAGACATAGGTGGATCTGATCCGAAGTGGGTCCCTCGACACCCCTAATTTCTCTATTTCGACTCCTATCCCTAAGCCCTATCAAAGTACAACATAAATAGAGCAGTCCGAACCCGAATGAATCACGGACCAAACTCAACAAGTAAGATTTGAAAAGCCCTCATAAAAGATCAGATTGCTAAGGAACCGCACCGATTGTGGTCAACACATAGGTGGATCCGATCTGAAGAGGATCTGTAGGAAAACAGAGGTGAGGATCATAACTTAAAGTTGAAGAGATATTTGATCTTCCCGGACCATACACTTAGAATACTTCAGTATTTGTCAAAAACTATGATGGAGCCCACTTCTTAGGATGATCCTTATTTCATTTTGTTGGCCCACCGCATAAATGGGCTGTACCATGAAAATAATATCCATAAGATGAACCTAATCCTCCAATCTGTATAGGGTCTGCACATTATGGAAACCACTATGATCGGAAGGTTAAGATCATCCTAAGGAGATGATCAATGGGGTACAACCTAATTATGTCGTGGCCGAATGAACTAGCAGTTTGGATCATCCTAAGAAGTGGGCCTACAATACTTTTTGAAAAATAATGAGCGGCTGTTATCTCCTAGAAAAAAGTGAGCCCCCAATTGGCTTCTTGTGAAATTGCCTATCAATCCCACATTATTGGTGAATGGTAGTCGGAGAGTCGTTAATCAATGTCGTTTTCCCACAGAGAAGATAAAGAAAGGGAAATGATATTTCCACTACCGTATTTTGATGATGGCACTCCTCACTTTATTAAAAAGTATGGTATGGCCCGCAGTATAGGATGATCCAAACCGTCCATTAGATGGACCACATCCTAAATAGGTTGTGCCCCAAAAAACATTTCTATAGGTTGATCATAACCCTCCGATCTATAGAAGGTTAGGATCAACCCTCTAGTATTCCGTCCTTCTATTGGTCGGAGGGTAAGGATCATGGTTTTAAATTTCGACCGAAATCCAAGATTTCGGATTTTGGTGGGGACCGAAACCGAAATTTGATATTTTGCGAAATACTAAATTTCAGTCCCAAATTTCGGAAATTTCGGTTTGAAATTTCGAGAAAATGGCATTAAAAATAAAATAAAATAATAAGTGTTACAAAATTTCGGTCCAAATTTTGGAATTTTGGTCCAAAATTTCAGTCCCAAATTTTGAAGCTTAATACGAAATTTCGGATTTCGGATTTCGGTGGGGTCCGAAATAGGTAATCTAATGGACGGTTTGGATCATCGCCATACTTTTTAATAAAGTGAGGAGTGCAATCATCAAAATACGGTAGTGGAAATATCAATCCCTAAAATAAAGTAGGCTCTCGTCTTTTGCCCCCCTCAAAAGTGGAAATATCAATCCCCAAAAAAAAAAGTAGGCTCTCGTCTTTTGCCCCGCACCCACACCCCACCCCCCCCCCCCCCCCCCCCCCCCCCCCCCCTCCCCGGGTCCACATGAAGAAGCAAAAGTAGGGAAATACGAACAAATGAGATCCCTCATCTTTTGGCTCTCTTCTTTTTATCAGGCCACTGGAAGCTGATGACATGGTGGAGTCCAGCTGAGCTGTAGATACAACTAGGCTTGTAACTCGGGTTAGGTGGGTCAGGTTTTCTAGAAATTAGGTTGTGTTTTTTTTCCCAGAAAAACCCAAGATTCATAAACCTGACCCAACTCAAGATAGGTTCTCTAATTGGATCTTTTGTTGTTTTAAGAAAAAAAATTCTGAATTATATTTTCAATTAAAACATCACAATTTCCTTAAAAACTCCCTCCTCCAACCTTTATACGACCAGCGGCATGATTTTTATCTCTTATGAGTAGGGCTGCAACTCGAGCCGGGTTTTACCCGACCCGACCCGAAAATAGCCTGGGTTGGGTTCAGATTTCATGGGTTTCGGGTCAAGCCGGGTTGAGCATCCAAAAGCCCGCATGAATCTCGGGTCGAGCCGGGTTTCAAGGGGCCCGACCCGACCCGACCCGACCCGAGTTACATAAGCTATAGTATGTACTCTTTTTTTCTATTGTTAGTTAAAAGTTAAAAGTGAAAACCCACGCACCCACTGTTATAGTATGTGAGTGTAATTTATGCTTCTATGAGTTGAGTTGATTCAAGCGTTTGATTCAGCATTGTTTGATTGTAATTACAATATTGTTTGATTACAACATTGTTTGATTCAAGTGTAATGTGAGTGTAATTACATCATTGTTTGATTCAAGTGTAATGTGAGTGTAATTTCTGCTTCTATGAGTTGAGTTGCCTTGCCAAACAAGAGTTTTCCTTAAAAAATTGCGTTAACGTGAAAAAATCCGACCCGAGATTTATCATGGGTAGAGCCGGGTTTGGGAATCGTGGGTTTTCCGAAAAAAAACCCGACCCGAGATATTTCTCGGGTAGGGTTGGGTTCTCCAAAACCCGACCCGCCCGACCCGAGTTGCAGCCCTACTTATGAGTCATACAACCATTCGCTCTCTGATGATAATGTGGGTTATGTTATTTTATAGGGAGAAGATTTTTTCAACCCCTGTAGGATTATGCGCCCCACTTTAATGGGCAGACTTAACGCTTTTTGATGTCAAATCAGGTTACAGGGGGCGCATAATCCTTAGGGGGTGTGAGGAAAAAGAACAGTGGAAGCAGGGTAGTAAGTGGATTATGAGATTATCATTGGTTAAATTGATGGACCTAGGGACTGACCCATCCTTCAGATTGACGGGTCTATTTTGCAAATGGAGAGATCTCTAATTTCTCAAAAAATATGATAAACTCAATGGGCAGCCAATGAAAAGATGAGATGCAAAGATCATGAAAACCCATTTATATTTTGGGATAGATTTGTGTGCAAGCTTCATTCTAAAAAGAGTGTGATAAGCTTTTCCCATGCATATTTGCATGACCATATCATGATTGAGGGCACTTTATTTTTGTGGGACCCCACCATGCTAATGCCATGACTTGAACACTCTAATGGTACAATGCTTACTATTTTTATAGGAGTAATTAAAGGTGAAACAACTTCTTAATTTGTTCTTAACATCTATTTAAGGGACACCAAATGTGTGGCTAGAATTGACCGATCAAAAGAATGATTTATAGGCTACATAGTTGATGTGTTGAAGATCGGATCTTTGTTTGGAACCATTGATGCGTTGATGTGTTGAAGGAGGGTCATTTCTTTTCTATTAGCCTTGGATGCAGTAGATTATAGGTTGGTTTAGGCTAAATGGGTGTATGGATATGTGATTAAAAGGGTAACTGAGGAAAGAATTCACAGAGATCAGGTGATTAGGAGTGAGATTTTTTTTAAATGGCTGGGCTATATTGATAATGGAGAAACATGACTGAGACTGTCATGGGAACACAGACAACAATGAGAGAGAGAGAGAGAGAGAGAGAGAGAGAGAGAGAGAGAGACCCTCAACACGGAGGGAGAAACTCAAAAACCCCAAGAGATGCTCGGTACACTCCTTCGCGAGCTAGATGATCTGCAACTCCATTTGCCGACCTCCAGACATGGAGGAAGCGAACATGGTGACCCTCTACATGATCAAGGATCTCGTCAATAAACTCTGAAAGCCTCCAAGGATGAGAGGACTTACCATCCAACCATCTGATTACGTTACGAAAATCACCTTATCCCTCTCGGGTGCCGCCGATATTCTTATGCCCTAGAGAATCACCCTCACTTCCGACTCATTTGAATCTTTAATTCCAATCGGTCTAGAAAACGCCCATATAGCACGACCATTCTCATATCTAAAAATGCCTCCTATACCCAATGGCCTAGATTTTCCCAAGTTAGATCCGTCAAAATTCAACCACTCGGGCGCAGGAGGGGTCCATCATGGTGCAACGATAGGAGTGAGATTAGACTAATATTTTTTGTAGGGGGAGTTTGGGAAATGATATATTCACTCCCTTTTCTTACCGGGGTCACCCACTTGTAGTGCAAAAAGAATAGTCATAAACACCCTAGACGAGGTGACCCGGGTAAGGTAAGAATGAGAATATATCACTTCCCTGAGATTTTACGGTGACCCGGGTAAGGTAAGAATGTGAATATATCACTTCCCTGAGATTTTACGGGAATATTTGTGTAGAGTTTGGCTAATGGGAGTGAGTGAGGCCTTAAATAAGAGGGGATGATGGAACAGATGAGGTGGCAACACCCAATTGGCCACGTAAAGAGGTATTTTAATTTTGGGTAACAAATTCAATGCAAGAGAAGGGCTAGGATTTGTGCCCCTCATTACTATAGATTATGCTTGGTTAGGTTTAATGTTACTTTAAATGTGATGGACAAGATAGTTAGAAGTAGGGCTGCAACTCGGGTCGGGCGGGACGGGTTTTGGAGAACCCAACCCTGCCCGAGAAATATCTCGGGTCGGGTTTTTTCACGTTGACGCAATTTTTTAAGGAAAATTCTTGTTTGGCAAGGCAAATCAACTCATAGAAGCAGGAATTACGCTCACATTACACTTGAATCAAGCAATGATGTAATTACACTCACATTACACTTGAATCAAACAATGTTGTAATCAAACAATGTTGCAATTACAATCAAACAATGCTGAATCAAACACTTGAATCAACTCAACTCATAGAAGCAGAAATTACACTCACATACAATAACAGTGGGTGCGTGGGTTTTCACTTTTAACTTTTAACTAATTATAGAAAAAAATGTACATACTATAACTTATGTAACTCGGGTCGGGTCGGGCCCCTTCAAACCCGGCTCGACCCGAGATTCATGCGGGCTTTTGAATGCTCAACCCGGCTCGACCCGAAACCCATGAAACCTGAACCCAACCCAGGCTATTTTCGGGTCGGGTCGATGCGGGTCGGGTAAAACCCGGCTCGAGTTGCAGCCCTAGTTAGAAGATGAGAGGCTCTCTATGTACGCCCCATTAATATCACATTCATTACTATATATGGGTCCAATTAGTTTTCGATTATTAGCTAGGCCCCTCATCTTAGCTCCACTTAAATCACTAACTAGTATACATGTGTGGTTCATTATTTTTTTTTGCCATTAGGACCTCTACGTATGCCCCATTAGTATACAACTTATTATTATATAAAGATCCCATTGGTTTTTGTTTGTTGGGCCCCACTGGTTTATAACTCATTAGTATTATTATTACATATTACATAGGTGAAGCTCGTTAATTTTCGGTCTTCCATGCCTCTATTCTATTCTTGCTAGTAGATCATTGATTAGCATACATTTGGGTCAATTGTCCATTCTAGCCTTCAGGCTTTTGATGTAGGCTCCATTGGTGTAAAGCTCTTAAATTTATATGTGAGCCCAATTAGTTCTTGGGCGTTCACCCTTAATTTAACCCCATTAGAAGTCTATTATTTTTGCCATTAATGCCCTGTCCATTCAAAATTATTTTGAGTCGGTCGAAAATGGGTTCACGTAATCTTAAATGAACCGGGAATAAGTCTTCCCTGTAGACCCATTAATACAATAAGTCCTTGGCCTACCACACCGTATCATTGACTGTAAGCAAAGTGCTCATTTTCTTTTTTCAGGCATCTAAATAGGAGAACTCTATGTTTTAAGAAAAAGTTTTACTTCAGTTTTTCCTGGATATTGGTTTACCGAGTGGTGGGAGAGGAGCAACGAGAGTGGGGAAGGAAGGGAAGTGAGAGGGTGAGAAGTGGCAAAATATGGAAACAAAAGCTCTATTCATAATAGAGTTATTGTTTTCCTTATTTTATGCCATTTCTTATCATCACCTCACTCATGCCGTATTAATTTTCTCCCTCTCCTACCCTCCCTATACCTCTCTCAAAATTTAGGCCATGTCTGGCTTCAAGAAATTTTTTTAACGATAAATTAGTGTCTCCAAGTGGTGAGAGAGGTGCAGGGCGGGTGGGAGAAGGAGAGAGACTTGAGAGGACACAATTGAGATGAGGGTGAGAAGTGGCTAAAAATCAGGAAAAAGTGGATCCTATTGAGTAGAGGTTTTTGTTTCCTCATTTATAGCCACTTCTCACAACTTTTTTTTTTAATGGGCAAGCTTTGGTTAGGCCGGACCCTACCAGAAATTTAAACAAAAAGAGACATTACAATCTAGTATATAGCACCTCTGTCGAGCCCATGGAAACAATGTCTATGAGAGGAGAGGGTATGCACATTGGATCAATGTCCTCCCCTTTACATACAACTTCTCACCACTTGGAGATGCTAGTTTACTGATTTTTAGCCACTTTTTGTTTTTAGCCACTTCAACCCACATGGAGACACAAGTTTATCATGAAAAGAAAAATCCATCGTAGCCAAATGTGCCCTTAGTAAGCTAATATTCCATGATTGCCAAACATGGCCTTTGTATTTGTTAAATCAGCCCATTAAAATTCCGGCCAAAAAAATATTGGTAAGGAAAAGGACTTTCCTGTGGAAAGACCTTTCATGCCAATCAAAAGGCCATATGGGCACGTCATACTAATGAGTGAGGGAGATAATCAGAGAGAGTATTAGATGAGAGGAATGGGAACTATTGGGATTTGATGTGGATTTGGGGTACCCTGTCAATTTCGTGGGGATGCAAAATCCATGCAAATGGGTGGTATTTAATTAGTCATTTGGCAGTCGTTGATTTTGAACATTGATTGTGGCTATCCAAGTGCTAGTCTTTCATAATAGGACTAACAATTTAATGCGATCGAAGAGTGATGCATTTGCGTGGTCAATTATAGTTATTTGTTCTGCATCAACTTCGTGGGGCTCTCGTGTATGCGGAGAGATGTGTGAATCTCTAATTTCTTGTTCTCTTATTATAAAATTCAGGTTTTAGCTTCTAATATCAAGTTTTAGCTTGTAAAATACAATTCTAGATTATAAAATTTATGATTTTACAATCCTAGAATATAAAATCCATGTATCCAAATGGCCCCTTATATATATGTTTAAATGGCCAGGTGGATTTCCAATTTCTTATTTCCACAGCAAATTCAGAAATCTGATTTTTTTCACTGTCACCTCTGCTGAATTAGAAATCCAAGAATTTGATCCGATCCAAATTACAATGCAAAAAGGGCTGCAAATGTGAGAAATCCAAATCAAAATCTTCTCGGCATCCAAACGGGCCCTAAATGGATTTTAAATCCGAGCTGTGCTGTGGGGGACTTCTTGTCGCCCCTTCCTTTTATTGTAACCTGTTTTCATGGGGTTAATGAATGTCAATTTAAGAAAAAGAAAAGAAAATACTTGCCTAAGGGCAATCAGCTCATTATACAGAAGAAACCCATAACTTCGTCTTACTTAATCAGCTCTCTCTCTCTCTCTCTCTCTCTCTCTCATATATAGGGTGTGCATGCACCATAAGGGTGTTTACAGTTATGAGATGCAGATTGAGACAGTGCAAAAAAGAGGTAAGAGTGTGAAGCAACAAATTACTCCAAAAGCCTATGCTGTTAAGAGTACTTGAATACTCCCTTTCACGTATTTTCTGTATAGATCTGGTATAGATTTAGCAAGATTGGTGAGTGTTCATCCATAAATACATCATAGATCTAGCATATTTTGTGACTGCCTATTCAAATCGCTCTGTTTCTAATCTGAGGGAAATTCTATTATTCCCTGACCCCTTGTTTTTGGATTGGCCATGTCCAGTGTGGCCTTTCTTTTGGGTTTGACCAAACATATGAATTTTTAATATCAATGAGTTGTTGGGTTCTGACCCAGGACCTGTTCTAAGGAAATAGCTATGTGAAACAATTCATCGTCGTCGGATTTGCTAGGGACAATCGCATACAGCATTTCGTGGACCCGCTCTTGCATGAGAGAGCAGCCACATAGGCTGAGGTTTTGTCTTTTTCATTTAATTCATCTGAGATGGTTGTTCTCTCATGCAACAGCCAGCCCTCAAAATGCTCGCCTTACGCAATGCTCCCTAGCAAATCCCTTTAATCATTTATACTTCAAGAAAGAAAGAATTCGGACTTATAGATAAACACTAGTAGCAAACCACCTTCTTATTGAAAGCAAACTGAATACGAGAGAAGGAGAGAATTACTACCACAACTTAAAAAGGGAATTAAGTACCATGGCCAACACACATACATAAAACATTATTAATTACACGAATAAGGTATACCCTTAAAATATAAGCAAGTCCAAAGGCAATTCAAGGAGTAGTTACGGAAGCAACCCCTTTCTCAGCAGGTTTAGGAATATATCCTCCGGTGCCGGTATATGGAGGAATATAACTGCCCGTATATGGGGGTATATAACTGCCGGTATATGGGTATTTATAACTTTTGTAATTTGGAGGCATATAACGCCCAACACCGGGAATCAGGATGCTTCCATCTTTATCGAAAAACCACTGTGGATGTTTCACGTCGGTCTCCTTACTGGCGGTTGGAACTTCACGGGCAAGGGTTACTTGGGTGATGGCCATAAGAGTGGAGAAGATGAGGAAGAAAAAAAGGAGGGGGGAATGTGGGCGGTGAGACATTGCTAGTAGACTATTCAAAAGTTTGGAGTGATGGGTGATGAACTAGGATGGAGAACAAGTTCTTTTTATAGGGAGAGATATGAGGAGTAGGGTGAAAAGAAGGAGGTGAGAACTGAATATTGTGTGTGTGTGTGTGTGTGTGTGAGAGAGAGAGAGAGAGAGAGAGAGAGAGAGAGCTTAGATTAGATGTTCCTCTACCCTATTGACGAGAAGTAAATGACTCCAACCCTGACTGTACTCGGAACTTTGGGTCTAGTGCATTCTCAGCATTCAATCTTGGATCTACTTTCTTTGCAACGGCTTAGACGGCCATTAAATTGGTTGGTAATGTGGCAAAACAGATTTATAATATCTTTACAGGGATTTGCTAGCCACAGGCTCACTTTCGAACAGATTTTGTCTTCATTCATGAGGTGGCATATCTCACATCATGCAACAGACCATCCGCAAAATGCCTTCTTCGTTGAACACTAGCAAATCCCATCTTTACAAGCGAGCCTCCTTAACAGCTATGGCTTATAGTGAAACCTTGGTGTTGAAACTGTTAGAATGAGATCTACTTTTGGATTGGGTTGAAATAAACCGTTGGATCATCTTAGTGGTGGTAGACAAGAAAAGTGGGTTAAATGAGATAGCTTAACTAGATTAGGCAACTAGAGTAAATTAGTAACTAGGTTAGTTTAAAATATTATAGGGTGATGATAAATTTGCACCCCCTGTGGGATAATCCTCACCCCATTTAACGTGAATTGTGGCAGACTTTAACCCTTTTTGACGTCAATTCACGTTAGAAGGGGTGTGAAAGCGGGTGCGAATTATCCTAAGGGGGTGTGAATTTATCATCACCGAATATTATATTCTTTTATCTTTCCATATTTATCAAAACATCTTTCTATATTTATCCCTTTTGAGTATTTTAGGTGAACACACATTAGGGCTTTTTGTAAGTCCACAGGAAATCAAGATTAAAAGAAAAGTCTTTTGATTTTGTATGAAACGTCCAGATGATAAATGGTTTCCCTTATTTACTAGGGTCGCCCCTTACTTTCTTGGTAGTAAGCTGGGATGAACCGAACAAAGGCTTATCGTTGAGCAAGAGGCTCAACAAATAAACATGAAATGACATTTATTCTCTATATTATAAAAGAGCGCATAGGCACATTTTGTGGGTGCGTGTGTGGGGGAGTCCCAAAAGGGTTAATTGGTAGAAAATGACAAAAATAGCCCTATTCATAACATGCGGAAACGACCAATATCTTGCTGAAATCCTTACTATACTAAAAGCCTCAATCCTTAGCAATTCATTCCATCCTTTTGCTTTAATTCCTGCTGTATCATATAAATCCTAACAACCTTTTTCGGTGGGATTTTTGATTTTCATTCGGGGTATTTTCAGTATTCAATTCAACAACTTTACCCATGAAGAGACTACCAAATCCTGCCACTTTAAATACCAATAAATTGCCTTGTTCTTTTACACGGCTGCTGCTACAATCCAAGAACTAGAAATCGATGCAATATTCTATGGTATTAAGCTGGCAAGGGATAAAAACATAACAAATCTTTGGATCGAGTCTGATTCCCTCATTGCAGTTAACACCATTAGAGGTCTCATTCCCTGCATTTGGAAGAAAAAACACATACTGCACTAGATAAAATCTGAACTAGGATCTTTTCAGAACTGGATCATATCCCATACAAGGAGTGAAGAGAATAGAGGTGCTGATTTCCTCTCCAAGCATGACTGCCCGATCAAAGGAAAAGACATCCCCAAGCAAAGCCTTCCAAAGGATCTTTTATCCATTTGCATTGAAGATTTCTCTGGAAAAATATATATTAGATATTGATGTTTTCAGGATCTTCCCCTGGATTAGAAGCTCTCTTGATATTATGCCCCTTTAGTTATTTTTCTGCTTCTCTTCAATGTATTTTCAAGGGAGTGTGTTCCCTTCGTTCTGGCTGTTTTGTAGCTCTCTCATTGTAATCCTTTTGTGTTTTATATGTAGACCTGGCAAAAGCAACCCGTGCCCGCGGGTCAACCCTACCCACCCGCAAATTTGCGGGCACGGGTCGGGTCGGGTCAACCCGCGGGCACCCGCATTTTTACCGTATTTTTTAATATTTTTTTGAGAATGTTATTAGCACTACTGTTTTTTATGAGGGAACTCCTCACTTTATAAAAAGTACGGTATGGCCCGCACCATAGGATTATCCAAACCGTCCATTAGATGGGTCATAGCCTAAATAGGTTATGCCCCAAAATTATTTCCATTGGTTGATTCTAACCCTCCGATCTATAGAGGGTTAGGATTATCCTATGGAAATGATTTTTTGAGCGTAACCTATTTAGGCTATGGCCCATCTAATGGACGGTTTGGATCATCCTGTGGTGTGGGCCATACCATACTTTTAATAAAGTGAGAGTGCGCTCATAAGAAAACAATAGTGTTGATAACATTTCCTTCTGTTTTTTATTTTATAACAATTTGCTACCAAACTTCTCCTGTGGCAACTTCTCGGCATGTGGCCATCCGGGTGCAAAGATGCGCATTGCTAGCAAACAAAACAAAAAAAAAGTAATCATTACACAAAAAAAGTAAATAGCTATAGTTATAAAGTTTTAAATGAAAAATTACCTAAAAATGGTTATAAAGTTATGACAATTACCGAAAAAACAGATGCGGTCAAATCAGGAGAATTATTACAATCCCTATATTTGCGGGTGACCCGCGGGTTGACCGGCCCATCCGCAGGCCGCGCGGGTCACCTAAATTCTGACGCGCAAAAAAGCGGGTCATTTCCTCACCCGACCCGTGGACCCGCACCCGCATCACCCGTGGGTTGACCCGGCCCAACCCACCTGTTTGCCAGATCTATTTATATGATATCTGGTTGGGGTCTTGCCTAACCCCATTTACCTACCCAAAAAAAAAAAAAAAAAAAGCTCCAATAGGAATTGCCGCTATTATTATTTCCCCATTTTGGGAGTGCAAACGTCCAAAAGAATTCCACCTATTAGCGTCAGCCATACTTTAGCTTTTTTACACCAACTTCAAAATGGACTCTACAGTCCACACTATTGGGTGATCCAAACCGTCCAATTGATGTGCCATAATGTAAATAGGTTGTGCCCCAAAAATCCTTTCCATAGGATGATCTTAGCCTTCCGATCTATAGAGGTTTGGTTATATGGAGTTTTTCTTCCACCCTTTCACAGCCCACACCATAGGGTGATCCAAACCGTCCATTTGATGTGCTATAATGTAAATAGGTTGTGCCCCAAAAATCATTTCCATAGGACGATCTTAGCCTTCCAATCTATAGAGGTTTGGTTATATGGAGTTTTTCTTCCACCCTTTCACAGCCCACACCATAGGGTGATCCAAACCATCCATTTGATGTGCCATAATGTAAATAGGTTGTGCCCCAAAAATAATTTCCATAGGACGATCTTAGCCTTCCGATCTATAGAGGTTTGGTTATATGGAGTTTTTCTTCCACCCTTTCACAGCCCACACCATAGGGTGATCCAAACCGTCCATTTGATGTGCCATAATGTAAATAGGTTGTGCCCCAAAAATCATTTCCATATGATGATCATAGCCTTCCGATCTATAGAGGTTTGGTTATATGGAGTTTTTCTTCCACTTTTTCACAGCCAACACCATAGGGTGATCCAAACCGTCCATTTGATGTGCCATAATGTAAATAGGTTTTGCCCCAAAAACCATTTCCATAGGATGATCCTAGCCCTCCGATCTATAGATATTTGGTTATATGGAGTTCTTCTTCCACCCTTTCACTAAAATTCCCTTTCTATCCTACAATGTTCTCTCGTCCACATCCTCTCCACTTCCTACGGCTTTACCTATCCTTTGGAGCGATATCACTTGATTTAAATTCTTGAGGGATTTTTTTGTCATTTGAGACCCATTTTGCCCTTGAAGCTACATCCAAACCTTAACCCTTCTAACGTCAATCCCTTCAAGATACATCCAAACCTTACCGCTTTAAACGCCCGTCTCGCCCCGTCTTCCTGGAGAACTTTCCACCCTCTTTATCCCCTCGCCACCACCTACCAATTCACTTTCTTGCTTCTTCTCCAACTCTCTTCTAAGTTCTAACTCAAGAATCTGGGTCCGGCATGACGAGATCTTGAGATGGCGATTCTTGCATTATTAGATGTTGCTGATAAATTCCTCAATTTGGGTCATTTTGATTATTGATAATTTAATGAATCCATTCGATTAAAACTTCCATTGTAATTTTCCTTTTATGAGAACAAATGACAAAGAATTTATTGTAGCTCTTATTAAAATATTCATGAACTGACTTAGTTTACACTCCGAATAACAAAACTAATGAAAAATTATATTCAATAAGAATATGAACATAAACACATGGCTAATTTGCCTCTTTTCTTGGTTGTTCATTATGGTTTTGATAGTGGTTATGTAGACATTTGGGATCCCTTTTGGCCTAAAGTCATTCCAATCGAGCAATGTTGCCTAATCTAAGTTGTAGTGAAAACTAACTATTAGAATCAAAATAATGTTTAATTTTCAGTTCAATAATTACTTTTGCAGTCACAATCGATTCTGAAAATCTAAAAAAATGGGAACTTTGAACCTATTCGTTTTGGATTTTGAGAATCGATTTTGAGTCCAAAGGTGTTATTGAACTCAACATTAAGGCCCTGTCTGTTTTTTTATTTTCAGAACTGATTGAGAGTGAAAACTAAGTATTAGAGTCAAAATAATGTTTAATTTTTGGTCCAATAATTAGTTTTGGAGTAACAATCGGTTCTGAAAATCTAAAAAAGGGGGACTTGGGACCTGTTTGTTCTAGATTTTGAGAATCGATTTTGAATCCAAAACTGTTATTGAACTCAAAATTAAGGCTGTTTCTTTCGGATTTTGGGAACCAATTGTTAGTCCTAAAATGATTATTGGGCTCAAAATTAAGGCATCATGTTTCTTCTGGATTATGAGAACGGATTAACTACAAACCAGAACTAAACTTAAACATTTCTCTGTGCAATATATACTGGACACGTCGATGGTTCAATAATTGATATGCTCCATCAATTTGTTGATGGATCTCCATCCGAAAATCACAATGGCTAGATAACGATATTGATACAAGGTTTGGTGTGGAAATTGAAAGCTACACTGAAGTTTGCCGAATAACCAAATTCCCTTGTCTCATGAAAAATGACAATAATGCCCTTATCTTAAAATGACCAAACTACCCTTCTCATGGGAACTGAGAAAATGAAAAATATTTTTTTCTATCCTAATCTGATTTTGTAGTATGTATGTGGAGTTGTCAACTGATCTAGCAATCTACATTTTTTTTTGTGCGCTTTGGTAATAAATTCTTCTCCAAAATATAGAAGATTTCACACGATCTAGAGCCACGAGACATTATACCACAGATCCTACCTGTATGCTTCATTCTCGCCCATATCCAAATTATCGTTTTGCATTCTTCACTGATGATGTATTTTTTAGAACTCTGTGAATTTACCATTTTTTTATAGCTTCCATGGGTTGAATATCTCGGATTGGTCTAATTGTGAAGTTAATGATGTTAATCTTGTCCATTAGCCCTTTTTATATCGACTTGAAGGCACCTGATGCTGTGAGATTGTTTCATTTAGGAGTCACAAGGAGATTAGTGAATCACACTATTGTTTAGCTACTACATCTTCAGGAGAAGTATGATTGGTTACCTCAGAATGTTATATTATAAATTTGTGATCATTTTTAATTGTAGGAAGAATCTCTGACATTAATGTAGAGATACTCTCATCTACCATTTGTGTTTTTGGTTATAGCCTATAGGTCCATTCATATTATTTATTTTTCTTCCCATTAAATTGCAGAGATCATATCCTGGATACATTGTCTTAAAATAGATATATGCATGAATGCACCACTCGGGAAAAAAAAGATATATGCATCATTGCATAAATCATATATATGCATGAATATATACAATACAACATAATACTATTTGTACTAAAAACTACTAATTTGTACATTTTTTATAAATTTATAAGCATAGATTTCACTCCTTAACCCAGCTCAAATTTCAGCTTTGATCATAACTTCAATAGCACATTCGCACGTGCATTTTTACTAGTAACCAAAAAGCACCTATATAATGAAAATAACCAAAATACCCATACATCACAGACAATAACCAAAATAGACTCATACAAGGTTTGTGTGTCCATAATAAGTTTGTCAATCCATAATAAATTAGAGATAATAGGGAAAATGAGAAAATAAATAATAATTAAAAATTTTAAAAATCCAATTTCATAGAAAATAACCAAAGTACCTATATCTCATAGAAAATTATAAAATACTTTTATCTCATCAAAATGAGCAAAACTCATGTTTTTATAAAATAAAATTACCAAAATGTCTCTTTTTTAAGCCACAAAGGCTTACTTTTAAGCAGATTTTGTCTTCATTCACGAGGTGACGTGGCTGCGCTGACATGGAATGGACCATCAGCGAAAATACCAACTTTTGATGTATGAGATTTTATACGGTGTGTGGCCGTGTAGTCCAGCATTTTTTTAAAAAGTATTGTACGAGCCACTTCAGAGGATAATCCAAACCGTTCATTTGTTGAGTCACGATGTAAATAGGTTGTGCCCCAAGAATCATTTCTATAGGATGATCCTAACCCTCCAATCTATAGAGGGATTGCACTTTATGGAAACCTCTATAGATCAGAGGGTTGGGATTTTCCAGTAGAAATGAGTCTTGGGAAAGGTTTGGATCATCGTCCGACGGTACTTTTTGAAAAATACTGGATCATACAGCCACACACCAGTTAAAAAACTCTTAATTAATAACAAAACAAATATAATCTTCTTACCATAAGAAATGAAGGCAAGCCCATTTTCAAGAATTTTCACGTTCCATTCAAATTGGAGTCCTGCCATTTATCTTCGACCAATAACTGCTTCTCATCTTCTTCCAAACACCAACACAAATTCATCTTGATGAATTTGTTGATTGCAGGGGAGCATGCTACGAGGAGGTATGCAAAAGTACTCTTCTTCTTCGTCTCCATTTCTCCACTGAGGAATGATTTAACATTTACAGGCTACTACTATGTATGAGCATTTGGGTGATTTGAGTCACTGACCTCATTCTACATGAAATGCTTTTCTATTAAAGGATTTGCCAAAATGTCAAGTGGCTAAGGCATTGGGTGTGTTTAAAGAAATGATGTTGGAAGGGGTGAGAATGGATTGGGTTAGTATCTCAAGTTTGCTCCCTGTTTGTGCGCCCTTTGATGAACATCTTTTGATGGTAAGGTTGATCCATGTAAACGTGGCAAAAGTAGGTTGTGGTATATTTGATACCAGATCATGGCCCGTTACTCTTTTCAACCAGTTGAAATAGATTGGGATAATATGAAAAAATATATATATTGAAAATTGACGGTACGTACCAAACACTAGAATCGGAATCATGACTTGTTCCCTTGTTGAATTCCAATGCTAGCCCAAACACTAGAATTGGAAATTTGGAATTGTCATTCCATTTCAATAGGGAATTGGGATAGAGTTGGAATGTGGTATCGATACCGATTTCTGATTCCGGCAATCCAAACGTATGTAACTTATAGTATTGATAGTGAAGACCCTGTTTGTCTTGAATTTTGAGAACCAATTGTGAGTTCAAAACTGATTATTGGACTCAAATATACTTTTAATTTTGAGCCAACCAATCAACTTTGGACATAATTGATTCTCGAAATTCAAAACCAACAGTGCTAAGTTGTTGAGCTTCTCTACACCGAAATGAGTGTTGATGCCCATCCTTTAATTTTCCCTTCTTCAGGGACTCTAATATGATATAATATTTTTCTCCTTGGCTCTTGCTCCTTCAGAAACCGAGTTACTTTTTCATCAAGAAAACCTTTAAAAAGCTCACCATATAGAGAGATCTTTAGTCTCTCAGTGTCGCTAGATGCCTTAGACTACGCACCAAGATCATGTAATGGGACTCGTACTCCAAAGAATTGGAAAAAATCAGTAAGAAAAACTTCTATTCAACTCATAAAAGTATACTAATAATTCAAATTTACCTCTTGCACTACTTGCAGAAAAAACTATATAAATATATTTAGATATCAGGAAGGTTTCCAGACCTATTGTTTTGGTGACGATTGCCCATCTCGATGACCGGTTGGTCAGCGCGAGTGGTGTGGTGTATGATTTGTGCTGAATGCATGAGCATGCCAATTTGTAAAGCATGTACTAAATTCAATTCTAAGGGTAATCAATTTTTGTCCCATGGGAATAGATTTCAAACGATTGAGAAGAAGAGGGGAATGTCACTTCTTACTTGGGCTCTAATGCCTTTTTAGATAAAAGGACTTTTATAGACACGGTGCCAAAGTGATGGCTTTCAGTGTCGATACACGTGGAATGTAAACAACTCGCTCTAATGTCGATGCACACATAATGCAAACGACTTGAAAGAGATCGACATGAATCCGATTAACTTCTTAACAAAAAACACAAACACGAGCAAAAGAGAGATGCTCGTTGAAGAAGATGAATCCATTTTGTCATTTCTTTAATCCTTGGAGTAGAACTACAACTAATGAAAAGTAAAATACAACGCGGAATGTAAAGTAAATATAAAAATAAATTAAGACATGTTTGATTTTGGTTATGGAACCTCTTCTCTTGATACTACCATCTCCTTATTTACATATCACAAGTACCTGCAACTTCCAGTTACGCATCTACACAGGGTGAAGGAGAGTTCACATAAATAGCCTGCAAACTTTCTCTCCATTTCCAATGTGGGATCTTACAATCCAATCCCCATAGGGCCCAACATCCTCGCTGGCACACCTTACTATGGGAAGTAGGCTCTAATACCATCTTGCCACGCCCCAACCGCTCCATGTAAATATTGTGCGGTTCTAGGTCTTCTATCCTCCCCAGTTTTGTTTTCCAGCAACACTGTGCTCGCCCTACTCAGCGGGGCCCGCCCCTTGGAGATGCTAAAAATGCGTCCACGCTGAGTGAAGGACAATTCACAACTTCACATATATAGCCCAGGAACTCTCTCTCCCTTTCCGGTGTGGGATCTTACAATTCCTCTATTGGCAAATAACTTATCAAGAAAATTAAAAAACGGGTGTAAACACCTATTATAGATCATTTACTCTCGATACAACATTTCCTAGTATAAATAACATTTTAGTTAGCACAAGATTTCAACATTTACACCAAACATGAATTGGGACTATTGATTATTTTTCTTAATCCTCCATTTGTAGGCCGTTGATTGAACAATTGAGAAAATTTATAAGTACGATTTTCTACCCATGTCATCTCGACAATGGGGTCCGCCAAACGAAAGGTCTAGATTATCCGAAGATACGAAGGTGTGGCCCAAATAAGTTTTAAATCCACTGCCACCTAAACAAATAAACATCCACAAGAAACACCTACCACTTCTACTATTATGATGAGTAATTCTATTGCACTCTGCAAAGGTCAGTCACCAACTCCCTAGAGCTTCCCTATGAAACATATATAAACAAATGAATGGGCAATGATAAATTCGCACCCCCTGCTGTACGCAGACGCACACCTTATGCCATGATTTGACGTGAACAGTGCTAAACTTTAACGTTTTTTTGACGTCAAATCACATTATAAGGGGTGCGCATGCGTACTCCAGGGGGTGCGAATTTATCATTGCCCTGAAAAAGAATACAAGACATGGTATTGGTACACCAGAAACAACTTGTTGTACGGCCTATCTGTCAAAAATTCCATGTGGCATGGACGATTTAGATATTAGAAAGATGGGCCCCACTTGGGAGACAAGAAGATTTGCAATAGGAGACATGTCATTATCACACTAGTTAAGCCTCTAGAAGCTTGTGTTCCACACTTGTGTTTTCAAAAAAGCATACATTCTGATATAATGAAGATGGTGGGAAAAAACCAAGTGGGGCCGGAGACCGACGCTGGGCCGGAGCAGGCCCAGCCCACTTTGTGTTTTCCTTCTTCTTTTAGATGGTGTTAGAATCCGAACATTATAAAATGGGTCGCATTTCTGGGTCTGTAAAATCACTTTTGCTTTGGTTTATAATCCGTCTACAAGCTTGTTAGATCCCACTTTTGTCACACTACTCTATTCATTTTGAATTTTGAAAATTGATTTTGGAATCAAAATTAATTCTCAAAATCCAAAACTAGCAAGTGCCTCGGTTTTGAATCTAAAACAGATTATTGAACTCAAAATTATTTAATTTTGGTTCCATTAATCAGTTTTATATGGACTAAAATCAATTCTCAAAATAAAAAATGAACGGCCCCTACATGCTGTTGACTCGTGGGTCTTTAACTAAGCTAGAGGCTCGAATAGTGGCTCGACTTGGACTCGAGGCATTGGGTCGACCCTTCTTGATAATCGGTTCTATGGCTAAGAATGGCACTCCTCTTTTTATTTCACTCTTTTCTAATGGGTTGTTGATAGCTTTCTAGAACTTGTGAGTGTCTAACAGCCAATTAGAAGAAAGTTTAAAGTACAAAGAGAAGTGTTATTATTATTAAAACAAGGGAGTGGGGATATCATTTGCTTTTTGTTAATTATATATGATAGTCAGATGAAAGACCCCTTTGTAAGCTAGCGTTGTCTCTCGTTTGCCTTGTTTGTTTAAGTTAATTTGGTCGCTATCGGTGGGCCCCATTCACCCACCAGAGGAAAGTATAAGAGAAAGGAATGTTTTTTGTCATTTTGTGAATAAATGATAGTCTCTTAAAACATGTTTTAGATTTCTAAATATGAAGTTAATCCTATGATTTTTAGTCAAGGATATTGTTATTATTGTTGACAGAAAACTGATTAACCCTGATAATTACATTCTAATATGATCAGCAAAAGTTGAACTGAGCTAGGCTGAGCCGAGAATTCTTGACAAAAAGATATTGTAGTGAAAAATTAACTCAATAACTATTCTAGGCTTCTAGCAAACACATCCACCCATCAAAGGTATGTATCATGCATGTCTACATACGTGACAGTTGCACTTGGGAGTCTCCATTGGGTTCGACCGGTCAAGCCAAGGCTTAGTTGCACCCAGCCTAGCCGAGCCAATTAAGCATGTTTTGGGTTGGCTAGCTTCTCTAGGACTCATTTAACTTGTGGAAGACACAAATGATTAGGCATATAATAGTGATTGATGGATACCCAAAATGGCAATCCACGTGGCAAGCAGTTAGGAGTGCCATGTGGCAACAGGCGGTTTACCAAACGGGCCCAGAAGAGCCATGGCCCTTTCTAAATATCTTGACATACAAAAGATCGGTGGAGGGTTGGCGTGAAGATTTTGTTTTCACGCCGTCCAAATTCCCCTTTCATTTCTGCCACCCCACGCGCAATCGATAACTCTCTCTCTCTACTCTCTCTCTCTAAATTTATATATCTTTTACATCTTAGAACTTCCCCCACCACATTTTTTTCCTAGAAATAAATATGTCATTCTCTCTCACCTTGTCTCATTAGCAAAACTTCCCACCACCTCAAGAGCTAGAGCAATCTCTAGTGCAGAAAGATCAGACAAAACTGCAAGCCAAAGTTTTCAGGTGAAAAAAAAAACTATCAAATCTCCGTTTCTTTCTACTTGTAAAATTTGTTTTATGTTCATTTTTACAGCATAAAACAAATTTTACGTCCATTTTTCCGTCGAAAGAAACGGAACCTTATTATTTTTTGAGTTGGAAGATGAATTTGGATTAGTTTGAGAAGAAACCATGTTCCTTAAAATTCTAATGGGTGGTTTTGCTTTGTTGAAAGTGGATTATTTTGAGAAGAAACCCCATCTTCTTTACATCAAATGGGGAAGTACACTCCATTTTATGTAAAATTAACTTATGCCCCAGATGGGTTTCTTTTTTATTGTTTTTTGTGTTAAAAGTGGATTTTTAATTTTATGAAGAACCATGATACTGAGAAGGTGTCGTTTGCCTCTCCTCAATATTTCTTTTGCCTTTTGAGTGTATTTGTGTTCTAGGGTCGGTGCGAAAGCATCCTCCAACGTAACATGGAGTGCACTCAAATAAACAAGGGCATGCTTGCCTCTCAAATGTCAAATTTATCGGCTCCTTTTTATGCAATCTACCTTAACAGGATGTCCTGCCACATATAAGAGAATATTGTGTTGTAAGTTAGTTCCTTTACATTTTAGCGTAGAAATGGAGTCTTATTGGGTCTCTCATTCCGACATGCATGCAAGCTCTCTAGATTTTGCAGCCCATTTATCTATAACATCATTGAATATGAGGAAATGAATAAAGGCTTTAGAGGGTTTAATTCTTCTTGGACAACTTGCATCATCTATCTCTCTGCCTAGAGTGTGGTTGCCTCTCTCTCTCTCTCTCTCTCTCTCTCTCTCTCTCTCTCAAACAATATCTGGTATTAAAATTCAGGTGAATTGGAAATGGAAGTGGAGTCCTGTGTTCCACCCGGGTTTAGATTCCATCCTACTGAAGAAGAGCTTGTGGGTTATTACCTTACAAGGAAAATTGCTTCTCAAAATATTGATTTAAGGATCATCAAAGAGATTGATCTCTACAGAATCGAGCCGTGGGATCTCCAAGGTTGGAACTTCTAAAGAAAACTAATCCCATAATTTACAATGGGAAGAAAAACTAATGATTTGGCTAACGATGCGCAGATAGATGTAATCTCGGCTACGAGGAGCAAAAGGAGTGGTACTTCTTCAGTCACAAAGACAAGAAGTATCCGACGAGTACTAGGACAAATAGAGCTACAGCCGCCGGATTTTGGAAGGCGACGGGAAGAGACAAGGCAGTGCTTTCCAAGCTTAAAGTCATAGGAATGAGGAAGACATTGGTGTTCTATAAGGGCCGTGCACCCAATGGTAGGAAAACCGACTGGATCATGCATGAATACCGGCTACAGACTAGCGAACATGGACCACCCCATGTAAGCCACACTTTCTTTACAATGTGCATTTTAGTTATAATATATGAATAACTTCCAATTTTGAGGTAAAAATATATAAATACGAGCTCTGATACCAATTGTTGGAAAATTGAAATAGATGAAGAAAATTGAAAGTTAAGATCTCATGTTTATTAAAAGATATATATATGATCAAAACTTATCCAAGTCATTGTACACCTCTCAAAACAGCACAATTCGGTGCTAAAATCTTGGATATTCAATGTAAAAATATTTCAATGTATTCTTATTTGCAAATGGGACATCAAGGCCTCTTTAGAAGCCATTAATATGGCATATGTAAAACTATTAATAATATCTACTTTCAGATAATCCCATTTAACGCCGAGACCATTTTCTTATAAGATTATATACAACTAAAGAAGCTCTAACTCTAATTATTATCTTAAGTATCCAACCTCCGAGGAACACAAAAATAGTACTCTTATGTGTATTTTGATAATATGGGGCTATCACCTTGTTTTGTACTCTTTAATAGGCTGTTGAGAGCATTTTGGGAATTGTAATAGCCTTAGACAGCTAGTTAATTAAACAATGTAAAACAAGGTGATTATATCCCATTATAAGAAACATGGCCGTGCGGATATCAGTGCCCATATATATGATCCGTTAATAAAGGAAAAAAAATGAGTTTCTTGAATGCATGAATACATACATTTATAATTTTTCCTAATTTTTACTTAAATTAGAGGCATGCAAAGATGATTTATTTATGTTATATATTTTATTTTTTAGAATACTTTTTTACTTATTTCTATTTTATTACAATATATGTTATTGTTTTCCTTTTACATTTGTATCCTACAAGTTTTTGGTGTTTTAGCAAAACGATTTTTGTAAGTTTCACACATGTTTCTCACACATTTTACATACGTTTTCCACTTGTTTTCCATACGTTTCTCATGTGTTTCACACATGTTTAACATAAGTTTCCCATATGTTTATCAGGCGTTTCCTATGTGTTTCAGAAATGTTTCCTCATTTTTTTTATAACATTTGGGAAATGTGTTTCAGAGGAAATGAGTTTCCCACGCCCCCAAGAAATTTCCAGCTACTATGGGTGAGACACTATTCTCATATTTGAAAAAGCACCCTTTAGTGCAAGAAATTAGGGTTTTAGCACTGGAAAAAGTCATAAAATCCACTGCTAAAGGTTATACCGGCATATTACTAGCGTTCAAAAAATCCACTGCTTGATATGATGCTGGTTAAGCCTTTACGTCGTATATTATCTGTCACCCGGATTCTTTCTCTTTCAAGTAAGGTGAGAGTTAGAATAACCATACACATAGTTTCATGGAAAATCGATTCTTGTTTTCATCAAGTTATTTACTTACTTGGTTGGGGGGCGGGTTGTAGGATGAAGGATGGGTAGTCTGTCGAGCATTCAAGAAACAAATCCCCAATCAACCGACAAGATTTGAAAGTTGGAATCCTAACTATTACATCCGAGATCACGATCACACCGGACTACAAACACTTACGGATGTTTCCAATCCAATACAGTTTGTCAACTCCTACCGAGGACGAAACTTTCATGAACAATTATCGGTCTATGAGCAAGAACTTGGATCAAGCCAGACCCATCTCAATCAACTCCTTGAACTCCCACAGTTGGACATTCCTTCTCTATCCACAAGTTTAGCTGCCAAAGAAAATTTTGAACCTAGTGTTACGATCGACGAAGAAAAGTTCTGTAAGGAAGAACAAGTCGACGATTGGAAAATGCTGGACTGTTTACTTGAATTGAATTCGAGTGAGACCGCAACATCTTCCAAATCAAATTTGTCATTAATTCCTACTGATTACGAAGGGAATGCTTTAATCCAAGGAAATCCCTTCCTTCCCTCATTTCCTAATTCATATTAACAATAAAGTAAACAAGCTCTTGTCTGAGGGGCTTACTGATTTACTGAGGTTCTCAAATGTCCAATAATAGAGAATTAGTATTAGATGAAAAGATAATTTTCATAATCAATGAGGATTCTCACAAAACTAAGTCTCCAATGTCTAGGGTTTCTTGTTTTTTGTTAACTGTAACAAATTTTAGAGCCTTAGGGACTCTTTGATATCTACATCTATAAGTCATTTGCATATAATCGCATATGCAAATGGTTTAGAGTTAATTCTGATTATTTTTAAATAATGGTTTTAATAGCCCTAGAAATTATACAGTTGATGCAGGCCTTAATCTCCCCTTTGCAAATAAGATTAAATATTCGTGCTATTAGGGAGAGAAGAGTGGAACCGAGAGGAGAACCAAACAAATCCGCACATGCCACGTAGCATGGCAGGGGTAGTTTTGCCATTTTAAGAAAAAAAAGAGGAACAAGATTGTCAAAGTGTGAAGACGGCTATTTGGTCGGTTTTACTCTCGGTTACCATATCATTATTCAATAACTAATATTTATGGCATCCAAGGGCCCATAGATCATCGGGTACGTTTGGATTGCCGGAATCAGTCACTGGAATCGGCATCATATTCCGATTCCGCTTGATTCCCGACATTTGCTTCAAAAAAAATGAATGGAATAAGGGGTGAAAAATACTACGGGAGCAGAATTAAAGGGGGAAAATGCGAGAATCTGTTTCCCACACCTAACCGTGGGGCTCCTGTTGAATGAAATATTTATTAAATTTTAATTTTAACTTTTTTCCATTTCATTTTTATAGGAAAATCAGAATAGGAATTGAAATCAAGGTTTTAAATTTCGGTTTTGGGGTATATTTCCGAAACCAAAATTTCAGCAGAAATACAGAAATTTCTGTACAAATTTGGTAAAAGGCCTCGAAATTTCGTAGAGGATTAAAAAAATAATATTTTTTCTGAAATTTCGGCAAAATTACCTCGGCTGAAATATTGTACGAAACAACGATTTCGGGTTTCGGTCATTTGTATTTCGGTCTAGACCGATTCATGATTCCGGCACTCCAAATTGAAACCTAGGCTAAATTGAATGTGTTTTATGTTTGTACCGATCGAAGTAAGTCGTGTTGAAGATCAGGGGCTCGTAACATGGAAAATAGTTTCAAGAGTGCTGGCAAAACGGAAATCGGTTTTGTAAAAAGAGACGAAACCCTCCGTTGTGACACATAGGCATGAAGACAAGGAAGTGAGCTCAAATCCCCAATTAATACAAAAAATAAACACTGTAAAAATGACCAAATCGTTGGTCATTTCCGTCTTTATCTTCCAAAGGGCGTCCCATTTTGGAGGTATTTTATTTCCAACAATGACGCTCCTCTCTTTACTCCACACTTTCCTAGTTACTTGTCAAAGGCTCCCCCACAATTACCAAAAAGACATCGGGCCTCCGGATCCAGGTCACCAATAAAAAATGGTTTTTTTCAAAGACGCCCTTGAGTTTAGCAATCCTCTTATTTATTTTAGAAGTTTGTTTTTTTACCTTCAATGGCTCCTAAAGCTTATGATGCGGGTAAAGAGTAAAACATTGGAGGTATCTATTTATTTTTCACAGTCAACTTAAACTAATGTGCTACTTTAGAGTATTCTTGAAATTATTTAGAAAAAGTGAAGGAACTTTTGCCATTCACATGCGAATGTTTGGCGTGTCCAATGGGCTTTGTTATAAAACTTGAAGACATTTTGGTTATGGGAATGATATTCAATTCCCACCCTCTTTACTAGCTGATCCACCCCCCTTTGTGTGACTTTTCCTAAAAAAGACAAATAAAAGGGAAATGCAGTCAATTTTAGGAAAAAGCAAACAAAAGGGGTGAAATGCAGGAAGTGGGGGCCGTGGAAGTTCACTTTCATCTCATAATTATAGCCTAAACATGAGAATCCTAGCTTAAAAGTCCTTGCTTACCTAGAAAATAAAGCTTAAACTAGAGGTCGATCAAATTTTCTTCAAATGGGGGCGAATGGTGTAGATGAAACTACCAAAAACATGTCTCCTAGATTTGAATAAAGTAAATTTTTGGAACATGTCATATTGGAGATTTTCTCGTACATATCATATTAGAGTTTTTCTATAAAACTGCGGTATGAGTTTTTCAAATCTCCATGACTATATTTAGTCACTACCAAGGTTTTAAATTTCAGTGTCGGGAGTGATTTTGTCCTCCCAAAACTGAAAATTTAGCCGAAATCCCGAAATTCGGTAGAAGGGCTCGAGATGTCGTTTTCTTGGGCTGAAATTTTGGCTGAAATTCGGTTGAAATTTGTAAAGGAATAAAAAATTAATATTTTATCAAGAATTTCGGAAATTTCAACCGAAATTAGGTATATTTCGGCAATTTTGGTTTTAAAACGTTTCAGTCCTCTCCAAAATTTTGGACTTCGGCCGAAATTTAAAACCTTGGTCACTAATTATGTGATCTCCATTTTGTGTTGTTCATCGACGATCCTATATCAGTTGGTATCAAAGCATCCACCCCTGCATTAGTTGCTATTTGTTACGGCCCTTCTAGCGTAGTATATGTCTCATTTAGAGAAGTGAGTGTGCAATAAAGAAATAAGAAAAAATTGCAAAAAAGATAAAGAAAAAAAAATTACTTTTAATCTGTTAAAAAATAGTCGTCATAAAACAATTGCTGATTCCTTATGTCATGGAAACTAGTTAATGAGAGAGAGAGAGAGAGAGAGAGAGAGATTAATTGTGTGTGTGTGTGTGTGTCAACATAGGTAGGGGTGAGCATTATTCGGTTATAACCGAATAACTGAACTGAACCGAACCGATTTGGTCGTTTCGGTTCGGTTTTTTTCCATTTCGGTTTGGTTTCGTTTGTTTTTTTGGAAATTTGGTTATTCGGTTTCGGTTTCAGTTATCTACCATTTTTTTCCAAAAAAATTTGCTTAATGTGCACTCCGTGGGATGATCAAAACCGTCCATTTGATTGATCACAACGTAATTAGGTTGTGCTCAAAAAATCATTTTGATCGGATTGATCACTCCGTGGGCTAGCCCTCCGATCCAAGCCAAAATTTTACTTTTTTTCCTCTTTTCCTCTCACAATTCGATTATTCGGTTATAACCGAATAATTGAATTTGTAATCGGTTCGGTTTCTCATAAATTCGGTTTCAGTTTCGGTTCAAATTTTGGGAAACCGAAATAAATTCAGTTTTAACATTTCGGTTTTTTCGGTTCGGTTTTAACCGAATAACCACCCCTAAACATAGGTGCCGCCTATGTTGACACATAGGCGGAATTAAGGAATTTCAGGAAGAGTTTTTTTTTTATATAAATAAGATTATTTGTCCTTTTATCAAAAAAAGGCTAATGATATTGGCACTACAATGTTTTAATAATCGCACCAACTCAGCTTGTCTTTTCTTTCTGAAGCGGCATCTAAAAGTTTTTTGGTAACTTTAATAAACATTTTTTGGGTGCGTAGGTAAAGCTTGGATTGATCCTCCAACGTGAAGGCTAGAGGTGTAATAAACTTTGAAGACAGTTTCTATAATAAAAGACAAGTTGATTCAGTGCCATTATCAAAACATGGTAGTGCCAATATCAGCAACCAGAAAAAAAAAAACTATCATGAGCTTTTCTAAAAAAGAGCATGAAAGTTGAACGTTTTGCCAGAATTGCCAACTGGATATTTTTGGTAAATGAAATGAATTTGTCTATAAAGCTAAGGGTGAATTATAGAGAAGTGAGAAATTGAGAATCCAAAGTAGGGCCTACAAAGGTGGACGTTCACATGTACGGTGTGATTTTGAATGTTGTAATAATAACAGGTGAGATTTTTAAATGTTCGGCCGCACGAAAAGCACTTAAAAAAATAATAATAAAGAGAGGATTTCGAGGCGTGCATGGGAGCGGGGAGCGCACGTCGTGTGTTGAGTGGTACTCATAAAATGAAAAGACGGAAGAGAGAAGAGAGGAATGATTAAAGGAGGTAGAGCACATTGAGTTAGACAAGTAATAAGACCGCAGAAAATTAGGAAACTAAGAATAGAGAGAGAGAGAGAGAGAGAGAGGTGGGGTCTCTCTGCTCTTGTCTTCTCGGGGTCACCGTCACATCGACGCTCAGATATCACGTATGGCTAAGAGAGCGTAGGCGAGAGAGAGGGTGTCATTACTAATAATGACTTGGGGTTTTGATCCCATTCCATGCAAAAGCAACCAATATATCATGATGGTGTTCATGACCACAACGTGATTTATTATTTCCATTCATGAGACATGTCAGTCATGTATCACATGCCATTTCTCTCTTTCTATCTTAATTAATCAAAAGCTTTGATTTCTCCAATTAATTTAATCCAACCGTTCATCTTGCTCCACGTAATAATGGGGTTTATTTTTCTTCGGGATTCGGCCGAAAAATGAGCAATTGAGGAGTTACGTGAATAAACAAGGGAGTGAGAATTTCAATTTGTTATTGGATTGCAAGAAAAAGATTTCCTGTGGAAAGAATTGTAAAGTTGAACAGCTGTGATTCAACTTACTTTTTTCCATTCCTGATCAAACAATGGAAAAGTAAGAAATTTTGGAAAAGTTTTTCTTTTCAACACTTTTTCATAAAATTCATGCTATCCAGACAAGGTGCTTTGTTGGATAGGCGAGAATCGACGTATAATTTCATGGAAAAGGTAAAATAATGAACGTTCCGCTGGTAAAGACTTGCACTCTTTTTACATGCTCTCTCCAAAAGGGTAATCGACTTATCCTCGACTTGCACTCTTTTTACATGCTCTCTCCAAAAGGGTAATCGACTTATCCTCACAAACACTCATCCCCTATTGTAGGGTACTCAATTTTATAGTAAACCACGGGTAGGAAGCTACTTACAACTTTCATATATAGGAGTAATTTTCCCAACATAGCGGTCAGAACGGCTTTCACTTTTGCATATATAGGGCAGAAACGAATATTCTACCACTTATTTACCATCATTGGAATAGAACCAAAGTGTAAAACAATATGGTAGTGCCGATATCCATCCACTAAATAAGTTCCGAGTTACCTTGCCATTCTAAAAAAAGGAATGAAAAACTCGAAGCGCCCTTACATAAATAAGATGAATGGGCACCCCTACTGGTTGAAAGCCACCCCTAGGGTCATAATCGATGGGCAAGGGCCTGATTGTCTGATTCCATACCCCTAACACTTATTTGCATATACTCTTGTTAATTATTTTAAGGGCCGGATTTGCTAGGCTATTTTGCAGAAAGTCACTTCACGGTTCACATTTGCAGGATACAACAACCACAAAGAAAAATTAAATCAATAAGACAAAATCTAGCCCGCAGGGCTGTTCCCACCTGCAATGAGCCGCGAAGTAGTTTTCTGAAAAATTGCCTAACAAATCCCTTATTTATACGTAGATAATTGTATAATTTTATAACGGAAAACACTTCTAAAACAGGATCCCTTGATGGAAATAAAGAAGGGTGAATTTTGCACTTGTGGAGATACGCGCCCCCTTTTTTTGTTCTATGCACATATGTCACGATGGTAGATCCCCTGCTTTTTTTCAGCACTGGATCCTGTCTTCCTACCAACTCTCTTTTACAACTATCTTAGATAATGGGTTTAAAAGTGTCCTTAATGACAGAATAATCTTATTTGCTAGGAAAGATTAATTTTGGTAGTATCCATATATAGAATCCGCAGAGCTCCATGGGTCGGGCTTCAATTATAAGGTAGCTCTATTCGTTCTGGATTTTATCAATTGATTCTGAGAACAAAACTGATTATTGGACTCAACGTTGGCATTTAATTTTTCTAATTTTCAATTATTAGGTGTTATATTTCCCCAAGAAAACTATCGACAACCAACTAAAAAGGCTTTAAATAGATTGAAGAGTGCTACTAAAAAATGAGTGCTGATGTAATTTCCAAGTGTAACTATTTATACACATAAAAGCCCTCAAAATGTCACTGTCATGACTTGTGATCAATGGTAGAAGGCAATTTTTGGTCCAAAAGGGGAGCATGTGAGATCAAGACCATTGATCATATCAAATATCATGAGGCGGACGACATGGTCATAGTCTCATCTCAAACGAGAATCCGATGCACCAGAGATACTGTTAAAGAAATTCAGCACCCCAACTCCTCAAATTAAAGTCCAGAGCAACAAGTTCTCAATTCTCCAAAATTTGGATCACCCCTCTTCCAGCCTTGAAGATATTCCTCTATCCGGGAGGAAAGAATGTTCAAGCATGACTGAGAACCCCCGTCTCTTCCTAGCTTCCACTTCTTGCAGGCTCCCTTTCATGCTCAAGAATTCATAAGCAGGATCATTCTCTTTGTTTGTTTTGAGTTGGGATATCGTTTTTTCGGTTTTGAGCTTTGTGTTTGGCCTCTACAGTTGGGGTTATTTATTTTGTTTTAAGGCTTGCCTTGGTGCCTCCTCTTGTTGAGGTTGTTTATCCTTTTTCTTTTTGAGCTTTCATGTAATTCTCCTTTTTTATCAATGCATCTAGTTGGGGTCCTGCCTGACCCTAGCTTACCGATAAAAAAAACGCTGAAGCTTTTCTTTGTGGGATCCTAAATGATGCTTGATCATTGCTTGAAAGATCAAGGGCTCAGAATCATCGATCATCAGATGCAAGCCTTCAGATCAATGGGTTTCATCACACAAACAAGGAAGAAGTGGGGCCCAAATAAGTCCCTCTTAGGATGGGAAGAAGTGTAAATAGGACTTTCTTTTTAGCATTTTCTATTAACTTACCTCTGTACTTGAAATTGAATTGCCAGCCTAAAAATCATACCCATTGCCAATTTGTTTGGTAGAAGTGTTGGCCCGCATGAAAGGTGGACAGGAAGAGGCTCTTAAATGATTTTCCTCTATGTATATTATCTTGTGTACTGTGTTTGAGTGGATTTACCAATGGGTCCAAGAGGAAAAGACAGGGTTTTAGAAAGTCCATAGTGAGTAACGTCATTTTCGCTAGCTACGAATGGGGTCGACTTTTGGTCGTTTCTCCGAGTTTAGCCAAAACCTAAGGAGGAAGCAAACAAAGTTAATTAACCGAGCTCATGGACTTCTTACCCCCTTCAAAATTGTAAATCTTTGTACTTTTACATTTTAATAATAAGGGATTTTCTAGACATGTAATTTGGAAAGCTACTTTGAGGTTCGCTTTTGTACGAAGAGAACAGCCACCTCATATGAATTAAATGAATAAGACAAAATCTGCTAACATGTGAGCCTATGTGGGTCATCTTATGCAAAATTGAGCCCCCAAGTGGCTAACCATGAAATTGCCCAGCAAATCCCTAATAATAATAATTACAACAACAACAATAAAATAAGGGAAATGATATTTACACCCCTTTTATCACCCATGACACCCATTTGCTAGTGTACTTTGCAATCAAAGCCACTGGATTTTTCTGACAAAAAGTATATTAGCCCCTTTTTGCCATAGATACACTGAGGGTGGGTGTCCCTAGTGATCAAAAGGGGCGTAAATATCACTTCCCTAAAATAATAATAATAATAATAATAATAGTAGGGAAATGAGAAATGCGCCCCTTTTCATTACTTGTAACACCCAGCTACAGTGTATCTACGACTGAAAATGTGCTGATGTACTTCACATTTGAAGGAATGAAATGACGATTGCCACGTACAATGCAGCTGAGTGCACAGTTATCATTTCCCTAATAATAATAATAATAATAATAGGCTAGTGATATTGGCACTACCATGTTTTAATAATTGGACAAACTTAGCTTATCTTTTCTTTTTAAATCGGCTTGTAAATGCTTGTAAGAGCTTTTTTGGAAACGTCAATAGCATATGACTGTCCTCAAAACAGAAAAGAGAAGGAGGGGCTTATGCTATTATAAAAACATGGTAGAGCAAACATTAGTAGCCAAATAATAATAAGGGATTTGATAGGGAATTTTGCGGCTTACTTTTTTTTTTGCATGAGAGAACAACAACACATTTGATGAAGTAAATGAATAAGACAAAATCTGCTGAAGGGTGAGTTTGTGGCTGTTCTCTCGTGCAAAAGTCAGCCACGAAATAGCTTTCTGTGAAATTGCCTAGTAAATCCCTAATAATAATAATAAAGTTGATTAACAAAGTGAGAGAGTCCCAACATAAAAATGTAGTAGTGCATATATAACTCCCCTTGTCGTCCATCTATATTTGTGGGCTACTGATATTTGCACTATCATGTTTTGATAATGTGACGAACTCACTTGTCTTTTCTCTTAAGGGCTGCTGCTGAGACATTTTTGGGAATTGGAATAGCTTTCTACAGCTGGTTAAATAATAACAGATAATGTAAGTTCATCTCTTATCAAAACATGATACTTAGAATATCAGTAGCCTATCTATTATAGAAATTTTTTATAGGGAAATTTTCCATAAAATATTTATTGAAAAAGCATTTTCCATAGAAAATTTTCACTGTAAATTGTTAATTTTCCAGCACTTGCTAAACTGGTTCCCATCAAAATTATCTTCCAAAATAAAAAAAAATTTCCTTATTTTAAAGAAAAATTGAAAACCAACTAGACCTTGGATTTTAATTTTTATGGATTTTTTACTCCTTATGCATATTATGGGTGGGATCCACCGTTTTAAACTTAACCTTTTAATTAGCGTGGGGAGCACTATTTTTCACAGTATACGTGGGGTTGGGCTCACAATTTTACACCTGATGCTCTGATGGGTGGAGCCAATCTCTACCCAAACCCAAAACCCATGCATATAGAGCGAACCCCATTTACAACCCCCATGATTTCATAAGGTGGGTCCCACCATCTCCATCCAAACCCCTGGGGCCCACCATTTTACATCACGTAAATTCCCCTCTTCCATTTTAATTCACTCATCCTTCGTCATCTCCGTTTAACATCAACGTGGGAAGGAAGCTCCACCTGATCACGTAGTACAGCACCTCATTAACGCCGTTAGATGACGTCATCAACAACGACATCTGCCGTCATCATCCCAACCGACACGTTCCCCCTCATACCCGAAAAATATAAAATCTTAAAACTAAATAAAAATTCGGAAACTCGAAATTGAAATAACGCTTTTCTTTTCTTTTTTTTGTTTTCTACTTTTCTCTCCCACCTTTCTCGCGGGCCGCGAGAAAATAAAAGATCTCGCGATATATCAATATTTCTCTGCCAAATACGAGCGACTGCCTATCACCGGTCATCTCAACACGATCAACCGGCACGTGACGGTTTCCTGCAAAACGACGAGTCCGGTGGGGTATATAAATCGCAAGCCGTGTTAACCGGGAGTTTTACTCGACCGGCGATAATTCCGGGAGAAAATCAAGAGATCTGTGCTGATTTATTTTTTTATTTTTTTTTCGAATTGATTGATGAAGGACGAGGATGGGATGGACGGTAAGAATAAGGTGGATTTTTCACAATCTCACTTTTTTTCAAACGTCTATTCAGTTTTCCCCCGAATTTTATTTCTCACCTGTCCCGATCCGCTGATTGAATATTCAGTTTCCGATCTAAAAAATAGAAGCTTTTCTTCTTTTCTGATCATGTTTGTATCGTTAATGCTCGAATTGTCTCTCAAAATCCAAAGCATTTCAATTTTTTTTTCAATCTTTTATGGCAGAAAACGGAACGGAAAGATCAATCGATTCAAAAGAATGTTTCGAAATCGATCGAAGAGAGAAGGAGATTCGTACAAAAGCTGCGAGAGTGAGATCTACGTTCGTCAAAGGTACTCTGAGATTCTCCACTTCTTACTCTATTTTGACATTCTCTTTCCTAAATTTTGATAGAATAAATAAATATATAAAGACCGTAGCTTAACTGTGCAGGTATAAGGAAAAAACGAAGAAGAAGAAGGAGGAAAAAAAAGAAAAAACAGTAAAAACAGTGCCTCGGAAAGTAGCGATCTTTGTTCGTCTATATTTCCGTGCTCGGTTTTAATCCCAAGGAGAAAAAAATATTCCTAAGAAATTGGTTTCAGAGAAAGAGAGAGAAAGAGAAATGAAAGTGAAATGTCCGAAAAGATGAGATTTTGCCGTTCCATAAAGGGCCAAACCGAACCAATTTATTTACCAAAAGTAACTCAAAAGCGCGCCAGTGTGAAAAAGTAGAATGCTCTCATGGCTTCTTCCAGTCTGAACAACGGCCTTAACAATTTGAACCCTGGAGAGGATGATGAAGACTGGCTCGAGCTCGGACTAGGGCTCGGGGCTCAGCCCAAGCAAGCCACGGGTTTGAGTTCGGGGTCTTCTCGGTTAGGGTTAGGGTTAGGGTTAGGTTGTGGTGGGTTAGGGTTTGGTGATAATGATGATGATGTAGTCAGAAACGCACCACTGAACTTTAATCATCATTATTATCCGGGCATGGGTCATCATGCCTCATCATCTGCATCATTACCATCACCATCGCCTATGATGCCATGGCACATGGATTTCTCCGGTTTATTTCACCGGGAAAGGACTGAAGCCGGTAATGGCTTAGCGGTTTCAAGGAGCGTGTTGTACGGACACAGACCAGAGACTGGTTTGTGGTTCAGCCTCCGTACTTCTGATTGCCGGTAAGCGGTTTTGTGTTGCTTTTCACAGTTGGGTTCTTGTGAGACAACCAAAAAAAAAAAAATGGAATTACATTTTGTTGATTATTATTATTTTTTTTTTTTGGTAGGAGTAGAGGGGGTGAAGCGCTACCACAGATACCCAAGGCGTACATTAGAGTGAAGTGCGAACGTTAAGACCCTACTAAGCGTGCCTTCTTTTTTTTATTTGTTATCTTTTTAATCATGATCATGTTTTCACAGTTGAATGAAATGAGTTAGATGCTGACACTAGAGGTTTCTTTTTCTCTTCTTTTTTTTATTTTATCATGTGAAGAGATGAAAATGTGACCATCTTCGTGGTGAAGAAGTACCTGGTTAGAAAGCTTGGTCTCGTCAACGAAGCTGAGGTAAAATTTTCTTCTTCTTCTTTTATGGTAAAGTGCATATATATTTATTCAGTATATCTGCATAAAATACATTAGAATTAAGATGGTTTATGCTCTTTGAGGATTTTAGTAGAACCTAATGCTTTTGCAGTAACATTTTGTTTATTTGGAAATGTTGCTTGTACTATCCTTTGTATGGGTTATTGTGCACATGTTATTTGAAATGTGCTGTAACGTGTTTAACGGATAGATAATAAAGGATGTATTATCCATGCACGATAACTCTATTTGGTTATTGTTTTTTTCTGATATATAACAAATGCCATCATTCAAAACACAAAAAGATAAAAGAAAATGCTCACCGTGCTTGTTTAGACGTGATACTTCCATTAGGTTTTATGTAAGATAGAAAAATGACATGAAGAACAAGGATATCCATTATTTTTATGAAAGAAAAGTTTGGTGGGTTGTATTTCGAAGGGAGAAATGGTGTTAGGCTGAAGTGTCTTCTCTGAAGATTAAAGGCGTTTGATGGTTCAAGTAAGTTTACTTCTATGATAAGTAAAACCTAGGAAACTTGGTGTCCTTTGCTTCTCGCAGAGGGCTTTTAGTAGACTATAATTCATAAAATTACAATTGAATTGGGGATATCTATGTGAGGGTAATGCTTTGTGATCAAGTGGGTATCTCTCGTACTGACATATGAGAGAAACTTTTGTACAAAGAACTTATTAAGGAATATATCAAAATTTGTGTTGGGAGGTTCCTTAGTTTTCCCTTTTGATTCCGGGCAGTACAACTCCAAACCTGCTTATCACAGGAAAAAAGAAAACGAAACGCCAAGACCTTATTCTAGTCTTTTATTTCATTGAACACACTTTCATCTTGGCACATATAATTGATTCAAATCATTTTCTTTCTTCTAACTAAAGCTTCTATAGTGTCAAATATTTTCAAGTCTAGTAGAATATTTAGATAAAATAGTTTTTGCTGTACTGAATCAGTCTTTTATTTGGATGGTAATACATACCCTTTTCCTCTTCCATCGAGGAAAAAACAAGTAAAGATATTCATTACTGTCTGACTTGTTATTTCATCATTAATGGAAGCTAGCATTTGATTCTTGCATAATGAATCCGAATTCACATGCTTGCAACAAGATTAAAACTAACTTTTTATTAAAACAAACCCGTAAAGAAGCCTTTCTGATGTAATAGTCACTTTGGGGTACGAAGCAACTATGTGTGTGTGCCAATATATGTATGTTTGTATATGTATAGGTTGGAAAGCTGCCTTATTTCCCAGTATGTTTCCTAATTGTGGCTGGGAACCAAAATACGAAAGCGAGTGTGGGTTTTTGAAAGCCTAGCTATAAGTTCCTCTCCATCACATGGCTATGGTGTGGGAGGCTTGGGGTGTGTCGACTGCCTCAAGGAGAGAGAGAGAGAGAGAGAGAGAGAGAGAGAGAGAGAGAGAGAGAGAGAGAGAGAGAGAGAGAGAGAGAGAGAGAGGGTTTTTTCTCTTGGATTTTTCTCTTTGGTGTTCTCTTGGGTTTTTTCTCTCGGGATTCTCTCGCAGACGGTCTTGGCTGTGAAGCAAGAGCTGATCGGTTTGTGGGCTTGGGTTAATCCATTGTAATCCTTTTATGTTGTTTTTCTCATAATGGAAGATTTTGTTCTTTCCCATATGGATGTAGGCTTGGCTGACCCACATAAAATCCCAGTGTTTTTCTTGTGGCTTATGTTTATTTTTTACTTTTCCATTTATTTGTGCACGATCGGATCATATTTACCTTTTATTAAAGGTACATATATGTATATTGTGTATTTTGCTACCCTTTATCATACGCTTATTCGGCTAAATGATCTCTAATTGTTACAACGGTTGTATTGCATGGCTTAATGCTTTAGACTTTAGATAGGGGAAAATTGGATAAAAATGTAGACACTGGCTTATAAGGAGATAATTTTGTTATAAATGCCTTCATCTATTAAATTACATGATGTTTGATAGCCAGACAACTAGTTTTTAGGCTATTTAGTTTGTGTGGAATATGTGTTATGCTAAATATTTCATCTTCACACGAACTCGATGTAAATTTGCTCCTATGGCGGATATGTAAATTCTACCTTTCTAATGAGTTTCATCTAGAAAATTTTCTTAGGTAGTTTCATAGTGCCAAAGATTGAGTTATCCTAGATTAAAAGAGTTACCGTAGATTGTTTGACTATCTCATTTACACAGTGACTGATTGATTTTAGCTATTAGTAGTGAAATTTCTTATTATAAAGTTGATGTTTTCTGAGTTTTGGAGGTCTCATTTGTTGCTTTATGGTTGAACTAAGAGCACTCGACCTCTTCTAATGGGACATCACCATCCGTGATAGGAGTTGGAAGTGATCTCATTCTATAGAGACTCTCTCACTTGGAAATACAACAAAGAGTTGAATGTTATAGATAGCATTCAGGGACTTATATGAGAAGAAGTGTAGAGATCAATGAAGTATCACAGCCAGGGGTGAATCAAGACAACTCATTTATATGGTTGTCATATGTGGGATGATGGTGACTCTCGATCACATGAGGGGGTTCTCTGTTGGCCCCAAATTGAATGGATTGATTTTGCAGGGCTGTAATGCATATGAGGAGATAAGATAGCTAGGGAGATGCACAGCCAAAGGGCCCGTGTAGAGCTCCACAAAAAACATAAATAAAACACCAAAATAGAAACTTTTATATGTCAAAATACTTACAAGAAACTTGGTGTTCTTCTCGTTAAATCTCTACTGTTCTTTTTTTTTTTTAAATGGTAAATCTCTACTGTTCTTCTTCTCTCTTGTTCAGCTTTAACCTTTTTCCTTACAATCTCTACACAAATGACTACACTTATAGACACAAAACACTCCTAAAATAGCTAACCACATTAAACATATTGTTGTAGTCCCCATGAGTCCTTTAGGTAACCTAAGCAACTGCATAGAAATTCCCAAGAGAATCATTGATGATCTTGCCTAATACAAATGACTCTAGAAAATACAAAGACTCTTCATTTTTTAATACATCGTAAGTACCCTAGAACACCACAATGACTCCACATATCAAGGAACATTGATTTTAATTTATACATTCCAACATTCGCACTATCCACATATGAATGTCGGGTACTTACATTAACAGGGTTAAAGATCACATTTTTAAAAAGTTCTACCTATTAAGTCTAGAGACCAATGAAGTATCACAGTTTGGAGAGAGTCGAGACAACTCACTTTTATGGTTGTCATATGTGGGATGATGGTTACTCCCGATCACAGAAGGGGGTTCTCCGTGTCCACATATCAGTGTGGGTACTTTACACATGCACATTGATAGGGTTAACAAGACAAAATTCTATTTGCATTATTGATGATGTTGTTAGGGACCAGGGTAGAACTCGCCTTCAAAAGCTAGCCATTGAGGGGAGGGTGCTCGAATCCTTACAAGCCAATCCACATCCTCTCACTCATCCGATGTGGGATATCAAAAATCTCCCCCTCCACGTGGAAGCAACGTGGACAATCTCGTCCATCCACACAAGTGCAACGTGGGAAGTACGAGATCTTCCCCGAGGGATTTTTTTTCTATCTTCGAAGGCATACCGAGGTTACCAAGATTCTTCCCCGAGGTATTTTCCGTCCTCGGAGGCACACCGGGTTTATCACGGCCCGGCTCGATACCACTTGTTAGGGACCCGGGTAGAACTTGCCTTCGAAAGCTAGCCATTGAGGGGAGGGTGCCCAAATCCTTATAAGTCCATCCACATCCTCTCACTCATCCGATGTGGGATAGTTGCTTTCACGTGGAACCCCCTTTAGGGTTTGATCTCATTGTCAGACAGACGAACCCGAGAAAATTATGACTCTCTGATTAGCATTTAGGCTTCGATTCACTAGAAGTGTTATCCATAAAGAAAGAGAAAGATCACAATATTGTGGGTATATGTCTAGGTTATGACTTAGACTGAATGGTGTTAACATGAGATCTCCTATTTTATATGGTTATCTTTATGAAGATGGGTTTCTATGTTTCTAATGCATATGATCATTAAAGAGGTGGACCTACAAATTATTTTTCAGACATAAATTCTTATATATATATATATATGAGGAAAGTGTTTCTAGTCGGCCGACTAGATAACGTTATCTAGTCCGTCTGCTAGAAACACCGTGGCCCACATTGTTTGGATGATCTGAAGCACTCATTTGATAGGCCCTGACATGGATAGGGTGTGCCCAAAAAATCAGCTCCATAGGATCAGCCTAACCCTTCGATTTGTGGAGCTAAAAAATGGACAGAGTTGTGGAGTTTTATACTCGTCCATTTTAACCTCCACAAATCGTAGGGTTGGGATGATCCTATGGTGCTGATTTTTTGGGCACACCCTATCCATGTCAGGGCCTATCAAATGAATGCGTCGGATCACCCAAACAATGTGGGCCCCCACTATTTGTTTTGGTCGACGGACTAGATAACTTTTCTAGTCGGCCGATTAGAAACACTTTCCTCTCTCTCTCTCTCTCTCTCTCTATATATATATATATATATATATATATATATATATATATATAGAGAGAGAGAGAGAGAGAGAGAGAGAGAGAAAAAACGGTTCCTACACATATGTGTAGATAAGTTATCTACACACTAGCTTAAAATACAGTGGGGGCCACATTATTTGGGTGATCCAAACCATTCATTTTTAAGGCCCTCACATAGATAGGGTGTCCACAAAAAATCAGATCCATAGGATCATCCTAACCATTCAAACTGTGGAGGCAAAAAATGGACTAATTTGTGAAGGTTTAAAGACATCCATTTTATCTCCACAAATCGTAGGGTTGGGATGATCCTATGGATCTGATTTTTTGTAGACACCCTATCTATGTGAGGGCCTTTAAAATGGATGGCTTGGATCGCCCAAACAATGTGGGGCCCCACTGTATTTTAAGCTAGTGTGTAGAGAACTCTCTACACATATGTGTAGGAACCGTTTTCTCATATATATATATATATATTGGAAATATACACACAATTTACAATGATTTAATCACATTATACAATCTTGGAACCCGAGTGAATTATAGTCACTTGGGATGAAAAAAGAGGGTCTTTGATATTACTTTTGCATTTGATTGATTGAATTAATTTATAGATTTGTTATGAATATACTCTTAGGGGTTGTTTGGATGCATTTGTTTTGAAAAAATCCATGAAAAATAAATTTTACAGCTTTGGTTAACTCAATTTTTTGTAGAATTTTTCTAAAATTAAATTTTCCCATATTTTCTAGAAAAATTGCAATCCTATTATATCCTAAATTTATTTTTCCATAAATTTTTTATAATTTTTTTCTTACATCCAAGCAACACCTTGGGCTGCATAAAGTGTTATAGGACACTACTTTGCACCACTTAGGGGCACATTTAGAATTTTGAAAAAATCTCATGAGTTGCTAAATCCAAGTAGAACCCACCTCTCCTAGTCCTAGAACTCTTTAGTTTCTTTATAAATAGGTGAGAAGGGACTTATTTCTGTCACAACCTAGACCTAGTATATGAGGTGCATTGACTAATAAAGAAGATAATATAGAAGGTGAGAAGTTCAAGGCTTTCCATCAATTTTGTGAAGCTCCAAGGCTAATGCATTCCCACACATATTTGGAGGATTTCTCCCAAGCAAAGGTTTAAGAGCCCATAAGTTCCCACACCTATTCAAACAGTAGAGCCAGTCCAAGTGAAAGAATAAGAGGAGAAGAAGAGGAAAAAGTGACCTCCAAACTCCATCTTCTCATCTTCAACCTCCAACCAATAAGGTATTGATTTGTTTTCGGTTTTAATGAAAACTAATCATCGTCCCTAATCTAATTTAGGATCATAAGATCTAATATGAAGTTTTTGTGATCTATGGATGAAAGATCAATAGATCACAAATTCTTTGTTTTAAATAAAGATCCAACATCAAGAAACAAGACTAAAACTAATTAGTAAGAAAAGAGTTTAAGAGTGTTGTTGGATTTGTAGGGATCATTGGTGTGGACTTTTGAAGGATAGTTTTGTCTATATCTATGTGGACTTTATGTTCCAAATAGTGGAGTAGTTAATGAAATGGGTCTTTAGCTTTAACAAGAATGTCTAAGAAGGTATTATCTCTCTCTGGTTTGCATAAAGAAAGCATTAATTCCTACTATTGCTTCTTCATAGTGGTCGTCTATTGAATTGTTCTTATTCGCCTTTCATTAAATAAAGAAAAAATAGCCAATTTTTACAAAAAGAAAAGGAAGAAATGGGGAAATAATAAGAAAGGCCATAAAAAGGTCTATAAAAGGCAACACTAATACCACCATATTGTATAGAGCTATACGACCAATCATTTGAGGACATAACCTTAGGCCATAATTTTGAGCCAAACAATCAGTTTTGGACTCACAATGGGTTCTCAAAATCCAAAACAAACAGGGCCTTAGGAGGTACGAGAAATACTTGAGGGGCACGAGCTTATGTGCAACCCGATCATTATCACATGAATACTGTCTCACAAAGGTATCCATGCAAGAAACCATTATGAAACGTCTAGTTTCTAGATATTTCAACCTTGAGAATTGGCAAAAGACACGATAAGCCGAATCATATAGTTTTCTTCACCATGGGTTTGAAAGTGTCATTATAATTAATCCCTTCTTTTTATTATGTCTTTAGGCAACTAAGATGGGCTTTGTATCACTCGATGGAGTTAATCTTAAGACCTACTTAATTATATCTGATCATGATATAAAGCCATGGTGGAGCGAGGGACTGAGTGTCTTATGTATCAATGCATTGATCTCTTTATCCATTGCATTGCACCACAAAGGATATTTTTTTTGCTTGAGAGAAGTGCATTGGAATTTTTTTGCCGTGGTGTTGCTTCTCTAGCCAAAGTTCTTGGCGAAAAAGGAGATAATGGAGGCTATCCCTGAGAATGGACTCATCTAGTACTAACCCAGATAATGAAGGCTTAGTATTCTATGAATGGTTTTAAGTTTTCACCGGAACCGCCACGAAATAACTGAAATATTTTTGTTTCCTTCTCCGAAACATATATTGAAATCGAAACACATACTAAAACCAAAATTGCAACTGTATTAGTGGGAAACTAATCATACTAAAACCAAAATTTCCTTCTTCGATATGTATTAGATAATTATATTTATATGAATTGTATGTGAAATGTGGTGTACATGTTATGTATAAATATTTAAATGAATTACATGTAAAATGCGGTATGCATTGAATTATCACACATGTGTGACAACGCTTGTCACTAGGTGTTCAATATTTGTTTAACCTTTATTGATTGTTGTCTTGCTTATGTGATGGTTTGTAAATGTGTATTTGTGTTTATTATAACATTTTCTAAAGTTTTATCTTAAATTGTATCATATGTTTCTACACATTTCTGCAATTTTACATGACTTCCATGAAATTATCAACCAAAACTTAAGTTTTTGTTTCTGTGGCAATGAAACCAAAATCAAAATTGAATGCCTTGATTCCATTCCTAGACTACCGAGAACATGAATAACGAGGACAAAGTAAGGAATGAATTGTGTGAGGGCGGTTAGGCTATCATGTACTTTTACTTCTTGTTTTTAAGATTCTCTTCTTCTTCACCCCTCTTCATAGTTCTCCTCTTCTTCTTGCCTCTTCTTAGAATTTGGTATTTACATGTAAAGTCATTTAAGTAAAGCCTTTACTATTTGTTTATTGTCCATTGACTTAAAATTTGTATGTAAAAAAGGGAATACCCATCATTTGGATTTATTAAAAATAGTTTCAAGACTCAATTCTAAAGAGATAAAAACTTAACTTTCCAATTCTAGTACAACATTCAATCTTTTTTGGTTATTTTGGGTCGGGTCAAAATCTTTACTTCCAAACGCTGGGGTATTTTTAAAATTTTTAAAATTCATAAATCCCATCACGTCCAAACATTATTAAATATCAGAAGTCCAGTAAAAAATCTCCTATCTCTAATTTTTTTCATCTAGTAGTTAACATAATCATTTCGGCTGAAAGTGATTTTCCTTTAAGTAAATGTTGGATCTTTACAACCTTGATGTTATGTTATGATGGATTGGGTTGCAGAGGATGACTCCCTTGTTCCAATTTTAGTAATTTTAATTTTTTTTGAATTTTTTTTATAAAAATTCTCCGATCGTAGCATCTTTTTTGAAACGAAAATAAAACGGTGAACAAAATGAAATCGATAACTAAGCAATCATCTTTTTGAGTCTTTGTGTTTATGGACTTTGAACTATGTTACACTATTTATTTTCTCTCTGGGATTGGAATCAATATGCAATATTAGAAACTATCTATACTAACCAAGTATAGTTTCTCTCTATAGAGACTTCCTAATTATAGAGAACCATACCCGGTTAGTTTCCTAAATCAAAGGACACCAAGAAGTTCCTCAATACATGGAATAGTAAAATAATTTAATGGATTGTCATTATTTAATTGATCAAAAGACGGTTAAAAGGTGTTAAGAAGCATACTGCAAGCATTTTATGATGTTGTTGATGATAGGGTCATAAGATTTTAGGCAATTCTGGGTGGATGGGTTGATATGCGAGTGGACAGAAATTTACTATAAAAACCCCACATTTTCTCAAATGAGACTAGTCGTAGTATCGGAAGAAACCTCTGTGATGCTTAGTCCGAGAAGCAATTTCCCAAATGGAAATTATGAAGGTGGTGATGAAAATTCTTAAGTACCTCAATGTTCTTACTGCAAAAAATATGGACCATAAGTGCAAATATGCTTCATAGAGAAGAGAAAAGCCAATTCTTCTGTGAAGAATGTGTAAGACAGCCGATTACTCCAAAAGCTTAAGCTATTGGAGTTGGCATTATTTAATCATTTATGAGTTAACACTCCCCCTCACCTGTGGCTGTACACGTGGCACATGAGGCCCCTCTTTTAGGTCGGCCATACATTTGGATTTTAATATCAAGGAGTTGTTGAGGCCACAAGGCAATAGCTCTGATACCATGTGAAACAACCAATTACTCCAAAAGCTTAAGCTGTTAGAGTTGGTGTTATATAATCATTTATACTTCAACAAAATGACATGTTGAGAATGAAAATGCTTCTGATTTGATGGTCTATGATATTGTCCCAAACTCGCCAAAGAAGATTGGTAATTGGATAGTGACTCTAGCAGCCACATCAAGTGAATTCAAGTCAGTTATTCATTAATTCATCAATTCATAGAACCTCTTGTGAGATGGATAGTGGTAATCTAATAAATATTGATAGCAAAAGATTGGAGAAAAGTGAACTAGCAAGGATTCTTGAACGAGTTTCATAGAAGGATGGTTGCTATTCTTCAAAGATGAAGAAGTCATTGTTATCATAATAGCTAGTGTAAAAACAAAAGGAATGGAAAGAATCAATACGACTGATTGTGTTTCTTATTAAGATTTCAAAGTAAAGGTCAACCATATGAAGTTGCCAACAAATTTTTGCTAACAAGATAGGCGGCATGGATCCATTTGTGTGAAGCAAGAGATGATAATTATACTCGTCATTTGAGGGTTTCTTACCTTCTAGACTCTTTATAGGCTGTCTATAAATTGGTAACCCTCCGGAGGTTGTATCAAATTGAACTTTGATAGTAGTAATTTAGACTAACAGACCACGGTGGTGCTTTTGGTGTCTCTTTCGTGGGTGGAAGTGCTATTTCCTTCTGAGATTTATTGTGTAATTTGTACATCTTGAAGTTAGTAGGTTGATGAACATGGAGAAATTGATGTAGGCTAGGGAGAGAAAAGAAGAAGAAGAAGAAAAATAGGAGAAGAGAAGAGGAAGAATAGAGAAGAAGAGGAAGAAGAAGAAATCTGTAGAAGGGAAAAATCAATCAATCTTCATCAAAAGCTACAAATATCTAATACATGAGGGCCCTATAAAGGCAATTGAAATAAAATTGTATGCAAAATAAATAAGTTCCTTAATTCTAAATAACATGAAAAATAAAAGTCCTAAAACTATATACCATGGAAATAAAAATCCTAAAAACATTTAACATGAAAATAAATTTTTAAAAGTCCTAAGGGGCAAATATGCCTACAATCCGCATCATCCTTCCCCCCTTGTGAAAAGATCTGTAGAGGGGAGAAATCTATCATTCTTTAATCATCAAAAATTGCAAATCTCTAACACATGAGGGCCTTAAATAGACAATTGAAATAAAATTCCATGGAAAATAAATAAAGTCCCTAATTCTAAATAACATGAAAAATAAAAGCCCTAAAATTAAATACTATGGAATAAAAATCGTAGAAACTAGATAGCATGGAATGAAATTTCTAAAAGTCCTAACCGGCAAATATGCCTTCAATCAGAAATTCTTTTGCTTCTATAAGTGGGTGTTCAAAGAGATTACTGAATTTATTTTTGTTTTGTTTTTTCTTCCTCCAATTTAGACAAGAAACATTAAGACTCCTGATCTTGTGTATGTGAATTGATCGCATTGTGGTCCTGAATATAACTATTTTTTATTTATCTAAAAAGTGCCACAAAGAAGCTTATCTACGCTAGCTCCAATAGCAAAAAGAGTCCGGAATAATGAAATCCTTGGAGGTCCCTACTTGTTTATGGACAGAAGATCTCCATGGAATATTAACAGTTAAACCTACTCTTCATCTAGAAAAGCTTATTGGGTACGATCGGCCAAGAAGATCTAATTCAAGAATTGGTCTCTATCATGTTGATTTAGCTTTTGGTTGTGTAAATGAAGATAAGATATGGTTTTCAGTAGTGGTATTGCTAGTAAGGGATAAGATTCTGTCATATCTCTATCATACAGAGTGCTGGTCTTATGTTAGTAAAAGAGAGATAATAGGTTAGTGGTGCTGATAAAGAGAGGATGAAAATGAAGAACGGTTCTAGAGTTCACTGTTAACATCCTTTTTCCTAAGGACTACATTTTCTAGGGTATAGAATTAGGCTTTTGTAATCAATGGCTGTGTTCTTCAATGCTTCTTATGATCTGACTTCAGAGTGGGCGAAGCGGTCCGAACAGAATTGCCTGGAACGACTTTGCTTTGCCCCAAGAATTCAGCACAAATCCAACTTAAATGCTGCTGGAGAGTTGGAAATCAGAAAGATGGACGGAATGGGCGGGATTTTCTCCAAGAATTTGCCAAGCGTCATTCTTTGTTTTTTTACAGAAGCACTGACAAACACAAACTTTCTGGCTGACATCCTTGCAACCATGTAAATTTACTATCTTTGAGAAGTTACTATCTTGATGGAGCACAATGTAATGTGTCCCACTGTTGGACAGTGGAAAAACGATGACACTCAACATGTGATGCATCGGCATCCACATACACTTAAAATTTTGGGGATATCATTGCATGAGTTGTATATAAGTATATGAAGTCTAGATGTCAGGTAGACGTGGATCATCGATCTCTGCGCTTTATGTGTGAGGGATGGAGAATCTATTGAACACTTGCTCTTTCATTGCCTTTTTGCTAGAGACGTAGACGTTATATTCTTGGAAAGTTTGGGATGGCTTGGGTTTCCCCTATATGTCTGGCAAAGTATTGGAAATTTGGTTCCTAGTCCCCTGGCTATCAAAAGGAAGTATTCTTTGGAGAGTTGTAATGTTAGCCACCATTTGGATTCTTTGGAAGGAAAGGAATGCTAGTCTCTTCAAAAATTGCACTAAAGGCCCTCTTCTCACTTCCTTGAAAATCATATCCTTCTTCCCTTGAGTGATAGTGCTTCCTTCTTTCAGTTTCTACTCAACTTTAGTCATTAACATGTGCTGGAAGGAGGTTTGCCTTGATCCAGACAGGGAGGAGTCCATATCTCCTAGATGGATGGATCCAGTCCAAGCAATCCCGGGCCCATAGGGGGTGGGAAGTCTACTTAGAGATGAGGAGGGAGCAAGGACTCTAATGAGGACGATAGACTTTTCTTGCCCCATTGGAGTCAAGGACTCTAATGAGGACGACGAGAGAGCAATTCTAAGTCATCATGATTTCTAAAGGTAGTGTTCTCGATAGGCTAACAGTGGAGGGTGACTCCTTAAACGTCATTCAATGGATGAATGGTAGCAGGCATCATCTGTGAAGTTTTGCCGAGATTATTCGAATTGGTGATATTAGAGACCATTAAGGGTCAGTTGGGACCCATGTTTTTTGGTCGTCGGACTAGAGAATGATCTCTAGTCGGCAGACTAGAAACACTTCTCTCTCTCTCTCTCTCTCTCTCTCTATATATATATATATATATATATATATATATATATATATATATATATATATATATATATATATATATATATATATATAGGATGTCTACCGGAAGGTGAATAGTGAGGCAAATCGGCTCGTCCGGGGTCCCTGCAAATTTTTTATCACCTTCCTCCTGGGCTTATTTGTTTAATATTGTTTGTCTATGATTCCTTATCCTTGATACATTAGACATTTTCGGTCTTTGGGGTTCTTCCCTCCTTTCTAGTGTGTATATTTCGCAGCAGTTCAAGAAAAACAAGTACATGAAGTCTATAGAGATAATGGAAGAGGTGAAGATGTGGTATCCCTAATGTAATGAAATTAAACTTAATTATAAATATCATATTGATGAACAATCATGTTTGTTTTTCTATTATTATGCATTTATACCTCCTAACTTTTTTTGTTATCATTTTGCATGTGATTAATAAACTTGTTTCTATTATTATGTTTCCGAGATAACAAACTTTAGTTTGTTTCCTTTTCATTCCTGGAAGAAATATTTAGGCCTTTTGCACCTACTTCACGTTCACGTCATATTCTATACGCTGTTGTTGCATTCATGCATGAAAAATCCATGTACGTATTAACGTATATGTTGGCATGCTACCGACCTAGTATTTTATATATAAAGTTCGGTGTGTGTGATTAGACAGGAACGTTTCTATTTTGTCAAAGCAGCGTCGTAAAAAGTCTTGTCTTCCATATGTTAAAATTATGTTGAATGCTAAACTAAAGGGCACCCTGGCAAAAAACCAGCTACAAGGGCGTCCCCATTGGACCATCTTACCAAAGTGCATTTATAACGGCACAGAAAAATATAAAATTAAATGAATAATAAATGTACTATGGTGAGATGGTCTAATGGGGGTGCCCTTATAGCTGGTTTTTTTGCAAGGGCGTCATTCAGTTTAGCATTCCTCAAAAATAATTTATAAGATAAACATTTTCTTCCTTGCAATGTTACTTCCTTTTACACTTGAAGTTTTGAGCGGGGCTACAATCTTAACCCAAACCATGCATACACAGTAGGGCATATCATTTTACACCTCATTTTTTATGGGGTGGAGCCCACCATTCCACATCTCATATTTTGATGGGTAGGTCCCGCCATCTGTAACCGAACCCACGCATAGGGTGGTGGGGCTCAGCCATTTGCACCACGTGTTTTAAGCCCACCATTCCACATCTCATATTTTGATGGGTAGGTCCCGCCATCTGCAACCGAACCCATGCATAGGGTGGTGGGGCTCAGCCATTTGCACCTCGTGTTTTAAGCCCACCATTTTTACAACCATGCATAGCATGGGGCAGGATTACTAGTATATATGTATATAATGATTTTTTGGTACCTCTACAAATCAAATAGGATGATCTTAGGTAGAAGATTTTTGGGCCACTCCCTATCTACGTTGCGACCCAACAGAGGAATGGCTTAGATCATTTAAATATGTGGACCCCATTATTTTTTTTATTTTTTTTCTACACTCAAATAGTCCACAAGTTCACTATATAGAAACTCTTCTTTATACATTCTGAATGTTGCAGATTGATATCTCTTGCATGGGACAGAAACTGTTACATTCACATACCCTAAAGTACGTACAGGATTTCATCTGGCTTCCGGCAGTGATCGAGCCGTTCAATGCAACTAAGATGATAGGATCTGCACATCCATCCGTTGATCATCTCATGTCTTTGCACTATGGAAGGCACTGCTTCTGGGACTAACATTTATTGGACCTCCTTTTTTGACTGCTGATATTGGCACTACTATGTTATGATAATTGCACTAACTCATCTTGTCTTTTAATATCTAGGGATCCTTTCTGTTTTGTAAAAGGACGAAACCGTCTGTTCCTCGGTCAATTTCACTTTCGCCTTTATTTTCCAAACGGAGTTCCCTTCTCTTCTTGAAGTGTTTTACTTTATTATTTAAACAGTTGTCAAAGGTTATTATTACAGTTGCCAAAAAGCTCTCAGAAGCTAATTAATTAATAAAAGACATGATGAGTTAGTGCAGTTATTAAAAGATGCGTGTCAGTATCATTCGCCTTTATATTTCTCAGTGCAATCTGCAGTAAGGTATCTATGAGAGAACAAACACGGTGCATTGATGTTTATGTTTCTCGGAGGTCTGAGGCTTAGCTTGTTCTAAATTCACTTGTTCTGTTAGCTAAATTATGAGATATTGGCCCTTTGTTTTTAATTGGGACAGCTGCTTCTAGTGTAAAAGGCTAGTCATATATACACTATAAGGGTGCTCGGCCGTATCTTTAACAAATGGGTATGACCCTGAATGCACTAATATGAAGATGGAGGTGGATTAACATGCAAAGATTTGTATTATAAACCTCCCCACCACCGGATTGATCTGGATGGTGCAAAACTATTCATATAGCGTTTTTTAGATTAGTTTATTAGCATTTCCAGCTCCAGAAGCTATAGAACATCTTGATCCTACTATGAGCTTAGGTTCAGAGGATGTTTGATTGTATCAATGTAAAATGATAAGGAGTGGATCCCATCGTCGTGACCCTGAAAGGGTATCTATTAAATATATACTCATAAATGATGGATGAGATGGACCCACCCCACATCGAATTCTATTGAAATATTAAGTCCCTTTACTCTGGATTATTGAAGATTTTATATCAAAATATTTATTAGATAGTTCAATGCATATCTTCAAAATTTCTTGAATAATGAAGATCTACATATCATAATCACCATAAAAATCAACATAATGATGTGTCTCGAAAATGAAGACCATGGAGAACTATTTATAAGTTTTTCAGTGGATGGCAATTGTAAAATCTGACTTAACTGGGCATGGTTAACTTAAATAAGCATTTTTAATCCTTCTTTCCACAGTAAACTGCAAAGAGAGGTTAGCTTTGTTAAGAATTCAATGAGATTTTATGGTGTAAGCCATAGTCCAGTATTTGAAAAGTAATGTAGGATTATCTAAACGACAATTGATGGGCCACAATGTACTAGGTTAAACTCAACCCAACTCAACTAAGCCTTTGTCCCAAACTAGTTGGTGTCGGCTAATGAATCCTCTAGAAAATTTTCATGAAGAAGGTGAAAAGATCTATCCGGCTCAAATTAAATAAGTCTAATCCTGACACTAGTTAGGTTTGTCTACACGGATCATTTCAATAGGATGATCCCAACCCTCCAATCCAAAGAGGTTTTTATAATATCAGTTCCTATATAGATGGGAGGGCTAGGATCATCCTCTGGGAATAATTTTATTTTTTGTAGACGACTGGGATCATCCTACGGTGTGACCCGTGCAGTACTTTACGAAAAATACTGGACTATACGGGCTTCCACGATATAAAAATTCAGAATTCAACATAGGTGGACGTGATATATTCGCCCCTTTTTCTTCCCTGGGGCACCCACCTCTTGTGTATTTATGACTCATGTAAAAAGACTAGTCATAATTACAAAAGAGGTGGGTGAGCCGGGGAAGAAATAGGCCGAATGTATCATTTCCCTTTTTTTAAACCCCTATCAATTAATTAGGAGCTAGAGTTAGATTACCCAACAAAACACGTCACGTTACAAGTGGGGGCGCATTATCCTACAGTGGGGCGAAAAAGTCATCTCCCTACTAAAGCGTAGGAAGCAGAGTCTTCAAGACTTCAACGAGACAAACTCAACGGCAATATGATTTTTGTTGCACGCAACTCTCTCTCTTTCTCTCTCTCTCTCACCTATTTAATTATTTCCTATTTTCATATAAGATTGTGAAAAGTTTTACGTTCTAGGGTTTGATCAGGGGTTAGGAATTCACAAGAATCACAGCACTTCGGCCGTTTGAAAAACTTTTGAGGTTGAATTCTGATCAAACCCTAATTTTTTTTTCTCACCAACTCGCAGATTCCGATAATATCAATTTAGGGTTTATTTGGGAGTTTTCTTGTAATCATGGTCTGGATGGTGATTTCTGCTTATAATGAAAGTTAAAACGGTGTGTTCATCTTATGAAGATGGTAGCTCCAAGGAATTTGATTAACGAAAGCTTAAGACAAAGGGATGAAGAGAATGCGAAAGGGGATTCTCCCACGATTAAGAAACCATTTGGTGCAAAATTGGATGGGAGATTTCCATTAACTCAATGGGAATTAGTGGCTGCAATGAGCATTTTTTTGCTCTTTTCAGTTGGACTCTTTTGCATTTATTTGACTATGCCACCTGCAGATTATGATAAGATTCTCAAAGTACCTCGCACCATATCCGATCTTCGAATCCTCAGGTGATTTTCCTCTTTGGTTTGTTGAAATTTCACTTTTTTGTATGTTGGGTTGTTTGATACGAATTTTGAGTTATTTGATTTTTTTTCCAAGCAAGTAGTATATCTTGATGAATCTAGTTTGTTGAAATTTCATTCTTTTGTATGATGGATTGTTTGATAGGGACTTTGAGTTATTAGAATTTTGTTCAAAGAAAGTGGTATATCTTGATGAGTCTAGTTTAAGTAACTTGTGAAACAACCAATTACTCCAAAAGCTTAAGCTTAGCTTTTGGAGATGGTGTTATTTATTCGTTTATGCTTCATCACTCCCCCTCACGTGTGGCCCCCCTTTTGGGTTGGCCTGTACATGTGGATTTTCAATATCAAGAAGTTGTTGGGTTTTGAACCCAGGACCTGCCATGAGGCAATAGCTCTGATACCATGTGAAACAACCAATTACTCCAAAAGCTTAAGCTGTTAGAGATTGTGTTTTTTATTTATTTATACTTCAACATTTAGAAATTTCTAGGAGCCAATAATCTGCACCAATGCTGCTGTTATTGATTTGTTTAGGTGTAAATTAACTATAATGGTAATTATATCATTGAAGAAAGAAAGAGAAAAAAAAAAACCATTTGGGACTTTTTGTCTGGCTTATCGGATCCCGTTTTCTCAAAGAATATGATGAGATCATCGTTATAGATTTCCTAGTTTTATAGCCTTTAGCCATATTATTTACTATGCAATTGAATCTCTTGGGTGCAACTCTTATCAAATATCTTTTATGTAGTCTTTCCGTACTATTTAAGAGCATACTAGAGGAAACGAGAATTTGAATGTCTCCTTTTAGAAGCTGAAATAGGAATTCAAATAGGTCCAGGATGCATGCTTAGGAAACACGAGAAGTTAAATGTCAGTTGTTAAAAGTGAAATAGGAATTCGAATAGATCCAAGATATGTACTGAAGGAAACAAGAGAAATGTCTTTTTTGCTTCATTTTTAACGGTGTTTCGTTTATGATTTTTGTTTCAAATTTAGGAATCCACATCAGTCAAGGAAGGATTTTGCTAGTCATTTATGCACTTTGAATTACAACAGTTTCTATCCAAAAAAAAGGGATTAGCATAGCATTGAAAGACATATAGTTGTTTATAGTACTTTTTTTTTCTAATGTTTGTAGCGTAGTTTTGCTCTGTTCCTATTGATGGTCAATTTAGCCTTTAAAGTATTCAAAAAAAAAAAAAAAACAAAAGCCTTTAAAGTGAGGGGCCTCTTTTATTTTTGAATGGTAGTGAGGCCTTGATTCTACTTTTCTCTAATAATATTAATACAAGAAATCAATAGAGAGGTGTGATTCTTTCCTGGTCTTCTTCCAAAATCTCTTTCCTCTTTTCTGTTGTAAGTAAGTTGAGATTGAACCTGCGACCCAAAGGTTGAGGCATAAAACTTTGACCAATTGAGCTACAACATCTCTCTTCTCTCTCTTTCTTCATGGTTTAAACTTCTACCCTGACATTAGTATTATTTACCTGCATTCTGATTACTATCCCTTCAATTGACGTGGTTTACCCACTGCATAGTTGGAGGAATCCTATATCTGGGGTACCATTCGTCGCACCCTTTCGTGCGTTCAAATCCTCCTCTTCCTCATTTGAACAAATAGTACTATTGCGATTCCCCTAAGACCACCTTTAACTCAATCAATTTTATAGCTATCTATGCTTATACCATTTTGTATCTAGGTATTGCACATTCACATCCACACAGATGTTAAATAAGTTAGTTTCTATATTATATTTGATATGTTGCATCTATTAAATTCTTCGTACTATTCCATTTCAAAGTTTTGTATATTGAGAATAGTCACTTCACTGTCTTGCACTCTTCTAAAGCATAAGAGATTTAATAACGCCTTCTCCAACAGCTTAAGCTTTTGGAGTAACTGGTCGTTTCACATGGTATCAGAGCAAAGGTCCCGAGTTCAAACCTCCTTGATGTCAAAAATCCACATGCAATGGTCAACACAAAAGTGGGGCCACATGTGCCACATGTAGGCCAACCCAAAGAAAGAGGGGGCCACATGTGAGGGGGAGTGTTAAAAGTATAACAGATTTAATAGCACCTTCTCCAACAGCTTTAGCTTTTGGAGTAACTGGTCGTTTCACACACTCTAATCTTCTCCTTCAGCCACTCCCATTTACTATCTTAGGCCAGAGAGTAGTTCACTGAAAAAGTACTCTTTGTTAGCTTGCATTTTTTTTTTCATACAAGTACATATTATCTATAAAAGAGAAGGCGACACCAATACGAAAAAGGGGAGCAGAGATGCAACCCCACAATAACTAAGCTACAAATTAGGCATTCCATGCCAAACCTTTAAATCAATACAAGTCCCTCGAAGTTTGCTAAAACTTATCACCTAAATGATTCCCTTCCGTGTATGTGACAACATGCCACTCTACTAGTCTAGAAATGAAATCATGCATCTCCATAAGGAGCCTCCTAAAGTTCCATGGCAGAGGGGCCCTCTCTTATTAAGCCACCTAATAAAGTATCTTTCATCATATTATTAGTATCAAATCTTTTTTTTTTTTATTATCGATAAGCTGGGATCGAAGGTAGAATTGAACCTAGATAGTGAAAGATATCCCTCTTAGGTACCTCCTGTCCAGTTATATTTACGACATCCTCTTCCCGGTTCCTTACATTACTAAAGTTGCAAGGAGGCGGGACGAGGATGCAGTAAATATGACTGGACAGGAGGTACCTAAGAGGGATATCTTTCGCTATCTAGGTTCAATTCTACATAAGGAAGGAGAGAATGCAGAGGATGTTAACCATAGAATAAGAGCAGGTTGGTTGAAGTGGAAGCTTGCCTCAGAAGTTCTGTGTGACCGTAAAATCCCTACCAAGTTGAAGGGAAAGTTTTATAAGACAATTGTGAGGCCAGCCATGCTGTACGACTCAGAATGTTGGGCCACCAAGAAGCAGCATGTGCATACGATGAGTGTAGCGGAGATGCGAATGCTTAGATGGATGTGCGGCCACACAAGGTTAGATAGAATTAAAAATGAGGATATTCATAAAAATGTGGGGGTGGCACCAATTGAGGAGAAGATGAGAGAGCACCGCTTAAGATGGTTTGGACATATCCAACGTAGGCCTTTGGATGCTCCAGTGAGAAGAGGCGACTCGTGCCAAGTTGATGGAGTAAAAAGAGGTATGGGCAGACCGAAAACAACTTGGGTAGAAAAGTGAGGAAAGACTTGATAGCTAGGAACATAACAGAGAACATGACCTTGGATAGGATAGAATGGAAGAAAATGATCCACGTAGAAGAACCCAACTAGAGCCAGGATTAGAGCCGGGTAGATTCCTTTCACCTTCTTCATGAATTTTTCTAAAGGATTCATTTAGCCAACCCCAACTAGTTTGGGACAAAGGCTTCGTTGAGTTGAGTTGGTAAGCTGGGATTGAACCTGAGACCTCAAGGTTGAGAAACAAAGCCTCAACCGTTGAGCTACAGGCCCAACCCCTAGTATCAAATCATTGCCTTCTTTCTAGTCTTTGCAAATTAGTATGTTCTTGATGAATTAAAATAAGGGATAATTACATTTACACCCCCTCTAGTTTCTGACACATCCACTTCCACCCCTATAGTTTAAAACGTGACAAATACACCCCTGTAGTTTCAATTTGTTTAAGGTTTACCCCCTCAGCTGAACGTTCGTTCATAGATTGAAGGGTTAGGATGATCCGATGGAGCTGATTTTTTGGGCACACCCTATCTATGTCAGGACCCATCAAATGAACGCTTTGGATCATCCAAATAATGTGGGCCCATACCCAAATCCAAAGCGTTTGGTAGTGTTTGGATTCGGGTATGGGCCCACATTATTTGGATGATCCAAAGCGTTCATTTGATGGGTCTTGACATAGATAGGGTGTGCCCAAAAAATCAGCTCCATCGGATCATCCTAACCCTTCAATCTATGGACGAACCTTCAACTGAGGGGGCAAACCTTAAACAAATTGAAACTACAGGGGTGTATTTGTCACGTTTTAAACTATAGGGGTGGAAGTGGATATGTCAGAAACTAGAGGGGGTGTAAATGTAATTATCCCTTAAAATAAAAAAAACTAATAGTTGATACACTGCATAGAGTGTTTTTATCCACTTCTTTATAATTTTTTTTTCAAAATAATTGTCATATGGAGTCTCATGTTTGAACTCATACTAGTTGTACTAAGAAAGAAATGAAAATTCAGATATTCTCTGCTGAAATATCTAACATCAGTAGTCTCAATTGTCTTCTCATTCTATAAATAAATATCCCATACTACTGATTTACTATTAATATGTGAAACAGGCCCAAATCATTATTTGTGCTCCAACGTGTTTTTTCTATTCTTATTTTCATTCTTTTCAACTTTTATTTGCAGAGATCATCTTGCTATATATGCGAGAGATTACCAAGCACAATTCATGCTAGGTTACTGTTCAACTTACATATTCATGCAGACATTTATGATTCCTGGCACCATATTTATGTCACTGCTTGCCGGAGCTCTATTTGGTGTTATCAGAGGCCTTTTTTTGGTTGTTTTCACTGCCACTGCTGGGGCATCATCTTGCTATTTCCTGTCTAAATTAATTGGCAGGCCTTTAGTTTGCTGGTTGTGGCCTGAAAGGTTGAGGTTTTTCCAGGCAGAGGTACACTTGGGGGTTTCTTTGACATTAATATCTATGATTTTTTCCCCTTATGTTTGATACTTCTGCTGACTTAAGTTTCTGGCAACAAAACAGATCGCAAAGCGCAAGGAAAAGCTTCTGAATTACATGCTTTTTTTGAGGATAACTCCCACTCTGCCAAACACATTTATTAATATGGCATCTCCAATAGTTGATATACCTTTTCATGTTTTCTTCCTTGCAACATTGGTGGGCATCATTCCAGCAACTTACATCACTGTTAGAGTAAGTTCCTCCAATTTGGTTTCTTTCTAAAAGCCATGCATTCTTATAGTAGTTTTTTGTTGGTTTTGGTGGATCCTAGTGAAATTATGTTCTGATTTCATACTGCAAGGCATGCTCCATGTCCTGTCAGCCACTCGGTCATACCTAATGGTATCAGATCCATATATTTAGTTTTCCTTCCTTTTTGTCCCGCACCCATGGTACCTAACAAGATCTTTGAAAAATAAATAAACAATCTTACTGCCTTACCAGCATCATGAATAGACTTGCATGGAATAAAGTGTCGTCTTTGAAACCAATCAACAGCAAAGAAAGATGCTTTCGTCGCTCTTTGAAGTCAGAGAAAAACCAAGTACAATGTCCAGAGAAACCTCAACCCAAGGGTAAGATGGAATAGGTAGTGTACAAACTGACATTAGTGGAAAAGTACCTTTGGAAGTTTGACGAGTTAGACACTTCTTCACATAAAGGGAAATGTCACATACTAGAGCAATGGTCTTGTCCTTTCCAAAGTGCTTCTCACTATGTGCTTTGATGATGAATTGTTGAAATGACGAATTAGAAATACACAATAAATTCCCTTTGAATAAATACACAACCGCCACTATCTTCAACTTCAGCCATTATTATATCAAAATATTCATCGTCCACAATCTGATTTATAAGTGACACAAACCCAAAGACATCAACAGTCATGGAGTTCTCGAGAACTCTCCTACTCAATGCATCATCTACCTTGTTTTGAGAATTGAGTATGTGCTTAAGAGAAGGTTAATTCTTGCAAATAATTTGCTCATTTAGTATGCTTCAGATTTAACTTTTGTCACCCATTCAAATACTTTAAAGCTTCGTGATCTAAATAGAGAGTGAACTCCCTATGTATCAAGTAGCACCTCCAAAATTTAAGGCTCTAACTTTGGCATATAGCTCCAAATCATAAGTGAAATAGTGTTTTTTTAATGGTAAATAAGAATTCATTAAAAAGGAGACCGAGGAGGTCCCAAAAAGTACAAGATTAATGAGGTAACAATGCTCAATGAAAAAATAGAAATCAAAACACTGACTGAGGAAGAAAATCAAATAGCTCAATTCTCTCCCTGAAGACTCCCTGTCTAGCAAGCTTATCAGCCTCTCCATTTGCTGACCGCCTAATGTGGTTGAAGTGAAATAGTTAAATGTAGCATCACTTAATTTCTCACTAAAATAATTCACGGGCCTCATATTTTGTCTTAGGATTGCCCAAATACCAATGCAGGACGCATCACAATCAAGCTCTATCAACTTGCCATAATCGGGTAAGGCTAAACAAAGTGTGCTACTGAGACACTCCTTGATCTTCTCTAAAGCCTTTTGGGCTTGAGGAGTCCACTCAAAAGCTCCCAATTTCAACAAATCAGCAGCAGTAAGATCCACAAAAGTATTGAACTTCCTGATAAGTCTTCTATAAAAGCTAGCAAGTCCATGAAAAGAACATATCTCATGAGTAGTAATGAGTGCTGACCACTTTTCGATCATTTGCACTTTTGCTTCATCCGGTTTGATTCCTTCGCGGCTATACTTCATAGCCCAAAAGATTACCTTAGAAGTTAGAAGATGCACTTCTTAAGGTTGGCGAAGGCCCTTTTCTTTTCTCAAGGCCTCTAATACTTCACGTAGATGTTGGAGATGTGTGTCCATATCCAAACTATAAATGAGTACGTAGTCAAAGTACACTACTATAAATTTGCTTATGAAGAGCCTTAGCATTTCATTCATCACCCTCATAAATGTATTAGGTGCATTGGACGGTCCAAAAGGCATGGTCATCAAACTCATACAACCCTTCTTCCGTTTTGAAATTCGTCTTCCATTCCTGGGACATGGGATTTCTCCCTCTTGGTCGATTAGAGGTATGGTCCTCTAGAACCTTCTTTGGCTTCCTTATGTTGGTCTATGTGCAAGGAACAAATAGGCGCACTCTCATAGGTTTTGTTATCTCCAGGGTTTTAAATTTCAGTTTCAGTCTTGGTTTAAATTGCCAGGAAAATGGAAACATTTCGGCTTCGGTTGGAAATTTCAGTGAAAATCCTATAAAATCATGGAAACGTATGAAAACATATGGAAATGATAGAATTTTAAGATGAAGCCGCAGGAAATGCTAGAATAAGCACGGGATGGAGTCTCTAGGCAGTCCCTATTTGTTATTAATATAAAACCCCTTGAGGTTGAGGATTTAGTTGCGGTTGTAAGCCTTTTGACTCCTGACCATCTCGGTCATGAGCTCCTCTTGCTATTGTTTTAGCAGTTTCTTAATAAAATATTCATCATTTACTACAAATAAGTAATTTAGCTATAATTTTGATAAATTTGCCCGTTGAAATTATTCAAGGGCCATTGTGTTTGCCTATTGGGCGTGTGAGAGTTGCCATAATGCCTTACTATCTAAAATGTGCTTTTAAAAAAAATTAAATTTCCCAATATAAATCAAAACTCGATATTCATGCAAAAATTGAAACAAAGCTTAAAAGGCAACCAACCAAAATAATTGTGTTTTAGCAAGAAAAAACTTGTAACCTAGTGAGTATCACAATACTGACTCTTAGAAACACAAAACAAACAATAAGTATCCTTATGTCTTTTACGTTCTACATGTTTAATCATAGCAATGCTTCTTCTTTTTTTGTTTAACTCATCGACCATGGTCTTAAGGCTTTTATTGAAGCTTTAGGCATCATGACAACACCCAAATTCTTGATTTATGGACTCTTGATTTGACACTTAAAATTGTCCAATTAGATTGATTTGTGGGTCACCTGATTTTTAATAGGAGCAAGAGACTTGGTGGGAATGACCAGAACAAAATATTATTTGATCGTCGGAATGCCATGTTAGGTGCCCTACCAGAATTGGAATGGCCCAATTACCCAAACAGTTGCTTGGGCCTGGTCACTTCGAGACCCCCCCTTGGTAAGGAGGCCCCTCTTCTCCGAAGTGATGGGGCTATTTTGCCTAGTTCCTTAAAGACAGTTGCCTCACGCCCTTAAGTCTGTCCAAAGTGCTCCCCACCATGTGATGGCTTAGATTCCCGCTCTGGCAACCTTGAGCAGGATTCTTCCCTGGGAGCCTTCGATTCCCGTTTCGATTCCCGCTCTGGCAACCTTGGGTTGGACCCTATATATATTTTAGGAGCTTTACCCCATCATTACACTGAACTTGGGTCCATTGGATTGTTCCATTTGTATGTGTCTCTGTGTCTGTGCTTGTATCATGGAGATCATCCTTCACGAAAATCAGAAAGGGGCTAATTATGATAGTGTGGCTCATTAGGTATGCTTAGGCTTTTCTTTTGTTCACACTTTTGTTCTCTAGTTGTGTTTTCTATCATAGATCTCCTTTCCTCTTTAAGTCATTATTTTCCTTCATCTACTTGTATTTTTTCATAGATTCATTCTCTTAATCTCAATTTCATCTAGGGAAGTTCTTATCTCCAACCCCACAAATACTTCAAATCCTGAATTTTCTATTTCTTTGTTAATTCCTATGCCATCTGTGGGTACTGTTCTGGACATTTTGATCATATCTAGACTTTTAGATCTGTTAAACACTTCCTAGGTGCTTTCAAAAGTCTTGAAGTAGTCTCAACTCTCAAATTCACAATTAATCCCATCAGTCCATATTCAAGTATACTTTAAACCCAAGCAAAACTGAACCTAGTTATTACCCAAATCAGTACCAATGACCTGTTTTCCCTAGGTTCAGATTTTACATATGCTCAAGTGCTTAAGTTTTTTTCTTGTGATCCTGCATTGATGTCTGTCTGTGTATTGGGAATGATATCTGAACTCCCTTGCTTTGATAATTGCACTCCTTTAATAAGCACAGACTTCTAGTAAGTTGTTGATAGTTTTTTGTTAGATGTAACAGCGTTTAATAGAAGTGTAACATAGGAAAGTAGAGTTGCTAACTTTCACCCACTGTATGATAGGAGCTTTTCTCCATCATTTTTTTTATGGTAAAGAATTGGATTAAAAAATGAAATAAGAACCGGGGATCAGCTTGGTGACCTAGATCATCAATGTACAACCGAAATAAGGAATAAAAACAGAAGTACAAGATAAAGCTCATCAAGCAGGGATAAAATCAAGCACTTCCAATGCCGCCCTGGAGGCTCCCTCCCTCGTTAGCCTATCCCCCTCATTATCCGCCAATCTTCTTACATGGTGGAAGGAGATTGATGAACCCTCCGCTTTGTCAAATCTCTCACCAAATTACATGCAAATTGTCCATCATTACACCCAAATTGTCCTGGTCAGATTGATTGCTTTGTACATTTAATTCGTTCTGTTTTTTTTTCTCCTTTTTTGGGAGTTTTCTGTTGGTATGCTTCCTATTCAACTTGGAATGCTTTCTTGTAGTACCGAGCATTCTTGTAGTACCAATGCCTCCTGATATGATCGGTGACGATGATGATTGATTGATCTGTAAATTAGCTTCAGCTCTTTGTGGGGGGTCAAGCTAAACGTGAACGTAGGATTTGGCATGTCTGCATTTTATTTTTATTTTCTCTCTTTTATAGATTTCCTATTGATATGTTTCCTAAGTTGCAGCCTGGAATGGTTTGCTTATGCTCTGCATTTTTATGCAAATGTATCCTTGTGACATGAATTGAGGATTGTTTATTTACATATGAGCTAGTTTTGATCTAATTGAATTTGTTGATTCTTGATGGGTTGAGCTAAATTTCAGAAATAATAAATTTGGAAATTGATAGAGGAAAGTAATTAAACCTATGAAGGTACCATAGACATCATAATGTGATTTTATTCTCAGTTAATTTGCTAATACATAAGGGTGTGTTCTCTTGGATTTTCAGGCTGGCCTTGCTCTGGGTGATCTGAAGTCAGTCAAGGATCTCTACGATTTTAAGACACTTGCAGTTCTGTTTCTTATTGGCTCCATCTCCATTTTTCCAACCATCCTCAAGAGGAAGCGCACATACGAGTGAAAAGTTTAGGTGGTCAATCCCCTGAAACTCAGCTGGAAAAACCAGTCATGAAAAATAGATTTACATCTCTAGTCCATACTGTGTGGCTAGAGGAGACACTGAAATGCAAAAACCCTTTAGAAAGGTGCCTCTTATGGTATACATGATTGTTTGCCTTGTTTATATGGAAGGACTCATCAGTTTCTCCTGATCTGTTGAATCAAGTCCTTCCAATGATGGGAATGGAGGTGGGCTGTCATTTTTCTTACTGGAAAGTTACTAAAATTCTCTTCCTTCTTTTGTTTAAAGTGAAATACATTTCATTTTGTTACATCTCATCCTACCTTTCTGTTATTTTCTCTCTTGATCCGACCATCTCGGTTGTGGTTGTATGTTTCTTTTTTTCTTGATCATTCAAAATAAATAAAAAAAGGATCTGCTAGGGAGCATTGCGGAAGGCATTCCGTGGGCCGGCTGTTTGCATGAGAGCACAGCCACCTCAGATGAATTAAAAGAATAAGACAAAATCTGTTGAAAAATGAGCCTATGTGGCTGCTCCGTCGTGCAACAGCCGGCCACAAAATGCCTTGTGTGTTGGTCCCGAGCAAATCCCTCAAAAAAAAAGAAAAAGAAAAAGAAAAAGAGAGGCTCTAGGAAATCTTTTGACTGGTTCGATAACCAGCAGGTGAAGCAGACTTCAGAATAATCAGCTGCTGAATTTATTTGCTTCCCTGTGCACAGGGCTAACCTCTACTTCATTCAAAAGCTTAAAGATGTTAAAAAAAAAAAAACAGACAAAAAACTTGAAAAATGAACAAATTTTACGTCGAAAGACATGGAGCCTAAAACAAGGGGATTATCTTATGGATAGACTTTGCAAAAAGTGACCAGAACCAACAGGTCCACCCGGCCTGCTCGTAATCTACGGGCGTTGAAATTTAATCCGGCCCGAATGGGTCCCATCAAAACTGAGGCTGGTCAGGTGGACCCATGGGTGCCCATAAAAACCCAAATATGTTGTGCCCAAAAAATCATTTCCTCGGATCTACAGAGGTTCCATAAATAATAATATGTAATTGCTCCATATTTCAGAGGGCTAGGATCATCCTATGGAAATGTTTTTTTTTTTTTTTTTTTGGCACAACCTATTTATGTTATGGCCAATCACATGTATAGTTTGGATCATCCTATTATAGTGTAGGAATAAAAACAGCAAAAAAAAAATGAAAAAGAAAAAGTGGATGATCTGCGGGTCCACCTGGTCCATACGGGTGGGGTCCGGGTTCACCAAATAGTGACCTGTAAGATTCCGGGTCATTTGCGTGCCACCGGAGCCGTAAGGGTCGGGTGAAACCCAGCCTGGCCAGTGGCTCACCTGTTTGCCAGGTCTACTTAATACATATACGTATGTAGCTGAGGGCCAACAAAAGAACGGTTTGGATCATCATGTGAAGTGGGCCCACTGTATTTTTTGAAAAATACATAAAATCTCCTTTTATTATTTTTCTTTTTTTGACCGTTACACTCCAACTCCACTTCACGTCTCTTCACTTTCCTCGACGGAGGATGACAAGCAATCGCAACAGAGTGGCGAACCGCCTACATATCTACCTGGCGCAGTCTCATTCGAGGCCAAAAACCAACGGTTCAGATAACTACACGTGCACAAACTGAGAAAGACAAAATCTTTAGCTTTCATCGAACGATTCGTCGGGAGACACAAGGTATGAACATAAATTTTCCCTAACAACAAAGGAAAGAAGAGTAGAAAAAGGAGAGGAGGAGACGATGAAGAAAAAAGCGTTGGTTTTGTTATTGTTGGTGGTGGTGTCAGTATCAAAATCGAACATGGCGGACGGCGAAGATGGAAACAGTAAAATGGATAGCGCTGTTCACATAGTTTACACGGAGAGACCCGAGGGAGAAGAACCCGAAGCTTACCACATTCGAACCCTAGCTTCTGTCCTCGGAAGGTACGTTTTTCACTCTTCTTCCCATTTCTAGGGTTTCTTCGTTCTGATCATTTTTTTTTTGTCTTTTTCTACACTGCTTGTAGCGAGGAAGCTGCGAGGGATGCTTTGATTTACAGTTACAAGAGTGCAGCGAGTGGGTTCTCGGCCAAGCTTACTCCTCAACAGGTTTCAGAAATTTTGAGTAGGGTTCTTCTCTCCTCCTTCTTTTCGCACGTTAGGCTTTTGTTATTGAATTGTTCGTGTAGTGTTTTTAGAATTTTGGTTTATATTAAAGAAGTAGCCTTGATTTGACTTTCGGGAAATGGTTATGTTATTTATCAAGAATTGTTTGGATCTTTAGGTGCTTGTTAGGGTTTTGTTCTTGGATTGAATTGTTTGGACGAATTTCTTTCTTTTTCTTGAATGGTGATTTGTTTTAATGGATTGAAGGAGAATCTGAGTTTGGAATTTCTTTTACTTCTAGTGCAGAATTTTTTTATTTATTTTTCATCATTCTGACTATATTGAGTTGTTTCCCTGAATCTAGCTTTAAGGCAGATTTCTTAATTCCCTTAACCCCCTTTTTTCAGGTACGAATTCAGTCTTTTTTTAGTTGCCCTGTCCATCTCCATATCTTATGTGTCCTCATATTCTGTCCAAGCCTTTCATCTGATGTACCTATAATCTCCACAGATGAATTTCTAGACTTTAAGCATATATTCACAGCTACCAGTTCAGTCATTTTATGCCCTCGCTTTCCAGCCGATTTCTAGGGGTTGTAGTTTCACTTTCTCCTTAGAGCCTCTTTTTCCATAGTCTGCTGTTCCACAAGTGTGCTACAAATGCCTCTTTCGCATCTTCATAAAAAAACAAACCTTTTCTTGTTTTCCTCCATTCGATTTTTCCATTTCATCAGGGCACCCACTCGTCATATTCTCCTGATGTTGGTTTTGTTTTGCACATGATTCCTTTTTACTTTGGCATAAGGGATTTGCTCATGGAGCCGCTTAGTTTCTCTAATAGTGGATTCCCATAGTAATAAAGAATTGCGCGTTAAGGGCGGAGTTATTGCGCGAAATTTCATCTGAGAATACCTTCTAATCAAGCACCTTAAGGTCTTCAAGACCCGTGGGATTTTTGTTTGATTTCAATCATTCAGTTATAGGTTCCATGTCGTCCATCGAAATTCTGGGACCAGATAACCCGACTTAAGAAAATGCCCCTGCTCCAGGGTTTGAAAAGTATGTTGTGATAGTACTGGCGATAGGGCTGGAATGTCGCTGACGCAACTCCTGCCAGGCATGTCAGTATATCCCTGCAACTGCTATGCCTTTTCTAGCTTCTCGCCCATAGGTATCAACAGATGAACAGTTGGCTTCGATGGGCCCACTCCTGCGCTGTCTTAACAATCCCATTTGACCTAGTTTGGGTTCCACCTCTTCAACTAGAATACCTTTTACTTTTTTTAGAGGTTTCTTCTACCATCCTCAAGCTAATCTCATCCATTGGATTATCATCCCTCATTCCTTTCGAGATCGACAGTGTGATTGAGATCCCCACCAAACCGACGGACCTCGGATTTGCTTCCTTGCCTATGCCGTTTCTGGTCTTCTTCTTGTCGACTTTGGCAGAAGGGATTTGCTTGTGGAGACGTTTAATCTCTCTAACAACAGCGGATCACCATAAGTAATCAAGAATTACGCCATAAAGGGTGGAAACGTGGAGTTATCATGAGAAGTCTTGTCCATGGAAATCTTCAAAGCAAGCACTTTAGGGTCTCCAAGAGGCCAAGACCCGTGAGATTTTTGTTGGATGTCAATTGTTCGGCTACTCAAGGTGTCAAACGTACAGCACGACCCACAAAACAGTGACCCACGTGGTCCACAGGCCAGGCACAACACGGTACGATTGTCTCACGGGCCAGGCTGGCACAACCCATGAATTCTGGGATGTAGGCACGGCACGACCAACTTGAGTTGGGCCTGGCCTGGCCTGGCCCTTCTTTTTTAAATAATTTTTTTGTTAAATAATTAAATTGAGTAAAATTTAACCATATAGATTAGAAAATTGATGTAGAGCGCAACGACGGAAGTTGGTTAGATCTGTAATTTTTTTTTAGAAGATAAGGTTCTTGATCTTACTTCGAGCGTGGGGACGCATGAGATCGGTTCAAGCGCGGAATCATCGGCAATGATCCTTGCATGCGACAACGGATGAAATGATGGGAGAAGTTGGGGAAAAAAAACTACGATCAATAACTTGCAAGTCCAATTTCTCTAGAAAAACAAAGAAGGTACAAGAGAAAATTTCTCTCCAAATTTCAAATCATTAAGAGGTATCTTAAATGAGAGACTATGGGGCTTTATATAATAGCCCATTACAGTATGAAATGACTTAACTACCCCTAGTAAGCAAATGACCACTAAAGACACATGGAAATAAGAAAAATACATACATGAAAACACATGACTAATACTAGTGAAACCAAAATAAACCTACACTAAGGAGACATAGAGGCTAACGTAAAATGCACAGGGGATGCTCCTGCATCAATATGATGCTGTGCCCATCGTGGGATGCCGGACCGGCGTGCCTAAAACTCCAGCATAGCATGCTCCGTTTCATTGGGCCGTGCCTGGCGTAGGCACGACCCACCACTGTAGCAAATATTGCCATGCTGGCCGGACACGCCGTAGGCTATTGCTGGCATAGCCTGTTTGACACCGTGATCGGATTCAGGTTCCACATCGCCACCGAAATTCTGAGACAGGGCAACCCAACTAAAGAAAATGCTCTTGCTCTAGGGTTTGAAAAGTATATTGTGACATGACCGGTGATAGGGCAGGAATGCTGCTGATGCAGCCCCTGCCAGGCATGCCAGTCAACCTTGCAGCGCATTTTCCAGCTTTTCATCCATAGGTTTCAACGGATGGACAGCTGGCTTTGATGGGCCCACTCTCGCCGTCTTAACAATCACGTCCGTCCTAGTATTGGGGTCCACCTCCTCAACTAGAATACCTTCCATTTTTTAGCGGTTTCTTCTACCTTCCTCGAGTTAATCCCATCCATTGGAATATCATCGCTCATTGCCTTCAAGATCAACTGTTTGATCGAGATCCTCTCCAACCAGACAGACCCCAGCCTTCCTTGCTTGGAGCACGATGCCACAACAAATATGAACTCTTCTTCTATCTTCTACTTCCTTCTGTGAAAGGGGGCATACTCTATCCCTTCTTACTTCTGAGGGATTTGACAATCATTGTTTAACTCCACGTTGATTCCGATGGAATACCAGCGGTCAAGAACTTCCAATCAAACCGAAGATCTTAGGAAAGCCCCATCAGTTCTCAAGACTAAGGCCCATACATATTCCAGCTTGCTTCCCTTCATTATTCCATATCAGTGGCTAGAACTGTTCCGTGCAGACTTCCAAAGCTTCTACCATGGATTTCTCCACGTTGATTCCGATGGAATACCATGGATCTTCGGTTTAACTCCACGTTGATTCCGATGGAATACCAGCGGTCAAGAACTTCCAATCAAACCGAAGATCTTAGGAAAGCCCCATCAGTTCTCAAGACTAAGGCCCATACATATTCCAGCTTGCTTCCCTTCATTACTCCATATCAGTGGCTAGAACTGTTCCGTGCAGACTTCCAAAGCTTCTACCATGGATTTCTCATAGGCATGAGGGGGGATTCCGTAGAACTCCACCCAAACGGACTTTGCTCTAGTCCGATAAGCTTTGTCCCACAGCTCTAATCGCATGTCTCGTTCCTTGCTTGTCTGCCAGCCTCTTCTGAGAATGCCCGTGGTTGGCACCTCATATTTAAAACTGAACAACACCTTTACCTCCCATTTATCTCGGATTGGGGAGGTTTGGTATGTCTCAAAACCACCTCGTCCAGTCATGGAAGTCTTCAGGCTCCCTCCCTCCTTTTTCACATGTCCTATTAAGCACAATTTTAACATAGATACTCTCTCTTCCACTTCTTTTCCCTCCACTACCAAAGCATGGTAATGACCCCCCTCTGCGACTGAGATTCTGCTTTCGGCCACTCCATTAGAATGCCAAATTTCCTGTCCTGCCTCCATTTCCTCGTCCTATCACGGGTTCCAGGCCTGGAGCTGCACCATCTGCACTCCGCTCTTTTTTTAAAAGTTGTAATATCCGCATACCTTGCACGGCCAGTTGCCTTGAAGGACACATTCTCTTCCCAACTCTGTTTTCTCCCATCTTCATGTTTCCTGATCCGCTCCTTCAGTGCTTTCAATCTTCTCTACCGCTTAGTGAAAAAAGAAATACAAACTGGTGAAGTAACCCCATCTCCAATGGTCCAAAGATAGAAATCATTATACCATTCAAAAAAAGAAGAAGATAGAAATCATTATTCAAGATTTTCCCTGGGAGGTAACCATGAAAACGGAGTTGTGATAGAGCAATTCAAGTGTTGTGCTGCTAGGCAAAGCAGTGGAGTGAAGCACCCTAGATGGTTATAGTTCAGTAGTCGTAACTCGTAAGCATCACTAGCTTACCTTCCGACCCCAGTAGCATGGGGCACGTGGCTTCCGGTCTGTATCAGCATGGTCTTTTTTGTGGCTTTTGTCGTTGGTGGAACTATGTGGTATGATCAGTAACCAAGGTTTTAATTTTCGGTTTGGGTAATTTCGGTCCTCACCAAAACCAAAATTTTAGCCGAAATCCCGAAATTCGGTAGACGCACTCAAAATGTTGTTTTCTTGGGCTGAAATTTCGGAATTTCGGAAATTTTGTAAAGGGATAAAAAATTAATATTTTATCAAGAATTTCACCAAAAATTTCTGAAATTTAGACCTAAAATTTCCGCAATTTCAGTTTCGGAACGTTTCGATTTCGGTCCTCACCGAAATCCGAAATTGGGCCGAAATTTAAAACCTTGTCAGCAACTACTCCCATCGAATTATCTGGTCCCACTTGTTATTAGTGCGATCAGAGATATACTTCCAGGAAGAAAAATATCAAAGAGTTGGCGCGAAGATTTCATGAGGCTACTTGGTAAGTGGTTAGATTGTTTGGGGTCTTTTGTCATTGTTGTGGGACCTCTGCTTCCATTGCATCAATGTGGATTACCTCGAGGCCCTGACCTCTTCTTTAATTTATATTATATTTATGCATTTAATATTTTCTTTGAAAATTTAATATTTCAATTTTATTTTCACATAATTATGTGTTTGTAGACTCGAGTGTTCAAACAAAGCTTGTCCCGTGAAGAAATTAATGAGTTATAATAGAATTTGAATATGTCTGTTTTCCACACCGGCTCGTGCGGAAGCTTACATCTAAGCGGAACACTTCCCGCAGCTTCGGCAGAGATCGCTTAGCAACATTCATTTTCAGAGCAAGGGTCCTCACTGAATCCTATCAATCTGCGTTGGCAGCACTTTTCGTCGAGCTTCACTACCTACGGAGCTTCATTAATGGCAATGTGACTCAATGAGTTCTAGGAAAATATCATGCGGGCCTCCTATATGCCTCCCACGGCTACATTATCTTCTTTCCATGATAGTCAATGACATACCCCGACTGGATAGAACATTAATTTTTGTACATACCAGAAATCAAGAAGGCCAAAAGCTTATTGTGGCATCCAAATCACCTCAATACTAACCATGTCCTAATAACAGCTTCTTCTTCTTTTTTAATGTTAGTTAATGATTTTATTAATGCTGAAATCCTATTACAACCACGGTGACTAGGCATCCCACAGATGCCAACAATCTTACATAGTCCATTCCTGGACGTCATAGGCTCCTTTCTGTTAGCCAGTACCCCTACCCGATTCCTGTTTGCCCATATTACCCCTGTTCAGTTATATTTGAGCATTCAAGTTAGAAAACAGACAATAGCTGAACAGTATATTTTCCACATTTCATCACCTGGAAGTGAAGCCTCAGGAAAGATAACAGCCGAACTTGCACCCGTTGCACAGCTGGCCAATGCATGACAGATAGGAAAAGACACCACCGCTGGTACTTAGAACTCCGGGAGACGACTTTGCATCCAGATCAGCCCGAGATGACCAGATCCTCTCCCTCCCTATCCACTCCTTTTGTGAGTTTGTTGGCTTCCTCATCCACCAATCTCAGCTTATGGCTGCCAACCGATCTCAGCTTATGCTGCTGTGAAGGATTAATGGCCAAAACTGTGTCTCTAATTTTTGCTATTATGCCTGCTAGTTTAGATGTCCTATTAACAGGTTAGATGTACAAACTAGTTCTAAATCCCATATTTCATGCATTAGTTATCATGTATAGAACAAGTACCGTGGCATAACTATTGATGCATAAATAAATGCTAAGAGAATAATATCATTGATTTCCTACACTATTGATACCATTTTGGGGGTCTCAAATTTACATTTAATTTTGACTCCAAAATCAGTTTTGGACTCGCATTTAGTTCCCAAAATCCAAAACACAGGGCCTTGGGAAATAAAGAGAGTTAATGTCGAAAAACTTCACAAAATCACACATTCGAGTAATCATTCTCACTTCACATTACGTACCGTGAGCTGTTGTTGAGATTGCAAAGGGTGGCAATTCTGAGAGTTTGATATCAAAGGTTCAGTTCTCCATTATTGACTTCCAAATCTTATTTTGGCAGAGCAACCGGGTGTTCTTCAAGTGGTGCCAGACAGGACCTTGCAGCTGCATTCAGGCCGCAGCATTCTCCATTAGCTTTTGGCAACAGGAAATGTACGTTTCTCTCCTCTGTAGAGAAATCGACCACTCTGCGTTTCTTCCTTGCATATAGATAATCTACACCAGTAAAAATGTAGCGCTTTGGGCCTAAGCGCACTGCACGTATTAGTGTGCAGGTATGATTTTTCTTATTTTGCTGTTACAGCTATAAGTTCATATGGGTGTTTGAAGCTGCAGACGTGCTTGCTCTTACTATTCGAGATAAATATATCAGTATTCAGTGTTGGGTGCTTTTTCTTGTTTGTTTGTTTTTAGGGCAGGCTACAGTGGAAAAAAATTCTTGATTTTTTTTAACTGAAAAAATTAGACTTGTCGAGGTTTGGTAACCCATTCTTTTAGGTAGAGGTATTTTCTGGGGTAAAATTTCCTTGCTTGAAGATTCACATGCTCTGAACCAATAGATACTTTACCTTAGAAACCAGGGAAGAAAACTGCGCATTCCAATTGCCATCCTGGAGCAAAGGAATATGCTTTTTTACGTGGTATTTCCCTGACAATGATCTCTCTTATGGCTTCTTCGATGTGCCTTTAATTTTTCCTCGTGGATTTGTCTCTTCTGGGTTCAAGATAGATTCAATTTGGTACAATTAAAAGACAATCTATGTCATTGCCATCAAAAGCATGATGAATAACATCTTATTTTCTTCTTCTTCCTCTTCTCCATCAACTACAAAGATCCATAGGAACTGATGCACCATAATATTAATATATTATACACCCCTGGATACAGAATCAGTACTTACCGGAGTTCATTGCCATGATTATGAAGAAAGAATATTGAAGAAGACGATCTTGAGAAGAACTCAAAAGGTGGTAGCCTAATCAGACAAATCTTCTGACAAGTACAAGTGAAGAAGATGATGATGGTTTGAGGCTTTGGGCCTTCAGATTCTTCTTCTAAAACCATATGATGGGAATACATGGACCTTCAGATTCTTCTCCTAATGCCATATTATGTGAATAGTTGAACCTTCAGATTCTTCAACCAGTCACATGGGATTTGCGTAGGGGTTTTTGGCTTCTGGTAATTATGTACATATTGGGATTGCTTTATGGGACATCTTGTCCCTATTGCCTGTAATATTGGTTTTGGTGGAATAAAATTTGTTACCTTTTAAAAAAAAAAAACCAAGTCACATGCGCACAATATGTTATTGAAAGGACTCAGGCGGAAATCCTTTCATTATCAACTTAGCTAACGGGAGTGTAGTCCTAATGTGCTCAATAGATGGTTTGTTCCTGGACCTTATTTCTCACAAGATATTTGATTGATCCTGGAAAAAAAAAAAACCTATAACAGTATAGACCTTCTCAGTCTTTTAAAATCTTGGAATGAAATTTTTTACCATTGAAAAAAAAAAACTAAAAAGAGAATTATCATAATAAATTCCCCTCTGCCTCCACCCGGTGTCAACTTTTGTAAGTACCATAATGAAATTCTACAACCATATTACCATAACAAGTCTCATAATTTAGAACTTTGCCTCCATAGTAGAAGAATCAATGGATGATTCATAATCTTCCATATCACTTGGCCATCTACAACCATAAAATCTTACGCTGATGTGGATCTCTTCGTATTAGGCCAGCCAGAGTGGTCAAAATCAAAATAACCATCTCAACCTTATCTGGTTAGTATGTGAACCATAATCTAGCCTTATGATTGCTTTTCAATGATCCTGGTACTTACGAGCATGCCAACCATATATGCTATTATGAATTTTGCAGGGAGATGATAGTCGCACCCCTGGAGGATGATTCGCATCGCTGTAATGTCGTCAAACAGCGTTAAAATCCAGGGAAATGATATCCCCCCCCCCCCGCATAACGGTTTCTGTGAGAATGGTTCACTGCTTGGATAAATTCACCCACTTGAACGTTTTTCTCTGTCTTTCAAACTTAACGGATGACGTTTGGGGTGGGGGCTTTTATCCGTCAGAGGGGGGAATATCATTTCCCAAAAGTCCAGCCACATACCCGTAGCCTTTTTGACGTCAGATCTGGGTAGAGGGGTGTGAACCATTCTCCATGGGATGCGAATATATCATATCCCATTCTATATTTTCCAATGCTATTATAAATGTGATTGGGTGATGTGGACCCGATGGGTAGGGGTGCAAACTCGGTTCGGTTTCAACCCGAAAAAAAAGTCGGGTCCGGGTCGGGCTCGGGTTGAGTTTTCCCAACCTGGGTCAGGTTGATTAGGGTTGAGGGTTTGGGCAACCTGACCAGAGTGAAACCCAACATCTTTTATGAAATTTGTTTTTTGTAAGTTTAAAAACTCGAGTCGGGTTCGGGTTGGAAAAAAGGGTTCCTCGGGTCGGGTTTGGGTTCGAAAAAAGGCTTCTTCGAGTCGGGTTGAGGCCCCTCAACCCGACTCGAGTTTCACCCCTACCAATGGGCACCCTTATGAATTGGTTTTGCAAGGGAGTCCTTTAGAACTCCCCTAGTTATACATGCACATGAATTATTGCCAATGACATCAATCTTAGCAACAATAGTCTCTTAGGCACCTTCTAAATTGGAGGACAATCGGCATCATCCAAGTATTCACCCTCACCATTTCTCATATTTCCGCATAATTCAATCGAAATAATACTTAAATTGAATTTAATTACATTACATTTGAATTTTGCCAAAAAAGTAAACATCAAGTGGAGAATTTAAGCGTGTGAAGATCCATTAAAGACATACGAAGTGCCTTAGATCATGTGAAAACTCCACAAAGTCATTTCACCCTCCATAGTAGTCTCCTAAAATTGAATAATACTCACCCTCAATTTAATTATATCATTTAAAGGGCCTAAAGAATGAGCGATTGAAGAGGGTGTTAACCATAGAATAAGGGCAGGTTGGTTGAAGTAGAAGCTTGCCTCAGGAGTTCTGTGCCACCGTAAAATCCCTACCAAGTTGAAGGGAAAGTTTTGTAAGACAGCTGTGAGGCCAGCCATACTGTATGGCTCAGAATGTTGGGCCACCAAGAAGCAGCATGTGCATAAGATGAGTGTAGCAAGGATGCGAATGCTTAGATAGATCTGCGGCCACCCAAGGTTAGATAGAATTAAAAATGAAGACATCGTAAAAAGGTGGGGGTGGCACCAATTGAGGAGAAGATAAGAGAGCACCGTTTAAGATGATTTGGACATACCCAACGTAGGCCTTTCGATGCTCCGGTTAGAAGAGGCGACTCGTGCCAAATTGATAGAGTAAAAAGAGGTAGGGGCAGACCGAAAACAACTTGGGTAGAGTCAGTGAGGAATGACTTGATAGCTAAGAACATAACAGAGAACATGACCTTAGGGTAGAATGTAAGAAAATGATTCACATAGAAGAACCCAACTAGAGCCGGGATTAGAGCCGGGTAGATTCCTTTCACCCTCTTCATGAAATTTTTCTAAAAGATTCATTTAGCTGACCCAGCTAGTTTGGGACAAAGGCTTTGTTGAGTTGAGTTTAGACCTGGCAAAAGCAACCCGTGCCCGCGGGTCGACCCGACCCACCCGCAAATTTGCGGGCACGGGTCTGACTTTTAGTGACCCGTCAAATTTAACCCGCGGGTTAACCCAACCCGGAAAAACACTGGCTGGGTCGGGTCAACCCGCGGGCACCCGCATTTTTACAGTAATTTTTAAGAATTTCTCGAAGAATGTTATCAGCACTTGAGAAATCATCCTATGGAAATGATTTTTGGGGCATAACCTATTCAGGCTATGGCCCATCTAATGGACGGTTTGGATCATCCGATGGTGTGGGCCATACCATACTTTTAATAACGTGAGAGTGCCCTCAGTAGTGTTGATAACATTTCGTTTTTTTTTTTTTCATATGTGGTAATACTCCGTGCAAAGATGCGCAGAGGCGAAGGTTTCTAGCAAAAGTAAAAACAAAAAAAAAAGTAATCATTACAGAACAAAAGTAAATTAGCTGAGTTTATAAAGTTTGAAATGAAAAATTAGGTATAAATGGTTATGAAGTTATAAAATTACGAGAAAAATACTAACAACATGTAGAGAATTATGACAATTACTGGAAAAACTTCTGCTGTGCGGTCAAATCATGAGAATTGTTCAAATCATGAGAATTACAATCCCATATTATATTTGCGGGTGACCCGCGGGTTGACCCGGCCCACCCGCGGGCCGCGCGGGTCACCAAAATTCTGACCCGCAAAAATACGGGTCATCTCTTGACCCGACCCGTGTGACCCGCACCCGCATCACCCGCGGGTTGACCCGGCCCGACCCACCCGTTTGCCAGGTCTATTTGAGTTGATAAAAGGCCCCAATCACAAAGTAAAGTGCCCTAAGATAAAATGCCCCAATCACATAGTAAAACACGGGAATTTTGTTTTTAACCAATTTATCTAAAATAAAGTTTGTTTTCCATTTCATCTAAAGTACTACTAATTTTAAATATCCAATTTCTCACCCTAGATCAAATGCCCCAAACCGAGTAACGCGACAGATTTTTTGACACCCTATGTTAATTTTACACCCGTGGTTGGCAGTTGACAGCTTGAAGTAATTGTTAAATCTAAACATAAACGAGGAATTTTTTGGTGCAATATGTGTGTTTTATCAAAGAAAAATATAGCAGCAAAAAAGTGTGGGTTGGGAGCTCATCTATTTGGTGATTCAAACCATTCATCTATTTGAATGGATATCATATGCCAAAAACCTCTTGTATGTATGAGACAATCATATACCTCCAATTTCGGAGTTTTTTTGTGGGTTTGGCACACCCAACCAAGGTTTTAAATTTCGGTTTCGGTACCCATTTCGGACCCCACCGAAATCCGAAATTTCTGGCCAAAATTCGGTAATAATTTAAAAATATTATTTAACTAATTTCGAAATTTCAGATGGAAATTTCGGATTTCGGCCTAAATTTAAAACCATGCACCCAATGATGGGAACAGATGAACGGTTTGGATCATTGAAAAATGACAACCCCACTTCTTTGAGAAAATAGGGCTCACACCATACAATTGGTCAAAATAAAGAGACCTAACAATATATATTTTTTTTAAAACACGGCTTTTAAAAATTTATTTCAAGTTTCCCAAATAGTTTCGTTGCTATATTTACATTTTCTTTAAGTCTCCTCTACGGTTAGGAGCTAGCTGGTTTTGAGCTGGAGGAAAATCCAGAAACGTATCCCCTACGTGAAATGACAATAATACCATTCCTCCTTGCCTTAAATAACTTAACAACTTCAACAATTTGTAGCCAATTTCGTCAAACCCACCCAAAACGACAGCCTATATATATATGAAGGATTCCACTGTAAAAAGAGCCCGAATGCGAATGGGATTCTTTCCTTTCTTCCCCACTTTCCGTTTCTAACTTTCTTCTATCCTCCTTCAATCAATCTTCCTCCCCCATTACAAGAATTTCACTTTCTCTTGTAGTAGTAATTAACAATAGCCTTGGTCACTCATGGCTAGTGTTGTCCCAGTTGCCTACCAAGGCAATACGTCGGCCGCAGTGGCCGACTGGTTAAACAAAGGTGATAATGCATGGCAGATGATTTCTGCCGCGCTCGTCGGCTTTCAAAGCGTACCGGGCCTCATCATCCTCTATGGTGGCATTGTCAAGAAGAAGTGGGCTATCAATTCAGCCTTCATGTCCTTATACGCCTACGCGGCCGTATGGATATGTTGGGTCACTTGGGCTTACAAGATGTCTTTTGGAGATAAGCTTCTTCCCTTCTGGGGTAAGGCCGGCCCCGCCCTCGGCCAGAAATTCCTAATCAAACAAGCGGCTTTGCCTGTGACCACTCACTATTACCACAATGGCGACGTAGAGACCGCCATGATCACACCATATTATCCTATGGCGTCTATGGTCTACTTTCAATGTTCTTTTGCGGCCATAACTCCAATTTTGTTAGCGGGTTCGCTCTTAGGAAGGATGAATATAAAGGCTTGGATGGTGTTTGTGCCTCTATGGCTTACTTTCTCATACACTGTGGGTGCGTTCAGCATATGGGGAGGTGGGTTTTTGTTTCATTGGGGAGTGATTGATTATTCTGGTGGCTATGTTATTCATCTCTCGTCGGGGATTGCTGGATTCGTCGCTGCTTATTGGGTTAGTAGATGTGTAATTGAGAAGATAATTCAAGTTATTAGTTTCTAGTTTAAATTTTAATTAGTAGAAATAATCCTATGATTTGCTTCTCTAATCCAATTTTAGGGTCTCTTTGCAGAGGTTTTATATGATTTGTGCACCTAAAGTCCAGTATTTTTCCAGGGAGGATGATCCAAATCCAGTACTCTGTAAATCATCACCATGGGATGATCCAAACCCTCTGACCTGAAAAGGGATTACACATTGTAGAAACCACTACAGATCGTAGGGTTAGGATCATCCCATGGAGATGATTTTTTAGGTGCAGCCTATTTACTTCGTGTCCCGTCAAATGAACGGTTTAGATCATCCCAAGAAGTGGGGTCAATGGACTTTCTAAAAAATAATGGACCTCACGCCCACAAATCAAATAAAATCTCCTACATATCTCTGAAAATCAGTTTTGTACTCACAATTGGTTCTCAAAATCCAAAACAAACATAGCCTCAGAAATGATATATATAGTTAAGTGCTTCCAAAGAGTTCTTGATGTCCTATTTGCAAATAAGATTAAATTAAAATCATCCTATTTAGCTCTGATTACAAATAGAGGTGTTTATCTTTGTTGTGGGTTATGGTTGATCAGGTTGGGCCACGCACAACAAAGGATCGAGAAAGGTTTCCTCCGAACAATATTCTGTTGATGTTAGCAGGCGCCGGTATACTATGGATGGGTTGGGCGGGTTTTAATGGCGGCGATCCTTACTCGGCAAACATCGATTCTTCGTTGGCAGTTTTAAACACAAACATATGTGCCGCAACAAGCATTCTCGTATGGACGTGTCTAGATGTCATCTTCTTCAAGAAACCATCAGTTATCGGGGCCGTTCAGGGCATGATCACAGGGTTGGTTTGCATAACCCCTGGTGCAGGTATGTCTTTTATGTTAATAATGCTTATTAGTATTATAATTCTTATTTTAAAATGTTATTTCCACCCATAGGGTCTATTAGTATTATAATTCTATTTGCCAAGCAATGCATCAGAGTCAAAACAAAAGCTTTTAGCTAGGATGAGTTTGGATTGCCGGAATCACACGCTGGAATATGTAACTGATTCCTATTCCTCCCAATTCTGTGAATCGGTCTGAGTGGAGTTTTGAGTTAAATTTTTTTTTTTTAATGAAACGTAAATAAACAGTGCCTGACACTACAATAACTGTTATTTTCTAATAATGGTATAATAGGGAGATGGTTTTTTCAACCCACGTCTTAACGGAATTGTGGGCAGACTTATAACGCTTTTTGACGTCAAATCACGTTAAATGTGGGGCGCATAATCCTTTAGGGGGCGATCATCTCCCTACTGGTATTTAACTTAGAAACGGAGTTTTGAGTTTGTAACTATGTTTCTTTGTGTATATCCATGGCAGGTCTTGTTCAAGGTTGGGCTGCTATAATTATGGGAATTCTATCAGGTAGTATCCCATGGTTCACCATGATGATTGTCCATAAACGTTCTTCCCTCTTCCAGAAGGTTGATGACACCCTTGGTGTCTTCCACACCCACGCTGTTGCGGGCTTCTTAGGAGGCGCCGCCACCGGCCTATTTGCCGAGCCGGAGCTGTGTTCCCTCTTTTTACCGGTCACCAACTCGAGGGGTGCGTTCTATGGTGGGGATGGGGGGATCCAGTTCATCAAACAGATTGTCGGGGCCGGTTTTATCATCGGTTGGAATATCGTTGCCACCACAATTATCTGTTTGATTATAAGGATGGTGATTCCGTTGCGAATGCCGGAAGAGCAGTTGTTGATTGGGGACGATGCTGTACACGGCGAAGAAGCTTACGCACTGTGGGGTGATGGTGAGACATATGATTCTTCTAAGCATGGATGGTTCTCTGATGAGACTTTGCATGGTAGGGTGTCTAGGGATGTCGCTCAGAATGTCTAGACAAGAAGAAGAAGAAGAAGAAGAATCTGGCGGTAAAAGAATTAGGACATGGTTGTGTATATATTATAAGTCCTTGATTGCTTAGAATTCTATGAAGATTAGTGAATTTGACATAATTAAAATTGAATGCTCTTTTCTTTGAAGATGATCTGGCGATGGAGATGTTAGGTGGGCCCATTTGATGTCATCCCTAAAAACTTTGAAATGAAGTTTGACGCCCCACCATCATCAAATGCTGCTGAAATCAATCCCCATTCTAATCTATAATAGAAGATCAAAGATCGAATGATTAGGGCCGTGGGATCAGTGCAACTTTTGGGATGTGGGCCATCCATATGGTGGCCCAGAAGGTTACTGATCCCGTCTACCATGTATCTAGACCTAGCAAACGCGACCCGTACCTGCGGGTCGACCCGACCCACCTGCAAATTTGCTGGCACGGGTCTGAGTTTCAGTGAACCATCAAAACTAACCCGCGGGGTGACCCAGCCCGCAAAAACACGGGTCGGGTCGGGTCAACCCGCAAGCACCCGCTTTTTTAAGGGTGGTGATTTTGTTATGCTAATCTAGTTAGATGGCTTTTTTTTCTAATGCCAAGGATGGTGATTTTGTCATGCTAATCTATTTTTTAAGAGTTTGCGGGCCGCGCGGGTCACCTAAATTCTGACCCGCAAAAATGCGGGTCATTTCCTCACCCGACCCGTGTGACCCGCACCCGCATCACCCGCGGGTTGACCCGGCCCGACCCACCCGTTTGCCAGGTCTACATGTATCCATGTTTGTACTGTTAAAAACTCTTGCTCTCTATTAGAAACAAAAATGCATGGGATTTTGAGGTAAATATGTTTGACAGGGTGATCATAATGAATCCGTGAAGGTGGGCCCTGCCTGGCTTTTCATACGATTCTCACACCCTTTTCTTCCCCGGCCCACTCCCTTCTAGTGTATTTATAACTACACCTTTTACACTACAAGGAGTGCCCTGCTGAAGAGAGGATAGCAAGTCTATCCAAGATTTACATAAAGCCTGGCTTGGCTTGCTATCATCCCCAAGGAAAACATCTCCAATGAGTTGAACTTAAGAAGAAACTGGGAATGAAGAAATGGGTACCAATACCAGCTCCCTTTTCTTTTTCTGTTTTTTTTTGTAGGGAAGTGATATCAGCACAACAATGTTTTAATAATTGCACAAAAACACATCTTGTCTTTTATTATTTAAAGAGCTGTCAAGGGTCATTACAGTTCCCAAAAAGCTAAAAAGAAAAAGGAAAAGGAAAAGGCAAACTGCTTGTATTCGTGTTTGTGCAATTATTAAAGCATGGTTGTGCTGATATCATTTCCCTTTATATGTTGCTGTACTGATATCGGCACTCCCTCAATTTTGAAGATGGCACTTCTCTCGTGATCTCATCCTTTTTTCTATCAATAGCCAATAAAAAAAGTGCCAATATCAAAACAAGGCAGTGCAGATATCATTCTTCCAACACCTATTTGTCCTTTTTTTTTTAATTTCTACATTATACATTCCCACTACAGGTTTACAAGAGCAACACTAAGTTTATTCTCAGAAACTATAATTTTACACACATACAAACACAAGCATATTATTAAAAAGTCCTACAAAAATCCAAAAATAAATATAAGAAAAATAGAAAAAGGAAAGGAAAAGGAAATACTAACTGATATGAAACTCCCCACTTGCATGAACTTCCTTAACCGTCTTCTCATACTCATCTTCTTCTTCCTCCTCCTCTTCCTCTTGATCTCCCTCTTCTTCTTTGTCTTCTTCTTCCTCGTCCTCATCTTCTCCACCCCAAGCGAAACTGCGGATAGACCTGGATGATGGAGGTAAAGTCCTTGCATCAGCCACAATCTTCATTATGTCATCTACACTTTGAAGGGAAAAGCTTGGGTTATCTCTCTGGTAGTAGACCGCTTGAGCCGTTTCTGTTAGCTCTCTCGGCAAGTTCTTCAAGAACCACGGGTGGCTCTTTATTTCTCTGATTGCAATCCTCTGCAATTCATTACATAAAAATCAAAACCGCTGTTCGTCTTCTGATTTAACAAATTAAGATGAATATATTTCTGAATAAAAAAATAAAAAACAAAGCTTACAGTTCAGCAGATGGAATTCAAGAGCACGCAAACCTGAGCAAGTATACAAAAAACCTGAAGTTGACAATTGACAACATGTGAATGTGTTACGGGTCGATCTAGGTATGGGACCAGGTGGGACCAAGCCTCGTATGGGACAGGTTTAAAGGGCTTAGCCTAACACATTCCATCAACCCTAGAGCTTTTGGTGTATTGGTTAGGTACCTAATATTTGGTATCAGCCACCATATCACGTGTTCAAGTCACGGAATGGGCAACCTATGGAGAGGGTTACTAGGAAAGGACTACCTGATAAAAAAAGGGCCAAAATGAAAGCCGCCAAAGTAAAGTTGCCACAAAGAGGGTGGCCGTGGAAGGGGCAACCTGGACCTGGGAAAGGACTACCTGGAAATAAAAAGGGCCAGAGTGAAAACTATAACATAGTGGGCTGCCAAAGACGGCGGATGAAGAAGCGAGGTGGAATGTTACGGTCCTGAATGGGGGCTTAGCTAAGTATAGGACTAGGTGGGACCAAGCCTGGTATGGGACAGGTTTAAAGGCCAAGTGTATGCTGTTCCATCAGCTTTGAAGCTTTTGGCCTATTGGTCATGTACCTAACAGAATACCATTAATAAAACTCTCACAGTCTGACTCCAATGGATGATCAATGTGAAAAACAATCCAATTGATCTTCAACATTGGGCCCCACACAGTGCAACATTTGTCTCATCAAGATCATGATTTGGTGGACCAATCTGAGGCCACCCACATGTCCTAGACCAATTCGGAACAGGCATTCCATCAGTTAAATTAAGGCCTACCAAAATCAATTCAATTAGCTTATTTTGGCAGAACCTTAAGGTGTCATTATAGATCAATGGGCTACGATCATCTGATCAATGTGGGGTAAAATGACCAAGGGCCAGATTTGTGCTCCCAAGGTGGACCCAATCAGGTCCGTGGAACAAGTGGGGCCTAAAAAGTGCGCATTAGGATAGAACTTAATAGTGATCCTTCTTTTTAGCATTTTTGGAACAGTTTTGTTACTATACCACACAAACGGCTAGAGAAAATAAAGTCTAATAAAAGGAGCCATTCACTTTGGACTCACAATCGGTTCTCAAAATTTAATTCAAAAAAAATGAAAAGAAAAGAAAAAAACAAACAAACAAACAGGGGCTTAATGTTTTTACAGCATAAGATGAGATTGATAACCAAAAAAAAAAGTGTCACCATGTAAATTCCTTTTTCTTTTTTTGTACAAACAAACTACACGGAATTTGTTGGGTTAGTGATTGTCAATCCATGATTCACGCCATCTATCTCACTGCAGTGGACCCACCACAAGGGCATCTGTCCGGTTTTGATAAAGGGAAGTGATATATCACCCCCTTTTCTTAGCCTTCTCTAGTGTATTAATGACTACTCTTCTTTTACACTAGAGGGGGCTGTCCCAAGTAAAAAGAAGTCAAATATATCATTTCCCCTCATAAATGGGTTGTAGTGGACCCAACCATCATTCATTCCAGTGTCAAGATTCGGGATTTTTTTTTTTTTTTGGGTCATCGTCCCTTTATTTACCTTTTTAAGGTAAAAGAAAATGGTTTGTGCTCTGCGGGAACATTATACGTGAAAAAAAATGCCTTTTATGACTATATTTTTAGGAGGGAAATGAGGCAGAGTTTAAGAATGTAAAGTATTTTATAGCTATAAAAGAAAATTAGAAATTCATATGAATAAGATATTTGAAGAGAAATTCATATGGCAGCCGATCGTGTGGAAACATGGGCGGAGAGGGAGAAAACCTCCCACCGTTTATTTTTATCCAACAAAATGTGAAAAAAAAAGGGGCTTTTGTTGGATAAAAAATATTCAAGGTTGAGGGGTTTTATCTCTCCGACCTTTACATGTGCAACCAATCAACCATATAAAACCTCGATATTTGATAGTTATAAGAAAATCAATATCTATATGGTACTTTATTGTTAATGAAAACTTTATATTTAGAACATTATAAATACCCTTGGTGGTCCGCCCTAGTACATATGGTGGGTTCACTTGTTAACCAAACCATTTATGTTTTAGGCCATGCTATATCATGTGCTCGTGTCGGTGACAGTGACACGCTTGTTCGTTACTATCCTTTTAAAGTAATTCCCGCATTATGTTTAAAATTTAGACATATACGTACCCTGGAAGGATTTGCAACGAAGATGCGAGCAAGGAGGCGCCTGCAATCTTCAGATACGTGAACGTAGTCTGGGATTTTGTATTGAACGGACATGATTAGCTGCAAGAAAATTTGTTAAATACGGTCCTTACAATGACTTCCAATATAGGGAGAGAGAGCGAGAGGTGGGGCCTACCCCGATTGTCTTTCTGAAATTCTTGGGGTCTGCTTGGTCTTCAAAAGGGTAAGCACCCACCAGCATTACATAAAGAGTGACTCCACATGACCACACGTCTGCCATCTATATAATGCATATCCATAGAGGAATCGTCAAATTTTTAATATCCCATCAGAATATAATAGTAATAAAAATAATCAGCACTCGGATGTGGTTAGACTCGTCTCACAGAATAAATCAATTACTGCCAAGTTGTCATATCAGCACCCCCAAGAAAATCAACCAGTTTTTGCCTTAGATTCGAAAACCAGTAGTATAAAAATAGGAGATTTCATTTAAATATTTTCTAGTCTTTTGTTTTTTTTTTTTTTAAACTTTCTGCTATTACAATAGTTTCTCTAGCAAGGGCTGCTAGAGAAACACAAATCCATTTTGTTTAAGTGCGCCAGAAAACAATTGAGAGTGGTCGAAGCTCCCGACGTGAAAATGACCAAATTGCGGTCATTTTCACTTTCTTCTTTACTTTTAGAACGGACTATTCTTTTCATAGTGTTTTCCATGTGGAAATGAACAGAATTAATAAATATCCAATGTTGATAACCCACCCCAATCCCATGAGAGTGGCACACGTCTCTATCGTAATAGGATATGGCTCAAAATCGATCTCACCAAATCAATCTACCCTACTACACATCCAATCACTCTGCTTTCACCAATTAAATCTGAAACATTGGCCATCATTGTTTTTCCCCAGATCTAATAATCGGATGGCTATAATCATACAGTTTGGCGATGTGAGCCCCACTCAGGTGCATTGATCCATTCAAGGTGCACTGACTACCTAATTCAGAAAAATCCACGGCGACTTTGAAACTCAGGAGCGTCTTCAAAATTTCTAGCAAATAAAATATGGAAACCAAAAACGAGGTGGGCCAGAATTACTAATTGTGATGAGCTAAGCATGAAAGGGAGTCATATTGTACTACGCGTATGGTGGAAGGACACACATAGCTTACAAAGCACAGAAATACCGACGAATTAAATAAACAGATTTCACGGATGGGAAATGTTATCAGCACTGCTGTATTTTGATGAGGGCACTCCTCATTTTATTATTTGTATGGTGTAGCCCGCACCATATGATGATCCAAACCGTCCATTAGATGGGCCACAGCCTAAATAGGTTGTGCCCCAAAAAATTATTTTCATAGGTTGATCCTAACCCTCCGATCTAGAGACGGCTAGGGTCATCCTATGGAAATGATTTTTGGGCACAACCTATTCAGGCTGTGGCCCATCTAATGGACCGTTTGGATCATCCTATGGGGCGGGCCATACCGTACTTTTCATAGTGTTTAAATCAAGATTACCTATACAAAATATTTTAAAAAAAAGCTTATTAAAAGGGAAAGAGAGAAATAAAACACCTTGCCATCGTATTCTCGGCGTGAAAGAACTTCAGGTGCAATATATGCAGGAGTTCCGACTGTGGATTTAGGTCTAGAATGAAGCAGAGACGACTGGAAAAAGAAATAATATTTAATATCTTTTAGATATTTGGAAATTTCTATTTTAATTTCATAAATTCATAAAAAATCTGGAAAAATTATCTACCTTTGAGTAACCAAAATCACAGATTTTCAAGCGAGGCGCAGGGCTTCCATCTAACAGAGTATTCTCTAACTTCAAATCTCGGTGGCATATTTGCTGCAGAAAATTAGAAAAACAAACCAAAAAAAAAAAATTCCAGCTTTTTTAAGATATTAAAAGATGGAATTTTCTTGCCTCTGTCTGAATTAAAATTACCATTGAATGACAATAGTTCACGCCAGAGATAAGCTGCTGGAAGAAATATCTCGCCTAAATTTAAAGAAAATGCAACAAAAGAAGAAAATTTCAGTAAAAAAAAAAGAACATAGAAAAAACAGATTTTTTTTTTTTTGAAAGAAAATATTCAAAAACCTCATCCTCGCTAAATCGCCCAGCGTTGCAGATACGCTCGAATAGTTCTCCACCAGCAGCATACTCCATGACAATAGCCAGATGTGTTGGAGTCAAAATCACCTACAAAATTCAAACCCTAAAAAACCTAAGAACGCCATTAAATCCTCGGCAAGAAAAGCCTAAAAAGGTTAAAAACATTAAAATCTCACCTCCTTGAACCGAATTATGTTTGGATGCCGCAGAGATCTGTGATTTATGATCTCCCTCGCCACGTTCTCATCGATCTGCAATCCAAAATCGATTTAAAGAAAGATATAGGCAGAAAATCAAAGGAAAACAGAGGGAAAACGTAAAAGGAGATTAAAAAAGGGAACCTTAAGTCCTCTCTCGATGTATTTCATAGCAACGAGCTCCTTAGTTTCCTTGTTACGCATAAGCCTTGCGACTCCGAAATTTCCAGATCCGATATCTTTCACAACCTCGTATTTCTCCATTTCTCTCACTTTTTTCAATTCTTCGAGATCGAAACAGTTAGATCTCTAACATTCAAACTCCTATTCACGCATCTGAAATATAAAATCAGCGCCAAATAGAGGCACCGGATCCTGAAACCCTAGCTATTGAAGATCTCCAAAGCTAAAAGGCTTCTGAGCAAAAAGGAGTGGATTTACAGAGAAAAAGGAGAAGAGAAGAAGGAGAAATAAAGGAACATTGCGATTATTTTAATGGAGAGGTTTTCTAGAGGAAAAAATGCGAGATTTACAGGGAGGTTGCATGTGGAATCTGCACCCAGAAAAAAACTACTGGTTGAAGGAAGAATCTCTGCATTTGGAGAGAGAGAGAGAGAGAGAGAGAGAGAGAGAGAGAGGTAGTTCGTTTTGTTTTCTTTTCCATATATGTTCGTTCTTTTTGCGGCATACTTGGCCTTCCACTGTTAATTCCGGGCCCACAAACAGGAAATTTCAACTTGCTTACAGCCTCTATTTGTCTTTTTCTACAGGAAAAAATATTCGATGCACTCACCAGAGCTAATCTTATACGCCTTCAGTTTCGCGAGCTGTTACATGCACAATTTCAGATGGAGCCCACTAAACTTTCAATCAAAACCGTTCATGATGAGTCCAATCTATCATACGATCCACCCAATCTTATTGGATGCATCCGGAATGTTATCTTTTTATTTTATTTTCTGACCATTCTATCCAAAGTATATAAGGTTATGATTCTCTCATGTTCAACATTTATAATGATGTCCACCATAGCAGGGCCGACACGTGGATGGTTTGGATTATGTAATAGGCGGGGCCCTCTTGTAGGAAATCTATGGGCACATAAGATATTATATCTCCCATTTTCCGCAAAGTATAGTTCTTTCTTATGCTCCATAAAATGAACAAATTTTAAGCCCATTTTTTAACGAGAAATTTATATGATGCCGGACCGTCAAAGCAACAAGAGCTACGTGGTTTGCCACCTTGATTTTTCATCTGGTCAAAAACCAGGTTTAAAATTTCGATTTCGGTACCGGTTTCGGACTTCCGAAAAACCAAAATTTCGGTCGAAATTTGGTACTCACGTTCGAAATTCCGGACCGAAATTCCTGGCGAAATTTCTAATTTCGCCAAATACCGGTTTCAGTCCCCACCGAAATCCGAAATTTTGGATTTCGGTCGAAATTTAAAACCCTGGTCAAAGCACTTTTTTTGAGTGTGTTGACCAGATGAAAAATCAAGGGCACCTAGCCCTTGTGATTCTCACGATAGGGCATCATATAAAAACTCTTTTTTCACTTCAAATGGGTGTAAACTTTGTTTTACGCCATTTTACTCGAAAGAAACCAGAAATGGACCTTAAGCTTCAATTTTGACATTAACACCAAATGCGGTTGCTTACAGGCTAAGAAAGTAGTACTTGCATAGATCGATACAAAATTATTATATTCTGAAGGGGAAAGCACTTTGTTAAATTAAGTAATCCATATAGATTTGTTAAGTAGATGAAATATGTTAAAAAAATAGTTTCTTTTACGTATTGGAGACCTTAGGTGTTCCACATGGAAATGATCGGATCCATTGATTGGACCTGCAACCACAAGTCCAGCCCCATGATCTAACTTTAGGACTCCGACCCAAAAAAAAAGGCTAAATTATTGATTCTAGTACATTATCCCAATGTGGGGCTACTAGATCGACGGTCATGATCCTGCTTGTTTTGTATCCATTGGATCTTGATAATTACTTATTTTTTACCTTAAATATTCCTTAATCATCTGACAAACTCCATCAGTCAACCATAATTTCCGGGGTATCGCTTCCCTCAAGTGCATGCTCGCTAAAAGAAAAATGCCACGTGTACGATGGAGATGGTAGGAACTGTGTCTTATGGATAGACCCCGTGAAACGCGCGAACTATATAGCACATTAGCATCAGACCTATTTTTTTTTAATATCTACAGCCCCATCATGCCTTCTTGCATAAACATATCATTGAAGCATGGAGAGCGGGTGACGGACTCTTCTTTAAATATTTTTCTTCTCGTCAAATCGATATCTAATGTATACTCATGGGGATTCGTTACATCATTGTAACGCTTGTTGTGTAAGGAATTAAATAGATTGAAATAAAATGGAAGCTTCCCATGTGTTCAAGTGGCGTGATGGGTAGAGGTAGGGGGTGACATCTTGTATAATACCTTCAATTTACAATTATGTTCATCTAAGTAATAAGTATATCATGTTCCTCTAAATCAAGGAGGCAAAAAAATATTCCAAGAAAATTTTTTCCTGAGAAATATTTTTCTTACGGTCCAAATAGGGCCTAAGGTTCAGTGATTGTGCTACCAAGGAATGTTTGGAAACCATACAAGAGAATTCTATGGAAACCATTTTTGGGATTTCTCAAACTCTCTCCCTCTTTTCCAGACCATCTTTCATAATTGTGCGCACGGATATTCCATGGAATAAACTTTCATGGTTGCTACACGTGATCCGAAGGGAGTAATATTTTTACCCCATTTTCTTCGCTTCTTCCCAAACATGATTGGTTTCCATCAGCTTTTGTATGTCTTGTCCCAAAAATGAAGTCATTTTCTTCCAGAGGAGAAGGCAAGCAAAATAGGTTGGAAATGCTTAGAAGGGGTAGAAATATCATTCTCCTTTCTTTTATTAGGGGGGATTGGATGTAGGGTAAAAGTTTCTTGGAAAGTTCAGTTTTGCAATGTTTGGCAAATACGTTTTATATAGAAAATTCACTTCACTCTAGTGACTAAAGCTAAACCCAAATACTAGGAGGATTTGAGAATAAGATTTGGGTCAAGGTAGTAAATGTCATCCGAGTGATGGGTTTGCTTTCATTTGGCATTCAGAAATGGGCCCTTGTCCTTTGAATGCATTTGGATTTTTCCATAAGTTCAAGGGATTCGAATCATTTTTCTCATGACTCAGGCATTTCATTGATTATGCTACTTTAATTATGAGATGGTGAAAGGATTCCTTTTTCTTCCTTTCCATTCCCTTTCCCCATTTCAATTGAGAGAGAGAGAGAGAGAGAGAGATCGGTCGGTGCTGTACTCTAGGAACCTACCTAAACTAGATCAAACCTCATGAATCTTGAGTATTTGTGCGTTGCATATCTTTTTCCTCAATCTACACAGCTACGAGAGAAATGTAAGGGTTATTAGGGTTTAAGCTGGATGCTTAAAGCATTACACCCAAGGTATCTAGTTTGGAATACCAAGTTTGTTGCCTCCAGCCCCTATATATAGAGATACACTAGGGTTAAGAGAGGTTAATGGGCTCCAGCCCAAATGGGCCCACTACACCTGGTCCATTACCTATTGGGCTTATATTAGAACATACATGGGTTATATTATATATACCCAACAATCTCCTCCTATGTTCTACGTATAGCACAATCCAATAGATAGATAATGTGATGTCCAAACAAAATTATTCAATCATCCATATCACCATATCAATAAAGATTTGTAATCCAACTGAAAACAAAAATACTTTAAAGAATAACCAAGAGTTTTAGAAATAATCTAAACTCAAACATAAGCAGTCTTATATGTAGGTGAACTATTTAATCAACGGAAAAGAAAATAATAGTTCCACTGCGCTATAAGGATTCACTCATCAAGTAAGTCATCCTCATCAAGATCCAAATTGAGGCAATCTCCTCCATTTTCGCCAATTCCTGTAAATTATCAAATATGAATTTCATTAAAAAATGAATCCAATCATTTGTGTATTTTACTAAAAGTATCTAGTTCTACCAGAAGAACTTAGTACAATTTCATAATGGCTGAAAAATAAATATCAATATCAATAAGCATCAATGTCAAGTTTCAATCAAGAACCAGACCTAAACAGTTTCTTTACAAAGAACCATTCCATGTTTCCATTTGGAATGTTACAGGCATCATATCCAAATTGAGGTAAGCTGTATCATCAAGTTTGGAATGAAACAACCTTTCCCAAGAAGGACATGTCATCAAATGTGGAATGACATAAAGATAACTGTAAACATCATTGAAACATATCAAGTGCTTATCTTGGCCAAGATAGGGAGATTCGAAAAAATTCAAAATAATAGGAATGTAGGTTAAGACACGTCTACACAGTCTTTAACCCCATCTCCCCCACAGTTTTGAATATTCGATCTTTGTTCAGTCCCTTCGTAAGAGCATTGGCCATATTATCCTTCGATCGCACATCAACCAAAGTGATAATACCTTGTTCTAGAAGATAATTCAGCGTGGCATGTTTCAGCCTGACATGTCTCCTCTTACCATTAAAGAGTGAGTTTTTCACAATCGTAATTGTAGCTTGATTATCACAGAACAAACTTAAAGAGTTAATCTTTAAATGGGTCAATGGAATGTCCATGATCAGATCTCTTATCCACTCTGCTTCATCTCCTGTAGAAGCTAAAGCATAAAGTTCCGATTCCATAGATGACAGAGCAATACAAGTCTGTCTCTTTGACTTCCAAGCAACAGCGGCTCCACCCAGTGTAAAAACATAACCACTGGTAGATTTACTGTCTCCTAATTATGAGCCCCATGATGCATCAGAATACCCTTCCAGGATAGGAGGATGGCCATTATAACATAGAGCATATCCTTGAGTACCCTTAAGGTATCTCATCAGCCTCATAAGGGCATCCCAGTGCTCATGGCCAGGATTACTAGTGAAACGACTCAGCATGCCAACTGTAAAGGCTATGTCTGGTCTAGTGCAACTCATAGCATACATGAGACTACCAATCAGTTTAGAATAATCTAATTGATTCACACTGTCTCCTCCATTAGAGATCAGCTTCTTGGTATAATCAAATGGTGTCTCAATCGGTTTACACTCACTGTATCCCCATGTAGAAAGTAGTTTTTCAATATAATGGGCTTGGCTAAGAGTAATCCCTTGCCTTTCAAAACTTACTTTCATACCAAGAATGGTGTCAACCACACCAAGATCTTTCATATCGAATTCTTGAGCCAAAGTGGTTTTCACGTCACTCACTACAGAGAGATCGGAACCAAGAATCAACATATCGTCCACATACAAACAAATAATCGCAACCTTATTCGACACAGAACGATAGTAAAGGCATTTATCTGAGTAACTGGTCTGAAAACCAAAGCTCTTTACTACCTTGTCAAATTTTTGATGCCACAATTTAGGTGCTTGTTTAAGACCATACAAAGATTTGTGTAACTTACAAACTCTGTTCTCGAAACCTTCCATGACAAACCCTTCAGGTTGGTTCATGTAGATTTCCTCTGTGAGGTCTCCATTTAGGAAAGCCGTTTTTACATCCATTTGATGCACAACATACTTCTCAATAGAAGCCAAAGCAAGAAGAATTCTTATCGTTGCCAAATGACAGACCGGTGAGTAAACATCAAAGTAGTCTATCCCACTGACTTGAGTATAGCCCTTAGCTACTAAACGTGCTTTATACCGAGCTATGGATCCGTCAGGATTAAGTTTCTTCTTCAAAATCCACTTACAGCCCACAGTCTTAGCCCCTTTTGGCAAATCGACTAGCTGCCAAGTTTGATTTTGTAGCAGAGAGCTCATTTCATCATCAATGGCTTCTGCCCACAACAAAGAGTCCCTAGATCTCATCGCTTCCTTATAGGTTGATGGATCATTCTCTACATGGTAGGTCACAAAGTCCTCACCAAAGTTCTTGGGTACTCTATCTCTTGTAGAAACCCTTAAAGGTTCTGATGTAGAAATCAGTGTAGGACAGGTGTCAGAAGTATTCTGTTCAAACTCTACATGCGATTCTGTAACCATCTCAGTATCGCCAGGTAGGTTCAAACCATGATCTCTGAGAAATTTATTCTCAAAGAATACTGCATCTCTAGATTCTATAACCAAATTGGTAGATAGATCCAAAAACCGATCAGCAGCACTATCTTCTGCACCACCTAGATAAACACAAGTGTTTGTTCTAGGTCCTACCTTAGGTCTCCTAGGGTCTTGTATCCTCACATAAGCAATACAACCCCAAGTCTTAAGAGTGTCATATCTACAAGGATGTTTTTGCCATAACTCATAAGGAGTAGTGGTTAACTTAGAGTGGTGTACTCTATTCAGGATGTGATTTGCAGTTAAAACTGCTTCTCCCCAATAGCTAGTAGGCATGCCAGCTGTCAATAACATAGAGTTTAACATTTCAGTTAACGTCCGGTTCTTACGTTCAGCTATGCCATTAGATTGAGGTGAGTAAGGAGCAGTAGTTTCAAGTATTATGCCCTGAGAGGCACAGAATTCCTTGAACTCTGTCAAAGTGTATTCTCCTCCTCTATCACTCCTAAATCGTTTAATTTTCAAGTTCAATTGATTTTCAACACGATTCTTGAAAATTTTAAATTTATCAAAAGCTTCATCTTTCGATTTTAGGAGATAAATATGACAATATCTAGAAAAATCGTCTATAAATGTGATTAAATACTTCCGACCACCTCGAGTAGTGAAACTTTTAAAGTCACAGAGGTCAGAATGTATTAACTCAAGAAGTTGTGTGCTCCTAGAAACCGAACGAAAAGGTTTTCTAGTGATCTTGGTTTGTGCACACACTTCACACCTGTCAAATCTAATCGATGTATCTAAAGGTATATTATAAGTTTTAGCAAGTGTGACCATTTTCCTATAGTTCACATGTCCCAATCTAGTGTGTAACAACTTAGGATCAATTAAAGTGGAACTAACCTGACTAACGGTTTCATTTGCTAAACTCAGTCTATACATACCATCGATTAAGAAAGCACAGCCAAAATAATAAGAGTTAACAGTTAAAGTTATTCTACCACCCAAAAAAGATGAACACATGCCAGCATTGTCTAAAAGACTAATAGAAATTAAATTCTTTTGAATAGCAGGAACTACTTTAACATTTTTTAAAGTGAGTATTTTACCTGAAGAAAGGACCAGGTTCGCAGTTCCAGTGTGAGTCACCTGTGCCTCAGCTCCACTAGCCACTGTAACGGTCTCTTTCACGCCAACGGCATCCGTAAGAAGTTTCTTTGAGTTGCAAACATGGCAGGTGGCTCCTGTATCTAACCACCAGTCTGAAGAAGTACTGGCCTTACCATTGCCTAACATGGCAATAAAACTCTTAGGCGCAGCACTGCCCACCATCATATGAGCTTCCTTTTGTGGTGTGTCAGATTTAGCCTTCTTAGGTTGTTTACATTCTGCAGCAAAGTGACCCCATTTCCCACAGTTGTGGCACTTGCCCTTCTTTTTCTGAAAGATAGTCTTTTTGGCCTCCAACTTGGGATGTTCACTTTTAGGTGACTTGGATTTCCGAGGAAATTTCTTGGGATATGTTACCGCGTTAGCAGCAGACTGTTGCTGTCTAACCATCTCCAAGTTATTCCTAGCTCGATTCTCATCTTCGATTCGAATGAATCGTTTGAGATCATCCAGTCCCACTTGCACCTTTTTCCGATACATCTCGGTTTTGAAAGAATGCCATGCAGATGGTAATTTATATATAATTGCACCCACAAGAAACGAATCACAGACAGCTATTTTTTCATTATTCAACTTAGATCTCAAATTCTCTAGATCAGTAACTTGAGGAGTGATTTCCTTGTCTTCTTGAAACTTGAAATCCATGAATTTGTCCACAAGATGGGTCTTGGACAATTCTTCTTCCTTCTTAAAGTGAGCATCTAAGTTGTCCCATATTGCTTTAGCAGTATTAAATTTACTATAGGTTTCTGCAAGACGATCTGAAAGACAATTCAACAGGTAGTCTTTGCAGAAATCCTCATCTCTAAGCCATTGAGATTCATCAACTTCTTCATCCGTCTCAGCAAAGGTACTCAAAACAGTGTAAAAACAATTCATATATTTGAGACTGAATTGAGTCTTTCGCTTCCATGAGTTAAACTCAGATCCACCAAAGGAGTGAAGTTTGACCATCTCAAAAGGCATAGAAATTTTTTCCATTGGATATTTCAGATGAAATTAAAAATTAGAAAGAGTGCACCTGATTGGCGAATCGCAGAACCAAATTCCAATAACCGTTCCAAGAACCAGAATCCAAGAACGGCGCCAAGACCCGTTCCACGAACCAAAATCCAAGAACCGAACTACGAAGAATTGCAGCACAATATTTGCACCAACAAGATTCGGCAATAAGAATTTGTACTCCACCAAAGATCCAAACTGCTTCGGTTGTGGGAGGCAACCAAACAAATTGGCCTTGTCCTTTCCCACTATCGTGAATAAAGATAAGCAACAGTGAGATCGTCCCCTCTCGTGAATAAAGACAAGCAACAGTGATGAAATGATTGAGGGCTGCAACTTAATGGCTTCAACAAACCCACTTTGGTTCGGTTGAGAGAGGAGAAGGATTCGGTACCCAACTGCAGGATTCAACCAAATATGGGTTCCAACTGATGGCAAGCAAAGGTAGGAGATCGACCCTCTCTCTCTCTCTCTTTTCAAATTACTACAAATCCCCAATAAAAACAGAGACGATTCTGCTGTGATGGAGAGTAATATCTCTGTGGAGAATAAATCCTCACAGTAGAGAGAGGCCAACTTCCTTTGTGTCCCAAAGACAAGAGATGGAGGAGACGTCCTCTTATTTTGCTCTGAATTTCTGAACGTGAGATCCCACCTGGAAGTGAGTCCGGCAACGAGTCTCCGGCAAGAGAGAACCTCCGATTGTTTTATTCCAACCAGAGAGAGAGAGGCAGACGTTCCCAAGAGAGAACCCTCAGCCAAAAACAATATTTATGCAGACAAAACCCACGCCAAAAAACTTCCGTCGTGATTATTGTCGAATCCGGTGATGGGGATCCAAAGCTTTAGAAGTTTAAACCAATCCCAAATCGAAAACAGTTGTTTCCGAGAGAGACACGCCCAAAAAAAAAAATCTTTGACGAGTAGAAATCCACGCCCAAAAATCCGAACAAGAGAGAGAAGACGGCTAGGGTTTTTGATGCTTTCGTATGCTTCTCTCTCTCAAAAAAAAATCGCAAGAACATCAGTCTCTGTCGAGTGAAAGAAAGAGATGGAGGCTGTGGGAGAAATCCGTCTTCTTCCTTTTGTGGGCGTTGATGAAACCCTAAAACCAATAATGCTTTAAGATTGTAAGGGTTATTAGGGTTTAAGCTGGATGCTTAAAGCATTACACCCAAGGTATCTAGTTTGGAATACCAAGTTTGTTGCCTCCAGCCCCTATATATAGAGATACACTAGGGTTAAGAGAGGTTAATGGGCTCCAGCCCAAATGGGCCCACTACACCTGGTCCATTACCTATTGGGCTTATATTAGAACATACATGGGTTATATTATATATACCCAACAAGAAACTCTTTAAATAACAGCTACTGGTGTTGGCTCTGCCATGTTTTGATAATGGGACAAACTCCCCTTGCCTTCTATTATTTAACCAGCGTTCAAGGCTATTCTAATTTTAGAAAGGCTCTTAAAAGAAAAGACAAAGTGAGTTTGTCCCGTTATAAAAACATGGTAGTGCAAATATAGCCCCGAAAAATCTTCTCCTTAATTATTGATCTAAGAAACATACCTGAACTCGGGCTTTGTGTTTTCCACAAGCAAACTCTCAACCATTCTCCTAGTCAAAGTAGAAGACAGTAAGAAACACCATTACAAGCGTTAGAAAACAGATTAGCTATGTAATAAGGCAAAAGCCCAATAAATTTTTTTTTTATAGGTAAGCTGGGGTTTCGCGGGGACCCCTACGGATTTATTAAAATGTGAAAGATATTGCAATCAAGTGTACAAAACACTAACCTTATCAGAAGAATAGGGATACAAACCAAGGGAACAAAAGACAAGACCAATCCCTAGATACAATATCTAAGGAAAAGTGAAAACACAAAGGCTCTCAAGAACTACATTAACCCTTAATGTTTCAGGAGGACGATCATCCTCTGACTCAACCAACTGATTCTCTGGCTCTTCGTCAACTGTTGTTGGTTTGTTCTCAGTGTTTTGCCCCCCGCTGTTATGGGGGGATTCTTCTAGAGGAATGGGAGAGTGCTTCTTTCTTCTCAACTCCTATCATGCTTCATCCTCCAAGATGCTGTCTTCCTAATTGACAGTGGAATTCTGAAGTCGCTCTTTGCTTGTTCTTTGGGGATTTGGAACTGTATTTTGATTCAATTAATTACCAGTAGATGAGTTCTCTGAAGATGCTTTGGAGTCTTGATCTTCTGGGTCGCCTTCATCATCCTCTGTATCTAGGTGAGAATGATCATCATCGTCGGTAACAGGGTCCTCATCTTTGGAGTCCTCTAGGAACAAGAATGCATACTTCAGGGGAATGTGGGGGGTTGTGGGTTGAATTCTAGTTGGATATGGATCTTTTTGGTCTGTTACCTCCTGTTCTTTTTCTTTTAAAGGAGATGGATCCTTTGCTCTGCTGATGGGGTGCCATTCCTGTCAAGGTTTTATTTCTTTGGACTGAAGTTCTGACAGGAGGTGAAAGAAAGAGGTCTCTATTTGTATTAAATTTTCTAATAGTGAGTTCCATTAGGAGTTTTTGATTCTAATTCCTTCAGGATAGTTTCAACCTGGTTCCACCTCCACGCAGAGATGGGTATAACTTAGCCGAGAGGCTTTAGTTGTATGACTATCTATGTAGCATGCTATTTTACTAATTCCTTTTGAGCTCTAGAACTATAATGGGAGACCTAGCGTCCGAATCTAGACAGGTACTGAAGTGAGGGATAGCCTTTCCATGGAGGTTTCCATCGACCGAAGGATCAGTGGCCTTCCGGCATGCGAGTGATCATTAGCCTCAACGACTTGGCCACAATCTTCTGGGCAGCCCAATAATATCTTAATTTCATAAAAGTCAGCTTTTCAGGCGCTTCTTAAACTATCTTTGATAAAAAAAAAAAATCACATCAAGCCACGCTACAACAAAAGAGATATTCACCATTATTTTGTCTGAAAGAGAGTTCTCCAAATTCATAAATTAATAATGTATTATTTTTCTTGTTTTTAAGTGCTTCCAAGTTCCTTTGCTATCATGAAGACTAATCTACCTCAATTCTATATGTGTGTATTCGAAAAGATTACACGTAGCAATTCTCGTGAACATCAATACTCTATTACGTTTGCTACGTAACACCACGACATCTGTTGTGTTTGGTTTTGAAAGATGAAGGTTGAAGGAGACTTGAGGGATATATGTAGTCTACCACACCGAAGCAGTTAGGAAGATCCCTTTGCTAGTGAGAAATTGCCAAAAGAACCTTGACCAATCAAAATAGCCCGAGAGCCATGTGCATGTACGCTTGGCCGCGATGTATAAAAACTTAAACCCTCGGCTATTGATGGATCATATGAAACAATAGAAAATATCCAAGGGCTTTTTATTCGTCTAGTATTTTAATGAATGTTGGATCGTGTGACCAGCAGCCCTTGATCGAAGATCCATGATGATCCGATCATGGCTATTGATGAAGATCATCCCGTGACAATCCTCGCATGCACACTAGCTACTTGCATTGTTTTCCCAATTATAATTATATTTTTCAATTTTGTATATAAACTAATGTCTTAATGGGTGGGTGTCTTTATCAATCCCATGGCATGTGCATTGAGGACTTTGGGAGATAATGAGTCTATCATATCATTTGATGAAACAACTTGATGTGGATAACTCATCAGATACTTGACAATATCACACCTAGTAAGAGGGTAGTTGTTTTAGGGGTGTGTGTGTGAGATTGATGGTAATAGAGTTATCGTAGGGATGATAAGTCTCTCCAAATTTGGAGATGCAAAGTCCTCCCAAGAAAATAAGTTTAGCCCTCGATCTGATTATGAATGGACCTAAAATATAGTGCATGTTGAGATGTAAAAGTCTCTCCAAAGAGAGCAAAAAATCCAATTTCTCCAAAAGCTTAATCCGTCAGAGCTGTCGTTATTTCTTCATCTAATTCAACACTCCCCCATCATGAGTGGCCGCTGATTTTTTGGGTTGGCCCCACACATGGCACATGTGGCTTCTCTTTTGGGTTGGCTGTACGTACACGTGCATTTTTACTATCGAGGAGTTGCGGGGTTTTGAGCCTCGGATTTGCGTGAGGCAATAGGTCTAATACCATTTGAAACAACCAATTATCCAAATGCTTAAGATGTTAGGGTTGGTGTTATTTAATCACCTATACTTCAAGTTAGACCTGGCAAACGGGTAGGTCGGGCCGGGTCAACCCGCGGGTGATGCGGGTGTGGGTCACACGGGTCGGGTGAGGAAATGACCCGCATTTTTGCGGGTCAGAATTTAGGTGACCCGCGCGGCCCGCGGGTGGGCTGGGTCAACCCGCAGGTCACCCGCAAATTCAAACAGTTGCTTATTTTGGGAAATGTTATTACTGGATTTTGATGAGGGCGGTATGGCCGGCACCGTGGGATGATCCAAACCGTCCATTAGATGGCCCACAGGCTAAATAGGTGTTGCCCCAAAAATCATTTCAATAATCCTAACCCTCCGATCTATAGAGGGTTAGGATCAAGTGATCAACCCTCTAACATTCAAATCGGAGGGTTGGGATCAACCTATGGTGCTAGCCATAACCTATTCAGGCATCAAACCCTTAAAAAATAGATTAGCATGACAAAATCACCATCCTTGGCATTAGAAAAAAAAGCCATCTAACTAGATTAGCATAACAAAATCACCACCCTTAAAAAAGCGGGTGCCCGCGGGTTGACCCAACCCGATCTGTGTTTTTTGCAGGTTGGGTCACCCGCGGGTTAGTTTTGACGGGTCACTAAAACTCAGACCCGTGCCCGCAAATTTGCGGGTGGGTCGGGTCGACCCGCGGGCACAGGTCGCTTTTGCCAGGTCTACTTCAAGTGGGAGTTTCTAGCGTCTATATAGACCTCAACGTCAGTTAAAATTCTATAATTAATTAATTGTCAACTACAATTGTAGGGACAAAAGCAATCCAGACCACGATCAAATAATCATGAAATAGCAATCACAGAAAAACCTGGATTTTATAATCCAGAATTGTAATATTCATGTATCCAAGTGGGCCCGGAATTGTAACATCCATGTATCCAAATGGCCTCATCTGGTTTAAAGGGAGCCATAACAGTCGTATTTGCTGTTGGAAAGGGGCCATAGCAACAGGCGACCTAATAGGAAACAGTTCTACCATTTTCGGTGATGCTGTGTATATACAGTAATGATAAATTACGGATTTGTGGTAATCCAGAAAGACTCCATGAGCCCTGAGCGTAGCCCCTTTTCTTCTTCATATTCTTCTTCCTCCATTATGAGATCCCTTCACATCCTTCGGTGATCCGGAAAAGAATTCACTAACCAAGAAAGAAAACACAAACTACAATAGTTTCCTTAATCGATCTAAACCCAAATTAATTTTCAAACCCTTTCTTTGCAACCTAATACAGTGTCTCTCTCTCTTTCATGATAATAGAAAGAAAACATTGAGTTTTGGGTTTTTCTCAAGCCATGGACTTTGGAGAAAAAATGACTTTAAAAAAGTCATCTCACTCCGAGAGCATTCCTCAAAAGTCCTTTTTGATTGAATTTATAGGAAAAACAGAGACTCAGACCAAGGTAAAAGGGGTCGGCTCCCGAGGAGTCGAGTTTTGGAATTATACGAGTTAAACTAGGAAAAATATCTGTTCCGGTTTTGGATTTTCTCCCAACAAATTAATCCAATCACTCTCTCAGTGAAACTAGGAGATGAATAATAAAAAGGTCCCCTAATGAGTATGGGATAAGACAAAAGCCGAAAATATCTTTCATAAAAAATCAAGTTTTTGCAGTGCTTCTTGAACTATATTTGATAAAAATCACATCAAGTCTCTTGGCCAGGCTACGACAAAAGAGATATTTAGCATTGTCTGAAAGATAGAGGGCTCCAAATTCTCATATTTATAAATTATTATCATTATATTGCCTATTTTATAAGAGGTTCCTTTGCTCACCTCAAGCCTCTAATCGTGATACATTCTAAATGATACACGTAGCAGGTCTCATCACTACTTGATAAGATAGACATCTGCTTTGTTTTATTTTTGAGAGATATTGTTGAAGGAGACTTGCCAAATTATTTACCAAGATCTAATTGCCGGTAAGAAACGTCCAAAGAACCTTCACCAATCAAATCATCAAAGAACCACTTCTCTATGTGGATTCCAGCAACTTTTGTCATGGCATCTTGCATTTTTATTTGTCCAACACGTGTATTTTCTGGCTAGAATAAGATTCTAAGACAGAATTCCTCAAAATTTACCACCTAGGAAAGGGCCTAAAACCCATTGTTGACTCAATATGCAGCGTTCTACATTCTCAAAGTGGGTCCGTGCACAATTCAATTTTATAGGGAAGTGATATATTCTCCCATTTCTTTTACTTGGGACAGTTCCCTCTAGTGTATTCGCCATCGATCTTTTACGCTAGAGGGGTTGTCCCAAGTTAAAAAGGGGGGAAGGAGAATATATCATTTCCCTTTAATTATGATACTGAAAGGGATTAGACATTGGTCCTGCCCAGGCAAACTAGTCTCTACTAGAATGGTAGGATCCAATCACATCCAGATGGGTCCATTCTAGTAACATACATAAAATGTAGATTTCTTGAAAGGATCCACTCTTGAAGATCATTCTAGAATGCCTTTGTCATTGCATGTAACTCGTTTTCAATACAACTTAAGACACTTCTTGATATGAAACTAATACCAAAGCTCACTATTACATCAAAAAACATAGAATGGAAGTCTTTGAAAGCATCATACCCAAGATCATTTGAGTCTCCTAATCTTCATTCTCATCGGTAATTAGAAACTTACCTGTCCCGGGATTCAACGCTGCGAAGAGGAAGAAAATAACATTGAACAACACGAGTGGTTCAATTTCATTTAAAGGCAGCCCTGTCTCGATGTTTAGTTGTGCTAATGCTCCCTTTCCAGTAATTATCTCTCCGATTATAGAGAATGCAATCCCAAGCTGCGCCATTCGCCCAACAAAGAGCTCATTCGACTTTGTGAATCCGAATAATGGACCTTTTCCAAAAAAGTAAAAAAGAAAAAAATTGTGATAATCATACATTCGAAATAATGCATACTCTGTATTCCTAAATATTGGTAAGTTAGATGATAGACTCTTGAAATGAAAACCTTAACCAAGGTTACATAACCTTGAATATAGAAGAAGTCAAAGCGCTAATGCATGCTACTAAATCATTTTACTATTTACCATGCTCACAAATATCTCCGACTTTTTCAAAATATTACTTCTGTAAAATGGTGAAAGTCAAGTCTTTTTAAAGGCTACTGATATGGGCATGACCATGTTCTGACTTCTGATAACGAGGTGATCTCACCTTGTTTTACGGAATTTTTTGGGAACTGTTATAGCCTTTGACAGGGACAAAAAACGAGGTAATGTAAAACAAGGTGAGTTAGTCTCATACTCTCATTACCAAAACATGGTAGCCCAGATATCATTAGCTTTTTTAAAATATAGCGATATTTCCATTTTTTTTATTTTTTTCATCATATACTTTTGTTTTTCTATTTTTAAAATTTTAAATTTTAAATTTGTATCTGTATTTAAATATTTTTCTCATTTTTCTCAATATAAATCCAAAAATTACAAAAATGATTAAAAAAAATCCTTTTGAGAGATTCTCAAGACAAATATTTGTGACTATTTTAGTTTATTGAATTCAATGCGTTTTTCTTCCACCAGGCCGAGTTTTTAACCAGCACAATGAATCTCTTTTAATTTTTCAATTGACTCAATGTCTAGTCGATGATTAACGAGGCGAGTTTTATAAAGTTTGGTATCGTATGATCATAAAATTTGTACACTGTATCAAAATGTTTGGAAAGAAATATGTTTAAGGGACATCATAAGTACTAAAATAATTTGAAACAGAAATCATTTAGTATAGGAATTACCTCCTTCTTTGAGACCCAACGCGGATCTGAGGCCTTTCCCAGGAGGGATCGCTGCCTTTTCGAGTCCGGTTGGAGGATCATCAACAAACCGACCCCGGTCGCCTAGAGCTCCAATGGCTCCTAGGAGTGTAAAGAGGATGAAGAAGAGGAGTAGAGGCTCAGCTTCATAAATTGGAATTCCAGTCTCCAAATTCAACTGGGATAGAATTCCTTTGCCTGTGATTGCTTCCCCCAACAAGGATGCCTGCAAATCTTGTTTCCAATAGCTAATATTAACATAAGATTTTCAAACATCTTACTCACAGCACATTACACATGCTACTATGTGTATGTGACATGATAATTTACAAATAAGGGAAATGAGATCTGTACACCTTGTTTTGATAATGGCACTCCTTACTTTATTTTACGATTTTCTTAATAATTGGGGCTGCTGAAGAAATTTTAATAATTGGGAATTGTAAAGCCTTTAGTAGGGCTGCAACTCGGGTCGGGCAGGTCGGGTTTTGGAGAACCCAACCCTACCCGAGAAATATCTCGGGTCGGGTCGGGTCAGGTTTTTTTTCGGAAAACCCACGATTCCCAAACCCGGCCCTACCCATGATAAATCTCTGGTCGGGTCGGGTCGGGTTTTTTCACGTTGACGCAATTTTTTAAGGAAAATTCTTGTTTGGCAAGGCAACTCAACTCATAGAAGTAGAAATTACACTCACAATACACTTGAACCAAACAATGATGTAATTACACTCACATTACACTTGAATCAAACAAATGCTGTAATCAAATAATGTTGTAATTACAATCAAACAATGCTGAATCAAACACTTGAATCAACTCAACTCATAGAAGCAGAAATTACACTCACATACAATAACAGTGGGTGCGTGGGTTTTCACTTTTAACTTTTAACTAACAATAGAAAAAAATGTACATACTATAACTTATGTAACTCGGGTCGGGTCGGGTCGGGCCCCTTCAAACCCGGCTCGACCCGAGATTCATGCGGGCTTTTGAATGCTCAACCCGGCTCGACCCGAAACCCATGAAACTTGAACCCAACCCAGGCTATATTCGGGTCGGGTCGATGCGGGTAAAACCCGGCTCGAGTTGCAGCCCTAGCCTTTAGGCCCTGTTTGGATTTAAGAATTTTCTTGGAGAGTTTGGAAAGGAAATTTATTTTTAAAATTTCCTACTTTTTTTTATTCATGGTAAAAAAAACTTTTTTTAATGGCATACGGTAAAAATAACTTGAACCAATCCTATTCTATTTTTGTGAAAAGGGTCCTTCAATTTGTGATGATAGCCCTCTAAATTATGGAAAGAAAAAATTCCCGAGAAATATTTCCGTCGGACATGTTTTTCTTGCAATCCAATTGTTAAAAAAAAAAATTATAATAAGGGGTTGGGATATCATTTCCTCATAAAGAAGGAGGAAAAAAAATGCAAAGGGGCCAGTCAGCAGGTGGGGGCTCACTATGACTCGTCCATAGTTGGGCCCATGCATACAATATGTGGATCCCATCCCACCATTCACAAGTGGACCCTTTGTTTCAATAAAAAAGATGGGCGATGATAAATTCACATCCCCTTAGGATAATTCACACCACTTTAACGTTAAAGTATGTGGCAGACTTTAACGTTTTTTTAACATTAAAGGGGTGTGAATTATCCTACAGAGGGTGCGAATTTATCATTGACCAAAAAGATACCCTCCAAATTTATTAGTCATTGGGACCACCTTCTTTTGATTTTTTTTTCCTTGAATATAATAATAGGTGTTTTTACCTATAAAATAAATCCTAATTAGCCACCTAGAAGGCTAGAACCATGATTAGCCCAAAAAATTAAAAATAAATACATTATGCCCCTAAATACTACATATTTTAATATGTTTTGTAGATTCGACAGTAAACCTTTTTTTAACTTGACAAAATACCCTTTAAATAACTCAAAAGGCTCGACTTTTCGGCCAATTCATAATTTCGAATGACTAATTTTGAAATAATTTGCAAATTTATGGGCAAAAATCCCATCTTAGCAAAAAATAAATGAAACAAAAAGAAGGGAAAAAAAAAAAAAAAACTACTTACAGCAAACCCAATCATGGCAACTCGACCTACAAATAACTCGTTCTGTTTCGTGAATCCAATGCCCCCTGATGTACCAAAAATTCCATCTTCTACCTTTACCTTTGGCTCCACCTGATGAGCATAAAAACCCCATTACACCAAGTGCTTGAAGTTCTTAAGAAATAATAATGCTGTGAAGAATTTGAAAAAGAAACGGTAAGAAATTAAACCGTCTTGGCTGATGGGGCTTTTGTTTTGGATTTAAAGAGGGCGAGTGTTCGCGTAGAAGAGTAAGAAGAAGAAGAATGGGAATGTTTAAGTGTAAAAGGAGAGAAGATGAGATGAGAGAATGGTGTTGGACGAAGTCGACGAATTTGAGATTGGAACAATGGCTCTTTCCTCAAGTCTGCAACATGGCCTGAGACACTAGACATGAGCATGGAATGAGCCATGCCTTTGTTTTCAAGGAGGTTTTTTGGGAAGAAGGAAAAGAGTTTTGTTTTAAGAGGTAGAGATGGTTATCTTTGTGAGAAGTTTATCATGAGATGTATGTAGATAGCGTATTGTAAGTGGTGATGGGTGGACATGTGACCACGTTTCCTCAGTCCCTTTTTGGTAGAGATAATCTTGGTCATTTGCTGAAGATAATGTTGTGGTGATTTTGGATGTTCCAAAACGAATAAGGGTGTCAATTTTGGCTCGGGCTCGGAAGCTCGCTCGAGCTCGAGCTCGGCTCAAAAAAAGCTCGGCTCCAGCCGAGCCGGCTCGCCAGGCTCGTTAAGCTTAACGAGCCGAGCCCGATTTAGGCCAGGCTCGGCTCGGCTCGGCTCGTTAAGGCTAGTTAAGAATTTAATATATTTAAATATATATATTATATACTAATATATACACTAAAAGGGTTGTCCAGGGAGTAAAAGGGGGAGACAAAATATGTTACTTCATTTTTGGAAACCCATTTGTTACTTGGACCACCCCCCATAGTGTAAAAAAAGTAGTCAAATTACACTAGTTGGGCTTTCCAGGGAAGAAGAGGGGTGTGAACTTAATATAACCCGAGCTCAGTAAGGCTCGCGAGCCTGGCCGAGCCCGAGCTTGGTTCGAGCCTGAGCCGAGCTTTTGAGCTTAACGAGCTGAGCCGAGCCTGGCCAAGCTCGGCTCAGCTCGTTTACACTCCTAAAAACGAAGGATACAAGTTTTTGAAAATGAAAAATGAAGTAGTTTTGGTCGAGTAGGTTTGGCGTTTCAAATCACTATACATGTGACAAACGGTCTAATGATTCAGACCATGTCTTGTGGATCCCATCATGAATGGCCACAATTTAACAATCTCACAGGTGAGATGATCTTGACCAGGCTGTTAGCTTTTAAGCGTATTTTTTGGAAACTCGTTTAGTTTAGTTAATTTTTATTTTATTTTTAATTTTGAGAAACATACTCAACTCAACTAAGCCTTTGTCCCAAACTAGTTGGGGTCGGCTAATTTTGAGAAACATAGTGAGGACAAAATTATAATTTTGTGTCCAAGGGCATTTAGTCATTTTGTTAGCCTAGCTTGCACATGTGTGAGTCACACATGTTCTGTCCATATTTTTCTCAATTTTCACACTTTCCTCAGATTTTTAAAAATCAAGCCCTTCCTTGAAACTCTGAAGTCTAAACCCACCACCTAGCGACTACACTTGGTGGGGGTGGGGGCATGGCCACTAAACTAGATACGCATGCATGTAAAGCCCTTAACCATAAAAGAGATTTTGCAAGTCTTTGGGGGCCATGGCTCCCCTCATGCTATATGTGCCTCCGCCCCTGCCACCACCACTTTCTTAAGCTATTAAATCTTCATTTTTCATACCCATCATCACTTGCATTAGGCATAAAATCTCCATTTTCAATGACCCCCTCCATCTTCACCATCTCCGGCTGATTTTTAGCCATTTTTGGTTTCTGTATTGATTAGGGGGAGAGAAACTGGGTGTACAATTTTTTCTTTTCTATTGTATTCTTTTTTCATGTCTCTCTCAAAAAGTATTTCTCACTTCTCCCTTTTCTATGCAATGGTTTTAATCTTTCCCGAGTTTTCCCTTTTCCATGTCTCTCTCAAAAGTATTTCTCCACTCCTCCCTTTACCTTGTATTAGTTTTAATTGTTCTTCGAGCAATTGAATTCCATCATCTCTTTAGCATAGCTCTACCCTCGACTTAGCACAACGGCCTTCTTTTCTCAATCGAATATAATTCTAATTCACGTTATTTCCCTCAAACTATAGCTAAACCAACATCAACAACAACCATCAACCTTTCAGATTGAAGCAATCAAACTGCAACAAGACAAGAGAAAGCATCACGATATTGCGAGGTGTCTCATTTTATTTCAGGCGGGGCGTGCCGATGCAAAAATGCTTCTGATACATATCAATATTTTCAATAAAAAAAGCTCATCCTCTTCATTTGAGATGGTGAAAAGACATTAAATGCCCTTCAAACAACTATAAAATTAAAAAAAAAAAAAACTAAAAAATTAAAAATGATGAATCTTCAATTTTTCCAGATTTTCCAATCCGTTTCATTCGAAAGATGGCAAACAAAAGAAACCAGAACACGACAAAATAGAACAAAATCTTGGCTAGAATATTTCGTTCTATACTTTCGTACCATTAGACCACGTTTGGATACCTCACACTTTTGTATTTGGATTTGGATTTGAGTTTTGGATACAAAATACATCAATCATCCTCATGCTCATGTTGTACGATAGATTGAGAGGGAGGGAGTAACTGAGTGACGTCTCGTTGCTGTTGCAGCAAGGTCGAGGAGCAGCGAAGGTAATTGCCACAAATATTGATTTCCAGATAATGTCTTGCAGAACAGATTTGAAAATCTGATTTTTTTTTTTTTTTTCACTGTTGTAGCTGATTTGGAAATCTAAGGATCTGATCCAGTTCCAAATGTCAACTGCAAATCCACAATTTAGAGGGAAATGATAAATTGTTGGGGTACCATAAATTAAGGGAAGTGATATATCCATCCCTTTTTCTTGCATGGGACAACGAGGTCACTATGACTAGAGAGGGGCCGAAGTACTTCACATGAGGCTATGACACCCTCTTTTTAGTATTTAACAGATAGAGAGATAGCATCCCAATCCAAGCTGGCAAAATACTGAGGAGAGAAGCTGCCATTGTCTGGATCAAGCACATGCCACGTGGGCTACAGTCTCCCACTCCCTTCCACGTGTCAACAAATGGGAGGCCAGACATGATGCGTTCAACACCAACCTCTTATCAACAAAAAGTCTGAAACCCTTTCTTTCCCTACAGTTTAGTCTCCAAAACGCCATGACAGCAATGTCAAATACATTTGGTCTCTCCCTTCCTATCTCCCTTTGCAGGCCTTCCTAATTCAATTTCTGTTCTAGAAATGTAAGCTTCTAGATGAAAATAATGCTCAATCTAACATGGGTTTTTCTGGGTCCACCTAAATACTTAGTTTTTCCTTGTTGGATTGTAGGTTGGTGTAAGAGGAGTATTTGGGGAAGGAGGAGGATTGGAAAAGAAGAAGACAAACGTGTGGGAGACTATTTTTTATGTTGAGGACCCTAGACCTAGAGCCCCTCAAGCTCTGGAGCTGGCAAGGTTTGATATTCAATACTTGGATTGGAGGGTTCGTCAAGATCTGCTAACTATCATGGTCCTTCACAACAAGGTACTTACATGCCTCTTTTTGTGATTGTCTCTGTTTTGAAATTTTGTGGGTGTTTTATCTTTTCATCTGTGATGATTGTTTGTTGGGTTTCTTTGATTGGTTGGGATTATCTCTAGGAATCTAAAGATAGATAGAAACAAGTTACAGAGAACTATTAATGGTTGATGGATAGAGAAAAAATTCCACTGAGATTAGTAAAAGAGATGTGGACAAAGATCCATATTCAATGGAGGATGGTCCATGGATTGGATGGTTAGGATCATCTGGTCTATGCAATTCGAACAGAGTGTCTCTATTACCCTGTGGGATCCACCTTTCAAGGGCCACAGTTAAAAAATTACACACATGGGACTACATAACTTCCGAATTGGTGGCCTACTAACATGTGGTTAAAACACTAATTGTTAGTTTGTAGCTTACTGACCGGATGGTTAGTATCATCCAATGTGATTCTTTGCACTGTGGACTGTGGATGAGGAATGCTCCCATATAAAGTGTAAAAACTAAATCCATTGGTCAGTGGAAATGACTAACAATTTAGGTTATAGGCTATATCCTGGTTAGTCCATAGCATGAAAACATCTCCAATTTGATCTCCCCAACTGTCTCTAATAATTGAGTAATTCGATTATAGGCCTATGGCCCATACAAATTTCTATAAATAATTTGGACAGGCCAAATCCGATCTGAGCACGAGCAAAGCAATGGAAAGATGCAAACACATACGCACACAAAGATAACATTATTTCTTACGTTGATGTAAAATCCTACAGGCACAGGTGAGTAGATGAGAAATCTACTATGAGAAAGACCCAAAGAAGATTACAGTAAAATTACACTTTATCAATATAAACTCAGATTGGTCACAAACCCCTTTTTTCTGAATTGCTATCAAAACCCTCACTCCCCCCTCTCACTTTTCCCACACAAATAACCCTTTTTTATGCTACCACTCTTCCTTATATAGCTAGGTTTCTAGTAAATCCATAGAACTTAGTCTCTTAGTCTAACTAGATGACTAGTGAGTGGACCCTACAACATGTGAGAAGGCACAAAACTCAAAAATCTTCACCTTGGACTATTTCACAACGACCTTGAAGATTTTTTATTGATGTCTCCACTATTTGCTATCATCACAAATATTCATTGGTCTTGTAAAGAACCAACTACAAACATCATCAAATTATCCTAGTTTTGACTCAACCGAACTAGATCAACATGACTACTATACATGCCTAGTTGCCCTAAGTCAACCTGTCTAGTCAACTCTTAAAAGGGGGCTCGATCTGTCTTCTCGCAACATAAGAACTAACCCTTCACAATCGTCTACTCTTTGCTCCAGCCACGAAAGACTACGTACCTTATGATCAATTACTCGTCAATGTCCTAGGAATATTACTAGCCATTATATTTCTCATCAGATGATACAATCAGTGACATTTCTCTCCTTTTCATTAGAACCATGCAGCCGCGTGTGGTTTTTATGACACCGCTCTATTGAACATTTTTATCTTCGCTTTCCCAAATCCCAACTCCTATGACTTAACAAATAGACCCATCACCCTAGGAGAATGCATTTGTCCTCTCTTGAAACACATCAAAGTATTCTCTCTTAGAGCATATGTGAACAAAACATCCTAAACTAATATCTAGTCTTTATGAGGAGAAGTGCTAATAGCTACCAAGACTGACAAAACATCTCCAACTACGTTATTCTACTCACTACTTCTGCTGAAGTAGTAGCGAGTGAGCAAAATTGCACCGACATCATCTCAATTTCAGAGGTTAAATCCTTTGTCGCCATTTAAGATCACCTTACACCTCTAAACGACACTCTATAAAGCTGGTTGCTCCACGCAGAAGTAAGAAACTCGAAAAAGAAAAGTAAAAAAATCTCTTTCCACGCACTGACCAATCTAAACAACCTTAGATCGATTCTAACAATCTTCCAAAATTAGCAAGAAAAGTTTGGATAATAAATACCTCATTCCGAAATTCCACACCCAGCAAGAATCTCTGGAACAAGCTTTTTTAACTTTGTCGTCCTTCTCTGATCAGATCGATCCAAACTGCTCTAATACCACTCTAGAAATTTTGATGTGTAAATCTGATTCGGCATGAGTAAAGCAATAAAAAGATGACAACCAGGCACAAAAGATAACACAAGTGGTTAGGCATAATCCATAGGTGAGTTTATGAGAAATCCACTATGAGCAACAACAAAGAAGACCCAGATCAATCAGAAAACCCTTTTACTGAATCCCTTCCAAATCTCTCTCTCTCTCTCTCTCTCTCTCTCTCTCTCTCTCTCTCATATTTCCCACACAAGAACATTTTCTCACTCTTTACCACCTCCCCTCACGGCTATGTAAAACCTTATATATCCAAGTCTTCTGTCAAAACAGCAGAACCCTCTCTCCTAGTCTAATTATAAGGCCAGTAAGTGAAACCCAAAAAACATGGGAAACAAGGCACAAAACAACACCTTGGATTGGAAATTTTGTATCAATATCTAGGTTTTCTCCATAGAACTGACACTCATCGGAGATTTTGGATCAATCTTCATATGTGACGGTCAATGTTATGGTCATTGTATAAACAAGCTCCAGTGTTTATTTTGTAGAGGGATCAGTCCAACTTTTCCTTGAAACGGATTTTGGTTCATAAGTACTTTCTAACACACAATTTCACTTCTGGTGCCTTTGTAGGTAGTTGAGGTTCCCAATCCATTGGCACGTGAGTATAAGTCCATCGGTACCATGAAGAAAGAACTTGCAGAGTTGCAAGAAGAACTAGAAGTGGCACACAGACAGGTCGATAAAGAGGCCTTCCTCCTTGTATTTATTAATTTGATCATTTGAATGACAATTTCTATTTTTCACATCCTTACATAGCCTTTTTGCTTACCAAACAGGTTCATATATCTGACGCAAGGGTTGCAACTGCTTTGGACAAGCTTGCCTACATGGAAACTTTGGTTAACGATAGATTGTTATCGGGCCAAAACACATCAGAATCTGACAAAAACTCGCCTTCTACAAGCACTTCCTCAGCATCCACTGATACTGTAAAAACTAAGTCACTGCTAAAAAGTTTGAATGTGTCTGGTCCTGTCCACTCCTACCATCCCAGTTCGAAGAATTTTTGGTACCCAGTGGCATTCACTGATGACCTGAAAGATGACACCATGGTAAGTCATATTGTACCTCAGAATGATGGAGATCTTATGTAACTGCTGATATACATCCTTCATATCTTTATTTTTCAGATTCCTTTAGATTGCTTTGAGGAGCCATGAGTCATGTTTCGTGGAAAAGATGGAAAAGCGGGTTGTGTTCAGAATACCTGTGCTCACCGAGCGTGCCCTCTTGACCTTGGCTCAGTAAAAATAAACACCAAGTTATGAGGACAAATCCAACCAAAAGATTGGTGCCCATAATTCATTGTAGGTGTGGATATGGGTGTTTCACATTTGATCATCTATTTAGTACCCTCAACCTCCAGTTTGTTTAAGTAAAATATATGTTGGCGATAATAAGAGGAGCATACATTAAAAAAACAAGAAAAGAAAAAAAAGGCACTTACCTGGCTATTACAGCAATGAGAAATGAAGAGTCCCTTTTACATGAAAAAATGAATGTTTAGTATTACTTTTATCATATATAAAGAAGGTTCTGAGTTTTAGGGTTGGAATGAATTTCAGGGTGGGAATACTCAACTGATGGAAAATGTGAGAAGATGCCATCAACAAAATTCGTTAATGTGAGCATACGGTCATTGCCTTGCTTTGAGCAAGAAGGGATGATTTGGATATGGCCTGGCGATGAACCTCCCATGGCAACCCTTCCTTCTCTGGACCCTCCTCCAGGATTTAAAGTGCATGCCGAGGTAACTAAGACATTATCTTTCACTGTCCATCCATTCAATAAAACAGGCAAGCCCTTTGATGTAGCAGAATCCTATTGCCATGTTGCTTCAAACAGCTGTAGCAGGTCATATTAATTTTGTAGTAATGAGTTCTATAATGCAGCTCACTCTCTTTTGTTCACGTGAATAATAGATTGTCATGGAATTGCCAGTGGAGCACGGGCTTCTTCTAGATAATCTTCTGGACCTCTCTCATGCCCTTTTCACACACACCCCCACCTTCGCTAAGGGGTGGAGTGTACCGAGGTCAGTTCCTATTATCTGAATTTTGAAATATCTCGAAGATGATCCAAAGATCTTGTGATTTGAGCATCAAAATTCCCATCTGTGTGTGTGCGTGTTTTTTTTTTTTGAATGGTAAAATTCCCATGTTCTTACCATTCAATAAAAAATAAAAAATAAAAAAAAAGAACCCAAGTTCATTTTCAAAATATCCATAAATCTTCCTCATACAACAAAATAGTCCTCATCAAAATACTCACAAAATGCCAATTTTTAGTTAACTAACTATGCAAATTCAACTAGAGTATAATGGTTTTCTCTAACATGCAAAATTATTAAGGGTACCATTGGGTGCCACCCAAAACAGCCTTTATTTAAGTGAATCATTATGCAAAAGACATTAATGCCTCTTTGGAAGCCATTAACTATATCATTTCTAAAACTATTAGAACCATTATTTGCAAATAGTCATATTTAACTTCGAAACCGTTTAGATATAAGATTATATGCAAATAATATTTATAGGTATCCAAAGAGGCTGTAAGATGTTTGGACTGTGTTGATATGGGCTTCATATTATAATGCATGTGAATATTTACCAAATTTTGGAACACATCCCTCCTTGCAATCCCACATGAAGGCAACCACAATAGTCAGAAAAGATGGAAAAAACTTTAGTATTTGTTATGACTTGGTAATGCTGAGTCTTAATTTTCAGTTTGGTGAAATTCCTGGCGCCTGCTTCCGGGCTTCAAGGATACTGGGACCCTTACCCAATAGACATGGGATTCCATCTGCCTTGTATGATGCTCTCGACGATTGGCATCTCAAAGCCTAGAAAATTGGAGGGGCAGAGTACCAGGGAATGCTCAACACACCTTCACCAGCACCATGTCTGTTTGCCTTCCTCTAGAAACAAGACAAGGTTATTGTACAGAATGTCATTAGACTTTGCCCCGTTGTTGAAGCACGTCCCGTTTGTGTACATCCTATGGAAGCACTTTGCAGAGAAGGTGAGGATCCTCTCTTCACAATGAACTTCTTATTTTCAAGTTAATTTAGTATATGGTAGATACAATCTATATGATGTTGGACAATGTGTATCACAGTCAAACCTGGTCTCTATCAGATTACAATGTGACAGAACCACAAATGCCATATAAGTAGAAGTACATTAAGTGAACTTCCTTGGAGGTCGGAAGTTCAATCCCAGCTTACCCACCCAAAAAAAAGTACAAACACAAACAAGTCCTTAACTTTCATGTCAATACACGTCTGATTTGTGTTACCAACACCTTCCCTTTTTTCAAAAAATGAAAAATCTGATAAGCCAAGGAAATGAGGGACTTAAGCTGATTTTAAAAATCTTAGGCTAGTTTAGTTTCCCTTGGTAAAGATTTCCTCTTATGGTAGAAAGATTAGAGATCTATTTCTCCTCCATTTCTAACTGTTTTTTCCATGCTGTGGAAATTCTTCATGGTGGAACAAACCACAGGTTCTGAATGAGGATCTACGGCTTGTGGTAGGCCAACAGGAACGGATGAACAATGGGGCAAATGCTTGGAATTTTCCAGTAACATATGACAAGCTGGGAGTAAGGTATAGGCAATGGAGAGATGCAGTCGAAAGAGGCACCAAGCAATTACCTTTCAGCAAATCCTAGTCATGATTCTACGACAGGTTTAACTTCTTAAGTTTTTTCAAAAGCCCAACTGAACATCGGTCCAGACAAGCCCCCGAGATTCGTCAAATTCTCCAAAGATATTCCAGTGATTGGCAATTGTCAGTCAGTACCAGAGAAAAGATTATCCCTCCCTCCCTGTAACATAAACTGTACACTATTCGGGTTCCAAGGCATGCCATAGCTTATGTGTCTTGATTGTTTTGCTGTAGAGTATTGATTGATCATTTTCGTTCTTTTTTCACCCTTTCCCTCAGCTCCTTCCGCTTAACAGAGTCCTTTTCTTATATTTATACCCTTTTCTTCAGCTTAAAAGAATCACAATCCTTGTTGATCAGATCATTCTGGAGATCATTTCAGTTTTTTTTTTTTTTTTTTTTTTTTTTGCCATTTTTCTAAGTATTGTACAATAGAAGTGCATTCTTATTCAATTTTTAAGAGATCAGGAATCATTGCTGTAACCTTCATCTGGTCCGTATGCAAGCAAGCAATTGTGGGACAAATTTCACAATCACAATATTAAACAGAATTGACTCCAATGCTAACAGCAAACTGGTAGTTATTTTTTGATGGTTGCTGTTCAAAGTATATTTTTCTGTACTACGTGGATGGAATTTGACTCTTCTCTAGTTAAACAAGGGGATCTCTACAAAAGGCAATTCTGTCAGATGGGAGGCATTCTCTGTTAAGATAAACTAATCTAGGCAAATGATATCACGATTATGTATAATTGTAAGCTCCATTAATTGGAGATTTCAGCATTACTTGATCAAAACTGATGACTGACCTCAATATGCATGGCTGTAAAAAAAAAATCTGACCCAATGAAGTAGTTTGACACCATTTCACTAGAATCGTTCCAAATTACAGTGTGAACGAAAGAAGTGGGGTAAATTGAGATTACCTGAAAATATACATATGGGTTTATGGTTTGACAATCAGAACAGGCCATTATGGTGGATCTGTCATGGATGATCGCTCCAAACTATCCAATTCGAGCGGCATTTGCCCAATTAATCTGAACAGAATTACCCAATTTCATCTCCAGCAGTCCATCTAAAGGCTATATCTATCTGACCAGTGGGATCCCTGGCCAGTGTGCGGTTTCATGTCACTCCAATATAGATGGTCCCACCAAAATTGACAGTTCAGATCATCTGACTGTAGGACAATTAACCCAGATGGGATCAATCGCAATTATCCCAACCCTCTTGCATCCAAGCTAAGGGCTGATAGGGTTTAGGGTTTTAGCACACACAACAACAACAACAACAAAATACACAGTAGAATTCACATATATTCCATACCAAAGATCTATGAAGCAAACGCTCGTACAACTCAACAAACATGAAAAAAAAAAAAAAAAAAGTAAGAAAACTCCAACCCTAACATTTATTGAGAAAATTAACAGAACCCCACTTCAAAATGGGCATTTTTATAGAGAGGATCAGAGGGAGGATCCACAGAAGGGGCAGAATCGGAAATCGGGATCGACGATGCTGTCGCAGGACTTACAGCGGAGGGCGTGAGAGAGAAGAGGAGGGGTTCTTGAAACTTCGCCTGGTGGAGGAGGTAGAGAAAAACCCTTGGGGAAGAAGAGAGAGCAATTTGGGCAGTAAATAACGGGTTCTCTTCCAGGCCAACGCCAAACAGGGATGAAGAAGAGCTTCAGAACGTTTTCGTATTGGACCAGATCGGCATATGATCCACACCTTATGCATCGCACTGCTTTGGCCTGTAGGACCTGCCGGACCTGTTGCTCTATGCCTCCCACGAAGAAAAAGAACATTGTTCAATCCAAAGAGAAGCAACCCTATTATTCTCTACCTTTCTGTTTCTAGGCATATATATACCTTTGGAAGGTTGGAGAGAGTGAGATAACGGTATCGTTATTTCTGGAACTTTGGAGTGATGTTCTCTAACGTGCGCAGTGAGGAGATACGGTTTATCTTTTCTGGTGCAACTCGGGTCGGGTTGGATCCGGTTGAGGATGGTCCACCCTAACCCGTCCCAACCCGAGCCTCGGTTTGGGGATGGTCAACCCTAACCCAACCACCTCTAAATCTCTCAACCATAACCCAATCTATCTAACCCGAAGTCAGGTCGGGTTGAGTCAGGTTGGTTCGGGTTCACCTTGCGCCAAACAGAAAAATACAATAACCCAAAGAAAATCAAGATAAAATTAGTGGACGGAGGTCTTGTATCCGAAAGCAAAATAGTATCTGAGGCTACATTGTATCTAAGGCGACATTATATCCGAAGGCAACATAATATCTGAAAATCATCAACTAGAATGGCACTAGCCCTCCCATTGTAGAGCTTTTATAGCATTCCGTCCTTTATAAATATCTACAGACCACTATTTAAATATCTACAAACCAGTATTTGACGGGGCGAATATGTACTGCAAATTGGAGGGTTGGGATCAACCTATGTAGATGATTTTCAGGGCTCGACCTATTCAAGTCTGGGCCCAACAAATGAATGGTTTGGATCTCCCAACCATGCGTGCCCAAAACACTAGTTTCAATTTAAGTTGGGACCCTTGATCTTTCTCCATAACGAGATAAACTGCCACATGATTAGGGGTGCAACTTGGGTCGGGCTCTACGCAAACCCGACCAGTTCAACCCGAATTTGGCGCGGGTTGGGTTGGTGTTTCCTCAGCTTGGGTTGGGAAAAGCCAACCCAATTTTCTTTCGGGTTGGGTTACGGTTGAGGCTTTGGCAATCCGAACCGAACCGAACCAAGCTGCCTTGATAAGAGCAGGAAAAGTTACATATTTGAGAAACAAATTTACATATTTAATACATCGAAGGGCAGGAAAAGTTAAGGAAATCAGAATAGATAAATATGATAAGAGCAGGAGAATAGATAAATATGACCTTTTGATAATCTATTAAACAGGTAAACCACATAACCTCTAAGCACAACTATATAGGTAATACGTACACTGTCTAGCTCAAGGATACTTTGTCGCCGGGATACAATGTCGCCTCGGATACAATGTTGCCTCGGATATAAAGTCACCTCTGATACAATGTAGCCTCGGATACTATATTGCCTTCGGCTACAATGTCGCTTCAGATACTGTGTTGCATTCGGATATAATGTCGCCTCGGATACTATTTTCTTTCGGATACTATGTTGCCTTCAGATATAATGTCGCCTCGGATACTATTTTGCTTTCAGATACAAGGTCGCTTCGGATACTATGTTGCCTTCGGATACAATGTCATCGCGGATATAAAGTCGCCCTTTGGCTACAATGTTGCTTCGGATACTATGTTGCCTTCGGATATAATGTCGCCTCGGATACAATGTAGCCTCAGATACTATTTTGCTTTCGGATACAAGATCGCCTCGGATACAATGTAGCCTCGGGTACTATGTTGCCTTCGGCTTCGATATCGCTTCGGGTACTATGTTGCCTCCGGATATAATGTCGCCTCGGATACATTGTAACTTCCGATACTATTTTGCTTTTGGATACAAGGTCGCTTCTGATACTATGTCTCCTTTGGATACAATGTCGGCTCGGATACAATGTTGCCTCAGATATAAACTCGCCTCAGATACTATGTTACCTTCGGCTACATTGTCGCTTCGGATACTATGTTGCCTTCGGATATAATGTCGCCTCGGAAACAATGTAGCATCGGATACTATGTCGCCTCGGATACAATGTTGCCCTTTGACTACAATGTCGCTTCGGATACTACGTTGCCTTTGTATATAATGTCACCTCGGATACTATTTTGCTTTCGGATACAAAGTCGCTTCTGTCCCTCTCTCTCTCTCTCTCTCTCTCTCTCTCTCTCTCTCTCTCTCTCATGACTCCTCAAAAGACCCCTGCTGCCAGCCAGACCCGGGTTTCCAATAAGGATCCCAAGTGCCAACTGATCCACTGTGGGTGGATCCAGCCATGTCCTAGTTATGATCTACTGGGCATCCCTTATTGGTCAAATTCTTTGGATTGCTTTCAGGATCATGCTTTATGAGTCTTGGTTATAATCCGTAGGAGTGTCTTAGGTCCTACTTATGTTGTAAGCAATTTGGGCATAGGCTACGGGAGGGAGAGAGAGAGAGAGAGAGAGAGGTATCGAAATGAAAAGCAAGAAAATAATAAATTATCTTGAAAAGAAGGTAGATTGTTTAGTATGAATATGTCTAGGTGCCGTTGTCGAAGAATGGTGAAAAGCACAAGTGGATTGGCAGTGCCCTGCTTGTCGCTATCAAAACTTTGGATGGCGGTTTAGATGCTGAAGGTGCCCACATGCTAGATTGATTCCCTCCTCTCATACTCCTTGGGGTGGAGAAGGAGGTTCTTTAAAGAAATATAAACATGTCCGTAACAAGAGGTTTGGAGCATGGTTTTGCTCCCCTTGTCAATACCTTAACTATAAATGGCGGGTGGATTGTCGCTAGTGTCATTTGACCAGATCATCCTTAAAATGGGTTCCTTGCTCACCTAGGGATCAATCTAAGGGTGACGAAAATAATCTTTGGCCTGACTCGGGTAAAATTTATCGTCACAAAAACTCAGCGGCTCCAATTTTATCAATCTCAAGTAAGGAAGTAGATGTGCGATTAGGTTCCCTCAGATCCTGCCTGATTGGGAAAAAGAAAAATCAGAATGAGACTTTGCAGAATTTGTGAAAATGGGCACAAGTGTCCTGGAAATTGCCGTCGTTACATTGTCCTTCTTTACTGGCAAATGACGAAGTTATTTTCATGTTTGAATCAGAATCGCAGGCTTCACAGGTTCTTGCTAAGGGATCTACGGCCTTGGACAACCACTTACTTTCCCTCTCATCATGGAAAAAGAAATTTATTCAAGGAGATGAGGCGCTTTGGGTCCGCTTTTATGGCATCCCTTTGCATGCCTGGGCTGTTTCTATGATGGAGGCTTTAGGGGGCCCCTCTTTGGCAAGGTTGTAGAAACCAAGATGGAAGGCAACCATCAGAATTGTATGAGCTTCGTTTCGGCTAAGATTCTTGCCCCTCGATGGCTCTTCCCTAATTCTGGTGTAAAGCTCAAAATCTTTGACCAGTTCTACCCCATTGGGGTTGAGCTCTCGAAGGAAACCCCTGAATCTGCCATCCAGGAATCAGGTTCCTCCTTAGTGGCGGATCGGCTTCCGGCGACCTCAAGACCCTTGCCTGGTGAACCATTGGGCCCCATTGGGATTTCAAATTCAAATTTCCTTACTGGGAGGCCTGAGATTGATCCGTTAGCTATTCCAGAAAAAGACATGATGGGACCTGAACAGAGGAATGCAGATTACTTGGGTTTATTGGTGAATCCAAAGAGACCTACCCCTCATATCAGACGGAAGCATGCTGTGAGGAAGAATTTCGTTAATCGCCCCTTGACGGTTCTTACAAAGATTCAACCTTCCTAGTCAGGGGTTTAAGTTCCCAAGATCATTTCATTATGAATAAGATGAGCTCTATCTTGGGTTACAAACTGGGTGTAAAGAAGAAATTTAGCAGATTGTTTAGACTCTTAAGGTTCTATTTCAGGCCTCCTAGGTTTGGCCCTATCTATAGCTGGGGTTCCCGGGGTTAAAAAAGGTGATGACAATTAAAAGTAATTGGATGTTTTGATTTTTGTATTTTTGTTAGTAGCTAGGGAGGCGTATTGTCAGACCCATAGCTCTCCTCCCTAGGAGTAGGGGTCCAAGGCTCTATAGTCCTTGGCTTTGCTATTAAAAAGCCCTCTCCATCTAGTTTTGAAGACAAGATCCTTAACAAAGTAGGAATGGCCTCCCTTGAGGATCCGGGAAGACCAGCTTCCCTAAGTAGTCAGCTCTCCCTCTCCCTCTCTATTTTGTTCTAGGACTACACTAGGAATTTGGGGATTGGATTTTCGATTGGATGGAGACAAAAACGATTCCACATTAAGGCTTGCTGTATGGTGGTGGAAGGTTTGGCGATCGGCGACTCTCTAGAAGTTCTGATCCCGTTTTCCGGGGTTGTATATCTGCTAGAGTCTCAGATTCAGCATAGCATGGTTGAGTCTCTTCCGGTTTTGATGGCTTGCCTAGATCACCAAACTAAATGACTATCTAAATGGTGATGACAAGTCTGTTTTGAGGAAAGCCTTGCATGAGAGACCCCCAAATATGGCATTTTTTGTTGGATTCGATCTTTCGGAGCCCTTGGGGTAGTGCTTTGAAGTTTTGGGGGAGTGGTGAAGACTCTCTAGGCTGTGATTCTAGATAGTAGGGAGGTAAAGTTACTCGGCAGGATGGCAACGCATGGATGGGTGGTCCTCACTGTAGTGGATGAATTAGTAGATTTTCTCCTGTGGTTTTAACTGGTCTAGGAGTATGCTCCTGGCCATCCTTAATTGATTCTATGTATTGCAAGTTGGGATCTCTGGTCCCCGATGTAACTTCCATAGTATCAATAAAATTGTCATCTTTCAAAAAAAAAAAAAAAAGAAGCAAGAAAATGAAATGTTGTTTGTCATTATGAAGTTTTTTAGATGTTACGAATATACCTCTCATGAAAAAACATAAATGAATGAAGTATGAAGGGTATTTCTGTACATTGGCGTCCTCCATTCAGATCTATGATGCTCCATTGGATTTTGCCACTAAGTTTTGGACACAGTCCAAAAGAATTCCAGACCTTAAGCTATGGATCCAATGGACCCGGTTTGGAGTGCCTAAATCTTGTCCATTAACATTCAGATCATTCGGACAATTGCAATCCAATTACACCCGTAATTCCCGAGGCTTGAGCTGTCAAAATTCAACTTCACAATTGTCGAGGAGGGTCCAACTTGAGGCTAGGGCGCTCCTCCCTCCAACAACTCAACATCATCTTTCCCCAGGATCAACAGAAAGAAGCTGCTGGACAATCTCTGAACAAAGAGAGGCGCGAAGCCCTCTGGATCACTGCTTACTGCTAGAAACACCTTAAGACTCTTTTATTTGTTTCCTATTAGATGAACCAAAGAACAACACCAAAGACTCTTACCTCTAGATTGCCAAGGAGTGAATTCCCAAGCCTCATAAAGATCACAATGTAACTTGGAATGGCCCGACTAATCCCGAGGAGACTAAAGAAGGAATTCCAAATCTCACGTGTGTTAACAATGAATTAGGAGATGGTCAACAAACTCAGCATCAACGTTAAATAGAACATAATGATTAGCGGTGATTATATGTCTGTGGCAAAGATGATCAATGATGAGAATCTTTTCAGGAAAGCAGACCAACAAAAGGCCTTGACTCTCTGTGACGCCTTAGAGACCCATGTTTTCCTTAGGCTTCCAGCCCCCAAAGCTTGAACCATATTTAGACTAGATCACCATTCTTCAGGCTATCCCTATCCTCGCCAATCCCCACAACCATTTTTCAATAATGCCTTATCCAGCAGTCTTAATCTTCTAAATCCAAAGCCCCCATATTTGGTTGGCTTGCACACATCAACCCAACAAACTACATGGCACTTTCTCGTTGGCTCATTGTCATTCCGCATAAAGTTTATGTGGAGGAGTTCAATTTTCTTAGTAACCGACAAAAGGCATTGGAAGACTGACATTTAGTTGAAAGGAAGGCTAGCAAGTACGACCTTGATGAGGGTGATTCTAACCCCAAGAGAGTGCAACCTCATCTTCCGATGCTGTCTGATGGGGTCCGGACTCAGCACTGATGGGGTCCGGACTCAGCATCCAATTGGCTGCTGGCACGTGGCCCTCACAAGGACCGTTGGAAGGCCAACACCTGTCCCTACTAGGTGTGACACCTGGACCAATCAGGGACTTCCACCTGCCCTCCTTAGGTATGATACCTGGTCCATACAGAGGCCACCACCTGTCCTGGACAGGTGGCTCAGAACTACCACCCGTCCTAGACAGGTGGCTCAGAATCACTATAAATAGCCTTCACTTGTGCTAAGGTGAGGGATCTGAAAATCAAAACTCTAAGCTTTTGCTCTGACATTGCTATGCACTCCTGCTCATACTGACTTGAGTGTCGAAGCGCCAGTCCGGAGTACCACTCCGGGTTGGTCCTCTGACCCTTTTCTTTCTTGTCTGTACCCTTGTGCAGCGCAGGACTCCGCCAGCCCTTCAGCCGTGACTTGTTAGCTCAGCTCATCCAGCCCTACCATAACCTGTTACCAATTTTAGACCTAACACTGTCCTCTTTACCCATTAAATTGTCGGGTCCCAAAGGCTTTTAGCCGGTCTGCCGATACACAGTGTGAGGCAAATGATCAGGAATATAGTGGGGGGATAGCGCTTTGACAAACGTCTGGGAATATGGAGTTCCATACTTGGCAAATGAGGAATCTATCCAAGTTTTTACACTGATATAGAGTCCATGTAGCCTTGCCAGTTATGGTACCTCAAGGGGTTTATAAGGTGCATTCGGCTTGCCTATTCATATGGAAACATCAAGTGTAAACATTTGATTGGTGGAAAATTTTGGGAAGAATATAACTTCCGAGCTTTGTATGAGAAAAAGATGAAGCTCAAAGTCCAGACTAGAGGCCATTCATTTAAGATATTATGCAAGTTTTCATGTACCCTCTGTTATGTGCCTTTCCCATTGACATTCACTCCGTAGATTCTATTTGTCTTTATCTCTTTGTTATGCCATGTAGTAGAAATGTATGTAATCATGATAGAGACTCGTCTAATGATTCAGCTCTACTCATACTGCTAAGGATTTTGCTTGCAGTGACCCACGTCACTTCTCTTGGATGGATTCTGGTTTATGCTAATTCGATGAAGGCTATATATGTAAAAACGAAATTGCTGAGTGTTATTTGATGGATAAAAACAGAGTACAAGGCTTACATTTATAGATTTGAAATTAAACTAATTTCCTAAATGGAAGCAACAAACTCCTAAGCAATAGCCACTAAAGCAACAAACTCCTAAGCAATAGCCACTAGTAACTGCCCTAAACAATAGCATTTATTCCACTAACTTCCTAAAGACCAGGTCTCAAGTGACTTCATTCGGTTGGGTTGGTGATGAATCTTCAACACTTCCTCTCAGCGCCAACCTTCTATCTGTCACTCCCAATAGGTCTCTGAATCTTGAAAATTTGGGATAGCAGAGTGCTTTAGTGAGTATATCAGCTACTTGATCATCTGTTCGAATGGGTACCAATTTGATTTCTCCCTTTAAAACTTTCTCTCTAATGAAATGATGTTGCACCTCAATATGTTTTGTCCTAGCATGGAACACAGGATTTTCTGCAAGCTTAATTGCACTTTCGCTGTCACAATATAAGTTGACTATATAGTCCACAGACTGATGAAGTTCTTCAAGTAGCCTTGCTAACCATGTGCTTTCTTGTGCTGCCATTGCTGCGGCTCGATACTCTGCTTCCGTGGTCGATAGAGACACAGTTGGTTGTCTTTTGCTACACCATGAGATTGCTCCCGATCCAAGGTTAAACAAATAACCGGTTGTAGATCTTCTAGTAGATTGGTCGCCTGCATAATCGGCATCACAGTATCCCTTGATATTGCAGTCTCCTCCTCTTTTGTACATTATACCAAAGTCAATGGTACCTTTTATGTACTTCAGTATTCGTCGAGCAGCTTCAAGATGAGACTTCTTTGGAGCTTGCATGAACCTGCTTACTACACTAACTGCTTGAGCAATATCAGGTCTAGTTAATGTTAAGTATAATAAGCTTCCAATCAGCTGCCTATACCTTGTTGGATCTTTGATGTCTTCCTCATCATCTGTGTGAAGTTTAGCATTGACTTCCATCGGCGTAGTACTAATGTTGCTCTCAGACATCCCAAACCGACTGAGTAAATCCTTTGCATACTTTTGTTGACAAAGAAATATTCCTTTCTCATTTTGCTCAAGCTCAAGCCCAAGGAAATGATGTAGTTCTCCCAGCTTCTTCATGTGGAATCGTACTCCAAGATTAACCTGGACCCTGTCGATTTCTTCTTCATCATTACCTGTTATAATTAAATCATCAACATATATCAGAATGACAGAAACATGCCCATTTGTGAGTTTTACAAATAAGCTGGAATCTGCAGCAGTCATCAAGTAGCCAATAGCTTGAAGAAATTCTGCAATTTTTCCAAACCAAGCTCTTGGAGCTTGTTTCAATCCGTAGAGCGCTTTTCGCAGCTTACATACATACTGTGGGTATGTTGTGCTCTCAAATCCTTTGGGCTGCTCCATGAAGATCTCCCGATCAACTTCACCATGTAAAAAAGCATTTTTTACATCCATTTGCCATAGTTTCCATTTTAAACACGAAGCAAGAGCAATAAGAACTCGGACTGTTGTGATTTTAGCCACCGGACTAAAAGTCTCCTCATAATCACATCCGTACTGCTGGGAGAAACCTCGAGCTACAAGTCGTGCCTTGTATCTTTCTAAATCACCATTGGCCTTGGTCTTAATTTTATAAACCCATTTGCATGAAATGGGTTTCACCCCAGATGGTCTTGGTACAAGATCCCATGTCTCATTCTGTTTTAGGGCCACGATTTCTTCCACCATTGCTTTACTCCAATTGTTGTTGTCTTGTGCTTCTTCAAACGAGGTTGGTTCCTTGTCTTTTGTTGCCGCTGTGAATGCTGCAACTATATTCAGATTTGCATACCTCGGATTTGGCTTAGACACACGTTTGGACCTTCGTGGTCCTTCACTGTTGTTGCCTTCATTTTCTTCTTCATCATCATAAGCAACTCCATCATCAAGAGTATCATTTTGAGAGCCACTTGGTTGGGATGATATGATTGCCTCCTCTTCTTCGTCATGACTGTTGGTACCTTCGTGAATGGATACAGGTTCTGACTGAGCAAATTTTTTCATCTCGAGTTGCTTATTTTCTGGTACAAAGTCATGATTGACTAACCACCATGAAGATGATTCATCGAACACCACATTCCTTGATACATGTGCTCGTCCTGTGTTAGGGTTAATGCATCTCCAGCCCTTTCTTTCAGAATCATAACCTGTAAATACACATCTAATGGCTTTCTTGTCAAATTTACTACGGAGATGATCAGGTACAAAAACATAGCAAACAGACCCAAAAACTCGAAAATGATTTACACTTGGTTTATGATTGAATAATTTTTCAAATGGTGACATAAAATCAAGTTTTGGTTGAGGTAACCGATTTGTGATGTACGTGGCACTTCTCGTGCATTCTACCCAATATCTTTTTGGAACATTTTTGGCATGCATCATACTCCTTGCTGCCTCGGCTAAATGTCGATTCTTTCTTTCAGCAACCCCATTCTGTTGGGGTGTATCAGGACACGTGAATTGCCTTGAGATTCCATGCTTTTGAAGATATGTTGAGAACTCAATGGATGAGTACTCACCACCATTGTCTGTCCTTAAACATTTTATTTCATGCTTGAGGCTAGCTTCTACTTCATTACGAAACTCTACAAATTTTCCAAACACTTCAGATTTCTCCTTAATGAAATAAACCCACACATATCTAGAAAAATCATCGATAAATGTTACCATATATTTCTTACCCCCCAAAGAAGTTGTTTTGCCCTTTCCAAACACGTCTGAATGTATTAGCTCCAATGGAACTTTTGCTTGAAACTTTGATTTAGCATAAGGCAATTGATGTGCTTTACCATATTGGCAACCTGCACATACTATGTCAGATCGTACTTCTAGTTGGGGAAGTCCTCGTACCAGTCTTCTTTGCATCATAACCTTCAACTTGGTGAAGCCAACGTGAGCGAGCCTTGCATGCCATAAATCAATCGTTTCGTGCTTCCCTGCTTTGTCAACATAAGCCTCTTGTGCCGTCATGACATAAACAGATTCAGATCTTCTTCCCTGCATATAAGGACTACCAGAAATCTGCACATTATTATATACCTTCACATCATCGGGTCCAAATACAACATACCCTCCTGATTTGGTTAATTGAGACACTGATAGCAGGTTTTTCTTCATCTCCGGGACATGATATACATCCTGGAACACAAGATCTTCTAGATCTGATGTTGATTTGCAGGTTGCATTGCCCACGTGTGCTATGGAAAGCTTGGCATTGTTTGCAGTCATCACAACTCTTTTTCCTTTGTAGTCAGTTTTGCTCAAAAATTTGCTTTCATCACCTGTCATGTGATTGGAGCAGCCTGAATCAATGATCCATTCCTTAGAATATGCTGGTTTTGTTTTTTTTGTCCTCCATGCTTCCGCCAAGCTGGTAGTAACCTCTTCATCAAGCGCTGTGAAAACAACATTATGTTGATGTTCAGGCAGCAAGAATTCCTTCTGTTCCTCATCTTTAGACCTGTACACAATTTCCTGATCTTCGACAATGGAGATAAATGCTCCCCATTCATCTTCACTGTTATTGTTAGAAAGAGCAGCATTACCTTCCTCAACTTTCTTCTTTGGTGAAACAGCAACATTACTTTCCGCGGCTTTCTTCTTTGGTGAGCGACAATCTCTGGTAAGATGACCGGTTTTACCACAATTGCAGCAAGGTGAGCGACAATTTCTGGCAATATGACCGACTATACCACAGTTGTAGCAGGTTGGCCTGGTTTTGAAGTTGGAATCTTCCCCTGTTTGGAAACTTCTTTGACTTTGCTTGTTCTTGTTGCTGGTCTTATTCCCTCGTCCAGCAAAAAGAGCTTCTTCATTGTCTTTGAAGGATAGACCTGCCATTTGCTTAGTCAAGCTCTCTTGATTTGCTAGAAGACTTTCTAGCTCAAGCAGAGTTGGCTGAACAGGCCATCCTTGAATAGCAGTTATGAAACCACTATACTCTTGCTTCAATCCACGGATAATGATCCGTCGTTGCCTAGCCTCCGAGATTTTTGATTCCTCATCGAGTTGAGAAATCTCCCGACAAATCATTTTAACCTTCATAAAGTACTCTGAGATAGACATAGTACCTTGGGTAATTGATCCGATTTCATTCTCCAGCATTTGCAGTCGAGCTCCATTCTTTTTCGAAAACAAAGTGCCAAAAGCATCCCATGCCTCTTTAGGAGACTTTGCATCACGAATGTGATCAAGCAGATCCTTCTGTGTGGTAGCCTTGAGCACGAACAAGGCTTTTCCAGACTTGATTTTCCACTTTCTGATTGCCTCAGAATCAGCACTTGGTTGAGTAGCCTCAGCTCCATTTACTACCTCCCACAGATCTTGCCCCTGAAGATAGGACTCCAAGCAAGACTTCCAGTCATTGTAGTTGGTGTGAGACAATTTCTCAATCCCACCAACAGAATTAGCAAACTCCATAGTTGATGAGAAACTTGGATCAAATACACTCTATTCAGCAAAAAAAAAAAACAAAAACTGAACCTGGCTCTGATACCATGTAAAAACGAAATTGCTGAGTGTTATTTGATGGATAAAAACAGAGTACAAGGCTTACATTTATAGATTTGAAATTAAACTAATTTCCTAAATGGAAGCAACAAACTCCTAAGCAATAGCCACTAAAGCAACAAACTCCTAAGCAATAGCCACTAGTAACTGCCCTAAACAATAGCATTTATTCCACTAACTTCCTAAAGACCAGGTCTCAAGTGACTTCATTCGGTTGGGTTGGTGATGAATCTTCAACAATATATGCCACATCTAAAAATGACATTCGCAGGGGAAAATCTATTACATAAATAGATGTGTTATGTTTGTGTGGAAGGGAAAATCCCATGACACATGACATGTTATATTGTTCTATGGAAATTTCCTTAGGGTGAAAGGTCTGACTTACTAGATTTGGCTGCTGCAAATGTTTTAATTGTGTTCTGAGCTTGGGTTTGGAAAAAAGAAACTGTAATAAATTATTTTTTGCAGCATTTTTTATTTTCTTTTATCAAACAAGTGAAATGATTCACTCGATTAGTGTGGTGTGTTTGAGTTTGGAGTCGGTGCTCCCTTTATTATATGTTCATTTAAGCATAAGGTATGCATGGTGGAAATGGTTGTATTGGATCTGCTCGAGATGTTTCTCCCTCCCGGAGAAGTTCAGAGGCTTTAGAAATATAGTATTGTGTTAAAGACAGATCACTCGAATTTTAAAAGTGCGTTTATAAGGGGGTAAGAGAGAAAACTAATCAATTTCTGCATTTCAAGATACAGCCCCTTGACCGTTCACATTTTTTACCTTTCTTCCTTCCTTCCTTACCCTCTTCGTTTTTTAAGAGATCATGTCATAAATCTATGGTTATAAGTCATGGTTATTGTTAGGCCGAAAATCGGTAACAGGTACGACAGTGACGTAAGAGCTGAGCTGGATAAACAGAGGAGCTGAGTCCTGAGGGACCGGAGTGAAGGAGAGCGAAGTGGCTGAGTCCTGCTATGAGGGCTGAGTCCTGCACAAGGCAAGCGAGGTCAGAAGACCAACCCGGGTTTTACTCCGGACAGGCCCTTCGATACTCAAGTCAGTATGAGCAAGAGTGCAGAGCTAGTCTTAAGAGTTTTGGGTGGAGAGGGTTTTTCGTATTATCCGTTGGTTTGAGCTTTGAACCCCTATTTATAGGGGAAAACCTGGTGAGGTGTCCTGGACAGGTGGCAGCCTGTGAGAGGCTGGAGTTCACCTACTCCAGGACAGGTGGCGGCCTGTGAGAGGCTGGAGCTCACCTACTCTGGGACAGGTGGCAGCCTGTGAGAGGCTGGAGCTTTTACACCGCATCAGTTATTATATTGATTGGCCGAATGTGATGTCATTCTCATCCCTATTTCTAGTAGTGTTCGCGCTCAAATGGGGTCCCCAATTTGCAGCCATTCTCATCCATCCCTATTCCAAGTGCTGGATATGAAACCTTTCTGTCAATTTGGGTCACCAATTTGTAGCCATCCCTTGATGGAGCTGGTGGTCTTCTGCTTGTGTTCTTTGGGTAGAAAAAGGCCTAGAGCCACTGCTTACAATGGTCCTGAGTTAATAGTTTTGGTTTGTGGCCGAAAATTCTGGGGCTGTGACGTAGAGCGGATCCCGGCCAAAGAATATGGGTTTCAATTAGCTTAGGGTGGATGAAATTTTGTTTCGTAGGGGGTTTCTTTGCATTTTTATGGGACTTGAATTTTTGGAAACTTTGGTCATTGGGGAATTTCATTTGGCTTCTCTTCTTCAACAAGAAGGCAGCCCTCTATCACTAGAAGGAATTTTCAGGGTTTTGGAAGCTGAATCCGAAAGAAATCGGGCTTCCCTACCTGAGGATTTTCCTCTTATCCTCGCTGCGAGCAGGTTTTATGTTCTTGATGAGATCGGTAAGACCCAATTGTCCTATCAATTGGAAAGTAATTTCTGAGATTTTATTCTATCAATTCTCATGAGTTCTTTTTTTTTCTGAATAATAAGAAGTGCCTTTGTCAACATTTTTTGTTGTTGTTGGATTTGGCTTTGTGAGGCTTGATTATTGTTGGAACTGGAACTGAATTCTCCTGCTTCTTGTATGCGGATCTCAAATTGGCATCACAATTCGTTTGATTTTAATAGTTCTCAATCTCTCCAGCTTGGCTAGTTCTGATCCCAACAGTGTTATCATCACCCCTCAATTAAACTTAGTGGTGTTCTCTTAGGTCTGGTTTAGCAAGAATTTAATTACTCAAAGGGGCATAACATGTGGTTATGAATTGTATGCTAATTGAATTTACCCAAACCGAGAGATTCACCATTTTGATTCACTTTCTAGTTCGATGATATTACTAGTTGTAAGTTGAGATGGAAATCGCTATGCCTCGTCTTAAAATTTGCATGGAACGGTTGCACCTGAGAATTTGTATGTGTTGTGCTCATTCCTCATTGGTCCTAATCCATAGCAATTTGTGTTTTCCCTGAAGGATTGATAACATCTGTAAACCCATAGAAGAAGGAATTATCCTGAGTATTATTTGCATAGAATGGTTGCTCATTAGGTGTTAGATGAATGGCCTCTATGAGAATTGGAATTCATTGCCGTGGGGAAATAAGTTGTTGGTCGGTGTTCGAATCCCTAATTACAGCGCATGAACTTATTGCCATGTGTTTTGGGCATTAAATTGTGGGCTGAATATCTGAGCTTCTTGCTACCGATATATTTACCTACATCAGGGAATCCAG